>NC_045430.1:139952924-141202924 GCF_902635505.1 Sarcophilus harrisii | reverse complement strand
TTACAACTATACAATGGCTTTCAGCAAAGGGTAAATGCAGAATAGTTATTGATGAGTCATTTAAGAAGATACACTGTCCTTTGGAATTCATGAGAATACTACTAAGAATGAGAAAACTATCAATGAAACTACTATGGGTGCAAACTGCTCAATATTGGCAAAGATGAACATCTTTAGAAAATTATTTTGTATTCTGTTTTTTATTATAACAAGAGACAGCATGGTATACTTAATATATTGCTACACTTGAACTCAAGACCTGAATTCAAGACCTGATTCTCATACTTATTATTATATATATGAAACACTGGATAAATTATAAATCATAAATTATTTAATCTCTTAGTGCTCAGGACTTCTTTAACTTTCCACTTGCAACTCCTTTTCACCCAAGAAATTTGTATGTAACTCCTAGTATATAAGTATGTATGTATAATGTATATATATATATATATATATATATATGTATATATGTATGCATAATGGGTATACAAATCAGACATTTACTGATAATAAATCATAATTTTGAAATCCTCATATTCATTTTGTGACCTCACATGAGATCCTGACCCACAGTTTAAGAAGATGGCCTTAGAAAACTTTCTGAGATAAAGAGGTGAAGAGAAGTTGCCAACCTACATTTATAGAGAAAGTTTCTTTTCCTAGGAGTTCCCATATACTAATGGAATCACAGGTCCAATTCCTATAAGATTTATATACATACCTACACACATTAGTGTTCCTCTGTACATACCCTAGTCTGATTATCAGTTAGATAGATAACAAAGATATGTCAGTTATTTACGGAGAAAAATAAGATACTTAAATAAAATCTTATTTTAAAAGTCAATTATTGATGCTATTATTCTTCATTAAAACGTGCAACATACATATTCAGATATTTATACATACTACATTTTTCAACAGGAATTTTTAATGCCAAGGAAATCCATGACTTACAAACTTAAAAGATTAAGAACCCCTTAATGCAAGTATTTATCAGTGACAAGATATCTTGCCCAATGGCCAAAAAGAAAGAGAGAGAGAGAGAGAAAGAGAGAGAGAAAAAAAGATATTCTAGAGATGGTGAAATTCTTCAAATTATTTTAATGTCAGATGGCATCATGTTAGTTTCATTGAGACCAAATTAAAAAGCCTCCTTGATGAATAGTAAAATAGTATTTATTAAATGCCTTCTTTGTGACACAAAGACAAAAAATAAAATTCATGGAAATGTAAATAATAATAATAATAATAATTAGTTTAACCAGACCTAGTAGGGAGAAAGACAGTGGATAAAAAATGCATATTGTAGAGACATATGGCTAAATTGACAGCCTATGAAGATAATACATCATGTATGATGATTGCATTTGAACAAAGGGTTGGATCCTATATTAAGGAGGATAAAACTGAGTGAGAATGAATTTAAAAAACAAAGTTTTTGTGATCCCAAGTTGGTATAAAAGTCAATCCCTTTCACCACACTCTTCTAGGAAGGCTCTATTGATAAAATCATAGGACAATATAGGCTGAGAAGAATTTAAAATATAAATCCCAAATGGAAATGTATAATTTGCAATAGTGATTTTTATGAAATTGTGGAGTTACATGGTTCCCATAATAAGCATATTTAAGTAGCAGAAGCTTTCAAGAGGTGACTCATATGCAAGAAGTGCTTCAAAAAGCATTTTCAAGGCCAGATATAGCTAAAAAGAATTGATGGATCAGTCATATAACAAGAATTAAACACAAAAAATGGACAGTTCAAGTGCTACAATGATTCCCCTGAGATAGTAAAAGAATAAAAAGGAAGCTCCATCTCATGGTAAATTATGCCATAAATGGCTTTATTTAGGATTTATGGCAATGTATTGACAAGAATTAAACTGGATGAGAATGTATGGAAGTGATGTAATCAACACTGGAAAAGGAATTCATGAAATTCATACACATGAATGAAATCTCAGATTTATACAATCAACAAAGTATTAGAGTTATGAGTATTAGAGTAACTGCAATTTATTTTTACCAATGATGGATTTTTGCCTAAATAATGTGAAAACAGATAGACATTTACTTGAAAGAAAGTTATTTGGGCTGGTCATATGTAGGGTTAGAGGGAAATCACTGGTTAACTACACTGGAATCATGGATTCTAATCTAATTGCCTTATTTCTAAACCTCCATATGGGTCTCAAATCTGCATCATTCTCTTTGTCTACTCATGTTCTTCCATGTTCACAACTTTTCAGGTGAAATTTTAACCATCAACTCAAATTTAAAATACAAAAATTGTTCTTGACACCCTCTTCTATTGCCATTTGGATAATTGTAATTTCAATTATTCTGAGACCCTAGCTTTTCTTTTGATGGGATTACTTATTTTCATATGAATAATTAGAAGTTGGCAGCGGTTGCCTAATAAATCTTTGTAGACCCACCATACAGTCCTGAATATATAGAGCTGAAAAACAGTAGATTTGAGTATGCATGTGTATTTTTACATGTGAAAAGCTAACTACATATAGCAGATAAAAGCACAAAGAGAAGGATGTCTAGATTTCTCTTCTTAAACTGTTCTTTTATACTGAGTTACTAACCAATTATATTTAAAGAAGAGACAGGGAATTAGATGAGTCTTTCATGTAACAGAGCAAGTCATCTTTGGAAATATATCCTTTGTAGCTTTTCCTGTTTATTTCTTTGTTCCTTTCTGTTATGTATGTTGCCAAGAAAGTCATGGACTATGTTCTATTGTTATACAAAGTTTTGGGAATAAATAATAGTACTGTTTCTATTGTTGTTTTTATTAATGAAAATAACAACAACTGAAAATTATATCTTTTACATTTCCCTATGTATTTTGCATAAATTGTAATACTTGAACTTTACAATAGAAACACAGAATTAGAAGGGACCTCTAATGTAACCTAATCCAATCCCTTTACTTTTTAGATGAGGAAATAGAGTTTCAGGAGCATTAACTGGCATGTCCAGGATCTAATAGGTAGTCAGTATTTAGATTAAGTATTTAAGATTAGTGTTCTTTCCACTGTGTTATGCAATTTTATAGGTATTATAAGAATTATTGTGCACATTTAACTCAAGAAAAAAATGAATGTCAGGACAAGGAAGTGACTTGTCCATGATTGTATAGATAAAGGAGTATCAGAATCAAAATTTAAATCCACTTTTTTTTCTGACAGCTGTTATGCCGAATTGCCTACCAACTAGAGCATTTAGGAAAAGATAGAGTAAAAAGATCAACAATAGTGTCATCGTTAATATTTTATGATCTCTCTCCTACTCTATCAGAGATTGTGATAGCCTGATGTGATGGAATAACATTCCTCAAGTATCACAAGCTAGAGACTTTGTAATTATCTGAAACCCATCTTTCCCCCTCCTTATTTTTCTATTGAATATCTCCATAAGTCCTATTTCTTTCTTTCTAACATCTCTAACTGACACTTTTCTCACTCTTCCTATTGTGCCTTTTCTCCTACAACAGTTTCTCAGCTGATGTCCTTTTCTTCAGTCTCATTCTTTTCCAATCTAAACTATTAAATTGATCTCCCTAATATACTGCCTTCATGTTACTCCTCAACTGAGAAATTAATTGCCATTCATATCAGAATGACCAAATTACAGGAAAAATGAAATCCTAGAGCTGTGAGGAGAATGTCAGTGGCCATCTAATCTAACACTCCCCCCCACCCCCAAAAAAAAAAAAAAAAAAACAAATTCCCATAACAGCCCTACACCATGACCTTTACTTGAAGATCTTCAATGAGAGGAATGTCCTATTATCTAAGGCAGGACATTTCAAGTATAGTGCATAATCAAGAAGATTTTTTCCCCTTTAATTAGGCCTATGTGGGATATTGATTCTTACCCAAATTAAAATCAGATACTATAAAAGGTAAAAAAAAAAAAAAAAAAAAAGGATTTATTAAGATCTTGGGGAAAAGGAGCAACTCCCACAGATAAGGTGTCTTCAATACAGGAGTGTGAAACACAAGCTACAAACACAAGATTATATAGACCCTAATGTGGAAAACTCCACACCCTTCTGACCTTTTCTCCCATTGACTGGGGACTCCAGGCTTAAATTCTTTATTTTTTTTAATTTTTTTTTAATTTTTTGCTGAGGCATTTGGGGTTAAATAACTTGCCCAGGGTCACACAAAGCTATGAAGTGTTAAGTGTCTGAGACCAAATTTGAACTCAGGTTCTCCTATCTTCAGGGCTAGTGCTATAAACAGCAACATTCAAATTTACCTAGAGACTAACAAATCTTCAAGGTCCAGTCCAAGGTCACAACCCTCCATTCTTTAAGATCCTCTGTCTCTCCCAACTACCCATGCAATGTAATAGGATTTAGAGGAACCTTTCTAGCATATTTAGTACATCCTTTTGGGAGGATCTAAAAAAGAACATAATCAAAAAGCAGATGTAAAAAGCATTTATGAATTCTGTTAATGAAAGAAATGCTTTCATGGATAATATCAAAGATTCATTGACAGTTATGGACGGAAGATCTAGTTCAAGAGTTTATTGCTTTCTCTTATGTGTTTGCTATTTAAATTATGATAATAATAAACAATTATAATAATTAATTAACAATAACATCTAGATAATTTTAAGATTTACAAAGAATTTTCCTTATAAAACTCCAATGATGTAAAAAGAACAAGTTTTATTATGTTGTTTTAATGCAGTGATGATGTTAGAGTTCATCTCTATTTCTTTAGATTTCTTTGAACTAGGTGAAAAAAGAGATTCTTTGCCTCAGTTGCCATCTAGTCTTAATCACTGAATGGATGTAGTCTCAGTCAAACTGAGACTTTTTAAAGACCTTATCTTAAAAAGGCCAACAGCTACCATTTTACCCAGGGTCATATCCAGTCTTCTTGATCTGCAACTTGCCACTGGATCCAGATGGCTCTGGAGGTGGGGAGAGGAGGGAAGTGAGGCAGGTGACCTTGCACAGTCCTCCCTTACTTAAATCCAATTCATCTGGATATCATGACATAACTTTCCTGGTGTCATGGTTCTCTTCGAGAATGAAGGATAAACAACTTCAACATATCTCCAAAATTTAGGATAGTTCTTACATATAGTAGATAATTAAGCAAATTTGTTGAATTGTATTGAGCAGAATTTTATATATATATATATATATATATATATTTTTTTTTCCCCAGTGTCAAACATAATTACAGGAAGACATGATTGCAAAATGCATAGAATATTGGATCTGAAATGAAGAAAACCTGCATTAAAAACTTCATCAGATATTAGTATTACCCAAGGCAAGGAACTTAATTTTACTTCAGTTTTCTTCATCTGCAAAATATGGAATGACAATAGAACCTACCTCCAAGGATTGTGGTGAGGAAAAAAATAAGATGTTTGCATAGTTTTTACCAATCTTCAAGCACATATACATTAGCTATTATTAATAATAATAAAGTATTTTATGTTATTTATAACATAAACTGATTTTAAATTAATTTTTAGATATTCATTTTTCATAATATCAGTACTTTCCTTATAATTTCTATCTTCTAGATGTAATTTCTTTTCATGAGTAGGAAAGAGAAGAGGTTGCAATAGAAAGAAGTAATCTCCATCTTTCATGAAGCTTTCTGAGCACTATACTATTGAGGCTAAACTAAGCATAAATAAATATATTTTATTTTCTGTTTGCAATCTGTCAATCCTCTGTGTAGAAATTATATTTTCTGGTGATGATCAGACACATCTTAGAATGAAAATACACAATACAATTTTTGAAAATACACATTTCTGTATGTAGAGAATTGACTCTAATTTATAAGAAATCAAACCATTCTTCAATTCATAAATGGTCAAAGGATATAAACAGACAATTCCTGGACAAAGAAATTGAAACTCTTTCTAGCCATATGAAAAGATGCTCTAAATCATTATTAATCAGAGAGATTAAGACAACTCTGAGATATCACTACACACCTGTCAGATTGGCTAGAATGACAGGGAAAGATAATGCAGAATGTTGGAGGGGATGTGGGAAAACAGGGACACTGATACATTGTTGGTGGAATTGTGAATACATCCAGCCATTCTGGAGAGCAATCTGGAACTATGCTCAAGAAGTTATCAAACTGTGCATACCCTGGCAGCAGTGCCACTACTGGGCTTATATCCCAAGAGATACTAAAGAAGAGAAAGGAACCTGTATGTGCAAGAATGTTTGTGGCAGCCTAGTTTGTAGTGGCTAGAAACTGGAAAGTGAGTGGATGCCCATCAATTGGAGAATGGCTGAATAAATTGTGGTATATGAATGTTATGGAATATTATTGTTCTATAAGAAATGACCAACAGGATGATTTCAGAAAGGCCTAGAGAGACTTAGATGAACTGATGCTGAGTGAAATGAGCAGGACCAGGAGATCATTATATATTTCAACAACAATACTATATGATGATCAATTCTGATGGTCGTGGCCATTCTTCAACAATGAGATGAACCAAATCAGTTCCAATAGAGCAGTAATGAGCTGAACCAGTTGTTACACTCAGCAAAAGAACTCTGGGAGATGACTATGAACCACTACATAGAATTCCCAATCCCTTTATTTTTGTCTGCCTGCATTTTTTATTTCCTTCACAGGCTAATTGTACACTATTTCAAAGTCTGATTCTTTTTGTACAGCAAAATAACTGTATGGACATGTATACATATATTGTATTTAACTTATACTTTAACATATTTAATAAGTATTGGTCAATCTACCGTCTGAAGGAGGGAGTGGGGGTAAGGAGGGGAAAAATTGGAACAAAAGGTTTTGCAATTGTCAATACTGAAAAATTATCTATGCATATATATTGTAAATAAAAATCTATAATAAAAAAAGTGAGAAAAAAAATGCACGTTTCTGAACGCTAAGTAATAAACCTGATTTTGATTGAACATTATTTTCCAATCAAAATAGTTTGAGGTATTTTCAGTATGGACACCTACAATTCAAGTACCATAAATGCAAAATGATCCATAATTTGTAGGCATCTCAAGCTGCATCATGGCAATAATTTGTCTAAGAATTGCCTTTTATTTGTGGTAAGAACAGTGGACTAATAAAATTAATACTTCAGATTCTGCCACTGTCTACAGATCAGGCAGCACTACTCTCACCAAACTTATGATTGGAAGGGATTGGTTTTTCTTTTTTCCCTTTTTTTTTTGCTATTAGTCTAGACACAACTTGCCTACAACCATAAAATAGGCACTTTGTCTGAATTATCTGGGAAAAAAATGCTGCTAACGTCTGCCTTATTGCCAGAATGGGAAATAATTTGTTCTGTGCACTCAGAACATCTGGCTCTGTTACATAGTGTCAGCTTTTGCTCCCTGGCTGAGGAAACTTTAGAAACAAAAAAAATGGTAATGATGGAACAGGAGGGAACTAAGAGGCAGGTTTGAGAGTGACTGACAAATGACTACTCTCACAACTAAAAAGATCAGTCACTTCCAATGACCAAATGAACAGAGAGAGAGAGAAAGGGAGAGTGAGAGACAGAGAGAAAAGAGAGAGAGAGAGAGAGAAAGAGAGAGAGAGAGAGAGAGAGAGAGAGAAATACAGTAAATTAATTATTTGAATTATAAATAATCTTCAATGTACCTTGCTTTTAAATTATTACTGATGTGGTCTTCTCTTCTACTTGATTAAGTATTTATTTGATTGAGGAACTAGCATGCTCCACTGGAAAAGATGCTGAAATTGAATTCAGAGCATCTAATCTCAAATCTAGGCTTTTCTACTTGCTATCTGAAAACCTTGGATAAGTTATTTACCTTCTTTGCGACTTAGTTTCCTTGTTTGTAAAGCAAAGAGTTTGGATTATGTAGCTTCTATATTTCCTCCTATTTCTAAATCTATGATTCCCTATGATAGTAAAATAAACTCAAGAAACATTTAATAAGCATTAATGCATAGAATATGCAATATTATGTGGCCTAATTTTTTTTTTTTTTTACTATGTGTATTTTTTCAAGGACTTTGTTGTTGTTTTCTTTTTTCATTCAGGATGGTCCATGTGGAAGGAAAAGAAAATGGTTATTAATTGAAAATGAATTAATTTCTTAAAATGTTATTCTTTCCTTAGAACTACATGAGTTTGAATTTTTTTCACTTCAGCAAAAATTGCCTACTTCCTCTCGGAATTACCTGTATAAAAGTCATAATCTGATGGATGCCTCATCATGGAGTGTAAGTTTCTTGAAGGGTATGCCAATTGAATTTAAACTCTGGCAAATCCTTTCAAGCTAGAAATGTTTTAAATTTAGTCCTGGTGACAGATTTGGCCTGCTTTTCAAGGACTAGTCTAGCTAAGCAAAAAAAGGCTTATCACTCATAGGTGATGAATTATTTGCTCATAGCAACTGATAAAACAAAGAAAAATAAAAAGTGATCCTCAGACATGTGTGGTTTTTTCCTGATTTAGAAAATCAGGAAAAAGTCAAGAAATACAATGAATTAAACTTGTTTTTAGATTATTTATATACAACAGTTTAAGTATTATTTTCTAAAACTGAGATTCTTGTCTCAGTTTGACCAATGAGTTAGCTCAAAGAATATTAAAAAATATTAAAGGAAGATCTCTAGCATATTGGGGAGAGCCATTATGAAAGATTTATGGAAGAAAAAAATATAAGCATGAATCACACAGAATGATCAGGATGCATTCTGTTCCATTAGGCTAACGGTTTCTGACCAGGATTCATGAACTTTCTTTTAAAAATTTTTATCTCTTTCAATATACTTGATTTTGTTCATAATGCTATTTATTTTATTTTATAATTTAAAAATATCATTCTAAGAAGAAATTAAACAGGTCTCTTCAAACTGCCAAAGGAATACTTGACATAGAAAAGCTTCAGCACCCTTACATTGAGCACAATAATCATACTAAAAAGATGTTAGTCCATTGAGCATTAAAATTTACTATAAGCATCCAGCTCCATTTTAATCTGATTCTCTCCTTCAGCTAAAGTAATGCAATCCATTCTTAGAACTGAATGTTAACTAGGTCAAAAGAATGGAAAACCTTTATAAGGCATGACTTCACAATTGTTCTATTCCATCTGTAGTTTGTTGGTTTTTTTGGGGGGAGATTTGGAGGATAGAGATGGAACATGGAGCAAGGTTGTTCATTCTCAAATTGTATATGTTACTCTAAGTTATAGAGACTGTTCCTCCAAGCTACATACAACTGGTCTCATTATAGTACATTCAGATCTCATATTTGTATTCATTAGACTCAAAAATAAAGCACTTGACAAAAAATATATAAGATGTTTATACATTACTTATATTTGTTTAATTTTATATAACTTTTGGGCTTCTTTTCTGGTTTTTGTACCAGTCTTGAGATTTTATTGCTCAGGTTCTTAAACTGCATTTCATGAATCCAGGTGGGGTCACATAACTGAATGTGGGGGTTGAAATATTATGACTTATTATCAGTAAATGTTTGATTTGTATAGATATAGATATAGATATAGATATAGATATAGATATAGATATCTTATTTCCCATGTAAAAATGTCTTGACCAGAACGGGATCATGAGTATTAAAAGTTTAAGAAGACTTTTTCTGACAGTAGAGAACTCCTGGGACCAAAGGAGATTGTGACATCTAGATCCAGGTATAGAAAACTTACATTTAAATTTTGTCTCTTATACTTACTATCTTTATCACCTTGGACCAGTCGCCCAACCTCTCAATCTTCCAGGTAAACTTTTTATAAATTATGGTGTGGTTCCCTTCCTAAACTGATAGAAAAGATTTCCTTAGCAAAAATTCCAAATAATGATAAAATTACACATTCAACTTTCTTCCCCTCCAAAAGGGAAACTGGAACATTTTTTTGTCTTTCCCAAGACCAGGCAAATCATTAGCAAGAGAATCCCATTTCTCTTGAACTACAGTCTACTTTTCTCTCCATGGCCATCTCAGTTGTATTCATTTCATCACCATCTAAAGAAAGAAGACAGATGAGCAAGAATGACATATCTTATTGTGCTTTGGCTTGCAATACAGAGAAACATTACCAACTCTGGTTTCATTTGAAAGTGAATGGACTTAACTACATTCTTAAATTTAAATATTGTCATTTAAATTTTCTGTCTCTAAATGTCCATGTACACATTAGAATGATTTGGCTGTTCATTTTTCAGAAATGTCCAATTTAAACATTTTGTAAATTCCTAGTTTTTTTGTTCTCAAGACATGTTAAAATCTGTCTAAGTTTATACATGAACTTGGCAGGCTCCTGTGTCCTTTGTGGACAATTTGTTAAGAGCAAAACCTTCTATATAATTTGAAGAGAATCTGGCTCTTTGGACATGTACTAGGACAGCAGGGCATGTTTCAGGTCAAAACTAATATAGTTTGGCAGAATTGCTTGAAAAGTTTGTGCAGCATCTGTTTGGGCTGTGCTTTGATCTGCACAGTTTTTCACTTTTATATTCACTTTCAGGAAATCTAACCAATAAATTTAAAAAATAGTTATCTCCTATCACATCATGCAAAATGGAATGGGACTATGGTAATTCTCAGGTTGTACACTTCATTAAATTTAGATCCTTGAAAAAAAAATTTTTTTTCTATGACTTCCTATATTGCCCTATTTAGGATAGGAATGAAAACATGGTACTTCAACAAGTTTTCTAAAGGAGTTAAATCAGCATTGGGCAATGTTCTGACTTGAAAATTTCAGAGAAACAGGAAATTCTTCTAACAGCTGATCTATATCAAAAATGTTTAAAACTTCATGTTTGTTTGAAAGCTTGGATTCTCTTACTGGAGTAATGTAGCAAGGCAAAAGTCAGTCCTGACATTAACCCCAATTTGGTTGCTTGTTTTTTTCTTTAATTAAAACTATATTTAAATTATCATCAGAGAACAAAAAGAATTATACCATATTTTGTGTGATATTTGATATCATAGGGTATATTTTAAAACCAATGTCCTAATATGATTAATTGCTTATTCTTTTTATTTCTTTAGCTACCTGTTCATTCCTATCATCAGGCTAATTTTAATCTAAGAAGATTAAGTTGAATAATAGTTTGCATACTTGATGAATGACTGTGAGAGATTTAGCAATGTAATTGCCTTGTTCTTTGCCTCTGACACAGTCTGTATCTTCTTGGACTGCTTTCTTTAATGGGGAACTTAGGTCAGGCTTCAACTTGGAAAGGCATGATCCTAGATAGAGGCTTATGGGTGGAGACCAATACTATTACTGGCCCCTGTATTTTGGGATATGAACTAACGCAATATGTAGAGAAACAAACAAATGGACTTTCATGAGACAACATTATCTTCCAGGAAAAGACAAGATAAAAGACTATCTGACGAGCAACAAAAATACTCTTTTCTTTTCTTTTTTCCTTTCCTTTCCCCATCTTCTCTCATCTCCTCTCACCTCTTCTTTACTTTTTATCTCTTCTTTCTCTGTCTCTTCTCTTTGGTTAATCTCTTTATGTCTCTATTTCTGTATGTCTATGTTTCTCTGCCTCTGTTTCTGTCTCTATATATCTCTATTTCTCTATATATCTCTTTTCCCTGTCCCCATCTCTGTTTCTATCCCTCTTCATCATCTCTCTCTTGTTTTCTCTCTCCCTTTCCCCTTCCTTCCCTCCCCCTCTCTTCTCTTTCTCTCTCTGACTCCACATCTCTTTCTGCCTCTGTCTCTTTGTCTCTGCCTATCTCTGTCTATATGTGTCTCTTATTTTTCTCTCTTTAAGTGTCTCTGCCTCTGTGTGTGTCTCTGTCACACACACACACACACACACACACACACACACTGATATGATGAATTAATCATCAAATAACACTAGGTAAGCAGCCTCACAGCTAAGCTCCTGGAATCTTCTGAAAAATCTTTCAGTGAACTTGGAAGAAGGGGCTGTTGTCAAAGAGTAGTATTTCTATGCTCCTGTCTTTTATTGAAAAAGCCCTGTAGCCATTTTTGTTGGGTATGAGGAAGTAGTTCTCTTAATTAGCTGCAGCTGTGAAGATAGTAATCACTTTTACCTCACTGCAAACAACATTCTGTATGTAATTTCAAGATGTGAAGAGTACTCCTTGGCTCTTCCTGAATTGAAATGGCGGTCAACTTCTGATTGCTGTCAGTCTGCATTATACATCTTGACCATAAAATCAACCATTTTTCATTTATTTTGGTTTGAAATCAGCAATCCATGATCAGATTCATTAATAATGTAAATAAGCTATAGATTTACCAAAAGTTTTATTATTCATTGTATATAGTAGCACCTATAAATTTCTTTAGATTTTAGGTATCTAATTCAAAAATTAACTGGAAAACCATATATTTCTTCACTGTAAATAAACTCAAAAGCACTCTACTGACATAAGCTACTGCTGTTACAACAATAGCTATGAATTACATGGTTTGCATTGACTGAAGGAATGTTTCATTTAGTAAAATTATAAAGAGAAATAACATCTGGCCTGGTTGCCCTTAGATAGTGGATTATCCAGTACATTTAGGGAGAAAGACTTTCTAGTCTTCTCTTAAATGATTCAACCAAGAGAAAATATAAAACTTTCCTAATTACCCCATCCCAGTCTCTTGTCACCTTTCCAATCAATACTTTTTTCCTTTAGTTTATCTGAGATCTCAAGATGTCTTTTACTTTGGTGGAGAGGAGACTGTAGCAAAGCAGATTAAGATCCATTGAATGGATACCTCCATTCCAATTCTGCTTGCACACTTACTAAACACATGGCAATGAGATAGACAACAAATCTCTCTCTACCTCAGTTTCTTCATCTGTCAAATGAGAATAAGAAAACCATATAGCTCACAGGAGTACCATAAATATCAAATAGGATATTTTTTTCAATGGCTTGCAAACATTATTTTTATTATCTTGTTAAAAATTAATTCCAGGCTGGTTAATTTTTTAAAAATTAGATCTTTAACTAGTTTTACATATCATGTTACAGATTTGGCAACTAAGGCATGGAGGATTCAAGTGAGTTACCTAAAAATTCACAGTCAATTTTGTGATATAATGAGGAATAGAATTAAAATCCTCCCAGGTCAGTGCTATCTCTGCCAGTGCTACACACAACACTGACTCTTAATTAAATGAAAGTCACAATTTTGACGGAAAGCCTACTAGGTGCAAAAAAGCTCTTTATAATCAGCTAGAGAGATGGTATCATGTGATTTACCCACAACAGTTTGGAATACCACCCTGTTGTCTTTCTACACAGACTAGAATGGAATGGTTGAGGGTTTTTGTTTGAAGGTAAAAGTTAGAACCTATATTTTTCTCTAGGGATTGTCAAAGAATATTTCAAAAAGAATTCTTTAATTACGAATCCATTTTTCTTTTCCTTTTGGGCTTGAAGAATGAGCATATATAAACTCTACCTTTCTTAGAAATTAGATCCTTTCCATCTGTTTTTCATCTGAAATAATTCTTTTATCCCAAACACAGGAACACTATTGGAGTTGTTTTGCTTCATTAATTAATTTTCATTTTTGCATGCCTAATTCAGAATAATCTGCAATTACCCTTAATGTCAAATGACTCCTTCTTCTCCATTCTAAAAGATGTGAAAAACTTGAAATGACTTTTGAAAAAAAATTAATATATCCTGGAAATTATCCAAATATCTTGAAAATAAGGTCAATTAGAACTATATCCTCTGTGTACAAATTAGTTTGAATCTAATGAATTTCATATATGCTAGTTCAGGGTAGAAATAAGGGATGATACTTGGGCTGTTTACATTTGCAAAATGAAGGGGGAAATGAGGTGATTATCAAAACATTGTGAACAAAATCATTAAAATGAGCATTCTTCCCTCAATTATTTGAATATTTCAGGTCAAAATATTTTATATACTGAATCACTAGCTAATTTTTAGAAAGTTTTAAAAAATCCTAGAATTTTGCAAATACACTTAGCTTGTGTTAATTTATTTAATATAAAAATAAGGACACCAAAACATGGGGATTATTTTGTCTTTATACTTACACTAATGAAACTGCTGATCTGGATGTGATTAATCAGAAAATTAAACTGAAAACTTCACAAAGTTTTGTCTTTGACCAGTGTACCACTATTCTATTTGATTTACAATTTTGACTGTGCTTGTTCTGCTTTCTCCTCTTATTTTATCACTTAAATTCCATACTTGAAAATTTTCATATCTATATAAAATACTTAGGAGGGAATTAGTTGAGAAAAGTTAGAGCATCTTTTAAATGATCCAACAATGTTCAAAAAAGCAAAACTCTGTCCTTTGTCATTCTTGAAGCTTGAAATGCTCTCCCTTCCTAATTCTCTTGAAAAGCTCCCCATTCTTCAAAGCTTAGCTTAAATCAATCTCCCTCAATGGAGTCTTCCCTGAATTCTTTTTGATATTAATCTCTCTCTCTTTCATCTGATCTCAGAGCACTTTGCTAGGGTCCCTTGAGTATATTTTTTCTCATGTGCTTATTAGTATTATAAATAAAGTATCTGAGTATAATTAATTCACTGATTGCATATTCCTTGAGAAGGATAGAATCTTAACTCTTGCTCAACACATCTACTCCTGAAGCTGTAGTAAAAGGTGACAATAAATGTTTTGAGTGAATGGTATTTTTCACTGATCAAGGTACACTTGAGAAAGTGTTATATTTGTTATTTTCCATTTATGAAAATGAAATATAATTACTTTGTTCCTGTTTTTAAAAAGTCACCTATGATAAGTTGTCATCTAAAAAGATAATATAGGTGAAAATAATAGGCATTTTTAACACACATTCATGCATGTGTGCATACATACATGCATACACATAGTATTGTCCATGCAGCAGAAATTTAAATCAAACAGTAGGATCTTTAAAAAAATAAAATAAAATAACATGCTACCAGGATTTACCAAGAAAAGATTATCTCTGCACTCAACATAAAAGATTTTTCAAGAAATGCATCACAATCTTTTCCAGTCATTCACCCAGATGGTAACATTTCTAACTTTAAGTATGCAAACAGTTAGCCTTATTCTTTCCTGACTCTTCAGGGAACAACAAATCACCTCCTTTAAACCACCAAAAAAAAAAAAAAAAAAAACTATGGAGGGCTTCCTTTTGAACCTTTATAATAGGCTGTATGAAGCTCTAGAGTCATAGTTTTCTCTCTTCTAGAATCATCTCATACCCCAGTCTTTACTAGGTAAAGTTTATTTATCTTTGAAGACTGATTTTTTTTTTAAATAAAGTTAACAAAGTTCAACATTGTTGGTGACTTAGAATACCTTATCAAATAATGTTACACAGTTTAAATATTGTTATAAAAGATTTCGTTAAATTATGATTTCTGACAGACCAAAAAAAAGGAATGATATAGAATTCTTAATTTTTCTCTAGATGTTATGAGAGTCAGAAAGCTATGGGGAGGATACAATCCAAATGCTATTTTATCCTTTTTTTGTTTTACTTTTTTTAAAAAGTTGATATCATGTGACAACTCCACAATATCCACTCAGATTATTAATCAAGTTTGATACAGTTCATGGAAATTTTCCTTGTGACAGAAAGCAAAACTTCTCAATCAACTAAACAAAAAGTTAAATACCTTCTGTGTATCAAGAAACATACTGAGGATCTAAAACCCAAAATGAACCAGTCTCTGCCCTCAAGGAAGTTCTGTTCTATATACAAAACAATTAGTTCTTTTTGGTGCAGATCCATTAGCATTTAGGAGGGAGATTGAGAAGGAATAAAAATGTGCCTAGTATGTATCAAGTGCTGTGCTAAGCACTCTTTAATACATTTTATCAGCTTTTTCTCTGACTGCCTCCCATGTCTGGAATGCTCTCCCTTCTTGTCTCAGATTATTGACCTCCCTGATTTCCTTTAAATGATAACTAAAGTCCCACTTTCTGCCGAAAGATTTCCCTACCCCTATAAATATCATCTTCTCCTCTCTTTTATTTATCTCTTCTTTTTCCTGTATGTAGTCTGCTTTGAATATATTTCTTTGCACATTATCTCCCCCATAAAATGATAAACTCTGTGAGGGAAGACATTATCTTTTACCACTTTTTGTAACTGTCTATCTCTTAGCTCAGTATATAGCCAATAGTAAGAGCTTAATTAACATTGAATGAGCAAATTTTGGAGAAACTTGGGAGAAAAGTCTTCCTTCTTTTCTTTGTGGGTTTTAATTTGTATTCCCATTGGTTTATTTTCCTTCCAATGTGGTAATTTTAAATCCAATATTGTATGATTACAAGATATTTCCCCTAAGGTAAGCATTTTAACAAGTCAGGGACAATGTCATTTTCAAAAAGAAAAGTATTGGTCTCCTGAATTGTAGGCAATTTTTCACAGATATCTTCAAGGTGGGTCTATGAATTTTTAGAGTCTGATTGTCTTGCCTTTTATTCTCATGTTTTTTTTTTTTTTTTTATCCTTTTAAATCATGTTCCTTGAGTAAAACTCATTTGAACTTCATTTAACTCTTGATATTTTGCTGCCATATATTTTCAAGCTTCCAATTTTCTATGTTTTTCTTTATGATGAAAGAATAGTAAGAATCATTCAGAATCATTCTCCCAGCTGACTTCTGAAGTCTCTCATTGATTCAGATAAAAGACACAGCATAATTTTAGAATAATTTCTCCCTTAGGCATCTTTTACCCAAGCATTCAGAATAACAATATTTCCTTTTTCAAAGGAAAAGTCTAAGACATCATTTTCACCAGTAGTGATAGTAATACTTTCTTCTGGCAATTGTTATATATCAAATATTCATTTTTATTACTTAAATATAGGAGAGGGTGAAAATGTGAGATGCTTTGTAATATTATATTATCCATATATACCAGAGGCTAAATCTTGCAATTATCATCTTATCCATGGACAGAGGTGCTAATGAATTGACTAGACTATCCCCCAAATCATTCATTTCTCCTAATCTTTATTAAAGCAAATTATTTGGCAACTAATGAACCTAAGAGCTTATGGGTTATAAGAGAGCCAAGGACCATGTCTGCCATTTTTTAAATTGTCACATTTTTTGTTTAAAATGATCATATGTGTATAACCTATATCACCTTGCTTACTGTATGGAAGAGGGGAGAGAGAAGGGAAAGAGGGAGAGGAAAAAAAGTTTTTGATTCCAAATCTTACAAAAATAAAATTTGAAAACTATCTTTACATGTTAGAAAAATAAAATACTATTGAATAAAAATTGTCATATTTTTAAAGTACTACTTCCATTTTATGGCAATCATGAAATAATGTATTCATCATAAATGTACTTTACACATATAAGCAGGCTATATAGTGAGAAGTCTAATTTATCTTGTAAAAAATATCAATGCAGAAAATCATTTATCAAACTAAAGAAAATTACATAAAAATTCCCCTTTTTTTCCTATTAATAAAAGACTTGAACATTTAACACTTACTGTAAACTGCCTAGATTATTTCATCTATAGTTCACTCATTTTAAAAAATATTTTAAAATTTTGTGGTAACAAAAAAGATAACATAGTATAATGTATAATCAGTTTCAAATCCTGCCCCTGAAACATACTGTTTGTGTAATCAAAAACATGTCACTTAAACTCTCAATGGTCTAGACAATTTCAAATTTATAAATTGCAGAGGATTTACCCACTGAGAATACCCCTATCAAATGAAAATGCTGACCCACATTGGGGTTGGGGGTGTAGCCAGACACAAGGATATTCTGGTAAAATTTTAATAACTGGCTCTCAGAAAACATATGGCATATTTTAAAATTTAATCTGCAATTGTAGCTTTTGTTCCATCACTTTATTAAGTCTCAAATGATCAGTGAAAGAATAAATCAAACCCTGATTTGGAGTGTTTCCCATTTCCCAAGGTGTAAATATTCACACTGAAAATTTTACAATGAACTCGTGCTGGCTCCAGCATGAAACATGCACACACGCACACACATATATACACACACATACATACATAGATACACACATACATACACCTTGCTTCTACCATGTATGTGTTCTCATTTTACTGCCATGTTCTAGAACCAGAACACACAAGCTCATGAAATTTTGTTTGAAGGCCAAACAACAAATAAATAAACAGATAGACAAATATAGGCATATATATATATATATATATACATATATATATATAATACATATATATTGTGTATGTTTATGTATTCTGTAGATCTATATGCACATTCTATATTATGCATTATATATTATGTGTGCATTATATATGTATATGTATATATATATATAGTGTATAGATATAGATATATGCATGTGTGTACATATGTGTGTGTAGTGGCAAAAATTGCAACAAAATGAAGGTGAGGCACAGTTTTTCTCCAAGGCAAGATAACAGTTTATTAACAGTGATACATATAGGTATTAATAAAATAGGCTACTCTAAACATCCCACAAACTCCAAAGAGATGAGAAAGTTATCCCCCAAAAAATATTTTATTGAGATATAAAAAAGGAAAAGTTCTGAGTAGTTACAGAATAGTTTCATCAATCCTTTTTTTCTTGATTCATTTCAGTCATGTCTCATTCTTCATGACCCCATTTGGAGTTATTTTGGTCAAGATATTAGAATAGTTTGCCATTTATTTTTCCAGTTTGTTTTACAGATGAGTAATTGAAGCAAACAGGGTTAAGTGACTTGTCCAGTGTCACATAGTGTGATCAGAAATCTATGTTCAGAACTCTATCCACTATACCACCTAACTGTCCCCAGTTGGTCATAGCTAGGAAAGGGTTGGTATTTAGGAATGAATGATCACACTCTTTCTGATAATTAAGGAATGTAAATTGTTTAAAAAGGAGTCAAAAACTCCTAATAATTTTTTTACAAAATCAGAAACATCCTATTATTTATAACCCCAGTCTGTTTTCCTCTTGAAGACCATAGTAGAATATCTATTATGAATTCAGTGGTCTCTATGAATTCTTGCTATAGCTTCCTTTTCTGTCTTTTACTACTACTGTATTCATTTCAGTATTTGGGGGTATTTGAAAAATTTAAGTAGTTCCCATATCAAATAATAGGCCAATTTTTGATTTGGGTTTTTATTCTTAATGAAGTCAGTCATGTATCTTTTTCTTTTCTTTCTTTTTTTTTTTTGGAATTATAGCGGACTTAGGATGTCAATTCTGCCAACTTCTTAAATTTATTCATTTATTTGACAAAAGAATTAATGCAGAAAAATATCAGAACAAGATAATTAAAATCATTTCCGCTTTATTCTTAATAGCACTCTGCTATTAAATATTCATTTTCTTTATTTCTTAAATTAAAAGGTTCTTAAATTCCACATAAATCTACCCAATTGAAATCTGGAATAAATTAGCAATATTGAAAAGACAGTGTGTGGGTGTGGGTATTTTTTTTTAATGTTGTCTTCAGTTGAAAACAAAGGTGTGCCAGAGACAAAATTATTCATTACTGACATTTAGAAACATGACAAAAAAGAATGGTCAGGATTAGCAAAAGTTAGAAAAGAGAGAATGAGCCAAATTTAGACAAATGCTACTCAAGGAAACACTGAAAATAAAGTATTTTTGGCCTCTTCCATTGTCATTACTCTTCAAATAAAAACATATGAAAAGTAAACTTTAATATTATGTGGGGTTACATAACGGTCAGCATAGAATTTATTGAAAAGCTAATTCTTCATCTAAACATGAATGTGTATGTTTAACCTATCAGTAGACACCTCAAATTCAACATAAACTTATCATCATAACCCTCTCCCTAAAAAAAAAAAAAAAGAAAAGAAAAGAAAAGAAAAGAAACACTGAATTAATTCATGTCTCTCCTGACATATTTCTCAAAGATTCCTCTCTTGTCCCAGCATAAATCCTTAGAGTTACCTTTGACTTCTTTTTTTATTTTTTGCCTCCCTTCTAGATAATTGGCAATCAAGTCTTGTTCAGTCTTCTTTTACCATGTCTCCATGTCTGTACTTTTGCTTGTATCTGTTTGCTACCATAGTAATTCCACTGGCCAGTCTGGACTGTTGCAGAATTACTGTTAAATAATCCCCTTGCTTTCACCCTCTTGCCTCTTCAACACATCCTCCCTACAGCTACCAGAATTATTATGCTCCTGTTAGAGCTTTCTCTCTCAGATTATCTTCCATTTAGTCTATATATCACTGAACTCTGATGTCTCTGGAAGAGAGAATGAAGAAAGTACTGTGCAATTCTACCTCACCTAAACACAATTCATGAACAAGTCATGATGTCACTGGTCCTTTTCAAAACAAAAGACAATAAATATATCTCGTATGCCCATAATTATTTGTATGTTGTCTTCCTCGTGTGAGGGCAGAAACCATGTCATATTTTTGTATCTTTAATATTCAATGCAATTCCTGATACAATTGGTGCTTAATAAATGTGCAATGACTCAATGAGATCTAAATTTCCTTACTATAACTATCTTGTAATTTAGCCAACATCTTCATAAAGTATCTGTAAGGTTTGTGAAAGGCTTGGTTTCATGTTTTGCTGGAAATTATGTATAATCTGTCTACAATATTTCTGGGACATAAAAGTTTATTTATTGTCACCAAAACAAGTGAGCTTTGTTTAGCATGTCCTGTTGTTCAAGAAGCCATGATGACTCCTTTGCTTTTAAAATGTACACAAATTACTCCTAGAATAAAACTTATACAATTTTGTGAAGAATTGAAGTCAAGTTCATTGGCCTATAGTTTATAACTTTTTTGAACTTTTCCCCTCTTCTGAAAATTAGCACCTCTGCTGCTGTACTTCTCCCATTCTCCATGCATTTTCAAAATAGACTCAGCAATCATAGTACTTTGACACGCAGGTTGTTTAAACCTGATAACATGTGTTTTTTAAAGAATGTAGAATTTTAGACTATCAAAATCAATGTAGACACCTCTATTATTCTTAACATTCTGAAAACTATATTCTCCACAATTATGGAATATTTCCAATAATTTCTGTCTTTCTCTTTTCTTTCATAAATTTCTTTAGAAAGTGATTGAAGTTGACCTTCACCCTTTCACTTACAAAAAAAATTTCAATTATTTTTATTTCAGCAACAAGTTGGTCAGAATTAGTCCCTAAAGAATAATTCCTTTTTCTTTCATTTCAAAGAGTGAAATTAGTATTAAGGAGAGTCCAGAATTTATCAGTTACTTTATTTTTGGCAGAAAACAGAACTCCAGGTGTTGATAATTAAAGTCTTCCATCATTACTATGTGATGTTTTTCTTTGAGGTTCATGATCTGTTTCCTGATTTCTGCATCTATTTCTTCCTTCTGTCCAGATGGTCTGTATTTCAGTCCCCTCATAATATTTTTCTAAATCCTCCCTCTATTGATTACAAATAGTCTTGTATTATAATCATTTGTATACATTATCTGATCTACCAGACTGTAAATTTCTTGAGTACAGGGAACATGTTTTACTCATATTTATGTCTCCCATAATGGTTAAAATTGACACAATGATGTCTTGGTACTTATATGGTAAATGTATGTTGAAACAATAAAAAAAAAAAAAAAAAAGAAAAGATATCTCATGGTTGAAGCACTTAATGGTTTATATGAACCATTTACATTTGTGTTAATTAAGATATAAATACTAATTCTTAATTTATAAATTATAAAATTATATAAATGCTAATATTTATAAATGTATGTTTAATAATATTTAATATACTTATCTAAATAGTTTCATATTCTCATTGATCATTAAAAAAGTACTAATATTTTGACAAAATTTGGAAATTTTCCAACTATTATCTATGAATTTTATATCTAGTGGAAAAAAAAAACTTTTAAAAATCAACATAATTCCTGTATGTCACTTTCTATTTAAAATGGTAGCCAAAATATACCATATGAACTGAACTCCTATAAAACTTTTATTTTGAGTGCAAAACTTTTATTTTGAGTGCATTAACACATATGGAAAGGGGGTGAATATTTTTCATTAAGAAGTAAGTACAATCTTAGTTTATATGAGTTCTCTATTCCACTTTGCTTTTCTACAACTTCGGCAATATTTTAGTGTTGTAGTTTGAAATTGTAAAAGAAAAAAGTGCTTGCAGACTACTTAACACCACCAGGATAACAGATGGTTTTAATATGATCCAAGCACACTGGCAAGCAAGTAGTAAGAATGTTATAGCAGAAATGACCTGTAATTCATATCATTTGATAAATTTATTTCACTATGAAAAATTTTGGACTGTTTTTAAGATTCCCTTAAGCATGAAGAGAATTTATATATCTTATTCATTTTTTACTACTGCCTGTGGGTTTAAAAACATGTGTTAAATACTTTAACATCATTATAAAAAAATACATCAATTTAGTAATTTCAAAATATTCATCTTTTTGTTATAATTAAAAGAAATAATACTTTCACTTGGACAAATCTATAAGATATATAAACTTTAACATTCACAATGTATAGATGAGGAAAATGACTAGTTTATTGTAAATTTCCTCATAAACTTGGAGTGAGAATTGCTCACTAAATGATTGACATATCAATATATTTATTATATCAAGAAACATTTATTAAACAGCTAACTATTCAATATTCACTGTTTTTTTTTTTGTTTTTTTTTTTTTTACTTTATATAGTAAGTGGTATAGTGATATAAAAAAGGCATGCTCCCTTCCTTTAGGAACCATGCCATCCAAAATCATTCTAAGTCATATGTGACAAATGATGAATGACACAGTATTTCCATTTGGTTCACTCAGATAAATTCCCAGGAGCAGGATGTAGGTCTCAAAGAAGGGGTAGATTTTCAGAAAGTATAGAAATAGAGTCCGAGATGTATCTAGTGGTTAATTAGTATTCCTCTTTGACACAAGGCAGGACAAAAGACTTTGAAGGTAAATTGCATGGGATAAGTCTGGATATAAAAGTTGCTTTTAAAATTTGTAGGGCCTTGAAATCCTAGCTAAAGAAGTCGACCTTTAATTGTTAGACAAAGGAAAGACACAGGAGCACAATGGTGACGTGGTAATTACATTGATTTCATACAGGTTTGTGTAATGTATTGGAGGATAAGAGAGAATGCAGAAATAGAAAGTTCTTATGAAACTGCTGCAAGATTTTAGGAATCATTCCCTCAGCATTATTACATAAATATTATGTACCAAGAAGTCAATGTACTGATGGCAGGGAACACAAAAGAATTATGAGCCTGACCTAGTAAGGGCTTCGTGTTTTAATTGAAAGTTAGAATACATAAATCTTTAAAGTCACTTCAGCAGAAAGTCTATGATTCTATGAGGACATTTTGGTAGAGATGTTCTGGAAAGACAGAAATTGTTAATTATTTGGATGACTCCAAGGCTACAAATACCACTAGTGGGATCAGAGATAGCTAAGTTAGGAAAAGGAGCAGATATTGTGGAGAAATGTTAGAGATGGGAGAACTCTCCCTCCTTCCACTCTGTCCTTACTGATCAAGAATTTAGAGAAGGTAGAATTGGTATATATCAT
Source organism: Sarcophilus harrisii (assembly GCF_902635505.1). NCBI lineage: Eukaryota > Metazoa > Chordata > Mammalia > Dasyuromorphia > Dasyuridae > Sarcophilus > Sarcophilus harrisii. The sequence goes on along the minus strand of NC_045430.1, from coordinate 141,179,347 downwards.
CTCTCTCATTTTACAGGTGAGAGAGCAAAGAGAGGTTAAATGTCTTTCCCAAATAGACCAGTATGTGAACTAAGTTCTTGGGATTCCTTATTTAGTACTTTTTCTACTACAACACTATTTTTACAACTACTACTATTTTCCTACTACAATACACAAATGGACATCTCTTTGATATAAATTGTATATATGGAAGAGTGGCTATAGGTTCTGCCTTCCTGATGCTACTCCATTACTTTACTAGTGGTCTGGAATATATGAGATATTCAGGAGAACTAGCATCTCTGGTGTAAGGGCTTGCCAAACTATTTTCAAAGTTGCTCATCCATCTTTGTCTTCCTGGTGCAAGATGCTCATCTGTGGTTCAAGAAGCTGTAGTCACACCATGGCAGTTACACCCTGGTAAACTATCTCAGCAGATGAGTTATACCAGCTTCAGTGTAACCCAGAGGCATCAGAATCATTGGAGAATTAGGTGATTGTCTAGCCTGAGCATGTGAAAACCTCCATTTGCATTATGGGGAGATGAGAACAATTTGTTCCAATGCCATGAAGGCAGCTGAAGCAAGTACAGTGGAACACTTAGAGCTTACTCAAACATCAAGGACGCCCAGATCATCCACTGCAAGGTCATCGCCACTCATCTTGATTTTTGTCTTGACATTGGACTTTGATGGCTATGGAAGATAGGGTGAGGCTGATGACTGTTCAACTCTGCCTAAATCCAATTTACCCATGAATCAAGATATCATTCATGATACCCTCTTCAAAAATGGAAAACAAACAACTAATGATTCAAGCTCCAGGATTGAGTCCAATATATTCATAAACATTATCATGGCAGATATGATAATTATACACCTAAATAAAGGAATAAAATTTGTCAGACTGTGCTAAAATGCTAAATTATGAAGAAAAAGCTAAGCTAAACAATCCCTACCTTCAAAACAACATATATATGTATATATTTATACATACATATACATATTATATATGCTGTTTCCATCATTAAAATGGGGAGACAGAGAGAGAGAGCAAGAGCAAGAGTGAGAGCAAGAAAGAGACAGAGACAGAGATAGAGAGACAGAAACAGAGCAACTGTGTGTGAATGGAATAGACAGATAAGGTGAAGAATTTACAGATTAAACACATATTGATCAGAGAATGTTAGTTAAAGTTGATCAAGCCCACAGGCCTCAGTTTCAGCTTCTCTGGAGTCACGTGATTTTAGATAAGGCCTGGACTACATTCCATTGTCCTACGTGGCTGAAGAAGCTGTATATCACCTTGCCTACTACATTCCACTGACCAACTAGGGGAACAGTAGACTTATATAACCAATCACAACATATAGAGTATGGGATTTTGGAGGTTCCTTGCATGAAATGTATAAAAGCTGTAAGCATTTTCAAGGCTCTGGCCCTATCCTGCTGTGAAATTTGGCTCATGGACCAGGGTGGGGGTCCGCTTCTTGAGATTCTAATAAATAATTCTGCTTTTTATGAGTGATCTCTGTAGTAGTCAATTTGGGTAGGTCTTTTTGTCCCAACCATATGAGAGAGACAGAGACAGACCAATGAGAGAGACAGAAAGAGATATGAGATGAGATGAGATAGATAAAAAGTAGATACAATGAAAGTGGGGATATAAGTAATGGCCTCTATCAAAAGGTGATGTTTAAGCTGAGTCATCATAAAAGCCAGAAATTAAAGGAGGTAGAAGTGAGAAAGGAGTGCTTTCTAAGCATGAAGGTTTAATGTATGGTATTTATAAAGCAATAAAAAACATTACAAACATTTACTGTTTCATATACTTGGTAGAGCTGACAATGCACTAAGACAACATTCATCAATACATGAAATCCAACTTTATTAAAAATTTAGTAGCACAAAAATTAAGCCCTCTAGGAAAGGAAAAGAAGGAAAAAAAGGAAGAAAAATTTGATTTCTAAAGGTCCTTGTAAACATTCCACATCAGTGCTTCCTCTTTGTCCAGCTAGAGGCCGCATATCCCCCTACACACACCCCTTATGCCCAGGTAGCATTCTGTCAAATCTCTGACAATCAGTTCCGTTCTTAGTGAACGCAAGATGCTCATATTTCCAAACTGGGGTGGGGGGTGGGGGTAAGGAATAAAGAGACTGTCCTGGTTGAGACCTAATGCAAGTATACTAGTAAAAGTTAATTGAAGCTTCTGCTGAGTTTTTATTGTCTTGGCTAATGGTGTTTACAAATTACTTCAAAGATCACAAGTTACTGAAGAATAACCTAAGTTATGATGAAAGGTAACTATCAATCAAAGCTAATATCATTTCTAGCATATATCAATTGCTTTCCAGATCTGAGAGACAATGCATCATTAATAGCTGTGTATCAAATCTAAGACAAACCATATGCCATTAGTAGTTATTTACCAAAAGTTCCTAGAAATCAAGGTTTCCCAAAGCTTAGAAGAGTGTCTGGAGCATTGTAAAGATTTCATAATGCATTATTATCTATTAATCTTATTTATTACAGTGGAGAATCTGATCAGGAGATGCATGGGAAATTAGAAAAAGTTGACTTAACAAGATCAACAAAATAAGACTTTATAAAAGATATAACAATTCAGGGATTTTACCTTTTTAAGAATTTAATTAGTCATATGTTCTTCCAGTTTTCTTAGTTAAAAATTAAGTAAAAGAAAGCTCTATTTTTCAGTAATTTTTCAGGATTAAAGAGTTTTTTGGCAAATTAGATGTTATATGTTTAAGCTACTTCATTGAATAGGTGTAATGATTATTTCATATATATATATATATATACACACATATGTATACAATTCTACACATTTTCAATTGTATAATTCAATTTTTCAAACAAGATTTTTCTATGATTCATTATTATAAGCAAATTGTATTAAGCAAAATTGGATAATGAATAAACTTCATGACATGTGAAATAGTAATGAGCAACTCTTTGCAAAACCAGCAGATGGCACATGTTAGTTAGGAATAAGAAAGCATTTGTTAAAGAAAATAATCAGCAATGAACATTTAACTGGCATCTTGCAACCTCCTCTTTATGAATCAGTGGTCTTCCATACACAACCAGTCTTTGTTCCTTAACACAAATTTTCAACTAACAGAAGAAAGATGAGTCAGAAAAGCCAATAAAACAATTTTTCATAAAAATTAAATCAAATAAATAACATGCAAAGATGCATTATATTTCTAGGTTGTATAATTATGAGAAAGAAAGGATACTCTTTTTGGAAAAAAAAATTATATGACTCTGTTGAATATAATTTAGTCTAATTCCTCTCCCTCTCCAACATACTTTAGTATTGCTGGGTCTATGCTAACAGAGTTAAGTGAATGATTGAGTCAGTTCTATTCAAATATTTTTATCCTTGTACTAGAGATGAAAAGTAGATGAAGAGTAGATTATAGTAGATGAAAACATAGTATACTTCAAGTCTGGTCAACAGCTTTTGTGTGGACACAGAGACAAGAGATAAAATGGTAGATTAGGGGAATTCAATTACATGAAAGGTGTTCTAAGTATCTTACTTATGGTCAAATTAACTGAAATAATATTGACATTAATTATCTAAATAGTTTCTGCCTTTGGTTAAAGACATTATCTTCAGAAGAACACTGTTAAAACATATATCACCTAAAGGTCATCTCTCATTTATAATGAATATCAAAAATACTAATGATTAATTTATCAAATTTGCTAGCTATCACCTAGATGACTCCAGGGTCCTGAGGGAATGAGACACAAGTGATGTAGGATTTTAGGAAGGGATATAGCGGACAAAGTTCACATCATTTGGCATTGCTCTTAAAGAATAGGGCTAGATAAGGTTTGGCAATGTAGACTGTAAGCTAGGGATGGTAAGAAATTACACCCAATTGAGGGAAGGGACATTGAAGATATATTTTTGGTTTTTGATAATCCTATTACAAGATCTTCAGCATTGTTTTAGTTGATTAGTTCTGTCTGATTCTTCATAACTTAATTTAGAGGTTCATGAAAAATGAACTGCTGTCATTTCCTTCTCCAGAAGATTAAGACAAATGGATAAATGATTTGTCCAAGATTATACAGTTAGTAAATATATGAAAAGGAATTTGAATACAGATCCTCCTGATTCGAGAGCCAGCACTGTATCTAACGCACCATTTCTTGTTCCTCATTGTTTTTAATTGTTCATCTACTATAAATACAAACAAGTACAATTAACATTTATTAAGAATTTAATTTGAATCAAAACTAGATATTAAAAAACCTAAAACATATAAGTTGTGGAGTCTATGACAACTAATATCCAAGTTATTGATAAAAATGTTCAACAGTACAAATCTGAGGAATACTTTACTAGAGTGTCTTCCAAGCTGATATTCAATTTGTAACTATTCCTTATATCACATGGTTCACCTAATTATGAATCTAACTACTCTGTTATTATTATACTCTAAAGGTACAACAATTGTGCTTTTAGTATTATATTGCAAGGAACCTAAATCAAGTTCACTTGCCTATACTTTGCACACTCAATTCTTTTTTCAGTTTTGAAATTTTGGACAACATTTAACCTGCTCCAACTTCTCTAATAGGCAGGTAAAAGAGTGGATAGAGCTCTGGGCCTGAAGCAAGAAAGTTTTCTAATCCCTACCCATAGATACTTAATTACCTATGTGATCCCAGATAATCTCTGTTTTCTTCAATTTTTCAATTGCAAAATGGGGATCTTAAAAATACCCATGATCCCCTGGCGTTGTTTTAAGAAACATATTTAGCACATATGTACTCGAAATGTACATAATTATACATATTACAATGGCACATAAGTATTTAATAATATTAGTTCTCATTCCTCTTCCATGATCACTGAAATTGGTTTCATATCACTTACATCAATTCTTAGAGAACCCTGGCATGGGGTTTTTTGGTCCTACTGATTTGACTTCAGATCATGGAAAGAGGTGTTTTTCAATGGTCAAAGGATATGAACAGATAATTCTCAGACGAAGAAATTAAAACTATTTCTAGCCATATGAAAAGATGTTCCAAGTCATTATTAATCAGAGAAAATGCAAATTAAGACAGCTCTTGAGATACCACTACACACCTCTCAGATTGAGAGAATGACAGGGAAAAATAATGCAGAATGTTGGAGGGGATGTGGGAAAACTGAGACACTGATACATTGTTGGTGGAATTGTGAATACATCCAACCATTCTGGAGAGCAATTTGGAACTACGCTCAAAAAGTTATCAAACTGGGCATACCCTTTGATCCAGCTGTGTTACTACTGGGCTTATACCCCCAAAGAGATACTAAAGAAGGGAAAGGGACCTGTATGTGCAAGAATGTTTGTGGCAGCCCTCTTTGTAGTGGCCAGAAACTGGAAAGTGAGTGGATGCCCATCAATTGGAGAATGGCTGAATAAATTGTGGTATATGAATATTATGGAATATTATTGTTCTGTAAGAAATGACCAGCAGGATGATTTCAGAAAGTCCTGGAGAGACTTACATGAACTGATGCTGAGTGAAATGAGCAGAACCAGGAGATCATTATATACTTCAATAACAATACTATATGATGATCAATTCTGATGGACGTGGCCATCTTCAGCAATGAGATGAACCAAATCAGTTCCAATAGAGCAGTAATGAACTGAACCAGCTACACCCAGGGAAAAAACTCTGTGAGATGACTATGAACCACTACATAGAATTCCCAATCCCTCTATTTTTGTCCACCTGCATTTTTGATTTCCTTCACAGGCTAATAGTACACTATTTCAAAGTCTAATTCTTTTTGTACAGCAAAACAACTGTTTGAACATATATACATATATTGTATTTAACTTATACTTTAACATATTTAACATGTATTGGGCAACCTGCCATCTGGGGGAAGGGGTGGGGGGAAGAAGAGCAAAAGTTGGAACAAAAGGTTTTGTAATTGTCAATGCTGAAAAATTACCTGTGCATATATCTTGTAAATAAAAAGCTATAAAAAGTAAAAAAATAAAAATAAAAATAAAAGGAGGTATTTTTCTATAATCTTCTTATTTATATGAGTATCAACTACCTACTTGCCAATTTTGTCATACTCTTTCCAGTACAAAGGTCATTCTTTTCTTTTCTTTTCTTTATTTTTCCAAATCCATGCAAAGATATTTTTTCAATATTCACCATTATAAAGCCTTGTGTTCCAAATTTTTCTCCCTCTTTTTACTTCTCCCTCTCCTCAAGACAAGAAGCAATTCCAAGACAGATTAAACATGTACAGTTCTTCTAAACATATTTCCACATTTGTCTTGCTGCACACACACACACACACACACACACACACACACATACACATACCAGATCAAAAGGGGGAAAACAAAAAGAAAGAGGAAGAAACAAGCAAATCAATAACAATAACAAAAGGTGAAAATTCCATGCTTTGACTGACATTCAGTCTTCATAGTTCTCTCTCGGGATATGGATGGCACTTTCCATCATAAGTTTATTGGAATTGCCTTGAATCACCTCATTGTTGAAAAGAGCCAAGTTCCATTTCACTGATCATTACATAATTTTGTTGTTATTGTGTTAATGTTCTTTTGGTTCTGCTCACTTCACTTAGTAGCAATTCATATAAGTCTTTCCAGGCCTTTCTGAAATCAACATGCTCATCATTTCTTACAGAACAATAATATTCCATTATGTTCATATATCATAACTTATTCAGCCAGTCCTCAAGTCAAGGGCATCCACTTAATTCCTAGGTCCTTGATATTACAAAAAGAACTGCTAAAATAGTTTTTTGCACATGTGGGTTCTTTTTTCCTTTTTTATGATCTCTTTGGGATATAGACGCAATAAAGACACTGCTGAATGAAATGGTATGCAGAGTTTTATAGCCTTGTGGGCATAGTTCCAAATTGCTCTTCAGAATGGTTATATTATTCATAATTCCACCAACAATGCATTAGTGTTCCGATTTTTCCACATCCCCCTCCAACAATTATCATTATCTGTTCCTATTATTTTAGTCAACCTGAGTGATGAGAAATGGTACCTCAGAATTGTCTTAATTTGCATTGCTTTAATCAATAATGTTTTAGAGCATCTTTCATATGAGCATAAATAGTTTTTATTTCTTCATTTAAAAATTGTCTTTTTATATCGGTCATTTTTTTCAAAGACAGCAGAAGCAAATTTAAAGTTGAACAACTGTGCTTTCTCTTTGTATCTTAGTTATCATCATCCCACTCATGTTATTCAGTATTTCCAATTGTTCTTCCCTCAGTTTACCCCAAAGGGAAGAGAGGAATCTGGGATTAAATTGGTTTGATTTGGAATTCAACAAGGAAAAAGAGATGAAGGACATTTTATGCATCAATATCAATAAGACCAAAGACTTAAAGCTGGATGCCTTTGGAGTTCAGACAGGGCAGAGAAGACTCCATTTTTGTCTGAAGTGTAGGGAGAATGGAAGAGAATGGTTCAGATAGTGCTATCATTTATGTAGTAATGGCAAATATAATGAATATTACTATCTTAATCAAAATTGAGATAAGATTCCTCTTTGAAGAATTTCTAACTGTGGGAATCTCCTACTTTCAGGGCAAGTAATAAATATACATATGTCTTAGGTTTCAAAGTGTCTAATGATTATAGTACTTTACTTTCACTTGAGAGAAAATTAAAGTAACAACTATAAGCAGTAGTTTTAATTACCCAAATCAACTAATTTTTCCTTCAACACATTAATAAAAAATAAAAATAACTTTCTGAATGATTCTATCATAAGCCATAATATTATTGAATTTTAGAGCTGAAAGATACCATATAAACATAATTATTGTTGAGTCAGTTTTTGAGTTATTTGGAAGAAAAGTTTTGTAATATTTTGTTTTTATTTCTTTAATTTGTCCACACAAATTCAAAACTCATCAACATAATTTAAGAAAGAGAAACAATCTTATCTACAAGATGCTGCAACTCTCATTTTATTTTCCATTAATATTTGACTATGAGGAAATATTTATCTAACAAGCAATAATCACCTGCATACTATATGAACATTAATATAATTGCAACAAATAATTAATCAGATGAATAAAAACATGAGCACTATACAAAAGCATGAAAATATAAGCAGTTGACTATCTTTTTTTCTTGTTAGAAGTTTCATTTTTTGAAAAAGCCATTTTTAAACACTTCTAAAGACGCATGAAGACAAAAAGATATAATGACCTCTACGCTTGTCAAATCAAACATCTTCTACTAGAGTCTGTAGTTTTTCTTTTCTCTTTTTTTAAACTAGTTCAGCATCTTAATTTCACCTGTCTGACTATTGAAGAGATACTGCTTTCCTGTTACTGGAGAAAAAAAAAATCCATTATTGTGAATGTCACATTGTAATGTCCATCTAAGAATTTGCATTATATAGCAGTTAATGGTCTCCAAAGAATTTTACATAACATTATTTAATTAGATACTCCCAACTCTGTGAAACAGATGTTAGTATTATGCCCCCTTTACATATGTGGAAAGAGAAGTAGAGAGAGGTAATGTATATTTTCCAGGTATTGTATTTTTCCACAGAGATATTAAGTTTATAATGTAGGATTTAAGCATAGTTCTTCCTGAGTCTACATTCAGCACTTACTCTATCTACTATTCCATTTTGCTTCTCAATTTCAGCGCTAATAGATTCAATTTTGAATGTTTTAAATGGTAAAAATAGGATGTTATAGATTTGTTAATATTTTATAATATTTTACAAATTTTATAAATTAAAAAATTTATGATTATAAATTATAATTAAAAATAAATACCTTAAATCTAATTATATATATGTATATAATTTACCAAACTTAAATATTAATTCTATTTGCAAACATTTATTTCAAACTTAAAATAATTGTTTTACCTTCTGTAATAGAATATTTCTTTCAATGAAATTCAACAAAGATATTACTATAACATTGCTGATGATTTTCCAGATTAAGTATATTTATCCCCATTACAAAATCCTTCATATAAGCTAGAAGAAGCCAGCAATGTTTTCAGCTGAAAAAAAAAAAAAAAAAAAAAAAAAGTGTTTGAACTCAAAAATAAAACTACTACTTTGGCTCCTCCAAATGGCGCAATTTCTTTTTATGTAATGTAAGAGGTTTGATGTAAGACATATTGTAACAATTTCAAGAAAACCAACGGCATACAAACTGTGGTCATAAACTTTCATACTAACTTATATGATTATTCTTGTGCTTTGATTAGAGGAAATAGCTCTAGTTTCTCATCCCTTATTACCATATTTTTCCTTATTTACCATTCACCACTATAATAAAATGGCATTTTATCAATTCTCATCTTTCCTGATCTATCTGCAGCATTTGACAGAATGAATCACCTTCTCTTTAAGTTTCCTTGACACAGCTGTCACCTGTAATCCTTCTATCTGTTCAAATGTTCCTTTTTAGTCTCCCTTGCTGGTCCATCATCCATGCAATGCTTACTGACCAAAAGGGTCCTAACAGAGTTTGTCCTGGACTCTCCATTTTACAAAATAGTTCATGGTGTTCTCACTTACTTTCACAGTTTCAATTATCATTTCAATGCAAATGACTCTCAAATCTATATATTCAGCCCTAATATTTTTCTTTATGCATATACTCCTATATATCTTATATGACCCTATTTTTTATGTTATTTTCCCCATCTGCATGAAAGTTACTTGAGGACAACAAATATGTTTTTGCCTTCCTTATGTTCCCATACTTTCCACAGTGCTAAATATATAGTAAAGATTTAAAAAATGCTAGTTGACAAAATAATAATAATAATATCAAGTAGAGAATCCCCTTATTTTTATAAATTTGAAAAATGAGGCTTTTTCAGAGAAAATTTCTGAAATATTTTCCAGTATCACACATTCTTCTAATGTTGACTGGTTGTATAAAAACTTTTTATTTTTGTTTAATCAAAATTGTCTATTTTACTTCCCTATTTCATTTATCCATATATCTTACAAGTACATTTCTCCATGCTGCCCAAATGATATCACACTTTACATCTAAATTATGTATCCATTTGGATCTTATATTGATATACAATGTGAGATACCAAAAAAAGTACTTTTTTAGTTTTCCTAGGAATTTTTGCCAAATGGTGAGTTCTTGCCCCCAAAGCTTAGATCTTTGATTTCATCAAATAGTAGCTTACTATGATTGTTGCTATTTTATCATGTCTGAATCTTTATAATCACACAGATCATAGTTTCCAGGTTTTTTTTTTTTGTTGTTGTTGTTGTTGTTGTTGTTGTTGTTGTTTGTTTGTTTGTTTTGTTTTGTTTTGTTTTCAGGGGAGAGAAAAGATACTAGAGTAGTTTTCCATTTTCTTTTCAAGTGGATTAAGGAAATTGGTTTGTAATTTTCTTTTTTTGTCTTTGCTATCTCTGATTTAAGTATCAAAACCATCTTTGTGTCATAAAAGAAATTTGGTAGGCATTTTTTGTCTTTCTTCAAATAGTTTTTTATAGTATTGGAATGAATTGTTCTTTAAATGTTTGGTAGAATTCACTTGTAAATACAGGCTTCAGGTTCTTTGTGGGGATTTTTCAGTTTTCAAAATTGGTTCTGGTGGTCTGTAAGTTTTCAGTCCTTCCAAGGCAGTGTGATTTGGGGTCACTGCTCTCTTGGTCTGCACTCTGATCTTTACCCAAAAAGGACCCATATTCTTTTAGGATTATAATCCATACTGTCCCTTCTTGACTTCTTGACTAAACGTGCTCCTCTCAGTCTTTGAATTATTACCTAGAGATGGGTATAAGCAAACAGCATCTGGTCTCCTGGTGCTGGAACATGGGTACTTTCTAATCACTTTCTGACCACTTGCCAGGCCCCCTTACTGTCTGGTTTGAAAGCTCCTAAAGTTGCTGATACTTCTGTCACTACCACCACTAGTGTTTCATCCATGTGGGCTCAGCGCCAGCCTCCTTCTCTGTTTCAAAGATCTCTCTTTACAAACTTTTATGTTGTGTTGGATTATGAAAATATATCATTCTGACCTTTTGTTGGCTCTGTCATTCAAAATTTAATTTGAGACATTATTTTAAATTGTTTTGAGGGAAATGTTGGAAAAGCTTAAATGTGTGCTTTCTCTACTCCACCAACTTGGCTCCACCTCTGGAAGTCCATCAAGTGAACAATTTGAACACAGTGAGGCAGTCTGGATATTTAATTGCTTGGTTCATTTTTTTACATTATTAGGAACAGTTTTCCTATGTGATTGACATGTAACCTGACAGAAACAATGCAATCCTCCATATTAAGACAAATGCCTAGAATGCATTGCTTCTTCAACTCTGCCTCTTAGAAATTTTCTCCTTCTTTTAGGACTCAGCTCACTTGCTACCTCTATGAAACCATCCCTGACCCCCTGCCTTCATTTAGGTCTTTACATGTTATTTGGTATTACTTACCTATGTATATATTATGTGCATATGAATATGTATATATAAAAATATAGATATGTAACTATGCAGCTCATTTTAATAACACCTTGAGAACAGCAATTATTTACTTTTCAAATTGTAGTACAAACAGCTAATATAAGATCTTATGCTTGTTTAATTGAATCAATTTTTTCTGCTCATAATTCAATTTATGGAAGATAAAAATAGCACATTTAGAGATTTTTCAAAAATGACCACCAATATTTAATATCAATATCATAAAGTTGATCACATTTTAATTTATAGAATTTTCTTTCATAAGTGGTGAAATGGTTATCAATGTATACTGTATTTCATTTTTTAAAAGCCTAAAGGTGTTTTTTTAGTAGCTATTTCATTAATTCGACTATCAATTCTAATATTGGTGGTGTAGTGCTGACATCATGTGGTACATTTGGGAAGTAACTAGTTATATATACTATATTCTAGGGCATTGGCTATTTTCTCTTTTGTCACTCCCTTTGGTAAATTTTCAGTGAAGCATTGAAATTCTTATAATTATTAGTCAGAAGTATGGTTATAAATGTTCTTATTTTATTTGAGAACAAATTAGAATTGTAAGTTAGCATCGTATTCTATTGAACATTATGTATATCTGCTTTAGGGTACATATAGCATACATATGTCATTTATTATGAATATTCTGCAAATAACTCTGCATTAAAAAAAAAAAACACTAGTAAGTATATGGAGCCAAAAGATTCAGCTGAAAATCAATCCTCTACTAATCATAAACAATCTCATTGACCTAGCATGTACACACGTGCATAAACAGACACTCTCCAAAATAAACTTCAAGCAGGCTCAAAGCCAGATAAAACCATTGGAATAAATCCTAAAATTTTGAAACTAGGACTCTAGGGGATCAAAAAAGGAGCTCTTTACCAAAATTATGTTATTTCTCATGCTGGGAAACATAAGCACTGAATGACCTGTCAAACATTTAATTCACTTATAATTACAGATACTTGCTGACCTATGTACAGAATCATAGAATTTCAGAACTTGAAGAGACCTCAAGGGTGACTTACAACCACCCATGCTGCCAAAAAGAATCCCTTCTGCAAGACACAAAATGGTCTAAATATCTAGCTTTGGTAGACAGGTGAGTCTACTATCTCTTGACACAGCCATTCTATTTTTGATGAGATAATTTTTAGGAAGTTTCTTTATTTATTAAAGCTAAATTTGTCTAAGTATCTTCCACCCTTTGTTTCTATTTCTCTGTGGGGCAAAATACCTCAAGTTTAATCCCTCTTTCATATGAAATGATTTGAAAAGAACTATCCTATATGCCTGAAAGTTTTCTCCTCCATTGTAACAATTCTTAGTTCAGTTCTGTCAACTGATCCTTATATGACTTGAACCCTTTCATTCCTCTGGGAGCCCTCCTTGAGATATTCTTGAATATGTCAATATCTTAAAAAGTAGTTCTAAGAACATAAAATAACTTGGACAGAATAGAGCAGAATTACCTCCTCTTTATTCTTTATTTTCTCAGTACAGCAGTATTCTATTAGTAAAAAACAGTGGTTACTTCCTTCCAAAATAGAAGATCAGATAAAGAATAGAATTTCCTATTTTTACTTTTTTCTACTATCTGAAATATGGCTTTACTATTATTGACTACCAAAGAAGTTATTAGTATCTCTGCCTTTAGTAGAGATCTAGAGCTCCATAATTTTAATTTTATTGTTATAGTATGAATCCTCTGGTCAGCACCTATGATGTTTCCAAAAATCATCTATTTTCTTTCTGTCCATCTTTTCTTTATGTATATCTTCCTGTAGAAAACCAATGACTATAAGAATTTTCCTTCTCTCTGCTATCCACACTTGTTTTTTCCTTCTGCTTCTTTCTTCTTCTTTCTGTTTTACTTTATGAGCTTGTTTTCTATATCACCCTCTTAGCCTTCAGTCCAGAGATGAGTTTTGTTAAGTAGTGATATATGAGAAGAAGTATTGTAGGAAGGAAAAGTAAATCCATACATATATTCCTCAATCACTCATTGCTAACCTATAAAGTCATATCTGTCCAAATTCTTTTCTTTAACAGAGCCACTGAATACTGTCTCCCTCTTCCTCTTCCCTCCTTCCTTTTCATTTTTCTTGAACCAAAAAATCTGGCCTTTTCTTCCATTTCTTAATGTGAAAAGTCCTGAATCTGAATCTTGCCTTCCTTTAGAGAGATAACTAATGTAACTTTCTCCAGCTCTTTATGTACAATCACCTATTAGTGTCATTGAGTGGCTATGGTTTTCCACTTCAAAAAGAAAGAGCCACAGATAAAAGAAATAAAGCTAAAAACAGCAAGACAGAGACCAAGAGAGGCAAAGACAGAGATAGAGGCCAAATACACACACACACACACACACACACACACACACACAGAGAGAGAGAGAGAGAGAGAGAGAGAGAGAGAGAGAGAGTCATAGAAAGAGTAAGAATTTATATGAAACAGAGGAATGAAGAGAGTTGAAGCAAAGGAGAGAGCCTCTTAATTATATTCTTCACTCCCACTTCTACTCAGTATTCTCTCAAGCCATCATCCTTTTTTAGGTTCTTCACTGGCTCTAAGCCCATAGTGAAATAATTCTGTGAACTATTCTCCAGTCTTATCTTATTGTCATCAGGAGTCTTATCACTGGTCATTGTTTGAAATTAGAACTCTAAGACATTAAAAAAGGATTTGTAAATCAAAATCATGCTGTTTTTCATGATAGTTAACATAAACATGGAGTGCATTCATATTTAATGAGGTTATTAAATAGATTTATGTATCTGAAGTCAGAAATATCTAAATTCAAAACTTTCTAAAACACTTACTAGCTGTGTGACTCTGGGCAAATCATTTAAGTTCTTTCTGCCTCAATTTCCTCATTTGAAAAATGTCAAAAGTACAACACAACCAAAAAAGTTCTTTAAAAGAGGGAGGGGAAGAAGGAATGCTAAGTTAAGAGAAAGGCTACGTGAAGTCAAATATGACCTAAATGTTTTAAGCTTAGGTGACGATAATAGTTTCAAAAATCTGAGCATTGAAATTCAGAGAAAAGACACCTGAAAAGGGAGCAGAGGTGAAGGAAATGAATTTGCAACAAAATTCAGGTACAGATATCCAGCAAGCAGTTGAAGATACAGTATTTAGTTCAGGGAATAGCTAAGATCTCAAGATAAGAGATTCTAAAATCGCCTATATACACAGAACTTTTCAAACCCTTCAAGTATTTCCAGGGCAATGAGCTGGTACAGTGAAGAGAATTTTGGGACTGGAATAAAAAAGACATCTTCTTGACATGAGTTTAAAGACACTATCTGTGTGGCTCTAGGCAAGTCACTTTATCCTGTTCCCTTCAGTTTCTTCATCTGTAAAATTACCTGAAGAAGAAAATGGCAAACTATTACAGTATCTCTGCCAAGAAAACCCCAAATGAAGTTATAATGAAGCAAGTAGAGGTGCAGGGATAGAGCACTTGACCTGAAGTCATGTAGACCTGAGTTCAAATCCAGCTTCAAACACTTATTAGCTGTATGCGTCTGGAATGATCACTTAATATAACTTTCCCATTTGTAAAATGAGTGGGAGAAAGAGATGGCAAACCACTTCAGTATTTCTGCTAGGAAAAACCCAATTGAGGATCATAATGGATACAACTGGGGGGAAAACAACAACAACTGAGTGACAACAATAAGTATTTCCAAGGGAGAGGGGATAGAGAAAGCCAAATAGAAGCAAGAAAAGTCCTAAGGAGACATCTACAAAAAGGCATTAGAAGAGGATTATACCCTATATTTTTGCCTGCCTGCATTTTTTATTTTCTTCACAGGCTAATTGTAAAATATTTTAGAGTCTGATTCTTTTTGTACAGCAAAATAACGGTTTGGTCATGTATACTTATTTTGTATTTAATTTATACTTTAATATATTTAACATGTATTGGTCATCCTGCCATCTAGGAGAGGGGATGGGAGGAAGGAGGGGGAAAATTGGAAAAAAAAGGTTTGGCAATGTTCAATGCTGTAAAATTACCCATGCATATAACTTGTAAATAAAAAGCTATTAAAAAAGAAGAAGATTATAACAAAAAAAAAGAGGCTGAAGAAGAATGAGCAGAAGTAAAATCATAAAAGAATGAGAGAAATCCAGGAGGAAAAGCTATCAATAATGTCAAATACTGCAGCTAGCTTAAGGGGACTAAGAATTATTTGAAAAGGTGATGAGATTTTAGCACTTTTGACCTTTGAATAGCAGTCTCAGAAATGGTGCAAAGTTAAATGAAAAGGTCCAATTCATTTAGAAAAATAATCCATGAAATCAATATTATTGATAACATTATTATAATTGACATTTAAGGCTACCTCTTTATTCATAGATTTTTGCAAAGCTGTAAACATTGAGAATATGTGTATTTTTAAAAAACTTATCTGTCTCTTACCAGGATCAATTGCACGTCCATCATAAACTGTTGCTATCTATAAGAAAATGAAAAAATAAAATGTACTACTTTATCCCAAATGTGTCTTTATATTACTACATGGTAGCCCAGTCAATGCTTTTTCTGCTACATAAATAGAATTTAAACTTTTTCTGTTTGTTATGCATACTATTTTAGAATCACTAACATAGAATCACAATAATTTGTAACCTAAGTAATAATTTGAAGAATCAAGATACTGTAGACTGAGAATAAGGAGGCCTGGCTTCTTATCCTGATATTACCAATTTACTTTATGAAACTTGATAAAGTACCTCACTTAAATGGGCCTCAGTTTTTTCAATGATAAGATTAGGAGGTTGGAATAATGGATATTAGTTTTAAAATTATATTACTCTAAGCTAACTCTTATTATGTGTACATATGTATATAATTCCATTATATATATATATATACCACCTATACATGCATGTATAATATATGCATATGTTTGTATAAATATATAAATATATCTATCATATATATATATATACACATACATATATATGACAGAATATATAACAGTTGCTTCTATCATTTAAACCTTGTTTCCACAAAAGGACAAATGTAATTGGTTATTTTATACTTAATGAATCCCTTAGTCTTTACTTCTCAGCCTTTACCATATTTTCCAGGAATTCTCAAATTGGTATAATTTACCTCATGGTTTTCAACATTTCAAAGGAACAAAAGAAAAATGAGTATGAATTTTCTATACTAAAATATTTAGTCCATTAGAATTTTTTACTTTACTATTATTCATTTAAATAGTTAAAGTTCTTTAGCTCTGGTTTCCAATGATCACTCATTGGTTAAAAGATTCTAATGTTTGTCTTTTTCCATTCCTACTCTTTTATTTCAGTTTTCTACCTCTTTTTGTTTCTTTCTTTGTTTATAAGTTTCATTATTTTTGTTCTTACTGCATTCTATTCCCCTGCAAGCTTAAAGGTTCAGAAGTGCTGGGTTTAATAACATTGATTTAATTTTCCTCTTTATACTTACATTTTCATTTCCAGGAAGTAATGTTGGCTTTGCATTTGACTTTTGTTGACTGTTAAATGAGTCCGCATTCCTAAATAATACCATCAAAGAAATATTGAGAATCTATGCACAGGTATTTTCCCCTAATATTTTGTCTCTAATTGTAATCAAACTACATATTGTTGGAGGAAAAATAACATGTGAACATGTTGTGTCAAGAATTACTCAGCACAGAATCAGGCACTAAGAGAATACACACTCATCATACAGAGGATTTATGTTTTTATCTTCAGGAGGCACTCCTGATAATTCTTTCTACCTAGATAAAATATACAATGCATAATTCAGAAGTTCAGTTTTAGGACTTGCCTAAGGCATGGAACAGTTAAGTGATTTGCCCAGGTGTCATAACTTTCATATCTAATAATTGTCAGAAATCAAAATTGAATCCAAGTTTATGTTCTCCCATTCATTCTGTGTCTTTCTGTATATCTCTCTCAATCTCTGTCTCTGTCTTTGTTCCTCTCTTTGTCTTTCTCTATGTTTTTCTTTCTGTCTCTGACTGTCACTATTTCTCTTTCTCTCTCTTATTTAGCCTTATTTATATAGTGAAGGAAAGTGGAGAAGGGACTGGGAAATTATTGTACATGCTCATAAGTAAATGACATATGCCTTATGCAAAAGTCTATGTTATAGTTGCTAAGCAGGAAAAATTAATCCTAAAATTAAGCTAATTTTTTTCAAAAATTATAAAATTGAATTGTGATCATTTAAATTAAAAATAATATGTAAAATTTTAACTATGTCCTCACCTTTAAAATGTATTGGAATCATTGTTAAAATCTTAAAGATGAGATTAACAAACAGATATGAGCTTTTCTTTTACCTGGGCATCTCGATGATTTCCTTAGTACTAACACTTGGCTGTCTCATTTGATGCTGGTAACAATTGGGGAAGAATCTTGAACATCCTGAAGCACTAATTTTAAGGAAATAATATATGCTAACATGAAATACATAGTTACTCAAAACATAAGTAGTTAACATTAATATTGATGAAATAGTTGCTAATCAATATTCACACAAGGTATACTGTATCTATGGAAACACTTGTTTCCAAACCATTCTCTACACAGCTGATGAAGTAATTTACCCAAATTCAAATCTACTATGTTATTCTTTTCTTTAAAAATCTTCATTGGCTCACTATTGCCTATGGGATGAAATACAAATTTCTGAGTTTATTTAAAGCCTGTCCAAACCTACTATTCCCATCTCATTTCTCATTATCCCCTTTTCTTTGAAGTAGAAAAGGAAGATAGATGACAGAGTGAAATAGCCAAGCCTGGAGTCAGGAATACATGAGTTCCAATCTGGCCTCAAGCATTTACTAGCTTGTGATCCTGGGAAAATCCTTTTTGTTTCTCAGTTTCCTTATCTATAAAATGATCTGGAAGGAGAAATCACAGACCCTTCCAATGTCTTTGCCAAGAAAGCACAAATTTGAGGATACAAAAAACCAGCTATGACTACTAAACAACTGAACCAGTCAAGAGCCAGATTTGAGAGGATATCAAAGATTTTTAAATTGAAGTATGTGTGACATGATTAGACCTGTAATATAGAAAACTTCATTTGGCAGATGGATTAGAAAATGACAAAAATTAAAGAAGGGAGATGAATTTGGAAGTTATTACAAGTTCAGATGAGAATGATATAGGATAGTTATGTGAGAAGAAAGGGAGAAATGTATGCAAGAAATATTATGAAGGGAAAATGAAGAATATTTGGCAATTTGGTAGATAAAGCGTAGAAGAGGAAGAATAAAGAACAATTTATAATTTTAAATTTGCAAGTTTGCTTGGTTAGAAAAATGTCCATGTGTTTGAAAGAATAAGAAATTTAGGAAGGGTGGGTTTAGATGGAGAGATAATAATTTTGGTTTTAGCTGTCTATAAGACAATCCAGTAGAGATGTGCAGCAAAATATGGCTAACATAGGGACAAGGATGATTTTCCAGTCAAGGATAATTAGAATTGATCAGATCAAAGACAGAGCAATATTATGAAATATTAATTTAAATTATTAATAAAAGAAATGAAAAAAATTCACATAAATGACTATTAGTGATCTTTATGTTTATGTTTTATATTTCCAGTTGATTTTTTAGCTTAAAATCACATAAAATCAGAATAAATGTGTTTAATAAACATTGATATATTTTATCTATTATTTTAATCTATTTATCTTTTTGGATTTCAATCAATTAAAAGTTTCAACTATCCCTTCTAATTTCATGTCATCTGCAAATTTGTGAAGTATGCAACTGTTAAATTGATAAAGGCACAATCAATTGTAAAACCCTTCAGCAAAGCACTACATATTTCTCTTTAGGTTTCTATTAATCTGACAATCAATTCTCTTTGGGCCACATCCAGTCATCTAACCAATTCTGAATGCATTTGACTATATTGGCTTTTTATCTTCTTCACAGGGATATCATGAGAAACTTTGCAAAATGTCTAACTGAAGTATAGCTGTATAAGGCAGTATATTCCTAATTATTTAATATAGTAGCTATTTTACTTTTAAATTTGCTACTCTGATTGCTTGTATTTTAGTTTTTAAACAAATTTTTCCTACTCAAATTCACCTCACCCCATTTGAAAGTCTATCTTTTTATTAATTATAGTAACCCAGAACTAATGAATAAATATTTCTTTGCTACACCTGAGCTTGATATGCTGTTACCACAAAGAACCTATTTTTTAAACAATGATTTATATAACAAAATTTCATTCCTTAGTCCCAGGTAGTATGAATGAATCTGATATTTACACCTTTATAGGAAACTACAGATAGTTGTCTAAATCAATGAATCCTGGAATATTCAGGTTGAATTTCAAGGGAAAATGCCTTACTGCTATAATATCACTATTTTACTCTGTATCTTCTTTTCAAAACAAAGCGACCATAATTTTTCTTAATATATCAACTCCAGTAACTATTAACAAAGTAAGATGGAAAATGAGATACTATGTCTAATTAGACAAATATGTTCTAGCCACCATTCTCTTTAATTTACTCTCATTCAGGCAAAAGTTTATTTTGTTTTAGAATCTTGAATTATTTAATATTTTTTCTAGTCCATAGCCTAGACACCCTCTTTCACAATCTTTTTTAGTCATTCTTGATGGTATTTATAGGGAATTAAATTGTTTAAAGAGAAGTAATAATTCAGATCTTACTCTTTGAAGAGACACCATGCCACAGCATAGACACACATCAAAAAAAGGACACTTGTTATAGTTATCACTGCGGAAATCCAATTATCAGGGGTCCAGTAATATGAAATTCTCATTAATATAGATGTAGTCATCTGAAAATAAGAGAACATTTATTAAGCATTAATAGTTAGATGCCTTAGAAACAGCATATCTTGAAGTTTTTTTTTTTTCCTTCATTGGGGATGGGTGGCTTCTAAGTATTCCATTCTTGTAGTTCAACTTTATTTTTTAATAAAATAAGGTTCTGACCATTATTATTAGCATAATTCAAAAGAATAAAACATTTCCAAATTTGAATATTTAATTTTCTGTCTACAGAAATTTTTAAAAAAATAACTGCTCTCCTAAGTAGTTTTAGTTAATATGACATTAGATGTCAGATAATTTTACATCTGATGTGGAAATAAGTTATTGGCTGATAATATAACAAGAAAATTATCAAGAGAAAAATTAATTATCTTGTCACTATGTTTAGTGACTAAAAGTGAAGATTAGACTTTGAAAAATGATTCAGAAGCTAAAAGGATAAGGAGGAAGGATTAAGGAATTACATTCAGCCAAGAATCAGAAACACAAAGATTTAAATCTAGGATTTATACACTGAAACCAACAGAAAGCAAAGTCAAGAGCCCAGGAAATTAGAGTTAATATAATTAAGGGAAAGTCATTGTTCCTCACAGGCCAGAACAAGATAGGATAGAAGAGGCAAATAATTGATTTAAATATTACTGCCCTTGGCACTGCTTCCTAACTAGTCTTGTCTCATCTACATGTCCAGGATCATTTGAAGGCTTTTTAAAAGAACCACATTAATATATGTGCATTTATCATGAAAATATTATCTATATTTTAAATGCTTTATATTTTAACCACTTTAAAATTAACTTTTTTCATAAGCAATTTTCCTAGTATTTTCTTAATGGTTGTTAAATAATGAAACACTAAATGGTTTCAATTAATCAGATGTTTTATATAATCACACAATGTTCAAGCTAAAAAAGGATCTTATTCTGACAAGAATAAGAAGAATAAGCTTATTTGTTGCTCTTAACTATCACTTTCAGACTTTCACTCTGCTACTATGACTTAATATCCACTCCTTTTTTGAATTGGCTGGCTAAGTATATTACTCCTTTCAAATTCTCTTGTAAGTTATCTATCTATTCCTTGAATATTGTCCACATTTCTCATGGTCTTTAATTCTTGCTTGTAATCTTCCTCTTCAATCCATTTATACTAGGGAATTTCAAAGCACATACTGATGTTTTGTAAACACTTTTAACTTCCCAATATATCAGTCTCCTTAACTCTCATGACCTATAAACATTTATTCCTTCTTAACTACCCACAGGGACAGTCATAACCTTGTATTCATTTCTGACAGCTGTTCCTATTAAATGATTTTTAAAAAAATACTATGATATTCTTCTAAGAGAATTTTGTGCCAGTCTTCTACCTTTCCCTGTGTTAGTCCTTTGAAACCTATTACTTATTCTGAGGATAACCTCCAACCTCTCTATTCGGTTCTATTCTAAGCCATTGTCACTGTTCATTTCACATTCTTTCCTTACAAGCCTTAACTCTATTATAACTTTTTCAGCTTTAAATTGTTCTCTACTGTTGAATCTTGTCTGTTTGTACTTATTGTTGCTCATCCTTTGCTAAATCCCAACCTTGCATTATTGCCACAATCTCTAATTCTATTCTTGTACTACAGAATGGCTAAACAATACTAGAGGAAGTTATACAACCCAGTTGATAGGGGTCATATATAAATTTATATTACCTCATCTTAACTGGACCTTCACCAGGAAATTTTTTTCACAATTCTCAATTTGATTATCTACTTTATTCTCCAATGAAGTTATTCCAAATAGTGTCTTCTCAAGCTTTCTACAACATTCCCTTCCCTCTTCCATAAGATGACTTTCCCCCATAATTCACTGGAAAAACCTGTCATTCATCTTTATCTTTCTCTCCTTCCCTGATTTATATCTTAAAACACCTTGACATAACTCCCCATCCCTTCCTCCTTTATTCTAGCTTCAAAAGAAATAATAGTTCATAATCTTGCTAAGGCCAATGATCATATCCCTTCTAATGACCTCTAGAAGACTGCCTTCACAATCATCATGCTTGAGTTACTGCCATCCCCTGGAATAACAGGGCTATAATAAAGGACAGGGTATAGGTATCAGATCAAATCTACAAAGTCATAAAAGAAAACTAAAGATATTTAATTTAGAATATTTAATTTAATGAGAGATACAGATAATAAAGAAAGAATATATGCAAAAGCCATGAATCAAAGGAAGAAAGTTTATTTCTGTGTTTTTTTGTTTGTTTGCTGAGGCAATTGAGGTTAAGTGACCTGCCCAGGATCACAGTTAGAAAGAGTTAAGTGTCTGAGGTCAAATTTGAACTCAGGTCCTCCTGATTTCAGGGCTGATGCTCTATCCACTGTGCCACCTAGCTGCCCCAGAAAGAAAGTTCTTTCCATATAGAAAAGGAAGATTACATAATGAGAAAAATGAGGAAATATAATCCTTTTTTTAAATTAAAGCTTTTTATTTTCAAAATATACACATGGATAATTTTTCATCATTGACCTTTGCATAGTCTTGTATTCCAATTTTTCCCTTCCTTTTTCCCACCTCCTCCCCTAGATGGCAAGCAATCCAATATGTTATACATGTTAAAAAAAATATGTGCTAAATCCAATATATGTAAATATATTTATACAATTATCTTGCTGCACAAGAAAAATCAGATCAAAAAGGAAAGAAAATGAATAAGAAAACAAAATGCAAGTGAAAAACAACAAAAAAAGAATGAGAATGTTATGTTGTGATCCACACTCAGTTCCCACAGTCCTCTCTCTGGGTGTAGATGGCTCTCTTTGTCACAAGATCATTGGAACTGGCCTCATTCACCTTATTGTTGGAAAGAGTCACGTCTATCAGAATTGATCATCGTATATTATTATTGTTGTGTACAATGACCTCCTGGTTCTGCTTATTTCATTTAGCATCAGTTCATGTGTCTCCAGACCTCTCTGAAATCATCCTGCTGATTGTTTTTTATACAACAATAATGGAATCCTTTTTTTTTTTAAAAAAACAATGTCTTAGATTAGATACGTGTTAAATAAAATCCTGTCTTGTAACCCATTAATATGGCATTCTCTCCCTATTGGTATAGAAAAATGTTGCACTGTGTGAGGGGCAGGATGCAGCTGGCAAGAAACCAGAGAGCTTCAGTTCTCATCCAGCCCCCTTTCTGAACTCTTCAAGTGCTAGTTCCTTTAAGAGCTTTCCAAGCTTCAAGTTTTCTTCAGGTATCAAATAATTTCTGGCACTTATGGTTTCTTGCTTTGAGAGGGAAGATACAAGAGGCTAACACCTCAGATTGCTGAGGAAGAAACCCCAGGAAGACATGAGTGGAACTGTAGTCTAGTTTGCTATACTGAAGAATTTGAGGTACAATAAATAAATGACTCTGGAGTCAGGAGGTCCTGAGTTCAAATCTAGCCACAGATACTTCACATTTACTAACCATGTGACCTTGGACTAATCACTTAAACCTCACTGCCTCACCCCCACCAAAAAAAAAAAAAAATCTGATGAATTCCCTTTGGATGAGAGTTGGGATCGTTTCTCTAAATTGATCTGTATTACTTCACTTCTAATTGGAAAGCTCCATCACTCTGTATTGTCTGATATAAATTTTCCTGGGTATAAACCTCTTCAGATGTCTGTTTTACTATAATTTGAATAAATTGATTTCTTTTCTATTTTCTATGTGTTTATAGTGGAACTGGTTATTGAATAAAAAAGGTTATGCCTTAGATATAGAACTTGGAATCTTCCTTTCACCTAGAAATGATAGTGATGAGAAGTTAGATGTAACCTTATCATATATCCCAAATGGATAATATTTAACAGAGCAGAGAAATATACTTTTAATCTTATACCCCTTCCCTTTAAAGAGACCCCAGTGACTTCTGAACCCAAATACCTGTTTCCCCTCTAGGTAGGAATGAGTCTCCCTTGCAGTAATGTGGAAGAAAAGAGCCACACTATAATAGCCATTTCTCCCTCCCTGAAATTTAAAAAAGAAAGAAAGAAAACATAACAAAACAAATAGAATGACAAAGGGATAGCTCAACTGACTACTTAACTAAGAGGAAAAAAAAGAGGGAAGTAATTAAATAACTAGATAAAATAAGGAAAAACAAAGGAATTAATAGGCTAAATTAAAAAAAAATCAAAACTAGGGAAATTATAATATGTAGGAGTGGAACATAAGGTTTAAGGGAAGAAAACCCATGAGAATAGAGTTTTATTAAAATAGAATTAACAAAAATGACTGAAGAAATTAAGAGTTGTCTGTCCAGGTATAGAGAAACAAAGAAATTCTAACTGAAGGAAAAAATAGAAATATAAATCTAACACATAACTTTAAGTGTGAATGAAGCTAATAAAATAAAAGAGTGAAAAGAAAAACAAAATCAGAAAAAAAAATTAATAAAGACTTACTATGTACACTTGTATTCTAACAAATTAAGAATTTTAAAAAGGAGAATAATTTCAAAATATAAAATACCTAAACTAACAATAAACCAATTAGAGATCTTAAATAATCTAGTCTCATAATAGAAATAGAACATCAATGGTAATGGGGATAGATAAATGGGTACTCCTAACCCTGATGGAGTTACAGCAGAATTCTATTAACTAACAACTAGTTAGGATACAATTTAATTTATTTTCAAAAACTAAGAAAGCACACTACCAGATGCACTTCATGTGACAAATATTGCCTTAATGCCTAAAACAGAGAAGGATGAGTCACATCACAGAACAATATCATCAATGGATGATTGAAATTTTTTTAAATAAAATTTTATCAAATAGGCTATACAAATTCATCTAAGCAATTATTCATTATGTTCAAGTTGAATTTGTATCTGGGATAAAAGAATAGTTCAGAATAAAGAAAATGATCAACGTAATTAATCATACTAAAAACTTCAAAAATGATATTGTTGTCTCAATAGATCTAGAAAACACCTTGTCATTTATGATAATTACCCTAAATAATACATATATAAAAGAAAATTATTTAATGTCATAGAAAGTATCTATCAAAAACAACACTGTACATCACATGTATCTGGGATAAACTAGAAGCTTTCTCAATAAATACAGAAGAAAAGCAAATACTCCCCTCGATATTACTTTATCTAATTCTATAAATGCTAGTAATAGCAGAAATACAAGAAAAAAATTAAAAATAATCAGAGGGAATAAAAATATTCCTATTTATTGAGGACATAATTATAAGAAAGTACCAAAAAATCTAGAAAGTCATTAATTGAAACACTTAAATAATTTCAGCTAAGTGTTAGGCTGTATTTCTATAAAAGCCAAATCTATATAAGTTTAATTTTCTATCAATATAGTATATTCCAAGAGGCAATAATGGATAAATTCCTTTCTCATAACTACAACATGCATAGAAACAATTTACTAATGGACACAAATTATAAAGTTTTCTTTAAAAAAAATAAAGAAGAATTTGAATAGCTTGAGAAATATTTGATAATCATGTTAAGCCATGACAATATAACAAGTTTAGTACTATCAATTTCATTTTATGTTTTTAATACTTTATCAATCAAATCATCAAAGGGATGCTTTATAGAACTGTATAAAATAATAACAGAATTCGTTTGGAGAAATAAGAGAACTATAATATCAAGGAAAATAATTTTAAAATCAGAGATGAAAGGGCAACAGCACTTCTAGACCTCAAATTATATTATAAAACAACAGTCATTTAAAAACATTTGTACTGGTTTTAAAAAAAATACAGAAGTAAATTAGTAGAACAGACTAGAAAATGGAGAATTAGAAACAATGGAATTCAGCAATTCAATATTTGGATATAACTACTTAGGGAAGAGCTCCCTATTTAACAAAAATCGGGAAATCTAAAAAGCAAACTTGTATATATTAGGTTTTGATTAATATGCTATATCCCATTTTAAAATAAATTGCAAATGAAAACATGTCATCAATTTTAAAGATAATATTATAAACATTAGCAGGGAATATATCATATCCTTTCAGAGATATAGGTTGGAATTATATTATTAACTCAACACAAGTTGGAGGAAATTTTAAAAGATGAAATAGATAGCTTTCTTTACATGTAAATGAAAAAATGGGAGCAGTTAAGTGACACCATGGATAGAGTACCAGGCCTGATACACTATCCATGGTGTCACTTAACTGAGTCCAAATCTGGCTTTTGACACTTACTAGATGTGCAAACCTGGGAAAATCATTTAGCCCATTTGCTTCAATCAACTCATATGTAAAAGAAGTTATAGAAGGAAATGGCAAACCAATCTACTATCTTTGCCAAGAAGATCCCAAATTGAGTCACAGTCAGACATAACTGAAAAACAACAGAACAACCATAAACTGAAAAGTTTCTATAGTACACTTAGGACAAGCATATAAGCCATCAAATTTGAAAGAAAAAAAATATAGCTTTGAATTACATTTCCTAGACAAATGATGTCTATCTAATGTAGTATCTATATCTACATCTATGTTCTATAAACAATATGTGCATACAGGTGTATACATCTACACATATACATATACACACATGTTCAAATAAATGTATAACATATAATTTGTAAATGCAAATTTGTAAGTATATGTGAACAAAATCCATTCAGATATGAACAGATTGTTCTCAAAAAAGAATTTCAAAGTATTAGTAATTTTATGAAAGAATGGTCCATATCACTAATAATGAGAGAAATGTATATCAAAGGAATTCTTATGCTTTACTTTATACCTGAAAATTATCAAAGGTGTCAAAAGTATTGAATTGTTGAAGCTATAAAACAAGATAAACTTTTAGAGAGCAACTTAGAAATATGAAAATAAAATGATTACAACATCCATACTCTTTGCTTTGACACAATGATTCACTTCTCTGTTCATCTCCCCAAGTAGGCCATTGATAAGATGAAAATCCTCTTATTTACCAAAATATCTATAACATCTTTTTTGGGAGGTAGCAAAGAATTAGAAGCAAAAGGGGAATAGCTAAATAAATTATGTAATATGATTGTAATGGAATACTAAATATTTTGAATATAAATAATACAAAAAATTATATGATTTACTTCAGAGTGAACTAAGTAGTGTCAAGAGAACAATATACATACTAACTATAATTTAGGCAGAAATAACTAACATACACACAGATATACACAATTACAGATGAATTTTGCAAAATTTAAAACAATGATCATTTGTAATACAGGATGTTTCTATGAGAGCAGGAAAGGAATCTGGGAGAAAATATGGCAATGGGAAAAAAGATATCAAAACTTATTTTTAAGTGAAAGTTCAAGAAGGAAATTTTTTTTATTAATGCTTCCCAAATAACCAGAAAAAAGTAACATTAATGATCAATTTTCAAAATTGTCATATGTGAGATTCTTTAAAATATCACATCTAAAATTTCAGTTTCAAGAAGAGAAAACAAATATTTAAAAATGAATATAGTTACAAAGTAATAAAATAGCAGAGACTAAGTAATCACTACTGACTTCTCAGCCTAAAAACATAGGCATTCTTGTCAGACTATTAATTTTATTCTCTCCTCTTCACTGAAAAATATTTAGTAAAAGTAGTTTCAATTTGTTATATTTTCTTCCTCACCATTTATTCATTCCTTATTCCCTAGAAAGAAGCTAAATTAAGGAAACAGGTTAATTTTCTGTAGTATATGCACAGCTCCATTCCCAATCTCTTCTTTTATAGGTATTAGAACTAAAAATCTCAAAGAGATTTTGATCCACAGGCGTACACAATTATCTGTTGAACATTATTACCTTGATATTCAACTTTGCTAAAGAGTGGGATTGAATTTTTACCTTCCTTTCTAAAACCTTTGTCTCTTCTCAAAAAAAAAAAAATTCTAGTTTTGCTAATAGTAACACCATTCTTGTAGTCTCCCAGTCTCAAAATCTAATTCATATATGAATTCTATCTGTCTCCTTTAGCACTTGTTACAAGGATGGACAAAATGAAGGTGTTCAAACATATCTTCTAAGTCCATTGATAGATGAATGGCTGCATAGATGGATGAAGGATGAATAAATGAATTATTGAATGAACAAATCCCACCAAAATAAATTCTAATAATTAATTAAGAGACACAAGTATGAGAATTGTGGTCAAGAAGACCTAAGTTCACATAATGCCTCAAATATGTATAATATCAATCATATCTAATCTTTAACCTCTTTTCTTTCTTAATTGTAAACCATTTTTTAAAATGCATTTTCTCCATCTACCCTTATCTTTACCTTCACATTGGTCTTTACATCATGTACATGCTAATTTGATTTCAAAGAATTTATTGAATTCATAAAATTTTTCTATCACTTCATCTTCTGCAAAAGACATAATTATCTCCATGGAAGTCTCTTTGCCCATGTTGATCAGATGGTTTGAGCAAGATGATTAATAATAATATTTCTTGCTGCCTTTAAGTACAGATGAAACAAATTTCCCCAACTCTTATTTAACAATGAGATTCTCCAATGAGAATCTGCTAACCATCCCTCTATTTAGTCATAATATGGGTTGTGGTTTCACTTAGGATAACTTTAATCAAGATGTCAATATTGAAATAATTTTGACCCTCCATGGTCATTGGTCAGCAAAAAGGATAAAGATTTAGGCAATCAACAGCTGAATCAAAGTTTATGGTTAGCTTAAAAGTTCTGATTTCATACATGCTATGTGCCCTTTTCTGCAATTACAATATTTTTTATTTCAGAAACAAAAGAGATCCATAGAGGATTGAAAACAGTTTTGTATTTTTCCTTGTTTTATGGCTTCCCTTGCCAGAGAATTCATCACCTAATGCGGATTCTACTAGTAATAAACTTTTCTATATGTAGCTGAGCTGGTCCTCAGGAAACAAACAATCTGTGACACTATACTCAAGACTTTCAAAAGTGACAGAATCTGTTTGAGTTTGTGTTATAATGAAATAAGTTTTTGTAATTTTCAAATAAGAATAAAATTTGAAATGCATAATTTATTAAATCTGCATTCTAACTCATTTTATCCAATTAGACCAGGGTTTTTTATTTGATCAATATATGTATTTATGTTGTCATGAGCCTATATGTCAAGCTAGTGAGTGTTCTATAAATTTCTTCTAAGAATTATGTTTTTATATGTAGAAAATAAATAATTTTCCAAAGTAAATCAAAGCGTAGTGAAAATAAAGATATAAGGACCCCCTCCCAATAAACATTATCCATTCTCAGAAATTTATCCATAGACTTGTGCATTTTCAGTTAATTTAGACAGTGTTATCAAGGACATTCTGTTAAGTTTAAGAAAAAGTCTTCTCTTATTCTTACCTTCCTCAGGAAACAAGCACAAAATATAGACCAGATAGGTCATAGGTAAAAATATCAATTACCTTCAAAAGGGATCAGGTACATGTGGTAGCAAAAAATTCCAAATAAAGTTGTCTACATTTAAACAATTCCCACTTTTGCCAGGAGATGGCAGAACAGCACACCATAAGTTTTTGTCAAACTTTTTTATTGACATTTTCTAAGGCGATATAAGGTACAAAGCTAGATTTCCACAAATAGAAAGGAAAAGTTGACCTGAAACTTTACAAATGAAATAACACAAGAAGATAATTGTTTTAAGGGCAGTAGATCAAGCAATGATTTTCTTTTAAAGTGAAGCAAAACAATTCTGATTACTGGAAATTTCTGGTAAAGAATAAAGCATTATATGACTCTACATAGTTTACATTGCAAGAATTGGGCATGTCTGGACAAAGGAAGACCAAGAGATGAGAATAAATACTGACAGTGCCAATTGTTCCATATTACATAACAGATCAACCACTCATTTATCACTCCCTTTTAAACTAAGCAATATGCTACAATCACAAGTGCTTAATAGACTGGCTGGGGACAATGCAGTTCAGTCACTAAACACCCAAATTCCTTCTCAATTCATCTAGAAATGATATCTTTACCTAGTACAAAATCATATGGAAATAATACCACCAATCTATAATCAGTGGCCTTGGACTTGCTTAAGTTCTGATAAAGAAGCAGAGAGTGGAGGGGCAACCAACCAACCAATAAATAACCAATAAACTTCAACATAATAAAAAAGGGTTCAATCTAAGAAGAACCTGGTAATGTATTAAGAAGTATAGTTTTTAACATTCTTGAGAAGCAAAATCTTACCTCTGTAGCAAGACGATGATTGTAATCACATGTAAATAAAGGTAGGTGGTATAACAATTACAGTGACATATATACACACACATATTTATATACATATACATATATGTGTGTGTGTGTGTGCACATATATGTGTGTATACAATTATAAGTTTTCCAAAAATGACCACATAGTATACTGGATAAAAACTGGATAAAAAACTACTAGAATTAGAAAAACCTGGATTCATGATCTTCTCCCAATACCATTAAAATCCCCACAGTCAAATCACTTAAACTCTTAGCACTTCTTCATAACTCTCTAAGCAGTAGTAATAAGAATTTACACAGTTAAATTATCTTTATAATCCCAGGTGTAATCTACAATGGGACAACTAATTGGCACAGTGGATAGAGAGTTGGGCGGAGAATCAGGAAAGCTTAATTTCATGAATTCAAATCCAACCTCAGACACTTCTTAGCTATAAGAACCTGGACAAATCACTTAATTCTTTTTGCTTCAGTTTCCTTCTCTGTAAAACGAGCTAAAGAAGGAAATGATAAATCACTCCAGAGTCTTTGGCAATGAGGTTACAAAGAATTAGATATGACTAAAATGACTGAACAACAACAATAAAAAATATTCTGCAAAGGGTACTTGTCCAATATTTTTCATACTTTTATCTGCAAAATAACAACTCTCTCTTCCAATATGTGTGTATACACACTGATATTTACACATTTATTTGTATTTATATGTGTATTTATTACACATTTATATTTGTATTTGTATGACATTTATATGTGTCATATGGACACATATAGCTATATTTGTATTCATAAGAAAGACTTATCTGTTGGTTTTAGTGAGTTAATCAAAAATTCAAAAGTTTGAATTTTTAAAAAGAAGGAAGTATATGTAGAGAAAAATCTTTCTACAGGGATTAATGATAACAATGTCTGGAATTTATATAACATGTTCACTCCAAATAACTTTCATGTCTGTTATTTCAGTTGATCCTAACAACATTCTCATGAAATAGGAAGTACAAGTAGTCTAATCTCCTCCCTAAAACCTATACCTCTAGTAAATATTTAAATATGTATTTAATTACAGGCTTGGCTCTTTTAGTTATATATATTTTTTTCAATTCATTATTTAGGTGCCTTGTGAGATCCAATTTTCTAGGTCACCATTTAGTTCTCACATCTAATGATCACATTTGATCAAGCCAGATTTTCTGGATTGTTCTAGATTTTGGAGGATTCTTCAGACCGACTTCATTCCTGGGAACAGGACCAAAATCATACTATTGTAGCTTTCAGAAATAGGAGAAGAATGGAGAAAATAATATTTATTCAATTGAATTTAACTTAATGTTAGATATCACTGCTTGTCCAATTCAATCTACTGTCAACTATGCTACCTTCATAACATTCTCTTAGGTTCCTTTCTTCTTCACTAACAGAAATACCACCTTAGTTCAGTCCTTCTTCTGTGCACTGTATTCTGATCTATGATATTACTAAGGCCTTCAAGCTGGTCTGCCTGCCTCAAATCTTTCCTCATTGAAATCCATCTTCCACATGACTGCCAAAGTTATTTTTAATACAAATTTTGGAATCAGCTAGCTGCTGTAGAGAATAGAGCACTGATCCTTGGGTCAGGAAAATCTAAGTTCAAATGTAGTCTTAGAACACTACTATGAAACAAAAATCTTCAACCATAGATCCTTCAAATATATATAAATTTTATCACTGGGGACTTTCCCCATTACTTTATATTGCAGTAGTTTAATACAGCAGCCCAAAAGGTTACTTTTGGATGGCTAAGATTCTATGAATCTTTATGAATCTTTCTGAGCTTCATTCCTTGAATGGAAGACACAGACTCGATAGCTAGGTGTGTACTCAAAAGTTTTCCAATGTGGTAGCTCTCTCTAAAATTTACTCTATTTTCATAATGTATGGTCAATTCTATATCTGAAAAAGATACCAAAATGGTAACTTAATGCAAGTACCTCAATAAGAATAATTTAAGATATGGGGGAGGGAGAAAGTTCACATTTAATTGAAATTGTATCTTTATAAGAAAATAAACTGTTGTCAGAGGAACATTATCCCTTAAAAATAAACTGCATGTAAAGTAATGTTCTGTCCATGCATGAAACAGCTATATACAAATACACTCCAAAATTGTTCTTAAAAAGTATTTTATCTTGCACAAGAGGACATTTTAATACAATCATCTGTTTTTATCATGTTAAGAAAAATATCCTTTTTTTCTTTATCACTTATGAACATAAACCAAAAAATGTAGAAAAAAATCATTTCTACTGAATAGCTGAATAATTCACTATTACAAACATGAAAAAGTGCTGAAACAAATGACTAATGATGTACAGAAATCCGAGTTTGTATGTCATCAGACATTCATCTCAGTTTTAAGTAAGTGACCATTGAAAAAATAGAAATTACCATCTGCCATCTGGTCATGCATTCAGTGTCATACAGCTGTATTCAGTTAATTTGATTTGATTCATAATCTTAATTACTTTAGTTCTTTCATTATCCAAAAAAATGACAGTGACAGTACTCTGTCTTGTCATGATATCTTTCATCAGTGGATATAATTTTAGGGTAAATGTACAAGGCACTAAAGGCTATCTACTGACAATTTAACTTTACAATCAATTCTCATTTTAGTAATTTTGTTTTTGTTTTAACTTTCCATGTCAGCAATAAACTGCCATTCATCACAGTCAAATGGTAATATGATATGCAATGTTGACAGATCTAAAAAGCTTATGAGCATATTTATACATGAGCTAAAATATAGTGGCAAAATACATGTTTTTGCCTGTTAACCAAAAATTTTAGATGAAAGCAATTTGGAAAGCAAAGAATGTTAGGTCTGGAGGTGACTTTTGAAAAAATTTGCTCCAATAGACCGTACTTCCTCCATTCATGGATTATCATGACAATTGTCAAATAGTGAGGAAGTGCCAGTAAGGACCACAATACGAATATTTTAATAGTTAATTCAGTGTTCTCTCTACTACTTCATGTTTTCATATACATTGTATATAAATTCTTCACCTAATGGCTTCAATTCTTTCTAAGGCCAAACAACCTCGTATCATAAAGAAATGGAAAATTTAGCAATCAATTTATGAAAAAGCTTTACTTTAAATGCCTAGAAAATTGAGATAAGAACTTTGGTGATGAATTAACTGGGCAACTCTCTGAATTCCACATTTCTTCCTGCATCAGTGATATAGTCTAAGAGGGATTTTGCTAAAATTATTCAAATTTGAAGTCTATGCTGACCAAAAGCAATAAGGCTTTTTGAGGATTTTGTTTTGTTTTAATTTTTTAATGCTATGTAGATCTGAATTGCAAACTTCCTTGTAGTTGAAAAAACTGTTCATATTATATATGAAGACTTTGAAAATGAAACTATTATGTCTGTTAAGTATCATGATGCCGTGACCTTGTCCCATTTTTTGTAGAGGAGGGAAGGTCAAAAGTGCAAAAATATATAGATGTAATGAAGCAGCCAAATATTGTTTATCATATTTATGAAATGTGGAATTCATAAGACAACTAATTCCTAGTAAGATGCCTAAATCATGACTCAAAGTTCTAGGAAGAGAGAATAATTCAGAGTAAAGAAAATGGTTGTTTTTAAAGTATGTCCATACATTAAACTTAATTAATAAGAGGAGTGTCACATGGGCTATCAGAGGTTCATTCTAAGAACCTAAGCAGCTGAGTCTTGAAAGAAAACCCATGCTAGGAACTTTATGAGGAAGTTAACATCAGAGAGATGGATTCTGAAGGCTGTTCATGAAAATAAGCCAAAAGTAATATCCATTTTTGGAAATAGGGAGATGAGGAAATTTCAAACCCCAAAGCATATACATTCCTTCAGAACAAATGACCCAGAATTTAGTGAAGATTTTTCAAGGTGAGAGATAGAACTTCAGGAGTTAACATAACAAGCAGAAATAAAGTTTTATTTTTGAGCTGTAAAATAGAAGTGAATGTGGAGACCCCACCAAATCTATGACAAGGTGAAAAGTGAATCTAGTGAAAAGAATCCATTCAAAGGACTGAGAAAGAGAGATTTTAAGAAAAAGAAACACTTAGCTCAGATCATTTCTTCACATATTATCTGAAAATGAGGTTTGGGAGGGAAAGATTCAGGAAGATTGTCACACTATCTTTGCTAAGTATGTGCAACAGCTAGAAATTAGCTAATATCAAGAATATGATGCAGCAGAAAATTTTCTTTACTAGAGAGAAGAGGGCGATAAGAAAGAGCAATGCTTAAATTCCTATATGGACCAATTGTCATTGTGGTTGTTGTTCAGTTATTTTGTTCAGTCCTTTTCACTTTTATAACCCCACTTGGGATTTTCTTGGCAAAGATAATGGAGAGTGTCATCATTTCCTTCTCCAGCTCATTTTATATATGAGGAGATTGAGGCAAACAGGATAAAGTGATTTATCCAGAGTCATTTAGCTAATAAGTATCTAAAGGCAGATTTGAACTCAGGGGGATGAATTTTCCTGACCCCAGACCCACTAATCTACTCACTGTACCCCCTAGCTGCTCTGTTAGGGCAAAGAGCACCGCTATAATATTACTTGAAAAAATTTCCTCTTTTACTAGTTATTGTAACTCCCCTTTCCTCTACAATATTTCTCTAGAAATACTCTATAGCAAATGATTTTTTAAATATCAGACAGTAAATTGCATTTAGGGAAAGGGAGAGCTG
Organism: Sarcophilus harrisii; assembly: GCF_902635505.1. NCBI lineage: Eukaryota > Metazoa > Chordata > Mammalia > Dasyuromorphia > Dasyuridae > Sarcophilus > Sarcophilus harrisii. The sequence continues at coordinate 141,144,011 of NC_045430.1, read as the reverse complement.
GATATTAAAAGAACCAGGAAGAAGAAGGATAGAAGCAACATGAAACCACTAAGGAACAACAGTGGAAAACCAATGTGTGAATTTGGTTTGCTTATGTATACCCACTAGTTGCAATTTTTTTTGTTTTTTTTTTTTCCAATGGGGATAAGTGATAGGCTGAAAAGATAGATTTTCACTAATTACAAGAATTTTTTTAAAAGAATTTCAATTAATAAAAAAATGGGGGAAATTTTATAGCAAATTTCTCTGATAAAGGTATTATTTCTCAACTAAAGAACTGTGCTAAATTTATAAAATTAAAAGTCATTCTCTAGGTGATAAATGGTCAAGTAGGGCAGATAATTTTCAGAAGACAAAAAATCAAAGCTAACAATAGTCATGAGAAAATTATTTAAATCACTATTGATTAGAGAAATGTATATTAAAACAACTCTGATATCCCATCTCATACCTATTAAACTGGCTAACGGGACAGAAGAGAAAATGAGAAATGCTAAAGGGGATGTGAAAAAAAAGGGACACTTGCATTGTTGATAGTGTTGAGAACTGGTCAAACCCTTCTGGAAAACAATTTAGAACTATATTCAAAAAGCTATAAAACTGTGCATACCTTTTTGACCCAGCAATACCATCACTAAGTCTGTATCTCAAAGAAATCAAAGAAAAAGAGAAAAGACCTATATGTACAAAAATATTTATAGCAGTTCTTTGTGGTAGCAAAGAATTGGGCTTTGAAAGAATGTCCATCAAATGAGGAGTGACTGAATAATTACCGTATATAATTGTGATGGAATACTATTATTCCATAAGAATTGACAAGCCAGTTTGGTTAAGAAAAACCTAGGAGACTTAAATGAATTTATGGAAAGTGAACTGAGCAGAACCAGAGCATTGCACATAGTAATAGCAATATGTTAATAGTGATCAGCTGGTAATGACTTCAGCTGCTCTCAGCAAAAGGATGATACAAGACAATCCCAACGCATCTATGCTGAAAAATGTGATCCATCTCCAAAGAGACAACTGATGAATTATGAGTACAAATTGAAATATATTTTTCCCATTCTTTATTTTTCTTGCCTTTTCTTTTTTTACACCATGGTTAATATAGACATTTGTTTTATATAATTCCACATATGTAATTGATATCATATTGCTTTTTCAATTGATGGGAGAGGGAGGAGAGGTAGGAACAAATTTGGAATTCAAATTTTATTTTTAGATGAATGTTAAAATAAATAACATTTTTAAAGGAAATAAATTGGGGGAAATGAAGCAGATATATGCTTTCTGATACCAAAATAAAATGGCAAAAGAGGTGGGAGGAACGAATAGGGAGAGGCAGGAGTATACCTACCTTTCCTCAGACCCTAAGAGAAAGGAAATTTTTGAACTCTTAAGGAATTCCTGACATATTTGGACTGCTTTGTATCTGCAGGTGTACTAGGGGCACACTCTTGTCCCTTACAGAGACCATAGGTACCTTGGAAGGTTTCCATTTACTTATTCATTCTGATAGGCCTTTCTTTTTATAGCAGCTCTTTTTGTGGTAACAAAGAATTAGACATTGAAGGAATGCTCATCAAATGGGGAATGGTTGAAAAATAATGGTATATAATTGTGATAGAATACTATTGTGCTAGAAGAAATGACAAGCAGGGGGGTTTAAAAATTAAAAAAAAAAAAAACTAGGAGACTTAAATGAACTTATGCAAAGGGAAGTGAGAAGAACCAGAACATTGTACATAATAATGCTAGTCTTTTAACAATGATCAACTATGAATAACTTAAGCTTTTCTTAGTGATACAATGATGCAAGACAATTCCAAGAGACCTATGCTGGAAAATATGATCTATTTCCAGGAAGACAACTAATGAATTCTGAGTGCAAATTGAAGTATAATACAGTAATTCTGTAAGAGAAGTACTACTTTATAAGAGGGGCAACTCAACTCTATTTCTCACATACATTAATATTTGCCCAGTGTCTCCCTCAACAACTAATATTCCAAGTTCCTTATATATCATACTTCTAGCACCAACTAATGTTCTGAAACTTATTTAATAGATTTAGAATATAAATAGCTGCTCTACAGCCCCCTCCTGCTTTGGATAAGGTATGTCCCCTTTATCAAACACCCTAGATTCTAAGAAAAATTTGGCAAAAGTTACTAAGAGAGGATTACAGCAAAAACATATTAAGATTTAACCTTTTTGAAATGATGTTTTACCCTTTATTTGCTTTGTACACTTTATCTGTGAAGAACACATGCCTTCCTTTATATTTCTGAAAACACTGAAAATACTGTCCTTTCTTTAAAAATAATATTAATAAAACAACCTTTCCAAAGAAAGAGTCTTTTCATACTCCAATTCTCAACCAAAGACAATTGAGCTTAATGCTTATGCCCCTGTGTGGACAATAGTAATTCTGTGACGAATGAATCAAGTCTATTAGCTCCTTGTGATAAAGCTGAATTTTATTGTTTTCTTCTGTATTGGATTGAGCTTCCTTCTAAATAAAGCTGTTCAGAGCACTCCCAGCATATGGAGTTCATATATAGGAGAAGACTATAAAATTTTAGGTTAGAGACACTGCCAAATGCTTTTGGACCTAATTCATAGAAAAGCTAGTATATGTGCCTAAACACACTTCCTTAATTTTTACAAGGCATACTTCTATATTCATTTATGAGTTCTTAGTTTCCATTAAGCTTCCATAGCGAAAACCAAGACACCAGAGTAAGCTTTTGTGTTCTTTTTTTCCCCTAAAAGATAAAATACAGTACTTTATGATATTTCCCCTATTCTCCAGGAGAGTATAACAAAGCTTAATTAGGTACTTATGATCATAATATCATATTTCTAGAGCTAAAGGTATTCAGAAAGCCAGCTAGTCTGATCCTTTCCTTTACAAGGAATAAATTAAAGTTTAGGGTAGTTTAGTGACTTGTTCACATAGGTACATCATATATATAATCCAAGTTGAATCAAAAGAGAAAAAAAAGGAATTTTTAGAAAAGTAGTTCTATACAACACTTTGAGAATAAAAATTTTCAATGAAATAAAAGGTTAAAAAGGGAAGGAAAAGGAAGCAGCACTTATTAAGCACCTATTATTTGCCAGATACTTCACTTAGTGCTTTGAAAATATTGTCACATTTGATTCTCAGAACAACCCTATACCCCATTTTACAATTGAACAAGCTGAGGCAGACAGAGGTTTAGTCACTTGTTCAGGGTCACTCAGCTAGTAAGTATTTGAGACTGAATTTAAGTACTCTATCCACTGTGCTACCTGGCCTCCTCCTTCAAGTCTTATCTTCTAACTCTGTGTCCTACAGAGTTGGTCCTGGGCCCTCTTCTCTTTTCCCTTCTATACTACTTCACTTGGTAATCTCATCAGCTCCATAGATTTAATTGCTATTCCTAGGATAATAATTGTCAAATTTGCCTATCCTGTCCAAATTTCTCTGCTGATCGCTAATCTCACATTTTCAACTGTCTTTCAGACTTCTCAGGGCCTGCAAATTCAAATCTTAAACTCTTAAACTCAGCATGTCCACAACGGAACACACTATCTATTTCCCCAAACCCTATCACCACCACCACCGTTATTTTCCATTTTATTATATAGGGCAACTCCATCCTCTCAGGGTCTCCACTCATGACCTAGCTTTTATCTTCAATCCCTCACTATCAACTTCAATATCCAATCTACTGCTAAGCCCTGAAGGTGTCACCTTTGCAATTTCTCTCAAATACATTCTTTTCTTTTCTGACACTGCCACTAATCTGGGGTGTCCAAAGTATTAAATGAAGACAGTTACCACTGTTGTGAGGGTCACAGAACAGTTTTCAGTGTTTTTTTCCATCTTTGGTATCTACCTGCCACCCAGCTCTTACTTACGGCTCCAAGCATACACTGTGATCACATCATTGTAAAACTATTCCTACAGACAAGCTTAATCAGATTAAAGGTGCCCAACATAAGCAGGTGTCAAACACTTTGATGAGTTAAGGGATATCAGTTCCAATCATGTGATTCTCAGGTGGATATGAACAATTTGTTCCAACAGATCATGAAAGCAGTAGACACAGTTGCTATAGAGTGCTTACAACTTGGTGAAATATCAAAGATGCAAAGGCAATCCACTGCATCCTGAGCCATCACCAGTCATTTTGACTTTGCCTTGCCACACTGGACCCTAATGACTGTGGAAGAGAAACTGAGGTCTACAACTTCACACAATTCTGCCTCATTTAAGTACAATTTATACAAAAGTCAAAAAACATCACCCATAACATTTTATAAGTTCACTTAGCTCAGTAGTATAATTTGCAGGAGATGTACACATACATAATGAGGATGATACACACCTTGCCAGAGTCAGGTCAAAAGTAGTATTAGACTGCCTACAAAACTGAAGGTTTATAGAATCACAGTGCTGACCTCATTGTCCTATGCCTGTGAAAACTGAATAGTATACTCATAGCATGCCAGGAAACTGAATCACTTCCATTTGAATTGTCTTAGGATGATTCTGAAGATCTTGCAAGATAAGCACCAGACAGTGGGGGCCCTTTTTGAGCTGAGCTGGCCATTCAAGCTCTCCTTAAGAGAGCACAACTCCACTGACTGGCCATGTTGTTCAAATCCCAAATGTATATTTGCCTAAAAAATCTGTCTTATGGAGAACACTCACAAGAAAAGCACTCATAGAGAGATCAGAAGAAAATCTCACAAGGATGGCGCTGTGCTCCACAGCAAAGCAGAATTGTAGTAGATCAAAAGAAATACAAAATGCACACATTTAGAGACATTGACACTCCAAATGTTCATATAAACTATTTGTGACTGACCTGTGATAGACTTAAAGACAGTCAGACACAATACACCTTGACCCATACATAGTGATGTCTGTGTGTTTCTCTTTAGCTATGAAGAACAATAACCAGCTAGTTATGATTCTAACGAAGGTCCTCATGATCTTATAACTGGACTACTACAATAGCTTGTTGATGTGTCTGCCTGCCTCAAATCTATTCTCAGCTCAATCCATCGTTCATTCAATCCCTAAAATGATTTTCCTAAAGCACAGGTCAGACCATGTTTATCTTTCTATTTAATAAACTCCAGTGACTTCTTGTAGCCTTTAGGATCAAATACAAATCTGTCTGGTATCCAAAGCTCTTCATGACCTATCCCTTTATAACCTTCCCAAGCTTCTTATACTTCACTTAATATGGTTGAAGGCCAGTGCCTTTTTGCTATTCCATTAATAAGGAACTCCATCTTTTAGCTCCTGGCATTTTCTCTGACTGTCCTCCCATCCCCACCCCATAACTGGTATGCTTTCCTTCACCTCTACCTACTTGTGGCTTCCTTAAAATGCTAATTAAAATCTTAGCCTCTACAGAAAATGTTTCTCTGCACTTTATTCTAGTACATTCTATCTTTCAACTATTTTCTATTTATCCTCTATATAGCTTCTTTGAACATATGTCTTTACTTGTTATCTTCACCGTTAAATTGTAAGCTTTTTGAGGAGAGGAGAGAGACTATTTTTTGCCTCTTTATGTACCCCCAGAGCTTAGCACAGTACCTAGTACATAGAAAGCAGTTAATAAATGTTTAGTGAACAACTATCTATACTAGAAATGAGAAAAAAATTGAAAACAAAATTTTATTGATGCATATTGTGTTCACAGAATATTTCTTTATAAAGTGTATAAAGATATATGCAAGTGAAATAAATTATTCTCTTTCCATGACCAAATATTGTGTTGCTTTTGTATCTGTCATAAAAGAGAGTAAAATTCTATGAGAGTTCCCAAGGAAAAAATTCTTTCAGACTAGGCATAGCAACATACATAGCAACATGAAATCTATCTTCTTCAATGTTTTAGAGCATGAAAAAAAAGTCCAAGATGTTCTCATATACTCCTTGTCCACTAGGGATGTATCAAATATGTCATACTCAACCCATAATGTTTAGGAACTTTCAGTATAAAACTATTTTTAAATTATTTTATTCACTTTTAAAACAATTTGAAATGCTAAGACATTGGGACACCTGTTTTTCAGAACTAAAGTTTCTAAAGTTTTTTTTTTTTTTTTTTAGATAAAATGGTATTTAGATAATTTTCCCCTTAAAGTTATGTTTCAAGTTTTAAATACATGATGTTTATTCTATTCTTGTATTTTAAAATTCTCTTATATTATAAGCTTTGAGAGACCATTGTAACAGAAATGCTGTTAGACAAAATAACTTTTAATCTCTATGCAGTAATATATGAATTGGGTTTTTGAAAAGATGTGATAAAAATAGATATTTGAAAATTGTTAAATATTTAGTGAGGTATACCTTGTTGCAAAGTATTCTAGCAAATTCTCATTTGAAATTGTTGGCTATTATGAAAATGTATAGGGCAGTTTAAAGAGGTAGTTTCAACAATAAACTGGGAAAACAGCTTTACAATTAAAGGTTCTGATAAAGGCCTCATTTTCAAAATATATAGAGAATTAACTCAAAATTATAAGAAATCAAGCCGTTCTCCAAATGATAAATGGTCAAAGGATAATGATGAAACTGAAACTATTTCTACCCATATGAAAAGATCATTATTGATCAGAGAAATGCAAATTAAGACAACTCTGAGATACTACTACACACCTGTCAGATTGGCTAAGATGACAGGAAAAGATAATGATGAATGTTGGAGGGGATGTGGGAAAACTGGGACACTGATGCATTGTTAGTAGAGTTGTGAATGGATCCAGCCATTCTGGAGAGCAATTTGGAACTATGCTCAAAAAGTTGTAAAACTGTGCCATATTCTTTGATCTAGCAAGGGAAGGGACCTACCTGTATGTGCAAAAACTGTTTGTGGCAGCCCTTTTGTAGTGGCTAGAACCTGGAAATTGAATGGATGGTCACCAATTGGAGAATGGCTGAGTAAATTGTGGTATATGAATGTTATGGAATGTTATTGTTCTATAAGAAATGACCAGCAGGATGAATACAGAGAGGCTTAGACAGACTTACAGGAACTAAAGCTGAAGAAAATGAGCAGAACCAGGAGATCATTATACACTTCAACAACAATACTACATGAGAATCAATTCTGATGGACATGGCTATCTTCAACAATGAGAGAATCCAAATCAGTTCCAATTAATCAGTAATGAACAGAACCAGCTACACCCAGTGAAAAAACACTGAGAAATGAGTGAGATCACAACATAGCATTTACACTCTTTCTGTTATTGTTTGCTTGCATTTTTGTTTTTCTTCCCAGGTTATTTTTTTTTTAATAATTATAACTTTTTATTGACAGAACCCATGCCAGGGTAATTTTTTACAACATTATCCCTTGCACTCACTTCTGTTCTGATTTTTCCCCTCCCTTTCCTCCACCCCCTCCCCCCATATGGCAAGCAGTCCTATACATGTTAAATATGTCACAGTATATCCTAAATACAATATATGTGTGCAGAACCAAACAGTTCTCTTGTTGCACAGGAAGAATTGGATTCAGAAGGTAAAAAGAAGCCAGGAAGGAAAACTAAAATGCAAACAGTTTACATTCATTTCTCAGTGTTCTTTCTGCTTCTGTGCATCACTGGTCAATTGAAACTGAGTTAGATCTTCTCTTTGTCAAAGAAATCCACTTCCATCAAAATATATCCTCAAACAGTATCGTTGTTGAAGTATATAATGATCTCCTGGTTCTGCTCATTTCACTCAGCATCAGTTCATGTAAATCTCTCCAAGCCTCTCTGTATTCATCCTGCTGGTCATTTCTTACAGAACAATAATATTCCATAACATTCATATACCACAATTTACCCAACCATTCTCCAATTAATGGACATCCATTCATTTTCCAGTTTCTAGCCACTACAAACAGGGCTGCTACAAGCATTTTGACACATACAGGTCCCTTTCCCTTCTTTAATATCTCTTTGGGGTATAAGCCCAGTAGTAGCACTGCTGGATCAAAGGGTATGCACAGTTTGATAACTTTTGGGACATAATTCCAGATTGCTCTCCAGAATGGTTGGATTCGTTCACAACTCCACTAACAATGCATCAGTGTCCCAGTTTTCCCGCATCCCCTCCAACATTCATCATTATTCTTTCCTGTCATATTAGCCAATCTGACAGGTGCGTAGTGGTATCTCAGAGTTGTCTTAATTTGCATTTCTCTGATCAACAGTGATTTGGAACACTCTTTCATATGAGTGGAAATAGTTTCAATTTCATCATCTGAAAATTGTCTGTTCATATCCTTTGACCATTTATCAATTGGAGAATGGTTTGATTTCTTATAAATTAGGGTCAATTCTCTATATATTTTGGAAATGAGGCCTTTATCAGAACATTTAATTATGAAGATGTTTTCCCACTTTGTTGCTTCTAATCTTGTTTGCATTAGTTTTGTTTGTACAAAGGCTTTTTAATTTGATGTAATCAAAATTTTCTATTTTGTGATCAATAATGGTCTCTAGTTCGTCTTTAGTCACAAATTTCTTCCTCCTCCACAAGTCTGAGAGATAAACTATCCTATGTTCCTCCAATTTGTTTATAATCTCGTTCTTTATGTCTAAATCATGGACCCATTTTGATCTTATCTTGGTATACAGTGTTAAGTGTGGGTCCATGCCTAATTTCTGCCATACTAATTTCCAGTTTTCCCAGTAGTGTTTATCAAATAATGAATTCTTTTCCCCAAAGTTAGGATCTTTGGGTTTGTCAAACACTAGATTGCTATAGTTGACTATTTTTTCTTGTGAACCTAACCTATTCCACTGATCAACTAATCTATTTCTTAGCCAATACCAAATGGTTTTGGTGACTGCTGCTTTATAATATAGTTTTAAATCAGGTTTGATTTTTTTTTCATTAATTCCCTTGAGATTCTCGACCATTTGTTCTTCCAGATGAATTTTGTTGTTATTTTTTCTAGATCATTAAAATATTTTCTTGGAAGTCTGATTGGTATAGCACTAAATAAATAGATTAGTTTAGGGAGTATTGTCATCTTTATTATATTCGCTCAGCTATCCAAGAGCACTTAATATTTTTCCAATTATTTAAATCTGACTTTATTTGTGTATAAAGTCTTTTGTAATTTTGCTCATATAATTCCTGACTTTCCTTTGGTAGATAGCTTCCCAAATATTTTATGCTGTCAGCAGTTATTTTGAATGGAATTTCTCTTTGTATCTCTTGCTGTTGGATTTTGTTGGTGATGTGTAAAAAAAAAATTGCTGAGCATTTATGGGGATTTATTTTGTATCCTGCAACTTTGCTAAAGTTATGAATTATTTCTAATAGCTTTTTAGTAGAATCTCTGGGGTTCTCTAAGTATACCATCATATCATCTGCAAAGAGTGATAGTATGGTTTCCTCATTGCCTACTCTAATTGCTTTAATCTCTTTCTCAGCTCTTATTGCTGAGATTAGCATTTCTAATACGATATTGAATAATAATGGTGATAGTGAGCAACCTTGCTTCACTCCAGATCTTACTGGGAAAGATTCTAGTTTTACCCCATTGCATATGATGCTTACTGACAGTTTTAAATATATGCTCCTGACTATTTTAAGGAAAAGTCCACTTATTCCTATCCTCTCAAGTGCTTTTATTAGGAATGGATGTTGGATTTTATCAAATGCTTTTTCTGCATCTATTGAGATGATTATATGGTTTTTGTTAGTTTGGTTATTGATATAATCAATTATGTTAATAGTTTTCCTAATATTGAACCAGCTCTGCAGAGCTGGTTCAATATTAGGAAAACTATTATCCTGGGGATGATTTTCTGTAATCTTTTTGCTAATGTTTTATTTAAGATTTTTGCATCAATATTCATTGGGAGATTGGTCTATAATTTTCTTTCTCTGTTTTCACCCTACCTGGTTTAGATATCAGTACCATGTCTGTGTTGTAAAAGGAATTTGATAGGACTCCTTCAATCCCTATTTTTTCAAATAGTTTGTATAGCATTGGAGTTAAATGTTCTTTAAATGTTTGGTAGAATTCACATTCCTGTCTTCCCACATTATTTTTACTTTCTTTCTAAATCTGATTTTTCTTGTGTAACAAGACAACTGTATACATATTTATACATTGTATTTATTGCATTTAACATATTGTATTTATTGTATTTAACTTATTGTATTTATATATTTTATTTAACATATATTGTATTTTTTGTATTTATTTAACATTGTATATTAATTGTATTTAACATATACTTTTACATATTTAACATATATGGGACTAACTGCCATCTAGGGAAAAGGATGGGGGGAAGAGGAAAAAAGTTGGAACAGAAGTTTTTGCAAGGGTCAGTGTTGAAAAATTACCCATGCATATGTTTTGTCGATAAAAAGCTGTAATAATAATAAAAAATAAATAGCTTCAACATATTAATGATGAGTTAACTAGTAGGTACTTGATGTATGTGTAAAGCCCCAGAATATGGGTAGCCTTAATTTATAAGTAAAGGATAAATGAAATATTAACTGTCAGGGAACCATTAGGAAATATATTCAAGCCCTAAGTTGTGATCATTAAATTTTTGCTATTTAGAGTAAAAATTTCTGGGATTGTAATTTACTGTTGTTTTGAACTTTTATTGCATGGAGAGTTATCTGAATTGTCATGAAACCAATAGTAGAAAATTGTGTGAACTGCAGTCTGTGAAATATGGATGTCTGTGCCTGGGAAAAATTTTGGGAATGACTTAAGCATGGGCTAGGAAGGATCCTCCTGACTTGTTTCCCCTATTGTGTTAGTTCCTTTCTGAAAAGGAAAATTCCCACCCAGTTAATTCTGAGCCTTGCTTTTAAAATGATTGGTTGTGAAATATGACTCATTCCCAGAATCAAATAGACCTAAGGGAGTTTTTCTCTCTGTTATGCTACATAACTTTGTTACGCCTATGTCCCTTTTCATCTTTTTATAACAAATTTGTATAATCAAGAAGTTCTGTAAGTATAATACTAAATCAATAAATTGATACTGGAGCATTGCTGAGTTACTATAATAGTATGCAAGTATGAACATCTTACAATCTTAAACTGTATTTATGGTCAAATTATAATATAGTGATAATATCTTCTAAGGGGGATATTATTAAACAAAATTGTAAAGCAAAGATGTAATGTGAAAGTTTTCTAAATAAATGAAATAGTAAAATTTGAGAAAGAAACAGGATTAAATTATTTCTTCTAAGATGTATACATACATACAAATATATCTATATCTATATGAGTATCTTTCAAATTTATCTATCATGGAAATTCAGGCTTTGAGCATGTTTTAGTAAGTTTTCAAAATTAAACAATAAGGATTTTACATATAAATTGTATGGATAAAGGTAAATAAAGTAAAATCATTTTCCATTATTAAAGTCTCTCTCTGATAACTTTTAAAAGTAAAGGAGCATTTTTTAAAATTGGGATTTTTATAAATTTTAAAAGATTCTTTTGTCAGATACAGGATTTAGGTAAGGAAAGAAACAGCAAACAGTATATAAATTGAAATTCTCTGGTTTCAAGATTTAAGAACCAAATTTATCATATTAAATTACACTGTTAGATTTGTCCAGGAACCTCTAAATTTTAGAACCAGTGAATTAGAGAATTGTTCTAGAATAGAGCCTATTTCCAAGAAAAGATATCTAGGAGCAAATAGTTAACATGAGATGTCTGGAACTCAAAGTGGGCTGCTTTAATGGATATTGAAAATGGGTTACAAGGGTATAAGGAGATTTAAATGATAATTATTATTGGTGGTTCCTGGTTACCTTGGTAACATGTAAATCCTTCTTTTCAGAATTAGTCTGTTGTGAGATCTCTAAATATTTTGATCTGTACCTGATTTCAGGTACAATTTAGGGAATTGTGAGAAAAAAATTTATTGCATTGCTTGAACCTAGTTCTATGTGGATGGAAAACTGGATCATCTCTATATGATGTTTAGAGAGTTTTAACTAAGGATCTATTTTGTGCTGATCAGAATAACTCAGATCCAAGATTGATGCAAGGAGTTTTCTAAAAAACCAGATCTTTCTTACTACTCCCACAGCTGCCAAACTTTTAGGTATGGAGTCCTGGATCATCTGAAGAAAGCCCCTGTACCTAAATGTATGGCAAAACTCTCCAGGGACCTCAAAGTTCATCTAGTATGAACCTAGAAGCAGCCAACATTCAGATGAGACAGCTGTCCCAAGATTCTGGACAAGGGCTAAATATACTGTCCTAGGTTTCCTTCCCCCCACCCCCTTCTTCCCTTTTGTTATGTGCCCAACAACTAAGGCCCTGATTCAAGCATGTTTTGGCATTTTCTCCATCTATGTTCTTGTTCCTCTATTTTCTGCTTACAAGCAAACAGGGACACACTTCCCCAAAAGGTTACCTCAAGGAACTAATGCTCTGGACAACAAACATCCTGTCCTGAGCCAACTGGACTCTCATGTATATTAAAATTATATGTGCTTCTCCTTAACTGGCCATAAGGATAGGGCTCTTTTGGACTCACTCTCTTTGTCCAAAAGAGTGAAATGTTAAGATACTAGGAGACACTCTGTTTTCCAGAGCAAAGGCCCAGAAAGCAAATGCTATAATGGCCTTTATGATTTTATAAATTTGTGATGAATGAGATTTGTTGGAGCTTCCCTAGTTCCCAGGAGATGCTGCCCCAAGTCTGGGGCTGCAACCAACATACTGCAGCAGAAAGTGATCAATCACATCTCCTGACGCTCTGAACAATTCCTGTGCTTATAACTGCTAAGTGAACCAAACCAGGTCCTATTCTCATCATGCAAACTCTGGTTCTATATCCCACCAAACAATCATAATGCACAAGGACTTGAGACAATCATAAAACTCAATGATTCTAATTACTTACAGACTGCTCCCATGGGAGCCAACAACACCTTTATTGTCCACAAATATGCCAACTGTAGGAACTGTTTGCTCAAGACATAAGAATAACTGCATTATGTCTTGCCTTCTTAAAATTCTTAAAAACTCTATCCCTGTTATAAATAATTAAGACCTCTTTCTTAGGAAGGTGGATTTCTACTTGCAAGCATTTTCCTCACTTTGAAATTAAATTTCTGTTTGATTTCTTACTCTCCTGTCTCTAGGCTTCTTTGTTTGAGTCCAGCCAGCCACAGGCTAAAATCCAGTTTCAATATGATTGACACAGAAAATGACTAAAATTGACAATTAGTCATAGCATATGAAGAAGAGCTTGAGAACTATCCCATTTTATTTTAGCCCTTTCATTAAAAAAGGTTAGAAAAAATATAAATTAGGGCTCTTATTTTTTTAATCATAGTCACAGAAACCTATGAACTCCTTGAAATATTTTTTTAATTGTCTAAAATATAAAACACAGCCTTACCAAAAGAGCCAATTAAATTGAAATGCATTTAATGAAAGAAAAAAATAATAATAAGCTTGTGGGCCCTATCTTAAGGATCCTTCATGCAGAGGCACCAAAAATTTTATTGGAGATGATACATGATTGATGAAATGCAAAACTAATGACCACTTACAAGCAAGGGAAGTCAGATTTGTTCTCCCCAAATATTCAAATTATTCAAGTTAAGATACTGGATAGAGTTTCCAGCAATGTGAGAAGATGGAACACTTAAAGTTGTGTAGAAAACTTAGATTATAGGTGGTCTACCAGGAAGAAAAGAAAAACTTGACACTCCAGGAATAAGCTGATTCTGTGAAAAAAGAAAAGTATCACTGAATTATTACCCTTACATAAAGGGAGGTACATTTTTTGCCTTGGCTCCTCTTTAACAATTTTAACTGTTCTCACTATCAAAGAGGTGTGAATCCAAAATATCTCCCAAGATTTCCACTTATCCCTTCTTTTTTTCTGCTTTCTATACTCTTTCACAAGAGCTAAGTCCAAGAGGTATATGAAATCTACATTAATATAATTACAGAAGGCCTAGATATACCCATTGAATCAGTCAATTAATCAAGTGTAATTTAAGTTGAGAAAAAGTCTTGGTTATCTATTGAAGAAATCGCTTGTAAACTTGGTGTGGCCAAGTCCTTAAAAGATTTTGGGTGTAAATTACCTTAATAACAGAATGAAAACATCTGAAAATACATAGAGAATGGATCAGTATTGGTAAAGAGAATCATTCCCAACTCTGGGTTTTGTATGCCATAGAAAGCCAATTTGGAAATAACTGCTAAAGGAGATTAATGAAAAAAAAAAAAAAAGTCTAGTGATAGATAAATAAATGAGGTTGGGGAAATGAATTTTCTCTTTTTCCCCCCCTCCTATGACTAAGAAAACAACCTTTCAAAATGTTGGGAAATTTGACATAGGTAAACCTGGAGTAGCATCAGTGGTTGATAGCAGTGTCTGTATTGGGAGCTACTTAAAACACCAAGGAAAGAAAGATACACCAATGAAAGATAGCTTTAGGTGTCAATAAGGCCATCTAGTTTCCCAGTCAAGCAAAAAGGTACCTAAGGGGAAATTCATAATGATTTCATTAAGTGAGAAAAGCATTTTTATTAACCAGAAACTCTGAGTTAACATTCCCCTCCAAGTTCATGTCTAAGTTCATGTCTACTGTCTCCATATCCCCATGCAACTATTGGAGAGTGTCTCTCAGGCATTTGGTAAGAGTTGTGGGGCTGGCAAAAAGTTTAGATTGATTTGTACACCTAATTAGAAAATACCTCTTTTTAAAAGCTAATTGTTCATCTAATAATAAATAGGTTTACTAGATAGAAACTCATAAGTAACAATACTTGAAAATCCAACATACTCTGGTTTCAAACCTTGAGGGGAGAAATAGCAACATTTGGGATCTTAATTTGCCATAGCACAAGGAAGTAGTCCAATGTATGTAGTACTCCTACATAAAGTTTGTAAGACTCTAGGTTTGGTCATGGTTGTCTTAATATTTGATGACTTATCTACTATAATCATGGCTAATAACAATGCTTTCATTGTATCATGGAATCCTCCCTCCCTCTTTCCCTACTTCTCTATTACACCCACAGACGTATACTAAAGCATGCATGCACACTATTTTTTAAAATTCTACTCTGTATTATCCTTAGAGATTAAATTTATGTTTTGTCATTGATTAAAAAACAAACATAGTTAGGAGTACAGAAAAGAAAACATGGTATCAACTTCCATGCCACTTAAATTCATTTTCTGAACTCTCTTCATTAGGATGGTTAACAATTGCTATATAGAGTTCACTTGCCTCATGAATTAAAATTCCAGATTTCCTTGAGGACTGTGAAGTTATGAAGGAAATGACACATACCTAATAAGATCACTGAATTTATATCAAATTCAAACCTAAAGGGGGAAGATTTTAATTTGAGGTATTTTGTTCTTCCCTTTCATCAGCCTGTATCAAACATCTATGATTAAACTTTATATGTGGATTAATGCATAATTTATAGTATTTTTATTTTACTTGGTATTTGACTGGACTTCTATGCTGGCACTTTATTTAGCAAAGAATTTTGGGCCATAAGTTAAAAAATCTATGTTTAAAGAGATGATTTCCTCTATTGTTTTTAAGCCCTTTTCATAGCTATCATAGATGGAGGAGCATAGATGATGCTCACAAGACTAATAATGTATAAGTAGTTCATGAACAGAGAAAACACAGAGTAGGTAAGCAAAGAGCTGGTCCTACAACATTTTGTCTATGATATATAATGGACAAGAGGCTACCAGGAGTTATATACCCTTTAAGTGACCCAGTCAATTGTCTAAGACTATAAGTTATAAAATTGGTGGCAACTAGTATGAGTAGAGGTCCTCCTCAGGAAGTACCCTACACCGATAAATACAAAATCTAATTTGTGTATGTGTGTGTGTGTGTTATGTATTGTGTTTATATAAAACGTATATGTATATACATATATGTATGTCTATATGTACATATATTTCTTGCATAACCACTAAAAGGATTAATAATTTTGATGTCAGTTTCAATTGCCAAAAATAACAACTTAAAAGTACATTTAAATGTTGTTTTAAAAAGCTTATTACTGAGATCACTAAAGCTTTCAACAACTTTTTCCAAAATCTGAGAGATATAGTGGTATAGATGAAAAACTGAAAACAAATCAAAGTATATTCAATTCATAATAAAATGAAAATATTATACAGAACTAATAAGACATTTGAAAAATGTGCCTGCAGTCTGGATTTATCTAATGTATTTTTTTTAAAGGTATCATTCAACTTTTTGTATTAAGGGATCCTCCCTTTAATAGCAAATCTGCATTTTGTTATATGAATGGAACACAGTGTACTCAGCTTATTCTCCAGCGAAGCAATCCCATTTGAATGTTTCTTTAGCATAGAGTAAAAGATATATAATTGCAATAATTTGATTTTAAGCAAGATTGGCTGACCATATATGATATATTCTATACATATGAATATTATCTTATATTATTCATAGAGCACCAAGTACCTTCCAATGTATTTAATAGATACTTGACTAATTCAAGTTACTTAGTTTAAAAGTACATATATTTAATAAAATGGAGATATGTTGAAATCAACTATAGATACAAGAATTAACTGTCACCCTCTAACATGTATATTATTTGTACAACATGTGTGAATCAATCCCAAAGGGTCTCACTTTGGGGATTCATGTTAGCATGAACTCATTCTCAGACTGCAATAGTGCTAATTACAAACCTTACTGAGAATCTTGAAAGGAAGCAGTGATGCTCATCCAAGTAGAATCCCAGCTCCACCTTTCAGGTTAGATACATAAAACTAGCCATCCTTTGATGTTTTCCTAAAATTGTATCTGCTGGAACTTCATTTTATCTTGTGCTTCAACTGTATATCTGGACCAAGGTTCAGAAATCTAGATCACCACCCACAAGAGCAGACACAGACAAGGGGCACTATTTTCCCTGTCTCCTCAGCTTTACTTTTGACTCCTTGTTCTGAATGTACCCTCCTCCACACTCTCCATAACTTGTTTTTTAATTTAAGTAATAAATGTCAATTTTCTGACCCTCAAAATAATAATTCTCAAATATACTTATTGGGAAGGAGAGCTTTTACTTTTCTAAATTATTGTTCTTGCTGTTATTGTTCTTGTGTTGTTTTCAGTTACATCCAACTCTTCATCTGTTTTTGGAGTTTTCTTTGGCAAATATAATGGAATGGTTTGTCATTTTATTCTCCAAATCATATTACAGATAAGGAAATTGAGGCAAACATCTAAGTGATTTGCTCAGAGTTACATAGCTCACAATTGTTTGAGTTCATATTGAATGCAGGTCTTCCTGACTCCAAACCCAGGCATTTCATTTGTTGCACCATTAGCACCATCCTTACTATATAAATGCTTTCAATAGCATTTTTCCCCTTGAATTCCCATTACCTAGTATAATGTCTGTTGCAGTATAGATACTTAATAAATGATCAATTGGCTAATATAGCTTGAGTTTTCACAAATTCAATATTCCAGAGGGTATGTGTCTTTATATATGTGAATATATCTATTTATATGTACACATATACATATTATTAACTATTTCAAAATCTCATGTCTATGTAGAAACACTGCCCAGTCAATGGTCTTTATCAGATTCATTAGCATTCTGAAAGAGTGTTTCGATTGCTGAAATGAGTCGATCAAGTACTACATGTAGTATATAATGAGAAACACAACTTATATGAATATATACATTCATAAATGACCCTCATAACAGAAATTTTTTTTCTGAGGCAATTGGGGTTACACAGCTACAAAGTGTTAAGGGTTTGAGATCAGATTTGAACTGACTCCAGGGCTGGTACTCTATCCACTGTGCCACCTAGCTGCCCCGACAATATAAAAACTTAAGGGGTCTTGAATAGATTTGTATGCTTCTGCAGAATGTGCTGTATTATTTAGTTCCGTTCAGAAAAAAAAAAGAAAAAAGAAAAGCTGTTTCCTTTTTTTTCTGTTACTACTTTAACCTCTAAGGCAAGTTCAAGTTCCTTGAAATCTAGCATTTTCATTTAATTTTTATTTCTCTCAATGCTGTCTTCATTTTCCAATTTTGTTATCACCCACCCTTTCAGAAATATTTAATAGTTTCCCATTGTCTATGGGAAAGTTAAAAATTCCTCAATATAGTATTGAAGATAACAATTTTACTCTTCAACAATAGAAATCCATGCTTTACACTGTTTTGCAAGCATAACATGATTTTTTTCCCCTTTCCCATGCTTTTGCTCCCACTGTTCACACCACCTGAGTACTGTTCACCTTTGCCTTAAGAACATCTAGGACTGAGATCCTCAGAATCCATCTATTCCAAATTCCCTATTTTTACAGAAGTCCAGGGAGATTAAATGACTTGTCCAACATTATACAAATAGCCCATGTCAGAGATAGGATTGAAATGTAGTTCCTCTCACTAAAGACCGAATGATTTTTTTTCCTCACATTTTCTACCTACAATTATACAAAATCCTTTTTGAGGAGGAATTCTCTCTCAATTAATACTTATAAGTATCCATATTCATATTGCTATCTTTTATTAAATATTATTTGTTATTTATCCAAATACAAGTGTTATTTATAGTTATATAAAACATTATCTACTAAATATTTTGAAATAATATTTAGATTTAAAATAATCTATATATAAAATAGACTATTCTGGGAACTTGAATCTGAACCTGAATACTTTGTTTTTTATTTTCACATAAAAGAAAATCCCATTCACAAGTGAATCAGGGAATATTAGAGAATTTTTTTGGTCTTAAAAACTTCACTATGTAATCAAGAGTCAAAAACAACATATGACTTATTATATGAATTCATAGTGAAGGCATATGGTAGAGAAGGATTCAAGAGTAATATTACCAATGCATTTATCTTGAGACCCAATTAATGGTTGATAGCTACCATACTTTTCCCCTTTTCTTGAAGAAAATCCAAATAGACTGACATAATTGCTTCATTCATGAATCTTGGTGCCAAAAAGTGGGAATAATTCCTCTTAGACTTTGCCAACATTTTATTTGTTTATGCTTCCTATGGACTAATTGAAACTACTCTGGAGTTCTACTTCATCACTAAGTACTTACTGTTGTTGTAATTGTTGTTTTTGTGGCTATAGTTGGTTGAGTAGTGGTCCAGGGCCACATATGAATTATTACAGTTGTTGTGGTGGACAGCTGACTAGCTTTATTCCCACCTAATTCATCAGTAACCTCAATAAGTAGCTGGAAAGTAGTGGGATCTTGAATCTCTCGAAACACATCATATTGGAAATTCTTAGTGATGGCCAAATAAGGAGGATCAACACCCGGTCTCTCTAGTATGAACCAGTTATTTATATTTCCTGGGAACAATAAAATAATAAAATTAGAACCAAAAATGATTTCATGTAGAATGTAATTATTATTGTCTCATCTAGGCAAGACTATGTTTCAGAAAGGATCCTAATGATATAATTCCAACAGTAACAGAACGTTTTCTTTTTGTAGAAAAACTAATTTAAATTTATTACTCTTACCTCTTATAATTGAATAGCTGAGCTCTTTATGAGAAGAATCTTTGTCAGAACAATTCAGCTGAAGGAAGGGTATTTTAGTTGCAGCATAAATAATCTTTTCCAAATATGGTGGATTGCAGATAGGAGGTTCATCATTTATATTCTATAACATGAACAAATGGTTCATTACTGAGGCTGTTCTTCTGAATATATTTGTTGCACAGACATGAATGAGGTTCTATATGTTAACATGTCATTTATGTAGTTTTTCATTCTTTAAAAGTACAACACATCAGGAGCTCTTATGGGGTTCATAGACCTCTTGAGGTTTATAGATAAATTTTACAGGGTCATGCAATTGTATGAGAACAAATTTTCATCTTTATTTCAACAGAATTTATTTTCTTTGTAATCCTATTTATTTTATTTTATGTACTAAAAAGTAAATAAGAAAAAAAATCTATAGGGTTCAAACTGACCAAAAGATCCACAATAAAAAAAAAAAGTTAAGAACACTAGTTTTATATAAATTTCCCATTTAAATCAGAATATCATAAACCTGTAAGTTAGGTAGTCTACTTTTTAAGGCAAATGAGCAATAAATTTGATGAAACACATTTTTTATTGTGTCAACTGCGTGCTAGGTATTCAGGATACAAAGAAAATAAATGAAATAGATTTTGACCTCAAATAGTTATATTCTGGAAAATGCCATCCATATCCAGGGAGAAAACTATAAAGATTGAATATATGCATATATATTCAAAGTATAGTTATTTTCACTTTTTTGTTTGTTTTCTTTTTTATTTTCTCATCTTCCCCCCCCCCTTTTGGTATGATTTTTCTTGTACAGCATAACAAATATTAAAATATGTTTAAAAGGGTTATACATGTTCAACCTATATCAGATTGTTTCCTCTCTTGGGGATGGGGGAGATAAGAGATGAAGTAGAAAATTTGGAACACAAAATCTTACAAAAATGAATGTTGGAAACTATATTTATGTGTATTTTTTAAAAATACTGTCAAGGTAAAAAAGAGTTTACATCTTAGGACATGAAAAGTCCATAAAAAGTAGTTTACATCCTATAGAGGGGCACCAACATGTACATAAATAGGTAAATATAAAGTGATTTGAAAGTCAAAAGAAGGCCAATGAGAACTGGGAAAGGAGATAAAGAAAGGCTTGTATGGGAAGAACCTCATGTGGGAGCTGAACATTCAAGTTGGCTAGGAGTTCCATGATGAAATGCCATCATTCAACTACTACTTTTTCACACATGAGACAAAGGAGATTCGTAGTGTTTACATTTGTGCTCTTTTCATAATAAAATAAAATGTGTTAATAGATGAATGATTAATCTGAATAAATTAATACTGCATTTTTTAAAATGGTCATGATGTCTTAAATTATGACTTTTATGCCAAACAGAAAACAGATCATTTGCAACCAAAACTGATTCAGTATCCCACAAAAGCCTAAGGTTATTCCAATCAAGTCTATTTATATCCTGAAGAAAACAATTTTATAGTTTCCATTACATTACCATCTAGATAAATTTAAGGCAACATTTGCCTCAACAACCATTCACCCATCAAATCATTTAAGCACTCCCAAAGTGCTGCTCTTCATACTCTTTGACACCTCTTTTTTTTTTTTTTTTTTTTTTTTTTTACAAAGGCATCTTTTCAGACTCTTACTCCTACACAGTCTCTAAAGTCCTTAAAATTTCTTGGAATCTCTACTATATTACTTTTTATTCAATTTTTATCTTTTCCTATTAGATTGTTTCCATCTCCAAGCATCAACTTGATGACTCTTCTCTGAGGGTACCAAATTTTTTATCATATTTTTACTATTGGCCACTCCAAATCTCAAGAGCTCCAGTACAGGAATAGACTAAACACACTTCACACACACATATCCCACTCCTCCCATCATTTTCTAACCTTTGACTTGCCATCACTGCCATTTACTGAATTCTAAAATACTTTCATACTTTCCTCAGTGACTTTTCATTACCTTCCTCAGATTCTTCTATATTTTCCCATTTCTGTCATCATACTAGGAAAGGTAGATATGTTCATATTCATATTGATGGAATTCACATTGATGAAAATTTTGGTATATTGGGCTCTCAGTTTCTCAAGATGCTCACATCATGACTTTCATCTCCACTGTACCTCTATCATTCATAGGTGTTGTCAATGATTTAATGTCATCATTAAGTAAAATTCTTCTATATTTAAGACTCTGAAATTGTCTTATTTAATCCCAGCTTTTATCCTCTTACATCTATCAGTCTCACTCATTGTCTTTTCTTAGTTCCGTCCTGTTATTCCCCAGCCTTTGACAATCTACAGCCTCAACTGTATAATATAATCATAGATTTCAAGCTTGAAGAGCTCTAGCCTAACCCTCTCTTTTTACATAAAAAGAAACTGAAGCCTGAATAAAGTGATTTGATATTATAAGATAGTAAGTAATGGATCAATCAACAAGTACAGTCCCCATAGAGTAAGGAATCCACTAGACCTAAGGAAATAAAAAGTCTCTTTGCTAGCAGTTTTTACTTGACCGTGAGAATTGCTAGGTATCATGTCATCCATTCAAACCCTTCTGGTATGCTTGAAACAAATAAATGTCTACATCCTATAGGACAGAGTCTATTGATCATCATTATTCTCTAATTCTAAGTATGTCCCAGAGTCTACTCCCTCCTTGTAATAGGTTCAGGCCTGGCCATAGGCTAATTAACACAGGGCCTTTTGGATACATAAATCTCCAGTTATATTCTGTAGTTACCATGACTTTTGCATCTGTACTCTGTCCTCAATTCATAAAGTACTATCTTAATTGAGGCCTTTATCACTTCACATTTAGACCATTTGGTTAGCCTCTTAATTTATCTCCTTGTTTCCTATCACTCTTATCTATAATCCAACAATCACAGAACTGCCAAAATATTCTTCATAATACACAAATCTAACCAAACTTTCATCTGCTTAAAAACTTTCCTTGGCTTCTATTAAGTAAAATGTCATATAAAAATTCCTTGGCCAAGTATTCAAGGCATTCAACAATTTAAATGTAACCTGTTTTTACAGTACTAGCTACAAGTATTTTGTATTACAGCCAGATGAGACCTCCTAGCAACTCTGATCTAATAATTGCCTCTTTTTGCATTTTATGGATTTGTGCAGGCCTTCTCTCATGCCTGACACAGATAACCCTCACTTTACCCTTCATATAATAATCTACTTAAAAACCAGATACTACTTCTTTTACAAAGATTCTCAAAACTGCATGTTTCACTTTTACCTTTATTGTTCATTTACTGCATTTTAACTTTTATCTGTTTGTATATAAAATTTATTCCCTTGGTGATTGAAAGATTTTTGAGAACAGGATCTTTTTTTCAAGCTGAACAAATAAGGAAGCACTCTAAAAACAATAGGTATTTAATACATAATTGTTAACCTTTTTTAAAAAATGAACATATGGCCTAACATTGTGAGATTGCAGGGAGTTGATGGCCATCAACATGAATATGGTAAACTTTCACAAGACCAAAAAAGATTTGCAATCTATTTTCCCTCCACTAATTGAGATAGAGAACCCAGAGAAAATCAACTACTCTACTTAAAAAAATTAAAATTATTAGCAAAAAATATAATCATAGCATTTAAACATAAACTTGACTATGAAAGAAGAGAACTGCTAAGCAGAAGAGATTAAAATACAAACAATAAGAATAGCCTTGATAGCAGTAATATCTAGTTGTTGCTTTGAAAAATAGAATTATCTGGATAGAGTAAGCAACTAATTCAACATAATTTTTTCTGCTTTCTTCCAACTTTAATTATCTTATCAAATACAATGATTCACTTTACTAAAGTTAAAGAGCTCCCAATTTGAAACTCATAGTATCTTTTTTAGGTTCAATTGTTTCTCTGATGATTTTGCTGGTAAAAATTAAACTTTCTATCTCTATTAGTTAATATTTACTAATAGAAATAGTCTCCATTTTTATGAAAGCCATACTGTAACAGAATTACTGCTTTTTGCTAATTAAATCTCAAGAAAGAGAGAATTTCACTTTCTCCCTAAATTGAGGTATTACGGGATTGTGGTATCTAATACTTTCTGGTGTGTGCCAAGGGACTAATAGCATGGCCCAGCATCTCAATGATGTAGTAGACTGTAATACAATCCTTAATACTCACTATCTGGGTATCTATCCACAAAAGTGCTTACCTCACATCATACATCATTCTCTGTTAGGCATTTAAAATCCTTTACAATCTGGTTACAACTTCTCTAGACTGATTTCATATTACTCACCCTCATTCAATCAAAGCTCCAGCCAAGCTGACTTATTTATTCTTCTCACTATATAACACTACAGCTAAAGCTTTTTGGCTTTAGCATAGTCTATTACCCTTGCTTATGATGCTCTCCCTACTGAACTCCTCCTCTGTGAAACTTTTGTACCATTTCCTATAAAAGCCCTTTCTTTCTTAATTGTCCAAGGTGTTAGTGTTTCTCTCCATGGTCCCTCCTTCCCCACTCACACCCCCCAGCCCCATACAGTGTATTTATTCTTCATATAGTTACTGGTTATTTATCTTAGTGCATGTTAGTGGAAGGTAAGCATTGATAGCAAACTATTTTCTTTCTATATTTGTATCCCCAAATCAAAATAGTGGCTTGCACCTAATAGACAATATGCACATTTTCTTTAAAATGAACTGAATTTTTTAAAGAGCCCATTTGCAACAGTAGAGAGACTTTTCATGTCCTAAGTTCCCTGAAATAATGAAATCATAGTACTGGAGAAATATGAGGAGATAGAGGGAAATAAAAATGAAAAGAGAAGGAAGGAAGGAAGGAAGGAAGGAAGGAAGGAAGGAAGGAAGGAAGGAAGGAAGGAAGGAAGGAAGGAAGGAAGGAAGGAAGGAAGGAAGGAAGGAGGGAGAGAAGGAGAAAGAGAAGGAGGGAGGGAGAACATTAAACACAAATTGTGTACTGTTATTAGTCCTATAGCAAACATAGGATTACAAATACAAAAGACAAGCCACTGACACACATTTTTCCATGTAAAATGGTAATTATAATTTTATTATAATTCTTTGAAATAGAAGGATAAGGAGAGTATGCAAAGTAAAAATAGGAAAATTGCCTGAGTAAAGATAGGAATGTATGGTACCAGGGAGTAAGGATCCAAGTGATTTATTTTCTCTTAGGCATGGTTTCTGGTGGCCTAGTGTGGAGATTAGAATTGTAAAACCAACAGGAGACATTTTTTCAAACTTTTAAAAGATAATTTTTATATGGAAATTAGGTTTGGCCATCAGAAATTTCTAGATGGAAATAAATGGAACAATAAGATAGATAAGAAGTTATAAAAATTATAGCAAACCTAAAAAAAAAAAAGAATGATGGATTTGAATTCAAAAACACAGAGGTAGAAGAACATTTGTTGAAATAATCAAAAAACAACAAATTTGGAAGAATTTATGAATTTTGAGCAAGCCAAAAAGATTTACCTTAAAGACAGGAAATACAAAAAATAATTAAAAGTTTACAGGTACTCCAAACCTCCAAAAAACAATATGACATAGTAAAAAGCTTGAATAATATTGTACAGGAAAAATGTAATAAAACTACTCAAATGTTTTGGAAATAGATAACTAAGTACCAATTGACTGAATCAACAAGTTGTAGGCAGAAAAAAAAATTCATAATCCTTCATATTCCAGATTAAAAGCAGACATTTTCCCTCAACAATCATTAATATTGTGTTAAATTTCAAATATGATTTCAGTCGATGATGAGCAGACTGAATAATATTGTCAAGGTAATTTCATGAACTGGAATAAATTATATAAATACAGAATTTCACAATTAATTGTGGTTGATAGGTTAATCTGAGAACTGCATTTCAATTACAAAGAATTAAGTGATGCTAAGTAAAACTGAGTGTTTAATACCCTCTAATAACTAGAGTAGTCTATAATGGACAGACATTTAAAGTCAGATTTAGTCAGAATTCCTCGGTTCTAGATAATTATGAACAATGATCTTTCTTGAGAGTTTATTTTAGATATATATTCATCTTTATAATTTAATTCATCCTTTTTAAAAAAAATCAATTTGACTTGTAAATTTGTTATGGAACAAAATTCATTGTATTTTGGATCCATTTTTGATCCTGTATAAAGGAATTAAGTTACATAAATACCTATGAAAATTACATAGTAAATGAAAGAAAATGGTGGAATATTTCCAATTCTTATTTACAGTCAAGTGCAACAAGGGATAGTGGGAAAATAATGTATTCAAATAGGCACATGAGTTTGATATATCATGAAAATAAAGGGAAAAAATGAATTGTCAGGATTTTCCATTGACATCCAAGCCAAAAAGAGAACCTATAGAAAAGCCTGTTTATAGATCTGGGAAAGAATAGGAACAGATTATAGAATATGAAGGCCTACATGGGTTTCAGAATGTACTGATAGTAGGAATAATACACTTTGAAGAGCTCCATTAAAGTACTGGAGAAAGAATAAGTAAAATATACTCATGTAAGTCAACATTACATAGAAAAAATGAATCCAAATTACATTGTCCTTTTTTATATTGCATCATTTAAAACAAGCCATTAATAGGAATTTCCTATATAGTATCAAAAATAAGAATAAAATAATGATATGAATTACATTACTAAAGTTTAAAAAAATGCTTATGAGATTTTTAAAAGTTAATTAATTGCTATTGTATTATTAATTTTGCATAAACAATTAGATGAAAACAACTGCTACACACAGTGTGACAATAATTAATGTCATTAAACAATTAAATTAAATTATTTATATAATTAATGTCATATAAATCATTATAAAAGAGAATATCAATGTTGTACTTCAGAGTGTACTCAATTTGGGAGCAGTGACTAGATTCTTTTTCTAGCTCTGTCATTTTTAATTCTGTGATCTTTCTTAAATCATAAAATATTAAAAAAAAAAAAACACTCTTCCTGTGATTTTATCCACAGTCAAATTCCCCATGAGTAAACTCTAGCTTCCAATAAAGATTGGTACCTATTCTGTAATTTATAATCCAAAAGTTATGCTAGGTCATTGAAAAAGAAATTTATTTATTAAAAGTCAAAATCGAGACTTCAAATCTTTTGTACTCTGAGGCCAACTCTCTTTAAGTCAGTAAGACAACAAATATTTTGTTGTTATTTTGTTTTTTATTATTATTCAGTCATTTTTTCAGTCTTGTGCAATAACTTTTACAACCCCATTTGAGTTTTTTTGCAAAGATACTAGAGTGATTTGCCATTTCCTTCTCCAATTTATTTTGCTGATGAGAAAACTGAGGCAAACAAGGTTAAATAACTTGCCCATCATCACACAGAAAATTTTTGAGGCCAAATTTGACCTCATAAACACAAATCTTCCGGACTCCAGATCTGGCACTCAATTTACTGTTCCACCTAGCTGTTCTCAATAAACACTTATTAAGTACCTCCTATGTACAAGGCTTTTGCTAAGTGACAAGGATACAAAAAGAAGCAAAAGATAACTTTGCGCCTTCGAGAAGATAAAACTATATGAAAGACAATAAAGAAATAAATATGCAGAAACAGAGAATAATTAAGAAAGGAAAAGTACTAGAATTAAGAGAGATTGGTAAAGTCTTGCTATAGAAGAGAGATTTTAGTTGGGACTTAAAGGAAGCCAAGAAAGACAGTAAGCAGAGATAAGAAGGGAGAGCATTCCACACATAGGGGGCAGCCTCAAAAAAAAAAAAAAATCTGGAGTATCTTATTCATGGAACAGCAAGAAAACCATTGTCATTGGATCAAAGATTAGATAGTGAAGAATAATATATAAGAAGAATGGAAAGGGGAGAGTGAGACTAGGTTAAAAAGGGTTCTGAATATCAAATATAGAATTTTTGTACTTTAGCCTGAGGGTGATAGAGAACCATTGGAGTTTATTAAGCAGAAGGATGACATGGTATGATCAGTGCTTCAGTAAAACCCTTTAATGACTAAAGGGAGAATAGATTGGAGTAAAGAACAACCATGAGGCAGACAGAACTACCACCAGGCTATTGCAACAATCTAGGTATAAGGTAAAAATTGACCTGCATCAGAATATTTGACATTGTCAAAGGAAAGAAGGGAGCACATCTAAAATATGCTACCAATATAAAACTGACAGTCCTTGGCAACAGATTGGATATGGAGGAGGGAAAGAAGCATAGAGATAGTAAGAAATGGAGGATAACACCTAGATTGTGAGCTTGAATGATTGGGAATGATTTGCTATTCTACAAGCAAAACTGCCTTACAGGGTACTTAAGAATGTTAAATCATGTGTGTATATGTAGGTATGTGTGTAAATAAATAAATATACACATTTTATAGTTTATATATTATATATATTAGCTATAACACTGTCTGGAAGGTTAGAAATGCTCCGTTGTACAATATTCTTATTGAATAGTCTATCAGAGCTGTATCTTGACACTGAGTACAAGGTAATCCTGCCAACCTTGAATCATCAGTTCCTTATTTCTGTGGTGTTGTTTCTGTTGCCTGGGATTTAATATAATATTCCAGGGCTTGATGCCAGATGAATTTTGGCAAAGGACCATTATTATCCTGGTTCACTGAATCTCCAATTACTGGGTAATGCAGCATATTGATTTCTCTCAATGTTCCTAATAAACAACATTAGAAGGATAACTATTGATTTACAAAAATTTGGTCTTTCCAAAGGCTATAAGAGATAGATACGCCAAACTTTTGACTGTTCACACATTCTCAAAGCCAAAATGCTCATTTTGTTGAAGTATCTATGGTCAAAGAAGTCCTATTTATTGCCTATTCTCTTCAAGGAATATTCTCTTCCTCCTCTTTCATAAGCAGCCACAAAACTTAAGAACTATATCCCGAAGAAGAGGTGTTAGCAATAGAAGTGAGCTTTAGAGTAGATGTCCATTAAATACATTACAACAAATGTTGAATTGCAGAGAATGAATCAAACAAAGTGTTTAGAAATATACTGGTTTAAAAAATCAGTTCCCAATAGGAGAAATATATTGAGTCTGGATTAACTTCATATAATATATGAAAAAATTCAAATGTTTATCTTGTTTAATGCTTAATTAGGAATTATGTTAAAACTTATATAACTGCCTTATCTCTCCAGTAATTTTCCTTTTGCATCTTAGAAATAGATTTTTTTCCTCAGTAGGGGGGAAGGAGTTGATATTAATAATACTGCAACAAGAAAAACCATACATAGTCTCATCTATGTAGATATCTATACATGGTAAGTTTCAGATTAATTTATTCAATCAAAAATTCTTATTAAATACATTATAAAACATTATGGAGGCAAGATCCCTTCTCTAATAAATTCTAATGCAGTGTAATATTTGAATAATTATTTCAAATCTTAAGATTTATCTGAATTATCCATTACATAAGGACATGAAGAAATTACTTTGCACAAGAAACTAGATATTTAGATATCTAGGAATAAAGCAGATTTATGACTAAAATGAGAGATTTTTCACTTCTAAATTATAATATGAATATTGCACTTTTAATGTAAGTTACGTTAAAGACTATTCTAAGGTTATATACATTTTTACATTCAACAAAATGTGCAAATGAATAGTTTATATAAATTAATTCTGCTTCCATATTCAAAAACTTTCAAAGCTGGAACCAGTATTTTCAAATTAAATTTTAGATCCTATGTATCAAAAGTTGAGAGAATAAAATGAAGAAATTGTACAAGTAAATCCAAGATTTTCCAAAATTAATAGATTAGAAAATATTAGATGTGAACGTGTTATATAACTTAAGTATCTCAGCTTTATGTAAAACATATCTAACATTTTGAATTTATCTAAGGAAGAATGTGGTTATCTGCATTATAAAATAAGTTTACCTTCAAAATGGATTTTCTACAATATTCCCTGAACCAGAAAGCTCTTTTTACTATATATAAGATTTGATTTATACACACACACACACACACACACACACATGCAAATTAAGCTCTATAAGTCTCACTTCTAGAATTTATACTTTTATAAAGGGTGGAGAGTGAATTGAATTATTCAGTTCACAGATTTGATGAATTGAGAGATATTTAGTCTCTGAACAATGTGCCTCTATGTCTGGCTTTATTAATCAAACAGTTACAAAGATATCTGACTTTTGATATACAAGTGGATTAATTATGACAAACTGTTTCTTTCAAGGTGTTATTGACTGTCTTACTTCAAGTTGTTGAAATTAGCATTTACTCAGCTTGTTTTTCTTTGTTGACAGTAATAATATCTCTAGGTAGTTTTGCCTAGCAAAATTTATGAAAGCATTTTATAATGGAATTAAATTGATTTTGAATTGAATGTTGACTAATTGAATGAATGTCTTACATAACAGGAAACTTATGTAAGTAGTATATACAGGATATTTCAGTGACCCAGAGAGTTGAGGTACTCAATCCTTAAGTAACTTTGAAGATGTCTATGTAATTTGAATAGAAATACTATACATATAATCTGTTTTCCATTTCTAAAGCTCTAATCTCACACAAGTCCAATTATTAGGACCATAAATGTAGATCTAGAAAGGACTTTAGTGTCAGTCTAATGAAATACTCTTATTTTTCAAATAGAGGAAACTGAGACTCGGGAAGTTCCAGTGATCTACCCAAGGCCATATAGTTCATAAATGGCAGAAATGAGTTTCAAAAGAAAAACATAGAGGTCTCCCAATAGATAATTGACTGACCCTAGAGTCAGGAGGATCTGAGTTAAAATTCAGCCATAGACACTTAGTATCTGTGTGACCTTGGCCAAGTCACTTAATTCCTATTACCTCCAAAATAAGTAAGAAAAGAAAAGAAAAACATTCAGCATCACAGTGAAAAGAGTGCTGGCATTGTTATCAGATGCCTTCCATTCCAATCTCATTTCCCTCATTTACTATCTATATGATGTTGGGCAAATCATTTAACTTTTCAGAACTTCAATTTCCTCATCTAAAAAATGATGACTTTAATGACTTCCATGGTCTGAGTCTAGGTTCCTATGGGTGACTTAAAATTCAGAGTTTTTGCAGATTGCCCAGACTCCTCAAAAGTTACATTCTTTGTTTCATCCCCCACACCCACCCCTATTTCTCCTGGGAACATCAGAATTTGACTTATGTCTAACTTTCTCCAACCAAAAAAAAAAAAAAGAAGGAATTTCAGCTTCCCTGTAAACACTCAGGTCAACAAAAAATCAAATAGAAGCCAAGCTTTGTCTCTGTGGAATTGTTTTTCAAAGACAGAACCCCCAAAGTAGAACTCAATTGTGTGAACTATGAATTCCAATCATCAATCACTAATCAAAATTCACTGTGGTCAAAGAAACAAAATAAAGTGTGAACTCAAAATAGAGCAAGTCCACACCTTATCAAAGGGTCAACACTATCAAAAGTTTCCTTTCTTATTAAAGAGACATAATCATTAGTAATTTAAAAAAAAAAAAGGGCTGTGTCAATAGGGCATCAAGAATTCTGAATAGTGTCAGTGTACAACTGCATTATTTGTAAAGTTTAATAACTTTGATTTTTCACCTTCAGTCAAGGAACAATTAGGGGTTTGATGATCACCAGAGCATAGTTGAAACTTATAATGAAGTTGCATAGTTTTCTAGTTCATTCTGAACTAGTTATTTATAATGTGTCCATACTATTTTCTTTATTTAGACAATTAATCAAGTTTTTTTTTTCACAAACCATCTTTTGAAGTGGAAAATGAAAACACATGGTCATGAATCTTAAGCAGTTTTTTATGTAGCTAGTGAACGAAGCTAATACACATGAAACAATTACAACATTTTAATACTATGTGATATTATCATAAGTTGGAAAATTGTAGAAATCTATTTGTTGTTGTTTTTGAGTCATTCAATTGTGTCCAACTTTTTGTGACCTCATGGACCATAGCAAGCCAATATTGTCCATGAGATTTTCTTGGCAAAGATATTAGAATGGTTTGCCATTTCCTTACCCAATGGATTAAAGGAAATCAAAGCTAAGTGACTTGCCCAGCATCACACAGCTAGTAAGTATCAGAGTCTGGATTTGAACTTAGCTCTAAGTTCCAGACCCAATTCCTCTATCCACTAAGCTACCTAGCTGCCTCCAGAAGTCAGTATAGACTACACTATTTAGGGAAGATTTTCTAGAAGAGGTAGGACAGAAGCATAGTCATGAAACCAAAACAGCACAAATTTATTAGTCACTGATATGTGCAAAGTATACTGAAGATACCAAGGCATATATGCATATAGGAATCTTATTTTCCTCTGGTAGAGCATCACATATCAATACAGCAGCATCAGTATCATAATCTAAGGAGGTAGTACTGAGAACAAAAAGCTTCACTTAGATGTTGCAAGTGCTTTGAAGAAACTGAGTATTCTAAGAGAACCACATTTCCCAGCTTAGAGAGCAGCCTGTGCAAAGGCAAAGAGGTAGCTGATAGTATGTTATGTTTGGAGAACAAAGAGCCCAATTTGACTGGAATGTTGAGTACATTGGGTAAATGAGAAGAAAATGTAATAATCTGGTCTATGAAAGCCAGAGCCAGAATGTGAATGTATCTAAAAGTCCTCCTCAGCAATTGATATTTCATCCTAGTGGCAGAAGGAATTATTTGAGTTTTCTTTAATGAAGACTGGCATGATTTAATTTGTGTCTTAGCTGTAAAATTTTGGCAGCCTTCTGGAGAATAAATTGGAAAAGAGAAAAAAAAATAACTAGAGGTCAAGAATACAATTAAGAAGCTGTTGTAAAAGGTCAGATAAGAAGAGGTAGTAAGGATGTGTATTAATTTGGTAGTTATAAGAAAAAAAAAAAAACTTCTGTGAAAAACGTTGAGGGAGAATTACCAACATTTGACAATTGATTGGAGAAGTTGAAAGGTAAGAACAAGTCAAAGGTGACAGCCATAAAGCACATATAAAAATAACCCTGTGTATTCATGTGTGTGTGTGTGTGTGTGTGTGTGTGTGTGTAGAAGGGAGTTTCTACATAGAGGGATTTCCCCATATCAATGAAAAAAGTTGGTTCTCTTCCTATTTGTATATATTGCTGGTGTCCTACCTCATAAACTAATGTGAATTTAAATACTTATGCATGCTTGTACTTACTTTATAATTTTGCTCATGAATCAATATGTAAGTATAAATACATTTATATATATTTACTCATTTTCTCCCCCATTGGAATGTGAACTGATTACAAATTGTTACTATTTCTTTCTTAGTACAGAGAAAAGGAACTGGCCCAGAATGTTCTATTCAAACATAAATTTGTAAACACACACATACATTTGATACCTATTATTCATGTACCCTATATTTTTTAATTCACCTACTCACTAAAATGTATAGGTAATCCTAAAATAAATACTTGTGGTGCTTTTGAGTAGTTCTGGCACATGTTCAGAGCAGTGAAAAACTCTAGTTGTCTATCATATTGTCAACTGAGGTTGAATGAGTGAGTGGACATTGCTTTCTTAATTCAGCGCTAATACAGTCTATTAAGTGTTACATTTTTTACACTTTTATGCTTTTTGTTGGTGACTTTACTGTTTTAATGGTTCAAGCATAATGCTGATATCTTTCCAGTGTTCCTAAGCACAAGAATGCTGTGATGTGCCTTATTGAAAAAATGTGATTTAAAGAAGCTTTGTAAAAACATGACTTACAGTGCTGTCAGTCATGAGTTCAATGCTGATGAACCAATTTTAAAAATTGTGCATCAAAAAAAAAAAAAAAAAAAAAGGAAGAAGCAGTTCTCTGACTTGTGGTTATGGAAAATTTTAAAATAAACTTTGTGACCAGACTCTCATAGAATTCTAATCCTGTATTTCCCCTAGGATCAATGTTTGTGGTAATTTTATAGAACATTACTACTTTATAGAAGGTAACTATGATGAAAATCAAGGGAATATCAGTGCATATAATACATATTTATAAATATTTACACACAAATACAAATGAAAATATAACCAATTCAATACCAATTTAACAATCTGGCATCCAGAACTCCCAAGAATAAAATGCTTTCTACTAATACAAATCACCATTTGCTTTGGAACTTATAGTATCATACACATACACACACATATACATATATGTATATCCACAAATCTTCTATTCAAAGAATGAAAAGGAGCTTACATTCTATTAAGGGAGAGAAGAAATATATATATATATATATATATATATATACAGTATGTAAAAGGGAGTAAGTATTAAAATGCACAAAGTAATTAAATTCAAATTAATTTAGGAAGTATGGCCCTAACAATATATATATACACATGGATATGTATTAGAACTATAATTTCATTGATATGGGGAACTCCCTACATCAATGCAATCCAGCAATTTTTCTGCAAGTTAGAATCTTAGAGAGTTGCCCATAATATTAGTTTACTAAGTGGCTGGTTTATACTCAGACAATCAGTTTATGTTAGAAATGGGACTATAATGTACATCTTCCTAATTCTGAGGATGAGTTTTTATCCATCACTGATGTTGTATCCTGCTCAGAAATAATTTTGTTTTCTCAAAAGTTATACCAATGGTACATAAACTAAAAAAGACTTCAAGTAAAAAGTCTAATAACACTATTCTGTCTGTAATTAAGTTCAGAAAGGCTCATTATCAGAAAGTTGGCTAACAGATGAATTTTTTTTTTTTTTTTTTTTTTTGGCAATTGCATTCATGATCATTTACTAAGGTGTGGAAGGGTTGTGATATACATTGGCAGAGGGAGTACCCACACCAATGAAATGATGGATTTTTTTTTTTCAAAGCACTGAAGTAATTACCACATTGAGTAGTTCTCCCAGTTTCCAGAACCAAATAAAAAGAGATTTTTCACTATAAAGTAAGATGATCATAAATTTGATTCCCCAAGAAGGAAGCATGGTCAAGAAAATGGCCATATTGTATCTGCCTTCAGATGTGTTTTCTGGTAACCATTTTTTAGATAACCATAAAAAGTATGTACTTCATAACCTATTCAACAAAATTTGTTTAGATACCTCCTATGTGTAAGGGATTATATTAAGTGCCAAAGATACAAATATTAAATGAGATAAAGTCCCAGCCTTAGAAGAAGTTACATTTTATCAAGGCAAGATAAGTCTATGTATCATTCATTCCATTCTGTTATTCCTTTGTTGCTCTATACATTCATTCATTAAAAATTAATTGCCTGCATTCAAGTTCCTGTGCATTACAAAGGAACACTATGAATGTGAAATTCTTGCCTGGATATCTGCTAGTTCTCCAAGAAACAAAGGATAAAGGTCTTGGAATCTAAGCTTATACGATTAAATCCAATTCATATTATTTTCATTTTTGATAACTAGGAAAAAGGACTAAAAATATGTTCTTTGCTAGACTACTGGGATTATTTATTTATTCTCTCTTTAAAAAAAAAAAAAACATTCCTTTACAATATTTTTGTACTTTGTGGGATCAATTTTCCATATGGTATTTGTAGTACTTACTGGAAAGTTTGTGTTTTGGCTTTGTCTCTTATAAAACACATGTTCTGGAGTTCTTGGAAGTTGATTGAACATCATATGTCTCAAAGGAGCCCTGAAAAGCTGTTTTTATATCAGTCCTGGGATTTAGACATATACTGGCTATAGCTTGAGGCTGGATTTTAATTACTTTAACCTAAAAGGACTTCCCACTTGTGGGTGGGCACAGCTATAATTTTCCCCTAATCTCTTTTCTTAAATGGTCTCACTTTTGAACACATGCAAAAAAAAAAAAAAAAAAAAAAAAAAAAAAAAACTAGTTAATTACAATGCTTCCTAATCTTGGTTTTCTAATTGATGTTTCCATTGCTTAAGAAGAAAAAGTGGTTTAGTTTTGTTTTTTTTTTTTTTAATTAGATGGCTCAAACTTTTATTGAGAGTTCTAAAAATATTCAGACTTTTCTTTTGGATATCCTTGTTTTGGCTGAAAAAGATGTAAAATTACCAAAATCCAGCAAGAAAAGCTCTTTTTGTGGTATTTCCAATGCTGCTGGAATTCTAATGTACCATCAATCTCATGAGAAATCTTGGTTCCATAGCTCATAATATTCTATCTGATAGATTGTACTAATATAAGGTAGCACATACAAAGAAAATGGTACTGGAGTCAGTTTGAGGATGCCTGCTAAAACAAAATCTGGAACTCTTTGTCAGCTTCTGGCCAGTATTCCATAATTAAAAAGGAATGAATTTATAAAAAGTACTGGAGAACATCCTGCAGTGGTTGTTCTAAGCTAGTATTTCAAATTCAACATGTCCAAATCTAAATCCCCTTCATTCTAAATAGTTTTTCTTCCTGATCCATCTACTCCTATAAACATTACCATGAATTTCTAACTCACCCTGCTTCACAACCAGCCATATATATATATATATATATTTTTTTTTTTTTTTTCTTTCATACACCATATCTAGTCACTTACTATGGCTTCTCTACATCTTTTATTCCCATCCATCCATGGTCATATCCTAGTTCAGTAAATCAATTAAGAAGTATTTTTAAAAAGTTTACTATTTTCTAGGCTCTGGGAATTAAAAAAAAATAAAAATTCCTTGCTCTCAAAAAGCATGAATACTCGCAGAGACAACACATGTATATGAGCATATATACAAAATAAATCTAAAGCAATTTGAGAGAGAGGGACAGGAAAGACAGTAATGTTTACAGGATGAGAAAGTAATGTTAGAACTGTGTATTTAATGAAACAAAAGATTCTAACAAGTAGAAAGATGAGAGGAAATGTTCTTATGTCTTATATTCAATCAATTGCCCAGTTTGTTAATATGAACTCAACAATTCTTGTATTTTTTTTCTTTTTTTTCTACTCATAATAACACAGTAGTGCAACTTCTTATCATCTCTTGATTAGATTCTCATAACAGAATCCTAATTGTTTCAACTCTTTCCCTCTTCGAATCATCTTCTATATATTCATCTAAGTGATTTTCCTAAAACTCAGACTTAACCATGTAACTCCTGTACTCAAAAAACACTATTTGTTCCCTATCACCTTTAGAATAAAATGCAAATTCTTTTGTTTGACATTTAAAGCTCTTCATAATCTAGATCTCATTTTAATTACTCTTCACACACTTCCTGTTCCAGCTAAACTGACCAACTTTCTCTTTTCTATGCACAATATTCCATCTTCTGGCCTTCATTACCTTTGTACAGGCCATTCCTCACAACAGAATTATGCTCTTTTTATCATGTCATTTTAGAATCTCTAATGTCCTCCAAAACCCAGATCAAGTATCACTTCCTACTTGAAAACTTGCCTTACCCTGGAAGCTATTAATAGTGTCCCTTCCCAATGTCTGCATTTACTTTATATTATATATTTTATTTGCTTATATGATAGACTTGGTAGCATTTATTTTAATTTGTGTGTATGTGTGTTTATGTTGGGGAGGGTTGCTCTTAATATTTAATGTAGTATCTGGCATACAGTTTAAATTTAATGTTTGTTCTTTGTCTAATATTTTCCATCTCTTTGTTTTTATGTTTTTTTTTTCCATCATCTCTACTTATTGAAAGTATTACACAACCTTTAAATTCCATTTGTTATAGTTGATTTGACACTAGACAGCCCTTTCACAGAGATGGGCAATCAAGAGTATTCTCAACCTTATTATTTAGATAGACAGTTCTAGTTAGAACAGAAGTACATCTCTAGCACCTTCATTTATTCCTGTAATTCTAGGCCTATCTCATGGGACATGCAGCAATAGGAGGTTTATAACCATAGATACAAGAGAAGGAAGTCTATAAGATCCTACTCTGTCATCATTGAGCTGTACCACTCAAAAGCCTTTGTCTAGACTCATAGTGCTTACTCTCTTTGTAAAAACAACCAACCATACACTTTTTTTGCTCTCCCTTTCCCCCACTACTATTTTTTAGTCTCTCCCTCCTATAACTGTGTCAAGGAATCATTGCTTATAATAAATCATTTTAAAATTCCTTGAAGAGCTCCTATTTTAATAAAGGAGAGAAACAAGATGTTAACTGCTAGGAACAAACATTTAGAAAGCATATATACACATGTAAGAATAATTGGAAACTAACTCTTAGACACTGGTACTGGAAAGGTTTATTTTATAAGGAAAGACTTTGGATTAAACTTCACAAGAGCCTGAGAATCCAGACCACAGAGAAGAGAAAAGAGTTCCAGGTAGGGTGGACAACAGTGAAAATGCTAAGTATAAAATTTGAAGGTCTAATTTGAAGAATAGCAATGAGGGCAGTTTCACTGGAGGGATAAATAACATAAGAAGTCTAGAAAGATGTGGGGAGCCGGCACTGAAGAGGGAAAATTAGGAAGAGTTTTAAAAATTAGAGGGTTTGATTTTTGATACTGGGAATAACAAGAAGCCACTGGGATTTATAGAATGGAGATTGTGGAGTGACATGGTCACCTGCACTTGACAACTGAGATCAAAACAGACTAAAATGGGAAAAGACTTGAGGCAAGGAGATCATTCAGCAGAGTTTTACAATTGTCCAGTACAAAGTGGGTGGCAGTGTCAGGAGGGAAGGGAATGTAGACAAGAGATGTTATAAAAATATAATCAATAGTCCTTTGCAATAGAGTGGAAATGGAGGTATGAAAGAGTAAGAAGCCAAGAATGGCAGCTAGAATGTAAGTCTGGGTAACTGGAAGGTTGTTTGTACCCTTGGCAATAATAGGAAAGAGGAAGAGAGGGGGATCAGAAGAAAGATAATGAATTCAATTTTGGATATATTGGGTTTAAGATATCTATGGTACACCTAGTTTGAAAGGTATAATTGATATTTTGAAATTCAATACTGGAGGAGAGGAAGGACAGGAGAAATTAGGAACAAAAAGATCTGAGAATCATTTGCCTAAAGATGACAATTTAATCCATGGGACTTTGTGAGAAACAGTCTAGAGGAAGAATGGAAGAGAACATGGAACAGAGCCTTAGGGGATGCCCATTTTTAGTTTTGTGACCTGGATAAACATACAGCTCAGGAGACCAAGAAGGAGTAGATCAGACAAGCCTCTAGTGAGAGGCTATTTAAATACATAGAATGGTACAGTGATCCATTACTGGGTCCATTTGATGGCTGAATCAATTGTTGGAACAGTCCTGCCATTTTTTCCCTAACATTCACAGACTGAGAGTTATGTGTAATTATTCAACAAAACCCAATAGATTTCCTAATTTGGTTTCATTCAATGGCTTCAATTACTTCATTCTTTATAACCTACAACCTAACAGATACCTTTAATTGACTGATTGGATTGAAAGAGGCATCCTGAAATTATGTTTACCTCTTTTATGCTTTTAATTGCTTGCCTGATTCAGTAACATATTCCTAGAATTATTTTAACCCAATAAATGTATATGGTTATAGAGCATTATGTTAGCTATACTAACTGGTTGGTTAATGATTTACTCCTTTCTTATACTTATAATAAGTCTGTTATTCCCTTATTTTTCAACTCCTCACAGAATTTGTAGCCTCTTTCAAGACTCAGCTTAAGTTCTATTTCCTTTATCAGGTCTATAGTGATTCTTTCCTTATTTTATCTCCCCTTTAAATGCCTCCCTGTTCCTAGTTCTTTCCCATTAGGAAATTACTTTGTAATTACATTGAAGATATTTTGGATTTACTTAGCTATGTATGTTTATGTTGCTTTCTCCTTCCCATATAAAATGAAAGTTTCTCAATAGCAGGGCTTTTTGTTTGTTCTAATATTTCTATATCTAGTGAGTAGAAGAGTATTTAGAACATATATATGTATGTATGTATTTTTTTTAAATGCTGTTTGACTATATGAAGATTTGAAGTTCAAATATTTTTAATACTGGGAAGAAGTCATGTAAGACATGTATGGCTAACCATTTCTTAGGACATAATTCATGTATTCATCTTCAAATGAGACAGTAAATTCTATTGCTAAAGAAATAAATATCATTTAGATGCTTATTTTATATACTTACAATAGCAAAAACTAAATGTGGAATTCCATATATGCTATTTGATATGTTCTCAGAAACAATTATAATATGTAAGGATATATTAAAATCATATTTTGCACTGCTGCTGAGCATTTCTTCATCACCCACAGAACAACAAAAGTTCCAATAAAAACAAAAGACAAGGAAAAATCAGACACATTAATTAAAAAAAAAAAAAAAGGTTACTCCCTAAATAATTTAATACTGGAAAAAATACCCCTTTATAAATAATAATTAATTACTTATAAATCCAAAATTTACATAATTTTTGCAATCACATTATAATATTTATGATCATTGGCACTTTTATGCAATTTTCACAAAAACCCTAATTATTAAAATTGACCAAATGACCTTCATGTTCCTAAATTTGTTATTAGTGGTCAATAACAGAAAAATGTTATACAACAAGGAAAACCATACCTAATTCTGTCATAAAATTTATGTTTATATAACCATAAATGCATCTACATAACAATTTGTTTTAATGATGCATTTCAAATCTGTATAATCTGATATGTTATATACTATGCATCCTACCTTCACTTTGAAATTCCATTTTTGTTTACTTGTTGTTGTAATGAAGATATTATTGGACTATGACTTAAGGTCAGGAAAGATTACCCAACACTTCCCTTAGAAAAATCTTGCTATTTCCCTCAAAGCAATTGTATTCAGAGAGGTAGGGAAGGCTGTAAAATCAGAAGATTCTTATAGCATAATTGGTATAGGATAACTCCAAAGTTACAATGATGTTCAAAGAGCATTTTCTTTTTAAGGAAATATTTTATCCTTACCTACTTTAGCCCTTGTTGATTTCTATATCCTTTGCACAAAACAATTTAAAACATTTTTGTCATATATAATCACTCTTTCTTGTAATTTGATCTTTTCTTCCCAATTGAAACTGTAAATTCAATTAGGAA
This sequence comes from Sarcophilus harrisii, assembly GCF_902635505.1. Lineage (NCBI taxonomy): Eukaryota > Metazoa > Chordata > Mammalia > Dasyuromorphia > Dasyuridae > Sarcophilus > Sarcophilus harrisii. Next base: position 141,103,379 of record NC_045430.1, on the reverse strand, counting down.
AGGAACAACCACTTAGTATTCTTCCAAAGCTTTGTGAACATCCTATACAAGTACCCAGAGGAAGGAAAAAATGAAAGAATAGCCACTTATAAAATGGAAGAATATAATATGTAATGGATGAAAATAACCTTAGGAGAAATGTATAATGAGAAGTAAAGTTGGAAAGGAAAGTGGGGCATAGGTTGTGGAGGACTTTAAATGTTCAGCTAAGGATTTTGTTCTCCATCCCATAGAAAATGCAGAAACTCAGAAATATTTTGACCTGACAAGATTTGTACACTGAATGGGTTAAAGGAGAAGGGGATGTGTTGATTAAAAGATAGTGTCTGAGAGTCTTTTGAATTGTATCACAATCTGAAATTGAAATAATGGGCTCTTGGTCAGGGAGGAATTTTACTGGTTAAGATATGACAATTATGCATTCATCTGGAATTTTGCAAAACTAACTGTGGTGACATTTTAGATATACCATTTTCTCAGTGAAGAAGTGTTCAAGTTGGGAAAGGACCCCAAAAGGTTGGGGGGGTCACAGACTTGTGATGTGAGATGTCTCAAAAGAATTTGCAGGCATGAAACCCATATCCAAGTCAAGAGGCAAACTTTATTGTAATTTTAACAACCATTGATCAGGGCTAAAGTCCAGAAGAATTTAGCAAAGCACCAGAAGCAAGGAGACCCTTTTATCTAATTTTTCATGTCTTGATATCCTAATTTTATGGCCTAGAAGTAGAATTGAGGGAGTGGTCTCAGGAATTTGATTATCACTGACCAGCAGACTATCCTAAAGCCCAAAGACTTCAGAATCATTGACTGACAAAATTGTCAGAACAACAGTATTCTAAGGTTAGAGAGTCTCAGGATCACTAATATATCTTCCCTAAAGTTCAAGGGGAAATATATTATATTCCTAGGCCAGAAAACTTTTACAGATATTGACAGAACAATAACATTCCTAGATCAGAGGGGTTCAGTATCACAGATTCCAAAGCCAGAAGATTTAGAATCACTGAGATTGTTAGAACAGAAGCAAGCACCCTAAGGTCAGGGAACCTTAAAATTATTGTTGTCTTCCCTAGAAGCTATATTCCATCAGAGGGAGAAACTTCTCAGAATCTAGTTATATGAGTTTCTTGGAAATAAAGACCCAGATGACATTTTCTTTCCATCCTGGAAAGACCAAGAGACTCTCCTGAAAGACAAGACAAGAATGGATAAAGAGTTGAGAGATGATAGAAACTGAGTCATATGAGATGGCAAGAAATTGGAGGGAACTCTATTGAGAAAGTTCCCTCTAGGAGCTAGAGGGATCAGATTGTCTTGGCCAATGCTGCTGCTGTCATGTAATTCTGTTTTTTGGATACTGGGTTGGGAGGAGAGAGGTTAATCAAAGGTTTCAAATAGAGTTGGCTGAGTGAAAGTTAGGAAGGGATCAGAGGTCAGAGTAAAAATTCAACCCTGGCAACAGTTGGTGTTGAACATGACTGCTCCACTATGACTGCTGGAGCCAGCACTGAGCCAGATGAGACAGCTGAGGCCAGAGTACAGGGAGGGTCCAGTAATTTGTGTGGTTTCCCCAACCAACAATTTATGCAGATAATGAACTTTCTATTTCCCTCTTCTATTTCCATTTGAGAAGTTTAATCCCAAATTTTCCTGTTTTTTTATAGTTGCTGACTCGCGATTTTCATTAGTCCCAAGAACAGCTAGAGAAGTAATTAATTAACTCTTCATTTCTATATGCTTCATTATTTGTTGAAAGGGAAGATAGTTGCCAGTGAATGGCCTGTAGTAAATAGAGATAAAAGAAAAGAGTCTTCTGTTTAAGTTGATTCTATTTGGCTTGATGTAAATGAGGAGGGAAAAACAGATGATTGCTTTATCTTCTACAAATCCCAATCAAGGAAACAAGCAAAAGTAAATTTAGAGCACAGAATATAGACAATGCCTGAGGCTTGTTAAAGCCGCTTTAACTGATAAGTAAAGAATAGGAAACATTTCAGGAGCAGGGCCATTCATTCCGGTTAATTACTTCCCTTACTTCCTCCTTTGTCCTTTCTTTCCAAAACTGTTTCACCAGATCCTCACCAAGAGGCAGAATGAAATGTTTTACTAAAGCTAAATCATGTTGCCAGCTGAAGGGAGAATATACCCACAAAAAATCTGAACCATCCAATGGGAAATAGCTAGTTTTCTGCTAATCTAATATCCTCCAACCTTACACTAAAAAAGTGAATAGAAGGGAGAAAAATGGCTACATTTTTCTACCCACCTAAATATCATAGAAATTAGCTTTAATATAAGAACAATAGTCAAGTCAAGAATTTATTCAGTAGGTACTATGTACCAGGCATTATGTTAAGTTCTGGGGATCCAAGGGAAAAAGGGGTCTTTGCTTTCAAGGATCTGACAGTGAGAAATGTATTGTCTAAAAAACAGAAGTAGCAATACATTCAAAAAGGGTAAAATCCAACAAAGACAATAACCCTGATATATGATTTCAGCTGCTACATATTAAAGTATAAATTATGAGTTTCAATCAAAGTAAATCACAAATCATAAGGAAAAGATATAGATCACTAAGAGAGGACTAATAAGTAGAATATCACTTTCGAAAAACATTTTATTCAAAACAAATAGAGTAGAAAAAATGGAATAGAGTAGGTAATGGGCAGCAGTAGAACTGTATACTTAAAATTTCATGTGAAGAAATATAGAAACAATAAAAGAAAAAAAATTGTCCAAAGATCAACTAATATAGAAACAAAAGTGATCTTGTCATTAGATCACCTGGATATAAAAAGAAAAAAAAAAAAGATGAAGGGATTAGGATGGGACAGATGACTGATATCCAGACATAATCTAAATTATAGGTTAGGATGAAATCACCAAGGGAAAGAAAATAAAAGAATAATTAAGACAAGGCCTTAGTAATGCCCACTCCTGACCCCACTCTTGCCCTCACATATATGGGTGGGAGACAGAGGAATGGCTCAGTAGAGGACCAAATAAGTAGAGCAGTTTCCAGTCCCATCTCAGAAATCAAACTCTGGGAAACCAGGCTGTTTCCTGAAAAGAACAGGCAAAGCTACCCCCTGCAAACATAAGGGATACCTGTGGTCCAAGCCAAGGCTTAGAACTGCACAGAAAGCTTGAAACAGCACCCTCTTTTTCAGGCAGGGATCCTCAAACTTTTAAAAATAGGGGGCCAGTTCACTGTCCCTCAGACTGTTGGAGGGCTGGACTATAGTAAAAACAAAAACTTTGTTTTGTGGGCCCTTAAATAAAGAAACTTCATAGCCCTGGGTGAGGGGGATAATCATCCTCAGCTGCCGCATCTGGCCCATGGGCGGTAGTTTGAGGACCCCTGCTCAAGAGTAAAACTCAACCATAAAAGTAAAAAAAGAGGACAGAAAAGACTCTTGACCATAGGCAGCTATTATGGTGACAGGTAAGATCAAAATACAAACTCAAACAAGGACAAAATGTGCACACAAGAAATCTCAGAGTGATATGAATTGGTCTAAAGCCCAAATAAACTTCTTGGAAGTGCTCATAAAAAACTTTAAAAGGCAAATAAGAGTGAGAGAAGAAAAGAGAAAAGAAATGAGGTATGCATAAGAGAGTCAATAATTTGGAAAAGGAAGGGGAAAATTGCCTAAAGAAAATAATGGCTTAAAAAGTAGAATTAACCCAATGGAAAAAGAGATACAAAAGTTAACTAAAGAAAATTAGACATTAAAAACTAGAACAGGGCAAATGGAAGCTAATAACTTGGTGAGACAATAAGAATTGGTGAAACAAGCTAAAAAGAATGAAAAAAAAAATGGAAGAAAATGTGAAAAACATCATTGGAAAAGCAGCTGACCTGAAAATAGACCAAGAAAAGACAACTTAAAAATATTGGCCTACCTGAAGGCCATGATTTAAAAAAAAAAAAATAAAGAACATGTTTTGCATTCTTCAAAAGATCATTAAGAAATACTTGCCCAAAATTCTAGAAACAGGGAAATTATTAGTGAAAGAAACCATTGATTACCTTTGGAAAGAGACCCTACAAGGAAAACCCTGAGGAACATTGTTGCAAAACTCCAGAACTACAACCATAAGGAAAAAAATACTGCAAGCTACCAGACAGAAACAATTCAACTATAAGGAGCAATAGTCAGGATCACCCCAGGATCTGTCAACTTCTATAATAAAGGATAGAAGAGCCTGGAATACCATACTCTTGAAAGCAAAGGGCCTAGGGTTACCACCAAGAATTTACTAGCCAAATAGACATCATCTTTCAAGGAAGGCAATTAGATCTTCAATGAAGTAAGAGTAAACAGGAAGGAAATATACATTATTTAAAGATTAAATTGTTTACCTCCCTAGATGTGAAAATGATATCTATAATTCTTGAGAACTGTATCTATCAGTGGGACAGGAGGGACATCACATGGACTGAGAGTATGGTTGTGAATGGATTCTGATGTTATAGCATCAAAAAAAATGTATTAAGTAATAGAAAAAAATTCTGTACTTAAAAGGAGAGATATAATGGGACAGTTAGTTCATATGAAGACATGTAAAAGCCCTATTTCAATAGAGGGAAAGAAGGAAGAGAAATGAGCATTATTTGAAGCTTGATTTCATCAGTTTTGATTCTAAGAGGAAATAACTTAATCATTAAATAGGGTATAGAAATTTATCTAACCTTATAAAGAAATAGGAGAAAGGGGAAAGAAAAGGGAGGGGAAGGATTGAAGCAAGGGCAGAAACACAAAGGGAAAAGGTAAGATAAGAGGGGAGGGATGATGAAAGAAAAGGTAATATGTGGAATGGGTAAAAATAAAACATGTAAGGACAAGGTGAAAAGAGACAATAAGCGTACACACAGGGCAGAAAATAGGATGGAGGGAAATACAGAGATGGTAATCAAAGCTATATGTGAATGGAATGAACTCTCCCATAAAATCAAAGTGAATAGCAGAGTGGATTAAAAAACAGACTCATAAAAATATGTTATTTACAAGAAACACATCTGACACAGACAGACAAATACGGAATAAAAGTAAAAGGCTGGAACAAAATTTATTATGCTTCAACTGAAGTAAGAAATTCAGGGGTAGCAATTCTGATCTCAGATAAAACAAAAGTAAAAATCAATCTTATTAAAAGAGATAAGAAAGAAAAATACATCTTGATAAAGGGTACCATAAATAATGAAGTAGTAATTATATTTAATATGTATGCACCAAGTAACAGAGCAGGCAAATTCCTAGAGAAGATTTTAAGCCAATTACAGGGAGAAATAGACAACAAAAGCTGATGTGGTGAATTTAAAGTACTGTCTCCCCTTAAAATGTCATATAATGGTTGTAATCGATAGGTAGTCAAGCCTAACACTGGCCTGGGTATAAAAAGTATTTGTTCCCACTGTGGCACAATGTCTTATGATCTCCTTTAAAGGAGGATTCTTGTGTAGTCCTAGTATAATTCTTTTATAAACCTCATTAGCATTTTCTTTAGCAAGTTGCCTTATCATAATTTCTGTTGCTGCATTTTTACCAATAGTTCATATGACAACTGTTTGCAGATGTCCCACAAAATTAGCAAAGGGTTTATTTGGCCTTGTGCTATTTTTGTGAAGGCCTCTCCTATGTCCTGTTTATCTGGGAGAAAACCCCATGCTTTAATAGCAGCAGAAGCAAATTGCTCATATGCTGCTAAGGGGTAATTAATCTGTGCTGAAGTACCTGCATAAGAACCTACACCTGTTAGTTGGTCACTGGTGATTGGTATATTAAGTCCACTTTGTCTATTTCATTGGGCTTGTATCCTACAGAGCTCACTATATTCAGAAAGCCACAACAAGTTTTGTCCAGGTTCTAAGCATGTCTTTGCCATAGATTTCTAGAGGTTATAATTTCATAAGCCAAATTCTGTAATAATATTTTAACATAAGATGATGTAGCCCCATAAAGAATGCAAGCCTTTTTCAGATCTTTGATAATTTCTAGATTAAAAGGAGTATATCTTCTCCTTTCATGACCTGAAGAGTTAAACTGTTCAATCACAGGATACATTCTATTCTCAAATCAGCTGTATTCTGCCCTTCCTCTTTGGCTTTAAATAGTGCCTTTTGCAATCGAGTCATAGGAGGGGGTGATTGCTGGGGGAGAGGTACTGGTGATATCACTGCCCTTCCCACTCCTACTCCTCTTTCAACCCAGGAAGGTGAAGTTGATGGAGGAGGATCAAGAGCCTGCAGAGGTGTAGGTGGAGTTAAAGCTGGGCTGTGAGAGTGAGAATCACTAGGCCCTTCAAGTTCACTTAACTCCTCATGCCTTCCAGCGATATTTCAATTAATCTCTCCCTTCTCTTCCTCTTTCTCCTCACACTTTTTCATTTGGTTGTTCTTAAAACATTTCTTTTTTCGAGAACTTGCATGATTCTTTAAGGCTAATGGTATTATGTTGTATATATAGAATGTTTCCTTAGAAATTAAGTCAGGACCTTTATCATTGTAATATTCACGTATTTGATCTGCTACTAGTTTCCAATTTTCTCCCTCTATTTCGTCTTCCTTGAATAACCAAGGGGACGTGCATTCTAATGTACCCAAGAGTCCACCAATCTGCTCCCAAGTTACAAGCAAATCTTACCCCTTTATCAACCTAAGTATGCTTTCTATAGAGCTCCCTTAAAATGGGGATGGGGGTGGAAGTGGGGATGGGGGAAAATCTTTTCCTAATATCTGCCCCATTACAACTAGAAAAAGTTACTCGTTTAGTTCTTAACAAAATAAGTCGCTTGTTTGTTTATTAAAATATTCACCCTATTTCCTAGTCACAGAGACTTCTTCAGTGAAATTAGGGTCTTTGGTCCACACATTGGACACCAAATGTAAAGTATGGGCTAGCTTCCTGGAGGGCTTCAGGGTCAGCTAGAGTCAGGGTAAATTAAAGTCCTTGTCTTTAGGGGAAGAAGTGAAGGAGGCAGACAAACTGCCACCAGGCTTGCCAAAGATCTCTCCTGGATCCTGGGGTCCTGAGTCCAGTCTCTCTCCTCCTTGTCCTGCCTCCAAGTGACTCTCTGGCCCCTCTCTCTCTGCCCTCCAATCCTAGACTATGACTATCTTAACACCAAACATTCAGCAAGCTCCCAAAAGTGAGAAGAGCATTTATCCAAAGAGTCATTGTCTCACATTGAATAGGTAATTAGCCTTATGTGTTCATTTGTCTGATTCAAGCATATCTTTTTGGAGTTTCAGCCCTCTTCACTGCTGGATCAAAGAGTATGCACAGTTTGATAACTTTTTAAGCATAGTTCCAAACTGCTCTCTAGGATGGTTGGATCCATTCACAGTTCCACCAACAATATATCAGTGTTCCAGTTTTCCCACATCCCCTCCAATATCCATCATTATCTTTTCCTGTCAGCCAATCTGACAGATGTGTAGTGGTACCTCAGAGTTGTCTTAATTTGCATTTCTCTAATCAATAGTGATTTGGAGCACCTTTTCCTGTGGCTACAAATACTTTCAATTTCTACATCTGAAAATTGTCTGTTCATATCCTTTGACCATTTATCAATTGGAGAATGGCTTGGACTACTATAAATTTGAGTCAATTCTCTCTATATTTCAGAAATGAGGACTTTATCAGATCCTTTGGATGTAAAAATGTTTTCCCATTTTATTGCTTCTCTTCCAATCTTGTCTGCATTAGTTTTGCTTGTACAAAAAAAAAATTAACTTAATATAATAAAAATTAACTCTTTTATGATCAATATTCTCTCTAGTTCTTCTTTGGTCACAAATTCCTTCCCCCTTCACAAATCTGAGTGGTAAAGTATCCTGTGTTCTTCTAATTTGTTTATAATATCATTCTTTATGTCTAGATCATGAACCCATTTTGACCTTATCTTGTTATATGGTGCTAGGTATGAGTCTATGCCTACTTTCTGCCATATTAAGGCTCCGATTTTCCCAGCAGTTTTTGTCAAATAGTGAATTCTTATCCCAAAGGCTGGGCCCTTTGGGTTTGTCAAATACTAGATTGTTATAGTCATTGGCTATTTGTTCTATGAACTTAACTTATTTCACTGATCAACTTCTCTATTTCTTAGCCAGTACTAAATGGTTTTGATGACCACTGCTTTATAATATAGTTTTAGATCTGGTACAGCTAGGCCACCTTCATTTGCTTTTCTCCTCATTAATTCCTTTGAAATTCTTGAACTTTTGCTCTTTCAGATGAATTTTGTTGTTATTTTTTTCTAGGTCTGTAAAATAGTTTCTTTGGAGTATAGAGAATCTATTGGTATAGCACTAAATATATAGATTAGTTTAGGGAGTATTGTCATCTTTATTATATTTGCTTGACCCATCCATGAGCACTTGATATTTTTCCAATTGCTTAGCTCTGACTTTATTTGTGTGGAAAGCTTCTAGTTTTGCTTATATAGTTCTTAACTTTCCTTGGCAGATAAATTTCCAAATATTTTATATTATCAATAGTTATTTTAAATGGAATTTCTCTTTGTATCTTTTACTGTTGGATTTTGTTAGTGATGTATAAGAATGCTGATGATTTACATGGATTTATTTTGTATCCTGCAACTTTGCTAAATATGTGATTTATTTCTAATAGCTTTTTAGTTGATTCTTTGGAGTTCTCTAAGTATACCATCATACCATCTGCAAAGAATGATAATTTGGTTTCCTTGTTATCTACTCTAATTCCTTTAATCTCCTTTTCTTCATTTATTGTCAAGGTAGCATTTCTTATACAATAAGTGGGCAACCTTGTTTCACCCCTGATCTTACAAGGAATGGTTCTAATTTATCCCCATTATATGTGATGCTTATTGATGGTTTTAAATAGATGCTACTGACTATTTTAAGCAAAAGTCCATTTATTCCTATACTCTCTAGTGTTTTTAATAGGAATGGGTGTTGGATTTTATAATTTTTTTTCTGAATCTATTGAGATAATACATGGTTTTTGTTAATTTGGTTATTGATATAGTCAATTACACTAATAGTTTTCCTAATATTGAACCAGCCCTGCATTCCTTATATAAATCTTACTTTATAGAAATGTTCTCAATATATCCTTATATGCATATGTTTGCTTTTCAAAAATGTATATTTTCTTTTTCAAGGAAAAATTGCTGTCAAATTATTTTCTTAAAAATAATGAAAATATAATGGCCATAAGGGTATGGCATACTTTTTAAGTGGTTTTTTTATTATGTCTAAATAACAATAAAAACCCATTATAGCATATATTTCATTATATCTACTGTTAGAAAACCAAGAATATATTCACACCTTTTTGTTGTTAGTTTGTTTTTTTCTGTTTGTTACTGAGTTGTTAATAATATAAGAAGAAAAAAGAAGAATTCTTCTTGACTAAATTCCTACATTGATATTATTTTAAAGTGAGCAGAAATAGGAATATGCAACTATGTTTATTGAAGCTCAAAGATGACTTCCTCAAGAACTATTAATGGGAAGGTCTTCTTATTGCCTTCACAGATATTAACGAATGTGTGGTTTTCTTAGGCAGATGCACATCAATTTTATACTATTTTACTGATAAGCAAAAAATATCTTCCTTTTGTTCACTTTTTTTCTTTTTGACACCTCTCCCTCCCAGATTCCAATTCGCATCAATTGGATGAATATATTTCAAAGCCATCAAGATCACATATTTTCACACTTGTAAAAAAAGATGTATTTATGCAGTATCATATAGTCTGAGACCTTTTCACAGTACAACGTGTTCCATTTTCCTTTCTGTACTTATTAGCAAACACTGATAAATTTCATTTTGCTTAGACTTTTATCATAATTAAAGTTTGAATATTTTCCTTTTTATTAATTCAAAAACTATCACTTCAAAAGCAAAGCTTACAAGATGAAGGTAAATCATAGCCTCAAGCATAAAATGTTTTCCTGGACACATTTATTAAAAAAAAAAAAAAAAAAAAGCAATGGCTGTGTTTCACTGTAATCTGTATGTGCCATTTTTTTTTTTTTTTTGCTTGACTACGATATATACCTTTGCCCGTAATTTTTTTTATTATGCAGGATACACTCAAAAGTTTGGTTTGGGAACATCACTGTAATAGTTTTTGAAATCCTAAACACAATCCACTAGTTTTTCTGCCAAAGATAGTAACTATGCAGTTATATAGGGAACAGAAGACTCAAGAAAATGTCTAGCAACTCTTACATTCACCTGGGTTTTCACTTCTGAGACATAATATCTGTCTTTTTCATACAATTTATAAAATCTAGATGGGGACCCTGGATATAGTTGCCTTTAGTAACTTGAAATTCTGCGGATCTAGTCAAAGATAGAGTTTTTAAATTTCAGCAGAAGTATGTCTAGAAATTGGTTGACTCTTTAAGGACTTCATTTAAGGACTTTAAGGACTCTTTAAGGACGTAAAGGACATTCATTAAGGACTGGCTTTATTTTAACATGGTTTTGTATAGATTACTATTTCTAGAAATTTAGAAGGAAAGGAAGTGAGGCACAGAAAGATAGCTTTAGTGTGTGGCAAGCAAAATGATAATGGCTTTTTGAGTTATTTAAAAATTTTTGGATATTACATAATTATGCATGATTGATAACAGGATGAATTGAAGATGAAAAATACAAAGAGAATGAGCAATGAAAAAAGCTCCCAGGGAGAGGCTTAAGAGCATCAGTGAAGAGTTATATTTGGCAAGAAGACAGGGTCATCATTTCCTGAAATTGGAAGAAAGGAGAAGAGGAATAGTAAATAAAAGAGAGATGAGGAGAAAAAAATAAGAGAGCTCAAAATAGGTGACTTCAATCTTTTCAGTAAAGTAGAAGTCAAGGGTATTTGTTGAGAAATAAAAAATGCATATGGAGTTAGAGTTTGGATGACTTCAGGAAACAGAAGGTTTGAAAAAGGCACTGTAGGGAAAGAGTATATCAAAGAAGAATATGAAGTGATGAGAGCTCAGGGAAGAGAGAAATATGACAGAAAAAGCAATTTGTCATTACAGAAAAGTTCCTACCAGGTAAGCAGTAGAGTACTAGTCCAGAGCATTTCACTTGGGATATAGGAAGATCCCAAGATCATAATTCAGCCCATGGTTGCTATCATCTTTGTTGTTTCATGGAAGCTTTTTATTATTCCTCACTCATGATTAGGGCAGCTGTACTGGGAGAAAAGTGGGCCAGTCCCAGGAGTGTCTGTTTTCTTCCTAAAAAATAGCCCACAAACTGATCTAATAAATCTCTGGAAAGATATGAAGGTAGAGGATGCAGTGAGGCTAGGTGATGGAGGAAGACATAGTGAAAAGAGTTGCTATTGATTCCAGGAAGAATTGAAAATGTCTGGAAGCCATAGTAATAGGCTATTGGATTATAGGAGGCATTAGTGATACGTATCTGGATAAGATACCCAAATGGTCATGTTGCTGATTTAGAGAGAATAGAAATAGGTATGATTGATGATCACTGGAAGAACGTGTGACATGGAAATTGTAGGACAGATTTCTATCAAAGGAAATGCACCCTCTAAATTTCAGTTCACTATGCCAAACTTATGTTGAGTCTACATCAGTAATAATGTCAGTTAAACTGTCTATATTTTTGTTTAACCCATAAAAATGGTTTCATGATTTCCTTTGAGTAGATTCAACAACTTGGGAAAAGATAAAGAGTTAAGCAGCAGGATGGTTCTAAGTTGAAACTTAGGGAAAAGTTTCTATTTTTCAGAGAAAAATCTATTGTTAAATTCTCAGGGTCAAGTGTCTATAATTATTAGCTAACTAAACACAAGTGCAAAGTTCTGAAAGGGTAAAATAAAACCAATATAAAGATGATGGACTGGGGAATGGAGAGTGATTAAAGAAACGGTGGTCTTGATAAAGAAGAAAAATAAGTTCAATATGTATGTGGCTTTAGGAGAAATAGAAGTTTAAAAGAAAAAGATCAGAGAAGTGATTCTCAGAATTAAGGTTCTTTGGAAGTGAAGTAATTTGGGATGATTGTGAGATCTAAATTCTCTTGGATATTTCTTATAATGATAGAATTGAGAGCTAGAAAGGACCTTAAAGATTATTTAGTCTACGTGAATTGTCTACAGTCACATAGCTAACAAGTGGAAAAGATAGTAGGTGAAATCTTGTCTTCTGTCTTCATAAATAAACATAATACATGGATAATTGGACTTGTAATCAGGAAAATCTGAATTCAAATTCTGCCTTGGACATTTACTAACTTTATTACCCTGGGAAAGTCAATTAATCTCATAATCTCAATTTCCTAATTTGTAAAATGAGAGATTTTAGACTTAATGATTGCTAAGTCCTCTTTAAGCTCTAAATATAAGATACAATGAAAAAAAATCAGTATTTTCTTCATGCTAATATAAGGTAGATTATGGAGTTCACCTGTCATTAAAATAAATTTTGGAGTACCAAATAATATTGTGCTTTATGTGCTTATTATCACTAATGAAAGTTGAAAAATGATCTAAGGGTTAGTAGATGGGATCAGAAACATTCTCATATAGATTTTATTAACAATGATATGAATTGCAAAGGAGAAGATGCTGAGTGATGGTATCAGAGTATATATCTGATGTTCATCAAGGGAATAGGAGTTATGAGAGTTCTTTCTTTTGTCCCTAAAATAAATGGGTCACCCTTGGAAAAGGGAATGTGATGAGGTTTCTTTGTAAACAGAATAAGGAAAGAAGCAATCTAATTTAAAATGTTAGTCTCATTTATTGTTTTAGAAAATATCTTTATAGCAGGCCTTAATTTTGGATGAAATCATTTTAAAAGGAAACCACAGAAGTCCCTTGAGGGACTAAATTCTCCAAAGATAAAAGATTATAGTGTAATAAACATGCCCTGTTCAAATATTTATAATCCATTTCTGCGATATTGATGGTCCTTAAAAAAAAACATTCATTTTTTCTCTAGATAGCAAAGTATATGCTATTCTATAATAGCCATTACCTATGAAATAAATATATTTTATAAATTTCTTCAAGAAACATGCATTTGTCAAAATATGAAAATTTTCAAAAAATGATTGCAAGCACATGTTCAACCTAAGTGATGGACAGTGCAACACAAGAGCACAATATTAATTTATATCAATGAATTAAGTTGCTGGAAAACAGAGATCTCTAAAACTAGTTTTCTTGAGAGCAAATAAAAATACTACACAGAGTTCTCAGGAGTAAGGGCAAATTGTTGCTGTTGACCCACAGAAAAACACAAAATACAAAACATTGTTTAAAACAAAAAGAAAGCAATTTATAAATGCTTTCTGTAACTGGTGGGGGCTGGGGTGGGAGGACTTTTATTTTTATTTGTTTGTTTCCTCTGTTACAGCATTTCACCCAATACCCAAACATTTAAGTTAAAGGGTATAAATATATTTAAGTGGAATAGAAAGTATATACTGATAATGTAACCATTACGCAGCTGTTGTTTCTATGAAAGTAACTTAAATTCCCTTTTGGGAGTATTTTTTAAAATTATCGTGTAAGGATAGCAGGATGATGAGCTTCTACAATAAGACTTACTCTGAGTCACTGTCTAAACCACTCAAGTTACCTTATTCAATTTCTTTCCAGAAAGTATTGTTGGACTGGTTCCTTGTATTTTCCAGACAAGGTTAGGCTATAGTGGGGGTTATAATACTGAGTCATTGTGTGGACTGATGAGGACTTCAGTTCACAAAAGACGCATATACAAGTGTTCACCATATAGAAGTATGCACTGGCAATGAAGACTTTCTGTGGCATTATGGTTCTGTTAACAGAAGCCATTATCTGCCAAGTGTTATTCACTGAGCTTGGAAAAAGAACAATTATATAACAAGGTAGAGAAAAATTGTAAAATATTTTTGATTTCCTAGAATTTATTCCAAGATTTCTCCTCTCCATTGGACACATAGGACACTACACACACACACACACACACACACACACACACACATCTATATCTATCTATCTATATGCATGTGCCTTACACATGTTCATTTTTTTTTTTAAGTGATTTGAGGACAAATTTTGTATTACTTGACTTATGAATCTTTTGTACTGCTTACCTCAGACTCCTTACCCCAGATTATTGCTCTGGCTAAAGGGAGCAAGACACTTAGATTTTTTTTTTTTTAAAGGGAAGAGAATGGAAATTCTAGGTCAGTGAACTTTATTTTGCTTCATAGTAAGACACTGAAATATATTACTAAGGAATGCATTAATGAACATCTGGAAAAAGAAGTAATGAGTATAAAGAACTTCATAAAAAAAACACATCATTAAAAGACATCATTGACAGTTATCTGAACATAGAATCTGGAGTAAGAAGGCCTAAATTCAAACCCCACCACTTGGGCCAATTGTGGCTCTCAATTTTTTCAAATGGGAAATAAAAGGGTTGGATCAAGTACTTGCTGAACTCTTCTAACTCTAAGTCTATGGTTTATAATTAAGCTCACTCATTGATCGGGTCTTAAAGTTGGACATTTTTTTTAAAGTACTTAGATATTTGAAAAAGTCTCTCATGCTAATCTTGTGGACAAGAAGACACATGGACTAATCAAGAATATAGTTAGAGTGATTCAGAAATGAATGGTTAGCCCAAAGAAGTATAATATGTAAAGTCAACTTGAAAGGGATTTTCTAGTAGTATTTTTCAAGGAATCTCTGTCCTTTGCTTTTTAAAATAATAATCACTGAATTGGATAATCAGTGACTAGATAATGTGATTGGTGATAGGGATTCAAAAACAACTCAATAACCTATAATAATTGAGTTGAATCCAATAAAATGAAATTGAATGGAATACATGTTGTTTTATACTTAACTTCAAAAACAGTGATTTCTTAAGTGTAAGATAGTGACTAAATAGCCATTCATCCAGAAAATATATGCAACTTTTTTTGACTTCAAGAAAGGACTACCATAATTTTCAAAGATGTGAAAAGTTCAGTCACAGAGCAATGGAAAGATGAATAGCTTCAATGTGTTACCAATAGAAAAAATATGCTGGAGTAGTACTACAAAAGTATAATCAAATAAATATACCTTTGAAGCACTGATATCTGTTAATATCGTATTATCCTCAATTACACTCATCATCCTTTTCCTCCTCACCATTTTAGAACTGGCCGTAGCTATGATCCAGGCCTATGTCTTCACTCTACCAATAAGTTTGTACTTACACAATAATACATAATCATATAATAAGATTGTAGCTGTATATTGACACCTAATGACCCACTAAACTCATGCTTACCACATAGTAAACCCTAGTCCATGACCACTGACAGGAGCAATATCAGCACTCCTCCTTACTTCAGGAATAATCATATGATTCCACTTCCACTCTACGCTACTCCTATTTATAGGGATTTCAACAATACTCCTAACAATATACCAATGATGACGAGATAAAGTTGAAAAAATCTTGTACTGAAAGTGTATCTATTCATTCTCATGATATATAAAGAAATTTAGACAAAACCCCCTAAGGCATTAGTAAGATCACCCATTTAACATTTACAGGGAGACATGGGCAAACATTGTACAACAGTAGAATATTTAGAAGAGTTTAGATTTGAACCAATGGAGGAAATATCATAAATGAGATCATAATTCTGCTGAAATATCAAATTAAATTCATTGTTATGATATGGTAGCCAAAATACCTGATGGAACATTAGGTTATTTTGAAGGAGGTATAATATTTTCTAGGTTATCTGATCAACAAGATAGAGTTCTAAGCATTTTTTCCAGTCTCCATTAACTTTCATGAAATCCCTAGTCTCTAAATGAATAATTGTATTCTCAAGATAAAGCAATTAAAATTAATCTAAAGGAAAAGGAAGTATGCCCATGCTTATAAATTAAAATTAGAAAAATCTATAACTTGCTAATATTTAATCAGATAAGTCAGAAAAATTCTGTTGCCATCCTCCATTTCCCCATGAGTTTATACTTTGGAATTTACAAGAGTTCTCTTTCTGATTTAGAGATTCTGAAGGCAAATCTCACTGCAAGCTGAGACTTCACTCCTTTTCAAGAAGAAACAAAAATTGACTATATTTAGCCACATAATGAGAAATGAGATAAGAATCAAACAAAGAGGACAATCAGGCTTTCTTATAAGTTGGGATGACCCTGAAAAGAGAGAAAACCATGATTATGGAGATTCTTCCCAGACTACCAACCCTCGTGCATAGCTGTAAAAAAAATGTCAAACATCCTCTTTCCAACAATGAAATGGTTGAGGCCAATTCCAGTGATCTTGTGATGAAGAGAGCCATCTCACTCAGAGAAAGGACTGTGGGAACTGAATGTGGATCACAACTTAACATTCTCACTGTTTTTGATGTTGTTCATTTGCATTTTGTTTTCTTATTGATATTCTTTCCTTTTTGAACTGATTTTTCATGTGCAGCAAGATAATTGTATAAAAATGTTTTTATATATTGGATTTAACATATTTTAACATGTATAACATATTGGATTGTTTGCCATCTAGGTTAGATAATTCACCTTGTAAGACAGCTGGCATTTTGGCATTTTGTGTTCATTTCTGGAAACCACATTTTAGGAAGAATATTGCTAAATTAGGTAATATTTTCAGAGGATGCCAAGGATATTCAAGAAATCTCTATTATTAACATGGTTAGATGACAACTGGATTTAAATAGCATATAAAGTCTTTTCTCAGAGTCAAAGAGACTCTGTGATTTTTTAATTGATAAAATAAATAAAATTCAAGCACAAATTGAAAAAAAACTCATGACTATTTAAATTTAGTTCTAAACTTGGTTCACTAAATTTTTAACACTTCTTAAACAACAAAATGTCATTCTTTCCCCCCACCCAATAAGATATATAGTCTCAAGAAAGTCATCTCATATTTACCAGAACATTGATGGTCACAAGAACAGAACTACTTTTTTGTCTGAGTGGATCAGGTTGAATGTCATTGTCCATGTCTGTTACTCTTACTACTAACTTGTACTGGGCTTGAACCTCCCTGTCTAATGAATCCAACAGCTTTATCATTCCTAAAACAAAAGTTCAAAGAAGTCTGTTATAGGGTCATCAAGAAATTCCAATATTCATCTGAGGTGAAGTCAAAGAAATAAGAAAAATATAAGAAGAAAATGAAGATAACGATGCTATTATCAACTTTATGACATTATAACAAATCAGTTTATATAATATGTATAAATGATTTGCAAATTATAAAACATGAAAGAAATATCAGTTAATAGTGGGATTTGAGATTGGATCTATGATTTCACTGAAATAGGAAACTTTCTCACAATATATATTGCCATCTGCTCTGCATTATGGTTTTAGAGAATTGCCCAAGATAACAAAAAGTTAAGTGACTCAATTTGCTGCCAGACTGTATCAAGAAAAATGCTGAAACTAGGTTTTTCTGAGCACAATGAGAGCTTTAGAACTGTTATACAAAACTGTATGTCTGTTCTTATAACCTGGGACTCATACCATTTGCATCAGTATAATCTCATAGATAGATTGCGCTTGATTTTACATGTCTGCATTTCATGCAGGCAGAATCAGAGTCCAGATCTTCTCATGTCTTCTCATGAAGCTAGAAGACTTAGAATCATAAAATCATCATTCTGTTCACCAATAAGGAGAACTTTATATAAATGGGCATAAGCTTTAGGTTATATTTTTATTAATAAAAACAAAAAATATCTTTGAATGTGAATTTCAAGTTGATGTTCCAATGTTACCTGTGTTTGGTTCGATGTAAAATTTGGAAGGTGTCCCAAGATTGCTTCCATCAATTGCATATTTTATATTATTAAATGGCCAGTCTGCATCTGTAAATACAACTTTCCCAATTAGAGTGTCCATCCTGCTGTTTTCAGGTACACTGAAGGTAAAAGCTGGCATGTTACCAATTGGATTTAATTCATTTACACGAGTCACCCGTACAATAATTGTAATCATAGCTGTGGAAAAAGAAGCATTTTTATTTTCTCATGTACCTAAAACATGAATCTATGTCACTTAAGTTTTGAATTTTCTTACTTAAAAAATCCTAAAAAAATGACTTTTCTTAAGTTTTTAAAATAGATTTTAAATTCTTATTTGAATCAGTGTATGCTATGAGCTTCCTTTTATTGTTCACTCAAATAGTTTTATTCAAATTAAGAATTTCTTATCAATAACTAATAAAAGGTCATTTCTAAACTCATAAATCTGCATGCATAACCATTAAGTGAATGTATTATTGCATTGTGATTATTATTATTGCATAGATATTGTGCTGAGTATGATTCAAGTGTCTCTTCTAGCCTACCTAGTTTTTTAACTTAGTACTGGAAGCATAATAAAGAAATGAGAAAAATAATGTCCACATAGAAAAACATTTTTTCTTTCTGATTAACTTATGCAAATAATTTGAATTTGATTTAGATTACAAACTGTATCTAAGTAAATTTGTATACATTACGTACATTTGAATACCTCATAGAGTTGTTCATCAAATGTTATTTTATCAATAAAGTATGAATAAGTCACATCCTAATGTCAATTCCTTATATAATATTCTTTAGTAAACTCCAATAGATCAGTCAAATTCATCTCTGGTGTCTAGTTTGAGACATTGTTCTTCACTTGGCTTGTTAGATACCATAGTGATATGTTAGGGGGTTTCTATGAGAAACTCAATAATAAGTAGCCCCATTCACATCTCAAAAACCAATAGAATTAACATTTTCTTCATGAAATCTGATCTCTCTCAGTAACAATTGTCCCTCCCCCATCACACTTTGAACAGTTTTATTTGTATTTATCTGATTCAATTCAATTCATATCAATAAATATTTAGGAAAATGTAAGGCAAGAGAGAATATTTTCAGCTAAGAGATTCAGGAAAAGTTTAGAGAATGACATGGCACTTGAAGCAGGAGGTTCTTACATTTCCATGTAAGAAGAGCTGAATAACAAACAACTTGAGTTCAAGAATAGATGGTAATCTATGGTGGATGGATACAAGTTGAGTGTCGAGGAACAAAATTGAATAATGTACAGACCATTGTCACTTTACTTCCAGCTACTCTTGATTCTCTAAATTTTTCTTCTTCCTTGCCAAGAATCTTTCCCTTCCCCCACCCCTCTCCTTTTGAGTCTATTTTATATATTATCTTCTCTAATTGTAATTTAAGCTCCTTGAGAGGAAAGCCTACCTCTTTTCTTGCATTTTTTATTCTCAAAACTCAACATGTTGCCTTAGTAAAAACTTAATTTTTATTATCTATCTATTCATCTAGTCATGTATTTTTTATCTTACAATTTAATTCTAGCAATTTAACTTAGCCCTTTTTGCTGAGTTTTCTCATCTTTAAAGTGAGCTGGAGAAAGAAATGACCAACATTGCCAAGAAAACTCCAACAAGAATGACAAAAAAAATCAGACATGACTGATAATGATTAGACAACGACCACAACTATCCTTCTTTCTATCTATCTATCCATCTATCTATCTATATCTTATTGTGTGTTATAACTATGGGTGTTTGGGTTTCATCATCACACTGCTCCATTGGGATAGGTACTTTCTCTTATGTAAATTCTTTTTCAGGACTTGGGATATTATTGCTTTGGATATTATTGTAGCTTAATAGATATTTGTTGAATTAAAATGATTTTAAAACAAAGAGGCATCAAGTGAATTGTTCTCCTTAGCTATAGTTGATCCACTTAACTGTTTTCTGGAAGGAAAGGAAGCATAGAACATTTAAAAATTTTTAGTTCAACTTCTACTAGTTCAAAGTTACTTTCTTGTTGTTGCTTACTCCTTCCATGTTTTGACAAAGGAATGCCAGGAAACTGGCTGAAAGCTGAAGTATTGCTTATAAGCAATTATTCTTTCCTTTCTCCATGTTGCTTTAAGGCTCCCTATTTCTTCTTCTCTTTTCAAAAAGAAGGTTTAATGCATCTATTAATACATTTACTTATTTATTTTATTTTAATTTTCTAGGTAGACAACATATTTACTTTTATTCTTTCTCTTCCTTTCTTCATTTATCTTTTCATTTTTCTTTATTCTTTCTCTTTTTTCTTCTCTCCCTCCATTTCTTCTTCAGACTGTCTTCTTCCTTTCCTTCCTTTTCTTTTTTTCCTCCTTCCCTTTCTTTCTTCCTTTTTTCTTTCTTTTTATCATCCCTATCTTATTTCCTAGCTACCTTCTCTCTTTCTCATCTTTCTATTTTTCTTAGAAACCATGCCTAAATGGATCTGAAAAATTGTAATCACTAGCTTTACATTGAAAGTTAGGGAATTTGGGGGTAGCTAGGTGGTGCAGTGGATAGAGCATCAGCCCTGAAGTCAGGAGAACATGAGTTCAAATTTGATCTCAGACACTTAACACTTCCTAGCTGTGTGACCCTGGGCAAGTCACAACCCCAATTGCCTTAGCGAAAGAAAGGAAGGAAGGAAGGAAGGAAGAAAGGAAGGAAGGAAGGAAGGAAGGAAGGAAAGAAGGAAGGAAGGAAGGAAAGAAGGAAGGAAGGAAGGATGGAAGGAAGGAAGGAAAGAAAGAAATTTTATAGTCAATCAATAAATATTTATTATGTCTACTGTGTGCCAGGCACTGTATAGGGGAAATAAACAACAACAACAAAAAAAAAAGACAAAAGATACTTCCTGAACTTAATAAACTCACAATCTAATGAGGGAGACAATAAGCAAACAAATCTATACAAACTTTAGAGGGGATTTATAATAAAAATAATACAGCTAATATTTATGTAGCACTTATAACATGTCAGACACTGTAATTTATACTTCTTATATCATTTAGTCCTTACAACAATCCTGAGTGGTAAGTGCTATTTTATCCTCATTATGCCTTTCCCACCCCAGCCCACCCCCAGTTTAGGATTCTTCTACCTTTTTGATGATGTGGCTAATTACCTTTTCTAATACCTTATTTCAGGAAGCTATATTGCCCAGATCATCTGTCTTAAAATGGCATCAATGTAAAAATCAATGTTTATTAAAGCTTTTAGAATATAATTCCCTATTCTATTTATAATATTTTTTGGTAGAGAAATAATCGCACACTAAAATACTGAATTTCTGTAAAAACATTTAACAGCCTCCCTGGTTGTATGTTAATATACTCTTCACTGCAGAATCTATTTAATTCCACATCTACTCTGTTCCTTAAAAAAACTCTCCTGCTCACCAAGAATTAAGGAATGCCCAATTCTGGCTTTACCTTTGAATGACTACCATATTTGGCTTCAACAAATTAGAAATTAAACACCAGTTCAATATCCAGATTGCTGTTGGAGTGTATAAATTTAATTTCTAAGGGTAATTATGTTATATTTACTCAGGGTTTTAATTGTCAACTAGAGCATTTAATCTTGCCTGATATTTATCCTCTTTAATTTAAGACAGTACTAATTTTTCCATTGAGCACTGTTGCCTTCCCTTAGACTTTAAGGCAGAAGTTTCTTTCTTTCTTTCTTTTTTAAGGAAAACCAGTATTACTGGATTTAAATATAAATGGTGACCAAAAGGATGGAAGATGACTAGAAAGGGAAGGTTGAGCAAGGTAGTGAAAGCCATGATTCCGGAGATGATAGATATAATATCATACAATTCTACTAAATACCTAAGTCCTACTTGTTAATATAGTTTTCAGTCATTTTCAGTAACATCGAACACCTACTGACTCCATTTGCAGTCATATTGGCAAAGATATTGAAGTGGTTTGCCATTTTCTTCTCCAGTTCTTTTTACAGATGAGGAACTGAGGCAAATAGTATGACACAGCAAGTATCTAAAGCCAGATTTGAATTCAGGAAGATGTCTTCCTGTATCTACCATACCACCAAATTATCCCTAATTTCTAGTATATATTACCATTTCATGTTTTTTTGTTAAATATATTTAAAACAATTATCAGCTTTTAAATATTTAGTGGATTCTAACTCATTAAGAAAAAGTGCTCATAAACTATATCTAATAAATAAACAACAATGAATCACATATTAAAGATAATATTTTCAAATGAAAAGAACTTACAACTCAATGTCACTTTATCTCTTTAGCTATTATGAATATTTGAATAAACATTTATGGTTATGACCTCAATATTTGATAATTATCATGATTTACAATCTTTTAAAATAAGATTCTACAATAGTCCAATTATATTTCTTCATAAAGCAATCAATGCAAATCTGGACTATCACTATTTTCTATGCAATTTTAAGAGAGGCAAGCAATTGTAATAATGAAAGTCAAAAGAACTTAAAAATCTCAATAAGTTTAATTTTAATTGCATACCAGTTCAATTCACAGAAGAAAAAAAAATAAAACACATGTTTGAACTATGATTACATTTTAAAATGAGAAGAATGGTAAAACTATGTTAAAAGTATCAGCACATAAAAAAGTAAAAGGTAAAAAAAAAAAAAACAACTTTGCAAAAAGTTTAACATAAAACTCATTTAGATCAGATAATCCTAAAAAATTCTGTAGATGAAACTAGAAAAACTACAATATATACATACATATCCACACATCTATTTGAGTGGCTCCAATATACTTATATGCTATCATCTCAGGCCTTGATGTGTTGTTCAAAAAAGTGAATATAGCACTAAAAGAAACCATAATAATAGAAGCATACAAGAGGAGGTCTGTCTTTGAGGTGACTCAGCTTTGAAAGGTTAATAATAAAAATATCACAAAGAAGAGAAAGAACCAAAGAACTAGAATAAATTAATTTTGCAATAAAATATGTGATTGAGAGGACATCTATAACAGCAGACTTATACATACTTTCTAATTTCAACAAAATTTTAGAAGGATCTCCAAGCATAATGAAGATAAAGAAAACACTAGAATAAAAGGTTTCACGAATTATATCCTTTAACGAATGATAATTATATAACTGAAAACTGAAAAAAAAAAGTGTGATTCCATTTAGTTTATTACTTGCTGGCAGTTAAAAAAATATGTAATTCAATAGATTAAAAAATTAACCTGTTCAACTAAATATTTTCCAACTAAATCTCATATATAAAATAATCAATATAATTTAAACTAGTCTTTTATCATTAATATTAAGTAAACCACCAAAAGAGACATGGTTATCAAAGTATTTGTGACTATCATAGAGATTTTCTGATGGAAAATACAAATAAAATACATTTCTCTAAAGTTAGTGGTTTTCCAGATTCTCTTGTTTACAGAAGACATTATGCATATTTCATCAAACCTGAGGAAATTACATCTCCCTAAACAAGTTAACTATATTTAGGTTGGTATTGTTGGGTTTGGCTTAATAATGAACACAAAATTAAGAGAATGTTCACTGTCTAGTTTATGGAGATTTAAATGAATGGAGAGCCCATTGAGTTTATCAATATCAGTCCATATATCTTAAGAGAAATTACAGAACAGTGAGTTGAATTCAGAATTGAACAAGTAGAAAATTGAGATAGATTACATTTATGAGATTATGCAGCATTTCCAATTAGACCAAGGTACCACCTTGAACAAAAACCCATCTTTTAAATACCAACAACCTTCGAGTTTTTCTGTATACCTGCAAGTCATAGAACATCACAATCTCCAAAGAATCAAAATTTGGAATCACGGAGACAATGAAAAGATATGAGATATAAATAGACTAAAGTATATAGATTACTACATGCACACAATAGTAGGAAATATCCATTGTAAAGAGATATGTGCATAGAAATGGAGGTGTTTCAGATTATGTAATGAGAGTGAAGGGTAAGAAATGAAAAACTTTTGCTATGGGAAAGAAAACAAACATACAAAAAACTAGAGAGGCCTTTAGTAATTAGATAAATTCTCTATTGACTATTCATGAAATGTTAGAAACAAGATTAACATAGCATGAAAAGTTTTTCTGTGGTTTGAAGTTTGTACCACTGCTGAAAGGGCCTACATCAAGAAGATACCAAAACTGCTGAAATGTTTAAATAAAATAAATAAGCAGTCACTTACTTGATAATTCTGGGGTGCCTCCATCAGATACCCTTACAAAAAGAGTATATTTAAATTGCATCCCAGCAAAAACAAAATTATCATAATTCAGTTGATTAGGACCAATCTGTAGGTAGGAAAAATATATATCAACAATTATTTTCTCCACTCATTGAAGTGGGCTCTGTTATTATTGCAAAAAATAGACATTAACACAAAATCAATTTTTTAGAGAAATGTTAAGGGGCAGCTAGGTGGTTCAATGGATAGAGCATCAGCCCTGAAGTTAGGAGGATCTGAGTTCAAATATGTCCTCAGACACTTAACACTTCCTAACTGTGTGACCCTGAACAAATCACTTAACCCCAATTGACTCAGCAAAAAAAAAAAAAAAAAAAAAGTTAGAAGACTATAGGGTGAATATGCTGGGAGGGCTAATGTCTCTTTTAATCAATATGTATCATATATTATGGAAAGCTGAAGATGCAGTATAGAATAAAAGAAGATGAGAGATGTCATACCTGGAAGCAAAAGCTTTGAAAAATTGACAAAAAAGTTCTTGAATGCAAATAGTAGTACAACATAGGTATAGCAACAGGAGATGAGAGAGTAAGAGCCAATCCACATACTCTTTCACTTCTGGACAAACAGATTAGAGACACACTAGGACATATGATAAGAATATCTGATGGTTCAGTAAGCATCATATGTAATGGGGACAAACTGCAACCATTCCCAATAAGATCAGGAGTGAAACAAGGTTGCCCACTATACCGTTACTATTTAATATTGTATTAGAAATGCTAGCTTTGGCAATAAAAGTTGAGAAAGAGATTATATGAATAAAAATAGTCAATGAGGAAACCAAATTATTACTCTTTGCTGATGATATGATGGTATACTTAGAGAACCCCAGAGATTCTACTAAAAAGTTATTAGAAACAGTCCATACCTTTAGCAAAGTTGCAGGATACAAAATAAACCCACAAAAGTCATCAGCATTCTTATATATCATTAACAAAACCCAACAGTTAGAGTTACAAAGAGAAATTTCATTTAAAGTAACTACTAATTTTATAAAATATTTAGGAGTCTATCTGCCAAGGGAAAATCAGAAACTTTATGAGCAAAACTACAAAACACTTTCCACACAAATTAAGTCTGATCTAACCAACTGGAAAAATATTAAATGCTCTTGGGTTGGGCAAGCAAATATAATAAAGATGACTACCTAAACTAATCTATTTATTTAGCGCTATACCAATCAGACTCCCAAAAAACTATTTTAATGACCTAGAAAAAATAACAACAAAGTTCATATGGAAAAACAAAAGGTCAAGCATTTCAAGGGAATTAATGAAAAAAAAAAATCAAATGAAGGTAGCCTAGCTATACCAGATCTAAAATTATATTATAAAGCAGCTGTTACTGGAACCATCTGGTATTGGCTAAGAAATAGACTAGTTGATCAATGGAATAGGTTAGGTTCAAAGGACAAAACAGCCAATAACTTTAATAATCTAGTGTTTGACAAACCCAAAGACCCCAGTTTTGGGATAAGAAAGCATTATTTGACAAAATTTCTGGGGAAATTGGAAATTAGTATGGCAGAAACTAGGCATTGACCCACACTTAACACTGTACACCAAGACAAGGTCAAAATAGGTTCATGACCTAGGCATAAAGAATGAGATTATAAATAAATTGGAAGACAATAGGATAGTTTACCTCTCAGACCTGTGGAAGAGGAAGGAATTTATGACCAAAAAAGAACTAGAGATCACTCTTGACTACAAAATAGAAAATTTTGCACAAACAAAAGTTTTTGCATAAACAAAACTAATGCAGACAAGATTAGAAGGGAAATAATAAACTGGGAAAACATTTTTACAGTCAAAGGTTCTGATAAAGGCCTCATTTCCAAAATATATAGAGAATTGACTCTAATTTATAAGAAATCAAGCCATTCTCCAATTGATAAATGGTTAAAGGATATGAACAGACAATTCTCAGACAAAGAAATTGAAACTATTTATAGCCATATGAAAATATGCTCCAAGTCATTATTAATCAGAGAAATACAAATTAAGACAACTCTGAGATACCACTACACACCTTTCAGATTGGCTAGAATGGCAGGGAAAGATAATGCAGAATGTTGGAGGGGATGTGGGAAAACAGGGACACTGATACATTATTGGTGGAGCTGTGAATACATCCAGCCATTCTGGAGAGCAATTTGGAACTATCTCAAAAAAGTTATCAAACTTGCATACCTTTTGATCCAGCAGTGTTTCTACCGGCCTTATATCCCAAAGAGATCATAAAGAAGGGAAAAGGATCTGTATGTGCACAAATGTTTGTGGTAGCCCTCTTTGTAGTGGCCAAACACTGGAAAATGATTGGATACCCATCAATTGGAGAATGGTTGAGTAAATTGTGGTATATGAATGTTATGGAGTATTATTGTTCTGTAAGAATGACCAGCAGGATGAATACAGAGAGGATTGACGAGACTTACATGAACTGATGCTAAGTGAAATGAGCAGAATCAGGAGATCATTATATACCTCAACAACGATACTGTATGAGGATATATTCTGATGGAATCAATTGATCAAGGATGGACAGAAGCAACTACACCCAAAGAAAGAACAATGGGAAATGAATGCAAACTACTTGCATTTTTGTCTTTCTTCCCAAGTTATTTTTACCTTCTGAATCCAATTCTTCCTGTGCAACAAGCAAACTGTTAGGTTCTGCACACATATATTGCATCTAGGATACTCTGTGACATATTTAACTTGTATAGGACTGCTTGCCATCTTGGGGGGGGGAGGGCGGGGTAAAAGGGAGGAAGGGGAAAAGTTGGAACAGAAGTGAGTGCAAGGGATAATGTTGTAAAAAAAAATTACTCAAGCATGGGTTCTGTCAATAAAAAGTTATAATAAAAATAAATTAATTAATTAAAAAAAAAAAAGAATATCTGATGGTTGCCCAAAGTGACAAAGCATGGATAGAAAAGAAAATCCCGTGGCAGGGAACCAAAATCCAAAAAGAAGACAAGGGAGGGGCAAACTATGACTTTGTTCTTTTCTTGGTTCTTTGGGATTCTTGTACAACTTTTAAGTTTTTCTAAGAAATGATGATAATCTAGACAAAACAATACAGGAAATAATCCAAGAAAATTGAGTGATAGAATATGAGTGGAAAGTAGAAAGTAGAAATGGAAATTGAAATTGAAAAATCCACCAATCCCCGCCTCAAAGTGATCATTTGTGGAAAATACACAGGAATGTTATTGTCAAATTTTGAAACCCCCAGATCAAAGAAAAAAATTTGCAAGAAACCAAAAAAAAAAAAAAAAAAAATTTTGAATACACCAGAGCTACAAATAGTCTTGTACAAAACTTATCAGCAGTTCCTATAAAAGATCACAGTTCCTGGAATCATATCTACTGAAAAATCAAAAGAACTAGGCCTGTGGCCAAAAATATCATATCCAGGAAAAATTATCTAAAACTTTGAATAAAAAATGGATCTTCAATGAACTTGAAGATTTTTAGTACTTTTTGTCAATCAAACCTGAACTCAACATAAATTTTTATATAAAAGAGTTAATTGTAGGATCAAGTTTAAGGAATTTAATGTTGGACAAATTATTTAAATATGGACACATTATTTATATGTTTTTAAAGGAAAATGCACACTATGTATTTAAGATTCACATCAACAACAGGGTAGTTCAAAAGAAAGATTGGTAGAGTCAAGGTAAAAATAATCATCTTATGCAAATGAGGTACAGAGGAAGAATAGACACATAGGTATTAGCAAGGGGAGGAGGGCTTGTAGTTCTGAAAACTATTCACATCAGGAATGGTTCACTGCATATATACCATGAAGGATATAACACTTTTCAAAATCCATAAAGAAAAAAGGGAAAAGTGATGGGTAGGTGGGGAAGCAAAGGCTGAGAGAAGAAGACAAGAAAGGGATCCTTGGGTGGGGGGAAGTTAAGTAATAGCAAGGCAAGTTATGGAGCAGAATTTAATTAGAGTCATCAGGGAGAGGAAAGATATATGTGTATTTATGTAAGAGGGGTAAGTATATTTGTATGTATGTATGTATGTATGTATCTACATATGTGGGTATGTGTGTATGTATCTACATATGTAGATATAAGTTATATCTACATATGAATACATAATATATATTTTTTCTTAACTGTAGCTTGCCTGGGATTGGGAGAGGTCAAGGGGGAAAATAATAAAGTACATGAGGTGCACAGCAGAGAACCAAAGAATAATTTATAAGGAAGCAAAGGGGAAAAAAAGGACATTTGTGAATATAATTTCTTCTACTAACATATACACTTTCTTGATCTGGTTATTTGTTTTTATATATTTCGAATCCTGGCTGATATTCTGCTGGGCACATGACAATGTTCTCTTTTTGTTTTACTTTATTTTGTTTTGTATTTCTTTTTTGTTTATCTTTTCTTCTTGACTATTTTTAAATAAAATAAATTTTTAAAAACAAATGGTGATAATCAAAATCATTGCTTTGCTTTTTAGTTTCCTATTTCTTAGGGTCAAGAACTTGTTTAAATAGGTGAGGTTAAAGGCATTTTTACTGCATGCAGGTTCTTCTCATTTTATCCCTTAATCTGTTGTTAATCTGAAATTTGTCTTCAATCAGTGTTTTGGACAAATTTGAGAAATACAAAGACTTCTAGACAAATTTTTATGAAATGTCTAATGAAAGAAGATGAAAGAGTAGAATGGAGTAGACCCAAATTATAACTATGTAAGGATATGTAAATGAGAATGCGTGAACTGAATACTGATTAGAACTTCAAGCATCTCCTAAAATTTATGATGTTTTATGTATCAAAATTAACTGATTTAAATTTAAACTGTTATTA
Organism: Sarcophilus harrisii; assembly: GCF_902635505.1. Lineage (NCBI taxonomy): Eukaryota > Metazoa > Chordata > Mammalia > Dasyuromorphia > Dasyuridae > Sarcophilus > Sarcophilus harrisii. The sequence continues at coordinate 141,074,420 of NC_045430.1, read as the reverse complement.
ATCAAGCTTAGATATTTATATTTATGTTCAATGTGCTAATAAGATATTTCTATTTATTAAATTCCCAGGGAAAAGATGCCCTTTTTTACCCACTTTACATTTATAAGAAGACATCACAACTATTCTTCCAAATTATATATGAGGAATTTTGAAATTACTCACCAAGAGGAACCAAGAAAGAACCAAGTATTAGAAATAGAGCCATGGAAATTTACACTATATATTGATGATGAACCTTTTTCTATATTCAGATTAAATGATGTTTGAAGTCTTTTCCAGCTCAGAATATACAGGGCTATCATTCTACTATTAATTTTACCTAAAGATACAATTCTATGAGTCAAGTAGTTCAAGTATCAATATTACTTCTTTATTGATAAGCATATTATCATTAAACTGATAGAATCAAAAACAATGTGAGGTGAACCTCCTAACTACAACTCTGGTTCACTTTCTACTGTGCCATGCTACCTCTCAGAAACAAAATATCAGAAAAGCATGTGCTTATAATTACAAGGTTTCTTAGATATCATCCACATAGAGCTTCATGGTAGGTTGGTAAGGAACTCAAGCTCAGAGAGATTAAATACTTTTCATGCACATAGCATTTCATTCAAATCTTCAATTGTAACACTTAATTTTTATAAAATTCAAAAACCTAAATGAAAAAAAATCTATAAAGTTATATTTACTGAAATATAATTCTTATTGCTCTATTGAATGTTACTTATTTTTCTTGATTTTATCAATTTAAATTCATTGGAAAGATTTCTCTAGAAAGGGTTGAAAAAGGAACAAAAATAGGACAAAATGGAGGAAGGAAAAAAATATATAGGAGTCAAGGTGAGAGATAAAGATAATCTGAACTTTACTGGTTTCATTTAGAGTGAAAAAAAAGGCAGGGATGTGAAAGATAGCATGGAAATACAATAGATAGCAAAAGAATGGATTGCAAAGTAAAAGAAGGCAAAGAATGTCCTGAGTAGAACTTAATAACTTTAAATGCATTGTGTATTTAAATCATGACATTTTCTATTTATTGTATTAATGAATAAAATTACTAATATAATTACTAGTGTATAACTACGTATAACTATCATATATTAATTTATTAATGCAATTATTATTGAATATAATCATATGTTGTTAGATATGCTTTGTTTTTGAAAAAGACCTGTGACATTACAATAATAAGGATTAGAGATATCGCCACTTAAGTGAGAATTGGATTTAAGTGAGGCAGTTACACCATATCAGTCTCACTCTTTCTTCCAGAGTCACTGAAGTACAGTAGCAGGACAAAGATCAGGATGATTTGTCAGTGGTTTGGGAGCCAGTAAATGACTTTGGCATATTTAATGACTGACCTAATTCTAAGAGCCCTGCAGTGCTTCCTTAATACACCTTCATAGTTGTAACAAGTAGTTCTTGTCCATCTATTAGATGGAGAAAAGTCTTAACAATGCTTAGGATAAGTATTCCTTAGATCCTCAATGGATTTATAACCTGTTGCCTATCTTCAACCTGTTTTGTGCTGAGATAGTTTTACTGGTATAGCTTATACACATGCTATTGTGTCTTGGAGCTACAAGCCAGAGTGCATTCATTAATTCAAAAAATTGCATTCATTGCTGGTGATCATTGTAATGACATTTTGTAAATTAATTCTTTCCCAAATTAAAAAAAAAAGTAATTCATTAGAGAACAATTTGTTCTAATTTTGTTCCAATGATTTAAAAATGCATCCCAACATTAATACTGGCATATCTGTTGGTGATCTGAAGTTCATTTGAAAACATGAGAACATATTCTGCTATCAATTATTTAAACTATTAAAATTCATTAAAATTTTGTAGTAATAAAAATCCAACTTCTTAATCTAAAGGAAATCTCGATGTCATTATCAGGGAGTAGTTTTAAAATACTTACTTTTATTTCATTGTTGTGAAGGGTAAATGTTTCATTTGAAAATGTATCTATGATCAAGTGATAAGTGATGTTATTATTGGGATCTGTTCCATCCTTATCAGTACAAATTAAAGACACCAAGTGAGTTTCAGCAGGAATATTTTCAGGAAGTTCAATTCTACATTAAGGCAACATGTATAAAGAAATATATTATTAACATGACAGTTTACATTCCTTCAAGTGAAAACATATATTCATAAATATTATTTGAAACAATGTATTCAAAGTCAAATTTCAAATGTTTTATTTCCCTCCCTCTATACTGAGGAATTTTCCTTAAAATAGTTTTGTGCTAATACATCATCATGATATTGCTATGACCTTGACCTCTCAAAGGCTATACTAGCAAAACACAACCTCTGGAAGATTTTAGCAAAATGCAAAAGCTTTAAACATATCCATTATCCAAGAAACAGTATGCAGAATGGGGACATTTTTCTCATCATTAGTAGGTGTAAAATTAAATGATGAATTAAATAGCTGGGGCACAGAATACAAATAAAAATTGGTGATCCATGAAAGTTCAGTATTCATTGGAACCTTTTCTAAAAGTAGTCATTATCTAGTTCTTTAAATGTATAATTTTAATTTTTTTTAAAGGAAGGAAAGAGCAATAAACTGTAATGAAATTATCCTTTCTCACATTATCTTTCTATCACTTCCCCTCCCTTATCCCCATTTGGTTGTGGTTTTTACCTCAAAGGTTACATAATAGTTGTTTTTAATAATTCTCTGATATAGTTATCTAACAATATTGTATTCAAATACTCTCTGTTATTTATTACCTATATGATCTTGAGCAAGTTGCTTTACATCATGTGGCACCAGTTTCGTCAAGAGCAACATGAGACAGTTGAACCAAATGATCTTAAAAATTCTTTATACAAATAAATCACATGAAAAACACCTCCAATATCTTATATACCTTCAAGAATTTGGGCATTCACTTTCTCATGCTAAAAGTCTTGAGCTAAAAGTTGAAGTTATATTGAATTAAAATAGCATTTTTTAAAATTTTATAAGTATTTTATAGTAATTCTGCCTCTCTTGCTCCCAAAGCTGACTGATCATCCTAGAAAAAGATGCTCAATATGGATTTGTTGCAGTTCTAAAGTTTGCAATTCTGTGAGTATATAAGAAAACCACTGGGCTCCAATAGCAGAGAGACAAAGTACTTTGATGTTCTGGGAATATAGGAGAGAGGGAGAAAAAGGATGTTCCTTCTAGGACTTGAAGAATAATGATGTTTGCCTTTTGATTTGCTTCTCCTTTTCTCCACTCTCCCCTCCTATTTGGTCCATAAACATTTTTTTTTGAATATATTAAAATGTATGTTAAATCCAATATATACAAATTTATGGTTATCTTGCTGCACAAGAAAAATCAGATCTAGAAAGAAAAAAAACCTGAGAAGGAAAACAAAAATGCAAGCAAACAATAACAGAAAGAGTGAAAATGCTGTGTTATGGTCCACACTCAATTTCCACAGTCCTCTTTCTGGATAGATATGGTTCTTTTCATTACTGAACAATTGGCACTGGTTTGAATCATCTCATTATTGAAGAGAGCCATGTCCATCAGAATTTATCGTTGTATAATTTTGTGGTTGAAGTATATAATGATCTCCTTGTTCTACTCATTTCACTCAGCATCAGTTCATGTAACTCTCTCCAGGCCTTTCTGAAATCATCCTACTGGTCATTTCTTACAGAACAATAATATTTCATAGCATTCATACACCACAACTTATTCAGCCATTCTCAATTGATGGGCATCCATTCAGTTTCAGTTTCTAGCCATTACAAAGAGGGCTGCCACAAACATTCTTGCACATACAGGTGCCTTTCCTTCTTTTAAGATCTCTTTGGGGTATAAGCCCAGTAGAAGCACTACTAGGTGAAAGGGTATGCACAATTTGATAAATTTTTGAGCATAGTTCCAAATTGCTCTCCAGAATGACTGGATTTGTTCACAGCTCCACCAACAATGTATTAGTGTCCCAGTATATTGGAGTCCCAGTTTTCCCACATCCCCTCCAACATTCATCATTATCTTTTCCTGTCATTTTAGCCACTCTCAGAGGTATAGTAGTATATATGCCTCTTTTATGAAGACAAATTCCCCATTTTTCTTCTTTCTTATCTCTTCTTCCATTGCATTACTCTTTTTTTTAATCTTTCTACTCTTTTTTTAAGATCATCCCCACATAACAGACTCATACCTATGTCCTCTGTCTAGGAAGATTACTTCAAAGTGCCCTAATGATGATATAAAATCTTCATAGGAATTACATATATTATTTTCCCATATATAATTGTAAATGTTTAATGTTAATAAATCATTATGATTTCTCACTAATGCATGCCTTTTGGTGATGCTTTTGAGTCCTGTGCCTGAAAGTAAAATTTGTACTCAGCTCTGCTGTTTTCCTCAGGAATATTTGGAAGTCCTCTATTTCTTTAAATGTCTATCCCCTCTCTTTCTTTACTCCAGCAAGAAAATATTCACTTATGCTGGATAAGTTATTCTTTTTTTTTTTTTTTAATTTAATAGCCTTTTATTTACAGGATATATACATGGGTAACTTTACAGCATTAACAATTGCCAAACCTCTTGTTCCAATTTTTCACCTCTTACCCCCCACCCCTCCCTAAATGGCAGGATGACCAGTAGATGTTAAATATATTAAAATATAACTTAGATACACAATAAGTATACATGACCAAAACATTATTTTGCTGTACAAAAGAATCAGACTCTGAATTATTGTACAATTAGCTTGTGAAGGAAATCAAAATGCAGGTGTGCATAAATATAGGATTAGGAATTCAATGTAATGGTTTTAGTCATCTCCCAGAGTTCTTTTTTGGGTATAGCTAGTTCAGTTCATTACTGCTCCATTAGAAATGATTTGGTTGATCTTGTTGCTGAGGATGGCCTGATCCATCAGAACTGGTCATCATCTAGTATTGATTGTTGAAGTATATAATGATCTCCTGGTCCTGCTCATTTCACTCAGCATCAGTTAGTGTAAGTCTCTCCAGGCCTTTCTGAAATCATCCTGTTGGTCATTTCTTACAGAACAGTAATATTCCCTAATTTTCATATACCACATTTATTCAGCCATTCTCCAACTGATGGACATCCATTCAGTTTCCAGTTTCTAGCCACTACAAAAGGGCTGCCACAAACATTCGTGCACATACAGGTCCCTTTCCTTCTTTATAATCTCTTTGGGATATAATCCCAGTAGTAACACTGCTGGATCAAAGGTATGCACAGTTTGATAACTTTTTGAGCATAGTTCCAAACTACTCTCCAAAATGGTTGGATTAGATTTCACAACTCCACCAACAATGAATCAATGTCCCAGTTTTCCCACATCCCCTCCAACACTCATCATTATTTTTTCCTGTCATCTTAGCCAATCTGACAGGTGTGTAGTGGTATCTTAGAGTTGTCTTAATTTGCATTTCTCTGATTAATAATGACTTGGAGCATCTTTTCATATGACTAGAAATAGTTTCAATTTCTTCATCTGAGAATTGTCTGTTCATATCCTTTGACCATTTTCAATTGGAGAATGGCTTGATTTTTATAAATTAGAGTTAATTCTCTATATATTTTGGAAATGAGGCCTTTATCAGAACCTTTGACTGTAAAAATATTTTCCCAGTTTATTGCTTCCCTTCTAATCTTGTCTGCATTAGTTTTGTTTGTACAAAACTTTTCAGTTTGGTATAATCGAGAATTTTCTATTTTGTGATCAGTAATGATCTCTAGTTCTGCTTTGGTCATAAAGACCTTCCCTTCCACAGGTCTGAGAGGTAAACTATCCTATGTTCCTCTAATTTATTAATGATTTCATTCTTTATGCCTAGGTCTGAACCCATTTTGACCTTATCTTGGTGTCTGACGTTAAGTATGGATCAATGCCTAGTTTCTGCCATATTAGTTTCCAATTTTCCCAGCAATTTTATCAAACAGTAAGTTCTTATCCCAAAAGCTGGGATCTTTGGGTTTGTCAAAGACTAGGTTGCTATATTTGTTGACTGTTTTATCCCTTGAACCTAATCTATTCCACTGATCAACTAATCTATTCCTTAGCCAATACCAAATAGTTTTGGTAACTGCTGCTCTATAATATAATTTTAGATCTGGTACATTGCTAAGCCACCATCATTTGATTTTTTTCATTAATTCCTTGAAATTCTTGACCTTTTGTTTTCCATATGAACTTTGTTGTTATTTTTCTAGGTCATTAATATAGTTTTTGGGAGTCTGATTGGTATAGAGCTAAATAAATAGATTAGTTTAGGTAATATTGTCATCTTTATTATATTTGCTCGCCTATCCAAGAGCATTTAATATTTTTCCAATTGGTTAGATCATACTTAATTTGTGTGAAAAGTGATCTGTAATTTTGCTCATAAAGTTTCTGATTTTCCCTTGGCAGATAGATTCCTAAATATTTTATATTATCAGTAGTTACTTTAAATGGAATTTCTCTTTGTAACTCTGACTGTTGGATTTTGTTAGTGGTATATAAGAATGCTGATGACTTATGTGGGTTTATTTTATAACCATCAACTTTGCTAAAGTTGTGGATTATTTCTAATAACTTTTAGTAGAATCTCTGGGGTTCTCTAAGTATACCATCATGTCATCGGCAAGAGTGATAATTTGGCTTCCTCATTTGCCTATTCTTATTCCTTTAATCTCTTTCTCAGCTCTTATTGCTATAGCTAGCGTTTCTAATACAATATTAAATAGTACGGTGATAGTGGGCAACCTTGTTTCACTCAGATCTTATTGGAATGTTGCAGTTTGTCTCCATTACATATGATGCTTACTGATGGTTTTAAATAGATGCTGCTGATTATTTTAAGGAAAAGTCCATTTATTCCTATACTCTCAAGTGTTTTTAATAGGAATGGATGTTGGATTTTATCAAATGCTTTTTCTGCATCTATTGAGATGATCATATGGTTTTTGTTAATTTGGTTATTAACATGGCCAATTATATTGATAGTTTTCCTAATATTGAACCAGCCCTGCATTCCTGGTATAAATCCTACTTGATCATAGTGTATTATCTTGGAGATGATTTTCTGTAGTCTTTTGCTAATATCTTATTTCAGATTTTAGCATCAATATTCATTAGGGAGATTGGTCTATAATTTTCTTTCTCTGTTTTCAGCCTACCTGGTTTAGGTATCAGTACCATGTCTGTGTCATAGAAGGAATTTGGTAGGACTCCTTCATTCCCTATTTTATCAAATAATTTATATAGCATTGGGGCCAATTGTTCTTTAAATGTTTGGTAAAATTCACATGTAAATCCATCTGGTCCTGGGATTTTTTCTTAGGGAGTTGTTTAATTGCCTGTTCTATTTCTTTTCTGAAATAGGACTATTCAAACAATTACTTCCTCCTCTGTTAGTCTGGGAAGTCTGTATTTTTTGGAGGTAGTCATCCATTTCACTTAGGTTATCAAATTTATTGGCATAAAGTTGAGCAAAATAACTCCTTATTATTTCTCTAATTTCCTCTTCATTGGTGGAAAGTTCTCCCTTTTCATTTTTAAGACTACTAATTTCGTTTTCCTCCTCCTTTTTCTAATCAGATTTACCAAAGGCTTATCTATTTTATTGGCTTTTTCATAGAACCAACTCTTAGTTTTATTAATTAGTTCAATAGTTTTTTACTTTCAATATTTTTAATTTCTCCTTTTAATTTTAGAATTTCCAATTTAGTATTTGATTGGGGTTTTTAATTTGGTCTTTTTTAGTTTTTTTTAGTTGCAAGCTCCAATTCATTAATCTTTTCTTTCTCTGTTTTATTCAAGTAAGCCTCTAAGGATATAAAATTCCCTCTTATTACCGCTTTGGCTGCATCCCACCAATTTTGGTATGATGTCTCATCGTTGTCATTATCTTGAGTGAAATTATTAATTGTATCTATAATTTGCTGCTTCACCCAATCATTTTTTAAGATGAGATTGTTTAGTTTCCAATTACTTTTTGGTCTATTTCCCCTAACTTTTTGTTGAATGTAGTTTTATTGCATCATGATCTGAAAAGAAAGCATTTACTATTTCTGCTTTCTTGCATTTAATTTTGAAGGTCTTTATGTCCTAATATATGGTCAATTTTTGAATAGGTTCCATGAACTGCTGAGAAGAAAGTATATTCCCTTCTATCTCCATTCAATTTTCTCCAAAGATCCAACATACCTAATTTTTCTAATATTCTATTTACTTCTTTAATTTCTTTCTTATTTGTTTTGTGGTTTGATTTGTCTAATTCTGAAGAGTGCAAGGTTGAGATCTCCTACTATTACAGTTTTGTTGTCTATTTCTTCTTGCAACTCTCTTAACTTCTCCTTTAGGAAGTTGAGGTGCCATACCACTTGGTGCATATATGTTTAATATTGATATTGCTTCGTTGTTTATGCTACCCTTTAGCAGGATGTAGTTACCTTCCTTATCTCTTTTTAATTAGATCAATTTTTACTTTTGCTTGATCTGAGATAAGGATGGCTACCCTGCTTTTTGACTTCACCTGAAGCATAGTAGATTTTGCTCCAGCCTTTTACTTTTACTCTATATGCATCCCCTGCTTTAAATGTGTTTCTTGTAAACAACATATTGTAGGGTTCTGACTTTTGATCCAGTCAGCTATCTGCCTCCTCTTTATGGGGAGTTCATCCCATTTACATTTACGGTTAGAATTACTAAATCTGTATTTCCTGCCATCCTAATAACCCCAGATTGTGCTTTACTTATTCTTGCCTCCCAACCCTCTTTCCCCTTTTAAACTTATGTACCCCTCTTGTATCACGATACTTATCCTCTTTATAATCCCTCCCTCCCCCTTTGAGTCTTTCCCTTCCTTCCTTATTACTCTTTTTCTTTTCCTTTTCCTCTCCCCGTTTTAATGAAGTGAGAGAAATTTCTCTAAATCAAATGTCAATTATTTTTCTTTGAGCCAACTCTGATGAGAGTAAGATTCACACAATGTTCCTCCCTCTCTAAATTCCCTCAGATATGATAAGTTTCCTTAGCCTCTTTGTGGGATGTGGTTTCCTCTTTTATCCCTCCTTCCCACCTTATTCTGCCATCATCCCTTTTCCATATCTACTTCCCTTTTTTATATCAGTGGTCCATAAACATTAGGAAGATTTTTATGTTTATTGCAACTTACACATAATGGTCCTGAGTACACTGGGGTGGGTTATCATTTACATCCTGTAAAAATACAGTTAGTGTCCCAGTGATGGAATGTATTCGATTATTATCATAAACTCTGATTTTCAATATCCAAGAATGTGGAATATCAGGGTCTTCATAATCCAATGGTTGTGAAATTGTGATCACTCCAGAATCTAAAAGACAAAAAAAGAGAAAGAAATACAAAAAGATGCAAGAGTATTTTATGATTCTATAGACCTTTGGGTTCAAGGATTAATACAATAGCCCATCTCAAATATATGATGTTTTTGATATATATTTTTCTTTAGTTCAATGATAAAACATGGAATATAATATGTTAATATACTTATATATTCCATCACTTTTCTTTTTCCCCCGAGGCAATTGGGATTAAGTGAGCTGCCAAGGATCACACAGGTAGGAAGTGTTAAGTGTCTGAGACCTAATTTGAACTGAGGTCCTCCTGACTTCAGGCCTGGTGCTCTATATCCACTGCGACACCTAGTTGCCTTCATCACTTTTCTTAAATGAATTTTGAAAAGCTATCTGGATAGACATAATGGCCCAATTCTATTCTGGATAGTTTGGAGAAAGTTTACAAAGTAAACACTTTTATTTCCTTTTCTAGATTATCAAAGTCTTAAATGAAAGTTACTCTTTTTCCAAACAAACAAACAAACAAACAAACAAAACAACTTTATATAGCTTATATCTCATTAGGTACTTATAAACAGGACTGGATTGAGATTTATCTCAAAATACTAGCCCTTGTACTAAGTCTAGAAATCATAGAATTGGATTTAATGCTTCTTGAAGCCTCAGAAGCAAATTAGACTAAACAAAGTTTTGCATTTTAAAGATGAGGAAAATGGCACAAAGAGTTTAAGTGACTTATCCAAGATCAAACAGCAAAAGGGCTAAGCAGACTCCCTGAGACTCACTGATTTCAATTTGAAATTGATAAGCACAACATTGTTTAGAAATACCATTTATATATTTGTTATATGGAGATGTTATACTAATATACTGATTAATTTACATTTCTATTAATGAGAAAGGAGAAGAGGAGAAAGGGAAGATGAAGGAGGGGAAAGGAGGAAAAGAGGAAGGTAAAGAGGGAGAGAGGGAGGGAGAGGGAGAAAGAAGGAAATAAGGAGAGAGGGAAGAGGGAGAGACACAGAGATAAAAACAGAGTTGAAGAGAGTGCCTAAATCTGTCCTTAGTCTTTGGAATAATACAACCATTAACAATTATTATTTCTACTTCTCTCTATGCCAAGGTAAGCTGTGGCAGCTTCTAGATTCTTGGTCAGCCAAAGCTCCCTTTACAGAGTTTAACATATGAAGATTCAAGATAGCTGCTGTGTGGAATCAAGAATGAAAAAGAAACATATTGTGGGACAAAGGTTTCTCACTTCCTAAATTTATATTAATTGTACATTGCTAGATGCCTGTTTCCCAAAGTCCATAGACAGAATCTTATTAGTTTTGTGTGGAATAATGACTAGTACCTTTCCTGTTATGCTTGATGGAAACATGAATAAAATGTATATTTGTGACTTACCGTCGCTTATAGAAAACTGTTTAAAAATTCCCACAAATTCATAGTGAACAGAGTCTCCAATGTCTCTATCATTTGCAGTTAATTTGATTAGTTCTCTTCCAAGGGGTAGATTTTCATAAATATTTATAGGTGCATCTGGTAGATATCTATAGGGAAATTTTTTTTTATAATTCAAAATAAACAAAAAAAGTTTTACTTATTGAACAATAGATTTTAAAATTTAAATTATTGAGTTAAATTATATAACTCTTATTTCATTTCCATTCTCATTCTCATTTAGTCATTTTTCCTTTTTAAAAACTACAATAGAAAAATGAAAAGGATTTGCATTCTAATTTTATCCCTGAAAATGACCAGCTATATGAGCTAAAACATGTTAAGTAACTTGATCCAACCTCACTCATAAATAAAAATAGACAATGCTGTTTAACTCATAGAGATATTTTGTACATTACCTTTAAAATTTTAAAGATAATGAATAATATAAATCAATGCAACACATTCTATTTACATTACAGCATGGTATTTGGGGTAGGGGGTAAAAACGTTAGAATTTACATACTTAGTTTCTTCCAAAACTTACGCAAAGAGTGGAATCTCATCATTAACATTCTGGATGTTTACTGTGATGGTGCCAGTACATGACTCGAGAGACATGTTTCCTCTGGTTCTGGCAGCAATCACTATCTGGAAACGCTAAAACAAATAAAAGAAGACAGTACATTTTTTATTCCCCCAAAAGTGCAAATTAAATTATTTCACATTTTAAAAGAATGTTTAGAAATCTAAGTTGAAGTTCATTTGAAACAACAGCATAGTCCAGAACAACTATTTATTTTTAGTCCTTTTATGGAGAATAGGAAGTTGAGATTTCTCATGCTCCCCATATCCTTGTGGTTTATGCTGCCTCATAAATGTGATAAAATATAAAAATTTTGGTTTTTGGAATCTTGTATCTGAAGTAATATATTAAGGTACCACTTAGATTTTTTAAAAATTAGGAATGAAAAAGCAATTACACTTCAGTTTTTAGAGGACAAGGTCTAATTCAGAATACTTTTCTTATTGTATTGGGAAAATTTTGAACAAAAGAAACATTTTTAAATTTAGAAAAAAAAACTGACGAGGGAGTTCATCATGACAAATATAAATAAAGAATATTATCTTATCACGAATGATATAAGTATGCTTGAAAAATGAGCTTCATAATTACAGGTACTACTATACAATAAACGTTTGTAGAATTGGATCTGATTATAATTTGAATTGGATTTGATAGTGAATTGAATTGATTTTGAAATTAAAAATTTATCTCAGATAATAATATTAGAATTATAAGTACTAATTGCACACTTATTTAATAAAAATATTTATTGAGCACCTTCCATTTATTCCATAATCATACATTAAGTGCCTATTGTGTGCTATTCTATGGTGGGGAAGATTCAACCTCTAGAAAAGCCAAAGGTTCCTTTCTTCACAAAATTTATGGTGGAACAAGGGAGATCAACTTCATATTGAACAAAAATTTTTTAAATTGCTAATATAACAAATGCACTGACATTGGCATTGTAAGATAGACGAAGGAAAATGTTTCTGCTTTTTTTTTTATTTGTTTAGAATATATAAATTTAAATCTTACAATTCAAAAAAAAACTGGAAAAAATACTAATATGTTAAAAAATGTCTGTGCTGAAAACACAGGATATTTAATCTAAAAAATGTACTAAGATTATTGATCATTTATAAAAAGAGGACTAATGAGCAAAACTGTACATCATATCTATACTCATAATGATGTAACTATTAATTCTTTAATCATCAAATATTTGAAAAATTCATTTATTCACTGAACCAACACTTGGTGTCTGTTATGTGCTGATTTATAATCCATGCTACTTGATAAGATGAAAAGTAAGATGAATATCTGTCAAAAAAAAAAAGAAAAAAAAAGTTGTCTTTTAAAATGATGATAGATGTTTTCCCCACATTTTGCTAGCTTGCCTGACAAATAATTTAATAGGATAGATATACAGAGAAAAAGTTTTACAATGATTATTTACTCCTTCAACCCTGTAGGAAAGAAACTATTCTGCAAGCATGGACTACATCAAACAAATAAGAAAAGACAAGATACAATGAGGTATAATTTGGCAAATGTAACTGAACTCTGATTTGACAAACATACTACTGGTAAATATAAGTTCTAAGCAGTTCAGAGACAGATACAAATTGCCTAGACATCAGATCAGAGAAAGAAAAACATTTCTCAAAGTGTGATCAATGGAACACTGAACACATCTGTTTTAAATGAAAAATATAGATATTAATCTTATTCTACTTATTAAGATTTCTAACGTGGTTGAATATGAAAAAAATATATGAAGTGAAACAAATTAATTTTGCTAAAAATGATACTAATTTGTCCACTCTAGTTAGAACTGTCTAACAATCTTACCCCAAGCCATGGATTTATAAGTTCCATCAACATTATTCAAACCTCAGAGAATTCTGTGCCCAAATTATTTTGAGAAACTCTGGCCTTGAAGATTACTTAACAAGAAATTGGGACTTAGTATTTAATAACAAATTAAAAAAAAAAAAAAACTTTTCCTAATAATCCTCTCTTATCTCAATCTTAATAGATTAAAAAACAGTTTTGAAGTAGGTATATTGATTTAAGAACTATCATATCTAAACATATTAATTCACTACAGGAATCAGTTTACCTCTTGCTAAAAATCTAAAAGTCAAAATTCCAGGAATATGACTTCAATTCAGGCCATTTGAGGGAGGTGGGGTGAGGAAGACAAGGGAGGGAAGAGGGAACCTGTACAATTAAGAAACATTGTCAGTTCAGCACCTTTCAGGGAAAGATGACCATCTTACCTTGCTTTTCAACAGTCCAAGAATCTAATTGGGTTACCATAAGATATAGAAGTACAAACTCTACTGAGAAAAATCACAACAAAACCCATCCATCCTCAAACTTTAAATAGTATGGAAAAATTTTAGGACATAGCACCAAATAATTTTTCTAGACAGAATTTCTCATTTTCTCTTATGAAATTTATTTTAACTTAAAAATAAAATGTCACATTCATGTGACACTTTAAGATTACATCATTACATTAACATTAAAACATTATTGTACTTAATTTTCAAAACAAAGCTATTCAATAGTGAAAGAGAATTGGACCCAAGTTTGAATGTGGGCTAAGCCACTTATTGGGTAAAGCACTCAACTTCAAGGGTCTCAATTTTCTCATTTGTAAAATGAGTGACATGGACATAATAATCTCTTAAAGTTGTTTCAGTTCTAAATCTATATGCCTATGATCCCCATTTTATAGTTAGAAAACCTGACAGCCAAAAAACTTCCATAATATACCTAAAGTTACAATACCAAAAAAAGTAGAACTACAACTTCAATCTAGGTCGTCTAAATTCCAGCCAAAAGCACTTTCCTCTAGACCATATGATATACATACCCATTCCATCCCCAAAACAAAGAAAAAGTAGAAGTTGTACAATAGAAAATATATGGTTATATTTATCTTGTGAGAAAAGAGATATTGGATTCAAAATAATTGAGAATTAAATTATCTCATTAAAGAAATAACAACATCACTGTTATTTGGATATTTGAAATTACAATGGACTAAGACATAATGAATAAACTGAATGATTTATTTTACTGTTCTGTTCCTTTGTACTTCATTCTTTCTTCCCAAACATTAACTAATTTAAATTTGATCAGGGGTTTTAAAATATAGGCCAGATCTCCATGGTAAATCAAAGCCTTATTTAATAAATTATTCTGATAATTCAATAAAATAAAAAAATGTAATATAATTTAATTGTTCTAAATGCTGCCTCAATTGTATTTTTCATGACTATGGAGACACATATACACACACACAAAAAAAAAAAAACCCTCTGAAATAATGTTAATAAAATTTAAGAGATAAACATTAAGATAGTTACTTTTTACTTGCCCAGAAAAGTAGTAATAATAATAATGTCCCTTATCTTAAGTGAATTTTCAAATAGAGAAAGAAAGAAAATGACAGAGAAAGACACACAGAGAGAGAGAGAGAGAGAAAGACAGAGAAAGAGACAAAGAAAGAGTAGTAAAGGTAGAAACCAAGATACAAAGACACAGAAGAGACAAACAAAAGATAGTTGTATAGAAGGATAGCGAGACAGAAGATAAGCACTCTGACACTGGATTCAGAAAGTTCTAACTTCCACATATTGAATCTGACACATGATGTATGACCATCAGCTAGCTACATAATTTCTTATTTTCATGCAAAACTCTTTATATCTATAAAGAGCAAAAGTTATCAACTATAAATCATGGAATGAATTGCCATACAGATACTTCACCACTATTGAAATTGCAGATCTCAACCCTGTTCATATACTAATACTAATACGTGCATATCTATCTACATCTACACATATCTTTATACGTTGTAATGTGCACATATATGTATATATACATGTTAACATATAAACACATATAAATGTATACACATTCATACACAAAGCATACATATGTACAAGTATATTATATGCATACATATTATAGAACCCTCTATTTTTAATTTCATTTGAAACATTGCTTTATAACTGTTGGAGAGAAAACATTCAAAGAAAATCATAGTGGATTTTAGGAATGGGGGAAGAACTGCCTTCAAAAAACATTTAAACATTAAAAAAAATTGGTAACATATTTAGATATCCTTTGGGTGTATTTTTTCTTCAATTCTCACCTTAAGATTTGTTTCATAATCCAGATGAGGTTCAACAGTTTTAGAAAGAATGCCATTTGTTGAATCCAAAGCAAAGTAATCTGTGGCATTAACTGTGGAACTTAATATTGAAAACTAGAAAAACAAATGGTTAATATTTCAGCAAAAGGCATGTTTTGAGTCCTGACATTGTTGAAAGAATCTTATTTGGCAAGAATTTAATAAATTAATTCTGTGAAGACATTCCACAAAGCAAGCAGAGCTTTCATTCAGTTCCAAACTTCAAAAACAATCTATATATACTTTAAAACACGGTTGTATGTGTGTATCATTTAGTCTCAGTATCACAGCTTTTTGATAAACATTTAGTATTTGTTGAATTATTAATTGAAATCTTAATGCTGAATTTTTAAGACTGAAAATAAAGAAATTTATTTCCTACTTCCTAACTCAAACAACCACCACACAAGGGAAAAGCACTGTCATTTGGAAGAAAATACCTGACTTTAGCTCCCTATCAATGATCTGAACATCCAAAAAAAAAAAAAAAAAAAAGACTACAGTTTTAGACAAACACACTGTTTTATGGGCATCAGCATCCTTCCACCCATAGCTTCTTTATATGACTATAGTTAGTTTTTAAAGCAAACTTACTAAAATGGCCTGCCTGACTAAATAGAAGTGTGAAAGTAATAATGATAATAAATCCTATTCTCTAGACCAGGATTGGGGAGCCTTTGCTCTGCCAAGAGCCATTTGGATATTTATAACATCATTCACAAGCCATTCAAAATTATCAACTTACAGGACTCAAGATGTGGGAGGTTGCTGTACCTAGATTTCAGTTCATCATTACCTGCTTTTGCTTTGGCAGGGTCAGATCAAATAATTTTCTGGGCCTTATTCAGCCTGCAGGCCGGATGTTATCCTCCTCTGCTCTAGACCAAGGTAATATGTGTAAAATAAGAATAATTTTCTGTGGTGTTTTCTTCTTTTGTATATTACTCTCTTCTTTGTATATGATTCTCTTCTTTTTTATATGTACATTAATGTTTTTTAGCAAAACTCCTGATATGAACAATAAAATAATTATTTTCAATCTACTTCCCAACTTTTTGAGAGGAAATTGACTTATGCTGGCTAGTCTATCACTGGGCAGATAAATTGGCTACTTTATGATAAAATCTAATTAGAGATGCTTTTTTAAAAGATTACCTTTCCTCTTTCCCTGTTGCCAAAGTTCTGTTATCTTTTTCTTCCTTTGTCTGTGATTTGGGGATGGAGGATCCCTGGTGGATTATTGGATGAGTCTTCCAAAGTAGGCAAGTTAAGTAAGTATTTGAATATCTTTATTGTCAAGACAGATTACACAGGGGGTAGGGGTGTGTGTGTGAGTGTGTAACATAGCTACATTTTCAGAGCAATATTTCATTATAATCAATTTGCCATGTGCAAATGTTCTACTTATAGATTCATTTCTCTAGAAAGCTATACTTTAAGCTTCAGCTTTAACATCCTCACTTAGGAACCTAGAAGAGACAGACTAAAATACTCAAATAGATTCATGATTTCATTGGTATGGGTACTGCCTCCTTTGGGATAGAGTGTAATCTTTCCATCCCTTCTCATTAAATCTGATTTTTGTATGTCCATATTTTTCTTTAAACCTTCCATAGAGGATCTACTCAGTGAACTTGAAGTTTTAGGTTCTTTTTCATATTTTAGGTATATCAATGCTACAAATGGGCTATTCATCTATTATCTTTAGCCCTGTTAAGTTCTATCTACAGTCTTTCCATATATTCTTGTCTTGGTGATATTCACCATACTATAAATGACAACATGGTCAGGAGAAGGTGGTAACTAAATTTAGGAAAGAATTGGTTTAAATGTCTTATGCAGCTCTTATTAACAATTCTGAGACCACAATGAATTCACTATTTAATATTTCTAAGTTCATTCTCCCCACCTGTAAAATGGGAATAATAATACCTCACAAATTTATAGAAAAGATCAATTTAAGCAATGCATATAAATCACTTTATAAATCTTGAAATACTATATAAATGCCCAATATTATTTTTTCTACACATTACATAGTTGGTAATATGCCATAGACTTCTTGGTACCACTATTCATCATTCCTTTGAGTCCATTGCATTTTAAATTCTTTGCTCATGATTCATAGTCATAAACTACCTCTAGAAGAATGTTAGTGTTTAAAGAAAAGATGAGCAGTTCAAAAAAGTTGAAATCATGGAATTGTTTAGCAGTTTCCTTAAAGCAATATACCGTGATTTGTTCTTTCTATTCAGTTATGGATCCAACTCATTCTCCAAATTGCAGTATTATGGAAATGGATTTATCTTGATAGACCTATTCAAAGGACTACTCTTTCAACAGAATATCATTAATTGGGCAATATACATTTTAACATAATTTGTTTCTTTCAGTATGGATTGCTAAACTTTTCTTAAATAGCAATGGATTTTATTCAGAAGGACCTTTGACATTGTAGCACTTGGTACAATGACGTTTATTGTGGGCTTTAAATGGAGAACCTTGTCATTCATAGAGATTATTTCTATTTTGATTATGTAAAACATGGCTTCCATGATACATATAAATTACTTAAATGAAGGTTACTTGATGTTACAATCAAGTAGGTGATACAGAAAAAATGTTGGCATTGGTCATATAATCATTTATATTCTTAAAGATTTGGAAAGCAATTACTTTGAGAAAAGTTTTTACGTAATATTTTGCTTTACTATATAAAATTATTCTGAAAACTAATGAAAAAAAGCAGAATAATCTTAAAGTTACTTTGTCTATTTCTTAGTTTTTTTTTATTTCTAAAGATGTAACTCATTAGAAAATCACTTATAAAAGTCTTCTTGTTTCCTTCTCATGTTTTTATTATATACTAGCAATGCCTGCCTGAATCATTCTATAAAAATCTTGTCTTCCCCACACCCACCCCAGCACTTGAGAAAACATCAGCAACTACAGATCATTTTCTTTTACGTTCTCATAATGCAGGTTTTTATCTTGAGCTCAGCAAAAGTATAGTATATAAAATGTTCACAGCTACATTTCCCAACCTTTGCAAAAAAGAAAGAGTAGAGAATCTACTTTCTTCTTCCTAAGGTATAAGTTTGTTCATTATAATTTTATAGCATTTCTTTTCCTTTTTTGGTTCTTTCTTTTTCTCCTTCCTTCCTTCTTTCCTTTTTTTCCTTTCTTACCTTTTTGTTAAGGGGATATAGGTCCCTCACTATTTCCTGTTACTTTTATCAATAATGGATTGCAAATCAACTCATACTCTAAATCCATGGACTTGCTAACCATAAATCTCTACTTGAAAAGGAGATCATTTATATGGCTCAGTGGTTTCCAGCATTCTCTCTTCTTCTCAGTGTGACAATTAATTTTCATTGTTTAAACTTATCTCCCAAAATAGTAACTTTTGTCATTTTTTTATTTTGTTCATGTCCTATTCTTCAGGATTAACAGATGATTTAAACAGACAGGGTTTAAACAGACAGGGTAGTAATACACAATGTCTTCTCACCACTAATTTCAATGTTTCCTTAACCAGTGGATAATCTTACTTCACATGAACAAATGATTCTGAAATTATTCCTAAATTGGTCACTACTGTTTTTCTGTTTATAAGATACAGTCTTTGTTTTTATTTTTGCTTTGACATTATTCAATGCTCATCATGACCAGCAATGAGATACAGCAAGGTATTTCTCAAAGAGAATATAATTGCATGTCTTAAGAATAAGAATATTAGCATTAAAACAAATAATTTTTTTTTGGCAAAGTTTGGAGTCATTAAAAGAACTTTGCAATTTTCCAAAGACAAGTTCTCTCTCTCTTTTCATTTACATGTGTATGAATACATACATATATGTGTGTGATATCAGTCTAAAAGTATTTTATAAATACTAAAAAGAAAATTATGTGCATTTACATACATATAATAACACACACATATAAGTATCATTCAGAAGGAATTGTACAGCTTATAAGAATAGTCTATAATACATTGTAAAAATCATTACAAAAAAGAAGTAGAAGAAAGAATATCATCAAAGAAATGCTTGAACAAAAAAAGGTCATGTGATGAAAATGCGGAATACCAATGGACAGCCCATAGGCTCCACTTACACCCTTGCAATTTCAAGATACTAGTATGAGACCTTATATGTAGGGAGAAATATGTGTAGTGAAATTGTGAAGGAATGGGTTGGATGGGTTCCATATTGGAAAGTTAAAGGGTAAAATATACATTGTGGAGATGAGATCAGAAATATCAATCCAAAAACAACAATCCAAAAAACAACTCAACTTCTTAGTGATGATCTAATTTGTACTTCATTCTTCAAATAGCAAGTATGAGTTCATCAACAGGAATCCAGTGATAAATAATTGCCAGTTGATAGCTGCAATCAAAGCTCAGAATAACTGAAAAGGCTAAGAACTTGATTTTTGATTCTATGGAGACTTTATATGAAAGAATACAAAATTTGTGATAATGTTTCAATGTAGTAATATGATTTATTATTTAATATGTGATCTAAGAGATTAGATAGTTTTTATTACTATAATTAGAATACAGATCATTCTTACTCTATAAAACCATGGAAAAATCTAAAGTGATTAAATCTATTTTATTCCTCTAAATCTTGCTAATATGTAATTATGTTGTCATCGCTTCTTGATTAATCCTACAGAACACAGAAACCAGAAAGCACATAAAGATCCAGAATATCCTTTATGTGAATTGTGTGTGTAATAAAGAAAATAGTCTGAAATGGGATGTATAAAAGGAAATGAAACATGAAAAGATATTCAATCAGTTTGTGTAAATGTAATAAAATGGACAAAAAGAAAAGTAAGCACAATTTTTATGTAGTGTTTTCAGTCCACCTTTGAAAATTTATTGCCTTTTCTTTTCAAAATACATTGTATTTATTATATGTAAACATAAGACTTTTAAAATTTTAAATAACAAATACCAATTGAAATGATTTCATTGTCATTACTAAATAATATTTTATAGTTAACAAAGAAGTTAGGAAAAAATTCAATGAGTTTATTAACTTACTTCAACCTCTTGACCTGGGTCTGGATCTCTTGCAAGAATCATGTATATGAAAGCAGATGATGGAATGTTTTCAGGAACAACTACAGAGATACCTAAATCATTACAGAAACAATTATGACTAATAAAGTAAACTATTACCATTTCTATTTCTTATTTGATAATAGGCCTGCTTTTAACATTTATTCTTTTATTGCAGGCTCTTAACTGAGAAACCTCACAGCTGTTTTGGTGACTCCATGCTTTCCATGTTTTCCATGCTACCAACATGTCTCAGTATCTTTGTGCCCCTTCTTTTATACACTTCCAAATTTGGCCAAGTGTAGACTGAGGTGGGGGTGGTGGAATGGGGAGGAGTTAAATGGCAGTCATGTTGAGTAAAATGTGGGTGGTCACTGGGGCATGATCCACCCTCAAAACAGCTGCAGAATTTAATTGTTTGATTCATTCATGTCAAACTCTTGGATATTCAACTCTTTCCTCTGTGTGTCTTCCTTCCCACCTCCCAGAAGGCTATAGAACACATATGGATTAGAGAAAACACACACACACACACACACACACACACACACACGTCCTCTTACATTACCACAGCCTCTTTACCCTGTCTGGGAAAGTTGCCTTAGAGAAACTGAAAATGTATATACTATATCTCAATGTGGAGTGACATAATCTCTTTTATTCAGTGTGATTCAACAAATTTTTTAATTATATTTTAAATAACATTTTTTTTAAATAACAGAATTTTTGCTTAATGTTATACCAGAAATCAAAGGAACAAAAATCAAAGAATAGATAAATTAATAAGGGAGAAATACATTGAATCAAAGAATTACTATCATAATAATTAAGTCACCAAATCTGAATCCTAAATTCATGCTCTGTGACATTTGTAAAGAGTATTTTGAGTACAGCTATATGACTT
The DNA here is from genome assembly GCF_902635505.1 of Sarcophilus harrisii. Taxonomy (NCBI): domain Eukaryota; kingdom Metazoa; phylum Chordata; class Mammalia; order Dasyuromorphia; family Dasyuridae; genus Sarcophilus; species Sarcophilus harrisii. The sequence goes on along the minus strand of NC_045430.1, from coordinate 141,052,875 downwards.
AATTATTTGATCTGTTTTGATCTTGGAGTGTATATGATACATTTAGAAGTAGATGTTATAAGTTAGTGATCTGCATTTTCTTTGAACTAAGGTAGAAATAATGGCCACATTTGTACACTGAGTTTCTATGAATGGAGATGTAAAAATCACCTATCCATGGTTCCTAAAATCAGAAACAAAATGACAGAGAAAAGTGAAGAGCAGACCTGAGCTCTCCCCGAAGACACCACCAAAAACTTTAAATAATGGCCTTCAAAATTATGGAGCATCAGAACCCACAAAAAGATGGGATGGAAATTTTTTTAGCCAAAGAAGATCAATAAAAAAGGTGTGTTGCACCAGGGTGAGAGAGGAGCACGGTTCAGTACTGGTTATAACCCAGTAAACTACCAGCAGACCTTGGGAGCAAATGAATCAATGATAGCAGTAGTAGTTTCCAGATCACTCAGTCCAAAGACCAGGTGGGAAGTGGAGGGATAGGAGAAATGATCAAACTGGTCAAATGAAGATTAGGGAGGTCCCTTTGTAGACATCAGGAACAGGATTCTGTTATCTTGCCTATTATTGTATATGGTACACAGTACTGAGTCTCAGTCCCATGGTGAGGAGCACTACTGCACCAGACCTGGGGTCAACAACAAAGTTCAAACTCTGGGTACAGTTCCAGAGTGGAAAAGAGTGCTCACAGATGAAAACACAGGCCAGGAGAATAGTAAACACATCACTCTCTAGATCAGACCATCTTAGGAAGAATCAAAAACTTAGAGGTCACTAAAATTATCTTTGCAAACAGCTGCACAAAAAACCTGAACCTTGGCACAGTTTCCCCCATCCACTCAAGAAGCAAAATCCCATTTTAGCATAGACTTAAAGGTCAAGAGGTAGACTGAAAAAAATAAGCAAATAGGAGAAAAATTGTGACTATAGAAATTTATTATGGAGACATGGAAGATGGAATCACAAACTCTGAAGGAGACAACAAAGTAATAACTGCTAAATCCAAAGTCACCAAAAAAAAAAAAATATTTGATTGGTCTGCGGCCATGAAAGAACTGAAAAAAGGATTTTAAGAATCAATTATATGAGGTAGTGGAAAAATTAAGAAGAGAAATGAATGATTCAAAAAAAAAATCTTGGAATCTGGTTGGAAATCTTTACTTTCTTTTTTTTTTTCTTGGTTTTTTTTTTTAGTTGGGTCTATTTTTTTCTTTATAATATGACTAACTTGGAAATTTATTTTGCATTACTGAACATATATGACATATCAAAAAGCTTTCATTCTCATTGCCAGAGAGGGGGAAGGAGGAGAGAATTTGGAACTCAAAAAATTTTAAAAACAAGTTTTAAAATTGTTTTAAAATGTAATTCAGAAAAAAATAAAATGCTAAATAATAATAATAATTAAAAAAAAAAAAACCAATAGCTTGAGTGTCCTGCATGAAGTGAAGAACAAAAACCTTAGAAAAAGATCCAAAGGTACCTTATTGGTCACAGTGAATGTGGCTCTGTTCCTATTGCTACAATTACTAGCCTGCATTGTTATATGAGATACAGACATTTAAAACACACAACCCACATAAGACAAAACAAAACAAACAAACAAACAAAACAGTTCGAGCTTGACTCAATTAAAACAACACATCTTATTCACTCTGGAGTTGGAGGGGCTTCTTCCAGGTACACACACATTTCGTTTTTACTGTGACTTTACTCCATCCTTGGGATGTATAAATTTAAAACAGATGAATAAAGAAGGTGAAGTAGTCACATAATATTTGGGACCTTCATCATTCTCATTCAAGAAGCTGAGGCTTTTAATCCATAATTACAAGTGTTATTTTCAAAATGTGAAATTCTCACCCTCTATTTTCATATTGATTTTGGTTGTTTCCTTTTAAAAACTTGTTTAAGAACATTAATCTTTGTTATGAACATTGAAGACTAACATACCTCCTCCAGTAGAAAAGCCAGGATCACAGATGACAGGATCATCTACATTTTCCACAAAAATTGTAAATAAGTAGGAACTGGTGTTATTTCCATTATCTTTGGCCTCTATTTCCAAAGGGTAGGCATTAGGACGATTTGAGTTGTCAAGGGTCAAAGGTTGAAGCAGAGTAATTGTTCCTGTTACTAATGACAAAGAAAAGAAATTATAAAACTAAATAATAGAGCCTCTTAACTTACTTGAAGGATATGTTTTTCTTCAAGAATGTAGATACATGTTTAGTAATTCTTCATGCTCCAATTTGTTTACATTAAAATAATCATTATTTAATTTTTAAAATGAATATTAAAACTGACTTTTATTTTCTTTCAGGCTTTCATATTTCCATGTTCTCTTTATATTCATTTATTGTTTAAGCAAATGTAGTACTCAATATGCAAATGTTCATATGAAGGTACATTTTCATTTCAGTATGAAACTCTTAAAAATCATCAAGCTTTCCAAAATCTAAGAATATAATTCTAATAATAGAATTTTAGGAAATCTGAAAGAGCATAAGCAATATATGTATTTAGGCATAGAATATTAGTCACATCATACCATATAAGTCAGATTATGAAAACAAACAGACAAACAAACACATAACTATACATTTAACTTTTAAGATCAGAAGATTCAGGCTATAAGGCAACTAGGGGAGATATAGTAGCAATAGGAAACATGGTATCCCATTCATTGTAACCAAAAAAGTATATTTGGCTATTTCTCTAAGATCATTATTCACTAAGATATTCAAGCTACTGTTTTTTTTTTTTTAATCCAGTGTTTTATTTTTCTGAATTACATGAAGAAACAATTTTAATATTTGTGAGTGCCAAATTTGGGATCAGAAAGACCTATGTTTGAATTCCACCTCATATATTTACTAGACATGTCATTCTGGGAAAAATCATGTGACCTCAAATAGTCTCAGATTTCTCTTATGTAAAATGGGAATAATGATAATTGCACCTGTGTCAAAGAATTCTAATGAATATCAAGGACAATTATATATGTAAAATCCGCTTGCAAACTTTAAAACAGTACATAAATATTAGCTATGAATTTCAACATTAATTATAATAATACAAATAGTATAAAACCTCAGGATTTTATTAATAGTTGCAGAAAAATCTTCAATAAAATTATTTGGGCAAAAACATTTAAAAAGTATAAGAATAAATGGCTATTTTAGTTAGTACTATAAACAATAGATATTTAAAACCAAGGGCTAAAAACATTTGTAACGTAAAAACATTAGAAGTCTTCCCAAAAATTCTAAGGTAGGAGAATATTGACCACTATTATATATTAAAGATGTGATTATAAAAATTATAGCTTGAGAGAATATATATAACATAAATGTAATATATATAATTTATTAGTTACATATAATTAGCACATTTATATCTATCACATAATACATATATTTTGCATATTTACTCACCAAAACAAGTAACAAATAGATACATCATCAAGACATAAAAGGTCACATTATTATTAAATTTGGAGAACAAAAAAGAAATTAGCTTTTGGATGCACAACAGGAGAAGAATTTATGACCAAAGAAAGGATAGAGAGGACTCAGAAGATAAAATAGATGATATTTGCATTTTTTAAGGTTTTGTTCAACCAAATGCAGATAATGCAGCTAAGATTAAAATGAAAACAGTTAACTGGCAAAAAAAAAAAACAAAAACAAAAAACAAACAAACAAAAAAAAAAAACACAATACCTAATCTTTGAAGTTTGTTTCTCTGATAAGTCTTTCAAAAAACAGGTTCAAATTTAAAATGCTGAGACCAATCCCCCAATTGATAAATGGCCGAAGAATATCAATAAGCAATTCTAAAGCTAAAATAAAATCGCTAATACTTAGGTAAATCAAAATAAAACAACTTTGAGATTCTTATATCTATCAGATTGAGAACAGTGACACAAAAAAGGGAAATTTATAAATATTGCAGGGGCAATAAGAGAAAAATTATATTAAAGCATAGTTAATGGGTCTATGAATTGATGCAGCCATTATGGAAAGTGCTTTGGATCTATAACTCCAAAAGTTACTAGATAGTGTACATTTTTTGCCCCAATGGCACCATAACTAGATTTTTACCCAAAAGAGATCAAACAAAAAAAAAAAAAGGGAAGTTCCTTTATATATAAAAACTTTTATACTCCTTTGTATTAGTCTAAAAGAATTAAAGAGTAAGATTTGCCAATCAATTGGGGAATCGCTGAACAAATTTTAGAACAAAATATAAAATATAAATTTAATAAAATTTATCTTGCTAAAAGAATCAATAAAGGGGACCATTTCAGATAAATAGAAAGAATTGAACAAAATCATTAAGAATGAAGTGAACAGAACCAGAAGAGCAATTTATACCAGTAGCCAATTTAAGAAGCTTTTATTAAGCACCTACTATGTGCCTCTTCCTCCAAAAAAAAAAAAATGTTAACCTCCTAGTACACAAAGAAAGGCAAGGAAAAAAATAAAATGAAAAGTACTTACTTTCAAGGAATTCAATCTGATGAGAACATGAAAAATCAAGATTTAATATCCCCACAATACACATATAGGTTTTCATATACACACATCTATGCATGCATATATACATATAGATGCATTTATATATGGATATGCATATAGATATTTGTGTACATGTGCGAGAGATAAATTTAAGACACCTGAGAGGAATTGAGAGAAATAAGAAAGGCTTCATTTAGAGGGTAGAATTTGAACTGTGACTTGAAGAAAACCAGGAAAGTCAGGAACCAAAGATAAAGAGAGAGATAATTCCAGATAAAGGGGATGGTAAGAGAAAACGTCTAGAGTCAGGAGATGGAGTATCTTACTCAAGAAACAGCAAGGAAGTCAATGTCATTGGATTGCAACCTCTGTGAAAGGTAGCCAAATGAGGGATTTTACATTTAATTCTAGAAGCAATAGAAAACCATTGAAATTTATTGGGTGTAGATGTAACAAGATCAGACTTGCACTTTAAAAAGATACATTTGATAAGTAAATGACGGATGGAATTGAGTGTAGAAATATCAATCACCAGGCCATTTTGCAGTAGTCCAGGTAGAAGGTGATTATATCCTATCCCAGAGTGGTGGCAGAGGGGAGAAGTAAACATATTCTAGAGATGTTATAGAAGCAGAATTTATAGAATTTGGCAGCAAATTGGAAGTGAGAATGAGTAGTTGAGGATCATATCTATGTTGCATTACTATGTGACTGGGCAATGATAGTGCTTTCAACATGAATAGGAAAGTTAAGAAGCTGAGTCCCTTACAGGCAAAGTTAATTAGAGGCTGGAGCTCAGTATGAAAGTTATGGCAGGATAAGTAAATCTGAAAATTATCAGCACATAGATGAATTAAATGAATTGAAGACATGGGAGCTGATGAAATTACCAAATGAAATAGGATAGAGGGAAAAGAGAAATAGCTCATACTTGAGGTACACTTTGAGATTATTGGGTGTGACCTGGATGAAGATCAAGAAAGTAGGCTTAGAAGGAGGTGTCATACAGATAAGAGGATAATTAGGAGTATTATTCAGAAGAGCAAGATGATTTAGTGTCAAAAACTTTAAAGAGATTAAAAAAGAATGAAGATTGAGGTTATTAGGATGTTGATAACAGATCATTGATAACTGTACAGAGAACAGTTCCTGTTGCATTAAACTATAGCAAAAGCATTGTAAAAACCAACAATTCTGAAAAATTTGTTTAGCTTTAAAGCTCTTTTATAACTTACTTCCAATCTATTTTTCTGACCTCTTTATCATTTCTTCTCATGCATTCTAGTCAGTATAGTCAGACTTTTGTTTCAATACATGGCATTCCATCTTCCATCTACATCCATGCCTTTGCCTTAGTCATTCCCAGTAACGTACATCCATCTCACCTCTAACTCAGAGAATCCAATCCCTCACTTCCTTCAAAGTGCAGATCAAGCATACACTTATACGTAAAACCTTTATTAATGCCCACAAGTACGATTTCCCTAAATACCTAACTACATTGTATTTAACTACTTTGCATTTAATTTGTATAGATAATATTTTAGTCTTTTTTGGTTGTAATAGACTCTTTGTGGCCCCTATAGCAGTTTTCTTAACAAAGATACAGTAATGGTTTGTAATTTTCTTTTTCAGAATATTTTACAGATGAAGAAACTGGGGCAAACAGTGCTAAATAACTTGCCCATTGTCACAAAGTTTATAGGTGTCTCAGATTGGATTTGAATTAAAGTTTTCTGTTAACAAGGCCTACGCTCTATCCCCTATGCCACTTCACTGCATTATATTTTTAATTATATTAATACTTATATATAGGTTCTGTATAAACATGTATATGTTATCTCCCTTGAAGCAGGGAGCAAAGATTGTTTCAGGGTTTGTTTGTTTTTTGTTTTTGTTTTTGTTTTTTGTCTTTGTATTTCCATTGCCTTGCACACAGTAACTACTTAATCAATTATTGCTGTCAGACTGAACTACAAATCAACACTTTATAGAAATAAAGAATGCTTTAAATAAGTAGGGAGATGGAGCAGCTAGGTGGTGAAATGCATATAGCATCAGTCCTGAATTCAGAAGGACCTGAGTTCAAATCTGATCTTGGACATGTAATACTTCCCAACTGTGTGACCCTAGGTAAGTCATTTAACCTCAATTGCCTCAGCAAAAAAAAAAAAAGAAAGAAAGAAAGAAAGAAAAAGAAAAAAAGAAAAAGAAAAAGAAAAAACAAATAAGTAGGGAGTTCTTAATTCATAGTTGAGTCCAGCCAATATAAGAAATATGAAAATATTACCTAATTTAATCTATAGATTTACTACCATATCAAAGCAATTATAGAATAAAATAAAATATATTTTAGTGGAACAAATGCTCAAAATACAAAAAGGAGTAATGAAAATAGCAGGAATTAAAGGAGTCTAGCATTATGTTATATGAAAAGGTAATAATCATAAAAATTATTAGTACTTTTTAAAAAATAGAAAGACCCAGAATCAATTGAATGTTTCGATTTAATATTGGATACAACAAAGCACAAAAACTACTGGATATGATTCCCTATTTAACAAAAATATTTAGACAACTATTAAAGCAAGTTAGCAGTTTGGGAGAAATTATATGTAGAGCAATATTTTCAGCCATGTACTGCAATAATCTCTAAATGAACATGTAGCCTCAATATAAATGGTCATATTACTTGAAAAATATTCAAGGCAAATGGAAGAAGATACTGGATGCAATTATGAAATTTGAGAGAAAATAAGTGATACAAGAACATAAAAGAGAAAATATATAATATGAATTAAATTAAAACATTTTTGTGCAAAAGCTTAATGGAGCCATAATAAATGAAGCCATCGACTGGGGAATAACCTTTACATTATATACATATAATATATATATATATATATATATATATATATATATATAGTTGTATTATAGTTTTTTTTTATTTACAAGATATATATGCATGGATAATTTTTTAGCATTGATAGTTGCAAAATATTTTGTTCCATTTTTTCCCTCCTTCCCCCTCCCCCCTCCCCTAGATGGCAGAAAGACCAATACATGTTAAATATATTAATGTATATGTTAAATACAGCATACGTATACATGTCCATACCATTATTTTGCTGCACAAGAAGAATCGGACTTTGAAATAGTATACAATTAATCTGTGAAGGAAATCAAAAATTCAGGCAGACAAAAATAGAGGGATATGGAATTCTATATAGTGGTGCACACTCATTTTCCTGAGTTCTTTTGCTGGGTGTAGCTGGTTCAATTCATTACTGTTCTATTGGAACCGATTTGTTTCAACTTATTGTTGAAGAGGGCCACATCCATCAGAATTGATCATTATATAGTATTTTATTGAAGTATATAATGATCTTCTGGTCCTGCTCATTTCACTCAAATCAGTACATGTAAGTCTCTCCAGGCCTTTCCAAAATCATCCTGCTGGTCATTTCTTACAGAACAATAATATTCCATAATATTCATATACCACAATTTATTCAGTCATTCTCCAATTGATGGGCATCAACACAGTTTCCAGTTTCTGGCCACTACAAAGATGGCTATCACAAATACTCTTGCACATACAGGTCCCTTTCCCTTCTTTAAGATCTCTTTTGGATATAAGCCTAGTAGTAACACATCATATATTTTTGATAAAGTTCTTATAATTAAGGTGGAAAATGGATTTTGTTGTAGTTAAAAAAAAAAAAAAAAGAGTTAGCCTGGAAGTCAAGACATTATTCTAGTCTCTTTCTAACACATACTATGTGACCCCAGAAAAGTCATTTAAACTCATGGTGCCATGCTTGAAGAATACTTTGAGATGATAAATTATGGAGGAAGTATTGATCCATAAGGATAAAGAGAATTCAAGTTCATACAAATCAAAAAGTTTTAAGACAAATCTTAAGACATACTTTATAGCATTTTTCATGGTAGCAAACTCATACACACAAATTTGAAAGAAATGGCTGTCATTGATTGTGAAATGATTGAACAAATTGTGATGCACACATGTAATAGAATGCTATTTGCCATAAGAAATGAAAAAAATATGAAGAACTCATAATAAATTGGAAAGATTTGTTTGAATGGTATGGTATCCAGAACCAAGAAAATAATTTACATAGTGAGTGCATTAATGTAAAAGAAAACAACAGTGAAAGACATCACAATTTTGATCAATGCTGTGACCAATTTTGACTTCAGAAGACTGACAGGAAAAAACCTCCCTTCTCTTGGAAAAAAGATGGTAAAGTAAACTTGAAGAATGAGACATTAATTGGCAGATATGGTCAATGTTTCGATTTGTTTTGATTAACTATATTTCTTTGTGGTAAGAAAGAATTGTGTGTTGGGAGAAATTCGTTAGAACAATAATATTAAAATATCAAAACTTATAATAATTATTATAATAAATTAATTAATTAAACTGCTTATGCTAGAGAAATCCAGGGTTTCCTCTAGCCTTTTTAATATATTTATCTATGTTATTTTATTTTCTAAAATGACTATTTTCATATACAAAAAAGAAAAGAAAAAAAGGATTTTATATGAGGCCACAATTTTATTACTTATAACATATTTTATAAGTAAATATTTACTCAGAATATCACATCAGTTCTAGAACTGTTTCATTTGTGTTTGTTATCCTCTGAATCTGGTTCTGAATTCTTCTGTCCCTTTCTTTTTTTAATCTCTGTTTTTTTGGTTATTTCTAGAATTTTTCATTCTAATTTATTCTATCATCTGTCGAGATGGGTATCATTCTTCATCACTTGTTCTCCAAAATTATGCTTGAACTTTGTATTGAGTAGATTTCTTTACTGACTCAAAATTTGTAATATTTTTAGTATAATCTAACTTATTCTTCTGGTTCTCTTCACTCCATTCCATAACTGGTTATATAATCCTTCTCAGTTCTTTCTAAAAATCTTTCTCATCATTTATATTAGAAAACTAGTATTCCATTACATCCCAATACCATTCACCAAATAATGGACATCATCTTAGTTTTCAGTTCTTTGACAAAATAAAAACGACTGCTATCAATATTTTTGTACATATAAGACTTTTTTTTTTTCTTTATTCTCTTGTCGGTATGAGATACTAGACAGTACCATTGCATGAGTCTTTTTACTACCCTCAATTTTCTACTTTCTTCCAAAAAAAATTATCAAGTAACAAACACAATCAAACAAAAGAAATTCATGCATCAGGCACTCCCAAGGACATATATCCAATTTTTCACCTTTAGTACAACAGCTATCAATTTTTAATGTACTTACTTTGATTAGAAATCTTATTGTTTCTTTGTACAATGCTTCCATCATTATATAAATTATTCTTTTTCTTCTGCTCACCTAATTGTGAATTGGTTAACAAAATCTTCTAGAGAGTCTCTGAAATCAATCTCATCATTTTTGAAGTATATTAATATTCCATTAAATTCATATGCAAGATGATTCCAGCCGTTATTTGTTTGATGAGCATCCTATGATTCTTTGCTACAAAAATTGCTCTGTAATCTTTGCATTATGTTGCTGTATTCTCCTTGATAAATTTTTATTTAATTATTTATGAAGAATATTTCTGAATCTCATGATAATTTTAAGGGTATCTTATTTTTTACAAAATTTTATTTTGTAATATTAGAGTTGTTTTGTGATTGTTTGATAGAGTTTAATTATAGAACAATTTGCTCCTAAATGTTTTGGTAGTATTAGAAGGGTGTTCATTTATGACTTATTCAATTCCTTTTTTCTAAGTTTAGCTTATTTAAATTCTCTATTTCTTGTTTAGCTATTCTATGTAATATATATGTATATATTATATACATATACATACTTAAAATGCATCCATTCCATTTAAATAACCAACTTTTTAGCATTGATAAAATAATATTTAATAATGTCTTTTATTGTCTGTTTATTGTGAATTCTTTTTTTTTTCATTTTTGACATTGGTAAGAATTATGCTCACTTTTCAAAAATCAGATCAACTAATAATTTTCATTTTTAAAGGTTTTTAAAGGTCCTATTTTAAAATTTTAACATTTTAATGATGGTTTGTATGTGTAGTTATGGAGATTTTTTTATCTATTGCTTTTCTAGTTTTTTTTTAATGGTGTGAGCAGTTAAATTATTTTTAACTAATAATATTGTATAGTGATCTGAATTCCCCCCCTAAGCACTGATTTTGCTGCATCCCAAAAGTTTTGGTATAATGTCTCACTGTTGTCCTCATATTTTATTAAATTGTGCATTATTTCCATTATTTATTCTTAAATCCATTAATTCTTTAAGAATAATCTGTATTTAAATTTAAGTGCCTTCTTCAAAGGCAATTTATTTATTATAATGTTAAGGAATTGTGTTGGAATACAGAAGAGATCTGCTGAAATACATGGGAGCCACTTAACAGTGGCTGCTTGGAGATCTAATCCAGAACAGATCTCCTCTTGTGAGAGGATGATGCAAGGAGAATGAGAGGCAGTTGTTCTCTGACCTCTCTGACTGAGAGGCTATTGCATTGTCTGACCTCTTTCCTCTTCCCTCTGCCTCCAATTTATCTCATTCCTAGTCCACAATATCTGTATCAGCAAAGGCTACCTTGCAGACTTTTCCAATGTTATGATCCACAGCTGTGGAAGCTCTCAGGGAATTGACTTGTCCCTTAACAGAATTATGGTCATAAAGGGTTAGTAAGTTATTTATCCTTTTTTCCATTTATTTATGTGATTTTTTTTGTTCCAATACACCAAAATACCATACACACACACACACACACACACACACACACACACACACCCTTTTCATAATTGCATTCAATAATTGCCAGAGTTCTAGCATATCTAACTTTTCTTTAAAAATGCATTTAGCTCTTCAGTTTCTTCCTTGCTTATCTTTTTATGACTTTTCTCTGAGTCCAAAAGTGATATATTGAAGTTCCTAAATATGCTCTCAATTTTTCCCTATAGTTCAATTAATCTTTATGTTGAATACATGGAAATTCTGCACTTTGGTCCATATGTATTAAATAATATTATTTCACTGTTTGATGATTTTGAGCTTAAGGTAAAATCCCTCTTTCCTTTTCAATATATCTACTTCTAGTGTTTCCTTAATTGATAAAATGATTATTATCCCTTTAAAAAATTACTTACGTCATAAATTCTGATGCTATATAAGAAACTTTAATTATGTGTCTTTATGTTTCACATGTGTTTGATATAAATAACCTATTTTTTTTTAAATTTAGGTTTCTAATCCATTCTTCTATTAGTCTTCATTTTATGAGTTAGTTAATCTCATTAATATTCATAGTCATGACTATAAATTGTATAGTTCCCTTTATCTTATCTTCTTATATGTTAGCCCTGATCAGTGTGAATAATAAATCCTATGAAGTAGTCACATGTATTCAAATTTACACTATTCAAACTTATAATTAGGTAAAATAGAATAAATTGCTCTAGTACATTGGAAATATGCAGTGTTAATTCCCTTTAGGGAATTCATTTTTCATACTAATTAGAATGTGGCTGTACTCCCACTTCCACCCTTCTCTACTTCTCATTTGAAAGGGAAAGGTGAAAACAAAGTTTTCTTAACACTAATGTTTAATTGATGTTTAATTGAAAAGACTCTTTCCCCCATGTCCTCACCTTCTTCCTTATCTTTGCCCAGAATCAGATCACTATTCTTGATCTTTATTTTTCTCTTCTTATCCTCTTTATGACCTATACTCTGAAGTTGAAATTTAATTTGTGTGAAACTCCTTCCTCTCTGATTTTACCATCCCTCTTAATTTCCATATTCTCTATCTCTATTTCTACTTATTTCCATGTTAAAATAATGCTTTCATCAAACTTTTTGTGCAATTTATTTTATCTGTTCAGTTCAGATAAGAATAAGGTTTATGCTATACCCTCTCTCTAAAATTCTTCTTTCATTTCTGTATACTTTCCTTACACACCCCATTTTGAAGCACAATAATTTATTCCACCTTTTTCCTTATTTCTTCCCACATGTTTTCCTTTGTCCATTCCTTTTGGAGTCTGAGAATATAATGACTCTGCTACTTTCCTTTCTTAAGACCACCAAAACAAACAAACAAATATCCTTGGTTCTTCTGTTTGCCCTTTTGCATTCCTTCTATGACTATTGAACACATTAGGATTTTGAAGGGATGCATGATTTTTCTCCCTAAGGATAAATGAACCTCATATTATTTAACTTCATTATATCCTTGAAGTGCATTTACATTTCTTCATTTCCTTCGACTTCATGTTTATTTACTCACATTTTGGATAGAAAAAAAAAAGTCAATAATTAAAGAAATTAAATCTGACTTTTCCTTGGAAAGACAAATATTAAAGTTGAAACTTAAATATTTTGTTTTTGTAATGAGAAGACAGGATCCAATGGAAAAAAAATTCTAATGCAGGTAAAAGGAGAAAGGGAAGGCAGATGATGAAATGGTTATATAGTGTTACTGAAGGATTGAAAATGAGCTTGGGCAGTCTTCAGGAGATAGAGAAGGACAGAGGAGCTTGGCATGCTGTGGTCCATGGGGTTATGAAGAGTTGGACATGCCTGAACAACATATTTTAAAAGTCCATTTTCCCTCTACAGGATGTATTTTAAAATCTGTCATTTTTATTTGTAAGTATTTCTCTTTTCCCTTTTAAAATATTATATTCTAAGATTTTCTCTAATTACATAGTAACTATCAGAAATTGCTGGATAGTTGTAGAGGGCTAAAACTCTTGAGTCATTGCACTGAGGTTGGTTCAAGCACTTAGGGCTAATTACTGATTGGACAATACTCTATGGGCATATGCTTGGAAAATGGTCCTTCCAACTATCCTATGCTGGCTCAATGATTGGTGTATACAGAGGATTGTAGGAGGGACTAGCGAGTGGAGTAAGACTAGCCAGAGTCACTCTTTGTGGTAGACGAGGAAGAAAGTGGTCTAGAAGATTCTGCTTCCATCCTGTGCATCTAAAGACCAAGAATAAAAACTAAGGACTTTTGCCTCTCCTGACTCAGGCTGATTCTCGGGTATCCTGGGTGCTAGCATGGTCGTCACAGATAGTGATTATGAAACATTGGGTTTTGAATTCATTCTTCTGATTCCTTGAAATATTTTTCTTTGACATGAAAGTTCTGAATTATGGCAACAATACTCCTAGAAATTTTCATTTGGGGTGTTTCAAGAGATAACTAGTGGATTATATTTTTCCTCTTTCTCCTCTACTTCTAATAAAAGTATTAAAATTTTAAATGAAAATGTCTTGAAATTATTTTGGGTTTTTTTTTTTTTTGTTTGTTTTTTGTTTTTTGTTTTTTTTGTTTTTTTTGTTTTTGGTCAAGTAAGTTTTCAAATCAGTTGTTTGTGAAGTATATATCTTACATTTACTTCCATCATTTTAAACATTTTTTGTGATGATATTTATTGTCCTTTAATCCTAGAGTCACTGATTTCTGTTTAATCTATTCTAATTCTCAGGGAATCCAAAATTTGAGTAAGGCTTACCACATTTTTTTCTTCTTTTCTTTCCTCCAGAATTTTTATTTCATTTTTAATCTCTTGTTTCATTTATCTAGGTATTCATGCAGAACTTTTTGGAGTGCTATTTGTAGTATTTAAATTTTCATGGAATCCATTACTTGGGAAAGTTTTCCACTGTCTCTCCTAAACCAGATATTAACCTTATGGTTTACCAATACTGAGATTTTTCATTTATATTTCCCTTTTTTCTTATTACTTCATTTCTTCCTGATATTTTTGAAATTCTTATGACCAAGTCACTTTATTTTCCTCCTAAGTTCTACTTGTAGTGCTGAACTTGCTGATTTCTTCTAGGTTTACCCTCTAGTCAATTCTTTATCCAGAGTATTTATTTCTTTAGAGCACTTGTCTTCTGTTTTCTCATATATCCCTTCTCAGTTTCTGATTTGAGTTTTTGCTTTTTTTTTTTGCCAAGATTAGTTTCCATCACTTCTGCATTTTTAGATGAAATGTTCAGTCCCTACTTGTTCAATTTCAATTTCATGGACTTTTAGCATTGAATTCTACTTCTCTAAATATGTCTACATTCAAAGCAGTATAAAACAGTGTGTTGCTGCCATAGACTTGAATCCGGCGAAGTATTCCTTATTTGTTGTTGTGTTGTGCCATGTGTTCCGAGAGGGCTTTTTTCAGGTGTTTCTGTGGGTTTCTGTTCCATTAGGGCATTCCTGAATCATGTGCTGTTAATACATTTCAGAATTCTTCTCTTGGGTTTATTTGAATTTTCCAAAACCTTCCAGTGGTCAGTGCTTTTGTCTGTTTTCATAAGACAGACTTCATAAGTTCTTGCCTGAATGAAGGAATATACTGATGTTGCTCTTTAGATTTCTTGATCATTACTCTCTCTGGTGTGTGGGATAGGGTAGGTGGGTGGGTCATACTCCCATTTTAGCCCAAAGTCCTTTCCAGTTTCTTTTTGTTTGTTTGTTTGTTTTTTAAGAAAAAAAATGAAATCAATTGGGTGAACATTTTTAGAATACTATATAAAAATACTATGAATGGTGCTAGATACATAAAATTATAACTAAAATTTTTGACCTCAAAGAGTTTACATTCTACTGATGTAATCCTACATGTATACAAGTAAATTAATGTAAAATATAAAGAAACTACTAGGTAAAATTACTAGACAAAATAATTTTAATGTAATTTCTACAAACTGATAAGAGTAACTTTCATTCTCTAATAGATAACTGATCTAGGAATATTAACAGTCAGTTTTCAAGGGAATAAGCACAAATTATGAATACCTATTTTGAAAGTATTATAAATAATTAATAATCAGATAAATACAACTTAAAACAACTATCATGTAATAACTTACACTCAGAAAAGTAGCAAGTATGATAAAAGATGACAATTTAATTTTGTTGAAAATTCAAAGTAACATACTTACAATTAACTGTGGTTTAAATTGTTTTGACTATTTTGTAAAACAATAATTGGATATATATTAAATACTATAAAAATATATTTTTTGACTCTGATACCACATTTTAAGTTTAGATTTTGAGCTGTTAGCAATAGCAAGAATACAAACAAAAAATTTGTACCCAACAGTTGAAGGATGAATAAATTAACTCTCCCACATGAATATAAAGTCACATAATTGAATCTTTCCATAATTTCATGTAATTTCAATCCACGATTGAAAGGGATCTCAAAGTCCAGTAAGCACTCATATAATAAACAAGAATTACAAAAAATAAATAAATAAATAAATAATTCCTAAAAGTCAAGCATAAAGCTAATGTTTAAAAACTTCCTCTGAGAGAAATCTAACTCTATCCAAAGCAGCCAATTACACTATGGAGTACCTCTAGTTATTAATAAATGTTTCCTTAAAGCAAGGCTGAGATGACTCTTTGTAGCTTCCACTTATTGCCTTTGGCATACAAGAAGAACAAGTCTAATCCCTCTTCCATCTGACAGTCCTTCAAATATTTCAAGAGGGTGCACATATCTTGAGGAGTGGGGAGCTAAGTATTTTTTTCCAAGCTAAATATATTTAGTCCCTTCAATGAATCTTATATGGCATAAATGTAGTGTCTTTAATGTTTATATTGCTGTGAGGAATGACAAATATAAGGATTACCAGGAAATATGTAAAGATAAAAGATATGAAATGAAGCAGAATGAAAAAAAAAATCACCAAAAACACAATGCACACAATGACTTCAGCTGTTTAAAAGGAATCAGTGCCAAACAAATAACTAGTTAAAGGACACATGATTCTTTTAAATTCAGTAGCATACAACAGAAAGGTAAGAATGTTTATATTGTTATTCGGCTCTTTTAAAAATGCAACATTTAAAATATTGCTCTTAATTAGGGATGGAGATTACTTTTATATATGTGCTTATTTCTTTTGCTTACCCTTTGATTAAGGTTGTTAGGGGGAAATAAGTAAATAGTTTAAGGGAATATAAGGATTCTGAAAGATGGATATGAGGAGAAACTGCATGTCCAGCCAACTAACAAATTGGTGACCAACACATTTTTATCCAACTTGGCTAGTGGCAGCTTCTATTTCTTCCTTTTTATAATAAATTTCATTTTGAAAGGGAGGACTTTATTAACACTCTCTAAAAAAGGAAGGTACACATAAATTAATTGTCTTTGTTATTTCTAGAGACTGGATATTTAACCAAAATAGTTTAAAAGCATGTAATCAACTTACCAGGGTCCAAACCAAACACAGTCTGTTGAGTTTTAAAAGAATAGGTGATGCTGCTATCTTCATCTCTATCTGAAGCTTTTGCTCTTGCTATAATATCTCCAACAGATTTCTTCTCAGTCACATTAATGGAATTGAAAGGAAATGATCTAAACCAAAGAAAATCATTTGCTGGTGAATGAAAAATGTTGAGGATGCAAGTTCAGGCACACACATTTGCCAAGTTATGGAGGTCTGCAAAACCTCACTGAGATTTGTGATGATACCACCCTCCTGTTTTCTGGTATTTAAACTTCTTCAAAAACTATTCAAGTACTTGAGAAAATCCATCTGTGGTGCAAGGTTACTTTATTTTTTGTAGGTATATTAACTCTTCCAAACTATTTAGTTTCTGGCTATGTTAACATGATTTCAGACAATTAGACGAAAATGTAAAATTTTAGAGAAATAATCAAATTTTTTAAACATGAGATATGTACATGTATATATTTATATGCACATACGCAAATAGAATTTTGCAAGTGTTAGTGTACTATATAAATGTGTAATTAGCACTATTACAAAACAACAAACATTTAAGATTCAACAATTCAATCATTGTCTTAGTATTTCATGTGGACTTCTGGCATTGTATAGAATGTTAAAATTAACAACTTACTCAAGTATAATTTTTCCATCTTACAATGCCTTTTCTATCCTCTCCATTTTTACAAATCCTTCTCATTATTCAAGGCTTTGATCTAGATCAACTTCTTCCAAATAGCCTCTTTGACTGCTACTACTCACAGTGATCACTCCCCAAACATAACTTTTATTGTAGGTACCACTAATTGGACATTTTATAATATACTGCTAGAGCTCATGTATTATTGATTGGCATAAAATGTGGACAAAAACAAGTGGCTTAATAACTAAAGGATTAACCTCAAAGTCAAGAATAATTCAGTTCTAATCCCTTTTCTAGATCATACGGTTTCTGGAATTATGGTTGTCACTCAGTTTTTCATCTTTTTTGGCAATTCTCAAAGTTCTCAAAAATTCTCAGCAAATTATAGCTTGTTTAACCCTCCGAATATTTTGTATGGCTAAGATCTAAGAATATTTTTTACATTTAAATGTTAAAAAATGTTATCAGCTCTCTGTTACTAACAAATTGTTGTTATGCAGTGGTGAAGGGAATTTTCACAAAGAAAGTCTGATGATATTACAAATCTGTACATAACATCACCAAATCATTTATATAAACACATATGTACATATATAAATACATATATATTATATATAATATATGAATAATTTAATTCATTTTAATTTAACTTTTCATGTAGGTATATCTACTATTCTTGAGAATAGGATAAATCATAGTTATGTTATGTATTTTTTATTCCCCAAAGTACTATATAACTATTTATTGAATTAAAACAGATATTTATTTTGAAGAGTTCAGAGATTCATAGATTTAGAGTCAGAAGGGTCCTTGGACATCAAGGAGACAAGTTTCTTCTTTTAACAAATGAGAAAGATAAAGAATAGAGAGGATAGGAATGTGAATATAGAGTTCTTCCCAACTCTAAGTCCAGAACTCCTTCCATTATGCATTGATTCCTCAACAATTAGGGAAACTACCATAAAAAACATTCTAATTTAGAACTCCAAAACTAAAAAAAACTCCAAAAAGTCAAGTACTGTGTTGAGCTAATAATCCCCTTTTCTTTCTCCTGGACTTTATAAGTATGTTCTGGGTTACCTGAGGCAAATTATTTGAACTTCCTAAATATTTCTTTTATTATTTTCAATCCCAAAGAAAATCTCTCATTTGCTATCAATTCCTTTTAAGAAACAATCATTAGATACCTTCTTTTTGGTGCAGAAGACATAGGGACAGTTACTTCCCTCAAGAACTTTGCATTCCATTGGAAAATGGAAATGTGACCTGTATGACTACTGATAAGAAGTCCCTTTTCTCCCATGAACACATTTATAACACAATAATATAAAATAGTAATCATAATTATGTTGAAATGTGATCATTCCTCAATCTTGTAAAAATTAAAAGAAATATATGGTCTTACTCAAACTGAGGCTTCTCATCATTTACGTTTCTGATCATGATGGTTAGTGTTCCTTGGCAGAACCGATCTGTTGTGTCTGTTGCCCTTATTGCAAGTTGGAATACCTGTTTTTTTAAAAAAAAAAACTCTTTAGGAAAAAACTGGTAACTATGAATTTGTTAGGGTTTTTTCATCTATCAAGAATCTGTTATGTCACAATTTCTGCAGCTGCCTTTTCAGTCAGCTTTGCCCTTTTGCACTTTTAGACAGTTGAAAGAAATACAACCATTCTCTTCTAAATGTAGTTAACTTGGTTAGTTATAAATTTCAGACTCACCTAATTTGATACACCATTAAATTTCACTCAAAGATCTGTATGCATTGGCAATATGCCCTGAAAAGAGATGAAACTGGACAAGAAAGGGAATGAATTCCAGATTCAGTCATAAACTCAAACTAGTCTGTGTTCAAACGATTGGCAAAGCAGAATGGTTGATGTCAACTGCCACAAAAAGGCCAACTTTATGAGGAGACAGAACAGGTGGTCACCTATGTGATATGATTTTAGAAGTTCTAAGAAGTTCTCCATTGCCTCAATAACATCTTCACCATTAGTCTATTATAATCCCCCAAATTCTAAGGATTGTAAAATCATTTCCTTGCATTAGAAAAGATTTCTTCCAACATCTTTCCCCAGGAAGAGTAACACACTGAGACAATCTCACCTTAAAAATCAATTAGTCTATCACGCATTTTCCTCTAAAAATAAAACCAAAAGCATTGCTTTCTTCTATCTCCCAAAACAAAACACAACTTCCCTTCTTTTCATTGCTGAAATCTCTAGCTCTTCTATAGAGAAATCTAAACCAGTCACTTACATTTTTTTTTGTTCATTTATTCTCTTAATCTACTGCACTCTAGCTAATGAACACTACTTTCCTAAATGTCAACAATGATCTTTTTGGCCAAATTTAATGTTCTCTTTAATGTTTTACAAAACATTAAAGACCACCAACCAATTGAACTTCTTAGAATATACTTATTCTGTTAGTGAATATGAGATTTATACATAGATAACTCTCAAAAATCTATCTTCAAGTGTCTTTTAAGCAGCACTGAATTTCGATATTTTTAATTGCCTATAATATGACTTTTAAAGTTTCAATAATTTGCCATTATTCCAAAGTTAACACAAATGGACTGAATTCAGTATGTGTATATAAAACCATTTCTCTGCCTCTTTCTCTGAATGTCTCATCCCTTAAGACATAGGAACAATTGAAGATAGACTCTCAGATAAATGTAGCTTTAAACAGCCAATATCACTTATAGCAATCTGAACTAATTTTCTAGTTTTTCATCCTTTATCTCAGAGACAAAGTTTAGAGGCCTCCTTAACCAGAGACATCTACTATTTAAAGAACACAACAACGAGAGAACCTAGATAAGTGTAGTGGGCACAGGGTGAGAGAAAGAAATCAAAGTCAATGAAAATTAAAATACCAATCATGCAACCCCTTCCACAAATATCCAAGCCGCAAAGGATCTGAGTTCTTACTCTACAATAATCCTTTTTAGCAGAAAAAAAAAAAAAAAAAAACATGATAGTCAATATCACTATCTTGGAAGATGACCAGATACAATCTTTAGAATCAGACTCATGGAGTTTGTTCTTTTAGAATAAAGGACAACTGAGGAAAACAAGCTCCAGCAATGCTCCTTATATGCTCCTTGCTCTTCCTCTATTACATGCTTATTGTCCTTATATTCTCTTATTTTGTTTCTTTTAACACAATAAGATCCTGACAACTGACTGAATCTTCTGTTTGAAGATTGATTAACAGAATGATTCATCATCAGTCATATATATAATAGGGATGAAATTTTTGGCCACAGCAAATCAAGATTCAAAGGGAAAAAAATTAATGGCCCCCAATATTATGATTCCATAGTGATTGTCATAGAATAATGGAAAGGAAATCAAAAAATTATGACAGACTTGGGATAATCTATAAACATTAACTGTTGGTAGTCTAAATATGAACTTTTTTGAATAGGAACCAATGCATTGACATTGAGTTGAAAGAACTCAGTTACATTAATATTGACATTTGTTGCAATTATAATAAATGGAAGTAAATATTATACATATACATATGTCAATGCAATGGAAGTATAGTCATGGATTCTTTTTTGATAAGGAAACAAAGAATGGGTTTCATCATGCCGTGAAAGGATGTATCATTTCTCGAGACTGTTGACCATTTTATCTTGCAATGACAGTAAACATAAGCCAAAAAAATCAAATAAACAAATAACAGCAAAAAAAAAATAATAATTGAATTATCTACATACATCAAGATTGAATGCAAATACTGAACAGGTAGAAAAATTAGACAGATCACTTGAGATCTTCCATACTGATATTAATGGAATAATGGGACTGGGGAGGTCTGCTAAGAAAATAATTGGAAAACCCAGGTCAGATTAAGAAACAAGAGATTAACATCTTGAAAACATTATGAAAGTATATTTTTATATCAAGATATTTTGTGGAAGATAGTGACAAGCAGTAAATCACGGTGAATAAAATTCATTTTTTTTCAGAAGATAATTAATTACTGACATGAGTAGCATCAGATTTATCTGTCTTATATATTAGTTAAAACAAATATTTTATATCCAAATCTAGTTAGAAGAGATAGAGGTGAAATTAAGAGGCTATATAAAAGTATAACAGCTTTAACCTGACCCATCCAAAATGAGTCATCAATATGATAAAATGAGAAATGAAAATAATGAATTAATTAAAAAAACCACCTATATACAATGAGACCGTGCTTTAACAATAAGGTTTATTATCTTTTCCTGCAAAATAGAAACAAAACAAAACAAATCATAAAACAATGTTAACCAGCAAACACTTGATTTCCTTGCCAAATGTAGAGATGGAAGCCAAGGAAAATTTCAAAAACAAATTCATTGCTAAAACACTATGATGGAAATTGGTAGAAGATTAAAAGTCATATCACTTCATAAACAGTGAGAATTCATGGAAGCAAAATCAAATTTAAAAGACCCATCTAAAGTATATAATCCCATAAGAATTCATAGATGAGAAACTGGAAAGAGGACAAAAAGTAGAAATGAATTGAAACAGACTTGTCAGACAGTATTTCTATCACAATCTATTTTTATTTTTGACAGTATAACTAACATTTTTAGAATCTTGTTATGGGAGCAACCTTCTAATGGCTGCTGGGGATCTAATTCTGACCAGCAGAATAAATCCCTTCATGTGAGAGGATGATAACAATATAAGGAAACTGAGAGGTACTTGATTCTCTGACTCTCTCCTCTTCTCTCTTCCCTCTGATTTATTTCATTCCCAATTCATGTATTATGATTCACAGTTATGGGGGCTTTCAAAGAACTAACCCATCCCTTAATGGTATAGTCCCCTTTATCCCTTTACAGGCTTTCTGGGTTTCATACTTAGGTGTGTCTTTAACAGAATCTAACTTCTTAGTCCATGGTATACTATGATATATGTAAGTCAAAATGAATGGCACTTGAGAAAATGAAATTAGGAAGAGCGACTGGACCAAAGCCTGTAAATCTTGAGAGCATCCTTGCTAAAAATATATCAATCTTTAAAATATTGAGTGATCATTTTATATGATATCTTAGGGCACTAATATTAATATTCTCAAAAGATAACAAAAGTACCCCATGATTGTTTAATAACCCTTCATGTTGAATGAATGAATGAATCCTTCATTCAACATGTATACCTTTGAGAAAATGATCAATATGCATACTTTGGAACTATTTCCCCAAAAAACTCAGCTCCATTACTATCTTCTTCCTGAAGGCTTTCCTATTCCTCATACTGTTGTTTGTATCCCTCTCAAAAGTGCCTTGCACTTAATACATTCTGCATATATTTATATAAGAATTGTATACTGTTTCCTAATACAATGTAAATTCAGTGAGGCAAAATGATTTCATTTCTATTTTTTTAGAAACACGGTATCTAGCACAATATCTGACATATACTATAGTTGACAATTATGATTTTTTTCAAATATAGCTAAGTAGTATAGGGAATACAGTTCTGGGCCTGGTATCAGGAAGAGCGAGATTCAAATTCCCTTCAGACATGTATTAGTTGGGTGGCCCTCGCAAAATCACTTAAACTTTGCTTCAGTTTTCTCAACTGAAAAATGGAGAAAATAATAATACTTGCTTCACAAGACTGTTACAAAGCTAAAATGAAATAATATGTGAAATGCAATTAGCACAATGCCTGAACTATAGTATGTACTTAATAAATGTATATTCCCTTTTCCTTCTATTTTTTGATTAACTGATAATGATGGCAAATTTGATGAAAATCTGAGAAGATATCCATGAGACTTTAGCAAACAATAAACTATTGTGAATTATTGTGAATGATAAGAGAATTCAAGATTTTGTAGTAATTATTTATTGATTTTTTAATTATTTTTTTACTCCAGCAGCATTTAGCTATCCCGTTTTCCTTTGGTCCATGTTCTTTCCCAAGGACATCCTGCACACTAGTGCCAAGGCCATTATATAGTGGAAGGGGAATCAGAAGACATGAGTATTAGTCCTGTTCAACCACTGATTAGTTTTTGCATCTTTCAGTCCTTCTTCTCTCATCTGTACAATGAGGGGTTTGAGATAGATGATTATTCAAATTCTCTGACTTTAAAATTCTGTGATTCTGAACTTAACTCCAAAACTACACATTTTTCATTGTACTTTGCTACACACCTTAATAAGGCTTGACCATTACATAGATAAATAATTATATTAGTCATCTGGGTATATTAATTATCATAGTGTTTAAATAAATGTTTCTTCTTTGAATTTCACTTTAAAAAGAAATGAATCAAAATAATTTTATAGTTTCATGCCGCAAGAATATTTTTGTTAAAAGAAAGAACCAAACAATACTATTTTTAATTACATGATATCCTGCATCAAAGTCCAAATCTTCTTCAGACCTCAGGCTAACAATACCAGTTACAGAATCCACACCAAAGCAGTTTGCTCCATTCTTGGGTCCAGAAGATTGTGTTTCAATTGAATACTATTAAAAAAAAAAAAGAATAATAAGTCTATTACCACCAAAGGAATGGAAAAACATTGAATCATATGTCACTCCAGTGAATGAGGAATATTTAGGCAATGCTATCAGTTTCAAACTGTTTAATTTCAGTCTTTAGAGTGGTTAGTTTCTTAATAGAGCTGTAGGTTTATATTATTTTGAGAGGTATTATCTGTAGTTGAATTGTAAAGCTTTTCAATACAATTAGAATATTTTCAAGTGTTTAGAAATTGACTTCAAGTGTAAAACAAGTTACTATTACTTTTTTCTAAGGTTGTCAGAAAACATTTTGAATTAGTATAAAAGAAATTCAGTTTGAGAGAGAATTTCAGGTGTGAGTCCAATTTCCTATTGATTTGTGAATCCCTTTTAAAACATCGTAGATAAATAGCCATTCAGCTTCTGAATGAACACTTACAATATCAGGCTACTTAGCTACCTTAGAAGACAAACCATTCCGTTTTTGAATGTCTCAAATTGTTGAGAAGTTTTTCCTTATAGTAAAGTAAAATCCCAATTCTATCATGTTAAGCCACACAAAATAAATTTAATCCCTTTTCTATAAAACAGTCCTGCAAAATGATACCAAAAGATATGAGGTTGGGTAAGAAATCTAAGGATATTTTCAAATAGTTTATGTTTAAGTATCAAGTTGTTTCAAGAATTAAAATGGTAATATTACAATAAGAATAGGAATATAATTACATTTTAAAATGTTTTGGTTTCCATAAATTTATGATATGAAGATCGCATAACTTGAAGTCACCTTCAGAGTCAAGAACACTTAATTTTAAATCTTGTCTTTGTCATTTCTTGTTTAAGTGACATTGCACAAGCTAATCAATGTTTCTGTTCCTCAGGCAAATCTCTCAAGATTAAAGGTTGTATGGCAAATGATGAAAAACCATATTGGTAGAGGGAGTTTTCATATCAGATGACTTCCTCCATAAACTCCACTCTTGCCCCCAACATATACAGATTTATTTAGATTGCATGCAACTTTTAACCCTTCTTTCTAAGATATTTTTGCCCTGTTTAATTCTCACTTCCTAAAATGTCAAATGGTCAATCAAGTAATGCTATTATATTGAATGTTTAATGAAAAAAAAAAAAAGAAGGTACTGAATATATAACCTAACAACCTCCATTCAAATCCTTTCTCTTATGTTGACTTAGATGAACCATTTAACTTCCCAGACCTTCATTTTTCTCTACAGTAAATGTATAAATAGATAACCTCAACAATCCCTTACAATTCTATGTCAATAATTCTAAAAGTGGGTTTTTTGTTTTCTTTTTAAAAGCACAACAATGAGACTTGTATGAGAATCAATTCAGATGATACATGTAAAGCATTTTGCCAACCTTAAAGCAATATATCTAAATTTTACATTATTTACTCCATTAATTTTACTTATTTAATGAAAATCATCTCATTTCAAATGGAAACTGATTTCCAGGATACTATCCTTCTCCAAGAAATTAAAGAATTGATTTTTTTTAAATAAAGTATACTGCTGAATCTAAAAGCCATATGGAATAAGGAATAGAAAGCTCCCAGAACTAGAATAACCTAAGTTCACATTCCACTTCTTACACATACTAACTATATCTCTGTATTTTTATATCTATATAATGCCCTATGTGTATGTCTTTGCTTCATGTTATGAGAAGTATAAAAAATTAGTATGATATTATTTCTATTGCTGCAAAAAATGAAGTAGAGAGTAAGAAAAATACTCTCCTTTCTCTCCTTTGAGTATTTACTAATCTGATATAGCATTTAAGCCAACATTTGATAGAAGTCTTATAAGGGAGTTTTACTTCCCAATATGCTAAAAGATTTTACATTGATGAATTATGAGATGCTCAAGGATATAACTATAAGACATTTGGTAAATAGGAAAGGAAATCATCATTGATAATACACCTGTGATCATTACAAAAAAATAAAAGAAATGAGACAATTAAAATTCTAGAAGTGGAAATAAAAAGGAAAGGTCCTCGTCTTGCCTCAACATTAAACTGTATTTGTTTTTCTAATTGGAAAGACTAGTATGCTAATTCCTTCAAAACCTCAAGAAAATGTCATCTGTTAATATTGTTTCTTCTAAGGTTAACATGGAAAGTGGGAAAAGAATTATACTCTGCACTCCTCCTTATACAATCTCAACAGATTTATAAACTATGTACTTTATTGGCTAATCACTTTCATGAACCAAATCTTTTGAAATTGAATGCTGCTGACCAGAAACATAGAATAAGGACTTCATGTCCTTAACTAGAGCTTTGGATTTCATCCTTTAAAATATTACTGAGGCACAGTACTCTATTTGAGCTGCACAATCTGTTTCTCATACCATGACTCATAGACAGACAGATACCTAAAAACATAGATACATAAATAGATACAGAGGAGGGAGGGAAGGAGGGAGGGAGAGAGAGAGAGAGACAGAGAGAGAGAGACAGAGAGAGAGAAACAGAGCGAGAGAGAGAGAAAGACAGAGAGAGAAACAGAGAGAGAGAGAAACAGAGAGAGAGAGAGAGAAAGAGAGAGAGAGAGAAGAGAGAGAGAGAAGAGAGAGAGAGAGAGAAAAGAGAGTACCTTTAGTCTACCATTATCTGCATAATCTTCATCTGTGGCCATCACTCTATAGATGGACTGAAATATTGGAAATGTTTCATCAATTAGTACAGTAGCTGCAAAGCAAAAATAAATAAGTTATTATATTTTTAATATTATTTATTTGGTAGCATGAAAAATCTTTTAATTCCAATTCAGTTCATTTAACTTTTTAATAATTTCTGTGCAAATAACTACCTAAACAGATCTTTTTAAGAGTTGTTAGATCTTCAATTTAATTGATTACATTTACATTTTTAGATCAATGTGTGTAGAGATTTCTAGAAGAGGTATAAAAATATTTCATATGATTTAAATAGCACCATTCTCTTATTGCCCCAGACTCACAATATCTTTAATTTCTCTTACTTTCCATATCAATCTTTCACCAAGACGTGTTGATTTTACCTTTGCAAAATTTCTCTAAAATGCTCATTTCTCTCCTTTGATAATGTCACCATCCTAATACAAATGCCAGAACTATAATAATAACCTGCTGGTTTGTCTGACTGCCTCAAATCTCCCCATGTACCCCCAATTCTAGTCTATCATCCCTTCATTCAGCTTCCAAAGTTTTCTTTTTTAAACACAGATTAAATCACCTATTGAGGATATTCATTCAATAAACTCTGGTGACTATTTATGGAAAAACAATTCCAAAATCTTCTGGCATTCAACACCTTTTATGACATGGCTCCTCTCTCCCTTCTTGCTGAACTACCCCTACCACCACCCATATTCTTAAATCTTAAAATCTATCTCCTTATCTTGACCTCCTGGATTTCCTGACTTCCTTCAGGTCCCAGATAAAATCCAAATCCTACAGACATCTTTCACAATCATTCTTAAATTCTAGAGCCTTCCCTCTGTTCATTAAATTCCTATTAATCTGGTATATAGTTTATCTGCACATAATGGTTTTCATATTGTCTCCTTTGGGAGCTTATAAATTCTTTAAGGACAGGAATGGAAATATTTTAAAATTTTAGCCTACAATAATAATTATAAAAATAATAATAAAATTAAATGTACACCTGAGACAATTAGAGAAATTAGATTTCACTTGCATTTACCTGAAATTCACAGATATTTAAACCTGAATCCAAAAATATTCAAGGATTTTTTATATATTAGAAAAAGTGTGGTGGTAAATAACCTAAAAGGTTTAGGAACACTGAATGACCAATCAAAATTATAAGGAAATAAGCTGAAACATTGTTACCACCTGATAAAATAGTGATGGACTCAAAGTACAGACTGAGACTCTTTTTTTTGGAAAGAATGAAGGGATCTAGCCAATGTAGCCATTTGGTTTCTTTAATTATATATGTTTGTAGCAGTTTTTATTTTCTTCTGATTTATGTGTTTTTTTTTTTCTTAATTGGGAAAGACAGGAGAAGGATAAGAGGAAGAGAACATATATCTGAAAATAAGTTAAAATTTAAATTGAAAATATGGGAAGTAGGGGACTAAGGACTGAGGCATAGGAGGAAAGGATAAAGGTCTTACATAACTTCAATCTTAAGACCATGCATTGTAGGAAATCACCCAATCAAAAAGCATTTTTATCTGGCAGTTTGCAGTATTTTTTTCCTTGAGATTATAGTTTTGGAGTTTTTCATCGGTGTTTCTCAGAATTTTCCTTGTGGGATCTCCATAGATCAATGGATTTTTTCAATGATTATTTCCCCCTCTTGTTTCTAGAACTTTGGGGCAGTTTTCCTTAATGACCTCTATCTAGGCTCTTTTTTTTCATTATGGCCTTTCAGGTAGGCCTATAATTTTAAAATTGTCTCTTCTGGATCTATTTTCCAGGTCAGCTGTTTTGCTACTGAGGCATATCACATTTTCTTCCATTTTTTTCATTCTTTTTAGTTTGCTTGAGTGATTCTTGTTATCTCACAAAGTCATTAGCTTCCATTTGCCCTGTACTAGTTTTTAATGTGTGATTTTCTTCAGTTATCTTTTGTGTCTCTTTTTCCATTTAGTCTATTCTACTTTTTAAGGAGTTGTTTTTTTCCTTCCTATTCCAAGCTCTCTTCATGCATACCTCTAATTTCCTTTCTCCTTTTAATTCTTCGACCTCTTATTTGCCTTGTGAAGTTTTTTTTATGAGGAGTTCCAAGAAGCCTCTTTGAGTTTGAGACCAATTTATCTCACTCTTTGAGATTTCCTCTGTGGACATTTTCTTGCCATCTGAGATTGTGTTTTGGTCTACCTTCTCACCATAGTAGTTTTCTATGGTCAAGGTTTTTTTTTTTTTTGGGGGGGGGTTTTTTTCTGTTTGTCTGCTCTGTTCAGAAAACAGCCTGCTTTCCTGGAGTTTGCCTTCTGAGCTGGGACTGGAAGCTGCCCTAGTGATTTGCTCCTCTATTGAGCCATGACTGAGAGTCTTAGTTGCTGATCTGCCATGATTAAGACCCTCTTACTGGTTTTCCCAAGGTTTTTCTGACTTGGGCTGAACACCCTTTTCATTCCAGTAAGACTAACATTTCTTGACGTTTTTTCAATCTATCTTGAGCTGGAGAGAGGTTTCATTCCATCATACTCTGTTTGGAGGCTTGGCTTCATGTGGTTTTTAAGGGAAACTGGGAGAGTTTGAGCAGCTTCCTGTCTATTCCACCATCTTGGCTCCCAACAAGCATTTTTAAATGCCTGCTATGTGCCTGTTAATTGACTAAGTATGGGAGCCATAAAGACATAAATGAAATAGTCCATTTTATTCAAGGAGTTTATATTCTAATACAGGAGATGATGTGTACCCAAATATGTATATATATATGAAAACAAAATCAAGATCAGTTCTGGAGAAAGGAAGGGCATTAGTGACTGAGGGAATCCATAAGCCTTCTTTAGAAGAGAAACCAAGCAGAGAATCACAGCTATTGAGCAGAAGGGCCATAGCTGAACCTTCACTGATATCTCTTCTTCCACATTCATTAAGATAAGTAGTTTTTGCCAAGGCTCTGCCGTCAGCCTTCTTCTCTACATAAAAACTTTAAATAGCAAGTACTTTTACTTTACTCTCATGGCTCCAACTATTGCTCCTTCATAAAATATGTCAAATCTTTATCTCAAGCCCTGACTACTGACCTTATTTTCTAGGCCTATATCTCTGTCTACAGGAAAATATTACATATGTGTTCAAACATTACCACAAAGCACATCCAAAGGTAGGCTAATGTTGTTTTTCTGTGAAACTTGCTCCTCTTTTAACTTGACTATTACTTTAATTTTACTATCAATGGTACTACTACTAGTAAGTCAATAGAAAAAAAGGCTTTTAAAACAAATATAAGATGGTCATCCCATAAGAGTATGCTCAGATTTGTCCTCACTGGTTTTGCTCCATCATATGAGAATTTGGGGGCTTGCTTATAATCATATGTAACTCCAAGCTAAAAGGTCTATTCCTTGAAATGATGAATAGAACCCTTCTTGATGACTAAGCAAGGAAGGCCATCTCCTCAATAGATATTTCAAATGGAGCAACTTCATAATCAGCTTTCTCTTCCCTTTTGGCTATAAATTACATCATGATTTCCTTAAAACATTCTTGAAAATTCAATAGGGGACAAGATCTTTTTTCCTATTCCTTCATCTTGATTGCTATGCAAACATGAATATATGTCATCTCAGCATATGACCTGTCTAGGCAAGTCTGAGCCTGGGCTGGGCATAGGGTTTTTGTTTGGTTTTTGTTTATAATTTCCTAATCTTAGACAGATGAGTATTAACATCCTCCCAATAAATAAGGATGAACCCAAG
The DNA here is from genome assembly GCF_902635505.1 of Sarcophilus harrisii. NCBI lineage: Eukaryota > Metazoa > Chordata > Mammalia > Dasyuromorphia > Dasyuridae > Sarcophilus > Sarcophilus harrisii. Next base: position 141,022,507 of record NC_045430.1, on the reverse strand, counting down.
CCTTGACCATTTTACCAAAATATACATACAAGGATTTATTTGGAAATTGCAAAGCTGAGGTAAGATAGAAAATACAATACTAAAAATGACTTGAAATCAGTTCTCCTAAGTTGATGCTATAGACCACATTCTCAATGTTTCACTTTGCAACTACAGATATAAATTGATTTTTGAATTTAATAGGAATTTTATATTTCAACTTCACACTTCCTCTGCTTCTCTACATTGTGTATCCTCCTTTTATTCCGAAGAAAAATCCCTATTGTTCTTTTCCTTGCCTCTATTATTTAACTCTAGGGATACTGACTAAAATTTCCAATTATACACACACATTGAAGCCTACATATTATAAACTTCTCACTACTTTCCAAATTTTTTTTTATTTTATTGCTCAGATTTCTCTAAATCCAACCCAAAAATATATCATTTCTGAGATTCCCTAATCCAGAAATCTAGTGAATAAAAATTTTATTTCTTACCCGTTCCTGAAGAAAATTGAGGATCAGCAGAACAGTCTGGTGGTTCAGGTAAATCAATAATATTGATTGTCAAAACATGTCTCATAAGTCCTCCTGTATCAACTATCAACAGGAATCTTCTTGGATCCGTTTCAAAATTAAATATTTTGGTACTTGTGATCACACCAGAATCTAAGTAATATATAAACAGGCCTTAAAGGCTGAATACATAGAGAATCTTATATTTTTAGATTTCAGAGGGACAATAAAGAACAATTAATTCAATACCATCAATTTAGAGGTGAGTAAATTCCTGTATAAATTGTCCAGAGCCACAGAACTCTCCAGTGATATTTTACAACAGAAAACAAATAAAAACAGATGCATAGATCCATAAAGCTCTTAAAGGAAAAAAAAATCATTTAAAATATTCCACTGGATCTATAATATTAATTTTCAAAGTATTCCCTCCAAAACTAGTTACAAAAAGTTGGGATGACCCTAAGCAAGTTATTAAATTAACCCTGTTTTGTTTTGTTTTGTTTTGTTTTCAGTTTCCTCATCTATCAAATGAGATAGAGAAGAAAATGAAAAATCACTTCATTATTTTTACCAAGAAAACCCTAAATGGAGTCACATAGAGTAGACCGTGACTGAAAAACAACAATGATCCATGACTTACTCAAACTGGCAAACCAATATTTAAAGGAAAAAAATATTTAATTGTTTATTTAAAGAATCATATTCTTGGGGCAGGTAGTTAGTGCAGTGGACAGAGCACCAACCCTGAAGTCAAGAGAACCTGAGTTCAAATCTAGCCTCAGACACTTAATACTTCCTAGCTGTGTGATCCTGGGCAAGTCACTTCACTTCAATTGCCTTAGCAATATATATATATATATATATATAATTCATAATTTATAATAATAAACATTTATCACTTAATTCTTATTTAAAACTGCTATGTAAAGATATTTTAAGAATTTTGTATATCTTCCTTTAGCGGCAAAAAGCCTTATAATTTCCTGTTTAATTCTGTCATTTAATTAATCAACATGTGCAACCTTGAAGTATCATTTTGTGTCATCCCTCTCCCCTTCTCCTGCTGGAACTTTGGAATGTTTCTCATAATTGCTTTTCAACAAAGTCAGAAATATGGTGGTCTATTTTTACAACTATCACACAAATAAGTTGTGGTGAGAAAATTTAAATACCACAGAAGTTCTTGTAAAGCATACATATACAGGAGCTAGAAAGATCAACAAGTATACTCTAAATGATAAAAATATTTAAAATTAATACCTGAATTAATTATAAATTCATCTGTTTTATTCAAAAAATGATAAGCACCTGGTTTTCCAACCACATCTTTATCATAAGCTCGGCTTAGTTGTGAACCAGGAGGCATATTTTCAGGCAAATTCACAGGGTTAATCAAAATCTGGATTTCTGTTATAACCTTGGAAAACACTGAACATAAGAAAAAGCTTCTGATCAGTTGTCATAAAAATATTGTAAAATATTTCTATTGTTTGCCTAAAAGAGAATTTGATTTTTTACTAAAATAATAAAAATCTATTTTCCCCAAACAGTGTAAAAGTTAATTATTCTATTCCATTCAGTATTAATATAAGTTTTCTGTGCTATTTTAGCATTAGAATCAGTATCATTAAAGCAGACGCAAAGATACACATCAAGTTCACTAGCCCAACTTTACAATGTCTTTGAAAACAAATGGAGTCTATGATCTTAATAATAGAAAATAATGGAGTCTATTTTTGTAAGTGATTTAATAAAGTGATAAAGAATTTGAATGCCAAAATAGGATAAAAATTTAATTTTTTCAAGAATAAAATAAATATTTTATAATTATTATTTATAATTAACAATATGTTTACCTATAACTTCCTCTCAGCTCTAAGTCTATAATCCTATGTATAAAACCACAAAAATATTAGTCTTTTATATCCAAATACATTAAATTATTTTATTAGAAATTTTAAATGAGTATGTATAGGCATTCTAGTATAATCAACAATTTTTTTTACAATATTCCAGGCATATGCTTAAATACAGAAATAGTCATGTTTGAATCTGACTTCTAGGATTACTCAATTTACTATGCAAGGCAAAAATTCAAAGAATATAACACAACATATGGTTAGATGCTAAGGAATTGAACATTGACATTAGTGTATGTTTATAGCCATTTTATAAATTCTCAATTACATTATTTTAAAAGTAATTAATTATTGAAATCTTTGATATATTCTTATAGGAAAAAATTATTAAGCATTATAGAAAACAACCTGCTAATACTTCCATGAATAAAGTACTGATTGACTTTTTTTTGTTGTTGTTTCTAACGCATTATACTTCCTTTAAAATGTATTGAGGAATACATGCATTTATAGCTAGAAGAAAATGACTTAAAATATTTAAACATGAATATGATCCCATAAAAATATCTTTTTAAAATACAAAATCATCATTTTTTAAAAATTTAATGACCGAAATTTATGAATGAAAAATTATAATTCTCTGCCAGCTAACCCTACTCCTACCTGAGCACATTAAAAGAGTCCTGAAGATGTTCATATTAAGACTTTCTTCAGCTACCACTCAAAAGGAGAATGTTTTCCAAACAGATTTTTCCACTTTATTTATACCTATTTACTATGTATTCAAATTAAGCCAACAAGTCAACAGATTTTTTACACAATAGTAAATCCACTTACTTTTTTTTTTTTCACCAAAGAACTATACACATGGGTCATATTTCTGTTGCTAGGTTCTTGTTTTTTGGTTGTTGATTTTCCAGCCATAGGTGGTGAAGATGTTTTTCAACAATGCCAAGAATATTACATAGCTTAAATTTAATGAATGATGATTTTTAAACTTGAGTTTTAGAATATAGAACTTTTGTAATTAATGGAGGAAGGGAATAGGAAAGGGAGAACCAGATGTTTTTTTTTTTTTTCTTTTAACTGGTGCCAAAATACTTTTTTTTTAATTTCATAGTTTAATAGACTCATTTTTAGAACTATAATCATTAAGTACAATTCTTAAATTTTATACATGAGAAAACGAGGCCTAAAGAGGTTAAATAATTTACCTAAATTCACATAAACAGTAAGTAGCCGAATTTTTAGTTCAGATTTTCCGACTCCAAATCCTATGCAGCTGAGAGGGTAAAAATTAAAAGATTTATCTTTAAGACGGAGTGTGATTTTTTAAAGATATGAACACATTTAAACATATGTAATATGGATCATGAGCCCTGACTCCATGGGGAAAGATACATTCTGTGTCACAATGGATTAACTATTGACCTAGGAAAAGCATGTAAGAGGTTTGATTCTGTGCTTGCTTGCTCGCTCTCTCTCCTTGTTCTTCCTCCCTCTCTCCCTCCCTGCCTCCCTCGCTCTGTCTCTCCCTCCCTCTCTCTCTCTCTCTCTTTCTCTCTGTCTCTCTCTCTCTGTCTCTCTCTGTCTCTGTCTCTCTCTCTCTCTGTCTCTCTCTCTCTCTCTCTCTCTCTCTCTCTCTCTCTCTCTCTCTCTCTTTTCTTGAAGAGAGAAGACTGAGGTAAAAGCAAAATCAGCAGCACCAGAGTCTCCTGGAGTACTTTATATTTCCAGAAAGTATAATGGGATGATGAACTCCTATGAATCATATGAGTATCTCATGTGTTTTCTTTATGAGTTCCTTTGAATACCTAGTTTTGGATTATTGTTTCATGTTTTAAAAATTGTCAGTTAAAGCTTGTAAGTCTTTATTATTATATTTCTTTTTGCTGTGGAAGAAAAAAGGTAGCTGTTTTATAGGTGTTACCTACTATTTTGTACATTGGACTAATTCCATTTTGAGGACTCTCTAGACATGAACCAAATTTAAGTTTTGTTTAAAAGATTTTTTTCCCCTGGAATTCTTCTCCAGGTGTGGAGGAGTTATAATGAGCTAGAAATTCTAGAGGGAAAAACCTGCTCTGATGGAGTGAAAGAGAATCAGATTCCCAGAATTGTATCTTAAATAAATGAATCCTGAATAGAAGTCCTTTATGAAAGAGATGAATATCCTGAACTGATGATCTTACCCGTGTGTTTTATGACTATGTTCCAAAATTAATTTATTTGTTTATTAAATACAAAGTTATTTTTAAAAACACTATATATAGTGTTAGAGAAAGAATTATGGGAAACACAAACAAGAATAAAGCTAATCTCTAGGCTAAGAAATTTTAGTTTAGTAATAGAAAGACATAAACTTAAACTAGAATACAAGGTATGTGTCATACTTGCCAAAGAACACACACAACATGCTATGAGATTTAAAAGCAGAAAGATATAACTACTGGCTGTAATATCTGTAATAGTGTGGCATCCCAATGTGGTTTTGTAGGATTCAGATATGGGAAAGAGATTAACTACTCAGAAGAGAATGGGATTAGTATTCTAGGCAGAAACTAGAAGAAATCATAATGAAAGCATAAGTGCTTGAGGAATGACAATAATAATTATTTTTGTGAATATTAAACTGCGTTGGGCAATAGTTTAAAGGTGTGTTGGGGGAGGATTGTGTCAGGATAAGGAGTCTGGACTTTCCTCAGTAAATTAAGGAGCACTGGAGTTAAATAGAAGAGTAGTACCATTAGAGCTACATTTGGGGAGAATTACTCTGATATCAGTCAAGTGAGATGAATCAGAGTGAGGAGAGAATTGAGGCAGGAAATGTATAGTTTTAGTCAACTCTCCAGATTCAGTTCCTGACTGGGGCTTTGTTCCAGGGCCAGACTCCACAGATTTCTTCCTGTGGTGTTGTGTTGGCTTCTACCCCCTCCATGAATCCCACCCTCAAATTTGAATTAGAAAGCACAGGATCTTCAGAGTCTTCTATGGCTCAGCTTCTTAAAAGATGTTTTTCAACCCCATGGAGTCTCATAACAGAATGTGGGGGGTGGCAAAGTTATGATTTATTATCAGTAAATATTTGATTTGTATTACTATTTTATATAGCCAGTGTCACATAAAAAAAAATTATCTAACAATAAGGGATCAGGAGTGGGGAAAAAAAAGTGTAGGAAGCCCTGCTCTATGGAACCTCAAAACAGCGCAGTAAGAACTTTTGTCTCTGGGCCTGGGCTATACATGTTTGAAGGCTTCCATACTGCTCTGGTCCTTGCCTCTCCCTGGGAATTTTTGATTTTCCTGAATCTTTCTTGAAGCCTTCAGTTCTTGGAAGTCTTCAAAAACAAAACTGTAAGGGTCACATTTGTGTCAGGTCTTGCTTGGGTGCTGTTCTGCTCATTTGGCTCAGCATTGGCTTTTGCTGGAATCAGGGTTACCACTGAGATGCGGGGGCTCCAGGTAATTAGTTTTCTTTCAAAATGTGGTAGGGGGTGATTATGAACAATTTGATTTTACAGCTATTAAAAAATTCATGGGCTCATAGGAGGTAAGCAGATGTACATGTAGAATAATGGGGAGAGAAGAGATATTCATTATTTGCTTATTAACCAGCGAAGCAAGTGAAGATCTTTTTTAGAAACTAGGTGAGGGGGGGCTTCAAGCTATTTGGAAGTGCACCAGTTCCATTTCAGCTGGAGCAGTTGGGGAGGGATTATGCATGGTTTTGTCTCATGCAGCTCAGTGGTTAGCCCTGTCTTTCTGCTGCACTATCCAGTTCCTAGCCTGGTCAGCAGGTAGCCTATTTTTTAAGGGGCTTAAAAAAGGTACAGACCTCTGTTACTGCTGGTGGGCAGAGCTAACAAGAGAAGCATTCCACCTTTCCAACTCTTTTTACCATCAATCTCGAAGGGAGTAGAAATCCTGTCTCCCTACTTTCCCCTCTGGGATTATAATGATTATAGCCAAAACCAGTTAGGGCCTTGGAGGCAGCCTTTGTGGCAGTGGTTGGGCACATAAACCTAAACTTTGGAGATATCTAGAGTTCCCTCTCTTTCAGCAACCCCACAGGCACCAAACTAAGATGTGGGGAACAGCCTACTCTGAAATGGGGGTGGGTGGGGATGTTCTTATTCAAGTCGGGAGGAGCATTTGGGGCTCAGAAAAGCTGCTGCCCTTGTCTCCCCAAAACAGAAGTATTTGACCCTTGGCAGACTTGAGGATGGAACTGCCTGGCTATATGCAAGTGGCTTTTTGTACATTTCTGAGGTGGAAGAGGAAGAAGAAACTATAGTATAGATTATCTTCTAATGCAAATTTCAGGTTTTTACTGGGATATTTGTGAGAGACCTGGGCGGCTTGGCTCCATTCAGGTTACAGTATTGGTCAGAAGTACTTGTCTGGAAGATTCATTAAAAGGCTATTGAAAGATAAAAGTAAGAAACATTAGGACTTAAAGTGGTGGCATTGGAAATGGAAAACAAACAAAATACAACCAACTAACTGTAGCTGGAAAAGACTTATCTTTTAAGGTAAGGTAATATCTTTTTTGATATTTTAGAATTAAAAAATTCTTACAAGGATATGGTAGGAAAATCTGTCTCATGTATTTTAGTTGTTTAAAGATAATGCAAACAAGTCTAGCTCATGAATTTGATCACACAGATTACATTTAACTTTTTTTCTGATGGTTTGTTCTGTAATGCCGGAGAAACTGAGGCAAAATAGAGATTAGAGAGTTTTTAATATTTTATTTGGATTTCTGAGAGGGAGAGATTTTCTGGGATCAAAAGGATCCATTTTGATTCTCAGGGCTGAATCAGACTTTCCTCGCAAAGAATCCAGCAGTCAATGTGTGATTCCCATGAAATATATATATATATAGATGTGGCTCTAAGCTTGGGTAGATAAAGGCAGGGGGGTGGAGTCCAAACTCCAGTGAGCTGGAACCATCAATCCAGTTCTGACAGATTGGGGGGTCGGACCATAAATTCTTGATAATTTAGGAGTTAGGAGCCAGGAAGTCTGAGCTTCCCCTTATCTTGAGTTTACACATTTACAATTTATAACCTTAGAGTAGCCAGCCCTAAGTTATATCAGTCCTAATGATGGGGAGGAGGGGTTTGCAACCAGGGAGATTGAGGTAAAACAATTTAGGAAAACCGAGGCAAGACAATTTAGGGAAACTGAGGCAGGAAAAGTTAGGAAAACTGAGGCAAGACAATTTAGGGAAACTGAGGCAGGAAAAGTTAGGGAAACTAAGGCAAAACAATTTAGGAAAACTGAGGCAGGGCAATTTAGGAAAACTGAGGCAGGATAATAAAAGGGAAGTGTGGCACAACAATTCCACAAGACAATTGGCTTCAGGTAAAGATAAAAACTAAACAGAAGTATTATCTTAAATATATGTATCATTGGTTATACACACACACGCGCACGCACACACACACACACATACACATGCACACACAGGTTATTGTAATTCACTCATACTATTCAATTCAATTCAATTTATATATTAAATTCTGACAGATACCTGTGAGGAAGCAATGTTAAGATGAGATACATTCCCTGAACATAGGTTCCTCAAAGGACCAATGCTATCAACTGGCATCTCTATCATGGGCTGAGGATTTTATATTATTTAAATAAACATGATTTCCAAAGTATAGTTGAGTACTACTGGAATATAAATTGGAATGAAAAATTTTAAATGAGGGATTAAAGGGAGACATATAGTTAAATCTCCCACATACTAAACTTGCAATAGAGTGCTTTTGACAGAATAACAACAAAAAGAAAAAAAAAGCTATAAACAAAGAGTATAAACATTAATTAGAGGATATCTAAACAAATTATAGTACAAGCATATAATGGATTATTATGCTAAAAAAATTAAGTGAATTTTACTTGAGAATTGTTCAAGGTGATGTATGACAAAGAAAATAAAACAATATTCATATTGATTACAGCAATGTAAATGAAAATAAGACCAAAAGGCTGCTAGACTCATATTATATATAATGACATTCAGGAGACAAATGACCAAATAATCTCTTATCTTCTCACTATCAAGTTGGAGAACTGGGTATAAAATGTTGCTTGGGCTTTTTAAACAGTGACTCAGATAGTAGGGAACTATAGCATGAAATGTTAAAGTATTTTCCTGAAGTTCAATATAGAATTTTTTAAAAGAAAGGATCAGTCAAAGAAGTTGTTGAATATAAGGTTCTCTCTCTTTAAAGTTGAGAAAGGATTGCTTTTTTTTTTTTTTTTTTTTTTTTGAGGTATAGGTTTCATTCCAAGTCTACTACAAGTTTTGAGTGTAGTTTGATCAGATGGTCATCTTTACATACTATTAGATACAGATTAAACATAATTGGGAAAGCTCAATAGATTTTGCATAATTAAATCAGATTTTTGCAATGTAAATAACAACTCAAAGCAATGTGAAAGCCATTGTAACCAAAAATATTCATGCTCCTATAAATGCTTCCATGGCAAAGCAAACATTATTGCCAAGTAGTATACAAACTTAATCTCTACTCATTTATTTGACTTAAAAGCAAAAGTTGTCTCCATTTTTCAGTTTCCTTAGGATCCCTTATTATAAAAATAGCAATAGAAATGCTAGTAGACTAAAGACAGACAAATATCTTGAATAATTCAAGACTTAAGAATATCATGAACTTGAAATTGACCCCTATCAACTTTCTAGAATAAATTATTAGTGTGTGAACCCTCAGAAAAGAAAAGTTAATTATTAGGAATAAACATAGATTGAGTAAAAATAAACTGTTTCAGATTAATCAATTTACATTTGAAAACAGGAATATTATGCTAATAGCTCAGGGGAATACTATAACTATATTGTATCTTGACTTTAGGGAGGCTCCAAGTATTTTATATTCATAATCTCATTTAATTCTCAAAATGCTACGAGAAAGATATTTCATTTAATATTCCTTCCATTTTGCTTCTATGAGAACTAAGTCATGATGAAGCTACATGACTTGACCCTGGTCACACGTGTAAGAATGTCGTATTCAAGACATAAACCTAGGCCCCTTAGACTTCAGCTCCAGAATCTTTTCCACAATACCAGACTACCTCCCAAAAGTTTCACATATTCTATGAGGAAAAAATTTAAAAATACAAACTCACTGATTTTACAACAAAGAAGATTCAAAAACTGGTTGTATAGCCATAACCAAAGAGTTCTGATTAATATTTTTATTAATAACTTATATGAAGATATAAATGATATGCTTGTCAAATTAGGAAAGTAGCATAGAACAAGGGGGAAGCTGTTTAACTAGAATAAATATCATTATCCAAAAAAGATTTTGAGTCTAGAATGATGGTTGACTCCAACAAGGAGAAACTTAGCATATGTGACTGCAGCTTCTATTACCATATTGGGTCATTTAATGGCAAGACTGATACAGGACCTTGCAACATATCAGAACCTCAGCTGGAAAGTAACCCAATCTATTCCTGTAAAAGGTGAAGGAGAAAACATAAAGTAAATAGTATGAGGATTTGATAGTCATTCATGCCACTGGAGCAGCTATATAGACTTGGCATCCTCAGGCCTCAAACTTTCCCATTGTGTAGAAATAAAAGTGGAATTGAGAAGGGATGGCAGTGGAATGGGAAAGAAGGAGGGCAAGTCATTGTCTAATTAAATCAACATCTAATTAATGACTACACTTTCTTTTTAAATTGGGCTAATGATGAATGTGAGTTCAACCAACCAATATTATTGTTAGAAATAGGATGAAGGGGTAAGCGCTATGTCTCCTAATATAGAATGCCCTATAACAATTTCAGGTGGGGTCATTAATAAATTTCCTAATGATGGCACTGAATAAATGTAAAGTCTCATAATTCAGTTTTTAAATCAAATTATATAATCAGGAAAACTGACTAAATAGAACGATTTAGGGGGTTTTGCTCACTATTATATATGCAACATATTGCCAAAAAAGAAAGTTAAAATAACCTTGCATGCTATTAATACAATTCTATTTCTAGAAATAAAGAGGTAATCATCTCAGAGTAAACTGCTGGAGAGATAACTTTTAGAGTATTTTGTTTAGTTTCAGGTGCCACATTGTAAGAGGCATGTTGGCAAACTAAAATATATCTAGAGTCAGATAAACAGAATGGCTAGGGGACAATAAACTAAGTTGAAGAAAATGGAGATATTAAGCCTGAATGGGAGTGAAATCAGGAATTATTAATCAATGAATCAGTAAACATTTATAAACTTGTCCTATGTAACTGGAATTGTACTAAGAACTGGTCAAACACACACACACACACACACACACACATACACACAAACACATGACAAAAGCACACAAATGATCCTTGTATACATCTTGTGCTCAAACAGTTGTCCTCAAATATTATAAAACCATCATGTGGAAAAGATATTAGAGTTATTTATTGCGGATTTTTTTTTCAAAGAAAAAAGACCAATGGGTACAATACACAAAAGTGTACAAAGAGGTGCATTTCAATAGAATGTTAGAAAGAACATCCTAACAATTAAATCGTTGAAACTTAATTAGTAATTTAGAGAGGGAGTATTGCATTGCTAGGAGATTCAATATGGGTCTAGATGACCATTAAGAATATTACAGATACCATTTGCTCTTATTGGAATGGATATTGGTCTAGATGGACTTAGAAGCTGCTTCAACATCTAATAGTCCCTTTTCACATAAAATTATAGCAGTTTACTTTTTGAATTGGGAAAGGACATGTCTGCTCCTACACTGTACTTTTTTTATACACAAGAAGGCTTTGTTCAACAAACATCACCTTTACTATAACTCTGTCTCAAAGTTCACTTTTAGAAATATTTTCATTTAAGTTTATTTTCTAGATTTCCAGAGGTTTCAAATAAAATGCACATTACTTTGTAATAAGGAATAGCACCTTTGCTGATACTATGACATGGTATGATAGAGTAGAAATAACATTTATTCCAATTGCTACTTGTATCTCCAGGAAAATGAATTTTAAATTTGACATTGGGCAAATTAATTTGAAATATTGTCAGTCGAAGATAAGGATTTAAGTATTTATATATGTGTGTGTATATACACACATATATAATATAAATTATCTGATTATTTTTAAGTAGGGCATATGTCCAGTTATGTCCCAAGATGACCTCTCATTTCTCTCAAAAGGGTGTAAAATTTTCTGGACAAATTTACTTCTTTGACAAGATATAACCTAGGTATTCATTCTCTCATTGACACAACATTTAAGTTCATGGCTAGTTCATGTGCATTCTTCTTAGACTTAGGCATGACCTTTAATAACATGGATCTACACATGTACTCTAGAGAGCCTGAGAACTAGAGATAGAACAGTCATACATAAGATAGAAGATTTGATTTCCTAGAGACAGGTGTAGGAAATCATGTGATCCTTCCAGGTAACTAACTACACAGTTCCAGGGATGAAAATTGATGAAGTTGATAGTAGAGTGTTGGAAGGATACATGGAGCTGTGGGAGCCATAACTGAGCCCCATGAAACATTGAGCCAAAATGAGAAAGAGCAAACCTGGACCATGGAGTCCCTGCCGTGGTATTGCAAGGCATGTAGAGATCCAGGGTCAGTGACACATGGCAGAACTGTAAGTCTGGAAAGCTATTTAGGTACTTTGAAAGGTTGGGGCTCACCAGAAGGGAAAATTTCTTGACTCTTAAACAAAACCAAGTTATTTCCTCTTATGTGTATTGGGGAGTTGAACTAGCCTATAGAATAGTTCTTTGAGAAAAATTTTGGGAGGGGTGCTGTTTAAAAAGATTTGCCTTTCCTATAACTGATGTTTTGTTCACCTGAGTGTTTGCATACTGGGGACTAAGGACAAGAACCATTTTCTGTGACTTTTTTTTTTTTTTTTTTTTAGAGAGTTTTTAGAGGTGAGAGTCACTGAGACCACTTAGACCAAAGAGAAATTTACTGAGAGGAACAGTTCTTCTAGATTAGCTGAATTTATTATAGCCATACGTTGGGAGAGGGGGGTAGGAAAAGGGGGCAGGCGTTGCATTAGATAATGATGATAATTCTCATCTTTGATTAATATCATGACACATAAGGATAATAAGGTAACCCAGTTAGATAGTAGATGATTCAATTAAATAAACTTCTTTATTTACACCTTGTTATCGACCTAACATTCATATTAATTCTCTCTCTCTCCCTCCCTCTGTCCCTCCCTTTCTTCCTCCCTCCTTTCTTCCCTTCTTCCCTCTCTTCCCTCTCTTCTCTCCCTCCCTCCTTTCCTCTCTCTCTCTCTCTCTCTCTCTCTCTCTCTCTGTCTCCCTCTCTCTCTCCCTCCCTCCCTCCCTCTGTCTTTCTGTCTCTCTCTCTCAAATTTTGTAGTTTTAAGCAACCCCAGGTAATATCAAAGTAAGCTTTGAAAAAGCAGACTGAATTTAACTGAAAGATAGGGGGAAAGGAGCCAAATGGGGTATTCTTTCTGTCTGGGAAAGGGAAAATAGAGACAAAGATGGGGGAGGAAAAAGGAAAGGGGTTGCTCTATTACTCACCCTATGAGTCATTCTTGTTGCTTGACTGAAAATATACAGATCTTTCGTGAGTAACTGAAAATCTTTTGAACTGATGCCTTAAGTAGCCCTTGGAGGAAATAGAACAATTCTCAATCTGTCTCAGCATTTATTACACAGCCCACATAACTGGAGAATTCAGTGACATAGTGAACCTCACCCAAATCAAAAACTATTCTTAAAGGTTTTGGTATTAATACAGAAACTGGCACTTATTTATAAGCTTCTTCTGGACTATCCATTTTATTCTAGTGGGACTACCCTTTTGCGTTTAGTTTGTACCTTTCAGAGTGAAAATTCCCAGAACATTTCAGAAAGTATAAACTTAAAATTTTAAGACTAATCAACCTCTGGAAGAAAAGCCATGAAATCAATAGGCAATTATCACTTTTAAAATTATAAAAAAAATAGATTGTGGTTAGTAAAAGGAGAAAGAATGGAAAACTTAGCTGGGGAAGCATTTATTCCTTCTGATCATCTGTAAATTTGTACTTGAAATTCCTATTATCTCCATAAAATGTGACATCTTTCAGTACTGTATTATTTTAAAGTTCTTTCAGAAGGAACAAATTAATTCTTCTTTTAAGGATATATTTACATTACATAAATGTTAAATATTAATTCTGTAAAAAAAATAGTGCATTAATTGATTCATGTGGATCAACTATCAGATTGATAATTTAGATTTTTCAATTTTTCAATTATTTTGTTATCTTATATATACAAGTTTATCTACACTCCAATTCATATCCTTATGAATATGATTTGAGTCAAAATGGTAGCTCTTGAATACACCATAGTTTTTAATTTACAAAGTATTTGCATATGACAAGGAATGGATGTCTTATTATCCCCCCTTTTACACACTTGCCCAGAACCACATCTGAAATCCATGTCTGTTGATTCTAAGCACCAGTTCTCTTTGCACTTTACTAGGATATGCTGGCATATTAGGAGACATTCTGTTTTCCAGAGCTAAGGCCCAGCAAGCATGTGCCCTGAGCTTGGCATAACAACAGTCCTTTATGCTCATTCTCTGACAAAATCACATAATTATTGAATTGCTTTGACCAATTCCAGGTGTACTCTGAACTCGGACAAGCACTGGACCATTATGGATGTTCTGGCCATAAAATATTGCTTTGAATCAAATTTGTCTCATTTTGCTCTTACTCCTCACTGTCAGGAGTACAGTTCACTTCATAGCCATTTTAGCCACACTAGGAAGGGACCCCTCCATTAAGGGGAAGGCCCCAGCACATGTGTCCAATTTACCTCCTTGATTGTAAGCTATTTCCCTCACTTTGAAATTAAAATTCTGTTTGATTCCTGATTTTTCTGTCTCTAGCCTGCTCTGTGCAGCTCCAGCCACCCACAGGTTAGAGATGGAATTGGTCTGATTGAAAAAAAAATGTTTTAATCTTTTTATGTCAGGGACCCTTTTGACAAGCTGATGGGGTCAGTGGACCCCTTTTCAGAGTATTGCATAAAACAAAATGCATAAAATTATACAGGAAATCAGTTATGTTAAAAACACAGCATTGGTTTTTTTTTTAAATAAATATTCATTCTTCAGGGTAAAAACCCCTATGAAATCCAGACTTCTATAAGAATCTTTTGTCTCCCTTAAAACTTATGCTTTTTATTTACTAATTATCTCCACTTTATCCCATATAAATGGGGTACACACACACACATACATACATATATATAATATGTATATATATATATACATATATATATATATATATAGAGAGAGAGAGAGATCTTGTTTATAAATAATTATTTGCATGTGTACCCCTCATTACACTGTGAGCTCTCAAGATCAGGGGCTATTTTTTGCCTTTGAAAGTAGCACTTTCAATATTAATATATTATTATTATATATATTAAGTGCATATAAATTAAGTTCATAAAAAATACTTATGCTACAACAATAAATGCTTGGAAATATATCCAAGAATCATCATATCACTAAATACAATAAAACCACATTTTCTTTTATCAGTAGAACTTAGCCTGCAGAGCTCCACTGCAGAAGTGGATCTGTTCTTTGCACCTTGCTGCAAGTGGCTTTGCCTGTATTTTTCCCCTACCTTAGGGAAAAGAAGCAGTCTAGGATGGTTCGCCTAACTTGACCCAGCTGTCCTGGAGGAAGAAAGGAGGCAAAAAGACAAATGGAGAGAGAGTAGATGTGCCCCCTCCAAACCTCATGGTTCAGTGGAAGGTGCTGATATCTCAGCATAAAAGACATCACCTTCAAAATGGGGGATGGAGAGAGAGAATACACCATGAGCCAACAAGGGATAGAAAACAGATTCATTTGAGTCTCCAGTCATTTAGGGACTACTTACTAATGGAGTTAGGCAGGCTTGCTAACCACAGGAAGCCTTTACTAGCAAGTAGCAACTATTTCAATTCCCTTTTCACAGTCTTTGTATTGTCTAGCTGAGAGTTTACTTAAAAGGAATGTCCGTTATTTCCCCTTCTTATATGGGAGTACACAGGTTCAGAAAATACATTTACATTCCAGGTCTGCTATTAAGAAACCATTGCCTAGGCTCAAACAAATGTATATTTTCCTCCCTAAAATTGGGTGTTGCCCTTATACTGACACAGGTTTAAGCTGCGTCTATACTAGCAACCATGTGCCACATAAAATGGATGTTCCAGCATCCGTTTATTTGGCAATGACCTTAAAATACAACCAGATGTTTTAATGGAGAGCAGACCTTTTACCAGCAAGTGTTTCCAATTGAAATACATTTGTTTTGACTGTGTGTTGTTGCAGATGGAAAACATCCATTTTCTTTTTTTCTTTTTCTTTTTTTTTTGCAGTGGGAATGGATGACAAATGTTGGCAAAACTCTGGTCAGAAGGATTATCAGTGTAGACATATCTTCAGTAAGAGCTATAATTCTGTAAGGAACATTTTCAAGAGTGGTTTTTTTTGGGGGTGGCATTAATGCTTTAAAGCAATTCGTTATTGCAAGAGATGTTTGTTGTTATAAATTGTACCATAAATATTGCAGATTTGTCCCAAACTTTTTACCCTATCATCATTTTTATATTATCTTTGGTTATAGGACACTATCTTTCTTTAATAACTATACCAAATGGAATAATTTAGAACAAAGCATCATTTCTGAGTGATCCATCTATATCTATCACATTTTTATTGTTCGGAATATTTTTGTATTCTTATCAAAATTTGTATTATTGAGAAACTCTTTGCAAAAGTACAGATATGTTGTCTCTCATGTTGTCTCTCAATACAAAAATTATATATGGCATTCAGAAGTAAAGTATTATTTTCTAAATTCAAAATAGCGCATATGTGACAGACAACAGAAGATTTGGCAAGGAGGCATATTGTTGGGGTTTTTTTTTCAGACTTTTGAAATTAAAAAGAAAAAAAGAATTTATTTAATTTTTGACATGAAATCTAATGGTTTTCTTTATTACCAATTTTTTGTTACCAATATTTGTTATTTAAGCTAAATTCCAAGAATTAAGTAGTGGTTTAAAATAGTAGGTGCCATAATATAAATATAGATTTTCCTTTGTCCTAGTTATTTTAAGTGAGAAAAAGTAATTATTTTCTATTAATCACTTAGCAAATATTTATTAAATTCTCACAGTGTGTCAGACATTATTAAGTAGTGATGATAAAGACAAAACTAAAAAGTCCATTACTCAAGGAACTATTCTCCTGGGGGGAATTAGGGAATTCTACTGAGGGAAATAGCATAAGTGGATATATGTAATACATTTATATACATACAAACATACACATATATACATATGCATTTGTGTAAGCATATATAAAAATTCAGATTCTATTTTGTATGTATATGTATTCACATACAAATACAAAATATATTTTAGATATATGTATGTATATATATATATGTACATGAATATAATTTAATGCTATATATATGTATATATATATATATATATATATATATATATATACACACAAAGTATTTGAATGAGGTCAAAAGCATGTGAGGGCATCAGTAAAGATGTCATTTGGAGGTAGTACCTGAGCTGAGCTTTGATGGGAGTTGAGGATTTCTGTTGAAAAAAGAATGAAATGAAAAGAAAGACCTTTCCAAGTATGTGTTCAAAGGCACAGATATGGGACATGTAATGTGTGCAAAGACCCTTCATTGATCTACTTTCACTGGAAGGCATAATCACCCTGAAAAAGTAAAAGAAAATCAGCTTTTCAAAGGTTTAAACGTCAAACAGGAGTTGATATTTTATCCTGGAAATAAGAAAGCTAAGGTGTTTGTTCTTTGTAATATTTTCAAGATGATTAGAGCTGTGCTCTTTATATTTGTAAAGAATATCATTTCACTCCTTTCCCCTTAAAATAATGAACTTAATAAAATGATGAAATATTTGGGTGGGATGAATGAATGAGTAAATGGATGAAATGCAAAAGAGAAGATAGTTCTGACCCTCAAGGAACTTTCTAATGAAGGAGATAATAGATGAAAGGAATGGGGACCAAGGAAGTCTATTTTTGTTTGGAAAGTTGTAGGTGTGATGAGTGGAGGTATAGGAAGGTAGATAAACTCATCAATTTCTTGGAATAATGATTTGTTGATTATATTCCAGAACTAGACAAGGGAAAGCAGAAGAAATGGTAATGGCTAGCAAGAAGGTAGTGAAGTTAAGGGTGACTGGAACCACAACTACATGTATGGGGTAAGGTCAGCATCAATCAAGTCATGGTTCAGGGGAAGAGTTCCAGGCAGAGATGGTTAAATCTCTTAGGATTTGATTGTTTCTGGTTGTAGCAGAAGTAGCATTTTATGTATATGAAAATTACAATTGATAAGATTGAAGAAATAGACAAAAATAATTTTCTACTTTTAAGTGTTTTTAAATGTAAAGACTTCCCATATCTTTTTTTATTATCCTTTCATCCTACTTTTAGGCATTTTTATTTAAGCAGTCATACTTTTTGACAAATTTCCCATTTAATCTCATTTAATGACCCTTTCCACATTATTTCTACCTACTTGTAAATCTATTGACAATCCTTGAATTATTTTTCCCCACCAGTATTTTCTATTTTATTTTTAGTATTTATTAATAAAGGAAAATACTTTCATCTATTGTATTCATGATTACTTTCATAGTATGAATACTCTTTAAGAATGGTACGTAACAACGGTCTGATCACTATGTTTATATAAGCTATTGATATCCCTCACTAGTGATGAGAATGATACTCATAAACTAAGAGAAACTTGGATTACAATTGAGAATCCAAAATTCTAATCTGACCCAGAATTATGGGATATTGGCTCTATTTCAAAACTTCTTCAGTGGCTCTACTATTTTGCGGTGACCATTTTGAGGGAAGACTAGTTATAGTTAGAAACCTCCCTACAATGTGAAATGTAATATATTATTAAAGTGATGTTTTGGAATTGAAAGGAGAGAAATATAATCCAAATAATCTCTTAGATTGATGAAGTGAAATTAACATTTTAACAATTATCTGGTGAAATTGAATAATGTGGGCCAAATAGACACTATTACCTTAAAAGTAATTATTCTCAAATTTTCAGGGTGATCTTCTCAGATCTTCCCTTCATATGTCCTTGTAATCAGTGGACCTTCATTCTCACCATGTAACATAAGGCTGTGGCATAGAATGAAAGAAGGAAGAGTTATTTAGGTTTGTCCTATTTCATGTAAATAAATAATTTGAAAACTATGATAGGTACCATTTTTTTGGTAGAAGAAATTTTGTCCTTTTGCAAAAGTGATATCAAAAAATTAGTTCTAGATTGTTAATGAAACTATTTAAAATTTTTTTTAAAGTTATTGTTTTAATATTCAGTATTGAATTCTTTTTAATAATAGTAGCTTTTTATTTTTCAAAATACATGAAAAATAATTTTCAACATTCACCCTTGCAAAACCTTGTGTTTCCTCTCTCCCTACTCTTCCTCTTTCCCTAGAAAGCAAGAGGAAGGGAAATCCAATATAGGTTAAATATGTGAAATTCTTCTAAATATATTTCTGCATTTATTATGCTGTAGAAGAAAAATCAGATCAAAAGGGGAAAAATGAGAAAGAAAAAAAAAGCAATCAAACAACAATAATAACAACAAAAGTGAAAATACATTGCCGTGATCCATATTCAGTCCCAATAGTCTTCTCTCTGGATGCAGATTGCTCTCAAAGTTTTTTTGATATGAAGAGTATATTGATGATGCAATATTAGTAAGTAATATTCTTTGACATCATAAATGTCAGTGAACTTTGTGTTTGTAAATATCTAATTAAATTGCATATATTTTATATCAAAGGATCATTTTGTAAAACTTCAATAAAATATTTTCATCTGTTTTGAATTACCATTTAAGGAATATATATTTTTTTAATTCTTCGTCTGAATTTCACTTAGTCTTTTTTTTTTCCAGCAGTGTCTGACTAAGTCAGACTCTTTTTAGAGTTTTCTTGGCAAAGAAATTGTAGTGATTTGACATCTGCTCATTTAACAAATGAGGAAACTGAGACAAAAAGGGTTAAGTGACTTTTCTGAGATCACACAGCTGGTATATGAGGCTGGATTTGAATACAGATTTTCCCAATTCCAAGCCCAGCACTGTTTCCACTGAGCCACCTACCTATCCTATAAAGTACATTAATTACTAACAATTTTATTTAGTGCCCTAAGAAAAATATGAGATCTAAAGATATCTTGTGGGTTTATTAATATTTATGGTAATATTATCCATTGGTTTTCAGTCATGTCCAACTCTTTGGGACCTCTTTGGCATAGATACTGAAGTGGCTTGCCATTGCCTTCTCCAATTCATTTTACAAATGAGGAAACTGAGGTAAACAGAGATAAGTGACTTTCCCAGAATAACATAATTAGTATTTAAGGCCAGATTGGAATTTAAAATGACTCCAAGCCTGGCACTCAATTTATTGTGCTACTAGCTGCCCCAGTTACAAATAACTTTACTTCTGCTTTTGAAAGATTATGTAAAATAATGATAGATATTTAAAAACACAATAATTATCAGATACATCAATTCTGGAAAAGAGATTTCATTTATGCAATGTGGATAATAAGAAATGTTCAATTAGTGCTTTAATTTTTTTTTTCTGAACATCATATTTAAAAGAAACTTTTAATAAGTTACTTCTCTACTAAAGAGAACTTTATTGTGTGTATATGTTGGATATGTATACAATCTTACAGAAAATGGTCTTTAGAAGAATACTAATTGAACTTACAGTTTAGCCAATTATTGGATGATATTGAAACTTTTTTTTTTTTTGCTCAACACATTAATGTCTTTAGGAAGATAGTTCATTTACATTAAACAGTGTGCTTTAAATTGTGGCTAAGTCTATAAGTTTGACAGTGATTGACTATGTAAAATATTTGGCAGTCATGAAAATGAGCATTTTCTTTGAGCAGTTCTTAAATTTATGCTTTCCATATTTCACAACATTTTGGATGCTAAAAATGTGATTATTTTGAAGATTTTAGGCTTATTTTTCCAATTCTAAATTAGTTTTACTTGAATATATGTGTTTGTATTATCTTTTAGTTGGAAGGTTATGAGGATAAATTGACAAAATTAATTTCCTAAAATCTGAAGATACTATGACTTAAAATTCACTGGGGTAAGAAATGTGTTAATTTCAATGGTATACAAATGATATGTTTCAGTACAAAATCCTAAAAAGGTATAGATTTTGAAAATCAGTGCCTAATGCTATGTCAAAGTGAAAATAACTAAATTTTATAGATTTCAAATCATTGTATTTTATGCTATAATTTTCATTGTTTTCTTTTCTATTTAGGAAATCATTGTTGGACTACATAGTATAACAAAGTAGGGAATGATTAATGCAGTTAACAAAGGCTTCCTTTCATACATGACCTTATGAATCTACTGGAAATTATTAGGTTCTACATCTGGTACATGGCAATTAATTCTAAACAATTATATTAGAAAGCCTTAATCTAGTACTTGTAATCATAACAAAATTCAACCTTCAAATATAATGTGCATCTCAGTCAATGAACAGCATAGTATGGTGTTGGTGTTTTTCTTCTTTAAAATAATAATAAGATGATTCTCTCTGGGAGAAAGCTGGTTTCTCGGGGAGGTTTTCTGGAGGCAGCTTTAGTTTCAGTTACAAGTAAATAATCACCCAAAATCGCAACCAGCTGATAAAAGTTCAGATCTTTTATTGTGTCCTTCAATATAGCCTGGTTAGTTTTCTTAGAGGCCTATCTCTCTGCTTGGTTCTAAGAGCTCTTGCAGCTTTGTCCTTTGCTTCTGCCTCTGCTTTCCTCAGCCTCCAGCCAGCACCAAGGTAGAAGATGAAATGAATCTCTCTTGCCTCAGAGAGAGACTTGTGGACTTCCTCCCAGAGTGCTCCTCTCCAACCCCAGTCAATGTTCCGAAGTAACTCTGTCGAGTGGCTCAATGAAGCTCTATTTATGCTGAGTGTAAAAGGCTGACTTTGCCTTCTGGAGGCAGGGATTAAGGGAGGTATGAATTCAGATATCTCTTTCTTATGGAATTTCAGAATTCCAATGAGTACTTAAATACTTCTTGCTTATATGAGCTCTCTAAAGGTGTGAACACAAGCATCGTTTCTATCAGTTGTACTTAGTACCTTGTTTCAAGTTCTGGCCCATAACATCTTGTAAGATCAAATCAATCATACTGAACCATACTAAATTAGATAATTATTGTCTCTATCAACTCTAATGGCTTAACAGTTTGTAAAGATTCCAACAGTATGGGACCATAATAACAGAAATCTTTGTAAATGAACTAGGGAAGCTTTGAAATAATTTCAGCAAAGTCTAGGGAAAGTGAAAGATCCTAGGTCATTTAGAAGAAGGAATCACATGGGAATGTTATGTATGTAACTAAATGATAATAGCAAAAACAACAATAATTTTCGCAAAATCTAAATTAATTGTCCATTACATAGACAGGTATATATCCTAGACCTGTGATTGCAGTGATACAGATAACTCCCAAGGAAAGTCAGCACTTTCAATGTAGCTTATAGTCTTAGAGAGTTGCCTAGAACTCTCTAAGAGAGTTATATGAGAAAAGTTATATGACTTGCCCGTGCCCAGGGCACATAGCCTCCAATTAATAAAAATTAATTCCTCCTCTGTCCCAAAGTAAGTGAATAAGAGAAGACCCCAAAAGAAATTGTAAATATATTAGGATAAAAAAGTAAAAAAAAAAAAAAAAAAAAAACTTCAAATCATAACCTGAATGTATTTAATAGATTATAGATGTATAACTGAATTTCTTGTTTTTATATAAGATCATTCAAAACAATATAAAATACCTTGAATTTTTAAAATGAACTTGAATCATCTTTAGATAGAAGACTGTAGTATCTGATTTTTAAATACATTTTTATCAATAACTTTTTTACATCATCACAGTTTCTTTTGTATTACTCTCCTTTTCTCTCTCAGAAACTACCCTATTTCATGAATAATATTTAGCATCTATTAAAGTGAATTTTTATTATTTTTAGATTTTGAATTAATCTTAAATGTACTAGATTCTTTTTGGTTCATGAGATTTGGAATTTTTTTAAAATTAAACTTACATCTAAAGTTACATCTAGCTAGCTCTCATTTCCTTTAAAAAAAAGACATACTATCAGTTCTTTATTACAGAAAGAATTAATATATGTAATTTTTGAAAGAAAAATGATCTGCTTTACAACTTTACATATTAACATTATAAAGGTCCATAAAAGTAATGATGCATAAAGTAAGGAAGACCATCATTTTTTTTTTTTATTCCTGAAGAATTGTTAATTTTTTTTTCTTCATTCAATAGGTTGCCTATTGTTGTATCAGATTGATAAACTTTTTTTTTCCCTGAGGCAATTAGGGCTAAGTGACTTGCCCAGGGTCCTACATCTAGGAAGTGTTAAGTATCTGAGATCAGATTTGAACTCAGATCCTCCTTAATTCAGGGCTAATGCTCTATCCACTGTGCCACCTAACTGTCCCTAAACTTTTTTTTCTTAATAAATATTTCCTTGTATAGAAAGAACTTCATTATCTGGAATATTTGAAGAGTATAATTGTCCCACTTACTAATTAATTAATTGACTCCCTAGCTGATAATTAACTCTTTACTCAGAATTAAATTCATATTATTTCTTGTGGTCTTCTAGCATTTCCCAGTTTTCTCCCTTTCAAAATCTATGCCACAATTCAATGATTTATGTAGATAAGTTACTCTTCTGGTTTAGAAAATCACTATGAAGCAAAAATCTAACATTGTCTTCTATCTCATCACCACCTATGTGACACTGGGCTAAACAGGGGGTCTTTTAAGAACAGGAAGTACAAAATGTTTAATTTAGAGAAATATTCTCCCTCTCTTTAAATTCCATGATCCTAGATCTTAGTGTCATAGATAATAACCCTTTGAGCACATTAACTGCAATGCAATCCAAATGACCACTTTATTTTGATTTAGCTTCTGACTGGAGGAGCTGAATAACAAGACGGTCCAAGAGGCATAGGTTTCTGAATGAGAGTAAGAGTCTGTGAAAAATGATAATATGGAGTATTTTGACATCCCCAATGAGACCATTGAATTTAGGTGAGTAACAATCGAGATGCTTATGGCTGTTATCAGTTGACAGTCATTACATTCATCTTTCCTCAATGAACTCAGTGAATCTTTCAATCATTTTCTCCATCCCATATTACAGGTCTTTGACATTATAATTGATGCTTTCTCAAATATTTTAACTTCTCATTTCTTCAATCTCCTCAGTTCCCCTGACTTATACGTCTACTCTACTTCAACTACACACAAGGATGGAATATACTTAATCTTTCCATAATGCAGTTTTCCACTTTTGTATTTGTCAACTTGAGATTTTTTTATTTGATGTTAATATTTTATTATTTATAATAATAAACATAATTTCTAATGATAACTCATGAAACATCATCTTTTTATAAGTTTTTTTATTTTTCAAAATACATGCAAAGATAGTTTTCCACATTTATAAGGTTTTTTTTATTTTTCAAAATACACACAAAGATAGTTTTCCACATTTCCACATTTATCATGCTACACAAGGAAAATCAGATAAAAGGAGGAAAATGAGAAAGAAAAAAACAAGCAAGTAAACAACAACAATAAAAAGAGTGAAAATATTATGCTGTGATCCACATTCATTTCCAATTGTCTTCTCTCTGGATGCAGATGGCTCTCTCCATCTATTGGAATTGTCCTGAATCACCTCATTGTTAAAAAGAGCCACATTCATCACATTTGATCATCACATAATATTCATATTGTTATGTACAATGTTCTTTTGATTGTACTCACTTTACTTAGAATCAGTTCATGTAAGTTTCTCCAGGCCTTTCTGAAATCATACAGCTAATTCCATAACATTCATATACCATAACTTATTCAGCCATTCCCTGACTTATGAGCATCCACTCAGTTTCCAGTTCCTTGCCATCAAAAAAGGGCTGCTACAAACATTTTTGCACATGTGGATCCTTTTCTCTTTTTTGTGATCTCTTTAGGATACAGACCTAGTAGAGACCCTGAATCAAAGGATATACACAGTTTTATAGTCTTTTGGTTATAGAAACTTATAATTTCTAATGATAAATTATAAAATTTAGCATTTTATTATATAAGTGCAATTGGGTATTGACTTTTTAGCAAAATCACTATTCTATTTCCTAATGAATTTACTCTCACCCTCTGCAGCAACTATTCCAAACTGAATCTCTCCTATTGCACTACCTTCCCCCAGCCTTTCTACTATGAATTTCCCTTAAGACTTTAAAAAAAATGAGGCTATTTACTTTCATTGACTCCATATATACATAATATGCTCAAAAGTTATTCTATACCTTCTCTTTCCTCTTAAAGATACCTATAACTGCTTCTCTCTGTGTCTCTGTGTTTGTCTGTCTCTCTTGTTTTTTTTTGTTTTGTTTTTTTTATTTAATAGCCTTTTATTTACAGGATTTATACATGGGTAACTTTACAGCATTAACAATTGTCAAACCTCTTGTTCCAGTTTTTCACCTCTTACCCCCCCACCCCCTCCCCTAGATGGCAGGATGACCAGTAGATGTTAAATATATTAAAATATAACTTAGATACACAATAAGTATACATGACCAAAACATTATTTTGCTGTACAAAAAGAATCTGTCTCTCTTGTTTTATCTCTGTCTTTGTCTCTCTTGCTTTATCTCTCTCTGTCTCTTTTTTCTCTCTTTCTTTCTCTCTTTCTCTCTGTCTCTATATTCATCTCATTCTCTATGTATCTGTCTTCCTCTCACTCTCACTTTCTCACTCTCTCATGTGAGATACCTGTGTTTCATTTTACTGACAAAATTTACATCTTACATAAGTATATTGTTCTTCCATTCATTTTATCTCAACATCTTCTTGTCATCAACATCAACTTCTTTCTTTCAGTCTCTGACAAAATATGACTCTTCTTCATGCCAAAGCTAATGCTTTGAAATGTGCTCTTGATCCCACACTTTCCAGATTTTATAGAGGCCACATAACAGATTGGTAAGATTTCTTCAAGCTTATGCACTATTGGGATCACTTTTGAGTATTCATTTTCACCTCATTTTTACAATGAAGTCTTTCTTTTCTCTCACTTTAATGAGTAAATTACAATATTCCAAACTGGTATAATTCATTTGATTATAGCGTCTTTCGGTTTGGTTCAAATGACCATGTGGTGAAAACCTAGAAGCAGAAATACATCAAATCAGTGATGGGGCTGTGAATGTATTCAGGCTTCTTCCATTAGGCCATATGCAAAAGATATGCATTCCCAAAAGCAACTGATTGATACTGATTTTCCCCCATTCATTTGGGCTGTGTGTAAGGTTATGAATGATTAAACTAGGAAGGAGTTGTTTCCTAAATAGGTTATATGAGCTATACAAAAGCTTGGTTTCCCTCTCTTTTTAGGCCTTGGCTAGTGTGAGGTGCATCTTACCCATCATCTTCCCATCTTAGGGGGAGAAAGGTACATCACTATCCTTTATCTCTAGTAGCCATTATCACCAGAAGCTGGAGCAATCAATATATTCTTGCCTTCATGAGTCTTAGAATGAACTCTAGATCCTTCCATGCTTCTTCTGCTTTGGGTTTCTTTTTCTGAGCACAAGTGGTTGAATAGAGACCTTGAAAGATTAATATGTTTTTTAGCTTTCACAGCTGTCTTAAGAATATGAGTAGTTAGAAGTACCTGAATTGATGCTCATTTTCCAGGCATAAGTGGTTCCTGTTCTTACATGCCTTACTGAAAAATATGATCATTCTCAGAGGGATACTGTGACTGAAAGGTATTAGAAAACTTAAGATCAGTTAGCCAGGAAATCTGAATTTATAAGTTGCACAGTGTATGTCAGAGGTGAAAGAGATGTCCCATAAAGTCCCTTTACCTTTTAGAACAATATGCTATTGTTTCATGTTGGACTTCATGTACACTTGTGGGGGTTTTGGGTTTTAAGTATTTTTTTGTGATGAAGGAAATAAACAACTATCATATCCTGACATCTACTTTGGGTTTTGAGTGTTTTTTGAGATGACATCAGTTAATCTCCTTTGGATGGACCTAGGCTTTATTTAAGATATGTTCTGTGAAACTGTTATCTTTAAAATAATATCCCATAATTGTTTACTTACAGAAAAATTAGAATTTTAAACTTTCAGAACATCGATTTCATTCTCTTTGTATTTCTATTCATCTTATCTGATATATTTTCTTGCTTGCTGAAGATACCATATTAACCAATGTTGTCTTACTGTCAACATGTTACATAGCAATGAGTGATTCCAAGAATGTATTTCCTTAAGTATTCTTTTGCATCATTGCCATATTCCTGTTTGTAGATCATGGTCGTAAATTCTCAGGGAGATTAGGATTATTTTCAGGTGATTGATAGGCTATTTCAAAATGTCAGGATGGGCTGTAGTAATGTCTAGCTTATCCTTCTGTTTTCATTGGATGAAAAAACAGAAGGGTTGGGAAACTATTTCTAAGAATGACTTTATTGCTGGAAACTCAAAGTCCTAACTTACAACATTTATGCAGTTGGCAGTTTGCTGCTACTGCAAGAGCTTGGATAAGTAGAATTTTATTGAATCTAGCACAAGTGGGCAAAGTAGTTCATCTATAATAACATCTCTTGTCCCATCAGAGTGGTCTCTAATCCAAAGTGTTAGGGTGTCATTGTTCTAAGTAGAGATTTCTCTAAGCAAGACTCTTAACACATTTCCACTAAATCCATCCTTTCGATGAAATTACTCCCTCTAGAGCTATGATTCCTTACTTGAGTCTCCTGATTTGGGCATATTTATGGGAGTCATTTAACACTTTTCAACATTAAGTTCACAAGAGTTGGAACAGTTAGCTTTAAGGAAATGGTGGATAATTTTAAAAAACAGACTTGAAAATTTCATAGATTTATTTTTTCTTTTCTTTTTTATATTTAAATTTTTTGGTTTATAAATAAACCTTTATTAAGGTTTATTAAGGTATTAAAATTTATTAAGGAATGTGGAACATTAAATATATTGTCAGATTCTGAAAAATCTATATTAATTTTATTAACATTTCTTTTCAACAAATTGTTTATTATATCAGATTGCTTTTTGGAAGGGGAGAGGAAGTAGTAAAGGAAAAAATTTAGGCAATATAAAAACAAAATGTCAAAAAAAAAAACAATCATAATTTATTCCCCATCTACAAAGTCCTATTTTTTTCTTCTCTCTTCCCTATAATTTACAAAAGGGAACTGCCCTCCTAATTCAGGGAATCTTAGCTTTCTGGGGAAGCTAAGTAAATTTATTAGTAAATTCATGCTGTACTAATAAATGGGTCATACTGGCAACTCTGCACTTCAAATCACCTTAATTTCAATTATAATACATATAAATGATGAAAAGAGAAGTAAGCAGAACCACAGAACTTTGTTCCATATCAGTTTATACAAGTCTTCTTATGTTTTATGATTTTTATATTTGCTTATTAGTTTTAATATTATTTTAATACTAATATTACAAATGCTGGTGAGGATATGGGAAAACAGAAACATTAATACACTATTGGTAGAGTTGAAACCTGGACAACATTTGGAGAATGTCATTCTGGAGAACAATTAGGAACCATGCTCAAAGGGGATACAAAACTGTGCACGCACTTTTGACCCAACAATTTACTTACTGGATTTATGTGAAAAGATCAAAGGAAAAATGAAGACATATATAAGTACAACAACATTTTAATCATTCTTTTTTTATGATGGCAAAGAACTGGAAACTAAGCAAGTGTCTATCAATTGGGAAATGGCTGTACAAGTTGTAGTATAAGCTTTTGATGAAATACTGTTGCGCTATGAGAAATAATAAGAAAGGTGGGGTCAGAAAAACCTAGGAAGACCTATATGAATTCATGGAAAGTGAAATGAATAGAAGCATAAATCATTGTACAAAGTGGCAATGATATTGTTAATGATGATGGTCTGTGATAAATAGCAATGATCCAAGTCAGTGCTAAAAGTCTGTGATAAAAAATGTTATCCATTGCCAAAGAGAGAACTAATGAACTTGGAGTACAAATTAAAATATGGTTGTGCTATTTTAAACTTTATTTTTCTTGATCTTTTTGCAACATAGAAAATATGGAACTGTTTACCATGATTTTACATGTATTGTAGATCATATTGTTTATTTTAATGGGTAAGAGAGGAGGCTGCAGGAAGGTATAGAATTTTGGACTATTTTTAATTGAATGTTAAAAATAAATAAATACTACATTTTAAAAGAAAGTGGTCCTAGCGATTAACACAAAAGAGATCATAGTTTTGTGGTATGAGTGGACATTTGGAGTATTATGCTCAGCAGTACATCACATCTTAAGTGTATAAACAGTTTATGGGCATTCAGTGGAAAGTGACCTCTGGAAGACAGAGGGCCTCAAATTCAGACCTTTTAAAAATGTTTGAGATGCTTAATTTGAAGACATGGTAAATTTTTGTAAGTATTTCAAAGACTGTTATGTGACAAAATATTAGTTAGAAATGAACACAAAAAGCCAAATTAGAAGCAATGTATGGAATTTATAAAGAAGCTGATTTCAGCTTGATAGAAGCAAAACATAAAAATCATAGCTATCAAAAAGTGAAATGGACCAATATGGGAGCAGGATGATGGTGAATCTTTTTTCCTGGGAATCTTCAAGCAAATGAAGCTTAGATGACCACTTGTCTGGTATATTATAAAGATTATTTCTCATCATATATACATTAGATTAAATAAGGACAATTCTCACTTTATGTAAATTTGCATTAAGCAAATTTGATTTTTAAAAATTCTGAAAGAAATTCATGTTCCAAAAAAAAAAAAAAAAACAGACAACCCCCTCCCCACTAAAAATAAAACTTTACTCTCTTCCTCTCTCCTTGCTTTTGTCCCTTAACTGAATGCTCTATAGCCTCCCAACCTTCACCCCGCCAAAAAATTCCTAAAAATAAAAAAATATATTAAAAAAAAAACTTCCTGTAATAGCTGAAATGGATGCACAAAAACCACCATTCTGCAACAGATAAGGGCTTGATGTGAGTCTCTCTTAGTGGCTCCTTTCTGCCAACTGCCTGTGGGTCTTGACTGGGTGTTTCCTCATTCTCTCCTTAGGTACCAAGTGTCTATTAACATTCAACCACATTCATATTCTTCTTCTCAATTCTGGCTAGCCCCCCACAGGATGGAGCTTACCTCATCCCCTTCATAAGTTCCTCTTACTCTCATTTCTCTGTCCCTGACCCCAGGCGTTCTTGAATCATGGGCCAATCTCTTCCTTTTAGGACTTCCTTTTAGGCATTCTTCCTGACTCCTTCCCTCCCATCCTTATGTCTGAAGCAAATCCATATTATATAAAAAAAATTTTAGGTAAAGGTCTGCAGAACAGTCCACTTATGTAAAGTGAGAACTGTCTACACTGAAGTCTTTTCCAATTCTGAGATTCTACAATTCTATAATGAATAGGGTCATTTTAACAAACTTTAGGAGGAGCATTATCCCTCTGGAGAGTTTGTTCACTATAGGCCAAATGTTTCTTGTTTGTTCATATTTGCTAGACAGATTTCCATACCGGCTTTTACAACACTGCATTTTTTTAAAACCAAATACATTTTGACAAGTCCTTCAATACTTTAAACTATTCAACCTATCTAAATCTATATCTATATCTATATCTATATATGTAATTTGAAAAATAATATAGATTTCATCCAGATTAGAGCCTCAATTATTCACTACTTCATTTTTAAAGTTTTTTTTTTTAAAGAAATGCATATTAACTGAAAAGTTTTCTTAGCCTTGTGACATCAAAAATTTTATGGTAGAAGAGAGAAAGTACAGTCAGTTATCCTTTGAACTCTTTGAAGGAAAAGCACTATGTAAATCCAAGGTGGTTTTTTTTTTTATCCTTAAACAAAAACAGACTGGAGACAGCTTGGTTTTGTTGCTGACTTTGAATCCACAAGGCCCATGTTTATTTTCAACTTGGAAAATATGTTCTTCTTCAGGAAGCTTTTTTGCATACACTCATCTTTGAAAAAGATTATTTAAAAAAATACTTTATGTTCCAACACATAGTTTTCATTATGGGGGAAAAATAAAATACTTTCCTCTTAAAGCTTTAGAGTAAATACTTAAGTGGGTGGGGAAAACTTATTTATATCTTATTTGATAATTAGTTTAATCAAAATGTTCTACTTTTTTTTTCTCTTTTCACATAATGATATTGAAAAAATATTGTCCTTTTGGACATCACATAACAATAAGACTGAAATGTTTTAAGCATGAAAGCATTAATGTTTAGAGTTTGATTTGGCATGAATTCTTATTTCCTTGGCTTCAAAGAAATGCATGTATATTAGTTATTACTTGTGGTTTCAAGCCCTCTTTTGTGGGAAAAAAAAGAGTGACTTAATATGCTTAAATAATAGCTCTGTGGGATGCAGGCAGGTAAGAATGGAGACAGACAGGAAAAGACTGTCTACATAAGGGATTCTTAAAAACTGTCCCAGGGGAAGGAAAATTTAGGATTTTTTTTTTTGGGTTACTTATTCTAAGTAAAGTGTCCAAATTAATTCTGCAGACCTAATTTGCAGAGGTTTATATCTTACATCATTTTGAATTTGGGACTACATTTTTATCTACATTTCATCTGCTTAGGGATACAACCTTTCCATTTTGCCCTGTCTTTGAAGCTTCAGCTTATTATTGGACTCTAGAAATTCATTAATTTTGAGGAAAATGGAGACCTCCCAGTAGGAGAAATCAAAACTTTTAAAATATGTTTTAAATTGGAAGATTTTTTTAAAAACATTGTTGTCATATTACAGTGATTTCTACCCTATAACCAACATAGAGTTCTCCCTTATAACATTAATATTCAACTGAGAAAAATACAACCTATGAGCCATGTTTGCATTGTCTGACTCCTTTTTTACATACTGTATAGACTGCTATCTCTTAACCAAGAAGAGAGAACCATGTTTCACTATTAGTTCTAAGAAGTCAAGATTGGTTGCTTGTATTGACTGATATCGGAGGACTTTCATTGTTGTTTACCTGTACATTGCTGTGGTCACTACATAAATTGTTCTTCTGTTTCAATTTACTTTGTCCTACATAAATCTACAAATAAAAAAACCAAATGTTTAAAGAAATTCTCTTCTTTTAATATAATATACATGCAAAATTTTTAAAAGCTCTTTAAAGTAGATGTCCATCAGTTTGGGAATGATTAAACAAACTCTAGTATGTGAATGTAATGGAATATTGTTGTTCTATAATAAACAATGAATGTGACAAATACAAAAAAACATGGAAAGATCTGCGTGATTGATTCAGAGTGAAGTAAGCAGAGCCAGAAAAACAATTTGTAAAGTGACTATATTAATGCAAATGGAAGGAATAACTGTCAAAAGAAGTGAATGTCACAATTTTTAAAACAAAGCATAACTCAAAAGGAATGATAAAAATTTACTTCTACACCATCCTATGGCTAATCTAGGAGAGGTCTGTGTTGCATACATTTTCAAACTTTTTTGATGTATCACACAGCTAGCAAGGTTGTGCAGTTGACTAGAATGCCTTGACCTGGAGTTAGAAAGATCAGAGTTCAAATCCTGCTTCACTTAGTAACTGTGTGATCCTGGACAAATTTCCTTATCTGTAAAATGGGATTAATAAGACTTGAACCTAGTTCCCATAGCTCTTGTAATGATTAAATGAGATAATTGCAAAGTGTTTAGCACAGTGCCAAACATTATTAAGCACATATAAATGTTAGTTTTTATTAGCTACTATGAATTAATGTTAGTTGATTTTTCCTTTTTTTTTTTTGTTTTGTTTTGTTTTTTAAAAATCCCTTTCTTATATGGAATGGCTCACTGGCAGAGGGAGAGATAATGGGGGAAAATATGGTAATGTAAAACAATAAGATACATCAGTATAAGTTTTTGCCTCCGTTGTATTGAATACAAATCCATAGCACCAAGAATATAGGTAGTTCTAATAGCTATGCATATCTATGATTAAGAATGTGACATATAAGTGTAATCCAAGTGGATACTGAACATTTTTAGTGTCCATTCCTATGCATAAATTTCACAATTCTAACAAATATGTCAAAATGAACCCAAAAAATTAGAAGGCAGAATTTAAAATCAAATAATGCTAGAATTGAACTCAACACTAGAGAAGAAGAAAGCCTAGAATCTCTGGTGTTTACTGTAGAAACAGACATCACCCGCATTCTTAATTCACTAGGCCCCTAAAAAGCATTCTTAGGCACCCTTCAAAACTGGAACACAGACTGGCAGTTTGGCTAGTCCAAAATAAATATTTCTCCCTTGTCAGAATTTTCTACTATATGATTTCTTCAAAATTCTAACAGTTAAAAAATTAACTGAATCAGTCTGTTGGATTAGTTTGGCTCCATAAACTCTAAATCTTTGGGAAAGTACAAATAAAACTTTTACTGACTAAGATTTCACATGATTTCCAAATTATACTTCTGTTTACTCAGTGTATAGAAATAATAGTGAAGGCACCTTCGGTTGACTATTAAAGGGAATGATCTGATAATCTTTTTTAGCTTTTTTAATGATGTTATTTTCATATTCACATTCATTAATTTAATAAACATTAATTGAATTACTGAACAGCTTCAAGTTTCCATCCAGCCTCTGCTTAAAGATCAACAATGATGGGGGAAATCACTCTTTGAATAGAATGTATTCAATCCTCACTTTCACTTCCAAGGTTCCTTTTTAAAGACTCAATTCAGACACTACCTTTTACACGGAAGTCTTTCCAGATCTCCTTAACTGCTAGTTTCTTTTCTCTTGTATTTTTTTGGATAAATCCCAGATAGAATATAAAATCCTTGAGATTAGGGACTATTTCTCTTTTGTGTTTATATTCTTAGTATCTATTAAAGTATATCGTATATAATAGATTGCTAATTGGACAAATAAATAAAGTCCAAGAAAGAGGGAAAAATGTGAAAATGTTAAGTAACAAAATATCATTTCCAACCAGAAGCATAAGATAAAACTTCTTGAAAGAAGTGACATTGATTTGACTTTTTGAAGGTGGGTAGAATTAAACAGAGAAATATGGAATAGAAAGTTATTTTTGATGCAGGAAAGAATAGTTAGTGACAAAAAAGAAATTGAGGTGTCTCCACTGGGCAAGGAAGTCATGGCTAGTGAATGTGGTTTATTGAATCTTTGGGCTTCTTTCTGTAATGGCTGTTTTAAATTGGTTAAATTTCTGCAGAAAGTGGCACAAATCGGAATCTCATTTTTTTTAAATCCAGTAACCTTTTTTTTTTCTTTGGCATCAGTTAAGTTAGCTTTTTTCATTACACAAATCAAGTCAAATCTACAAGCATTTATTAAGTTCTTACTATCTGCCAGGCACTGGGGATTCAAAAAAGATTTTTTAAAAACCCACAACATTATCACTTTCTGATATTTGTCTTTTCTTCTGAAGTTATACTGGTTTTCACTTTTATTCTGACTAATCCATGTCTTTGAAAACACAAAGAGCTGACAGAAACAAATCCCACTTTCATTTCTTGTGTGCTCAAATGCTCAAATATGCCATGTTTTTTTTTTTTTTCTTTTGTGTTACCATTGGTTACAAGATGAAACAAATTCTGCCAACTCTTTTTTTCTCTGGCTACTATGCCACCATTATAATAGAAGCAGATAGGTGCTATATCATCCTGAGAGCCATTTAAATTTTTATTGATTTCATATATTTTCATTGCCAAAAAGTCTTTGTTACCCAATGGTTTGTTTTTTGGTGGTGGTTAAGTTTCTCTGAATTTAGTTTAGCTAGTCCACAAATGGCCTACACAGTCTATCTCCAAAACTATCCTCCAAGTTTCACCATTTTTGATAAACATTTCATATACTGCATAATACTATTCTATTGACAAAGGCAAAATGTTATGTCATTTCCACATCTCAATGAGAGGTAACTTTTCCAGCATTTGGAGGAGAATGGGGAGAGGGATCTTTACTGAGCACTAAGGAGAAAATAATGTAAACACTTATATAATCCAATTTATTAATCTCTTAGGACTTTTTACAGAATCCCTTCTTCCAACTCTTTCAAAGATTTCAGCCCTCAAACTTGTTTATCACTCATTTTCTTCTTGAAAATTCAATAGCTGTATATCCATTTTGGATACATTGGATTCTTCTTCTTTTTGATGTGCTTCTCTTGATCACCAATCAACATACAGTCTTAAAGAAAAAAAAAAATTAGGAAACAATCCAAATCAATCACTCTATAAATAAAAACTTTTGTTAATGGCCTACTTTGCTGGCATTTTGCTAGTCACTGATATGTAAAGGGAGAAATTAAACCATGATTGTTCAATTAGGAGGCTATTTAAAATGCAGTGGGAAAAAATAAATTATTTAGTTCTAGTATGTTATTTTGTAGTAGAAAGGAGGAATAGTTGAAGCAATTGCTTCAACTATTTCTATGTATTTCCTGGATTAGAAGAATGGGAGAAATCATGGTATATTCAAATTGAAAATGGATTTTACCAAATTTTGGGTTAGATCCCTGAAGTGTGGTTTACTAGGCAAAACAACTGAGTATACTTTTCCTGTGTTCCAAGCATATGGTAAGAAACAGGTCCATAAAGCTCTCTGCGCCTTAAAATCCTGAAAAACCCATTTGTAACCCATTTTGTGAAGGAAATATCTTGAAAAACCTTAAAGCACTATGTAAATCTGACATTTGAATTAAGAAGGCAGTCATTTTTCACATCTCCCTAATTGATTAATTATCCCATCAACCACAAAGTATATTACAACCCTTTTCATATCTCAGTGCTACCCATAGTACTCCCTCATCTCCTCAGCTGAATACCCCATCCCCACTTTATCAAAAAAAAAAAAAAAATGAAGTCAATATCCATGAACTCCTTTTCTTCTCTTTATCTGATGTCACTCAGTTGTCTTCCTCAACTCTTATTCTTTGCCCTATTTCACATGAAGAACTTGTCCCTATACTTTCCAAGGCAAACCTTTCTACATGAATGATTAATACAATTTCATCCTATATTCTTAGCAAATTTCCCCTTCTATCATCTCAACTAATCTTGCAGCCTGCTAATCTTCAGTCACTCTTACTTACCATCTGCCTCCCTGATGCTTGCAAATAATCCATGTCTCCCTCAACCCCCAAAAAATTTAACTTGATCCAGCCATCCCTCCTAGTTTTCTTCCTTTATCTTTCCTCCCTTTAGTAGTTGAACTCTCTGAGAAAGCCTATTACTTCCTCTGGTCTCATATTCTTTTAAATCCTTTACAATCTTAGTTTCCAATTTCATTGTTCAATTGAAACTATTCCCTCCAAAATTGTTATTTATCTCTTAATTGCCAGATTTAATGGCCTTTTTCCCCTTCAATCATCTTTCTGTTTTACTTCTCCTCAGGCTTTAATGTGGCTGATTGCATTTTTCTCCTTTCTTTATTCTATGTTTTCATGATTGCTATCTCCTGCTTCTCCTCTTGGCTCTCTAATGACTCCACAATCTCTTTTGCTAAACCATCCCTTCGGTAACACCCATTAATTTTGGTTGCCCCTCAAAGCTCTGTTCTGATCCCTCTTCATTGTCTATCTTATTTCACTTAGTTATTTCATTAACTCCCATGAGCTTATGCAGAAGATTTTCCAGTCCATTCATTTTTAACTCTCTCATGGTCTCCAATTAGGCATGATCAATTACCTATTAGACTTCTCATACTGGATGTCCTGTGGACAATTCAATTCACCATAACCAAAATAGATCTTTTTTTTTTTCTCCAAAAATCTTCTCCATAAATTCTTCCTTTTTTTTTTTTTTTTTACTGACAATGGCACCACTTTATAGGCTCACAACTTCAAAGTTATCCTCAATCCCTTACACTCACCTCAAATGTCCAATATGTTGCCAAGACTTGTTATTTGTACCTCCATATCTCTCTTCTACTTCCCCTTTTCTCTTCTAACAATAGCTGCCACTCTGGCACAGGCCTTCATCATTGTGTGCCAGAGCCATCTCAGTAGAGAGCTAGTTGATTTTTCCATCTCAAGACATTTTATCAATCTGTTCTCTTTACCTGCCAAAGTGATTTTCCTAAAGTGTAGGTCTGACAATATAACCCTTCCATTCAATAAAATCCAGTAAATTCCTCTGGCTTCCAAAACCATTCCCAACTTGGCTTATTTCTACCTTTCCATTTTTGTATTTTACTTATCTATATATTCTACTTTCTAGTGTCACTGGCTTACTTGCTATTCTTCAAACATGATAGTCTAAAGCCAGTCTCCAAAGTTCTCCCTCTGGATGTGGAAGACTCCATTATAAATCTATTGGAATTGCCTTGAATCACTTCATTGTTGAAAATAGCTGAAGTTGTCATAGTTGATTATCATATAATCTTGTTGTTTATGTGTACAATGTTTTCTTGATTCTGCTCACTTCACTCAGCATCAGTTCACGCCTTTCCATGTTTTTCTAAAATCCACCTGCTCATCATTTCTTATAAAACAATAATATTCCATTCCATTCATATATCATAACTTATTCAGCCATTCTCCAACTGATGGGCATTCATCAATTTTTAGTTCTTTGCCCCTACAAAAAGGGCTGTTACAAACATTTTTACACTTCTGGGTCCCTTTCTCTTTTTTGTGATTTCTTTGGGATACAGTTCTAGTAGAGACACTGCCAAATCAAAGGGTATGCCCAATTTAATAGCCCTTTGGGCATAGTTCCAAATTGCTCTCCAGAATGGTTGGAT
The DNA here is from genome assembly GCF_902635505.1 of Sarcophilus harrisii. Classification (NCBI taxonomy): domain Eukaryota; kingdom Metazoa; phylum Chordata; class Mammalia; order Dasyuromorphia; family Dasyuridae; genus Sarcophilus; species Sarcophilus harrisii. The sequence continues at coordinate 140,985,097 of NC_045430.1, read as the reverse complement.
CATTTCACAACTCAACTAACAATTCATTAGTGTCCCAGTTTTCTCACATGCCCTCCAGCATTTATCATGATCTTTTCCTGTTATTTTAGTCAATCAGAGAGGTGTGAAATGGTACATCAAAGTTGTCTTACTTTGCATTTTTCTAATCAATACTGGCATAGAGAATTTTTGTGTGACTGAAAATGGCTTTAACTTCATTGTCTGAAAAGTGTCCAACAGAAATTTTATGGGAAATAGAAGTGTTTGCTTTTTGAGTTTGTTTAACTAACGTGTATAAGTGAATATAATCTTCAGACCAGTTTGTTTTGCTGAGACAGCAAATATTTATCAGGAGCATGGATAAGGGTCCCTGACCAATTTAATAAGTTTTACCATAACCTGATGAGATTACAGATAAAAAGCCCTCTTTTGTATGTAACTAAAGAGCCACCCCCCTATAGGGAATAAAGAAAACTCAGTGGTACCTTATTGAAAAGCCTCTTGATGATTTTCTAAATGGGATTCAGAAAGATTAGTTCTTGTCAGAGGAGCCAAGTTACTACATAGAATGTATTCTTCATATTTTGGCAGACCAGCTTATTCAATTGGACTTCTATTCTACCCTTCTTTGTTCAGAAGACACAAGTGAATGCAGCAAAGCTGATTTCATTTTGGAGCATGATGGAAAATGGATAGGGAATCTCTATTTTTCTTCCCAAACTCAAAAATTTTGAGATAGACGTGATAGCATCTGAATATAAATTAGAGACTAATGATGTAAAGTTCTTATAGAAACATGGGGGAAAAAAACCAGATAAGAACATAGTCTGAGAGTTAACTTTCCCCAGCTTGAGGAGTTATTTCATGAGTACCCCTAAATTTGAAAATTCTCAAGTTTGAGAATTCAACCCCATTCAAGGACCAGATTTCTTGAGAACGAAGAAGATTTTATGATTAAGAACATAAGCAGTTGGTTGTTCAGTTGTTCCTGAGTTATGTTTGGAGGGCAAACCTAATGAATTATTTGGACTGTATAATGGCCTCAAAACAAATTGACATTCCAAGAGAAATCTAATTCACTGGCTACTCTTCTGAGTCTGGAGGCATTACTTCAAGTACTTTGGAATTTCAAAAGGTTCCTTTGAAAGTAACTCTCAAGTTCATTTCTTTTCCATTATAATCCAATGAGCAATGTGCATGTTTTATTTGTTTCTCCTTTGTCTTCATGGCTCTATAGAATTGTTTGCACCTTTTATGTTTTCTGGGCTTTGAAATAAAGATTATCCTTTATTAGGAGTATTTTATACCCATACTGCTATATTTTGTGCTTGCTAAAGAAGAGGAGACACTTTAGGGTCACATTTGGGCAAGCAGAGAAAATTATCTGTGCCATAATTAATAGTAGTAGTTTGTGTTGTGTGACTCTGGGCAAATCTCTTTAGCTTTTTCAGCCTCAGTTTCCTCATACCTAAAATGAGGATAATAATAGCACCAATCTTATAGACTGAGGAAACAACATAAATGATAGCATTAAAATCATTTTGCAAATCTGTAAATGCAATATAAAGGGTTGTTAATATCAAAATAGTTTTCATTATCTTGGGATGATACAAACAAACCTGTTGTTTGTAGACAATTATATTTTTAAAGGTACAAAGAAGATAGAAATTTCTAGTTGGGAGCATTAGCAACTAGGAAGATAAGCTTAGGGCTCATGTAAAAGATAATATTTGAAAGTGAGATTTCAACAAAGCTAGGAATTCTATGAGGCAGAAATATAGAGGGATAACATTCCAATGTGGGGGGGAAAGTCTATGTAACCGACAAAGTATCATGTAAGGGGAACAGTAAGCAGACCAGTTTGGCTTAACTTTAGGCTGTTTGAAGTTTGGTAATGTGAACAAACCTAGAGGGGAAGATTACAACTGGATTTAGAATGGCTTTAAAGCAAGAGAACTTTATATTTAATTCCAGAGACAAGATGGAGTCATTGGAGCGTTTTAAGTATGCAAATGATAGAGGAAATAACACTTGACCTGGGCAATGAAGGAAGGGAAGAATTTCAACAGGAAAGGATGTGGGAAGAGATTGTTCTGACAAGCTGAACACACAAAAAGCAAGAACAGAGTGAGATCAGGGAATGGCAAGCAGCCCAGTATGGCTAGAACACAGAATATACAAAAGGTATTAATATGCAATATGACCAAAAAAGGTAGATTAGGCTTTCAGATCATGGAAGGCTCTGAATACTAGAATGAGAAATTTAGATTTGTTTCTGTGGGCAAGGGGAACAACTATATAGCAGCAATTTGCAGCACTGTTAGAGACAGGAGAGACTAGAGACAGAATTGCATTTAATAAGCTTTTACAATAGTCCATCTGAGAGATTATAAGGCTCTGATATAGTATGACATTGGGGTGAAAAAGGATAAACAAAATACAGATGAAATAGAAATGTCTTGGCAACAGATCAGATGTGGGGAGTAATACAATGGTAAAAGTCAAAGAAGACACCAGAGGTTTAAGTATGTTTGACTGATAGTGGTGCCATAAATATATTAAAGGGAATTAGGAGGGACAAGTTTGGAGAGAAAATATGTTTTTAGTTTGGAACATGTTTATTTTGAGGAGAAAGCATTATGATCTTTTATGTAGTATAAGATTTTTATATAGTTTGAGCCAAATTTTCTTAAAAGAAAGACTTTAAATTGAAAAGAAACAATTAACAAATTAGTATCAAGGGAAACCTTGTCAGTGACAGTCAATTTTTCCAAAAGGAAGTTGAGTGAGTAATAAATAGTCAGAAGCAGAACTTACTTAAGTATTAAACAATTTATATTTGAATGTTTCATCTTCAATTGAGTAATGCAGCTTTTTTTTTTAAGACATATAATGACTTTTTGTTTATCTTAATGTGAACAGAGAACATCAAATATTCAATTCCAGACTGACTTTTTATTAGCTCTTAAAATTCAGTAATAAGAGTACACACAATGAAACCATGATGGAAAAAAAAAAAACTTTTTTTTCTATCAAAAAGTCCTCTGGTTGTACATTTGATTGTTTATTTAAAAAAAAAAAAGCTGAAGGTTGTATAAATGTGAGATTTGCTTCTTAACAATTTCAGTCTATGTTACATTGAAAATGTAGGCCAAAGGCCTAAAAAATGCAGCTATTTCCTGATTCTTTTTCTCAAACCTAGCATCATTTTTTAATGTGTATCTATATCTATCTGGTTATCTATCTATCTATATGTTTGTGTGTTTGTGTGAATGTACACACAGGTACATATACATATATATGCATATATACATACAGGTATGTGTATATGCGTGCGAGACCTATATCTATATATATATAACATTACAAATTATAGTAAATTTTCTTGAAACTGAAATTTGATGCAAGCTGTCAGCTATTAATGTGTAAAAGGGAGGGAAAATCATAAAACAATGGAATGACTTCAACCCTTTATGCAGCAAACCTCAATTTATTTTAAGATCTCTGTTTTTACTTTTCTCATAAGTGTTTTAGGTTATAGTTTAGGCTAATTTTGTCTCATTTGGTCTGCAGAGGTAGCAATTTTCACATTATTTTGTAAAAATAAATTAACCTTAAAAAGAATAATTGACTTTTTAAGTTACTGGTTACTTTTTAAATTATAAAAATATATGTATTTATTTAATTTTTCTTAATGTGATTTCAATGCTTTCTGCAGTATGCAGAACTCCCAACCTGAAAATTTCTGCCTCCATCCAGATCTTCAGAAAGGCTAAGTGATTTGCCTGGGGATACCCAACTAATATGTCAGGAACAGGATTTGAACATAGGTTTTCTTATCACAAAGATCAGCCTTCCCTCTAACATGCTTCTAAGCAAAATAATTGTTCATAATAATTACATTAAATGGCATCATGATAGAGGTTAATAGAGGACTTACCTCAAAGAGGGAAGTTTAAATTGAGTTTCACAGTTCAAATCTAGTCTATATATTAACTATATGACTTTAGGCAAGCCACTGAAGTTGCCAGTCCTCTAGGCAAACTCTCCAATACCACAAGTTCCATAAAAGTTACTGAATGGCATTGGTGGGGATTTACTAGTTACCAGGAGTTCTCTACACCACATCTGGCCAAAAAACAAAACTATTTTTTAAAAATAATTGATTATACTTTAGGAAAAAGTAAGCGTTCATCTCTTTGAGAGGGAATATATTTTTTAAAAAATCTTTTGCGTGATTTGGCAAGTAATTTGCTTTGAGTGATTCAATTTTATTGTGCAGACAAAACAAACTGCAAGTTGAATGCATTTTATGTACAGAAGTACTTCCAACAGAAAATTTCATATTTCTGGAGTTGTCACTATACTTTGGAGTTCAAAGTTATTTTTTACCCCACCTCTTCTTGCCTCATTTTGTGGTTGGCCAAATGTTTAATAGCAGAACTTAGCTATGAATGATGGCATATGATTCACTTATCAACAGTAATATAATGAGACCAATTGTTTATTTATTAGCCATTGGAGTGCTTGGTCACCCTCATTTACAAACAGATGGGAGGAAAATATTGAAATCAAAAACAAACTGCACAAGAAGAAACTTTGAAAGACAGAATAAAGAAATGAAAAGGAAAATCCATGATTAAACAACATAGAACAATTAGCATTCGTATACTGAAAACTTAGCCATGGTTTGGACACCTTTCAAGATACTTCCCAAATGACTTTTAAGCATTCAAAATGGTAACCTAATTGTTTTCGTGAGTCTCCAAAAGCTTCATTTCCTTGCCAGAATATTCTAGGAACAATTACAAAGAGAGCAGCATTACAAGAGGAGGAGAACATGTAATAGAGTAGGAGTAGGTCTTAACCATTTTGTCTCATGGACCTCTTTAGCAATCTGGTAAAGCCTATTTATCCCTTATTTTTTTTTTAATAATGTTTGCTGCCTTCATTTATAGTTGAAGGAATGCTAAATTGTAGTTAGATGTCTGTAAAAATACACATTTAATCATTTTTGCTATGCAAGTTAACAGACTCCCAGAAATCTTTCAATAAGGGTTTGTGGTCTGCAGGTAAGAACTTCTCATATAAAAAGGGAAAGTTCTCATCCTAAAATGTGTGTCAAAAAGGTTCATATAATGACAACGGTAACTATTATACAAGAAAACTCAGTCCTTTTCTTTCTACCAGAGATTACTTATCAAAAGAGAACAGAATGGTGAGAACAGCCATTAGCTGAGCTAATGAATCAGAGGTCTAATTAAGACCATTACTTTCTAAAGGAAGGAAGATTTACAAATTTCCAAAAGTCTCAAAGACCAGCTATGAATTAAGTGATTAAAAACATACAAGAAACAGATCCAAAGAGAAGGATATATATATATATATATATATATATATATATATATATATATATATATATATATATTTAATGTTCTTCGAAATGAAGCCAAACTAAACACCAGGCTTACAATTTTTAACATCTACTACCAGTATCTCTAATAAAGAATTTTTTTTTTAATTTTCTGTTATTCTGAACAATCACTACAAACAAATTTTCTTATAAAAACAATAAAAATCATATTTTGAAGCATTACTGTATTATTATATTACATACTCATTCCTTAAAGCTTCCATTTAAAAAAAATATCATCAATTCAGCACATTGATTCCAAACTTAACTCACTTCCTGGTATTGCCCAAACACTGGCAATTAATATCTTTTTAATTATTTAGGATTGAGAGAGAGGAGCCAAGATAGTGGGATGAAGGCAAATTGCCTGAGTTCTCCTCAGTTTCCCTTGGAAACAAAGTTAAATCAATCCTCTAAGCAGATTCTGAGTGACAAAACCTACAAAAGGTTGGAGTGAGACAGTTTTCTAACTTAAAAAAAATTTAGAAGGACTTCAGGAAAGATCTGTCTCACTTAAATAAAAGGGGGGCATAGCCCAGCACAGAAGGTGTTTGGGCAAGCCAGCAAGAGACTCTAAATCACAGCATAGGTCATCAACCAAGACTTTTATCTTGGCGCAATGGGCCAGTGACATAAAAGGACAATAATGGAGCCTCCATTTTGAATAAAAAAGGCAAATTGACAGCCCTGGAAGCCAGGCAATAGGCAAAACTAGGTCGGGCTATTCCCATGTGGTGAGCAAGCCACCAAGCACTGAGGCTCCAACTCTCAAAGCCAAGAATACTAGTGCCCTCAGCACTAGAAGCTTGAGTCACTGACACTCTGTACCCCAGAAGCAGAGTTCAACTTTCACACACAAAACAAAACAAAACAAAAAGGAACATTGACCAAAGAAAGCTATTATGGTGAGGATATGAGTTAGTCTCAACACCCAAAAACCTTCTTGGAAGAACTCAGTGAGGATTTTAAAAGTCAAATATGAAAGAAGAAAAATTGAGAAAAGAGATGAGAGGTAAAAAAGAGAGAGTCAACAGCTTGGGAAAAGGACAAAATATGACTGAAAAAAAATATTCCTTAAAATTACATTTGATCAAGTTGGGGGCAGTGAGAGAACCCACGGAATAAAACTCCTTAAAAACTAGGATTAACAAAATGGAAAATGAGATATAAAAACTAACTGAAGAAAATAATTCCTCAAAAATTAGAATTGAGCAAGTGGCAAATAATGACTTAAGACATCAAGAATCAATCAAACACAATTCTACCTACAAAACAAATTCTACATAAAAAAAGACACAGTGTCATATCAATCAAACTGCCAAAAAAATATTTTATACAACTAGAAAACAAATCTGGAAGAAATAAATTCAAAAATATCAAGGGAGTTAATGAAAAAAATCAAAGGCAGTTGACCTAGCAGCACAAAAAATAAAACTATATTATAAATCAATAATCATCAAAAACATTTGGCACATGCTAAAAAATAGAGTGAACTATATTAGGTATATAAGACACAATAACCAATGACTACAGTAATCTGTTTTGATAAACCTAAAGACTTTAGCTGCTGGATAAGAATTCATTATTTGATAATTCTAAAAAAATTATAAACTCCATCTTCTTGCATAAAGATGTAAACAATTAACATTTGAACAACAACTTTTTTTTCTGTTTACCTTTCTATGCTTCTCTTGAGTTTTGTATTTGAAGACTGAATTTTATTTTCAGTTCAGTTGTTTTCATAAGAAATGATTAAAAGTCCCCTATGTCATCAAATTTCCATCTTTTGCCCTGAAGGTTTATACTTAGTTTTGCTGGGTAGTTGATTCTTGGTGGTAGTCCAAGCTCTTTTGCCTTCTGGAATATCATATCCTAGGCAATGTAAAACTACTAAATTTTGTATAATCCTCACTGTGACTCTTCAATATTTGAATTGTTTGTTTCTGGTTGCATGAAGTATTTTCTTGTTGGCCTAATAGTTCTGGAATTTAGCTTCAATATTCCTTAGAGTTTTCATTTTGGGTTCTTTTTCAAGAGATGATCAGTAGATTCTTTCAATGACTATTTTACTCTCTGGTTCTAGAATAACAGTGCAATTTTCTTTGATAAATTCTTGAAAGATGCTCTTGAGAACTGTATATTAGGGCAGTTTGAAGGGGTGTTCAGAGACAGAAGATGTAGGTATAAATTGACTTTATTGTGATGATATTAAAACAAATTTAAATGGTGGAAAAGATTGTATAGGGAGAAGATTGGAAAGGGGAGGCAAAATGAGGCAAAATAAGAGGCATATGAAAAAATATAGAAGACCTATTACAGTAGAAGGGAAAAAAAGGGAAATAGCATTTGAACCTTAATTTAAAATAAAAAATTTTAGTAGGAATTGCTAAAAAAAATTCATATAATTGCAAAGTATATAATTAAATAGCTATAACACTAAAATGTTACTTATATCTAGCAAAACCTGTCAAAGTAAAGAAATTTAATGAAAAGTTTTGTAGATATGAATAAGCATATGATAATTTGTTGGATTATATATTTTAATTATTAGAGAATATCTCACAGAAATATTAGTAATTATTTATCTAAATTTATATTTTGAATTCCCACAAGTAGAATAGAATAAAATTTTATAATTATAATTATATAGCACAAATTTTAATTTTAAGATTCTTTTCCATAATTGACATTGCATTAATTTTAAGACATGATAAATAACAGGAATGTTATGAATAGTACATTCAAAGCACATTTTTTGTTATTGTTGAAAGGTTCCCATGAGAAATAAGTGTCTTGGAATCACTGACTAGCCTATATCCCCCATTTCAAATTTAAGGAACCTGTGACCCAGAGAAATTATATGTCTTCCCCAAATATCATACCTGGAATTTAAACCCAGATATTCTGGGGAAAAAAGAGATGATAAAAGAGATAATTAAACAAGACCTTTTACTTATACATGTATTCAAATATTATTCTACTTTCCCAATTATCTTATTTTCACTTTTGATTACTTTAAAATCTTCAAAAAGAAATGACCAGTGATGTTCAATAACAGCAACTTAACACATATCTAATTAATATTTTCTAGATATAAGTCAGTATTCTAGGCTGAAACAATATAAATTTAGATAAACAATATAGACCTTGTTCTAAAGGAGCTTATATTATAGTTGCAATTGTGTGTACACAAAATTCTACTCTGTATACAAATAAGACATCTAGAGGGTAGGGTAAAAACAACAATGAATTTCAGAAAAAAACTGGTATGAAAAATTTAAAGGGAGGAGATAGAATCAAGATAGCAGACTAAAGGAAGGTTCACACATGAACATACCCAAATTCTCCTTTAAACACCCTTTAAAAATGCTTCAAATTGAATTCTGGAGCATCAAAACCAACAAGATAAGGATGAAACAATTTTCTAGTCCAAGGCAATTTAGATATTGAACAAAAAGCTCTGAATCACTGTGATGGTGATCAGGTCCAAAAAATAGTGCAGCACAGGCTGCACTCTAGTAGCCCAGCATCAGGTCTTAGAAATAACTGAATAACTTACTTTGGGAACGCTCAGCCCCAAGACAGTAAGACAGGTGAACAATAAATTGGAAGGAGATTGGAGGAGAAATTTTGCTGACACTGGGTGCAGGGCTCTTATTGTATTGTTCATATTTAGTTCAGAGTCACAGTCCCAGGTTGAGAAAGAGTACAATGCACTAGGACTTGTGGCTTCAGGGTCCCAGGGACTCTGGTCATGGATACAGGGTGGAGAAGTGTGATTATAACCTAAAAGCAACAGCTTGAAAAGCTTGAAGCTTGGTCCTCCACCCTTGGAGCAGAGTCAAAATCTAATATAAAGTTAAATATCAAGATATAGGTTGGGGAAATGAACAAATAAAAAGGACAAAAAGGAATGTGAAAATAGAAAGTTATTATGATAATTGAAAAGTTAAAGACATAAATTCAGAGGGTTATGATGTCAAAACAACTACATGTAAAGCTTCAAAAAAATTTGAATTGCTCACAGACCAGGAAAAAAATTCCTGGAAGAGCTCAAAAAGGATTTTTAAACTTCAATACATGAGAGAGGAAAAAAAAAAAACATAGAAAATAAATGAGGTATGCAAGAAAATTATGAAAAGGGAGTCAATAGCTTGGTAAAAGGAGACAAAAAATACTTGAAGAAAATAACATCTAAAAAAAAAAAAAAAAAAAAAAGAATTGGCCTAATTTTAAAAGAGACAAACAAATCCACTGAAAAGAATTCCTTAAAATTAGAAGTGGTCAAATGAAAAAGAAGATATAAAAGCTCACTGAAGAAAATAATTCCTTAAAAATTAGAATTGAGAAAATTAAAGCTAATGACTATGAAAAATCAAGAAAAAATAAAACAAAAATAAAAGAATGGGGGGAAAAGACAATGTAAATTATTTCACTGGAAAAAACAACTGACCTGGAAAATAGATATAGAAAAGATAATTTTAAAATCATTGGACTAGAGAGGGAATGGATCCAAGATGGCAGAGATGACACACATTTCTCTCTGATCTTCTTTACAACCCTCACAATAATTACAAAATCCATCCTCTGAATTAGATCTGGATGGACAGAACCCAAAAATATTGGGAGTACAACAAATTATCAGAAGAAGATAGTTTCAAAGATTGTCCAAAAAAGATCTGTTTCAATTGGAAATGGGAGGGAGACAGCCAGGGCAACCAGTACAAATGCCAACACAGACAACTCAGAGTCCTGGGGAATTTATGGGAGGAAACACACCAGAAAAGATCCGTTTCAGTCAGAAGTGGGAGAAAGACAGCGAAGCCTGGACAGCTGACTACAAATGCCAGCACAGACAGCTCAGAGTCCAGGAGCAGTGCAGTGTCAGGGTGGCAGTGCAGACTCCAACCACAAATGCCAGTGCAGACAACACAGAGCCCTAGGGCATTGCAGACTCCACATGGCAGACCCAGCGCCAGGAGTGAATCAGCACTGGCCCAGCTCAGCTGTAGTCACTTGGAAAATCTTTTACACCCTAAAGGTAGACCTTAACTTAACTTTTAAAAAAATGAGTAAAAAAGTAAAGAGAACTCAAGCAATTGACAGTGTTTATGGAGAAAAATATGAACAGATTTCAAACCCAAAGGAGACTAAAGGCAGATTGTCTCCAGATGAAGCTACAAAAGGTGATATAATCTAGTTCCCATCACACAGGGCTCTCCTAGAAGAACTTTAAAAGAATCTTAAAAGAGAGCTAGAAGAGAAATGGGGAAAGGAAATGAAAGCTTTGCAAGAGAGTTTGGAAAAGGCAACATAAAACAGACATAGTGAAATGGAAAAAAAAAAACATATAACTTGTTAGGATTCTTACAAGGTGCTAAATCAGTTATTTAATTTAGTATGGTACTTAACAGTTCTCTAGTTCACTAATGTACTTAGTACTTATTAGAGTTCTACAAGATTCACACCTTTAAGAGAGCATATATAAGCTAGGAGCCTCAACCAGGATGGCATACAGGACATTCAGAAGTCATTCCTTCTTCCACCTTTGTGCTGGCTGGAGACATTTGGAGGGAGCTAGAGGCAGAAACTGGTAGAGGCAAAGGACTAGAGGCAAAACTACAGAAGGCCTCCAGAAAACTAGTTGAGCCCCAAGTGAAGTAGATAAGATTTAGAAGGAGACAATAAAAGATTTGGTCTTTAACTCCTGGCTGCATTTGGGGTGATAGCTCTGAACTGAAATTAAGGCTGCCTCCAGAAGCCCCCCAAGAAACCTGCTCCTAGAGAACATCACATTTTTAAAGAAGAACATTATATAACTCATTAAAAGATAGATTTGATAAACTGGGAAAAGAAAGCAACTCTCAGAAAAATAGAATTTGTGAAACAGAAAAAAGAAAATAACTCCTTAAAAAACAGAATTTGTGAAATGGAAAAATAATTCCATAGGACAAAACAACTCATTAAAAAATTCAATTGGACAAATACAAAGAAATGAATGACTCAATAAAACAACAAGAATCAGTCAAGCAAAACAGAGAGAGAGAGAGAGAGAGAGAAAGAGAGAGAGAGAGAGAGAGAGAGAGAGAGAGAGAGAGAGAGAGATGTAAAATACCTAATGGGGAAAATAACCAACCAGGAAAATGGATCTAGGAGAGATAATCTAAGGATTATTGGACTCTCTGAAATACATGATGAAAAAAAGAGCCTAGACAGTATCTTTCAGGAAATCACCAAAGAGAACTGACCAGATACCATAGAAACAGAAGGAAAAATGACCATTGAAAGAATTGACTGAATGTCTCCTGAAAGAAACCTCAAAATTAAAACCCCAAAGAATATTGTGACTAAATTTAACAACTATTAGACCAAGAAAAAATATTACAAGCAGCCAGAAAGAAACAATCAAATACCAAGGTGGTACACTAAGGATTACTCAGGACCTAGCAGTTTCCATTTTAAAGGATCGAAAGGCATGGAATCTGATATTCCAAAAGGCAAAGGATCTTGGAATGCAGCCAAGAATAAATTACCCTGCTGAACCGAGCGTTTTCTTTCAGGGAAGAAGATGTACATTCAAAGAAACTGGTGAATTTCATGTATTTTTGATGAAAAGACAGCACTAAACAAAAAAAATTTGACCTCCAAATACAGAACTCAAGAGAAACACAAAAAGGTAAAGAAAAAAAAAAAAAAAACTCTTGAGAACTGTATTTCTGTTATGGGTATACATTGGCAATAACTGTATAATCTGGTTTTACTGTTATAATATATATAAAAAAAACTGAAGATGGAAAGGGGATTGTAACAGAAAAAAAGAGGGAAATTGGAGGTGAAATGAGGGAAATTACATCTCAAGAAGAGGCAAATAAAATATATTATAATTGAGGGAAAGAAAGAAGGGTGATGAATATTGTGTGAATATTATTCTCATTAGATTTGGCCCAAAGAAAAAATATTAGATATTTTTGGTTTCACTGAGAAATATCTCTCATCTTAGAGAAAAGTAGGAGGGAAAAGGAAAAAAGAGAAGGGATAGGCTAAATAAAAGGGAAAAGAGAAATAGTAGGGGAAAGGTATAAGAAAGGGGGAGGGTCTCTAAAGGGGAAGGACTGCTTGAGGCAAGTAGTGCTCATAAGTAAAATACTGGGGAGGAGGGAAAGGGGAAAAGGAAAGAGAAGAGTATAATTTGGGGTTAATAAGATGGCAAGAAGTACAGAATTAGTAGTTTTAACTGTAAATTTGAATGGGGTTAACTCTCCCATAAAATGTAAGCAAAGAACAATCTGGATTAAAAGCCAGAATCCTACACTATGTTGTTTACAAGAAACACATTTAAAGCAGAGTGATATACACCGAGTAAAAGTAAAAGGCTAGAGTAGAATCTATAAAGCTTCAGGTGAAGTAAAAAAAAAAAAAAAGTTGGGGTAGCCATCCTCATCTCAGATAAAACAAAAGCAAAAATTGATCTGATTAAAGACCTAAGGAGGGAAATTAGATATGCTAAAGGATATCAATATTAAACATATGCACCAAGTGGTATAGCATCTAAATTCCTAAAGGAGAAGTTAAGAGAGTTGCAAAAACAAATAGACAGCAAAACTATAAAAATGGGAGATCTCAGTTTACTCTCTCAGAACTAGATAAATCAAACCATAAAATAAATAAGAAAGAAGTTAAAGAGGTAAATAGAATACTAGAAAAATTAGATATGATAGAACTTTGGAAAAAATTGAATGGAGACAAAAAGAAGTACACATTCTTCTCAGCAATTCATGGAACCTCTACAAAAATTGACCATATATTAGGACATAAAGACCTCAAAAATCAAATGCAAAAAAGGCAGACATAGTAAATGCATTTTTTTCAGATCACAATGCAATAAAAATTACATTCAATAAAAAGCGAGGAAAAAATAGACCAAAAAGAAATTGGAAACTAAATAATCTCATCCTAAAGAATGAATGGGTGAAACAGCAAATCATAGACACAATCAATAATTTCATCCAAGAGAATGACAATAATGAAACAACATACCAAAATTTGTGGGATGCAGTCAAAGCAGTAAGAGGGGGAAATTTTATATCTCTAAATGTTTACTTGCATAAAATAGAGAAAGGAAAAAATCAATGAGTTAGGTTTGTAACTAAAAAAGCTAGAAAATGAACAAATTAAAACCTCCCAATCAAATAACAAACTTAAAATTCTAAACATAAAAGGAGAGATTAATAAAACTGAAAGTTAAAAAACTATTGAATTAATAAATAAAATTAAGACATGGTTTTATGAAAAAAACAACAAAATAGATAAACTATTAGTTAATTTGATAAGAAAAAGGAAAGAGGAAAATCAAATTGTTGCCTCAAAAATTAAAAGAGAGAACTATCCACCAATGAAGAGGAAACCAGAGCAATTATCAGAAATTACTTTACCCAAATTTATGCCAACAAATTTGACAACTTAAGTGAAATGGAGGAATACCTACAAAAATATAGATTGCTCATATTAAAAGAAGAGGAAATAAATTGCTTAAATAGTCCTATTTAAAAAAAAGAAAGAAAGAAAAGAAATAGAACAAGCTATTAATCAACTCCCTAAAAAAAAAAATAATTCCCAGGACCAGATGCATTTACATGTGAATTCTACCAAACATTAAAAGAACAATTAACTCCAATACTATATAGCCTATTTTTAAAAATGGGGAATGAAGGTCTCCTACCAAACTCCTTTTATGATACAGACAAGATATTGATACCTAAACCAAGTATGATGAAAACAGAGAAAGAAATTTATAGACCAATCTCCCTAATGAATATTAAGCCAAAAATCTAAAACAAAATATTAGCAAATTGATTACAGATAATCATCCCCAGGATAATACACCACAACCAGGCAGAATTTATATCAGGAATGCAGGGCTGGTTCAATATTAGGAAAACTATTAACTTAATTGACTATATCAACAACCAAATTAACAAAAACCATATGATTATCTCAATAGATGAAGAAAAAGCATTTGATAAAATCCAACATTCATTCCTATTAAAAACACTGGAGAGTATAGGAATAAATGGACTTTTCCTTAAAATAGTTAATAGTTTCTATTTAAAACCAGCAGCAAGCATCATATATAATGGGGATAAACTAGAACCATTCCCAATAAGGTCAGGGAAAAAAGAAGGTTGCCCACTATCACCATTGCAAAACTCCAAAATACCTTCTGCACAAATAAAGTCAGATCTAAGCAATTGGAAAAATATCAAGTGTTCTTGGATAGGCAAGCAAATATAATAAAGATGACGATACTCCCTAAACTGATCTAATTATTTAGTGCTATACCAATCAAACTCCAAAGAAACTATTTTACAGAACTAGAAAAAATAACAACAAAATTCATCTGGAAGAACAAAAAGTCAAGAATTTTAAAGAAATTAATGAAGAGAAAAGCAAATGAAGGTGGCCTAGCTGTACCAGATGTAAAACTATATTATAAAGCAGCAGTCATCAAAACCATTTGGTACTGGCTAAAAAATAGACTAGTTGATCAATGGAATAGGTTAGGCTCACAGAACAAAATAGCCAATGACTATAATAATCTAATATTTGACAAACCAAAAAGCCCCACCTTTTGGAATAAGAATTCATTATTTGACAAAAACTGCTGGGAAAATTGGAAACTAGTATGGCAGAAAGTAGGCATAGAACCACACTTAACACCGTATACCAAGATAAGGTTGAAACGGGTTCATGATCTAGACATAAAGAATGATACTATAAACACATTAAAAGAACATAGGACAGTTTACCTCTCAGATTTGTGGAGGAGGAAGGATTTGTGACCAAAGAAGAACTAGAGGTCATAGTTTTGATAATATAATATAATATAAAGGTTTTGTACAAACAAAACTAATGCAGACAAAACTAGAAGGGAAGCAATAAACTGGGAAAAATTTTTACATCCAAAGGACCTGATAAAGGCCTCATTTCTAAAATACATAGAGAATTTACTCAAATTTATAATAGTTCAAGCCATTCTCCAATTGATAAATGGTCAAAGGAAATGAACAAACAATTTTCAGAAGAAGAAATCGAAACTATTTGTATCCACATGAAAAGGTTCTCCAAATCACTATTGATCAGATAAATTCAAATTAAGACAACTCAGATACCACTACACACCTGTCAGATGGCTAAGATGACAGGAAAAGATAATGACAAATGTTGGAGGGGATGTGGGAAAACTGGGACACAGATACATTTTTGGTAGAACTGTGAATAGATCCCACCTCTTTCTAGAGAGCAATTTGGAACTATGCTCAAAAAGTTATCATACTGTGCATACCCTTTGATCCAGCAATATTTCTATTGGGATTATATCCCAAAGAGATCTTAAAAGAGGAAAAGGGATCCATTTTTGCATATGTGGATCCCTTTTCCTCTTTTAAGATCTCTTTGTGGCAACCCTTTTCATAATGGCAAGAAACTGGAAACTGAGTGGATGCCCATCAATTGGAGAATGGTTGAATTATGGTATATGAATGCTGTGGAATACTATTGTTCTGTAAGAAATGACCAGCAGGATGATTTCAAAGAGGCTTAGAGAGCCCTACATGAACTGATGCAAAGTAAAATGAGCAAAGTGAAATGAGCAGATCATTATACACAGCAACAACAAGAGTATATGATGGTTAATTCTGATGGATGTGGGTCTCTTCAGCATTGAAGTGATTCAGACCAGTTCCACTTGTGCAATGATGGAGAGAACCTTCTTGATCTGATTTTTCTTGGGCAACTATATGGCTGTTTGAATATGTATACACATATTGGATCTGGCATGTATTTTGGCATATTTGACATGTATTGGACTTCCTGCTGGGTGGGGAAGGGGATAGGCGGAAGAAGAGGAAAATTTGTGGCAGGAGGTTATGCAGGGGTCAGTGTTGGAAAAATTACCTATGCATATGCTTTGTGAATAAAAAGCTTTAATTAAAAAAAAAATCATTGGGCTATCTGAAAGCCATGATCAGCAAAAGATCTTGTGCATCATCTTTCAAGCAATTAAGAAATCTGCCCTGATATCATAGAACCAGAGATAAAATAGAAAATTAAAGAATGTATCAAACACCTGAAAGAGATTGTCAAACGAAAACTCCCAGGAATACAGCCAAATTTGATAGATCACAGGTCAACAAGAAAATATTTCTGGCCAGCAGCCAGAAAGAAACAATTCAAATATCATGGAGCCAAAGTCAGGATAACACAAAATTGAGCAGCTTGTGCATTAAAAATCTAGAGGTCTTGGAATATAATGTACAGAAGGCAAAAGATCTAGGATTACAACCAAGAATCACCTATCCAGCAAAACTGAGTATAATCCTAAAGAGGGGGATTGGATGTTTAATGTAATAGAGGACTTTCAAGCATTCCTGATGAAAAGACAAGAGTTGAATAGAAAGTCTGACTTTCAAAGATAAGACTCAAGAAAAGCATACAAAGATAAACAAGAAAGAGATATAGGGAATTCATTAAGGTTAAAGTATTTACATTCCTACCTGGGAAGATGATAAAAATCTAAAGATTTTTAGCATTGTTAGGAAAATTCAATTCAAACTAACTACAAAATGTATATAATATTTGGGAAAACATTTTAAGAAAAAAGAAGAATTATATGAATTTAACTACAGAACACTCTTAATAAAAATAGACAATCCTAGGTAAATCTTTTTCCCACACTTAAATTTATTTTTTCCAGTTACATGTGAAGATATTCAACATTTCCTTTTATAAGATTTTGATTTCCAATTTTTCTTCTCTTATTTCTCCTCTCTCCCCAAGAGAGCAATAAATCTGATAAAGATTATACATGTCCAATCATATTAAATTTATTGCCACATTAATCAAGTTATGAAAGAAAAATCACAACAAAAGGGGGAAAGCATGAGAACCACAACAAATGTGAAAATAGTATGTTTCCATCTGCATTCAATCTCCATAGTTCTTTCTCTGGATAAGGATCTTTCATCACAAGTCTTCTGGAATTTTCCTAGATCATTGTATTGCTAAGAGCTAAGTCTAACAAAATTGATCATTGCACAATCTTGCTTTTACTGTGTACACTGTCTTGCTTCTGTTTACTTCACTCAGTATCAGTTCATGTAAAACTGGATTTTTGAAATCTTTCTGCTCATCATTTCTTTTGAAATAATCCATTACATTCACATATCAATTAGTTCAGTCATTCCCAATTGATGGGCATCCCCTCAGTTTTCAATTCTTTGCCACCAAAAAGAACTGCTATACATATTGTTGTACATGTGGGTCCTTTTCTCTCTCTCTCTCTTTTTTTATCTCTTTGAGATATAGATCTAGTTAGGGTATTATGAGATCAAAGACTATGCCAAGTTTTATAGTCTTTTGTGCAGAGTACCCAATTGCTCTCCAGAATTGTCAGATCAATTCACAATGCCACCAACAATGCAGTAGTATCCCAGTTTTTCCACATCTCCTTCAAAATTTATCATTATCTTTTTCTATCATTTTAGCCAATCTGATATGTGTGATATGGTATCTCTTACTGCTAAAAGCATCATTTCCAACATAATATTAAATAATATGGTAATAATGGGCATCATTGTTTCACACATATTATAAATGCTTCTAGTCTCTCCCCATTGCATCTAATGCTTACTGATGGTTTTATATTTAAGCTGCTTACCATATTAAGGAAAATTATATTTATTCCTCTAGTCTCTACTGTTTTTAATAGGAATTGGTATTGTATTTTATCAAAAAGCTTTTACTTTTAAAAAATATTTATTTTTAATACACATTGCTTTATGAATCATGTTGGGAGAGAAAAATCAGAACAAAAGAAAAATGCCAAGCAAGAGATAAAAAGCAGAAAACAAGAAGTGACCATATCATATGTTGATTTAAATTCAGTCTCCATAGTACTTTTTCTGGATACAGATGGCATTTTTTGTCTAAAGTCTATTGGGATTGCTTTGAATAAATGAACCACTGACAAGAACCACGTCTTCCATAGTTGATCACTGCACATTCTTGTAATTATTGTGTACAGTGTATTCCTGGTTCTGCTTTTTTGCTCAGCATCAGTTTGTGTAAATCTTTTCAGGCCTTTCTAAAATCAGCTTCTCCATTTTTTAATAGAACAATAACATTTCATTATGTTCATATACCACAGCATATTCAGCCATTCCTCAATTGATGGACATCTACTCATTTTCCTATTTTTTTATTCCACAAAAAGAGCTCCTACAAACATTTTTGTATATGTGGGTCCTTTTCTCTCCTTTATGATTTCCTTGGGATATAGACCTATTATTGGCACTGCTGTTTCAAAGGGTATGAACATTTTTATAACCCTTTAAGAATAGTTACAGATTGTTTTCCAGAGTAGTTGGATCATTTCACAACTTCACCAATAATGCATTAGTGTCCCAGTTTTCCCACATCTCTTCAACATTTATCATTATTTCTGTCATCTTAGCCAAACAGAGATGTGAGGTGGTACCTCAAAGTTGTTGTAATTTGCATTTCTCTAATCAATAGTGATTTAGAGCATTTTTTATAGACACATAGATAGATGGATAACTTTAATTTCATCCTCTGAAAATTGTCTGTCTATATCCTTTGACCATATATCACTTGGGGAATGACTTGTATTCTTGTATATTTGACACAGTTCTTTATATATTTCAAAATGAGACCTTTATCAGAAACATTGTAAAGATTTTTTTCCAGCTTTGTACTTCCCTTTTAATCTTGTTTCTGCTGGTTTTGTTTGTGCAAAAACTGTTTTAATTTAATGTAATCAAAGTTATCCATTTTCTTTCATAATATTCTCTAATTCTTTTTCTCCTCCCTTCTTCAAAGATCTAATAGGTAAACTATCCCTTAATTTCTCTTCATTTGTTTATAATATTATCTTTTATGCCCAAAATATGTACACATTTTGACCTTATTTTGGTATGGGGTGTGAGATGTAGGTCTATGCCAAGTTTCTGACATATTAATTTCCAATCTGACAATTTGTCAAATAGTGAGTTCTTATTCCAGAAGTTAGAATTTGGGGATTTATCAAATACTCAATTACTATAGATCTTGATTATCATGTCATATATCTTATATATTCCACTGATCCACCACTCTATTTCTTAGCCAGTACCAAAAGATTTTGACAACTGTTGCTTCATGTTATCGATTTTTAGGTTTGGTACTGCTATGACACCATGCTTTGTATTCTTTTTTTCATTAATTCCCTTGATATTTTTGACCTTTTGTTCTTCCAGATTGCAGTGAGCTTTCTAGAGCCCCTATAAGTTGGGGTGACAAAATGTACTATTGCTTTCTAGAGCCACCACACCAGGGTGATTAAAATATCTTGCTTAGAAGAGCCCCCAAGTTGGGGTGTCAAAATATACCATTTATACTAGCTCTCTGGAGGACCTTGGGACCAGCCCATGTCCTTGGTCTTAGTGGAGGAGTGAAGGAGTCAGGAGACCCATGTGGATGGTCAAATATGGAGTCCAGAATCTTCTTTGTGTCTGTGTCTGAGATCCCTCTGTGTCTCTTCTATGTCTGAGACTCATTGATGCTAGTCTTCTCAGCCCTTAAATACTTCAGTATGATTACATCACTCCAACAACTGAAATGTGCCAACTGTAGCCATTATATCACCATATCATACTAAGTATATCCCAACTAGAGTGATTACATCATTATCTCACACTAAGTATATGTTTAACTAGAGAACCATTATCCCATCAATCACACTGAGTAGGTGCTTAACTATAAGCCCCCTCCTATTCTTCATTTAAGTAAAGTATACCTTTCTAGAGTTCTGGCCCTCCATACCAGATGATTTTTGTTATAATTTTTTCTATCTTTTTAGTCAATAATATACATTTTATTAAACATTTTCTTTTATAATTTGTTTTTCAATGTTCTTTTTTATGTTTTTTTTTTCTTTTTTACTGAAGGTTTTTATTTTCAAAACAAATACAAGGGTAATTGTTCAACATTGAAACTTGAAAAACTTTGTGTTTCAATTTCCCCTCCTTTTCCTCCACCCCCTCTCTTAGATGGCATGTAATCCAATATGTTAAATATAGTAATATATATATGTGTGTGTGTGTGTGTGTGTGTGTGTGTGTTAAATTCAATATAGGCATATATATATTTATACAATTATTTTGCTGCATAAAAAAATCAGACAAAATAGTAAAAAAAAAAAAAAATGAGAGAAAATTGAATTCAAGCAAGCCATAACAAAAAGTGTAAAAATGCTATATTGTGATCCGTCCTCAGTTCCTCTTTCTGGTTATAGATGACTCTTATCATCACAAGATCATTGGAACAAATATATATTAATATAAAACAGTTTTTGGCAGTTTAATTATTATGGTGCTATACAAGTAGAACAATATAGGCAAAATTGTCATTTTTATTATATTAGCTCAGCCTACCCATGAACCATTGATATTTTCCCAATTGTTTACTTTTGCTTTTATTTGTATAAAAAGTGTTTTGTAATTGTGTTCATATAGTTCTTGGTTTGTCTTGGCAGGTAAGCACCCAAGTATTTATTTATTTATTTTTTGTCTACAGTAATTTTAAATGGAATTTCTCTTTCTATCTCTTGCTAATGGGCTTTGTCAGTAATATATAGAAATGCTGATGATTTGTGTGAGTTTATTTTATATCCTGCAACTCTGTTAAAACTGTTGTTTTCTGTAGGTTTTTGGATGATTTCCTAGGATTCTCTAAGGATATCATCCTATCATCTGCAAAGAGTAATAGTTTTATTTTCTCATTGCCTATTCTAATTTCTTTAACTTATTTTTTTATTTTCTTATTGCTAAAGCCAACATTTTAATACTATGTTGAATATAGTTGTGATATTGAGCATCCTTATTTCACCCTGATCTTATTGGAAATGCATTCAGCTTCTCTCCATTACAAATAATGCTTGCTATAGGTTTTAGATTGATGCTGCTTATTATTTTAAGGAAAACTTCCTTTACCCCTACATTCTCTGGCATTTTTAATGGAATGGGCACTGTGTTTTGTCAAAAGCTTTTGCTGTATCTAGTGAGATAATCATATGATTTCTGTTGCTTTTGTTATTGATTTTGGCAATAGTTTTCTTAATGTTAACCAGCCCTTCATTCCTGGTATAAGTCTCACTTGGTCATAGTATATTATCTGACTAATGAATTACTGTAATCTCTTTGCTAATATTTTATTTAAATTTTTGCATAAATATTCATTAGGGGGATTGGTCTGTAATTTCTTTCTCTGTTTTGGCTTTTCCTGGTTTAGGTACAAAAACTTTTCCTGCATCTATTGAAATAATTATATGATTTCTATTGTTTTTGTTATTAATATATTTAATTGTATTCCTGGTATAAATGCTACAGGGTCATAGTAATCTCTTTACTAATATTTAAATTTTTTGCATCAATATTCATTAGGAAGATTGGTCTATAATTTTCTTTTTCTGTTTTGGTTCTTCCAGGTGTAGGTATCAGCACCATATTTGTATCATAAAAAGAATTTGGCATTAATCCTCCTTTGCCTATTTTCCCAATTAATTTATATAATATTAGAATTAATTTTTTCTTTAATTGTTTAGTAGAATTCACTTGGAAATTCATCCTGTCCTTAAGATTTTTTTTTTTTTCTTTTGGAGTTCCTTATTCAATTTCTTTTGCTAAAAAAGGATTATTTAAGTATTTCATTTCCTCTTCTGATAATCTAAACAGTTTTCATTTTTGTAAATATTAATCCATTTCACTTAGATTGTGAGATGTATCGACATACAATTGGAAAAAATAGCTCCTAATTATCTTTCTTTCTTGATGATAAATTCACCCTTTTCGTTTTTGATATTGGTGACTTGGTTTTCTTTCTTTTTTCTAATAAAATTAACTAAAGGTTAATTGATAATTTTATTTCCATTTTTTCCATAAAAACAGTTGTTAACTTTATTAATCTATTTTTAGAGAGTACAATGGTGACTTGTTCAATTTACTTTTCTAAGATAGTTTTATTTAAGTATTTGTCCTGTTAATCTGCACAATTGATATTTTTCTAAATCTTCATCCATCTCACTTTGAATGTCACTTTCAAATTATATATAATTAGGCACATAACTTCTACTAATTGCTTTGATTTTATCTTTATTACTGATATATTTACTCTTATCATGTTTACACTGTTATTTGATTTTTTTATTTGCTTTTTTCTCCTTCAAATTAACCAATGGTTTATATATTTTGGATTTTCCCCATAAAATCAAGATAAAAGCTTTATTTATTCATTCAGTGAATAATTTTTTTTAAACTTTCTCTTTTGTTAATCTCTCCTTTGATTTTCAGGATCTCCATTTTGGTTCTTAATTGGATTTTTAAACTTATTTTTCTAGTTTTTTTATTTTTTTAGTTCTGTGCCCCATTCATTGGTCTACTCTTTCTTTTATTGGACATGTTTAGATATGTAATTTTCCTCTTTTAAACCACTTTGGTTGAATTTCACTAATTTTGGAATGTTATTTTATTGTCATTATCTTATAAAGATATTGTTGTCATTATCATTATAAAGTCATTTTTATGAAGATGCTGTGTGCAGCTGAGAAAAAGGCACATTTCTTTCTATTATCATTCATTTTCTCCATGACTCTATCATTTCTAACTTTTGATTCATCTCCTTGACTTCTTTGTTTTTTGTTTTTTTTTTTTTTTTTATGGTTAGATTTATCTACCTTTGAGCAGGGAAATTTGAGTTCCTTAACTTGTATCATTTTATTGTTTTATTTTCTGCTGTGATTCATTTAGCTTTTCCTAAAAGAATTTGGATGCCCTGCCATTTTGGGCATGCGTTTAGTATTGATATTGCTTCATTTTTTATGGTAACTTTTTAACAAATTGTAGCTCATTTTCTTATCCCTTTTAATGAGGTCTTCTTTTGCTTTTGATTTGTCTGAGGTCATGATTTCTATTCCTACTTTTTATATTTATTTTTAATTTTAGATGAAGCATAACTGATTCTGCTCTAGTCTCTTATTTTAACTCAGTCTTTCTCTGTTTCAAATGTATGTCTTATAAAAATCATATTGTTGGATTCTGGATTATTCTGCTATTCTCTTCTGTTTCATGGTTATCTTCATCTGATTTACATTCACAGTTATGATTACTAACTATGCACTTTTCATTCTATTCTATTTTCTTCCCTTTAAGTTTCTCTCTTTTTACCCTGTCCATCCACTAAAGTCTGTTTTGTTTCTAACCACCATCTTTTTTTAATCTATACTTTCTATTATCACATACCTTTCCCTTTTCCCTTTCCCCACCTATCTCCCCATTGGATGAGATAGATTTTTATACCTGATTGAATATTCATTGAAGTTTGTAGTACAGACTATTACCTTTGGGGTGAGAGCTGTCAAGCCCTTTTTAGACTTACTTTCTACCTTAGGTGCCTACCTACAACCAACTTTCATCTATTGCACAGTGGCCACAGCTCAATAAACTGTTTCAGCAGATGTGCTAAATCCAGGCCAAGGATAACTAAAAGATCTCCAACTTGTTAGTGAGGGAGGGGGTTTCTACCCAAGCTTATGGAAACTTCTCCATAAGAAAATGGAAAAAAAGTAGAGTTGGACAGTTTCTTCCAGTGGTTGTGAAGGTGGTAGAATAATACACTATGAAGCACTTAGACATTAAAGACACCAAGATTATACATTGCATTCTGAACTATCACTGTTATCTTAACTATTTTTTTTTTGTCACTGGACTGATGACTTTGAAAGAGAATAAGATCAACAACTTTACCCAAACTCGCTTTAATAAATATAATATATTCACAAGTCAAATGTTATCACCCATACAATTTTGCCATTTTACCAGCCTCAAAATCCTATGACAACAAGAAGTGACAACACAGCAGGTTCAAATAAATGGAAAGCTATAATCACAACCCTGAACACAGTCAGCCTAAGCTATTTGGTTGTTTTTTTCCACTGGACTGAAGAAGTAGTGAGATTTCACAGCTCCCTGGATATCTGAGCAACCTTTTTTAAGGACCTTGCTGTTCACTTCCTGCTGTAAGGAATGGACTAGAAAAAAATGTGCCATAAAAATGTTCTGCTTCACTCAAACTTGGGATGCTAACCATAGCAGATAGGATTTTTACCCAGTGGTTGAAACACATAACTTTGTGATGATGATTCTACTCATCATCAGTATAAAGAATCTGTGCAGTATATTGTATCTAGGATATACTGCGATATATTTAACATATATAGAACTGCTTGCCATCTAGGGGAGGGGATGGAGGGAGAGAGGGGAAAAATTGGAACAGAAGTGAGTGCAAGGGATAATGTTGTAAAAAATTACCCTGGCATGGGTTCTGTCAATAAAAAGTTATTATAAAAAAAGAGAGAGAAAGAATCTATGCAAAGTTGTGGAAAACATGAAATGCAACAGACCTGAAAGATAAGCAGCATTTATTGCAAGAGAACTCAACAGGTATTGCATTCAAATAGTAACCCTGAGTGAAAAAAGGCTGGCAAATGAGCTGGATACACATTTTTATGGAGTAACCATAGTGATAGGGAGCACCATGGAGCTGGCTTAGGTTTCACAATCAAAACAAAGCATGTATGCTTCACAAACGAAGTGAATGGCAGGCTCATAATGTGATTGCCACTTGCAGAAAATGACCAAAAGATCATTAGTGCATGTTCTGCTGCCATGATAAACACTGATGGGGTCAAAGAAAAAAAGTTATCATAAGGAGAAGAGACAGACAGAATGTGAGAATAGTGAAGGCAATATATGTCAGCGAATACTGGACCAATCATAGGCTCATTCTCGCCAAATTAAATATTCACATTCAACAAAAGCAGTGGCCCCAAGGCAAGGCCAGAAACTTCAGTGTCAACAGATTATAGTAGTTGTCTGAGCACAAACAATTTGTTGCTAACTTGGAAGGAAAGCAGAGCCAACATAAAACTGGCAACAGTAGAACAGAAAAGGAGTAGGCAGCTTTCAGAGATGTTGTGTACAGAATTGCATTTATTCATGTAGGCCATAACACTCACAAATATCAAAATTGATTTAATAAAACTCATGGGGAAATTCAGAAACTGCTGAGCAAAACCCCAAGAACATCAAAGGGTTTGTGAGCAGAATAATTCGTCTGTCTCTAAGAAGGCAGCATTCAATTCTATCAAAAGTAAAGAGCAAAGTTTAAAGAGATACAGGATTCTTAGCTCCATATAAGCCAGATAAAATTCAGTTTTACACTGATAGTAACAATCCAAAGCACTTTATGATCCTGAAAGCTATTTATGGGCCAGAGCATGGTGCATCTAAACTACTCAGTGCTGATGGAATCACATTGACTATGTTCATAAGGAGATGATCCTGGAGAAATGGGGTGAACACTTCCATAGTGTTCTCAATAGCCCATCATCAATAATGTTGAATATATTTATCATTTTCTTCAGGTTGAAATCAATCTCCCTTTAGCTGAAGTTCCAACTAAAGAAAAGGTTTTGAATGTTATTAGGCTTCTTCCATGGAGAAAAGCACCTGATGCTAATTTTATTCTGGCTAGATTTATAAGGTGGGGTTCCACTGTTTATAAAAAAGCTCACTGAAATTTTCCTGTTTTATGGCAAGAGGAGGTTACCCCATCCCCCCACCCCCCAGGAGTTAAAGGATATCTCCATTGTCCATATCTAAAATGTTAAAGGAAATAAATTGTCCTATAATAATTATGGTGATAGTGGGAGGAGGCTCTCTCTTAGTCATTGCTGGCAAGATTTTTGAGTCCCTCTCAATAGACTGATCCTTCACCTGAAATTGGTCATCTACTTGAGAACTAGTATGACTTCAAGAATGGATAAGGCTTGTTCAATGTGATGTTTGCTGCCCAACAAATCCAGGAGAAATGTCAGCAGCAGAACAGAGATATGTATACAATGTTTATAAATCTGATAAAGGCCTTTGATACAGTCACTCATAAGGACTTTAAGCAAATTATGTCAAAACTTAGTTGCCCAGATAATTTCATCAGTATTGTACATCATTTTCATGAAGACATGCTTGCATGGGTTCTAGATGATGGATAATATTCTTGTGCTTTCCTAGTCACAGGTGGAATGGAGCAAAACTATGTGCTTGCTTCCATACTTTTTATTATGATGTTTTCAGTGATATTGTCAGGTACTTTCAACAAGGATGAAAATGGCATCAAGGTCAGCTTCCTGACAGTATATTATTTAACTTGAAAAGGCTAAAATAAAAGACTACAGAAGAAAAAGAGTTGGTGTATGACTTTTTGTTCATAGATAATTATATACTCAATCTAACCTCTGAAGCTGAGAAGCAACAATATATGAATAAATTCTCTGCTGCTTATGCTAGTTTTGGTCTGGATATTATTACAAAGAAAACAGGTTCTCCAATAGCCAGCACCATTCCAGCCAAATATGAAATCATCAATGACGGCAAATAGAGAAATTTTGAATCCTGTGGATAAGTTCATTTACCGTTATTGTGTTTTTCTAGAGTTGTACACACAGATAATGAGGTTGACACATCCATTGCCAGAATTATCTCTGTTTTAGGGAGACTTTGAAGGAAAGTATAAAAGAGAAGAGACTGCCTATCCCATTGAAGGTCTCCAGAGCCATTGTGCTGATGTCAGTGTTACATATTTGTAAAACCTTGACAGTCTACAGAGACCCATGCCAGGAAACTGTATCACTTCAATTTTAATTGTCTTAGTAAAACTCTGAAGAATACCTGGCAAGGTAAGGTACTCCAGACACAGAGATCCTTTGAGGAGTTATCTCAAAAGTTTTTTTAGGACATTCTGAGGGCCAGCTGAGTGGTTTCTCTACCCCAATATCTTGATTTCACTCCCCCAAATCAATTAATAATATTTATTATAGAATTTGCAAATTTAGAAAATTTTTATTCATATATAAACTTGTGTGAATAAAAAAATGATGGTTTTAAATCACTCCACAAACAAGACTTTATTGCTTCAAACATATACATGCTTGTCAAAAATAAGAATGTATTTATAACAAAATCTAACTAATATTTACTGATTAAAGTGCCATTAAGAATTTTTAATCTCAATCCTTCAAACCATCTTTGGGAACCTCCAAAGGGTTTACTTATCACTCAATGGAAATCATTCGACTAACTAATCTAATATTCTACTAACTCTACAACTATGAGCCTTATGTTCTTTAATATATATTTTTAATTCAATCTTTGCTTTGCTGATTTTTGTCAGTTGAAATGAACTAATATAAATCTTCTCTTAAAAGATATTTAAAAGTTTTTTGTTTAGTTTTTTAACCAGTGTAAGTTTAGCCTGAACCACTGTTTACTTACTACTAGAATTTTGGCATTGTTTAAAAGCTTTTGGGTTGTTGTTGTTGTTTTTTTCTTTTTTTGCCTGAAATAACATTTCAGATTTACACTTTGGAGATAATTCAAACATTATGTTCACAATCTGTTTCTTTATATAAAGACACATGATTTTTATGTCATCCATATTAATCATTCTTAGCAAGCTCTGATAATAATATTTGAAGAGTAAAATGAAGATCTAATAAATCTGTCTAAGTTAACAGTTTATTTCTTATTCCATATGTGTTCCAGATAGTGGTTTTTATTTTCCTGTGGGGTATATTTTGTTTTGCTATGCATACATTATTTTAATGTGTTTGCTAAGAGTTTACATTTTTGTTTTCTTTGTCATGTCTTTTTTTCACATTCTTTTCTGACACCCAATATGTCAAGAAACAGGCAGATGGTTTGTATGAGTTATAGATTGTCAGTAACAGATATACATACACACACACATATATACATACATATATATGTATTTAAATAGAACTTCAGTTTCTTTCACATATATATTATATCATAATATTCCTAACATATATGTTTACATATTTATATAACACACACATATTTACACATTTGATATGGATTAACAACAATATCACATAATTATCATTCTCTGAAGGCTTATCCCAGGTCTTCCCCTCAGTTTTAGTTCCTTAAAATAACTGAGAATTTCTAGTTTTCTCTGACTGAAACAAATACAAAATAATTAGGAGACTTTATCAATTTTAGACAATCTCACCTGAATTATTAAGAGTAACCCTTACCAGTTTTGTCAGTTGTAACATATGAATAAGCAGTAAGAATTTATGATTTTATTAGCACAAGCATATTCTGGTATGAGAACTCATCTAACTTGCCTGTGACTAAGAAGATTAGTCCTATGGAGTGGCTGTAATCAAAAAGAGACTAAGTGATTTATCCAAAGATTTACAATTTATAAGATTCAAAGGTGAGATCTGAACCCAAGTCTTTCTGATTCCAGGCTCAGAACTTTAGCTGTTACACTGCATATGCTTAAAATTCATTTAAAAAAAAATAAGATAACGATTAACAACTCATGTCACTTTAATGTTTGGGACTTTTACCCCACTGGAAAAAATTCCTACATCTGGGAATGTGTGTGTGTGTGTGTGTGTGTGTGTGTGTGTATGCGTGTGTGTGTTATATGATAGCTATAGCATTCATTTTTGTTATTGTAGCAAAGTGTTCATTTTTATTAGGAAAATTTATTTATTCATTCATTTGATAATTCTATTCTAACATTTTCCAAGATGATTTGACATACCTTCCATGTTGAATGTTAAGTGAGTTATAAACATTAAAAATAAAAGCAGAATTAAGACCCTATCTAGTAGGGGCCACTAGATAGCATAGTGGATATTGCACTGGGCATAGTCAGTAAGATTCATCTTCCTGAATTCAAATCTAGCTTCAGACACTTACTAGCAGTGTAACCTGGGCAAGTCACTTAACCCTCCTTGACTTAGTTTCTTTCCTCTTTTGTAAAATGAACTAGAAAAAGAACTTACAGAGCACTCTAGTATCTTTGCCAAGAAAATCATGTCTTCATCTGTGGACAAATGAAGTCTCAAAGAGATCATCTAAGTGAAACAAAGAGAATAGCTACTACTAAGCTGGTTACTACAACTGGGCATTGAATTTAACTTAGTTTAAAAATAAATCTTATAAATCATGCACTAAAGCTTTTTTCTTGAAAAAATAAAATAATCAACATAGAAACTGATTCATCCAAATGAATCTTAATGAAATATTTGAAACAATTTTGACATTTGACATTGAATTGTGACTATGAAGGCATTTCTGTAGAGGACTAAAATAATATGTTTTTGTTGTTGTTGTTGTTGTTGTTGTTGTTTTGCATTCTGATAATTTTACTTATTGGGAATAAATATGAGTGAACCAAAATGCCAAGCATTTCAAGTAGTATTTTGGAAGTTGTTCAATTTCAATCAATTTGTGGATCCTTTCTATAACAGGTACTGCCAGTATTATTGATTGTAGGTTAGATACTTTAAATACCAGATGGAGTGAAGAAACTTTTGATCTTTTATGTACTTTTACAAGTGCTAAATCACTAAATCAGAACTTCAATGTCCTATTCTAAGCAAAAAAAGAGACAATTTTAACAGCTTTAACTCTTAAACAGCTGATTTTGTTTGGTTTCTATTGATGATCCAGTTTTAAGAAGCGAGTACAGATTGTTCTTCCAATATTAGTTAACTCCAAAATGAGTCCCTAAATAATTCAATGAATTAACTTGTTAAATGAGAAAATTTGAAACATACCATGAAATGCTCAGCACAGTGCCTGGCATATAATAAACTCTTGATAAATTCTTATTCTTTTCCCTTTTCCTTAAATCATTCAAATTATAGACAACTATTTATTAAGCAAATGTTAGATACTGTGAATTTGAAAGAAGAAAGAAAAATTGTCTTTAAAAAATTTAAAACAAATAGAAAAAGAACAAAAAAAGAACAAAAAAATTACTATGTGCACAACAGAACATGAGAGGATTCAAAATATGAGACTATTTCCATTTCAAGAAATTCTACATAATAAATATTATACATTTTGTTCAGAACTAAATTTTCTTTGTTTCTTCAGTTTTCTTTTTTTTTTCTTTGCTGTGCATTTTTACTGTATTCTCTTTTCCTCCTTTCTTCCTCCCCTCAGCTCCCCAAAGAAGGCTAAAATTAAGTGTGGATATATTCATATACACATATATATATCCAATATATACATATGTTCACAAACATACCTAAAGTTTTTTTTTGTTTGTTTTAATTTATTATAATAACTTTTTATTGACAGAACCCATGCCAGGGTAATTTTTTACAACATTATCCCTTGCACTCACTTCTGTTCCGATTTTTCCCCTCCCTCCCTCCACCCCCTCCCCTAGATGGCAAGCAGTCCTATATATGTTGAATATGTTGTAGTATATCCTAGATGCAATATATGTGTGCAGAACCAAACAGTTTTCTTGTTGCACAGGGAGAATTGGATTCAGAAGGTAAAAATAACCCGGGAAGAAAAACAAAAATGCAAACAGTTTACATTAATTTCCCAGTGATTTTTCTTTGGGTGTACCTGCTTCTGTCCATCACTGATCAATTGAAACTGAATTAGGTCTCTTTGTCAAAAAAATCCACTTCCATCATCATACATCTTCATACAGTATCGTTGTTGAAGAATATAATGATCTCCTGGTTCTGCTCATTTCATTTAGCATCAGTTCATGTAAGGCTCTCCAAGCCTCTCTGTATTCATCCTTCTGGTCATTTCTTACAGAAAAATAATATTCCATAACATTCATATACCACAATTTACCCAACCATTCTCCATTTGATGGGCATCCATTCATTTTCCAGTTTCTAGCCACTACAAAGAGGGCTGCCACAAACATTTTGGCACATACAGGTCCCTTTCCCTTGTTTAGTATCTCCTTGGGGTATAAGCCCAGTAGTAGCACTGCTGGGTCAAAGGGTATGCACAGTTTGATAACTTTTGGGGCATAATTCCAGATTGCTCTCCAGAATGGTTGGATTTGTTCACAACTCCACCAATGTATCAGTGTCCCAGTTTTCCCACATCCCCTCCAACAATCATCATTATTTTTTCCTGTCATCTTAGCCAACCTGACAGGTGTGTAGTGGTATCTCAGAGTTGTCTTAATTTGCATTTCTCTGATAAATAGTAATTTGGAACATGCTTTCATATGAGTGGTAATAGTTTCAATTTCATCATCTGAAAATTGTCTGTTCATATCCTTTGACCATTTGTCATTTGGAGAATGGTTTAGTTTCTTATAAATTAGAGGCAGTTCTCTATATATTTTGGAAATTAGGCCTTTATCAGAACCTTTAACTGTGAAGATGTTTTCCCAGTTTGTTGCTTCCCTTCTAATCTTGTTTGTATTAGTTCTGTTTGTACAGAAGCTTTTTAATTTAATGTAATCAAAATTTTCTATTTTGTGATCAATAATGGTTTCTAGTTCGTCTTTGGTCACAAATTTCTTCCTCCTCCACAAGTCTGAGAGATAAGTTATCCTAAAACATATATATATGTATAATAATATACATATATATCCATATACACCTATAAGGCATATCATATTTGTTTGTCCTCTGTTTCTCTGAAGGTGGATAACATTATCCTTCATAAGTCTAAGTCTTTCCATAGTTTTCTGAATTCATCAACTCATCATTTCCTACATTACAGCCATATTCTAACCCTCCCTTATCCTACCTAGTTATTTTAAATAATCTAAAACAATATGCATTGATATGACTAGCATATAGTATAGATTCCCTATTTTCTCTCTTTTGATTAAATATGTTTTACTTTAACTTTGAGGTCAATGATTACTCCCCCTACTTTTTTTTTTCAAATAAATTCTACTCCTGATCATATTTTTTTGTGTGTGTATCTCTTATTTTTTATGCCTAATGACTCATCTGTTTTACTTCTACCTGCTGCCTTGCCTTAACGCTTAACTTACTTTACCCTCAAGGATCCTTCTAGTATCTTCTTTGCTCACTTTTTCTCTCCCTCTTTATACCATTCCCATTAATCCACAGATCCTTATATACCCCCCACTTTATCTTGTTTCCTTACCTTCTTGTTTTTTTTTTAATAAGTTTAGATTTTATTTTCTTCACAATATATCATTCTTTATGTCTAGATCATGAACCCATTTTGACCTGATCTTGGTATTTGGTATTAGGTGTGGGTCTATGCCTACTTTCTGCCATACTAGTTTCCAATTTCCAAGCAGTTTTTGTCAAATAGTGAGTTCTTATTCGAAAAGCTGGGATTTGGGGGTTTGTCAAACACTAGATTACTATAGTCATTGACTGTTTTGTCCTTCTTCCCTGAAAGATAATGCTCATTTTAGCTGGATAGCTTATTCTGGTTGTAATCCCAGTTCCTTTGCTTTTCAGAATATCAGATTCCAGGCCCTTTGATCCTTTAAAGTAGAAGCTGCTAGGTCCTGGGTAATCCTAATTGTGGCTATTTATTTAAATAGTATTTAAATTCATTTTAAATGTATTTAAATAATTTCTTTCTGGCTGCTTGTAATTGCTTTTCCTTAGTACAATAGTTCTGAAATTTAGCCACGATATTCCTTGGGGATATAATTTTGGGGTCTCTTTCAGAAGGTGATCAGTGGATTCTTTCAATGGCTATTTTACATTCTGATTCTAAACTATCAGGACAGTTTTCTTTTATGATTTCCTATAAAATAATATTTAGGTTCTTTTTTTTTTCACCATGGCTTTCAGGAAGCCCAACAATCTTTAGATTGTCTCTCCTAGATCTATTTTCAGGTCAGTTGTTTTTCCTAGGAGATATTTCATATTCTCTTCTATTTTTTTCTTTTTTTGTTTTTTGATTCTTGAAGTCTTATTGAGTCATTCACTTCCATTTGCTCAATTCTAATTTTTAGTGTATTATTTTCTTCAATTACTTTTTTAGGTCCTTTTGCAACTGGCCAATTTTTTGTTGTTGTTGTTCATTGCATTCTTTTTCCATTTTTTCCCATTCCTTCTTGCAATGATGTCATTTCATTTCCACATTTTTCTTCTAACTCTCTTTTAAGAGAATTAATGCAATATTTTAAGAAAGCCTTGTGAAATGGGGACCAGGTCATGTCTCTCTTTGGGGCTTCTTTTGGAATTGCTTTGTCTTTAGGAACCTCAGGATTTGAGGTCTATTCTTCTCTATCCATAAGAGTGTCTATGATAAGAGTTCTTTTTGGTTTTTTATTCTTTTTTTTTTTTTTTTTTTTTTTTTTTTTTTTTTTTTTTTTTTTTTTTTTTTTTTTTTTTTTTTTTTTAGGCTTAAGATCTGTTCAATGCAAAGGAGAGACAGCTACTTTAATTTGCCCTGAGGCAGTTTTGCTGATTGATTTCCAGTGCTAAGTAATGGCAACTAGGGCCAGCATTCTTTTGGGGCTCAGTGATTTACAATTTGTTTTTTAGAAAAGGCAAATCTGCCAAACCACCTGCTTGCAATCAGGGCATTGTGGCCTAAAAGGCTCACAGATTTCCAGGTGCACAGAGCTACAAAGCCCTGACTCTCTGCTCCAGCTTCTTGCCCAGATCTCCTTATGCTGCAGTCTGGGCTCCACAGATTGTCCCCCTGCCTAATTGAAATAGACCTGTTCTGAAGTTCTCCCAAGATATCTTCTTCTAGAAATGTGTTTTACTCCAAATAGTTGTGGATTCTTTTACTTCGAAACCAGTCTAGAAGCTTAATCTACTGTTGGTTTGAGAGAAGGTTAAAGGAGATTACAGAAAGTTGTGTCAGCTCTCCACCATCTTGGCTCTTCCACCACCCCAAGTCCACCATATATATGTGTTGTTCTTCATTTAACCTATTCCTAAAGTAAGATTCCAAAACTAGCCCTCCCTCTTAACTAATTCCTCTGTGTCAGTTCTTGCTCTTGTTCATCATTCATACAACATAATTACTATTTTTACCTTTCTCTATATGGTTTTATTTTTTAGTCACATCATTGTCAATTCTATCCCAATCTTTCTTTCACACTACCTAATTACTAATGACAATCTTAGACATGTGGTTTACAATCCCATGTATAAAACAAAAAGAGTAAAATCAGTGAAGTTACAAGAGACCAAGGAATAATAAAGCAAATTTAAAAAAAAAAGAAAGAAAAATGAAGAAAGTCAAATATCTTATAAGGAAAATAACAAGTCTGGAAAATAGATCAAGAAGAGAAAATATTAGACAACCTGAAAATTATGACAAAAAAGAACCTTGACACAATAATGTAAAAATAATCAATTAATATTTTCCTGAAATAACAGAACAAGAGGAGAAAGTAGAAAAAGAAAAATATCCACTGGTCACCACCTCAAAGAGATCCTGTAAGGAAAAATATAGAAATATTGCTTAATTTCAAAAGCCCTAGATCAAAGAGAAATTTTTATAAGGAACAACAACAACAAAATTCAAATATGCTATAACTATGCTGAATAAGATTTGCATGGGTCATCAGCAGCTACAATAAAAGACCACAGGTCTAGAATACTATTTATCAGCAATTAAAAGAACTAGGGTTGCTGTTGAAAATATTGTATCTAGCAAAATGAAGTATAATCTTGAGTGGAGAAAAAAATGTACATTCAATAAATTTGCAGATTTTCAAGATTTTTGTCTCAAACAAACCTGAACTCAATAGAAAATAATACATGAGCCAACATCAAAGACTAATTTCAAGGAACTCAATAAAAGCAAATTATGTTTTATACATGGAAATATAAATCATATGTCTAAAGTGACATTAATAATTAGGTAATTTGAAAGACAGATTGGGGTAGAGCTGAGCATTATGTGACTCCAAAAAATAAAACTATCTAGGAAAAGGTAAAAATAGTAACTGTGCTATATGAATGAAATGCAAGAACAAGAACCAACAAAGGAATTGGATGGGGGGAGAGGCCTGAGTTTTCTAAAAACCTACTTGCACTGGACATGGGTTTAAGAGGAAATAAGACAGACAGACAGACATACATACATATTTATATTAAGAAGGGTATTGCATCCTCAAAAAATCTAAGAAATAAGAAGGAATAGAATAGGATAAGGTAAAATATAGAAGGATATGTAATTCAATGGGAGTAGGATAAGGTATCTAAATTAATGGGAAAGGGCTAAAGTGGGAGTGAAAGGAGTAGATGGGATAAGATGGGGCACAGAAGAGTATTTAAATTAATGCTTTTGGAATAAAGTATGTTAAATTAATAGGAATATAATAAGGAGGGAAGGCAAGGGTGGACAGAGAAGATAAGGGAGGGATTCATGGTGATTGGGCCCATCATAAAGGTTAAGTAAGGTGGAAGTCATGTAGAAATGTTATCAGGAGTAAGAATTAGAGATAAACACAAATAATAACAATGAACAGGGGCAGACTTTATTAGGGAAAAAAAATATTGGGGCTTGATTCTTCAAACCTAAATTCAAAGCCTAAAATACTTATTAGCAATGTGATCCTGAGCAAGTTACTTAACCTTTCTCAGCCTCAATTTTTTCAGCTGTAAAATGGGAATGATTATAGCACCTTCCTCATTTGGTTGTTGGGATGATCAAATAAGATTACATATTTAAAGTATTTTTCAATCCTTAAAAGGATGGGTTCTGGTGTGGATAAAATTGTATGAGGAGAAAGGGAAGATTAAATCCACTCAGTAACCATGAAAATAGAAACATGAGGAAAGGTAACAAGGAAATTAAGTTATAGGAGGTTGATGATAGAAGAGAAATAGCCAACCCCAAAGGGTACCAATTATGTAATTAAAAGCATTTGGATGTATATTTAGTTGAGCACAAAAACCAATATGGTTACATGTTTCTCAATTTTTCTCCTGGTCTGTGTCAAGGAAATCTAATTTGAAAGCCTCAAACTAGGAAAAATGGGTGTTAGGAATATATTGTTTACTGTGATACTCCTACAATTTCTGAACTTACATATTTTGACTTAGAAACCTAATCTTACAATATGGTATGTTTCAAAGAGCACTCAATCTGGAATGATGGGGACCTAATTTAAAATTCCAACTCAGCTACTATCAGTAAGACTTCAAGTAATTTCCTTCTTTCACACTGAAATGAGGTTAGACTAGATGTTCTGTAAAATCACTTTTAGCTCTGGATATACTCTTATTTCTGATCTTAAATTATGATCTTATTCTATGATTTAATAAACTCAAAGTACATTAAAAATCATTGCTTGGTTAATTCAATATTGTGTTCAGTTACTCCATCTGATGGTAAATAGCCCAAAATAGCATTGATTAAGGGACACATTCAGATTATGTCATTAGCATAGAGATAGTCTTCCTATTCCTTGGAGCTGGGCAGAGTAGCTAGAAACAATGTAGTAAAACTATTTTATACTAAACTCCTTCACACAAACCTAGGAAATGCACCAGACCAAGTCTTAAGAAGGAAATTAAGAAAAAGTCACATCGAGTCCTTTGTCCACCACAGGTAGATATAAGGAGATGAAAGGTCAAAGAACACTGGGACAGGATTGGACCAGAAACATCCCATTCATAGAACACTCCAGCACTATGGAAGAAGCTGTAACAGAGGAGATTAATACCAGGATTCTGTAACAGAGGCAGGTACCAACCATCAACTTTGTCACCTACTATCCAATTCTGGGTCAAAATTTCAAGTAGATTAAGAAGAGACATTCTCCCAGAAATGGAGTTCTGCTATGAGGAAGTCCTGAGTGATATATATATATATATATATATATATATATGTGTGTGTGTGTGTGTGTGTGTGTGTATACATAAATATAAACACATACATACAGATATATCCTAGAAAAAAGGACTTCAGCATCAAGTAGTAGAGGAATGATTTGAATGCCAGGAGCAGAGGAGTGTCTCAGTTCTGATATGTATCCTAGCACTGAGAGGAATTTCTAGGGCAGGAATACCAGACCCAAGAGGAGTTTACAATTCTATCACTGTGATAAATGAATCTTACTCTCATGTGAACTTGTTCAAGGAAGAAAACACACACATACAAACACTGAGTAGAAGAAAATATTTTACTCAACATGGAAAAAAGAAACAAAGGATAGAAGAGGAGAGGAGGGTTTAGAAAGAGGAGCAAGGATGTGTAAAGTAGCAATCAGTCCTAAGCAAAACAAACTCTAAGAATTTACAAAAATATTTGTAGCTCTCTGAGGTGGCAAAGAATGGGATTCTGAAGAATTGCCTATAAATTGAGGAATGGATAAACAAATTGTGTTATATAAATATGATGAATTATTACTGTAGTATAAAAATCATAAAGACAATTGAAAATCAGAGAAATCTAGAAAGATTTGGATTAAGTGATACAAAGTGAAAGGAACAGAACTAGAATAATTTAAACAATGACAACAATATAGTAAACGCTGACAACTTGTAAAAAAATAGAAATTCTCATTAACCTAATGACCAACCACAATTCTGGAGAAGTAATGTTAAAACATGCTACCTACCTTCTGATACAGAGGTGAAAAACAGTAATGAATGAAACAAATATTTATGTGCATGTGGTCAATGTGGAAAATTGTTTACCTATACATATTTTAATGGATTTTGTTTTTCTTTAGTTCTCAATAAGGTTTTGCACCTCTTTACCAAGCTATTTTTTTTAAATTTCTTTCTTCCATACTTCTCATTTGGTTTTAAAGTAATTTTGGATTTCTTTTTAAAATATTTCTTTAACTCTTCTAGGAATTCTTACTGAGCTTGAATTGATTCTGCATTTTTTTTCCCTTTGAGGTTTTGCTTGTGGAGATGTTTTCAAGCTATTGTCTTCTTGTATGTTTGTTTTGAGCTTCTTTGTCATCGCTCTATGTTCAGGTTATTCAGGTTCTTTTTTGTTTGCCAATTCTTCCAGCCTACTTCTTGACTGTGGAATTTATGTTAGTGGTAGATTTTGTTCTTTTTAGGATATAGGGAGAGAAGTGGAAGCACTGAATTAAGATGCTATCCTTTTCTATCCTTCTTTTACAAATTAGTCTGGGAACCTATGAAGTTTCAGTGCTTCCAAAATGGTGTCATCCAAGGATAAGTATGATCACTGCCTTCCTGTTCTGTATTCAAAAAGTTAGGTCTTGTGTATGAGTTGAGTTTTTTCATACTGAATTTAATCACCTACTTTGCTCCAGAGCTCAGAAGCACACAGTTAAATTTCTCAATTTTAGTCTGTGCTCAGTAATCACTTGGGCTCCTGTGCTTACTTGCAAACATTCTTCCCCATAATGAATCTGTAATTTGGAACAGAGTAATGGTTAATAGAGCTGCTAAATGGCACCTGTTCATACATACAGTGCTAATTCATGCATCCCCTGGGTTTGTGCATCCTCCTCTTAGTGTACTTTCTAGAGCCCCCAAATTGGGGTGCCAAAATATATCATCTGAATTAGCTCTCTGGAGGATCTCAGGACCAGCCCAAGTCCTTGGTCTTAGTGGAAGAGTGAAGAAGGCAGGAGACTCATTAGGATGGTCAAAGATGGAGTCCATTTCTTTCAAGTCCTCTCAGTCCTTAAATACCTTAGTAGGATTACATCACTACAGCACACTGAGCATGTGCCAACTGTAGAATCATTACATCACTACATCGCATTGCAAATGTGAGAAAAATCCTTCATTATGCCTGACCCCAAGGAGCTTTAAATAGAGATTTAGTTCTTAAGATTTAAACTTAAATTTGATTTGAGGAGGAATTGCATGCTGGAGCTTTCCCTAGGTATGACTCACTTCCTTTTCAGTCTTCAGATTACATTTATTGGAATAGTTGGATGCTATCCAAAGATTATGTAAATTGGACGTTGCTGTTTTTAATTCTCATATGTCTTTAAATAGGGACAGGATTTCTTTGGTTATGAGGAAGCAACTCTCATGAGTTATCTTTGGCACTGAACTTATTGAAACCTCACCAGATTCCTAATTTTAATGCATAGGATTATTGGGCTTCCTTTAGAGGAGAATCATTTATGTCAAATGAGCTATCTAGATCTAAAATGTCAAGTTTGTTTACTCTTAAAGTTTAAAAAAAAGTCAAAAATTTTATCTAGTAAAGATGAATCAATTCAGTGCCAAGCAGACTTGAAAGATTAGTGCCGCTGACCAGTGTTCCAGAGAGAATTACAGAATTGTTATTGGGATTCTTTGAGGCTGCTGAAGTTTGTGTTCTTCCAGAAGAGCATTTGCATGAAGGCCGAATTAAATTTGGAGAACCCCACACTGAGAAATGAAAGGAGACAGGCCTCTTTTGCTCATGTCAGGTGTTCTATCAATACACTTCTTCAATTGGCAATGAGGCATTCAGGTGTAGCTTCCAAGAAGGTTAGGCATCTCAGTTACACCATAAGCTTCCCAAAACCACCCTCCCTAAAAAAGACTTTTTAATGAACCGTTTATTAAGTTTCTTGGCTTAAGTATCATTGAAACAAAAATAAAGAAACCAGTCAATGTACAAATAATTGTAACATATGCTTATGGAATGCCATATTAATGTATTAATTTATTATTAATGTATTTATTATGTGTATCCAATGATAATAGTATTATCCCAATAGTAATATGATTGCTTAGTGTTAATTTGACACTATATCATTGATTATGTTATAGTTTCTTATATAAAATATATCATGTTATTTCCTTTATTTTATTGATATTTTATATTATTTATTATGTTAATCTATCATGTGTAATACTGTATTGGTGTCATATTTTACTTTTTAAGAAGTTATGGAATATGTTACATATGGTAGGCTAATATAATAAAATATCAATATTACCTGTATTAGTAGCTTATATTATGTCTAGTATTATATATTAGCATATTTTATTTTTAATACTATAATAATTCAGACTTCTCTTATACAAAGGGAGAACCAACATTTTTAATGAAGATTTTCCAGATTGCAGTGATACCATAATCCTAAACCCCTCAATGTAGGTCCAGTATAGTCTAGTGTAATGCAATCTAATGTAATATAATCCATTGTGTATATAATGATACAATACAGGATAATAAAAAAAAGTTTTAGTTCAGTTTTAATTTGTTAAAGCTTAAAATTGCACTGACTTTTTGTTAGTATAATATAATGAATGTAATATTGTATACATTGATTTATAATACTATCACTTATTTACATATTGATATGTGGATTTGGATTCATGTCTCACCAGTGACACATATTGACAGTGTGACCCTAAGCAAGTCATTTAATTTCATAATCTAATAGATTTCCCTGAAGACCCAATAGGATAAGCCTCAGAAACCTCATTTTTTTTCCCCTCTGATGCCTTATCCATTACATAAGCCAAATAATTTGAGAACCCAGAGCCCAACAGGAGCAAGACTCAAGGAACCTCTCCCCTAACCTTATAACTATAGTCATAGGAACTGGACTTGTGATTCCATTGGTATAGGGAACTCTCTGGATAAATAAACTCCCTCTCCCATTGCAAAGTTGCACCCTTTCTGCATCTTATAATTCCTTGAGAGTGATCTAGATAATTGAGAGTTTTGAGTGACTTACCCAGGATTACATAGCCAGTAATTGTCAAAAGAAGCAGTTGAGACCATGCCTTCTTGGCTTTGAGACTGGTCTCTATTTACAAGACAGACTGTCTCTCTAAACCCCACTTCCAGAAATTAGACTTTTTAAATGCCAGCTATGAAGAAATAAGTAATGATAGTACCAAGTAACAAAAATAACTAGTTCATCAAGAAAGCTTTCTCCTTGCCCAGTTCCTCTTACCTGTGAATTTGTTTTTTTCATTATTAGCCAAGAAGTGTCCAGAATCTCAGTTTCATTCCTCAGAGAAGTATCAGCCACCATCCCAGACTAAAAATGTATTCCTATTGCCTACTTCAAGCATGTTGTTTTTATCTTCCCTGGTCCCCCTTACCCCCAAAAAAGTGATTATATATGTATAATACACTACAGTAGTCATCTCTTCAGATAGAGAATGAAAAGATATTTTCTTTAGGACTCTTCTCGCCTCATCTTTTCCCCCTCCATTTTCTCTTATAAAGGTTGGGTAAATACAGATATGCTTTTGTCTCAGGCAGGAAGTACTATTTACAAGGGGTAAACAGTCTTGCTTTTGGTTATTGTCATTAAAGGTCCAGACTGTCAGAAAAACTCATCTTAGTGAGTTCAAATCAGGTCTCAGACATTTAGCTGTGTGATCCTGGACAAGTCACTTAATCTTGTTTGCCTCACTTTCCCAATCTATAAAATGAGCTAGAGAAAGAAATAGAAAACCATTCTAGTATTTCTGCTCAAAAAAAACCCAAATGGGGGTTGTGAAGAGTTGGACAAGACTGAAACAACTGAATGAGAATAAAAAGTGATGTTTAAAGAAGTCTTGGCCTCCAAGAGTAGATGATGTGGTGCATAAAATCAATTTATGCTTTGTTGCAACTCCTTTACATATCAAAAAAGGACTACTACTACACAATTTTCATGAGTTTGGCAGAGTCAAGTTTCATAATAACAAAAACGAGCAATAAATAACCCAAATAATTGTTGATTTAAAAAAAATGTAGCATTTATCATGCTTCTATGATACTCTGGTAGAAATTAACTGTACTTAGATAAGAGAGGGGAAAAAAAGTCTTAGCCAAAATGAAATTAATTTGATTGAATTGAAAACTTAGGATACAAGAGCACAAACTAGAGGGTTACACAAGTTGGTTAAATGTTCTACTGATTTATGGCTTGGGCCAGAAAGTGATTCTGATGTATAATTTTTCTTAGTTATAAGACTCAGCCATATTTCAGAAAGCAATAATACTGTCCCAGTTATGTTGCAGAGACAACTATTGGGGCAAATAAATCTGTTTGACCACTAGGGATATAGTTACTAGTGAGTGTAATGTTTAGGTCCTATTTTTTTTTTTAAGTTTGAAATTCTCTATCCAGCAGCACTGTGGTGAACAGGCAAAATGAAAGTATAATATTCAGCTGTGCATTCAATTTCTATAGAGATTCAAAAGATCACAGATGAGCTGTAAATGACCTTAGAGGTTGTCATGTCCAAATCCTTTTTTTTTTCTTTTTGTATATGAGGAAACTAAAACTGTGAGGGTAAGTGACTTGCTCAGGATCACAAAGCTTGTTTCAGAGGCAGGATTCACAATCAAGATAACAATTAATAATAGCTAATTTTGGTAGCATTTATTATGTGCCAGATGCTATGTTATGGATTACAATTATTATCTAATTTGATCCCCACAATAATCCTACATGACAGGTGCTATTATTTCACCCATTTTACAGATGAGAAAACTAAGACAAACAAGGATTAAGTGATTTGCCCAGGGTCACATATAGCTAAAAAGTGTCTGAGGCCATATTTGAACTCACATCCTTTGGGTTTGATTGCCCAGGAATATGTATTCCTGGTCAAGTTATCCTGACTTTAAGTATGGCACTATCTTTTTGTGGGTGAAATAATAATTTTAGGTGGCAAAAATAAAATACCAACATGATGGAGGAAATGAAGAAATCTGTTTGAAAAAATGTTTGCATATGATGAGAAATAATGGTTCTCAATCTGCAAAAGAAACTTACAAGGAACTTAA
Source organism: Sarcophilus harrisii (assembly GCF_902635505.1). Lineage (NCBI taxonomy): Eukaryota > Metazoa > Chordata > Mammalia > Dasyuromorphia > Dasyuridae > Sarcophilus > Sarcophilus harrisii. The sequence goes on along the minus strand of NC_045430.1, from coordinate 140,942,083 downwards.
CTTTTATCTTCATGCCTACCTGTCTAGGACCTATTCATTTGCTTATTCTCAGGTTTATGCAAAAAGAAGCAGACCATTTTGTGATTTTCTGCTGACAATACAGAGGCCAAAAAGCTATTACAGCTGGCAACCACTCCCAACATCTGTATATTCAAGATCATGTAGATATTCTGAATGATTTTACTCTAGAGATTGTGAAGGAATTGAAAACTCAGCAGAATGCCATGGGTTCATTAATATTTGAAAGTAGAAATCTGTGACTATAGGAAGGAGTGAGAAAATATTATGAAGATGGTGTTTTCAAAATAGTTTCAAGGGCAAATTGAGTCAGTGTCCATATGATACCATTTGGGGAGCTACAATAGGCATACAAGAAGTAGCCTACTGATGCTCTCATTCTGTGTCTGAATAGCCCCCATTGTGAGTGCTTTCTTCCGTGTTTCAAACTTAATTTTTTTTGACCACTGAAATGAGTTCCTCTTAATTCTGTGTGAATGGTAATACTAAAGCAGTCATGATAAAGGGACAGTTTGTAATAGGTTTTATTTTTGACTACCACTGACAGAGAAATCAGAACTTGTTCACTTAACTCTAGAGGATGAAGTACAATCTAAAAGAATAATCTTGACCAACTAAACAGGAGTAGGAAATTGCATAGCATAGTGGATAGGTTACTGGATTGGAGTCAGGAATTTCTATGTCAAATTCTCCCTAGGAGAGGAACTTAAGGAAAAAAGTAATGCTCACCAAGCCCCATTTCTTTTATCTGTAAAGTGAGAAGGATAACTAACACAGTCATTAATAGATTAAGACTCTAAAAAGATCTTTACCAAATGGTTGGGAGCAATTTGTGGAAAATTTAATAAATCTAAAAAGGGATAGTTGTTTTGTTGCAACTACTACTATAAAGGACTACTACTATACAATTTTCATGAGTTTTAGAGAGCCAAGTTTGATAATAACAAAAAAGAGCAATAAACAACTTAAATAATTGTTGATTAAAGTTTTTTAGTTTAGATTTATGTTGCTTTCTAGAGCCCCCACACCGGGGTGGATCAAAATATAGTGTCCAGACTAACTCTCTGGAAGATCTTGAGACCAGCTCCAGTCTTTGGTCTTAGTCGAGAAATGATGAAGGCAGGAGAGCCACCATGAGGCTGATCAAGTCTTCTCCCCTCTGACTGAGTTTGTCCCCAGTTTATATATTCTATTACAATTAAATTAATTCATCATCCTGAGTATAAGCCAATCATTATATCACTAGGGAGCCATTATTTGTTGTAAGATTAAATCAATCATATTGAACTAGAGAACTATTAATCACCATGGTAAACTAGATAATCATTGTCCTATCAATTCCACTGAATTAACACCTTGTTGTAAGACTCCTTGCCTCAAGTATATTTCTCCAGAATTCTGGTCCATTACACTAGCATACCTTTTTTATGCAAATAACGTTTCATATTTTTCCTCTTCCTTTCCCCTTCTCTGCTTGCATCCTTATTTCTCACCCCTCCATTTTTTGAGAACACTTTAATAAAATCAACTGTAACCTGTGCCCTCTATCTCTGTAGACTCCTTTTAATTGCCCTAATAATTTCAAAATTCTTGGGAATTACATGTACATCTTCCCATGTAAAAATGTAGTTCTCATAACATAATTATCATTATTCTCATGTAATTTTTATGCTTCTTTTTGAGTCATGTTTGAATGTCAAATTTTGTATTCAGCTCTGGTCTATTCATTTGGAATATTTGAAAGTCCTTTACCCATTTTTTCCCCTTGAAAAATTATATTCAGATTGTGATCCTAGCTCCTTTGTTTTATGGAATATTATATTTTAAGTCTTCTACTCCCTTAACATAGTGATTGCTAAAAATTATATATCTTGACTTGATCTCCATAATGTTTGAATGATTTATTGCTGGGTGCTTTCAATATTCTGTCTTTGATCTGGAAACCCTAGAGTTTGGCTATTGCATATCTGGGAGTTATCATATTTCAAGAAATCATTAAATAAAACTGCCTGGTATCCTAGAACCAGTGAGTAAAATAAAAATTAAAAAAATGTACCTCTAAAAAAGATCCCCAAATGAAGTCTATATTCTTTCTTAGATCATAGCTTTCAGCCACTCCAATAATTCTTAAATTATGTCTTCTTCATCTATTTTCTAGAGTAGTTTTTTTCTGATGAAATAGTTCACATTTTCTTTAATTTGTTTATTCTTTTGACTTACTTTTAATATTTCTTAATGTCTCCTGGGATCATTAGCTTTCATTCCCCAATTCTAATTTTTAAGGAATTATTTTCTTCAGTAAGGTTGTATATCTCTTTTTTTTTTTTTTTAACATTTCCAAATCTGCATTTAAAAGAATTAGTTTCTATTTCTTACCATATGAAAAGATGCTCCAAGTCATTAGTAATCAGAGAAATGCAAATTAAAACAACTCTGAGATACCACTACACACCTGACAGACTGGTTAGAATGACAGGGAAAGATAATGCAGAATGTTGGAATGAATGTGGGAAAACAGGGACACTAATACATTGTTGGTGGAACTGTGAATACATCCAACCATTCTGGAGAGCAATTTGGAACTTTGCTCAAAACGTTATCAAAATATGCATACCCTTTGATCCAGCAGTGTTACTACTGGGCTTATATCCCAAAGAGATCATAAAGAAGGGAAAGGGACCTCTATGTGCACAAATGTATGTGGCAGCCCTCTTTGTAGTGGCCAGAAACTGGAAACTGAGTGGATGCCCATCAATTGGAGAATGGTTGAATAAATTGTGGTATATGAATATTATGGAATATTATTGTTCTGTAAGAAATGACCAACAGGATGATTTCAGAAAGGCCTGGAGAGACTTCCACGAACTGATGCTGAGTGAAACAAGCAGGGCCAAGAGATCATTATATACTTCAACAACAATACTATATGATGGCCAATTCTGATGGACCTGGCCATCCTTAGCAATGAGATGAACCAAATCAGTTCCAATGGAGCAGTAATGAACTGAACCAGCTATGCCCAGTGAAAGAATTCTGGGAGATGACTAAAAACCATTACATTGAATTCCCAATCCCTATATTTTTGCCCACCTGCATTTCTGATTTCCTTCACAGGCTAATTGTACAATATTTCAGAGTCTGATTCTTTTTGTACAGCAAAATAATGGTTTTGTCATGTATACTTATTGTGTATCTAATTTATATTTTAATATATTTAACATCTACTGATCATCCTGCCATCTGGGGGAGGGGGTGAGGGGAAGGAGGGAAAAAATTGGAACAAGAGGTTTGGCAATTGTCAATGCTGTAAAGTTACCCATACATATAACCTGTAAATAAAAGGCTATTAAAAAATAATAATAATAAAAGAATTAGTTTCATTGGTATCATTTTGTACATTCCTTTAAGAAGTTTCTTCTTCACTGAGTTTTTTTTTAAACTTATTTTAATATTTGGCCAATTCTATTTTTGAGGGGTATTATTTTCTTCTTCAGTATTTTCTTTGCCTCTTTTAGCAAGATATAAATTCTCTTTTCATAATTTTCTTGCTCTGTCCTCATTTTCCTCCCCCCTAAACAGGTTTTTCCCCCTCTATCACTCTGATTTGATTTTTGAGATCTTTTTTTTGCTCTTTTTTAGCTGTCACAGGAATTCTTGTTAGGATTGTGATCAATTTGCAGGGTTTTTTTTTACTTTGAAGTTTTGCTTATAGCTATTTTCTCTGACTTTGTGTGTTGCATTTCCCATACTATTGTTTTGTGGTCAGATTTTTTTGTTTGCTCATTATTTTAGCCTAGGTCTTGGCTTTGAATTTTATGTTAAAATTGGGCTGTGCTTATCTTATGGGTAGAGGGAGAAGGAGGGAGACAATGATTCAATCTCTGGACAAGAAAGGTTGACGTTACTGTTTTTACAGCTAGTTCAGTGGAGTAGGGAGAGATAATAAATTTTTTGTGCTTCCTAGGTAGAGTTATCTAGGAAGAAGTGTAGTCACTGCTCTACAGGTCTGAGCTCTGATCTTTACCAAGGTCTCCCTTACAGCAACAAGCATTTTTCAAACATTTCTTCAGTAACTGTGCTCCTTTGTGATCAACCAAACTATTGCTTCTCAGAGTCTTTCGAAACTTGTGACAAAAAATTATAGTGCTCCTCTCTGCACATGAACTGAGACCTTAAAGTGAGTATGGGTAACAGAATTGCCAAATAGCACCAGATCTTGCACCAGTGCTAGCACAAGCATTTCTTGTAATCTCTTTCTGATTAAATGTCCATTCTCCTTAGTAAAATAGTAGTCTCATTTCTATGCTGAGAGCTCCCAAAACTGCTGCTATTATTATTATTACAGATACCTCCAAGGCTCAAAGCTGTTATGTCCCAGTATTACAGATCTCTCCTCTGAAGTTGGTTTGGGCTGGAAAAAATTTCTCATTCTGATCTTTTTACTTCATGTGCCACTTCAGAATTTGAATCAAGACATTACTTTAAATTTATCTGCAGAGGAATGTTGGGAGCTGAACTTTCTTTACTTTAATTTTTTAAGTCTATATATATATATAACTTCATATTTATTCCTTGTAAACTTCAACTTATTTAATTAGATTCTAGATCATCTGGATATTTAGAGAGCCTAATGCTACTTAAATCTGTATGAAGAGAGAGACAGTGGGTGATTGTATAGATTGTATATTATATAATATAATATGTAATATTATATATACATATATTCATTACATATTTCTATGTAAATAGAAAGTTTAATAAGTATTATATTATATCCTATTGACATTTATGATATTATATTCAGCTCAGTCTCTGTCTGATTGATTAGTTTTGGTATATGAATGAAATGAGATTATATTTATGAATGTATTTAAAATCTGCAAAGCATAATACAAATAAAAACTTTAAAAATGGTATTGTGTTGTATAAAAGTAAAAAAAATAGATAGAAACTTAACAACTTAATGCTGTTATGGTTCAGAGAAATGGAAAAGCAAAATCAGTGATTTGGAAAACACTTATTTATATTTAGTTTTATTGATATTTTATTTTTATGTAACAAATATTTACCGAATACTCTGAGAGTTGTAACAAAGTAAAATATTTAAATAAAGCTTACTTGAAATTGTAGAAAAGCATTCCAATCTGTAGCATTTTTATAGATTTTGAAACCAATTTTCTCTTTATCCTCCTCTTATCACATTAGAAAAAAAGAGAATAAAATAAAAACAAAATCCTCAAAATAAATATCCATAGTCAAACAAAACAAATTTCCTCATTAAATGCATGTGTATACATAATGCACACACATATATATGTACCATTACATATCTCTTTGTTTATATCTATATCTACATCTCATTCTTTACCCCAAAATCTATCAGCTCTCTGTCAGAATGTGAGTAGCATATTTCATCATCTAAACTTTGAAATTCTATCTAGTCATTGTAATGATCACAGTTCTTAACAGCTTTCAAAGTTGCTTGTCTTTGCAATATATTTGTTAGTGAATACGTTGTTCTTCATTTCATTCATCATCACTTTATAATCTTCAAAACTATTCTTTTTTTAAAATTCTGATATTATTATATGACTTATTTTTCTGGTTCTCTTACTTCATTGTGTCTCAATTCATATAAGACTTTCCATGTCTTTTTTGGAATTATTTACTTCTTCATTTCTTCTAGCATAGTAGTGTTTCATCATATTCACAACTTATTCAGTCATTCCTTTAGTTTCCAGGTTCTTTTCTTCTACAATAAAAATAAAGATGTTTTTAAAAATATTAAATGAATGACTTTTTATCTTTTATTTGAACTTTTGAAGTTACAGACCTATCTGTGTATACATGCCTCAAATGGCATTCATTGGCTAGTAACTTTTTGTGGATAGTTCTAAATTAGTTTCCAGAATGACTATACCTTTAAACAAATCTACCACATTCATTGATGTGCATATTTTTCCATAGTCACTCCAACAATTACCATTTACCTTTTTTGGTCATATTTACCAATTGGATAGGTATAAGTTAGAATTACAGAATTGTTTCAATATGCATTTCTCTAATTAGTAGTAATTTGGATTTTTTTTTTTGTCTTTATGACTATTGATAGCCTGGGATTTTTATTTTGAGAACTGTCTGTTTCCTTAGATAATTTATTAATTAGAAAATAAATGGTATTCTTATGAATGTCAATCAGTTCCTTATATATCTTAGAAATTAGACTTTTATTATTATAACTTGCTGCAATGATTTTTCCAGTTCTTTTATCCCCAGTTAATTTAAATGGCATTTTGTCTATTTTTAAGTTTTATGTAATCAAAATTATCCCTCTAATTGATTATGATCCTCTCTATGTCTTCTTTAATAAGGAATTTTTCTTCAGTTGATAAATTGATTTGTATTTTTCCTTTGTTTCTTTAAATGATATGACCTTTTATATCTAGGTCACATATCTGTCTGGTGATATCTTGGGATAAGATATAAGATATAAGGGGCTGATCTGAATCAAATTTCTTAACTGTTGTCTAATTTTCCCAGCAGTATTTTTGTGAATAGTTATCCTGGTAGTTTGGGATATTTGTGGGTTTTTTTAAGTTAGGTTTTTGTTGTTGTTGTTGTTGTTTGTTTGTTTGTTTGCCAGTCTGTTCCTTTGAGTAACCGATTTTTTTTTCAAAAAGGGTGAAATTATTTTGAGAATTGAACTTTTTGTATAATTTGAGATTTGGCACTTAACTAGAATTCCTTTGTTCCCACTTCTTTTCATGATTTCCTTTGTGATTCCTGACCTTTTGGGCCTCCATTTGAATCTGATTGTATTTTTTCTAGTTCTCTCAATTAATCCTTTGGTGGGCTGATTAGTATGGCATTAAATGAATAATTTATATTCCTATAGAATAGGAAGTTCCTATTCACCTTTCTGCAAGGATCCAGGCTTTGGTTGTTGAATACATAATTTCCCTTTCTAGGTCCCAGATTTCTCAATGTTCCTCATTAAGACTCTTGAGTCTTTACACCTGACACCATCAACTTCCCTAGTCCAGAGCCAAATTCCCCACTGAGAAGAATAATACCCTTTCTGGCCTTAGTATTCATTATGAGTAGCCACTTCTTTTTTCATATACACAAGAACTTTTATATATGCAAATAGGGATACTTGTGATGCTCAGGATGTTAACCCACAGACTGAAAGTTAAGGGAGAGAAAACAAAGGTTAAACAGAGCCCTTAGGTGTTGATATTATCCAGTGACAGGTGTGAAAGGAAAATGACTAAGAAAAGAGATAAAAAGGAAACGGAAACAAACTGTAAGTAAAAAGGAAAAAGAACTGAGAATATAAGGAGTAGGAGACACAAGAAAACACTTGGGACACTGGGGAAATCTGGTGTAGGTTGGATGCCCTGGGAAACTAATACAAGCATTTTCTATATTTGGGACTTAAGGAAGATAGAATTATATCAGTATGTTAGGGGAAGAGGGAGAGACTTCCAAAATAACACTGGAGTTAAAACCTGAATTTGTGTCAAGATAATAATTTAGAAAGGCACTAGCATCATACAAAACTAAGAATCTAGTAACTAACAGTAACAGTAACTTTTCAAAAAAATTTCCAAAACACAGTATGACAAGGAACAGAAGAGATCATGAAGTCTAACTTCTTCATTTTTGCAGATGAAGAACTAAGAGGGTCAAGAGGGATTGAATGACTTATTCAAAGTCATGCAACCAGTAGCATTGAATTCTAAATCTGACTGATTTCAAGTCTCTATCTGCTGTATAATGCTGTCTCTCTCAAAATGCACCATGCAGTGAATATTTTGGATCAGCCCAAACTTATCTCTGTTCAGCCCAAAGATAGAGGTATACAAATATGATTATTTACATTTTATAGATAAGAAAACGGAGGCTCATACATATTATGATTTGGAGATAGACACACAGGTAATATTTCTAAGAGTCAGGCTATGAAACCAGGGTATTTGGTACCAAATAAAATAGTCTCACTTCTACAGTTTAATAGGTCTTCATTTAGAAGCAAGGGAAGAAATGACTTATCTATTAAACTAGATAAAGATGAACTCTTTGAGCCTGTAGTTCATCTTTCTATCATTAAATTTGTCATGCTGTAGTACAGAGATTTCTCTTACCTAAAATATCTGGTTTAACATGTTCAGCCTCACTATGGAGACAGGGCACTTGTTGAGGCTGATTTGCACAGTTTAAAGAGCATAATTCCTTTAATCTTGTGTATGATGAGAATAATGGCAACTATCAACAAGTTTATAGATACTAGGTTGCTAGAAAAAGTGCTGGATTTAGAGCCAACATCCTTGGAATATGTCCCTAACTATGCCTCATTAACTATGGAAACCAAACACCAGCAAGCACAGTATTTTTGTTATGACCATTAAGAAGTAACTTCACCAATGTATGCCTCAATTTCTTAATCTGTAAAGTGATTATGTTTCATAGAGTAGGGATCCCTAGTGTATGTGTGTGTGTGTGATCATCCCTTTGAGAGTCTACTAATGGCAATGCACTTCTCAGAATCAGGTTTTTCAACATAAAAATAAAATACATGAGAAAACAAAGGCAAAAAATTGTATTGAAATAAGGTTGTTCTTCCTACCCCTCCCCCCACACACACACATTCAAATCCCTTTAGGAGTCCATAGACTACTGTACTTTCAGAATCCTTGTTCTGTATTAGATGGTTTATAACTCTAACTTTAAAAGTTGACTCAATAGTCTTGAAAGTCCTTTCCAATTCTAAAATTCAGTATCCAGAATATTGTATTACACCTTTTTCTCAGTGACAGTGTAGTACAGAGCAAAGAACATTGGCTATTGTCAGACTACCTGTATTGAATAGTTACAATTATTTTCTAGAGCCAAATCACTTATTCTCTTTAGGTCCTAATTTCTTTACATGTAAAATAAGAGTTAAATTAGTTTTAATATGTTATGCCCCTTCTGATCTTTGCCTTTGTGTTACTGTTTTAGAAGTCTACTGATTCCTCTTTCTTATTTCTACTGCTACAACCAGTTGTCTTAAAAGATATAACTCAATATTTATAGGAACTTATTATATAAGTGAAATAAGTAAAATCAATAAACAGAAAAATACACCTGATTGCAACAATGCAAAGAAAAGCAACACTGAAAAGCAGAATCATGTTTGGTTTGTTTTTTTCAATGGATGGGAGAAGAGAATTCAGAACTCAATTTTAAAAAATGAATCCTAAAATTAATTTTAAAAAAGGAAAGAAAGGTATCTAGAACATAGACGTAGTGTGACATACTTTCCTTCTCTTGGCAGAGAAATATTGTACTATAAGTATGGAATGAGATGAGATATATATTATCAGATATGGTCAACATGTTGAGTTTTTTGTTTTGGTTTGGATTGGTTTGGTTTTTGCCCAGTTATTCTTCTTTGTCACAAGAGAAGATGCAGGAGGCATTAGATCATTGTTGAGAGACACTGATAAAAAAAAAAAAAAGTAAAAACAAAACACACTTTTCTAAAAAAAAAAAAAAGAAGAAGAAGAATTCTATACCATAAAACGAATCGTGGTATCAAAAGGAATCTATAGGAATTAAAAAGTAGTAAAAATGTGGGGAATCTTACCCTCAGCTTTTTTAATGTCCCATGTAGATGAATTTTGACTATATGAGAAATTCCACAATCCATGGTAGAAAATCAGACTCATTATTTTATGATATGTATGATATGTACACCTCGTACAACCAAACTTGATGAAAGTAGACAAACCCCCAGCCAGCCAGCCAGCCGTCTTTCATAAAGAGCAAAGATAAAGAAAATTGGCAGCTTTTGAATATTAATAAGACCTATCACATCCAAGAAATTGGCAGATGAGTTGACGTTCTTTCAGGGTTCCAAAATAAATTCTTGAAAGTTCATACTCATTGCTTCATGGACAAAGCATAAAACTACAGAACTCAAAATCAACAGAAAAAACAAATGTTTTGTTCAAAAAATAAGCTTTGAAGTTAATTGAAGCTAAAAGAAGAATTGTCAATGAGCCAATATTGGAAGAACTCAAGACTACAAGCATTTTGAAATCAATTTGTTGGAGAATTTCTTGGAATTTGAAAGGTCTGTGAACGCTAATTCCTTATAGCTCAAGTTCAAGAATCTCCCAGAGATTGAAGCATTTCATCTGGTTCTACATGTGTTTTCTCAGAAATGTTTTTGCTATTATTTTCATTTTTATATGAAACTCAATTCATTAAAAATCTATTAACTACCTTCTATACACTGGCACTAAGGTAGATTCTGAGAATAGTGTCCCAAAGCAGTTTCTGCCATCCTGGCTATTTTTTTCCTGAATCCTTCTATCTATTTGACCCTAAATCAATCAATTATCATGAATTTATTCAGGGCCAGCTATATACCAGGCATTGAAGATGCAAGTATAAAAAAATGAAACTACTTGCAAAGAGCTTACATCCCAGTTCTCCTTCCCTAGATCATCATTAGTCATGCATGCCCCACTCCCTTTTGTTGAAGTGAACTCCAGGACTCAACTTCAGACTCTCTCTTCTCTAAACTTCCTGAGTGATCTCATCAATTCCCAGTGGCTCAAACAATTGGGTTTGGGGTTTTGCTTGGTTTGGTTGGTCCTTTTTAGTTCTGTGCTCAAGAATTTCAGTTCCCATCAGATTTGGGAGTTTCTGCCATTGTGGCAAAAGGAAACAAGATTCAAGATCCAGTGTGGATGTCAGCCTAATAGAGAAGCTCTGAAAAACCAAGGGCTGATATGCCCAGGGAAGCTTCAGATCTTGAACTTGAAGAACTATGTTATATGGGAACTGAGTTAAGTTATGAATCTAATTCCTATCATCACCAAAGACTTAACGATATTTTCTTGTTTATTTTGTTTATGTTTTCATTTATTCCTTTGAAGTAAATACTACTTTAAAAAACTATTCATATTGTTAAAAGCAATAAAATGAAAAAACCACCATCAGTGGGGGTTTGAGTCAATGGCACATAGACTAGACATGTCTAAATCCTTAAGAACATCTGAGAAAGGTGTTGGGGGAAGGATAAAATGTATTATGTCTGGTTTTGTAGGGGCCAGAATAGTAAGTATTACACTTTGTTTTTGTTTTTTCCTTATATTTAGAAACATTTCTTTCCACTTTCCAGTAGAATATAAACTCCTTGAGGGCAAAGGTTGTTTCATTCTCATTTTTGTATCCTCAATACTTTTGTTCCAGCCCATAATAGACACTTAAAAACTTTGTTGATTTGAATTGGAATACAAAATAACTTCAGGAATAAGTCAATACTAACAACTGGAAGTGTCAGGAATGCTTTCTCATGATAAAGACCACCTAGGATGAAACTTAAGAAAGCTAGGAATTCAAAGAGCTTTCAGTGAGGTAGGAGTGAATATCAGGAATAAAGACTAGCTTGTGAAAAGGGAAAAAGATGGGAAATATAGAGTTCTGATAATTAGTGGATACATTTGACTTGAACATACTGTGCCCAAAGTAGAGTAATAAAAAATGTAATTGTAAAGGTCAATTAAGGCCTGATAATAGAGGAAATTTAATAAACATGCCAAGAAACTGGGGGTTTTATATTGGAAACAATACTTAGGATCATATGATTATAGACTTAGAATTGGAAGAAACCTTGGAGGCTCTTTCTGCCCACTCATTTTACAGATGAGAAAACTGTACCCTACAGACATAATAACTTTCCCAGAACCACTAAAGGTATAAACTCAGAGGTAGGATTTGAAACCAGATTCTCTCATTCTGGATCCAGAGTTCTTTCCTTAATACTAGATTGTCTTCCTAGAAAGCCAACAAAATGATTATTTTCAATCCTCCATCTGAAAAATCAGGAATACCACTTATATTGCTATTCTGTTAAGTGCCTCAAACAATCCCTCGACCCCAAAACCACAGAATTGTTTTACAATTAGCATGGTTGTGAACAAACTTGAAGCTAATGCTTTCCATTTCCTATTGATCTTAAATTAGAAATAGGATTTTCTGAACTTTGCTCAGACTAGCTAACTTCACTGCCCCCCTAAAGAGGGAAGTATTCTCAGAATTTATTCTCATTAGGAAGCCAGAAGTCAATCAATCCAGGTAGGGTATCTTCTTCCCCGCCCCCCCCAAATAAAATAAAATAAAAAGAAATCTTGTTCCTTGAATGTAAAGATAAGACATCCTCAAAGACAAAGGTTTATAGAAGAGTTTAACTAGCCCAATCTAAGGGGCAGATTCATGAACAGTTTTGTCTCTAAGCAATCTGACCAACTCAGGTTATTTCCATGATCTTTTGCATTGTCTACAACTATATTTAGACCACTGAATCCCTCTTTTACATAATTCTGCTTTCTCAAGAACATAGAGATATATGAGGATAATAGTGATATAGGGGATTATAGGTTTTAAATCTGGAAATGACATTAAAGATCAACTAATCTAATCTTCCTATATTATAGATTGAGGAAACTGAAGCCTTAGCTGATGAAGTAACCAAAATCACAGGGATTTGGGATAACAAGTAATAAAGGTGACATTATCTAACTCCAAATCCAGCATTCTCTCCATTCTACTATAAAGGACTTTGTCACAACCTAGTGGGGATAGACATGAGTTTGGATGCAATTTGAGTTACATACAAGTTGTAACACTGAGAAAATAGAGAAAGGGATTCTAAAAATGCTGTGAAATAAGGCTAAAGAGCTGAAAAGCAGGTTTGCCTGATAATTCTGGATCTCAGTTATAACTGAAGACTGTTAAAATTTTAAAATGTCAATTTATATGGAGAGTGAATACCTGTTAGCTGACTGTCCCCTCTGCTAGTTTCCTCCTCTTCTTTTTCCAACATCCCACAGACCTCATTTCTCCCTTTCTTTTAGGTTCTCCTGGGTGAAGGGAGGCTTTTCCTAAATTGTGCTGCCTTAGGTGCAAAGGCCCTCTCTAGGTCTTCTTTGAAAACTCAGGCCAAGAAGCTGGAAACTGAATAGATGCCCATCAATTGGAGAATGGCTGAATAAATTGTAGTTAATGAATATTATGGAATATTATTGTTCGATAAGAAATGACCAGCAGTTGGATTTCAGAAAGGCCTGGAGAGACTTACATGAACTGATGCTGAGTGAAATGAGCAGGATATTTTTGTAATGATCTTCTGATCATTATATACTTCAACAACAATACTATATGATGATCAATTCTGATGGACCTGGCCATCTTCAATAATAAAATGAACCAAATCAGTTCCAATAGAGCAGTGCTGAACTGAACCAGCTACACCCAGCGAAAGAACTCTGGGAGATGACTATGAACCATTACATAGAATTTCCCAATCCCTCTATTTTTGTCCACCCACATTTTTGATTTCCTTCACAGGCTAATTATACACTATTTCAAAGTCCAATTCTTTTTGTACAGCAAAATAACTGTTTGGACATGTATACATATATTGTATTTATCTTATGCTTCAATATATTTAACATGTATTGGTCAACCTGCCATCTGGGGGAAGGGGTGGGGGGGAAGGAGGGGAAAAGTTGGAACAAAAGGTTTTGCAGTTGTCAATGCTGAAAAATACCCATGCATATATCTTGTAAATAAAAAGCTATTATATATATGAAAGAAAACTCAGGCCAGTGAAATGTGAAGGGAAAAAAAAGGGTTACTTTTGGAAAAGTGAGAAGTCAGGTCATTTCCTCTTGAGCTGTGAAAGAAAGGGAGGAAGGAAGGAAGGAAGGAAGGAAGGAAGGAAGGAAGGAAGGAAGGAAGGAAGGAAGGAAGGAAGGAGGCAGGGAGGGAGGGAGGGAGGAAAGAAGGAGGGAGGAAAATTAATTATGTGGAGCTTAATTGTGTACCATTGCAGCATTGTTCTTATTCACATTCAATTACATAGACTAGTAATTATTTCAGCCTCTATGTATTCCAGCCAAAAGAAATTCATTTAAATGGCTTTACATGTGTAACATATAGTTTATGGTTCCTCTTTTATTGTTGCTTTCTCAATTGAATGAAACACATCGAATAGTGTGTCTGTCTTTAAAGAAAATTTTACTTTCAGATTGACTTTTTTTTAATCCAACAGCTGCTTTTAGTTTAAATAGTTTACTGTTACTAAAAGCTATGGCAGCCCAGAGACATTTTTCTATCAAGGTTTATCTCCACTTGTTAAAGTCCAGATAAGATGCTGCCAGATTTTTCTGCTTCAAAAGAGATAAGAGTAAATGTAACTGTAAACTCTCCTCATTTATCATTAGCTTGTAGTTTTACAAAACAAAGTGAAAATGTTTCAATCTCAGATTTAAAAAAAAAAAAAAATAGAATACATTTGAATTTGTCCAAGAAGGAGAATTAGGATATTTTATTTCAAAAGATAGTAATGCCATTTTTGTATAAGAGGAGAAAATAATTTACACTTGGTCTCATAATAAGACTTTAAAGATTAAATTTGTAAGTACAACTTTGGCTATAAACCACATAATTCTAAACTATACAGAAGACATTGTGAATACTTTAGAATGGTAATTCTTTTTTGTTTGTTTGTTTAGAACTGTAATTCTTAATTGTTATTGTGAATTGGAATGTCTTCTATTTTAATAAGGTTTTATTTTCTCCCTAATAGATTTTAAATATTTTGAACACCTATGTGATACTAACAATCTTAATCAAGGTATTATCTGCACACAGCACATATATATTAGCTTTTTATTAAGCCCCAATATACACATATGTATACTTAGCTGATTTCATGAGGAGAAGAAATTACTTGATTTTAAAAATCAGATAACAGAAAACCAACGATATTTTTCTTAGGAGGGCAGGTACACACTAACAGCATATGTGTGTGCATGTGCACACACACACACACACACACACACACACACACACACCCCTTCAACCATTCATTCCTTTTCTGCCCAGTTTTGACACCAGCTTCTAGTTTTGCTTCATTATTGGCTGTCAGAAACTTATGTCTGCACCAATGAGACTTCATATCTCAGTGGATGATCTACTCCAGAATAATTGAAAATTGATGGCAGTGGCCTTCTTACAAATAACTCTATTTGAGGTCAGATTGTTTTCATGGGATTTCTTTTTCAAAAGGGCCACCCTGCACTGCCATGATGTATGCATCACTTCATCTATCGTTGAAATATCTCCAGTTCTACAGCAAAATGCAACAGCTGTTTCCCAGTAATTTACAGAATAATTTAAGGTAGGAAGTTTAAAATACCACAATACAGTTAATGACCATTTTTCTTAGGGTCCTCTGACTTAAATGTAGTTTTAATATGTTTTGTTTTGTTTTTACAAAAGATTGAGTTTCACATTTGGAAATCAATACCTCATTTGAAAAGAATTTTATGACAATATAAATATTCATCCAACTAGTGGAATAGCTCTTAACATGAGAAAAAAACCTCCAAATTTAGGCAGATGTATAAAATCCATTCGTTATATCTCCCACTGGAAATACAGTATATTTCTTTAAAAAAAATTGAGGGTGCTTATAAAAAATGAGCCAAAAGCTTGAGTGCCTGAAAATTCTATAAAAAGGACACTAGAATTACATTGCAATGTTGACTTTGACAATAAAACCAGAAGATTATAAATGCAGAAGGCATGGGTTTCATTGTAATACAAATTATTAGGTAAAAGAAAAAAGAAGATATACTAGATGGCAGCATTAGAATCTTTCCTAAATTTTCTCCCTGTTCTCAACAATAAGAATCTATGAGATACTGCTCTAGTTAAACCTGGATAGTATTTGTGATCAGAATTCCCTCCAGAGAAGGAAGGGTCATTTGCTCAGTGTTGCTCCCTTGTTCATATCTTTCTAGGTTTAAATGGTAGAGCATGCCTAAATCATTAGTGGATTCCTGAATAAAATGGAAGATGGCAGATTAAGGACACCCAAATTTCAATTAAGTCTAGGCAAAAATGTATGTGTGTGTTTTTTTAATCTACTTAATGGTATATTAGGAGATCATCCCAATGTTAATCTAATTGCCTGCTTAGGTTAACTAGACTAGATATTATTGGTTATATCACATATAGTTAACTTTCAACTGGAAAAGGAAACAGGAAAATTTAGCTGTGCATTACATGAATGTCACTTTAAAACATTTACTAATATATTTGTTTGAACTGGACAGACTATCCTAACGAATACAGAGCATACAGGAAATTTAAGACAAGGATTTTAATGATTTTACATAGATCCTTGTCATCTTTCTCCTTGAATTGTTAGAATGCAAGCTTCTTGTAGGGATTATTCCATTCTTTGTACTAGTTTCACATTAGAACACTTTTGGATACACAGTAGATGCCAAATGTTGATTGATTTAATGCTCATGTTGATTGGCTGAATGACTACAGTTCATTTTAAATGCCTAGACTTGATTTTATTGGATTGGATGGGATGGGATGTGGATTTGAGTAATCCCTCAATTAGCTTGAATCTCATTTTTTAAAATTTATAAACCAAAGATAACAATTTATACAATTTATAGCATAGAGTTGATGATCAAATAAAATAAAACATATACATTACTATAAGCTATTATTATACTTCAATACAAATGTATATAAATTTTATTAATAAATTAATGTACTTCCTATTTCTTTCTCTTATCATTCTATATAAGAGATTGCCCATGTGACATGGTAGAATGATGACTGAACTTAGAGCCAGATGAGCTCTAACTTTAATTCCTGGCTCAAGCACTTATTAGTTAAATGACTGGATAATTCACTTAAACTTCCTGATTGCCAGATTTGTCATTTATAAAATAGTAGCAATACTAATATTCAGACCACCTATTTCATCGGATTATTATAAAAAGAAAATGAAACAATATGTAGAAGGTCCTTTGCAGATATTGTTATGAGACATAATGTAAATTGTTTTGTCTTAATTTTTGAACTTCATATTTTATTTCATTGGTTGGGGAAGTACCAAAGTGAACTAAATTTAGTATTTATTGATTATCTATTTATAATTTTTTTCCCCCAGTCTTTGGTTGAAAATAAATAAAACAAGACAAACTTTCATTCATGTTGCTTTAGGTGTTTGTATTTAGAGGATATTGAGTTTCAAAAATTAATAATTTCTCAAGTTTAGAATCTATTCCAAAATTAAGAAGCAATCTGAAGCAAAATATGAATTTGGTTTTAAATTCACAAATGCGGGTAAATATTTGTTGTCATTTTAAAAATAAAATTATTTTAATAAAAATAATATGTGATTTTATACCATATTCATTGGTCAAGTTGGTAAAAAAAAAAAAAATGTGGTGATCAGTCATGAATCCACAGAACTTAACTCAAATCCCACCTTTTATTAGACTTTTTTTTTTTTGGTGGGGGGAGGGGGCGGAGGGCGGTACTCCTTATTGGGTATCATTTGCTTCTCCAACTCATTTCAGATGAGGAAACTAAGACAAACAAGGTGAAGTGATTTGCCCGGGTTCACACAGCTAGTAAGTGTCTGAGGCCAGATTTGAAATCCAGGCTCAGCATTTTATGCACTATGACACCACCTAGCTTCTCCATGGCCTTTACTGAGAAATAAAATTGGAGGCTTTATAACCCAGCATGGCTATAAATGGCAATATCTTGGATGTTCAGAGAACTAGTGGAAAGGCTTAATGTCAGAAAGACCTGGATTCAAATTCAGTCTCATACACTTACTAGTTTTCTGACTCTGGAAAGTCACTTAATCTGTGTGCCTCAATTTCCTCATCTGTAAAATTAGTACAAAAATAGTGCCAAACCTCCCAGTGTTGTTGAGGACATTATTTTATTACTATTATTATTAGAATGCAAACTCTTCAAAAGCAGAAACTGTTTTACTTTTTTCTTTTTTATCTGCCCTTATAAGGCACAATGTGCCCCATATTATAGATGATAATAAATGTTTACTTGCTATATTGATTGATTGATAATAATTTACATGAAAAATACCTTAGTTCTTTCCTTTGCAACCACAAAAAAGAGATAATGATGATGATAGTAACATAAGCATTTATGGAGTGCCCATTATGTGCCAAGCACAGTGCTAAATATTTTATAATCCATTCTGTTCTAAAATGTCTGGCAATATTGCACACCAAAAGAAAAGAAAAGAAAAGAAATATCCATCCATACTCACAAAGAAACTTGTTCATTTCTGATCATGTGATGATTTTTAGGTCAGCAAGCAAAGTTTAGAATGATTTCAAGTATGAAAGGAAAATGACTCCAAAAAATGCTCAAGCAAGCATTACAAAACAGAACAGGGCTTTTAGAAAGCTCCATTTAAACAAGCATAAAACACAAAGGACATTGTTAAAGAACAAAATCACCAACTCCTTTTAAACAGAGACAAAGTGCATTACCACAGCTGCATAAGGGGAGCTGGTGATTTCATCTTAATGAAGATAAAGGTGACATTGAAAGAGTCCAGAAGAGTGTAATTGAAGAGATGCTTAGAGGTGTGCTTCAGGTCAGTTAACATTATTGACTATCAAAACTGCTATTGTCTCTGGACAGTCTGAGACAGTTTGAGATACTTAAGACTAAGTAAATAATGATAAATCCCGCTTTCTACTCTAGTGCTGATAGAAGAATAGATATTCATTGACAGAGTTGTTGAAGAGAATTCCGCTTCAGCTGGTGAAGTCCACTATAGCAGAACAGACTTTCAGTGACTTAGGTTAATGTTGAAAATTTACTCCAATTTATGGCAAAATTGAGTTTTATTTGAACTTGAATTTTTGTGAACTCTAATTGAATGCATTTTATTCCGTGCTGCAAAAACTAATGATGGGGGGAAAAAATAGGAAAGTAATTTTTTTTCTCCCTATAAAAGAGAACTCTGATTTTCTACTTTTTTGTCCTTTGGCAAAAATGGGTATGTGCCTGGTTGTTGAAATATTTTGTTTCTTACTTTTATTTTCTTTTGTATTTTTTTCTTCCCTCCACCAGTCACCCTAGAGATGTCTACCATTAGGCACAGATATGTATGTATATGATTATATGTATATATATATATATGAATATATGTAAAATTATTCTGTAAATCTATATATCATTCTTTCTCTGGATGCAGATAATATCTTCATTCATAGGTCCTCTGGGGTTAATTTGGGTATTTAAAATAGTCAAAATGACATAGTCACTCCAAGTTGCTCTTAAAACAATATTGTCATTACTGTATGCAGTTTTGCTCATTTCTCTCTTTATTATTTTGTACAAGTCTATTCATGTTTTCCAAGATCATTGAGCTCATCATTTCTTATGACACAATAGTATTCCATCATGATTTCATATCACAAACTTTGTTTCAACCATTCCCCAACTGACAGGTATCCCCATCTGAGAAACAATGTGATATAATGAGGAAAAAGCTGGAATTAAAGCCAGGAGATCTGTGTTCTTCTAGTCCCACTGATGTCACTGTGCAAATCACATAAATATTCTGGTCTTCAGTATTCTCATCTATGAATTGAAGAAGTTTGATTGCAAGCAAATCTTTTCCATTTTAAAGATCTTCAATTCTGTTATTGCCATTGTTTAGTCTGACTCTTCATGACATGGCAAAACTGTCTATGAGGTTTTCTTGGCAAAGATAATAGACTGGGATTAAGGCAAACAGAGATTAAGTGATTTGCCCAAACTCACATGGCTGGTAAGTGTCTGAGGTCAGATTTGAAATCCAGTCTTCTTGACTCCAGACCTGCATTCTATCCACAGAGACATATAGATGCCACATGATAGCCTGATAATGTCAGAACTAGGAGGGAGTTGGGAAATAGGAAAGTAGTAAAATAAAAATCTAGATCTAGATGGACTTTTCATGTCTCTACATTTCATAAAATTCTATAAATTCTGAGAGAAATTGGAGGTGATGTGATCAGTGAAAATAGAGAATAAACTTAATTTCTTTGATGCATGTTGATTTTTTCTGAACACTTAGATGACCAAATATTGTTGTTAGGTTCATCCTTCATTCTCAAAGAAGACCAAAGTTATCATGAGGATGCTGTCTTGATGTGTATGTGAATTGTATTTAAGTGACACAGAACTGAACACATCATCAGCCTGAATTTCTCCACAATCCTTGAAGTCCAGTACAAGACGAAAGTCAAAACAACTGGCAAACTAAACATTAATGTATTAGTGTATATTAAACTTTAGGAAATACTTTACATATCTAGTGGTTGCTTCATTTCTCATTCAATATTATTAGACTAGGATTTCATATGAAACATTTCTTTCATATTAATACTTATATGTTCATCTAAATATATAGGCTTCAAAATATATATCTAAAACATTTCTCACATCACAAGATTCTGTCTGCCATTGATTTCCTCCTTCTTATGATTACCAGATTCTTTCCAGTAGCCCTGTCTTGCTAACTTGCTGCCTATTCACAGTAATCTTTCATAGTAAACCAGTGAATATACATTAATAATAAGTGAATATTTGTCAAAATTTTCCTTTTTACCCCCATATTAAAAATATGCATATGCCAAATATGCTTTAAAAATTTGAATAGAACAAGGACTTTATAGGATTGGCAAATGATTCAACAGATAATTTAATTGCAAAATTTATATGAAAGTAGATTTCACTTAATGATTAAGAAGTAGAAATAATCCAAGACAAAAATCCACTACTGGATTGGATTGGATAGTTTGAACACACACTAAACCAAGAATCTATGCTTTTATAAAAAAAAAAAAAAAAAGTAACATTCCACATAAACATGTAGAATCCATGAGAAAGGCAAAGTACCTTGGAGAATTATTTTGGGACTTTCCCTTCTCACCATCCCCCCTCCCCACCTCCTTTATCACCAGAATACAAATATCTTTGCTTCAGAATGAAATTATTGCCAGAAATTGTTTTTTTAAAGTATTAAAGTTCCTCTCTTGGGTGCAAAAAATCCTGACCTTGCATAAATAGCAGGGGTACTATGAGTTCATCCTGGAACACTCAGTTGAAGTATTTTTGACTTAATAAAGCTTTGGTGAATCCTAAACTTCTACTCTTCATGTACCTGAATCACTATTGCTTAGCTCATCCTGGTGGTAATATTAAACACTGAACAGGGTGGAGGAGTAAAATTATAGCCTCTATAAGTGAGTATAAATACATAAGTTTTCAATACCATGTTATCAGTAAACATACTGGAATGATTCTAATACATGCCCTTAAAGCTTCTCTGCTCCAAAAATTCTGGAATTATTTGAATATCACCATAAGATGGTAGATTTAAAGCAAGAAGTGATCCACAGATCATCTATTCTAACCTGCTCATTTTATAGAGAAAGAAAACATGGTTCATGAAAGTTAAAGAACTTATTGTACTGAGAATAAATTGTAAAACCTTAATAAAAAAGTAAGATTAAGCTTATAATTTAGCATATTAATGTAGTGAGAATAAGTTTTAGTATATTACTGAGATAGTAGTAATACATATGTCAATTTAGCATAACTGATAAAGAAATAAGAATAAATCTTATTATTTTAATAAGATAGTTTATCAGCTTAGCATAACTAATTCCATTTTTTTTTTTTTTTTTTTTTTGCTTAGGCAATTGGAATTAAGTGACTTGCCCAGGATCACACAGCTAAGAGGTATTAAGTATCTGAGACCAAATTTGAACTCAGGTCCTTCTGACTTCAGGGCTGGTGCTCTATCCACTATGATATCTAGCTGCCCCACTCCATTTTGTTTTAAGACTGTTTTATGATTGAGTTATTTGTAAGCAAGATGTTTTTCAAAAATAAGGTAAATATCAGTATTTTATGATATAGTAAATGATTTGGCTTTTATTCCTACATAATTGGTAAACATGTATGGACTATATGATAAGATAGATCACCAGTGAAAACATATTATAATCAAACTATGTGATAAATAGTGTAGGAATACTCATAGCTAAAAATAAAAATCCACCTAAGGCCTCATTCAATAGATTGTTCTTACAGTGGATTTAGGACTGGCTTTTGTGTTCTTAACAACCAGTTCTTGGCTTGAGGGCAGTGCTGATTGATGGAGAATTTCCAGATGACCACCTCAGAGAAAGACACAAGGTCTCAGATTGAGCAAAGTAGAAAAACTTGCCGTGAGTAAAAAATGCCTCTAAATTTTTACTACCTCTAAGATTTAGGCTGATGAGGATATTGTTTATAAATTTTGTTTAATAAAGTTTGATTGCATGCATTGTTATATGTGAGATTATGTGTGTGTGTGTATGTGTGTGTGTGTGTATCATGGAGTGCCCACTATATGTTAACACTTGTACAAAGTAACATAGGTGGTAAGCAGCAAAGCTGGATTCCAAAAACAGTTTTCTGACTCCATATCCCAGTTTATTGCCACTCAGTATTAAATAGGAATGTGTTTTTCTTTTGTCCTCAGATTATTATCTCAATTCTACTATCACTCTCCACTCTCTTTTTGGGATAATATCATTACCCTAGGGGATGATAGATTACATCAGGAAGAAAGATAACTGTGATTCTCTAGACCAAGGATAATTGCCTAGAACAGAGGTTCACGATCTGGCCTTAAGGACTGTATCCTATTTTTCTTTTTAATTAATTCATATCTTTAATAGGTCCATTTAAAAAAGAGCAATTTTTTTTTTGGGGGGGGAGTAGGGGAAAGATTGAATGTGGAATTAAAAATCAATACAAATGTAAAATATCTTGCTAAATGTTTTACAACCATAATAAATTAGCATTTAGGATGCTCTAGGCAAAAGCAACTTGTAGAAAAGACTGGAGGTGTTTCCATGTCAAAGCCAAATTTACAATGCAACCATTTTGGAAATCTGCTTTGTTGAGAACATAATCTGTATTCTAAATTGACATATATAAGGATATAAGGGAAAATTTTCACATATTTGCAGAAGTTATTCCCCACAATGTACTGCCAAGTGAAATTTTACCTTTTATAAACTCTTAATAAAGAGTTTAAGGGAGTCAGTGAATTTGAATGGGGAAATAGAAGATGAAATTTAGCATAAATTGCTTTAAAATATTCTAAGTATTCTTATAAGTCAGTAGGCTTCAGCAGACTGCCAGAAAGATGTGTTTACAAAAGGTTATGAACACCTGGTGAAGAGAAAGAGGGCACTTCTGTGAAGCTTTTCTTCAGTGTAAGAATATCAGAGAAGAGAAATTTCTTCAGAGATATTTCTGTCTACCTCAAACCAAATACAACAGAACATAATAGAAATATCACCCCTGGAAAACTTTCATTCTAGGCCTGATTGTTTTTTTTCTCTTTGTATTCTTTAATGCTATTTCTTCCTCTCCTAAAAGAATACTCTATACTATAAAGTTAGGATACAAATGTGGGGATTCCAATATTCTTGATCGTGAAAAGGATCCAGTACTATTTACAGATCTTTTCCCATTTTTCTTCAATTCATTCTCCTATTTTTGTCCTTAAATGACCTAGGGATTAACTAATTAGTTGGATCTCTTGCCAAGATTTCAAGATTGTTTTACCCTTTATTGCTTCTTTTTGATTTATATGGTGATACTGCTCAGAATCTTCAATCATCTTTTTTGTAAGATTTTACAGTAAACTTATATTCTAAATGATGTTGCCTTTGGCTGCCATTTCTCTGCTGGAGAGTCAAATCATTTCTAACTAAGGCATTTTCTGATTCTTTGGAGTTCATTCCATCAAAATGTATTACCTAATTCAGATTATAATAAGTATTTTCTGTGAGCTTTTGGGTCATTCTCCTTCCATTTTTAATGCGTTCAATACCTGGATCACCATCTTTCAACCCTCTCCAACTGTCCTCTTCAAGGACTTAAACATGCTTCTTGATATTTTCTTAAAAAAACAGTTTTTTTAAGTCCCCCTCAGATCTTATAATTTATTGTTCCACTTCATCTTAGCCAAAAGTATGTCTCAGGTCTTAGGCATCAATCATAAGTATTATAAACTCTGACGTATCTCTTTCTGATCATAACGTTTTATGATACTATGTTTTCCCTTTTTACCTCTAAAACATATCTGTTGTCTTTGTCTTGACATCCAATCCTTCCACTCCATTAATATTTTCTCAGGCTACTATCCTTTGCTGTTTTATATATTGACCCTCTTCTCATTATTGACTCTATAGTTATTAGCCTCTATTATTGAATTTCTTGTTAATTTCTGGTTAAATGATTAGGTGTTTTGCATATAAACATCTTAAACTAATTTCTCTAATGATGGTGAAGACATTCTGAGACTAAATTGTGAACTCTAAGAATTGTAATTTCACAACAATGTGTTTCTTTCTGCCATAGAAGGAATTAAAACTTTTAAGAATTTTGGCCACTGGTAAATGTATTAGGTTTTTGTTGTTTGTTTTGCTTCATTTTATCTGTTTTTCCTCAAGTTATTAAACTACTACCAAAACAAAAAAGCTCATTTGTGGCTTATTCAATTTCTTTTTCTATTATAAGGTTATTTAAATACTCTATTTCCTCTTCCATTAATTTGGATAGTTTACACTTATTTTTATTTATTTTTAATGCAAATTGTTTTATGAATCATGTTGGGAGAGGAAAATCAGAACAAAAGGGAGAAACCATGGGAGAAATTAAAAAAAAAAAAAAAAACAGAAAAAAGAAGTGAAAATGGCATGTGTTGGTATATATTTTGTCTCCTTAGATCTTTTTCTGGATGCAAATGGCATTTTCTGTCCAAAGTCTATTGGGTTTGCTTCAGATCACTGAACCACTGAGGACCAAGCATTCCAAAGTTGGTCATTGTACATTTTGGCTGTTGTTGTGTACAATGTATTCCTGATTCTGCTTGTTTCACTCAGCATCAGTTTATGTAAAATTTCCCAGGCCTTTCAATAATCAGCTTGTTCATCATTTTTTATAGAATAATAATAATATTCCATTACTTTCATGTAACACAGCTTGTATTTTTCCTCAATTAATGGGCATCCACTCCTTTTCCAATTCTTTGCTACCATAAAAAGAGCTGCTACAAATATTTTTGCACATATGAGTACCAAACTTCTTTATGATCTTCTTGGGATACAGATCCATTAATGGCACTATTGGGTCAAAGGATATGCATAGCTTTATAGCCCTTTGGAAATAGTTCCAGATTGCTTTCCAGAATGGTTGGATCATTTTACAACTCCATTAATAATGCTTTAGTGTCCCTATTTTCCCACATTCCCTCCAACATTTATGATTATTTTTTCCTATAAATTTAGCCATTCAGAAAAGTGAGAATGAAAACTCAGAGTTGTTTTAATTTGTATTTCTCTAATCAATAGTGATTTAGAGCATTTTTCATATAACTATCAGTGACTTTAATTTCATCTTCTGAAAATTATCTGTTTATATTCTTTGATCATTTATCAACTGAGGAATGACTTGTATTCTTGTAAATTTGCCACAGTTCTTTATAGTTTTAGAAATGAGATCTTTATCAGAAACACTGTCTTTAAAGATTTTTTTTCTCAGCTTTGTATTTCCTTTTTAATCTTGTTTCTGTTGGTTTTGTTTGTGCAAAAACTTTTTTTTAAGCTTTTTATTTTCAAAACATTGCACATTGACTCTTGCATAGCCTTTTGTTTCAGATTTTCAACTCTTTCTCCCACCCCCTCCCCTAGATGGCAAGCAATCCAATAAATGTTATATATGTTGAAATATATGTTAAATCCAATATGTGTAAACATTTATACAATTCTCTAGTTGCACAAGAAAAATCAGATTAAAAAGGAAAGAAAATAAGTAAGAAAACAAAACGCAACATTAAAAAGAGTGAGAATGTTATATTGTGATCCACAATGAGTTCCCACAGTTCTCTCTCTGGGTGTAGATAGCTTTCTTCACCACAGGTTCATTGGAACTGGCTTTAATCATCTCATTGTTGAAAAGAGTCACATTCTTCAGAATTTATTGTTGCATAATATTGATGTTGTCATGTACAATGATTTCCTGGTTCTGTTCATTTTACTTCACATTACTTCATGTAAGTCTCTCCAGGCCTATCTAAAGTCATCCTGCTAATTGTTTCTTATAAAACAATAATATTCCATAACATTCATATACCCTAACTTATCCAGCCATTCTCCAACTAATGGGTATCCATCAAGTCCAGTTTCTTGCCACTACAAAAAGGGTTGCCACAAACAGTTTTACACATATGGGTACAAGCTTTCTTTAAGATCTCTTCCCAATAGAAACACTGCTGAATCAAAGGGTATGCACAGTTTGACAACTTTTTGATAATAGTTCCAATTTTCTCTCCAGCATGGCTGGATTCATTCACATTTCTATCAACAATGTATTAATGTCCCAGTTTTCTCACATCTTTTCTAACATTTGTCATTATCTTTTCTTGTCATTTTAGCCAATCTCAGAGGTGTAATGGTGTCTCAGAGTAGTCTTAATTTGCATTTCTCTGAACAATATGATTAGAGCATCTTTTCATGTGATTAGAAATGGTTTTCTTCATCTGAAAATTGTCTGTTATAATCTTTGATCATTTATCAATTGGAGAAAGGCTAGAATTCTTATAAATTTGAGTCGTCTCTATATAGTTTAGAAATTAGGCCTTTATCAGAACCCTTAAATGTAAAAATGTTTTCCTAATTTATTGCTTCCCTTCTAATTTTGTCTGAATTAGTTTTGTTTGTACAAAAACTTTTTAACTTAATATAATCAGAATGATCTATTTGGATTTCAATTATGGGTTCCAGTTCTTCTTTGGACACAAATTCCTTTTTTCTCCACAGATCTGAGAGGTAAAATATCCTATGTTCTTCTAATTTGCTCATAATATCACTCTTTATGTCTAAATCATGAACCTATTTCAACCTTGTCTTGGTATGTGTTGTAAGGTGTGGGTCAATGCTTAGTTTCTTCCATACTAGTTTCTAATTTTCCCAGCAGTTTTTGTCAAATAATGAGTTTTTATCCCAAAAGCTGGTGTCTTTGGGTTTGTCAAACTAGATTGCTATAGTTATTGACTATTTTGTCCTTGTGATCCTAACATATTCCACTGATTGACTACTCATATTTCTTAGTATCAAATGGTTTTGATGACTGCTACTTTATAATATAACTTCAAATCTGGCACAGCGAGGCCATTTTCACTGGCATTTTTTTTTTTTTCATTGATTCTCTTGAAATTCTTGACTTGTAATTTCTAAGGAGTTGGATTAGTATGGCACTAAATAAGTAGATCAATTTAGGTAATATTATCAATTTTATTATATTAGCTCAGCCCATCCATGAGCCCACCCCATAACTACTTGATAGTTTTCCAACTGATTAGAGCTGACTTTCTTTGTGTGGGAAGTGTTTTGTAGTTGTATTCATATAGTTCCTAACTTTCCATTGGCAGACAGATTCCAAATAATTTATATTTTTGACAGTTATTTTGAATGGAATTTCTTTTTGTATCTATTGCTGCTGGACTTCGTTGGTAATATATAAAAATGCTGATGATTTATAAGAATTTATTTTTTAAACTGCAACTTTACTGAAGTTGTGAATTGCTTCTAGTAGTTTTTAGTTGATTCTTTAGGGTTCTCTAAGTATGCCATCATATCATCTACAAAAAGTGCTAATTTGGTTTCCTCATTACCTAGTCTAATTCCTTTAATCTCTTTTTCTTCTTTTATTGGGAAAGCTAACATTTCTAATACAATATTGAATAGTAATGGTGATAGTGGGCCACCTTGTTTCACTCGTGATCTTGTTGGGAATGTTGCTAGTTTATCCCCATTACATATAATGTTTTGTGCAAAAACTTTTTAATTTAATGTAATCAAAGTTGTCCATTTTACCTTTCATATTGTTCTCTAGTTCTTCTTTAACCATAAATCCCTCCCTTCTCCAAAGATCTGATAGGTAAATTATTCCTTATCTCCTAAGTTCATGGTATCATCTCTTATGCCCAAAACATGAACCCATTTTGACCTTGTTTTATTACATGGTGTGAGATGTAGGTCTATGCTGAGTTTCTGACATATTCTTTTTCAGTGTTCCCAGCATTTTTTTTCAAATAGTGAGTTCTTATTCCAGAAGCTGAAATTTGAGGATTTATCAAATACTAGATTGCTATAGGTCTCAATTATTGTGTTGTATGTATCTAATTGATTCCATTTATCTACCACTCTATTTCCTAGCCAGTACCAAATAGTTCGGATGACTGCTACTTTATAATATAGTTTTAGATTTGGTAATGATAAGCTACCATTCTATGGTTTTTGTTGTTTTTTTTTTTTTTTTTGTTAATTCCCTTGATATTCTTGACCTTTTGATCGTCCAGATGAATGTTTTTATTATTTTTTTTCTACTTGTATAAGATAATGTTTTGGCAGTTGAATGATATGGCACTGAACAACTAAACCAATTTAAGTAGAATTGTATTTTTTATTATATTAGCTCAACCTAGTCATGAACAATTGATATTTTTTCCAATTGTTTAGATCTGATTTTATTTGTGTGAGAAGTGTTTTGTAATTGTGTTCATATAGTTTTTGGGTTTGTGTCAGCAAATAGACCCCCAAATATTTTATTTTGTCTATGTTAATTTTAAATGGAATTTCTCTATCTCTTAATAATGGGCTTTGTCAGTAATATATAGAAATGCTGATGATTTGTATGAATTTATTTTATATCCTGCAACTTTGCTAAAGCTGTGAATTGTTTCCAGGAGGTTTTGGATGATTTTCTAGGATTTTTAAAAACATATTATCATATCATATGCAGAGTGATAGTTTTATTTCCTCTTGCCTATTTTAATTCTTTTAATTTCTATTTTCTTTTCTTATTGCTAAAGTCAACATTTCTAGTTCAAGGTTGCATAATAGTGGTGATAATGGGCATCCTTGTTTCACCCCTGATCTTACTGAGGATGCATCCAGCTTCTCTCCATTACAAATAATGCTTGCTATACATTTTAGACTGCTTATTATTTTAAGTATAGCTCCATTTATCCCTATGCTCTATAGTGGTTTTTAATAGGAAAGGGTGCTGAATTTTGTCAAAAGCTTTTTCTGTATCTATTGAGATTATCATGTTTTCTGTTTTATTGATATGGCCAATTTTGGTAATAGTTTTCCTAATACTGAATCAGCCCTTCATTACTGGTATAAATCCTACTTGATCATAGTATATTATTCTGCTGATAAGTTACTGTAATCTCTTTGCTAATATTTTCTTTAAATTTTTTGCATCAATATTCATTAAGGAGATTGGTCTGTAATTTTTTTTTCTGTTTTGGCCCTTCCTAGTTTATGTATCAGTGCCATTGTGTTATAGAAGATTCCTTCTTTACCTATTTTTCCCAAATAGCTTACATAGAACTGGAATTAATTATCCTTTAAATGTTTGATAGAATTCACTTGTGAATCCATATGCCTCTGGTGATTTTTTCTTAGGGAGTTCATTAGTGACTTATTTAATTTCTTTTTCTAAAATGGAACTATTTAAGTATTTTATTTCCTCTTCTGTTAACCTGGGAAATTTATATTTTTGTAAATATTCATTGATTTTAGTTAGTTTATCAGATTTGCTGCCATAAAATTGTGCAAAATAGCTCCTAATTATTGCTTTAAATTATTTTTCATTGGTAAATTCACCTCTTTCATTGATGCTGGTGATTTGGGTTTTTTTTCTTTTCTTTTTCTGATCAAATTAACTGAAGATTTATCTATTTTGTTAGGTTTTTTTTTCATAAAACCAACTCTTAATTTTATTAGTTTAATAGCTTTCTTAGTCTTTATTTTATTAATCTCTTCTTTGAGTTTCAAATTTTCTAATTTAGTATTTAATTGGGGGGTTAATTTGTTTTTTCCCTAGAATTTTTAGTTGCATACCTAATATATTGATCTCTTTCTCTATTTTGTTTATGTAGCTATTTAGAGTTGTAAAATTTCCCCTAAGAACTGCTTTGGTTCCATTCATTAGTTTTTGGTATTTTGTCTCATTATGTCATTTTCTTGAATGAAATTATATATTGTTTCTATGATTTTTTGTTTGACCCACTCATTCTTTAGAATTAAACTGTTTAATTTCCAATTGGTTTTTCATCTATATTTCTTTGGCCCTTTATGGAATTTAATTTTTATTGCATTGTGGTCTGAAAAGGAAGCATTTACTATTTCTGCCTTTCTGCTTTTGATTGTGAGGTTTTTATGCCCTAACACATGGTCACTTTTTGTGTAGGTATCATGTAGTGCTGAGAAAAGTGTGTTTTCCCTTTCTGTCCTTATTCAATTTTCTCCAAAGACTATCATACATAGGTTTTTTAGGATCCTATTAATCTCCCAGGTTTCTTTCTTGTTTATTTTGTGGTTGTATTTGTCTGATTCTGAGAGAAGGTTGAGATCCCCCACTAGAATAGTTTTGCTATTTCTTTCTATAACTGGCTTAAAATCTCTAGGAATTTGCCTGCTCTACCCCTTGGTAATACACATTTAGTATCATTACTATTTCATTATTTAGTGTACTCTTTATCAAGGATGTACTTTCCCTCCTTATTACTTTTAATAAGATAGATTTTTAGTTTTGCTTTATCTGAGATCAAAATTCCAACCTTTCACCTTTACCCTTTCTGTGTCTCTCTGTGTCAAATGTGTTTCTTGTAAACATAATTATAGGATTCTGTTTTGTTTTTTTTTTCAATTCACTCTGCTATTTGCTTCAGTTTTATGGGATAGTTTATCCTATTCACACCAGCGTTGTATTTCCCTCCATCTTATTTTCTCCACAGTATATACATTTGATCTCTCCACCCTATTCTTAATCCTATGTGTTTTTTACTGACTCCACCAACTACCTTATCTCCTCTCATTGCTCTCCCTTAGTAGTATTTTTTAATTCACTCTACTTACCACTTGATCTTTTATCTACTCTTCCCCCATTCTCTTATCTTTTTTCCTAGTGTTTCTGCCCTTTCTTCTATCCAGTCTCTACCTTTTCTTTTCTTCTTTGTCCTCCTACTTCTTTATAAAACTAAATAAATTTCTATGCCCAACTGAATGATTAATTTATTCCTTCTTAGAGCCAAAATTGATGAGATCAATAGTTTATATTTCTGTAAGTATTAAACTACTTCACTTGGTATGTTAGTTTTACTGGCATATATTTGGGCAAAATAGGACCTAATAATTGCTTTAATTTAATAATCTTCATTGGTGATGCATTTTTTATTTTCATTTTGAGACAAATAATTTGGTTATCTTCTTTCTTAAAAAAAAAAAAAATTAACCAGTAGTTATTTATTTTATTGGTTCTGTCATAAACTAAGCTGCTAGTATTTCATTTTCAATTTGATTAATCACCTTGGATTTTCAGGATTTCCAAATCTTAATTTTTCTCACTTTCTCTGTTGTTTTTAATTGCTTGTCCCATTTGGACACATTTGGATATATAAATTTTCCCTTGTATACTGCTTGGTTGCATCCCACAAATTTTGGAATGTTGTCTCATGGTTTTCATTCCTTTTAATAAATTATTGATTCTTTCTATGATTTGTTCTTTTATTCAATTATTTTTTAGGATTAGATTATTTAATGTATAATTTTAAATCTATGCTTTTACATCTTTTTATTAATATTATTTATCTTGAATTATTAACTGAAAAGTGTGCATTTAATATCTCTGTCTTTAAGGATTTATTTGTGTGGTTGTTATGACCTAAGTCATTGATTTTGTGAACTACCATGTAGAGGTGAGAAGATATGTACTCTCTATTCCCTTTTGATTTTCTCTATAGATCTACTATATGTAACTTTTCTAAGAGCTTTCATCACTCTAACTTTTTTTCTTATTTATTTTAGGGTTAGACTTATATGCTTCTAATAGGGAACAGTTGAAATCCTTCACTAGTGAAGTTGTTCTGTCCATTCCTTCCTATAATTCATTTAATTTCTTTAGGAATTTGTATGCTATGCTATTTAGGTTTGTGTGTGTGTGTGTGTGTGTATTTAGTATTGATATCAGTATCTGCAGTGCCTTAAACAAGATATATTTTCCCTTCTTATCTCTTTTTGTTATGTCTCTTTTGCCTTTTCTTTGGTCTGAGATCATGAATTCTATTCCTGCCTTTTTCACATTTGCTGAAACATAATATATTTCTACTCCAGCTCCTTATTTTAACTTTGTTTGTGCCTATGTTTTGATTATGTTTCTTGTAAACAACATATTTTGGGGGTTTGTTTTCTTTTTTTTATTATAATAACTTTTTATGGACAGAACCCATGCCAGGATAATTTTTTTACAACATTATCCCTTGCACTCACTTCTGTTCCGATTTTTTTCCTCTCTCCCTCCACCCCCTCCCCTAGATGGCAAGAAGTCCTATATATGTTGAATATGTTGCAGTATATCCTAGATACATTATATGTGTGCAGAACCAAACAGTTCTCTTGTTGCACAGGGAGAATTGGATTTAGAAGGTAAAAATAACCTGGGAAGAAAAATAAAAATGCAAACAGTTTACATTAATTTCCCAGTGTTCTTTCTTTGGGTGTAACTGCTTCTGTCCATCATTGATCAATTGAAACTGAATTAGGTCTCTTTGTCAAAGAAATCCACTTCCATCAGAATATATCTTCATACGGTATCGTTGTTGAAGTATATAATGATCTCCTGGTTCTTCTCATTTCACTTAGCATCAGTTCATGTAAGTCTCTTCAAGACTCTCTGCATTCATCCTGCTGGTCATTTCTTATAGAACAATAATATTCCATAACATTCATATACTACAATTTACTCAACCATTCTCCAATTGAAGGGCATTCATTCATTTTCCAGTTTCTAGCCACCACAAACAGGGCTGCCACAAACATTTTGGCACATACAGGTCCCTTTCCCTTCTTTAGTATTTCCTTATGGTATAAGTCCAGTAGTTGCACTGCTGGGTCAAAGGGTATGCACAGTTTGATAACTTTTGGGGCATAATTCCAGATTGTGGGGGTTTGTTTTCTAATCCCCTTGGCAATCAATTTCTGTTTTATGGGTGAGTTCATCCCATTTTCATTCATAGTTATGATTCTCAACTCTGCATTTTCCTCTAACCTATTTTCTTATATTTATTTTTCTCTTTCTCTTTTTTTTCCCCTCTCTTTCATTGCTTTTCTTTATCTAGCCTCTTTTTTATTACCATTCTCTTCTTTTATTTCCTTCCCTTCCTACTTCACTCGGGTTACATATATATATATATATATATATATATATATATATGTAATTATATTATTATAAAATATATAATAATATAATATAATAATTATATAATATAATGTTTTATATATATATATATATATATATATATATATATGTAATTCCCTCTTTGAGTCAGTTTAGATAAGAGTGAAGTTCAAGTATTGACCACTTTTAATTTCATTAAATATCCATTTTCCCCCATGAATGATTATATCAGTTCTGCTGGGTTGGTTTTTCTTGATTGTAATTCTACTCCTTTGCCTTTTAGAATGTCATATTCCAAGCACATCGATCCTTTATTATGACAGATGGAATACTTTGTATGACTGTAGCTCCATGATATTTGAATAATTTTTTCTGGATGCTTAATTATTTTCTCTTTGACATGGGAGCTTTGTAATTTGCATGAAACATTTTTAGATGTTTTCATTTTGGGTTCTCTTTTAGGTGGTGATTTGTGGATTCTTTCAATTTCTATTTTAACTTTGGGTTCTAGGATATCTATGTAGCTTTCCTCAATAATTTCTTGAAATATAATGTCTAAACTCCTTCTTTAATCATGGCTTTCAGGTGGGACCATAATTTTTAAATTAGGTTTCAGTTGATTTTCTGGGTCATTTGTTTTTCTGATGATATATTTCATGTTTTCTTTAATTTTTTTCATTCTTTTGCCTTCATTTTATTTTTCTTGATACATAATAGAGAAATTAACCTCCAATTGCCCAATTCTATTTTTAATAATTTTTTTAGTAAGATTTGTACCATTTTTTGCATTTAGCCAATTTTTTTTAAGTTATTTTCATCAGTGAAATTACTTCCTTTTTTTATTTGGCCAATTCTCTTTTTTTCAGTATTTTGTGCCTTTTTTTTTAAATGAAGATTTTCATTATCTTTTCACAATTTTCTTCCTTCACACTAATTTCTGTACATAATTTTTTTTCTTTGACATTCTTATTTGATTTTAAAAATCATTTAAAATGCTTCCAAGAAATTTTTTGGAGCTTATACACAAATCACATTTTTTTGGATGTTTTGTAGCTCTTTTGTCTTCATTGTCTTCTTCTGATATTGTGCCTTTATCTTCCTTGACAGCATAGTAACTTTTAATCTTCATTATTTTTTTGGTTATTTGCTCATTTTCCCACCCTATTTCTTTATTTTGGACTTTATGTTAATGTTAGGTTATGTCCCTAGTGTGAGGGTAGAGGTAAGCACCATCCCAAGCTTTGCATTTTTAATCACTGTAATTTTCAGAGTTTGTTCTGTTGATATGGAAGTTTTGGGTGCTTTTTGGTATGATCTGGGAAGAGGTATGATCACTGCTCTCCTGATCTTCGATCCTTAGCCTGAAAGGA
This sequence comes from Sarcophilus harrisii, assembly GCF_902635505.1. Taxonomy (NCBI): domain Eukaryota; kingdom Metazoa; phylum Chordata; class Mammalia; order Dasyuromorphia; family Dasyuridae; genus Sarcophilus; species Sarcophilus harrisii. Next base: position 140,907,473 of record NC_045430.1, on the reverse strand, counting down.
CACCTTATCCTTAGAGAGTGCAATGGATCGTATTCCTCAGGGTCCCTGTTCCCTTATGATCAGAAGTGATTCTGTGTATCTGGGTCACTAATCCCATGTGACTGGAAACAGTACTGCTTCTCCCTCTTGATTGAAAGATTTGTCTTTGAGCTGGAACCCAGAAATAAGTATAGACAATTAAGTTTTCAAATAGTGTCCAGTACAATATCTACTACTATCACAATGGTTAAATGCATCCCTTCTCTAATGGAAGAGTGAAGAATAGGGTGAGGATTGTTTTTTTTTTTTTCCTCTGAGCACCCATTGGTGCTATCTGGGATATTTTTTTCTTTAACTAAGCTGTGGTGATTTGCAAGACAAATGAAAGGCAAGAACAATTTAGGAATCCATTGAGCATTAGAATAATTCCTATTTTGAGAGATAAAGGAATGTCATTTTGGAAATCCTTTAGTGATACATTCCTGGGTTCCCTCACTTAGCATCTTTTCTTCTTGGTTAAATAATCAATCCATAAAAACTTATTAAGTACCTATTACATACCAGACAATGTACTAAATGTATATTATAATTTAAATGTCAGCTATTAATCAGCTGTAATCAAGATGGCTGAGTAGAGATAGCACTCAGCTAAGCTCTCCCAACATTCCTCCCTCTCCAAATAATAAAATAATATCTCAAATCAAATTCTAAAGTGGACAGAAAAAAAGCAAGACATTCTATCAGGCTAAGTAAACTTAATAGGTTGGAAAAAGATATTTATGACAAGGGCTTAGAGGCTGACTCAGAGCCCATCTACATGAAATACCACTGGAGGAATTAGGTAGTGTCAATAAAAGCAGAAGGAGCTTCAGAGACTCTCAAGCAATGGTAAGAGAAACTGAGAAATAGTCAGAAAGAGATTACAAGAAAGTTTTCTTGAAATGTATATATCATAGGACCAGAATCCTGACAGCAGCATTTAGATGATTTCTGCAGTTTCAGCACATATTACCATAATATGGATTTTGGTGAATATATGATATAATTTGTAAATTATGTTATTTTAATCATTGAAATGGTTTGTACACAACTTCCTAGTTCCCTTTTGCAACCTTATTTCCTGCTATTGTTCATTTATATGGCTACTTATAAACCTTTTTGCTACTAACTAGAAAGTGGAGGGGTAGCAAACCAGAACAAAATTCTAACACTGGGGAATAATGTGTAATATGTTTTCAAAGATATATTAGAGCCAGAGGACAAATGATTTGAATAGCCCAACTGGGAACTTTTCCTTTATCCTAAAGGCAATAAGTAGCTACCAGGCTTCTTGATCAAAGGAGTGACATAGTCAAACTTAAAATTTAAGACTAAGATTTTGGCAACTATATGAATAGGGGAATGGAGAAAGGAGAGATATGAGACAGGTGATAAGGTTTGAATTAGAATGGTGGTCACATAAATGGTTAAAGAAGTCAATTGAAAGATGTTTTCAAGATAGTGATAACAAACTGAATAGAGGAGATTGGAAAGGAAGGATTCAAGAATAACTTTGAAGTTTCAAACCTGCATAATTGGAAAGATGGTAGTATCTGCAAAGAAATAGATAATTAAGAAGAGGGATGGAATGTGGGTGAAAAAGAATAATTTTTGTTTTCATGCTGAGTTTGGGGTGTTTAGAGGATATGGAGTAGGAAATGTGTGATAAGCCATTGATGATGTGGACCTAGAGTTCAGGAGAAAGACTAGTGTAGCTATATTGATCTAATAGTCATCTGTATAAACATGATAACTGAGCCCATCAGAGCCAATGAGATAATGAGAGGTCAGGTGTAGAGAAATGAGTGGAAGGCCCAGGGCAGAGCCCAGAGCAGAACATAAATGAGGAATCAGTAAAGGAAACTCAGAATGGATTGTCAAACAGATAGAAGAAAAGAGAGAAATCTGAGCCATAGAAACCCAGGAAGAGTGTTCAAGATTGTAAATACTGCTAAGAAGTCAAGAAGACCAAGCAATGAAGATAGATCATTGGATTGAACCATTAAGAGATTTTTTCATAACTTTGAAAGAATAGTTTCTATTGAGTGATAAAGTTGGAAACCAGATGATAAAGAGCTGAAAGAAGTGAAAAAGAGAAGCAGAAGCCATGTGTGTGGACAGTTTGGAATTTTCCTCCTAAGTTATTAACTATTTTAAAAAGGGAGAAATATAAGTTAGCATGAGGGAGTAGAAGAATATAATGAAGGGTTATTTTTAACCCAGTTTTTGGCATAAAGTAAGCACTTAAATGTTTTTTGATTGGTTGTTTAATTTTTAATGATGGTGGAAGGGGACAGGGAAAAAGGCTGGGAGTAGGAGAAGTAGGCATGTTTCTAGATTTCCCAGGAAGATCCAGTAAACAAAATAAAAACTCCTTTAGCATTCACATTTATTCACAATCTGACTCCAATAATCTACCTTTTCAGGCTCATTATATATTGCTCTCTTTCCTGAACTCTGTGTTACAGCCTGATTGGTGAATTTGCTGCTGTTCCATAGACCTGACATTTTATGTCCTGTTTCTGGGCTTTTGGATGCATTGTTACACACAACTGGGATGCACTTACTTGTCACTTCTGCCTCATGGTATCTCAAGCATACTTGAAGATTTAGCTTACGTGCTAACTCCTATATGAAATCTATTCTGATCTTCCCATTGCTAACATTTTAACTCCTTCTCCATCCCTCCTACTTGGGTGTTTACTTTGTATCTATTTTGAACTTAATCATTTGTGTTAATGACATTTACATGAACAGAATATAAATTCCAGGAGAGCAAGAACTGTTTCTTTTTTATTATTATTATATCTATGGTCCCTGATACAAAGTAGAAGTTTTATAAAGGTTGATAGGATGCATGAAAGACATAATAGATAGATAATAACTCTAATGGTACAGATAGTAAATCTTAGATTCCTTATAATCCTTTGTGACTCATATTTATTTATGCTCACTGATCCTCCACAAACGGTGATAGTCATTTTTCATTGACAATTTTCCTCTAGATCATTTGATATTGTGTATATATCAAGAAAGATGGAGCCCCTCATCAGTTATTTCTTGCTCTAAATATATGATAGAACCACTTTCTTTTCTAGGCAAACATCTCTCTGACATCCATTTCAATATTTTTTCCTACATAATTTCTTGTTGGCAATATATTCCATCCTACATCCCTACCTTGGCTCTCCTCCATCATTGTCTTTTCGGTAATCTGTATCTTTAGAGCTTCAGAAGATGTGGCATTCTGTGATTGGAATTTGTACCACCTCATCAAAAAAATATACATGTGTGAAGATATAGCATGTTTATGTGTATAAATATATATATATGTAAATTCACACATATATGCACATTCAAATATATGGATACTGAGAGGAATGTCTTGTATACATAACTATACATGTATGTATAATATGTTATGTATTACAATATATATTTATATAATGAATAGTTGATTCTTTCCACTAATTGATGAAGTATAAAGTGAGAGGGAGAGAGAAGAGATGAGGTATCAAAATGTTAAGATAATTCAGAAATATGTAAATACTCTGACACCCTTTTAGGAAATATATTTTTGGTGGAATTAGAGAAAATTGCATTGTTGGTAGGGTGAATTTTAGGCATGCTTCTGGTGGCTTTTAAAAAGGTAAACCTGTCATTGTTGGAAGAGATTTTGGGGGGAAAACTAAAAGGGAAAAAGCTAGGGAGAATTAGGATTTCTCTATCTCCTATTGGCCAATTGACCAGTACAGCTCCATCTCTGGATTTCTGACCTATTGACTCTTTTTGTATATATAAAATAGACCCTTCTCTCAATATTTATTTTTCAACTTGGGTAAATGTATATATAATCTCCACATATGTTTATATATTCATATATGCATTTGTCATATATTGGTATATTCATGCCTATTATCTCATTGATATGAGATAACTCTATAACTGGTGGGCAGCTTCTAGTCTTAGAGAACTAAAAAGTAAAATGACTTGCCTAGGGTCACATGGGCAGTGTGAATTATAGCTTGAATTTGAAATCAGTTCTTCTTTGGTTCTGTAAGCAGGACTGTATATATTACACCACAATTGCCTTATCTCAAAAATATTAATATCTAAAAGATGGACATTTAAAATGTAGAGATTTTGGATCATTAGGAATACTGGGAAATTTTCCTAAGACTCAACAAAAGAAGCACTTTGTAAGAAATAATATTTTTTATAAATAGAATGGACTTTGTATGAGGTAATGACTTCCCATCTTTGAGCAGAGGATGTTTATCCAGATATATGAAATACTTTAGAGTAGATTCCTGAAATGGATAGAAAGTTAAAATAAATGACCTCCAAGTTCCTTTCAAATTTTGTAATAATATTTACGCCACAGATTTCCACTACATTAAATATAATCTAGTTTCCAATTTGGAACAATAAAAGTACAATTTTGTGTTTTACATCAGCCCCCTCCAAAAAAAAATCTTCAATCAGAATTTTCTTGTTTCCCATGGCAATGGAGGGGATAGAGGTGGGGGCACTGTTCAAATACTCTTGAATACAAATTTATTTTGCAAGCAAAAATAAAACTTCTCAACTTCCAAAATTTACATAAAAGAAAGTACTCTTTTTTCCAATTGCATAAAAGAAGAAATTTGACAAACACAGCAGAAGGTATCTCTCTAGGGCAGTTACTCTCAGGTTTTCTTAATTTAGAATGACAGTTGTGACTCTCTCTTCCCCTCCTTTGTTCTCTGTTCTTCATACAATCCCTCTTCTCTCTGTGGAGGTCTCCATATGGAATCCTACAGGTTTTTCAAAAGTATGGAAGTATGTAAGTATCTGCAATCTGAACTATGAGTTTAATGCCCCCTAGTTTTGTATGTACACTGCATTTATCTGCAGATTAATCTTCTGTTTGTTTTTCCTATACAAATCAAAATACTTGTTGGACTGAATTAAGTGAGTATTAATTAGTAATACTTGATATTTATATTACAATTAAAATATATTGTCATTTGAACCTGCCAGCAATCATGTGAAGTAGTTATCATGTATATTATTATCCTACATTAACAGATTCAGAGTTGAGGTTTAGAGAGGTCGTGACTTGCTCAGTGTCAAAGGCAGGATGGAACAGGAGTGTTTTTGAGTTATGGCACCCTACATAATATGGTACATTTTCAAGTGAGTAGTGTATTGTGTTAGATGTTAGGTATGTAACCTCCCCCTCTTCAAAATAATAAAAATCAATTTAAAATAGTTCTCAAGAAGTTTACATTGTCCTTAGGATTGGCCAAATTATAAATTGAATTTGTTAAAGAGTTTAAATAATGGCCTCAGTGCTCAATGTTAGGTAGAAACCTGGATTTTACCTGCTCTCAAAAATTGGTACATGTAAATCCTATCCATTAGGACTTAGTGTTTTATTTTGTTGATTAGCAACTTAAGAAAGTTGATGAAGAAAATGTTAACAATACAGATTACACTTAAAAGTATGTCCCATAGAAATGAATGTAAATTGTTCGCATCTTTGTTTTTCCTCCCGGGTTATTTTTACCTTCTAAATCCAATTCTCCCTGTGCAACAAGAGAACTGTTTGGTTCTGCACACATATATTATATCTAGAATATACTGCAACATATTCAACATATATAGGACTGCTTGCCATCTAGGGGAGGGGGTGGAGGAAGAGAGGGGAAAAATCGGAACAGAAGTGAGTGCAAGGGATAATGTTGTAAAAAATTACCCTGGCATGGGTTCTGTCAATAAGAAGTTATTATAATAATAAAAATAAGTATGTCCCATAGCCAGTTATTAATCACTTTTCAGCATACCCCTGATCTGGAGTCAGGTAAAATTTGGCTTTCTAAAGAGGTTAGACCTGAATACTCTCAGGAGGTCACAGCTATGAAAGCTCCAGAGCACATCTATTTGTGTTTACAAATGTGAAATCTTAGGGCTATATGAAAAAGAAAAAGGTTTGGGTTGCTGATGATTCTCTATGGAGAGTACTTGAAAACTCTGAACATATTGAACCTGATTTTTCTTGCATTTTGTTATCAAATGAGGTACCTATATTGGTATATACTCTACATATGATAATTTAGAATATTGATTGTGCTCTCTCTATATATTTACTTAATGTGTGCCATGTTGCTCAAACTGTACATGCTTCAAAGTATAGGGGGGCAAAATCATGATTGCTTTCAAAATAAGAAGCACAATACTCATATTGTTCATAATTTATAATATAACTAATTTTCTTTTAATATCCCTTATCAGTGATCAGCCTTTACAGTGATACAAAAAATTGTTATATTAAAAATGATTCATTATCAAAAAAACCATTTATCAGCATTATATTTATGTTTTATGGTTTTAGCTATGTTGGAAAATATATGTGTCAAGATATTATGAAGAAAAAATTATGGTATTGGAAAAAGATGAAGCTGTTATCTGAAGAATCAGACCACCAAACCTAATTCTAATTCTACCACTGAATGCTGTAAATCTTTTGGCAAATTGTTTAGTCTCTTAAGACTTCTGTTTCTTTGCATATAGAATGAGGACTTCTGTGACATGTTATCTCCAACTCCTTTTGGTTCTGATTCTCTGAGTTTCTAAATTGGCCCCTAGAAATTAATCAGAAGAGAATGTCTTTTGAGACAAAGATAGAGAGGATCAAGAAATCCTTGAATTGAATTAGTTAAATTTCTATGAAAAAGGCATTAAAATTCAGAAGGCCAGTGTTTCAATCTTAGTGCTTCCCCTAATTTTTAATTCTGGGGTATTTATCTAATTCAGTAATAAAATAGTATGAGATTTTTAATTTCTAAAGTCCCTTCCAAGTTTAACATTCTAAGTTCAAAAGTCCATAAAATTATATATATATATATATATATATATATAATATATAATATATAATATATATATATATATATAATTTCGAGACTAAAGTCAAATCCCACTTCTTACAATACACTAACCCATCTATCTATCTGCTTTCTAAACCCCTACTATAATTTATTTAGCATTTGATGGTTTATGGTTTCTCTGTTTCGATACTGTTATCTTCCCACTGGGATTTACAGAACTTCAGGGAAGGGAAAAATTCTTATACAGTGGCCAATTGAGTGCAAATTATTTAGGATTAAATGCTGGAATAATTCTTGGGAAGGTGATAATTGAGTCACATTTTGAAAAAGAGGAGGAGGGAGAATTTCTCCATTTAGAATGACTTGTGTTAAGGAAATAAGAAAAACTTACATAAAAACGTAAACTGTAACATAAGTATACAAAGTTCCCAAGATTAGGAACGAAAAAGGAACAGACATGTGTGTGTGTGTGTGTGTGTGTGTGTGTGTGTGTGCATGTGATTTACTTTGGTAAAAGGAATTGTTAAGAGTTACAAGATTCTGAAATAAAGAGAGAAGGATTTAATTTTTATATATATATATATATTTTAAAACATTCCTCTTTTTTGTCTTTAAAGAAGGAATCTCAATGGTTATGTTTTGAAGACAGTTACCTTTATTGTACATGTTTATATACTTTAATATAAATGAAATGCGATTATTTTTAAGGTATCACTTATAACCCATTAATTATAACAGTTATCACATCAGATATGTTAATGTTTCGATAGGACTTTATAGTATCCGTTTATATACCCACTGGTATCTAAGCAACATTGTTTAATATATTTTTAAACTTGATAAATACTTTAATAATAAACATATTCTTAGATGATATGGTGATGTGATGACTCTCCTCACGATTGGCACCTGCTGAATGTGATGTAGTGAGGTAATTGTAGGAAAGGATTGGAGGACGAAAGAGGGTCAGAGTCTCTCTGCCACAGCATACTCAGCAGAGAAGACTTCAGGCACCAGACTCCAGAGTACAGGATCCATCTTTGATGAGCCACGTGGCACCTTACCTGCCTCCTTCACTTCTCCTCCTAAAGACCAAGGACTTTGACTGATTCTGACTCTGGCTGATCCTGAGGTCCTCCAGAATGCTAGCCCAGACATTACATAGGACAGTACTCACAATTGTGTTGGCATTATAAATAGTTAATAATTTGTTAACTGTGGAATTCTTGCAGTCTTTAGAATAGGAGACTGATAGTGTGGCACAGTGGAGAGAGTATTTGATTTGGAGTTGAAGGACAAGGGTTCATATCCCAACTCTGAATCTTACTATATGTGCCTTAATTTTAACTTTTTTGGGTCTCTGTTTTCTCTTCTGTACAATGAAGATGTTTAAGTAGGTAGTGTCTATTAATAGTGAAATTTGAGGAAGATAATCCTAATGGTTATTGAATAGTAGTTAGTGGGAAGAAAGAGACTAGACAAAATAAGTATACATATAAGTTTTTTAGCTGTCATCCATTGGATGACTGTCTCATTACCTACATTGGAATGCAGATAACTTACCTGCATCACAGTCCCAGAGTGAGGATGTTAAGGACCATGCCTAGATGAAGGGACAGGTCAATTCTCCAAAAGCCTCCACAGTTATGAATCATAACATCTGAAGGAGCTGCAAAGCAGCCTTTACTGACACAGGTGTTGCTTGTGTACTGGGAATGAAATAAATTGGAGGCAGAGGGAAGAGAAAACAGGTCAGACAATGCTATTGCCTCTCAGTGGAGAGGTCAGAGAACAGCAACTGCCTCTCAGTCTCCTTGTATCATCATCATCATCATCATCTGCTCACATGAAGAGATCCATTCTACAGGTCTGAGTTAGACCTCCAGTAGCCACTGGCAGGCTCCCGCATCACAATATATGGCACCCAAACAGGGACAAGAACCAACAGTGTTCGAGAGCTTTTTGTGAGTAGGATCTTCCCAGAGTTCCCTTGGTAACCCGTGGGGAAGGAAAGAGAGAAGAGACTCGGTAAGATTTTTTAGTAGGGGTAATTAAATGGGCCAACACTTCAAAGGGCCGAGCCAGGAGACTGATGAGAGACTTAAAAGCCTATTCTGACTATAGTCCTCTTCTCTGTTTGAAAGTTTGCCTCCATGACATCTCACAAGATCAACACCTGCTATAGTATTTCATCCTACAGTCATCCAGAGGTGATAGTGCTGCTTGCATTCCTCAGTGTGCAGACTCAGATAACAGCAAATGTACAAACTTAATGACCATGATGTGGGGGGGGGGGAAATATCCATAAAACAAAAAAACAGGGAATTGTTAAGGATTATGCTTAGGTGAAGGGGCAGGTCAATTCTTCAAAAGTCTCCACAGTTGTGAATCATAACATCTGAAGGGGTTGCAAAGCTGCCTCTACTGACACAGGTGCTACTTGTGGACTGAGAATGAAATAAATTGGAGGCAGAGAGAAGAAGAGAGAGGTCAGACAATGCAATTGCCTCTGAGTGGAGAGGTCAGAGAACAGCAACTGCCTCTGTCTCCTTGTATCATCATCATCCGCTCATATGAAGAAATCCATTCTACAAGTCTCCAGCAGCCACTGGCAGGTAACTCATGTATCACAACATGAGGAGGAACTTGGGGCTATAGCAGAGTAGGGACACTGTTATAGGATGGAAAATATTCTTTGTGGTTAATTACAGACCAGAGCAAAGGTCAAGAGAATAGTTAACACACCTCTTCTTAGATCAAACCATCTCAAAAGAACTGAAAACCTGCAGACTCTTTCACCCCCAAACTACCTCTGAAAACAGGTACAAAAAAACCTGAGGTTTGGGACAGTGCCTCTTACATCTTAGGAGCGCAGAACCCAACTTGAATATAAAGTTAAAAGTTTTAAAAAATAGGCTGGAAAAATGACAACAACAAAACAACAACAAAAAAGATCTTGATCATAGAAAGTTATCATGGTGCCAGGGAAAATCAAAACACAAACTCAGAAGACAACAAATTCAAAACTATTATATCCTAAAACCTCAAAAAAAAAAATGTCAATTGCTTTCAGCCTCAAAAAGAACTCTTGGAAGAGCAAACAAATAAGAGAAGTAGAGAAAACAGTGAGGAAAAGAAATGAGAGGGATGCAGGAAAATCATGAAAAAAAGCAATAGCTTGGTAAAGGAAACATAAAAATAATAAAGAAAAAAAAACCTTAAAATAGATTTGATAGGCAAAATGGTCAAAGAACCACAAAAATTCAATGAAGGAAAAAAAAAGAAGCCAGAATTGGCTAATGGGGAAAAATTATATAACAATTCACTGAAGGAAAAAAAACTCCTTAAAAAGTAGAATTGGCCAGGTGGAAAATTAGGTAAAAAAGCTTATTGAAGAAAATGATCCCTTAAAATAGAATTGGGAAAGGGGATGCTAATGTGACATCAAAAAAAATCAAAAGAATGAGGAAAAAATAGAAGAAAATGTAAAATATCTCACTGATCTGGAAAATAGATCAAAGAAAGATAATATAAGAATTATTTGACCATCTAAAAGCCATGATCAAAAAAAAATAAAATAAAAAGCTTTTCAAGAGCTTCTTTCAAGAAATTATCAAGGAAAATTGCTCTCATATTCTAGAACCAGAAGGTAAAATAAAATGGAATAATCCACTGCTCACCTCTTGAAAGAAATTTTAAAAATCTGTTATGAATATTATAGCTAAATTCCAAAGCACCCTGGTCAGAGAGAAAATATTGCAAGCAGCTAGAAAACAAAATTAAGTATCATGAAGACACAATTAGGATAACACAAGAATTATCAGCTTGTACATTAAAGGATAGGAAGGGTTGGAACATGGTATTCTGGAGGGTGAAGAAGCTGGGATTACAACTAATAATCAGCAAAAATTTACTCAGCAAAACAGAGCATAATATTTGGTGGGGAGGAGGATATTTAATGAAATAAAGGATTTTCCAGCATTTCTGATGAGAAGACCAGAGCTGAATAGAAGTGTTGGCTTTCAAATAATAGACTCAAGAGAAATATTAAATAGGTAAAGAGGAATGAAAAACCATAAAGAATTCAGTAAGGTTAAACTGTTTATATTCCTTATAAGAAGATAGTTCTTATAACTCCTAAGAACTTTCATTATTAAGGCAGCTAGAGTTGGTACACATAGACAGAGGTCATGGGTGTGAGTTGAATATGATGGAATGATATATTTTTAAAAATAAAATTAAAGATTAAGAAAAAGAAATGCACCAGGAGAAGGGGATACAGAGAGGTAGAAAGGGATAAATTATTTCACATGAAAGATCTTTTACAGTAGACAGGGGAATGGAGGAGGTGAAGGGGGAGTTCTTGAACCTTAATCTGTTTTTGTTTGTTTGTTTTTTAATAACTTTTTATTGACAGAACCCGTGCCAGGGTAATTTTTTACAACATTATCCCTTGCACTCACTTCTGTTCCAATTTTTCCCCTCCCTCCCTCCACCCCCTTCCCCAGATGGCAAGCAGTTCTATACATGTTAAATAGTTGAACCTTATTCTGATTAGAACTAGCTCAAGGAGGGAAAAACATATCAATCAATTTGTTATAAAAATGCATCTTACCTTACAGGAAAGAAAGGAGAGAAGAGAGGGAGGGAAGTCTGGTGGAAGAGAAAGTAGATGGGGAGAAGAGGAAGACAGAAACAAAGATAGGCAGTATAAAAGAGACAGAGACAGATGGAGAGACTAAGTAGGATAAGCAGGTAAAATAGCATGGTAGGAAAACTCAGTAATCATAAATATAAAAATAATTTTAGCAAGTTTGTCTGATAAAGGCCTTATTTCTCAAATACATAGGGAAATGAATTTTTTTTTTTTACAAATAAATGCCATTTCAAAATGTTGAATGCTCAGAGGCTATAGATAGTTTTCAAACAAAGTAATCAAAGCATAAATAAATCACTATGGATTATAAAAATACAAAATAACTCACAGTTACCAATATCAAATTGACTAATATGACAGAAAAAGAAAATGACAAATATTGGAAAGGATGGGGAAAATTGAGATACAATGCATTCTTGGTGGAATTTTGAACTGATTCAACCATTCTGTTGAGCAATTTGGAACTTTACCTAAAAAGCTATAAAATCATGCACATACCCTCTGATCCATCAATAGCACCACTAGATTTGCATATAAGGATGATGACATATGTACAAAAAGCTCTCATATTTGTGGGAAAGAATTGGAAACTGAGGAGATGCTCATAAATTGAGGAATCAGTGAATAATTGGTATCATTTTGTTTGAATGCTGTTTTGCGATAAGAAATGATGAGTAGGTTGCTCTCAGAAAAAATCTGGAAAGACCAATATGAACTAATTCAAAATGAAATGAGCAGAACTAGAAAAATATTGTACACATCAGTAATAGCAATATTGTACAATGATCAACTGAGAATGACAACTAATCTCAGCAATGTAGTAGTCTAAGAAAATGCCATAGGACTTATGATAAACATGTATATACATATATGTATATGTACTGTCACTTCAGAGAAAGAATTGATAGTCTGAATGAAAATCAAAGTATGTTTAAAAACTTTATTTTCCTTGTTTTTGTTTTGTTTTGCTTTTTGTTCTGCATTTTCTTTTAAATATAGAAATATTTTGCATGACTATATATGTATAATCTATATGAAATTACTGCCTTCTCAATGAAGTAGGAGAGGACAGTGAGAGAAAGATAATTGGGAACTCAAAATTTTACAAATGAATGTCTAACATTCTTTTCACTTATAATTGTGCATAATTTACTTATAATTGTGAAAAATAAAATATTTATTTAAAAAGTGAAAATATAACTTTTACTGTGTATAGTGTTCTTGTTCTTCTCATTTCATTTTGAATCACTTTCTATGAGGCTTCCAAGGTTCTTCTGAAACCATCCTGCCCATCATTTCTTAAAGTACAATAGTATTCCATTGCAATCATATGCTACAACCTGTTCAACCATTCCTTAATTCTCCAAATCTTTGTCACCACAAAAGAACAGCTATAAATATTTTTGTGCATATGTATACTCTCTCTTTTTTTTTTAAAATCTCTTTAAAATGCAGACCTAGTAGAGGTAGATTGGTGTCCAGAATGATTAAAATAATTCAAAACTTCATCAATAGACCATTGCTATCCCAATTTTTTCAGATCTCCACCAACATATATCATTTTCCTTTTCTATTTTATTACACAATCTGATAGTTATGAGAGTTGTTTTAATTTGCATTTTTTCTAATCATTAAATTTATAGCTTTTTCTCATATAACTATTAGTAGCTTTGATTTCTTCTTTTGAATAACTTTCAGTCCATATTCTTTGATCATGCCATGCCATGATAGTGGCAGTTATGTATCTATTTGAAAAATGAGACCTTTATCAGAGAAACTTGATATAAAATATTTTCCCAGTTTCCTGCATTTAATTTTGCCTGCAATCACTTTGTTTTTGCAATCCCTTTTAAATTTTATGTAATCAAAAGTATTTGTTTTGCTTCTAGGATGCTCTCTGTCTCTGGTTTGGTCATAGACTGCTCTCTTATCCATAGATCTTATAGGTAATTTTTTCCATATTCCCATAATTTACCTATGTAATCACCATTTATGTCTAAATTGTGTACTATTTTGGCTTTATCCTGATATACAATGTAAGATATTGGTCTTTCCCTAGTATCTTCCAAACTACTTTCTAGTTTTCTTTGCAGTATTGTGAGATGATGGAATTTGTCCCAAAAGCTTGTATCTTTGGACTTAGTAAGCATTAGATTACTGCAGTAATTTATTAATTTAATGTGAACTGCACACCCTGATTATCTACTTTAATTCTATTTGGGCTTTTGGTTTGTGTGAAATCATGATTTCCTTTTTACTTCAGCTGAAGCAATATAGATTCTGTTCATGTATTGATCCAGGACACTTCCAATAGATTTGGGATAGAAAACGCCATCTACATGTAGAGAGAGAATTATGGATACTGAAAGTAGATTGAAGAATTGTATTTTCATCTTTTTTGTTTGCTTCTTTCTTATTTTTCCCTTTTAGTATTAATTTTCTTGTGCATCATGACAAATATGGAGACATGTTTAAAAGGATTCCATGTATACAATCTATATCAGATTGCTTGTTTTCTTGGGGAGGGAGGACATGAGAGAGGGAGAAAAAATTTCTTACACAAAATCTTACAAAAATTAATGTTGAAAACTATCTTTACATGTATTTGGAAAAAATAAAATTCTATTGAGGGAAAAAAATAGATTCTGCTTCAGACTTTTATTTTAACTCTGTATGTGTGTCTGTTTCAAGTGTTTTTCTTCTAAATAACATTATTTTATTCTAGTTTCTAATCTATCTGCACACTTACATTTTATGGATAAATTTATCATTTCTTTAACATTCACAGTGATGATTATTAACTATATATTTTCCTCCATGTCTATTTCTTCTGTTTATTCTTCTCTCTCTCTTTTTACACTGTTGCTCCTCAAAAGTCTGGTTTGCTTTTGATCACAACCTATTTTTATCTATCCTCTATAATCATTCCCTGATTCTCTTTTCCCCTTCCTCTTTGTCTCCTCTGTTGGATAATAGATTTCTATACCTCTGTGTGTGTGTGTGTGTGTGTGTGTGTGTGTGTGTGTGTGTGTGTTGTGGTGTGTGTGTTCTTCCTTCTTTGAACCAATTCAGTTGAAAGTGATGTTCAAGCATTGCCCATTCTCTTAACTACCCACCCATTTTACATTTCTTCACTGTGACAGTTCTTTTGCATCCCTACTTTAAGTGAGAATATTTTCCCCATTCCTACTCTCCCTTCTCCTTCTCCTAGTGTATCCTTTCTAACCCATACATTTGTGTGTGAGAGACAGAAAGGTGGGGGTGAGAGAGAGCGAGAGAGCACAATTGTCCCATAAAATCAGCTCGTTTCCAAGCCCTCTGGCTATGTAGAATCTAACTGTATTAATAATAATAGTGTTCTTAGAAGTTACATGTATCATTTTTCAAATTTAACATTATAAACATTTTAAACTTATTAAGTCCCTTATAATTTATCTTTTAGGTTTATATTTTCATTCTTCTTTTCATTTCTGATGAGTAGGTTATTCTTTGTTGTAATCCTTGCTGTTTTCCCTTCTGCAATGTTATATTCCAAGTTCTTTGCTTCTTGAACATGGTAGTTGCTAAATTTTAAGTGGCCCTGACTAATTCCACAATATTTAAATGTTTTCTTTCTAGAATCTTGAAGTATTTCCTTTTTGACCTTGGAACTTTAGAATATGGTTCTAATGTTCCTGGGCATTTTCATTTAGAGATCTCTTTCAGTAAATGATTGATTCTTACAGCTTCTATTTTACCCTTTATTTCTAGGATATTAGGACAATTTTCCTTTATAATTCCTCAACATGATGCTTAGGCTCTTTTCTTGTGAATGGCTTTCAGGAAACCAATAATCATAAGTATCTTACCTTGATCTATTTTCCAGGTAAATTATTTTTAGGATATTTTTCAAATTTTCTTCCATTTTTTCATTCTTTTGACTTTGTTTTATTGTTTCTTAATGTTTTATGGAGTCATTAGCTTCTACTGCTCAATTATAATTTTTTTAAATTTTTCTTTCTTTTCTTTTTTCTTTCTTCCTTTTCTTTTCTTTCTTTCTTTTCTTTCTTTCTTTCTTTTCTTTCTTTCTTTTCTTTCTTTTCTTTCTTTCTTTCTTTTCTTTCTTTCTTTTCTTTCTTTCTTTTCTTTCTTTCTTTTCTTTCTTTCTTTTCTTTCTTTCTTTTTTTCTTTCAGCAATTGGGGTTAAGTGACTTGCCCAGGGTCACACAGCTAGGAAGTGTTAAGTGTCCGAGGCCAGATTTAAACTCGGATCCTTTTGACTTCAGAGCTGGTGCTCTATCCACCTAGTTGCCCCTCAATTATAATTTTTAAAGAATTATTTTCTTAGGTGTGCCTTTGTTCCTCTTTTTCTATTTGGCTAATTCTGATTTTTAAAACAAGTTATTTTCATCAGTGAAATCTTCTGTGTATTAGTTAATTAACTTTTAACTTAATTATATTTTGTAAGATATTATTGTTTACAATATTTTTGTGCCTCTTTTTACCAAACTATTAATAATGTCTATAATTTTATTCTTTGCTTTCATTTATTTTTGCAATTTTCCCTCTACCACTGATTTTGAAAATAGTTTTTTAGCTCTTCCAGAAACTGTTATTGGGCTTTTGTCCTCACATTGTTCTCTGAGGTTTTCTTTATAGGGATTTTTTAATGTCATTGTTTTCTTCTGAGTTTCTTCTTATCACTATAATAGATTTTTATTATTCGGTTCTTTTCTTCTTGTTTGCCCATTTTACTAAATTATTTTTTGACTGAATTTTATGTTAAAAGTTGAGCTCTGTTCCAAGGGTGGAGTTGGAGGGATACTCTCCCAAATTTCAGGCTTTTTTTTTCTTTTTTTTTTTTTTTCAATTCTATTTTCAGACTTAATTCTGGGACTTTGGAAGTTTTTGGTGCTTCCAAGGTGATGTGTTAACAGGGTGTGATGTGATCTTTTTTTCCTTGGTTAGTATTGTGGTCCTTACTTAGAAAGGGCCCCAGATCCCTTGTGACTACAAGTAATATTATGCTTTGGGGTACCTTGAGACTGAAAGCACTCCTCTCTGCTCTGGAACTATGAACCAAAAATAAGCAAAGGCAATGCAATTATCTACTTGTGTTCTGTTATAAATCCAATGCCAGGCCAGGTAACATCATACCTTTTTGACCAGTTTTCCAATCTCATTACAATCTCTGACTTAAGAGCTCCTGAAGTTGCTGCTGCTGCTGCTTACTGCCTCCTAGAACTACAACTAGTGTTGCTACCAAGTTGACACCTAACCAGTCCTCACCCCAGTATCACAGATACTTCCTTTTAATGTCTTAAATTATCTTGATGTGGAAAAATGTTTTACCTTTGCCTTTTGTTGGCTATAACACTCCAGAATTCAATTTGAGTGATTTTGAAGCTTTTTGGAAGGTAATATTGTGAGAGCTTGCCTGCTTCCTCTACTGTATCATCTTGGCTCTGCTCCCAGAAGTCTAAACTCATTTCAATTGTGTAAATATTTTTAAGTGCCTACTATGAACAAGGTGCTTTTCTAGATATTAGGGATACCAAAAATAAAATGAAAGTCTCTGCTTTCCAGGAACATACACATTTTCCTTACTTCTAATGTAAGTAAATATAAGTAACTTGAAAAATTGAAGTATCAGCTGGGGTATCAGGGAAAGCTTATTGTGGGAGATATCATATCAATTGATTCTTGAAGAAAAGCATTTTGAGAAACAGGGATGATGCTGGAGTATTTTCCAGGTATAGTGAATGGCTTATGGGAATGTAAGGAATGGGGTATCAAGTATAGGGAACAACTAATGGTCCAGTTTTATTAAAACATAAAATTCATAAAATTATGAAATGAATGAACAACGGGAAACATTGTGGAGAGCCTAAATGTCAGCTGAAGAATTTGTATTCTTATTATATGGGAATCAACAAAGAAACATGTTTAAACTTATGTCCACAGAAGATTATTTCAACCACTATATGGAAGATAGATTGGAGATTAGAAGAAAAAAACACCAAATAGGAGTCTATTATACTAGGGTAGAGAATAGGTAGTGAGGACTTGACCTGGAATTGTGTCTGTAAATAGAGAAAAGAAACATATTCAAAGAATATCATTAAAGTAAATTGAAAAGATATGGATTTAGACTTCTTTCTTTCAATGGTATGAGCTCTACAGGAAAGAAAATTTAGGTCATGCTGCAGGACAGAAGAAATAAGAAAGAATACTTACATTTGGGAATTATCTGCATAGAGATAATACTTGAACCATAGAAGTTGACAAAATTTCCAAGGCAGCACTTTAAAGAGAGAGAGGGCTCAGGACAAAACTTCGACAATATCTTTGGTAAAAATGTAAGAGGTAGAATTATTTCTTTATTTCTGGAATCTCAATATATATATCAAGCTGGTCATCAAATTTGCATATGAAGTAAAATATTAATATATAGTTGTTAACTGAGTTATTGAATTTTTCAAAATTTCATGTTATAAGAATAGGAAATAAAGTTTCTCTTCTCTATCACCCCAAATTGCACCATACACTCAATGTTTTCTCTTTTCATGCAGAAAGGAAAAATTCTTCTAACCAATTTATTGAGCAACAATATTGTGCAATTCCTCAATGCACAGCAGATGGCACATTTGCACATAAGTAATGAGTGTCCTGCTGTTGACGCATGATGTTTTAGCAAGAGTTGATATGATACTTTTTTTTTCCTTCCTTTCAATGTTATGACATCAGTTCTCCAGGAAAGAAAACCAGCTGGGAAAATATTCAACTGACATAATCTAAACGATATTAGGTTCCATAAACTAAACTCCCTCATTTTTAGTAACTAAAAGCAATTTTGCTTTAAAAAATTCTTTTGAATACTCACACTCAACCATATAAGTTTACTAACAGTTTAAACTCCATGTTTCCTATCTTGTCCAGCTGCATAAACTATGTGTGCCCAATAAAGTATCTCAAAATAACTTAAGCAACAAAATGAAAGAAAATGTTTAGTAAATTTTTAGTCAGAGATGCTCCAGACATACCAAAATTATAGATAATAGCACAAATATTCTACTCTCAACAGTCTTTCAAAAAAAAAACTATAAAATCATATTTGAATTTAACCAACATAAATTTATGTAGTTTATAAGTCAAATTTTACAGCTAAAAATACATGAAACAATTTCATTTTGATACTAATAGGAGTTTGTTATGAGTCATTTTTAAATGATTCTAATAAATTGGTGTATAGTTTTGACCAAAAGTTTAACATTGATGTAATAAATTCTGGATGTTTCTAAACTTCAAAAGGTCAGGACTTGAGTTTTGCATTCTCCAACTCTCCAGCTTTAGTTAAAGTAATATAATCAGTGTTAAGCAGTAGGCTTGAATTTGGAAGAATGCTGGATTTAAAATCTACCTCTAATATTTACTGATTCTGTGATCATTCAACCTCAAAGCCCTAGCTTCTTCATCTATAAAAAGAGAATAAAATTATCTATTCCTACTTCATAGGGTAGTTAGGTAAAAAAAGGCATATTTGTAAAGTTTTTAAAATTTTAAAGTCCTAAAGAAATGTCAAGTATTTTTATTAATAATGAACAATAAATTTAAATTATAAGTGCAAAGATAGTCAATATCATGCAATCAAATCCAATTAAATTTATTAATTAAATTAAAATTAATTTTAATTATAATAAATTAAAATATTTTTGTTGATTACAATTGAACAATTAAACTAATTGTTAATTTTAATTAAAAATAAAATCCTCAATTAATCAACTGTCAGTTTTAGACAAACTTTCAAACTGGATTGATGTATCATGTTTGAATAGGCCAAGTAACCTTGGCCATGCCCAAGAAATCATTTATAAATTATCATGATAGTTAAAACTGAATACAAGAAAGAGGATGGAGCAAGAATAATATTCCAATAAACCTTCTTAAAAGGAACTAATTAGTGGAATAGAGAATGTTGAAAGGAGAGGCTTCATCTCTGGTTTTCTTTCTTTCTACTCTCTTTTCTCAAAGGAGGACCTTATAAACTTCAAAAGATCCAAAGGATTTTGGACTTTACATCTTCCCATAAGCATCCTAGCATCACCTCCCTTCCCCCAGGACAAAAACCTGGCAGCAGTGTCAGCATCAAGAGCCAAGGACAGATTGGTTACAGATTCTCCATGTTTAAGGGTAACTTCTTGAAAACCTCACAAATGAAAGAAAAAGACTTCCAGAAACCAGGAACTGTGAGTTATCTCATTCCCACTCAGGTTCTTTAAGCTTACCCAGATTTAAAGCATGCATTTTTAACCTTTTGTTAATATAGTTTTAACTTTATTGGTTTGGGCTTTTAGAAGCTAATAGGATGCTCCGAGTGAGAAAACAGGGCCTTTCCATTACATACAGTAAAATTTCAGAAGTTGGCTCCCCAAGGCTCCGTATCAATATTCAATAGAAAGAATACTCTAAATACTCCAGTGATTAGCGCCCCCATTAACCAGTTCCCCATCACATTCCAACTAATACAAAAGTGTCTATATGAATCCTGTGTGCAAAAGAAAAGGATGGGTGGAGCTCTCAAAAAGATAAGATTGGCACTGAATTGTTTCTTAAAGGGAGATTATTGGTCAATGTGAAATAGAATTCTCTTTGAGGTATAGATCTATAATATATATCTATGGCATGTGTGGGGAAGAATAACAAAGCAGACTGAGAAAACTTTATACTAGGAGGATGAAAAAAAATGAAAGATGCAAAAATGAAGTGGCATATATTCTAAAAAAAAAAATACACTCACAACCTCCCCAGACACACACACACACACACACACACACACACACACACACACACACACAAGTATATAAAATAGGAGCTCATTAAACCTCTTTGAGGGAAAAAAAAATACACAGTACAATGTTCCTGAAAGTATTCAGGACATTTCTGATATGTAATGTTAGAATCATCATATACTATAGTTTGGACCAGAAATTTTGGTTGGAAATAAATGAAGCTTCAGAAAACCTGAAAGAGATTTTGGAGAAAATTTATGTACATATATATCTATTTACACCCAGAATGATAAGAGATAGATAGCCAGTGTTACTCTCTTGCAATGTTGGGAAAAATTAAGTAATATTTCTACGTCCCTTAGCCCTGCCCAGGTAGATTGCTCTCCTATGGCAAACTTTAGAAAGATATGTTTCACTGTCCAAAAGATGAAAAAAGAATAGAGGAGTGTTGATCTTTGTCACTAGAGGAAAGTCTCCAAAATAATGAAGTAAACATTGATTTCAATAAATTTCCTTTGGACTTTGAAATTAATTATTATACAATACAATGGCAAATGTAAGATTATAAATTTCATTTTATTAATAAATACTACTGCGTTCAGATTCATCATTCTATTTAATTAAACAAATTTGAAAATCTACATTTAATGATAAACTTATTTTTTCAGAATATAATCTAAAACTGAAACAATTCCTTGTCATTGAAATGGAAGGGCACTATATGTTAGGCAATATTAGTCCTTCAAATGAGAAAAACTGTATTTTTTTTTAATTTCCAAATTATAGAAAAATAATTTTTAGATTATATTTTATTAATCTTTTCATTTTACCTTTCAGGAAATTTGTTAAATGCAATTATCTATGTATTTCAAATAGGAATTTGGTTGATGATTTATTACAAATACCTTGGCAACAATTTTAAAATATCAATTAAAACACAAAAATCTTGAGAAATAAGGAGCATGCCAAATTATTAATCAGAGAAATGCAAATTAAGACAACTCTGAGATACCACTACACACCTCACACATTGGCTAAGATGACAGGAAAAGATAATGCTGAATGTTGGAGGGGATGTGGGAAGACTGGGACACTGATACATTGTTGGTGGAATTATGAATATGTCCAGCCATTCTGGAGATCGATTTGGAACTATGCTCAAAAAGTTATCAAACTGTGTATACCCTATGATCCAGCAGTGTTTCTACTGGGCTTATATCTCAAAGAGATCTTAAAGAAGGGAAAGGGACCCATATGTGCAAAAATGTTTGTAGCAGCCCTCTTTGTAGTGGCTAGAAACTGGAAATTGAATATATGCCCATCAATTGGAGAATGGCTGAAAAAATTGTGGTATATGAATGTTATGGAATATTATTGTTCTGTAAGAAATAACCAGCAGGACGATTTCAGAAAGGCCTGGAGAGACTTATATGAACTGATGCTGAGTGAATTGAGCGGGACGAGGAGATCATTATATACTTCAACAATACTATATGATGATCAATTCTGATGGACTTGGCTCTCTTCAACAATGAGATGAACCAAATCAATTCCATTTGTTCAATAATGAAGAGAACCAGCTACACCCAGTGAAAAAATTCTGGGAAATGAGTGTGAACCACTATATAGAAGTTCTAATCCCTCTTTTTTTGTCTGCTTGCATTTTTTATTTCCTTCACAGGTTAATTTTACATTATTTCAAAGTCTGATTCTTCTTGTGCAACAAAATAACTGTATGGATATGTATACATATATTGTATTTAACATATACTTTAGCATATTTAACATGTATTGGTCTACCTGCCACCTGGGGGAGGGGGTGAGGGTAAGGAGGGGAAAAGTTGGAACAGAAGGTTTTGCAAGGGTCAATGCTGAAAAATTACCCATGCATATATCTTGTAAATAAAAACCTATAATTTAAATAAATAAATGAAAGGAGAAATAAGGAGCATGAATATCTTTTACTCATTTATAGAGAAACTGAAACCCAGAATGTTAATAACTTAGCCAAGGCAATTGATTGTGTTGAGGAGAATAAGAATATAATAAAATTTCTGTACTGAAGATCTATATAAAGATCAAGTTACTCTAATTACAAAGGGAACAAACTATATTATTTATCCATGTCGGTGTCCAAGATAAAAATTTAGCCACAATAGATTTCTTTCTACAATCAAAATCAAAATATTCAAATATTCTGAATTGTTAAAATAAAAAACTAAAAGCATCTAGGTAAAATATTTTTATTAATTATAATAATATAATAAACAAGGTTACAAAAATAACTTTATTAACCAATAATGATGCCATTAATTACAGAAAATTTATAATACAAGTCATAACCACAGTGTTCCCTTGTTTGGGTAAGCTTCCAGCTACACCCATTCAATAGGCAGCATTATTATTTTTCTATTTACATGCAAGACAAATGGTTGTAATATCCACAGTATTCTACTTATGGGTTCTCAAAGATAAACACTTTCTGTGCAAATGGAAATAAGCCTATTTAAAAGGCACACTGTCAAGATTTACACCGTCCAAAAGATTTCTCATGGCTTACATTTCTTTTTTAAAATTCTAAGAGTCATATTTATTTTCAGAGATTGAAAATTAACTTTGGTTTTGGACTCTCTCATGAAAAAAATACATAAAAAGGCACAACAGTTGTTTCTTTGAGATGAAATTTCCCTTTTCTCAAAAAAAAATAATTTATCTTCAAAATGGCTACCTTCTGAAACTATTAAGGGGTTTTGGCTGCATCCTATTATTAGAGAGTATATTAATATAGTATTAATATTCTCTTTGACATATTTCTTTATCACAAATATAACAAATCTTCTCTCAAAGCAAATTGCACACAAATATCAGGAAAATACCAAATGCAACCTAATTTTGAGCAGATAAAAGTGTTTTCATTCTTGACAGTGTTCCTTTTAAAGAAAAAGCTGTGGCTATAACATTCACTTTGTACAGTACCATTGGTACCAACAAGAAATATTCACAGGAATAAGTGAAATACAACTTTGCTATCACATCATTATTATTCTCTTTTCTGGCCCTCCAGTGTGTCTCATGTTCCTCCTTATTTCTTGAAATCACTTCAATACTTGGATAGCAAGCCCTAGCCTGATATAGAGATTTGACTCCATATAAACCATTTTACTGAGGCACTGCCACAGAAAACAGGTTTAAAAAAAAATCCCTACACATCATATAATAACACCTCCCCCCAATAAAAGTACATTAAAAAGGTTGTATGCCTTCTGCCCAGCAGAAGAATAAAATATTTAAGGGTTTTTTAATCATTATTCTTAGTAGAACAGGATACCTATAAAAGTATCAATTAGGAAATGTCCATTTTTTTAAATTGTCAAAACAGAAATTGATTGCAACCTTTTAATCTAAGAAGTCTTTCTTGATTGCTCAAAATAAAGTTACATTCTAATTAACTGTTTATTTCCTTTTTTCCAAAAAAGATCTTAGATTTGCAAGGAAGATATATAAATGTTATTAGTGTTATGCTTTATTCTAGATAAAGAACAGTACTCAAAAATAGATATTTTATATATTTTACCAAAATCTATCAATGTAATGTAATTACACATTATCATAATAATTACAAGTGACTTAGTTTCTTGTCCTTACTTCTTCTCTTTAAATTCCTTTCACACTTTCCATAGTTCACTTTAAAACAAATGGATGTTTTCTAATAATTAGACCCAAAGTGGAAAATAATTCCATTTTTTTGGGGGGGATCAGTTTTTGTGAATAAAGAATACATAGTTTTAAAGAGACAAAGTTGTGTCTTATGAATCTAAATGTATTTGATACCTACCTATTCATATATCCATTCTCGAGAATGTATAATAATTGACAGTGAAATGTTTGGTTTTTTTTTCAAAAATACAGAGGAAAAGTTTTTAAGTATTTAATAATTGTATAAAACTGTTTTTAAAAATAAAATAGTCTTTTATATGTGAGCTATAAATGATGATATTGAGGTCATGACTACCATAAGGAAAGGCATTTAATCATATATGTCGTCGTCTTTCCCAATTTACCTGGCTAAAATGGGTGATCAGCAAAAGTGAATGAAATCAAACCAAGAGATTTAGGATGGATTCATCACTCCCTCATAGATAACTCACTGCAAGCACTAAATGTACCATTTCTTATCTTGAAGGATCTTGATTAATACATCTCACTAGTTTCTAGCATCCTTCACTGAATGGATTATCTCAACACCAGATTTCTTTCTTTCTTACTGGATCTTATCCTAAACATTTTGCTATAGTTTCAAAGAGGCTTATGTAAAAGATTTCTAAGACCTTATTGTGGTTCTAGATTTTAAGAAAGACAGAGAAATACACACAAACACAAAAACAGAGAGACAGAAAGGAGAGAGAGAGAGAGAGAGAGAGAGAGAGAGAGAGAGAACGCAATACATTTTCAAAGGAGCTATATCCTGCAAGGACCAAATGAGTAAATAACTATACTTACAATATCAAATTCTGAAGCATATTTGGATTTTTGTTATAAACTTTCCATTTTACTCATTATCATAAAGAACTGCAATGAAGAAGGCAATTCAGATGTTTTCCAAACAAAATCTATATATGAAGATCCAGGTCAGAAGACCTTTTAGTCTTCTTTATTAAAAACTAAGTAAAAAATTTTCATCAAAAACCTCTTGTTGGCTTTTGAACAGATCAGTTCACAGTGAACTTGATATGATGTCATGCTAGAAGGATCCTATTTCATCATTAAAGATGGATGTCTGTATAATTCTGTTCTTTCCTCCTCTAAGCAGATTTTCTTTTGTGTGATCATAGTTTTCCAGCTAAGAGGGATAAAGAGGATAGCTTTTCCAACTCCATTAAAATTTTATATATCAAATACTGAACTCTAAAGAGAGATTAAGAGGGTCACTATAAGCACACATCCTATAAATGGAACAAATAGAATTTGAACAGCATCTTCTGCCTTGAAAGTCATCACTTTATCCGCAAAGCATATTGCATTAGGAGAGGGAGTTTCTGTTCATTTCAATAAATTCATATTGAGGTGTCACTTGTAAAATTAGGCTATGTGATTAAAATAATATTTTTCAATATCAATCAAATTATTTAACTGTTCTTAAGGTAACTTGGTTCTCATCTAAGACTATAAGTTTTTAGAATTAACTTATTTATTGTTTAAATATAAGATTTATTTGGAGAATCCTTTTAGTGAAAAAAAAATAAACATTTTCCTCTTATTTCACGTACCAATATCGAATCTAAAAGATTCTTTAGGTAGGTAGAGATATATAAGTAACTTACATAAATAAATGAACTTTAATTGAGTAGGGAAAGATTATAGGGATGTGCATAATATTCTCCCTCTGAAAAAGGAAACAAAAAGCATCAGCAAAGCATTTAACATGCTAAGAGTTGGAAAATACTCAGAATAGGTCTTCTCAATCTTCAGTAGATTATGATTGCAGGGATATTAATCAGTTTTTGGTAATAGCAACAGATTTCATTATTTGAATATAAACTGTTAATTTCTTTTTAGAAAGTGTTGTACTGCCTGACAAGAGAGTAGAATGGTGATGACCATGAATTATATGCTTTGACTCTGTGTGTGTGTGTGTTTGTATGTATGCATACACATTAGTGCACATGTGTATGGACATGCCCACATAAAGGTATTAGAGGTCATGGGATAAAAAAATGAAAATGGTTATATAATGGACTATAATTTAAAGGAACTCATTAAAAATGGAGGATAATATATAATGGTGATGAGTTTGACATGATATTATTTTTAAATTATCTTTATTATTAAGGTACTAAAATGGAAAGTGGCATAGGGAATTGAACTGCCCTATTTATTTAAAAAATCTTTTGTCATCTATCAATAACAACTTTGTAAATTTTTTTAACCCATTCAAGTATCTTCAGGAGATATGTTACTGAACTTGCACATACCTTAATTCACTTCATCATTTATAAAATAACACTGACAGATAGAATGACAGAAAACACTCATAAATACCAATGAGAATCTTAATAAACTTAACAGTCATGTATAGTTTGTTTGGTTAAGATTTGTATGTGGGACATTTTAGTTTCATGCGCTCTGTGTGAGGAGTTATAGTGGGAGAAGCGCCAGCCACACTTATTTCAGCTATGACTGAGATACCTTGTATGTCAACATGATTTTGTGAATCCATTTTGCATAATAAGCTACTCGAACAAAAATCCCAGGGCGGTTTGGAATGGCACAGCCACGACCAGGTACAATAACACCAATGACCATTCTCATTTTATGTTGTTCACAAACCAATGGGCCACCATAATCTCCCTAGGAAAAGGATATGCATAGCAAAAAAACATTATTTTAGAGACAAAAAAGATAATTCTTTATAATTTAATATAGTCAATTACAGTCACATGAAGTTATATACAAACAATTATTCTTAATCCCATGCAAACAAAAATAATTCTATCCTCTAACAAGAAGGTATGTAATGAATGGAAATTTGGGGGGAGGCCGCATATTTTAGAGTTAGGGAATAATCTAATTTAAGTGAAATATCTAATATCTTTAGGGTTGGAAGGCAAGGTAAGATATTAGAATGCACTGAACCTTAGTTTTAGGTTTTCTTTCAAATTGAGATATTCTTTTTATAGCCCAAATACTCATAAGATTCCTACTAATGTAATCAGGCATGGTTTATATCTTGATTTACAGTTGGGGGAAAGGGGACAAAGAATACTAACAATAACTCTGAAGAATACCAGTTCATAAAGCCTTTAATATCTTGTGATCACAAGATACCATAACGTTGCAAAGCCTATAGAAATGCCATTAAGTTATCCCTATAGTTTATGGAACTAACTTCCCTATGTAATTTAGCTTTAACAAGGTCATATTTTATGGAGTCCTTTAACAAAATGAGATGGATCATTCTGGTACATGGTATACTTAATACCAACCTTTTTGGTTTTTAATATGAGAAAAGTACAAAGGGAATATGGTGGAGAACATTATTCCTATTAAACATTTTGGGTTTATAATTTTTTTTTTTACCTCGCATGGTCCTGTTCCTATTTTTTCAGTTCCAGCACAGATTTCAGATTCATTCAGAGTGATCTTTCCTTGGTGATATTGACTACACTTCTCATTTCCCATGATAAACAAGTGTGCCACACGAAGAAGGCCATCAAAATTGATTACTTAAAAATTAAATAAAATCAAGGTTAATAGAGAGAAATAACATTATATTTAAATAGAAATGCTTCTATTTAAGTAAGCAACATAGAATTTTAATTGAAAATTAAATGCCTTACATCCAGTGTATCCCCATCCATATACACTACATGTAGTCTTTTCAGGAATTGTGCAGCCATAATTAGGTAAATCAATTGTACTAACAAAGTCATCTAGTACTGCAGGTCTGAAAAAAAAAAAAAAAGTCAACACACTTGGTTTTAATTCAACATTTTTAGAAATTTTATCTAAAAGAAAGCAAAGGTATACATTTGCTTTATGATCCCAACTTCTTTTTAAGTTAAGAAAAATAATCTTCAAATTTTAAATATTAACCTTGCAAGCTTTAGTAAAACCAGATCTGATCCTTCAGGTCCATATACTAATTGAGAGATATTTAAAACTTGTTTGTGTTTCTCTTCTCCTCTTCCATGGACATCATGAATCCCAAGCCAAGCTTCATAGTCTTTCAAATCTTTAGTTCTAAATAAAATATTAAAATAAATATATAATTTTAGAACGACTTTGGTAGCTATACTTTTATTTTATGTGACTGTATTCTTCTTGGTCTATTTGCATAATACAGAGAAAATCAAAAGTAATTAAAATAGCTGAAATCTGCAATATAACACTATGGAGGACAATACATTTGTAAGTAGAGATTTGATTAGATTTTAAAAATCAGTGAATACATAATTTTTGATATATTTAAAATTGCAATACAAATAAACACAAAGATGTTTGTTGCTTTTAAAAAAGAAAGCAAAAAAGATCATGACTACTAAGAATTAGGTCAGGTGGAAGATTTCCTAACACATGTAATATACTATGTCTCTTTCTTTTCTGAGACTGATTTTCATAGGAATTTGTTTAAAGGATAATGCATACCCAGGTTTACAAATGCCAAATGAAATGAGGCCAAAAGCAAAGTCTGTGGATTTAAATATAAATAACAGTAGCAAATCGTGTATTGTCTTCTTGTTTTATACCTTTAAGCTACAAAAATAAATGAATAGAATTAATAGCAACACAAAAATTAGCAAATCAAAATTATTCTAAATTAAAACTTAATTTTATAGATATCTTACCCAGAAGGGAAACATTGTCTTGCAGTTAAAATCCAACTTTCTTTAATTAATGAACCTCCACAGATATGTTTATTTCTGTGAGGAAAGCAACAGAAAAATATAACAAGTACCATAAGTTTGATTCAACATTTATTAAAGCACAAGCTAAAAGCAATAAATTGGCATGCCCATTCCAGTAGCAATGCGACTACTGATATGTTTATCATTCCCAATACAAGAGCTAAAAAACCAAATAATAAGGGGAAGAGGGCAAGGTTATTCCTAGTGTCTTGGTGGATGACAGGATGAACTATGAAGTATGGGCTAGAGCAGGTTGGAGATATAAAGGATTGAGGTTGCACTCAACTACCAATCAGTGAGATTAGATTTCACTTACTTCTAATATAGGTATTTTGTGATACTAGAATTAGCCTTTATCTTGAATGTTGTATTACATTGTTTTCTAATTTCATCATGCTTATCTATAATTATATCATTTCCACTAAAGCTTCTAATATATGTGAATGTAAGCATGATCTGTACAGGTATTTATATCTTGTAACACATAATGCAACCTAAACAATATGTACTAAATGAAGAATCAGAATTGAGTTAATATAACATTAAAATGAAAATTGTGAAAATTCTTAAGAATACTTTACTTAGTCTTGTATATGATCTAAGGTAGCAACCAGTAGAATATTAGCTCCCTGAGGGTATGGATTGTTTTTAGGGTTTTAGAAAACTATGATTTTTTTTTTTTTTTTTACAGCACCATCATTTCCAAATGTATACATTTTCTTCTTCTATTGAGGGGACAAATAAAGGAAGAAAGTAATTCATCAAAACTAGCCATCATATTAATCTATTCTGACAATAAATGTAGAATTCTTCTCACAAAATCCTCTACCTCTGTAAAAACAACAACAACAACAAAGGAATAGAAGTAAATTTTCTGAGTTCTTCTGGGATAATATTATTCATTATAAAAGTAAAGTATAAAATGCTCAGTATTGGTGGTTTGTTCTCTTCACTTACATAATTGTAGTATTGTAGACATAGTATAAATACAAGTTTTTTTTTTTTTTTCCATTATGTCTTTATATTTCCTCACCTAGCCGAGCAATTTGGATTTTTAGTAAATATTCGCTTAATGGAATTAAATGATTTTTTTTTTAAAGAATGTAGTCTGGAACTAAAAATATGGCTGCATTATTATACAACATCTAAAATTCCCCTCCTTTTAAAATTTACAATATTACATTCTGATGGCTATTAGTTTTCTTTCCATCAGTTTGATTTCTATAATGTGATAAACATATAAACAAAATTATTTAATGAGATTAAACTGCTGCAGAGTCATGTTATACCATTTATTTTCTAGAAATAAATTCCCAAAAGAAAAACTATTTTAAATTCTGGATATAATATCTGACATAAATGGATTTATAGTGACAAAACAGATATGTACTAGATTGAGCAATTATACAGATTGTTTCTTTAAAAGGTTATTTATTGAAAATACATAAATATATAAACATGTGAACATGTGTATATACCCATATTCATATGTATGGAGAGAGAAAGAAATAATATTCTTGGCATATGTAGACATATATATATGTGTATGTATACAATTTATATATATATATGAATAGAAATAGAAGGAACTAGAGCAACTTTTTAAAATTAATAAAGTGTATACATTTTTAGACATTCTGCTTGAAATATTATAATTACCTGTATTTCAAACTAACCATCCATCCTACATTTGTTTGTGTTGGGATTCCATTTACTACTCGTAATTGTTTTGTTTTTGCACAGGAAATGACAGGATCTGAAAATAATCCCAAACATATATTAAAAAACAAAGAAAAAATAAAACAAAACAACATGCAAGCAGGCCTTTTTGTAGTGGCAAGGAACTGGAAACTGAGTGGATGCCCATCAATTGGGCTGAATAAGTTATAGTATATAAATGTCATGGAATGTTATGGGCCAGAACTCTGTACTTGAAACAAGGATTCTTACAAGGTGCTAACTAATTGGAATTGATAACACAATGGTTATCTAGTTTAGCATGGTGATTACTCTCCTGAAACGAAGGGTGGTCCAGAGACCTCCAGAAAACCAACCAGAACATTACAATTTGGCTTCCGAATGTGGAGCTACATGTATGACCCAGAAATTAGGGTGAGTACAAAAATAGACAAGCAGGAAACTTTGTTAAGAGCTCAATAGTGTTTCAGCTGAAATGTGACAAATGTTTAGAAAGGAGCCTTCTCCACCACAAGGAAAGTATATAGAAAGCATGGTTAAACTGATTTTAAAAAATAAGATTTGATTGTAACTTGGAAGCAGATTATTGAACTCTTCAAAATATTAAAATACATATCTCCTTGGTTCTCTAAGGAAGAATTAGATCCAAACAAGTGGAGATGAGTGGGAGAGAATATTACAATGATAATGGTCCTGATTCAATTCCTAAAGAAACATTCTATACATATAACTTAATACAATTGGCTTTAGGAAATTACATAAGTTATAGAATAAGGAAAAAGAAGAAAGTGCAGGAGGAAGAGGTACTGACAAACTAGGAGAAAAACATGAAGAATCAGACAA
This sequence comes from Sarcophilus harrisii, assembly GCF_902635505.1. Lineage (NCBI taxonomy): Eukaryota > Metazoa > Chordata > Mammalia > Dasyuromorphia > Dasyuridae > Sarcophilus > Sarcophilus harrisii. The sequence goes on along the minus strand of NC_045430.1, from coordinate 140,876,215 downwards.
GAAAGGAGTTAAGTACAATTCTTATGAAATTCAGGAGTGTGGTGCTTCAAAGAAGGAGCCATTAGGGCATTCTTCACCCCCTGATCTACTCCCATCAAATAACCCTTCATGGGTGGAGGGAGAAAGAAGAGAGGGAGAAACAGTAACACAATCAGCACCACCTATGAAGTAGCCTATGACACAATTACAAAAGGCACTACTTAAAGCTACAAAAGGACAAGATATATCTGATTTAAAAATAAATGCATACCCTGTTATTCAAGAGTTTGATTCTTCATGTCAAAAAAAGAGAAGATACACTCCTTTTGATCTGAAAATAATAAAGGATTTGAAAAAAGGGTTGTACTCTTTATGGGGCTACATTGTCTTATGTTAAGATAGTATTAGAGAATTTGGTTTATGAAATTTTAACTCCTAGTGATTGGAAATCTATAGCAATGGCATATTTAGAACCTGAACAAAACTTGTTGTGACTTTCGGAGTATAGTGAACTATGTAGAATACAAGACCAATGAAACGGGCAATCTGGAGTTAATATACCAATTACCTTTGATCAACTAGCAGGTATAAGTCAACATGCAGATGCTTTAGCACAGATTAATTACCTTTTGATAGCATATGAGCAAATTACTGCTGCTACTATCAAAGCATGGGGCACCTTCCTGGGAAGACAAAATTGAGGGGAAGCCTTCACAAAAAGAGAACAAGGTCCAAATGAACCCTTTGCTGATTTTGTGGGATGTCTGCAGACAGCTGTCATATGAACTATTGGTGAAAATGCAGCTACAGGAATTATGATAAGACAACTTGTTAAAGAAAATGATAATGAGGTTTGTAGAAGAATTATACTGGGACAGCATAAGGATGTTCCTTTAGAGGAGATCATGAGACTCTATGCTACAATGGGCACAAATGCCTTTTATACTAATCTGTAATGGGCTGAAGCTCAAGTTGATGCACTGAGGTCCCAAGCACATGAGGCTAAATAGTAATTGGACCATACTCTATTAATATATATGCTTGGAGAAAGAATGGCCCCCGCCCACTCTTTGTACAAGTCTTGATATGTTGTATAGGAAATGATGATTTTGGTGGGTGGAGGCAGAGGGGCAGGAAGAGAAGCGGAGAGAGACTGCTGGCTGGTTTCTAGTCGCAGCTACACACATTGCTATCACAATCCCCCTTCACCTCCAATCCCCCTTCACCTCCACAGAGAATAAAAATTGAAGATGTTCCCTTAACCTGAATTCCTGACTCCGGCTGATTTTAAAATACGCAGTCATCACACTAATCTATGATGCAGAACATGGGAAGACAGGGTCCCTGTTGACAAGGACTTCCAGAAAGACTCATCTATGCCCTAAAATAGGGCATCTGAAAGCTCAATGAAGGTATAGAGATAGAATGATAGGACAGGGTGAGAGAGCAAGACCTAAAACCCTGTGTCCAAAATGCAACAAAGGTTTCCTCTGAGCCAGGAAATGAGAGGCAGGGCCCAGCTCCAAGACCTCAAACAAAAAACAGGTGGGGCATGATGGCAGTTGAGATTACATCCAGAGAGTCTTTAGAAGCTAAATACTCTGATATGATCAGTCAGCAGAGAAGCAATCACATGCGAGAAAGGGATTACAATTGGGGAGAATACAGGCCTTTTAACCTAACAGAAGGGCAGTGTCCAGTGCAAGCAGCTCCAATATAATCGCCAGGTGATGAGGAGAGATGCAGAAAGTGGTGAATGGAGGGACTAGATAGGTTAACTGCTTAGGGAAGAGGGTTTGCATGCATCTCTACAGATGGATGCCAATGAGCATCTTGAGAGAGATAGAAAAAGAGAAAAACCTTGAAACAAAGGAGAAAACCTAAGAAACATCTGACACTGAAAGAGCATGACTGATAATGAGACTGCTACAGAACTTCAGAACCAGAAGGAATCATTGAATTCTTTGAGATTGTTGATAAAATTGTTGCAAGACTTGAAAAGCATCAGGAATCATTGGATTCCCTGAGATATGATAAGACTGATACAGGACTTCAAAATCTTCAGGAATTACTGGATTCCTGACACATGATGAGACTATTGCAGGACTTCAAAACTTGCAGGAATCATTAGATTCCCTGATACATGAAGTAATGGATAATAGATTGGTTTTGGACTATTTCTAGGACTTATAATTCCTCGTGTTGATTCATGTTGTTTGTTATATCACTACTAGCTTGTGTTATATTGCTATACCCCCCATATTAATGGATTATGTATATCTGTTTTTTTTTCCATTTAAAAATGATGCCTACCAAATTGCGACATATAATCTACATGCCAGAAGTCTGCTATTAATAGTACAACAGAACATTATCACCATATGGGAAAAAGTGTTTTTAAATAGATAATATAAAATACCTGAGATTGCGCGCTGTTGAAACAGAGCCAAAAGCTATCTCACTGGGGCCTCCAAATGAAGTACCCAGGAGAGAGAAAAACAGGGCAGCCAAAATAATGAAGTTTTAAGAGTGTTTATTGCTAGCTAGCGACTGAACCCCAACACCAACATGGGAGGGGTCAGTAATGAGTGGCCTCAGGGCCATATATTTATAGAAAGAAGAGACATCAAAATGTTTCTTGATACATTTGTCATAATAAAGGAATTTATATTCTAAACAGGAGGCAAAAAGTTATCACTCTAAGGGGGTCATTGTCAGGCAGCAGAAGCAGCATTTCTTTAAGCTTATCAGGTTGTCAAGGTCTCAAAACTCTCAGGACAGTACATCTGGGTTGTTAAAAATACCATCTGCATTAGGGAGTGAAAAACTAGCAATAGACTTGTAACTACAAAGATTTAGGATTATGTTTCTCACAGGCCCATTTTGGGGTGCTTTTCCACTTCAGACACAAGTTAAGAACCTTTGCTCTAAGACACATCAGATAAAGTCTAGATGATTTAATTCTTTATCAATTGATTTCAGTGACTCTAAGACTAGTAACATTCTTGATGAGACTAATTCTGGGATCGAGGGACTGATGTCCTATTTAGTAATTCTAGAACTCATGATGAATGTTGGGGAGAGTTGCAAAGAGCAAAAATGGAAGCAGTTTTAATGGTTTAAACTCCATTCCTTACTCCCCTTTCCCCTAAGCAAGCATATGTCCTGTTTTTTATGCTCTCATTCTTAATCAGTCTTAGAATGATGTAAGAAATAGGGTGAAATTATAGAAAGGACTGTCCCAACAAGCAAGAAATTGTAAATGAGAGGGCAAAAAGGAGAGCACAGACAACAGGAAGAGAAAGTGATTTATAGTGTCCACTTTTCTGGAATAGCTATTAATAAAAATATTTGTTCCTAAAGAACAGAAATATATTTAGATTATACAAATTTGTAACAACTAATTCAACAATTCCAAAGCAAATGGATCAATGTGGCATGAGGGATTCTCAAATAAAGACCCATAGTATCAAGAAACTCTATCCCATACGACCAAAGGATTCTATATTGTTTTTAGCCTTTCACTATTATGTAGGGGATGGGAGAGGGCAAGGGTATGAAAAACTACTTTATTGCTGAGGACCCACTATACTGCAATTGCAGTGATTTCTGATTCTTTTGGCAGTTGCCCTAAATGCTGTGTCCACCAGTATTTTATGGCATGATAGAGGCAAAATGGAAAGGGTCTGCGTATTCACAGAATCCTAGGTCCTTATTTTACACATAAGGAAATTGGAGCAGACAAAGGTTATGACTTTCTCAGGCTAATATATCTAATTATTATCTGAAACAGGCTATGAACATAGTACTGTTCTAATTCCAAGTCAGTATGTCTCCCCTCCTATACCATGCTGCCTCCCAAAAGTGTAAGTTCCCATTCATTCCTTTTAAATATTATTGATGATTAAATGATTGGAAATATATTTCTTTAGAAATAGAGTAAGATGCTCCCCAGAGGTAGCTGCCTTATCATGGTGGATGGATTTACATAGTTCAATGAAACTAAGAAGCACGACTTGTAGGGTTACTTAAAATGGACAGGACATAGTGAAGAACTCTGACAAAAGGTGATGCACTCAAGAAGAAAATGGCAAACTACTCCAATATCTTTACCAAGAAAACTTTGTGGACAAGACTAAAATGATAAAAGAAATTACTTTGGAAGCTGAGACCTCAAGTTGAAAGATGTCCAGGACAATTAAAAGTAGCTCCCAGACTAATAAAGCTAATTGTGCAAAGCTGAAAAGAAGCTCAGCTGAAGATATGCCTGATAATAAAAGGAAAGATTGATATTATAAATATCAATATTGCAAAGAACCTTAAAGATTAGACTTATGAGCCAAGATAAACTGGATGTGGTCACACATAAGATGGAAACATTAAACATCAACATCTTATATGTCAGTGAATTCAAATTGATGGCAATGGGTAAATTTAATTCAGTTGATTATTACATATAGTATTGTATGCAAGAATCTCTTAGAAGAAATGTAATAGTCCTCATAGTCAATTGTTATTTTGTCCTTTATTGTAGAAGAGAACAGGCTTTCAGGGAGATTTGATTTAAGTGAGGAAAGTCTAACTCACTTTCCCCTCCGGAGACATGTGGGTCCAATGACAAGATACAGATCAAGATGATGAAGATGCCCCTGAATATAATGGAAGACCTTGACCTTTTTAAGCTAAGATCTTCAACAGGTGTCAGTTTAACTGAAACTGTACCCATTCAGTGATTAAGGCTAGTCAGCAATTAAGGCAAAGAATCTCCTCTTTTAACTAGTATAAAAAAAAAAAATCTAATCCAATTCACTTCCATGAAATGACATCATTTCCCTGATGTCATGGTCCTCTTTGGTTGGCTAATTTTTTTTCCCCTGGGGCAACTGGGGTTAAGTGACTTGCCCAGGATCACATAGCTAGGAAGTGATAAGTGTCTGAGACCAGATTTGAACTCGGGTCCTCCTGACTTCAGGGTTGATGCTCTACCCATTACACCACCTAGCTGCCCCTGTCATGGTCCTCTTTGATAGCAAAAGACAATAACCTCTGTGAGTAAAGCTGGCCCACAAACTGGAATTGGTCAGCTGGCAGATTCCTTCCTTCCTTCCATTCTTCCCTTTCTTTGTCCACATAGGGTATCATACGTAAAAATGCTCTTAAAAGCATTTTTTTCCCTTTTCTTTTGGATCTTTAAACTTCCCCCAAGATATCTTAGAGTTTACTGGCTAGATTTCTTTCTTAAGAATCATGCCTTAAACCAAAACCAATTTGCTTCTCATTGGCTACCAATGAATCCTAGGCCAAGCATCAATTGATCGCTGTTTAAGTTTTGCTTGAGTCAGATTGGATGTAAATAGTAATCATTTCTGTTTCAGCCAGAAACTCTGAGGATCTCCCTCTCCCTCACAGTCAATATAAGAGTGAGAAAAGCAGCCCCACAAAATAACATTAATATCTCTTTGAATTCAAGGCAAACTATCACGAGGCAAAACAGTAATATAGTCTATACTTCTAACACAGATGCTAAAGAGGCCAAAGTTAATCATCTATAATATCTTCTAGAAGTAACATCAAAAAAAAAAGATGTTACATTCATCATAGGGGTTTGGAATACCAAAGTATAAAAATCAAAAGATAATTAGAATAGCAAGCAAAATTTGCCTTGGAGGATAAAATGAAGCAGGGAAGAGACAGAGTTTTCTCAAAATTATTTGCTTATCATAGTAAACAATCTAGTTCAACAACCCAAAAGGCAACTCTACACCTAGATTTCACTAAAAAGTCAATATGAAAATCAAATTGATTATATATACTTTGCAGTCAAAAGTGGAGAAACTCTATAAAGTCAGTTAAAGCAAGATATGTAGCTTATTGTGGTTCAGATCATGATCTTCTTATTACAAAATACAGACTTAAGTTGAAGAAAAAAGGGAAAACTATCAGACCATATAGGTAACCTAAGTAATATCCTTTATTATTATATAGAATGGGGGTGATGAATAGATTTAAGGAATTAGACCTGGTAGATAAGGTGCTTGAAAAACCATGGAGAGATTGAGAATACTATATAAGAGGTGACGATGACAACAACAACAACAACAAAAATCCCAAGAAAAAAAGAACAAGAAAGAAAAATGGCTGTTGAGGCTTTAGAAGTAGTTGAGGAAAGAAGGAAAGCAAAAAGAAAAAGAGAAAGGAAAAGATATACTCAATTGAATGCAGAATTCCAGAGAATAGCAAAGGGAAATAAGAAAGTTTTCCTAAATGAACAATGCAAAAAAAAAAAAAATAGAAAACATAAGAGATCTCTTCAAGGAAATTAGAGATATCAAGAGAACCGTTCAAGGAAAATATTCAAATTACTAAATAAATGCACTTATTTTACATGCCAGTAAGGTTATGCTTAAGATTCTGTAAGCTAGGCTTCAGCAATATGTGAACTGAGCAAAGCTGGCTGAATGCTTAACATAAAAAAAAAACTAAGATCTTGGCACCTGGCTCTATCACTTCCTGACAAATAGAAGAAGAAATTGAAGTAGTATCAGATTTTATATACTTGGTCTCAAAGATCACTGCAGATGGAGACTGAAACCATGAAATTAAGATACTTGAAGCATACTAAAAAGCAGAAATATCACTTTGTGGATAAAAGTCCATATAGTCAAAGCTATGGTTTTTCCAGTAGCAATGTAGGGCTGTGAAAGTTGTACTATAAGAAAAGCTAAGTGCTACATAATCAATACTTTCAAATTGTGGTTCTGGAGAAGACTTTTGAGAGTCTCTTGGATATCAAGGAGATCAAATAAATTGATCTTAAAGAAATTAATTCCTGCTATTCACTGGAAGGTCAAATATTGAAGATGAAGCTTAACTACTTCAGCCACATAATGAGAAGATGAGACTCTTGGGGAAAGACCCTGATGTCAGGAAAGATTGAAGGCAAAAAGAAAAGAAGACAGGAGAAAATGAGATGTATGGGTAGTGTCATAGAAATATTGAACATGAACTTGGACAGACCTCAAGAGATTGTAGATGATAAAAAGCCCTGGCATGAGATCATGAAGAGTTGGACAAAACTGAATGACTGAACATAGCACAATAACTATCTTTGAGAGATTTTTTTTTAAATTTGTAAAGAGCAAATGCTTTATTCCAGTGGTGGATTACTGAAGCACTGTATTCAATGTGGGGCACCATCCATTATGAAGGACAGCAACAAAATGAAACATTTGACAGGAAAGGGACAAAGATAATAAAGAGACTTTAAACACTGCTTAAAGGAACTGGGCATTTTATCCTGCTTAAGGAAAAAAAATTAAGAGAGGTATGCTTTCTATCTTTAAACATCTGAGGGAATTTACATCGGAGAGAATTAAATTATATTCAGCAGTTAATCAGTAGCTTGGAGCCCAACAAAGATAACTCTCAAAAGAATGCCATCTCTTTTATAAGATGAAGAGCATAATTCTCATAATAAGGTAATAATTCTGAAAAGTGAAACAGAATGTTTCATCTATGAAAAAAAAAAAGATTAAAGGTTCATTAACGTGGTTAATTCTCATAATGTAACATTAGATAATGTGTGAGAGCCATTTCAGCACTAAGATTTTTTCTAAGGTGAGTTTGCAAAAATTCAATTCAATAAACATTTATTAACTGACTACTGTGTGTATCAAGCACAGTGCTAAGTGTTGGAATACCAAAAGAGGAAAAAGATAATCCCTGCTCTCAAGGAGCTTGCAATCTGTATTCATAAGCAATTATGAGGTAAAAGTCTTAAAGCAAATTATCATATTATTTCAGCCTCTATTTTTCATAATTGACCTCTGTATTCATTGTTGTTTTTATGTTTTTCATACATCTCCAATGACACAAGTATTTATATTATTTTCCCAAGTACTTTGATATGGCTCACTTGATTTGTGAAATTGAAAAAAATTCTTTACCTCCTTAAACCTAACAAAACTATAAAAATATAAAAGCCTTTAGTTAGCTTATATGAGTTTGGTGCTTAGTAGAGCCTTTTAAAATTATTTAAATAATCTTGAATGATAAGGATAATATTGTAAACATAAAGGAAAAATGGAAACAATTTTAAAATTATTTTTCTCATGCCTCCATAAAATCAAATTTCTATAAGGTCAGTTACACTAATAGCTAAATCAGCTCAAAAATATATTAAATAGCTATTATGTCAAGAATGTTATGTTAATTGCATTGTTTATATGAATAATATCAGCCAAGACAGATGCTGCCCCTCTTTAAACTAATACTCACTCTAGTACTCATTCAAATTAAAATACAAAAGCATGTATTTAAAATCAAATAATAGTATATATCAATATGTTCCCAGCTTTTCTTTCTCTTTCCTCTACATACACATATAAAAACCCTCCAGTAAAATTAATAAGTACATTTCATAAAATTAAAGAATTTCAAATATTTAATAATAATAAAATTCTTAGGAGGAAACAAGCACATATGAAGTTTACTTACGGTCTAAATTGACTATTGTGGGTGTAGTATCACCTTCACCTGAAAAAGCAAACAAAGTATTTTAAAATTGATTTTAAAAAATACCTGAAAAAAGTCCTAAAATAAGTATCTAAGTAAAGGAAACAAAATACTTCAAATTACTTTACATATTGCTGTTATCCTCTCTTTCTCCTTTCTTTCCTTTCTCCTTCCCTCCCTTTTCTCTGTCTCTCTCAAATCCTTCCCTCTTGTATCCCTTTCTTTCTCCATCCCCCTTTATATAGACACACACAGAAATACATATATGTGCATATATTATATATAAATACATAAATTTAGCAGACAAGATATATTTGTGTATATATAATACCACCCAAATTTAAGACATTAGAATTCTTCAAAGTAATTATTAATTGTTATATTGGAAGAAATTAGATTGCTGTGTGTATTAGTACCAGATAATATATCTGCTTTCATCTTTTTTTTTTTAGTAGCCTACCAGGATTTGGTTTTTATGTCAGTTGGAGAACGAATTTACAGCATTTTCAGTTACATTACTAAAATTAAATAATTATTAATTTCTATTGAATTGACAAAAATGTCCAGTAATGGGAAATATATGATCTTTAGTAGGACTAAGTTATCCTAGAGGAAAATTATAGATAACACTGAACTAATCTGAACTAATACTGCACAAAGGTGCAGAACTATAAGAAATGAATATATCATATATATTATCTAAGAAAATCCAAATTCTGAATCTAAACTAATAATGTAGTGGTTATTTTATAGCTGAGTGGAAATTCAAGGTTCTATTTCATGTTTTCAGTATTACAAAATGGTGAGAAGTTAAGGGTGCTGATTTCTTTGGTAGATGTGTGAAACATTCATTTCAATTTCAAAAGATACTACTTTTCACAAACCCCCTGCCAGGGGTTAAATGCAGCAATAGTGACAGGACAGGAAGATGCTTGGGATAGGGAATAATTAAGCAATAATGAATGAGGCACAAGGCATTTCCTGGAGCTAAATGACTAGCTATTTGGAATTGATGGCCTATAGTGCAGTCAGGCACAATTAACAGTAGCTGGCTGTTAATCCCTGAAATTGCCTTGAACTCAAAAAAAATTAGCAATGGATGGAGGATAAGGGGGAGAAACATAAGGATTTCTTTTTCAGAGATGCAAATTTGACAGTTATATATTTTTAGGTATTTCTAGGTGATTAGTTCATATAAAAGACTTATTTTCTAATATTTAACTTAGAAACATAGAGGAAAGATTGGTAAAAAGATAGGAATATGAATTTCATCATTCTCTCTCTCTACCCCCATCCAGTTTTCCTTTAGCTTATTTTGAGGTGGATTTTGTCTTTGAGTTAGCTGTTGACAGCTTATTAGTTGGTATGGATAGGTGGTCTACAAATTGGGAGAGGTGCAGGCTAGGGAAATTAAAACATCAAGGTTATTGGTTTCTCCGCCCAAGTCAATTACTTGCAATTTTTAAAATGAATAGCTTTGTGCTCCCTTGGTTGCTTTGATGTGAAAGGCTGCAAGACAACAGAATTCTCCTGCTAGCATCTTGTGAAGAAGGTGTGATTTGCAAGGCCTGTGGTTTATTATTGGGGTTGGAAACAATATTTCATAATGTGAAAAGAGGCCTTAGTTGATTTAACTCTTTCATTTCATTAACACCAGATACATTTTTTTTTCCTTCTTGCTCTTTTTCTCTTGGAAAAATAACTCTTGTGTTATTAAGGATCAGGCTGTTTTTCTTAAAGAGAAGGAAGACTACCAAAATATATAATGAGCAAAGCCTTTCTTAATGATAAGGATTTTATAGATACAGATATAGATACACATATATAAAACATACACAGTATACATGGAAATCGATATATGTCTCATATATAATGACTTCCAAAATGGCAAAGCAAAATCTAAGCCAGTAATTCAGACATTTGAACTTAGCTTCTTCTTTTGCTATGACCAAATCAGCTAAAAGAACAGCTTCCTAATTAACTGCAGCCAATCCTGTATCTAATGACATACATTCTGGCAGTTTTACCTTGTGTATCAATCACTTCATTCACACTTATTGAACATCTGAATTGTTTTAGGTGCTAGGAATCAATACAAAAAGTGAAAAAGTCCTTACTCCCAACAATTTTACATTCTTTTAAAGAGAAAACATGTACATGTGCAAATACATACAAAATAAATGTATACAGAAAAAATAAAAAGGGATGGAGGGAAAGTAAATGGGAAAAAAAGCTGAAAATGCTTCATATAGGAGCTGATACTTCAGCTGCATATTGAAGGAAGAAAGGGACTCCACAAGAGATGAATCCAAAGTGCATTTAAGGCATAGAAAATTGCCAGTGTCAAGGTATGTATATGGGAGGTAGAGGACACAGATGTGAAGACCACAGAGAATTCAAATAAGAAGTTTGTCTTGATTATAGAAGGTATGAAAGGGAGTAATGTATAGTGAGCCTAGAAAAAATAGATTGAGGCTAGGTTTTGAAGTGATTTGAAATCCAAAGACACATATTTCTATTTTATCCCAGAGGCAAAAGACTTTTTTTTTTTATTATTCAGAGGAGTAACAGGGTCAGATTTGTACTTGAGGAGATTAATTTTAGTACCTTTGTGGCAAATGTGTGAAAAAGGGGAAGAGGTAAAACAGACAGAACAACTAAGAAATCATTGGAATAGTCTAAACAAGAGATGATGAAAGCATGAATAAAAGTATTAGTAAGGAGAATAGGTCAGATGTGAGAAGTGATTTAGAGGAAGAAATAATGAGATTTGTCAACTATGCTTTGTAGAGTTCGTCTTCATTGAATATGAAGATATCTCATGACTATATGTTTGTTCATTCATCTGGCCATTGACATATGCACACATATACATATTTTAGTTTGCTAAAGATTTCTATAAACTGTTGCTTAGAAATCAAAACTTCTGGGCTGCTATAATGAATAAAATTTATTTTGTAAACCTTAAAGTTCTATATATAATTGCTATATAAATTATTGTCACTTTTGTACTCTGGTTTTCAACCTCATTACTCAACTGATATGGTTCTTTCTAGTGTTGCCAGAGATCTCTTAACACATTTGATGAATTTTTTTCATATAATCTCATTTTAATTTCTCATGTCAAATCTGGGAGCAAGGTACTATTATTATTTTCATTTTATGTTCAAGAAAACTGAAGCAAACAGAGGTATTTTTGAGGCAAGTTCAAATCCAGGTTTTCCTGAGAGTACAGGACTCTATCGACTGAACTACTTAGCTTCTTCTTTTGCTATGATCAAATCAATAAAGGAAAGCTTCCTAATTCACTGCAGTCAAAGAGAGGTAGTGCCAAGCAAAGCAGGTTTGGTGTTGCTGGACTAATAGTTCACCCCAGAACCAAGAAAACTTGGGTTCCAATCCTGTATTTGACATACATTCTGGCAGTGTTACCTTGTGTATACAGTCATTACATCTCTCATTGCTTTAAGCAATTATCTAACTCTATATGTTACAAAAAAGAATACTGATCTGACCTAGCAGAAAGTTAGCTTACTTGGTAATTCCCCATAACAATGAAATCAGAGGGCTAATGCTCATTTTTTCTATTAAGACAGAGGTGATACAAAGTATGGACAAAGTAGAGAACTGCCCAGGGTACAACAAGCAAGAAAATATAATAAAAGATACTTAAATAATATTCTAATGGGGAAGATTTTTTTCCTGTCTAAAAAAAAACTCTTATGACACACATAGGCTTTATTTTATGATGATTTGTTGTATGTTTTGCAATGAAGAAAGTACAAAATCCTCCAAGGGATAAAAAAAAAAAAGAGAAAGATGGTCCCCACATGTGACAACAATATCTACAAAGCATAAATGCCTTATACAAAGATCTGGGATTCTGTCTTTCACTTAGAGAGGGTCTATGAGATTGAGAGGCAGTGGTATACCACAGTGTGCCTGTGCCATCTGTATTCATGAGAGTACCTCTTTCAGAATTGTAGAAGTCTGTATTATATTTTTATTGTTGATAAACTTGAAATGTTTTCAGTCATGTCTGGCTTTTGGGGTCTCCATTGGAAGTTTTCTTGGTAAAATGACTTGCCTCAGATAAGCATTTGAGTCCAGATCTGAACTTAAGTCTTCCCTATTCCAGATGGGACTCTGTTCACTATTGCCACCTAGCTGCACTGTATTATTACATAGACATTATATAGACATTATATTTACACCACAAATGGAAGGAAAAAAGGAAATATCGAATAAGGACAGGGAGTTGGAGAGATGTATCAGAACGAATGCAGAACAAAAGAAAAAGAGAGAGAGAAACAAGTTCTGGTTCTAAATTGGTAAATTTCATTAAAAAGCCCTATATATATGTTTTTTTTACTTGATAGAGATATACAGAATTTTGATGCTTTTTTCAAACATAAGATACTTTATTCAACAACCAGCTGATTCTTGAGGGTATAATTTATGAAAGATACACTACTAAAAATGGATTATCAGATTCACAAATCATTTTAGTTTTCTTTAGAATTACTTTTAAAACACAGCTCATAAACCTGAAGCTTATGGGGTCAATCTGTTTTTTGTTTGTTTATTTAAATATCCTTTTTTTTTTTTTAACTACAAGGTAGTGAAATGTAGGACATTTTTATTGGGTTATTTAAAATGCATATGGCTTTTCTTTGTCTCCCTAGCACTTAGCCCAAAAGCCCAGCAAATAGTAGACACCTAAAACTAATTCTACTGAGCTCTGGGATCTCATCCATGTGCATAACTCTTTAACAGTTCAAATTGCCACCTATCTATAGCTGCCTAAACTGTAAAACTCCACAGTATCATTAAAAGTCCTTAGGGCATAAAAATGACAATACATTGGTAAAAGCCATCCTAAGCTCTGGAAACAACTATTGCTGTTGTTTATTCCTTAATGTCTGACTCTTCATCACCTCATTTGGATTTTTCTTTGCAAAGATACTGGAATGATTCGTCTTTTTTTTTCTCCAGCTTATTTTCCAGATGAGGAACTGAGACAAACAGGAGTAAGTGACTTGCCCAGGATCACATGAACTCGGGAAGATGAGTCTTTCTGACTCCAGTTTCAGCATTCTATTTATAGCACCATCTGGCTATCCTGGAAAGTTCTACCATGATGAAAAGTTTTCAGATATGTTCCTAGCAAGTTACTATTTTCCAATGACCAACTGAATTAAGTATGCATAGGTAGCCTGGCCACTTGTTGATGACTCTTTGTGCTATAGAAATTAATGAACAAGAAAACTCCAAAATGACCACCAGATCTATACAATCACCTTTCCACTTCTGCAATACAGTGGTAAAGCAATAGAACAGAGGCAGAGCATGTGAAGAAATTATATCTATAAATATTACTACAATGGACACAGTATGATTAAAATATTTCTACTAGAAAAGATTAGAAGCAAGCACACTTACAGCGAGAGATTGGGCAGTAATCCCAAGGAACTAGCAAATTGCCTGTGTAACACCATGGCCCATGAGCATCATCATCAGGATTACGGCAGTAATTCTTATTCAGTTTACTAGCATCTGGTTCCCAAAAAGTATGTCTGTATAAAAACATGTTATAAACATCATAAGCTGTTCACTACAAGAAAACAAAGTATTACCAAAAAAAGAGTCCATAGCTTGCATTATAGATCTTAAATTTTTACCACTTATGTAAAAGTTCATGTATGTTTCAATGAATCCTTTCTTTAGAAACTTCCATCTTAAATTAGGGATATAAATGATTCACATACTTTCTATTTTATACTGTTGGAATCCTTTTCTGTTAAAAAGAAATATTTTAGTTAGAAATATAAAAACTAGGACAGATATGCAACTTTATTTTGCTATCTATTCTATAACCGCTGCTCTGAAGTGAAGAGGATGAAAGCATTCAAAATTCAAAAGCCTTCAAAGACAAAGAAAAAATATTCTATATCTAAATTCATATATAAATACATGGTTATCTGTATCTATTCAAATGTTTGTAGATTTTGCATCATTTGCAGTTATCATAAGGATATGAGCTTAAGTAATAATGAAAATTGAGAAGCAATCCAAAGGAAATCAGATTACAAAAAGTAAATGATATAATAAAAATGGAAAACAATCTTCATGAAAACCCTTAATTAATTTGTAATCTTCATGTTCATGAGGTACAATATTACTGAGAAGTAGGAGAAGACCTACTGCAAAGTATTATTTGAATAAGATTTTTATATGTGTATTTTATTAGACATAGCTAATGCAATTTAAGGTCATTATTGAGAAAGTAATAGTGTGCCTCTTTCAAGCATTCTCTTTCTCCTAAATTTTCATCCTTTCCTTATCTACTGCTTTCTTCCCTGCTGTGTATAAGCATATCCATTATCTTCCCCACCTTTGAAACTTTCACTGAATCCTAGTAACCCTGAATGCATCCTGTAAATCCACCTTTTTTCCAAATACCTAAAATAAAAAGTCTACCATCACTATCTACTTTATCACTCCACATGTATTTCTTAATTCCACTGAAACTAATCTCTTTAAGGTCATCAGTGAAGGAAGGAAAGGATCAATGTGTCTGTTATATTAATTCAGGCCCTTCTTATATTTCATCTAGCTTAGTGAAATAGTCTCCTAATTGATCTTACCAATCTCTTCCTCTTCCAATGCATTTTCATCATGCTGCCAACTAATAATTTTTAAGTCAGTTAGTAAAATTTTAATTATGCACTTAGTATGTGTTAGGTATAATGCTAAGTGCTAGGAACACAATAAAAGAAAAAAAAAACCTGTCGCTGTTCTCAAGGAGCACTCATTCTAATGGAAGAAACAATATTTTCAAAAAAAAATCATCTGCATACAAGACAAAGACAGTGCAAATAAAAATTAATCTCAAAGAAAAGGCACTAGCAGTGAAGTAAGGGAGAATGGAAGAAGAGCCTCCTGAAGAAGGCAGTATTTGAACTGAGTCTTGGAGGATTCCAGGAGGTGAAGGTGAGGAAGGAGAGTACTCCAATCATTGGAGACAGCCAGTGACAAGGTAGGTAAAGATTATATCTCTCCCTGCCCTAAAAGTTTTAATGGTTCTGTTGTCTTTAGGGTTGGGCAGCCACATAATGCAGTGGGTAGAATGCTGGCCTCAGACACTTGTGTGACCCTGGGCAAGACACTAAACTCTGTTTGCTTCAGTTTCCTCATCTGTAAAATGAATTGAAGAAGGGAGTGGCAAACCACACTAGTATCTTTGCAAAGAAAACCCCGCAAGGAGTTACAGAGAGTTAGACCCCACTGAAACAACTGAATACCACCACAACTACCACCAAAATTGCCTGTAAGATAAAATACAAAGTGCTTTGTTTTGCATTTAAAGTTTTACAGCCTGGCTTCAACCTATATTTCCAGACCAAATTCACATCAACTACCTGAATTTACTCTATGTTCCAGACAAATTGTTTTAATTTCTGCTCCTTAATCTAGCATTTCCTCATTCCTCCATACAGGTTTTTCTATGCCAGGAACCCTTTCCCTTCTCAATTCCATCTCTTGGAATATCTAACTACATTAAAGACTGCACTAAAGTGCCAGCTCCTACATGAGACCTTCCCTGATTTCCCCCCCACCAGTTGTTAGCATTTCTTCAGCCTTCTCTTGTACTCTAGAATATAAACTACTGAAAACAGTCTCTATTTTCATTTTTATCCTTTTATCTTCAGTACTTAAAACAGTACCTGGCATGCAATAAGTAGCGAAATGACTACCCCAAATCTTAAATCCCAAATTTCTGCCAAAATCATGTTCCTTCTCCTCCTATTCCTGAGGTTCTTATCACATGGTATTCTTATGTACAGTCTCTGTCTTACCTCCACAAGGATGACATTTGCTAATTTTCTTGACAGTGGGAAGTTAGTTGTTAGTCATCTATGTAATCCCTCCAAACATAGCCCCCTTTTTACTATAGCACATTGCCTTGAAATTTGTACTTCTCACATTTCCAAGTAAAGAATCATTCACATACTATATATATATATTTAATCCATACTTGTGTTATTACCATATGTTGATTATTCCATAAATAAAATTTACTCACCGGTGTAAGTCTTCCATATTCTTGTCCCACATGGAACAAGTTAGCCCAGATCTTGTTTTGGACAAATTTCCCATATAATTCTTGCCATTTCCACGATAACAGTCTAGTTTTTAAAAAATAAAATGAAAGTTGAGGGAGATAATCATTGAAGAAATCTATAGGAGAATGTAAGGATAATTATCTCTTTAAAAGCAACAAAATGCAATAAAAACATTTTTTAAAGAAACTATTAATAATATAAATGATTCAGAATACTCAAAGCCCAAGTCCTTTAATCTGGAACAATTATATGATACTTATTTTTTAAGCTAAATTGACAACTTAAACAAGTTCACCAGTTTTCTATATTAAAAATAAATAAGAAATATTAAGAACCACTGCAGCAATAAAAAATAAATGCATGTAGCATTAATTTTTAAGATAATTCTTTTGAGAATTGGAAAAGCCTATAGTAGTAATAAGAGAACTTGACAAGGAACCTAGACAGGGCTCTTGTCTATGTCGTTAATTCTTTGGGCAAACTTAGGTAGCTCATTTGGGGCTAAATCATCAATTCTTAAACTTTTATGTGTATGTATGGCTTTCTGGTGATACTTATGTGCTTCTTCTCAGATGAATGTTCTTAAGGGGAAAAAAATAATTGAAGGAAAATGTAATATATAATTAATGTTTAAAATTAAATTAAATATAAATTTAATTAATGTTGTGTGTATATGTATATGTGTGTATGAATAGACAGAAAGACAGACAGATAGAAAGAAATAGATATGGATATAGATAGATATAAAATTTCCTTTCCAACTTCATAGACATACACATTAAACCCCCTTCATCCCCACAAATTGTATTTTATATACCTGGGGTAGGAGTAGAACATCTGGGGATGTCCTCTTCAAGCATTATCTCTCTCCTAAATTTTCATCCTTTCCTTATCCACTGCTTTCTTCCCTGTATCCTTCCCTGAATCAGGGGTTAAGAACCTCTGATCTATTTTATCTTTAATATTTCTTTTGATGCTAATAATTCTAGAATATTCTTAGGCATTTCTCTAACATTTTTAGTTTTGGTCAAGTGAATACCATGCTTAACTTCAATATTTGTCTGGGCATTATCTTAATGCCATTTATTAAAAGTGAGCTTTTTATATGTACATATCAACAACTACATTGAAAGTGCCCTGGGGGTAGGGAATATGCCTTTTATGTCTTTTTATCTCATATTTTACCTATCACAGTAATTGAGCCCAATTAGCTTCTTAAAAAAATTGGCTGATAATCTGAATAATAGTAATAGCTAATATTTGTATAGTGTCTACTCTATAACAGTCACTATGCAAAGTACTTCACAAATAACTCATTTTAATCTCACAACAACCTTGGGAGGTACTATTATGCCCATTTTATATTTGACAAAACTGAGGCAAATGATAGCTAAGTGTCCTGCCCAGGATAACGCAGACAATATTTGAGGTCAGATTTGAACTTGTCAGACCACCACTTTATCCACTGAGTCACCTGAAATTTATCTTTTGTCTTATATTTAATTGCCTGTGTACTTGTCTATGTATCAACCCTGCCTTCAGTATAAAATAAAGGCAAAAACTATTTTTTTCTATCTCCAACATCTAAAACAGAGCTTTGTATGCAATATTAATAAGTATTTATTGAATATAATATTTTCTACAAAGTCATTTGTCTTTAATATGCTTTTCTGTTTTTCTTGAAGTCTTTCTTGGATAATTGACTTATAAATAACAATATGTAGAACTATATGTGCAGATCTCTTTGTGCTGCATCTAATAATCCATACATTTTGCTTAAACATTCAATATAAGAAAAGAAATTACATATATGATTGTTTTGGGAAATTAGGTTTCATTAACTAAAGTTTAATTGGAAATTGTATTTGACAGTATTATTAAAATAGTTTCTTAAATATATTATTTAAATTAACTGAATATATAAAAAATAATCTAATATTGAATTAAGATAATTTTAGAGTGCCTTACATTTATAATTTGAAAATGAACTATCATTACCATGGGGTAGATTCAGAATCTATAAAATTGATCTCTGCTAAGTTTAGAACATAACTACAATTTAAAAAAAAAAATCAGAGATGTCAACTTATTTTGTTATACCAATATAATTTAATTGCAATTTGATAGTGATTATATTTATATAGAGATAAGCATTTCTAAACTTCATAGTTAGCCCCAAAGGTTTTCTTTCTCCTCTATTTTTCCCCTTCAGAGAACTACTAAGAATGTTTAAGTGTGTGAACTTGATTCACTGATTCTTGAAGTTTTTATGAAAATTCCCCATCAATGTGATAGAAACTTGGAAAATAAATGCTTTTTTCCTACCAGAAAACTGTTTTGCTACTGTTGAAACATTCTTGAGCTAAAAATAAGGTTTTTGTACAGCTCTTAGTTGGTGATATTCCAAATAATTCAAAAATAATGAATCTCAATATTGAGTCAAAATCTTTTTATATATGCTATATATATATATATATATATATATATATATATATATATATAATTTCATTATATTTTAATAAAATGTAAAGCCCAATAATAATGAGAAAATATGTCTCTAGTACTTCCATATAGATGTTGATCTCTAAATCTATTTCCTTTCTCAACTTCTTCCTAGACTTCCAATCAATTATTCATTTAATGAGTCAGCAAGCATCTATTAAGTACTCACTACATACCAAGTATAGAAGATAGAGAAAAAGCAAAAAGTCAAGGAAGTGATAGGTATGTAAACTAGACCATAAAAGATGAATGCTGATGGAAAGTAATTCATGTTTTCAATTGCCTGTTAAAGGCTTTCACCTGAAATATTTCATTGGCGAATTCAAACTCAACATGCCTCAAAATGAATTCATCAGCTCCCATTCAAAACTGCCCTTCCTACTAACTTTATCTCAATTAATGATACTCAATCCTTCTGGTACCCCAGTTTCTCTGGTGCATAACCTTTGAATCACCTTTTGCTTTTCTTTCTCCCTTAGCCCATTAAATCAATCTGTTACTAAGTCCTATTGTTTCTATCTTCTCAACATTCCACACTGAAACCATGCTAGTTCAGGTCCTCCTCCTAACTCACGTAGATTATTACAATAGTGTTCTAGATTGATCTTGTTTCCATTCTATCATCTCTGTAGTCCATCAGTACCTGAGTAATAAATCTTCCGGATATACTTTTATTGTCATTTTAAAATTAATAAAAACTTTTGTGGCTAATAAATAATAGAGCTATTAAAACTTTTAAATGGCTATCAATTATCTAGCAATGAAATTTTATACTCCTGGTTCTTCACCATCTAGTTCTAACACTTTGGCTAACTTTATCTTTTCATTTGCTTTCAAGTATTTTGCATTCTAGCCAAAATAATTCTTTCCATATCCTTTTCTTCTCTTCATTGACCTGTTCTGAGACTTTGCTCATATCACTTTCACACACAAGTTAGACTCTTTCCCTAATTCCAGACTTCTGTCTCCACTAATGTTCTTTCCTTCTTCAGTATCTAATTCAAAAGAAATACTTCTTTCAGGAAGTGAGTGCTGCCTCAGCAGATCTCTTACAGCATTTTCTAATTGGCCCTCATCACTTTCTTTCTTATAGGTTCAATATCCCTCTGGCCCATCTCATTGCACTATAAACTACCTAAAAGAAAAATCATGTATCTCTTTGTATTTCCAGTGTCTAGCACAGAGCCTGGAGAACAGTAAAGACTTATTAATGCTGGTCAAATTGAATTGAATACACTGCATATATGCCTTAAAGCAGTTTAATACAAATCCAAGGCTCATACTAATTTCACTCCAACCCAACACTAACCCCATTTTCAAAATCAATTTTTGTGAATATTGTTGAGTAGATGATAGAAAACACAGAAGTTACCAAATCTTCTTTTAAAATAATTTGTTTCAACTTCTTGTTTTGACCATTACAAGAATATCTAAAGAACAGTAAAAACTGACTGGAGATTCAACTGCTTTCCCATTCACAACCTTCTTTCTTTGTTATTAATGACTAATAACACTGATAAAATGGTGAAAGTAGTTTAAAAGAGAGTTAGTAAAAGTAATGGCTGTCATTCTTCTTTTTGTATTCTTAGTGCCTACTACTGTGCTTTCAAAATAGTAGGCTTCAAAGATATATTGGTCAAGCTGAATTAAATACACTGGACATGTGCCCTAAAGTAGCCTAATACAAATGCAAGTTTCATATGGGAGGAGACAAAGGATCTTGGGAAGATGGTGAAGTAGGTCATTAAAGTCCAAGCTCTCCAGATTTCTACCACCAATATGGTAGATTTATCGGAGAACTATGGAAACCTCCACCTCCCAGACTGTGTGGGGAGTCCAGGATCTGAGACTGGGAGGATTGGGGAAACCTCTGGAGAATAAGAATGCCAGGCCTAGCTGTGCTGCAGAGACGTGACTCTGGATGAGAAGAAAGCAGTAAACTTTTTCTAAGTGCAGAAGCAATGGGGCAGGGAACCTAATGACTATGGATACTTGACTGAGGGTAGAGTTTTGTTCTGGGGTTTCATGTCAGGGGAAAGCTGAAGTGAAGCCAGAAACACTATCCCCACCTTACTCCCTACTACTTACACTAATAAGCTCTCTTTAAAAGGAAAAAAAAAGGGGGGGCAAGTAGAAGGAGCTCAACTATAGAAACTTACTAGAATAGGGAAAACCAGGGTTCATCTTCAAAGGAAGACAATGATTTTTTTTAAATCTCTTCTACCCCAAAGAGTAATATTAAATAACTACCTGCCCAGAAAGAATTTATAGAAGAACTCAAAAAAGACTTTAAATATCAAATGAAAGAACTGAGGAAAAACTTTAAAAAAATTAGAAGTACCATTCAAGAAAAAATAAGATTATGAAAAGAAAGTCAATCAAATAGAAAAGGAGATCCAGAGTTTTGAAGAAAATAATTATTTGAAAATTAAAATTGGGCTTATTTTAGGGGAATTTACAATTCCCCTAAAGGGGAAGGGGAAGCCAATGAAGCTATAAAAAATAACAAAACAATATAAAAAAAAATAAAAAATTAGAAGAGAATGTAAAACATTAAAAAAAAAAAAAGCAAGTCTGGAGAACAGATCAAGAGAAAACATAAGAACAATCAGAATACTTGATAGTTGTGATTTTAAAAAAACCTTGACACAATATTATAAGAAATAATCAAAGAGAATTCATCTGAAGAGATAGAATAAGAAAGGAAAGAGAAAATAGAAAAAAATTCACTAATCACCACTTCAAAGAGATCTTACAAGATAAACACATAGGAACATTATTGATAAATTTTGAAACCCCTCAGATCAAAGAGAAAATTTTACAAGAAAGCAAAAGAAAAGATTCAAGTATGCTGGAAGTACAATTAGAATTGTATAGGATTTATCAGCAGCTACAATAAAAGATTGCAGCCCCTGAATATTACATGTCATCAATCAAAAGAACTAGTTCTGTTCCTAAAAATATCACATTTAGCAAAAATTAAACATAATATTGAATGGAAAAATGGAGATTCAGTGAACTCAAAGATTTTCAAGATTTTGTCTCAACCAAACCTGAACTCAATAGAAAATTTAAATAGCTAATATCAATGATTAATTTCAAGATTCTCAATAAGGACAAACTGTATTTTATATGTGGAAACTGAACCATATGTCTAAGATTGACATCAATGATTAAGTAATTCAAAAGAAAGATTGGGACAGAGATGAGCATGTTCTGATTCTAAAAAATAAAACTGTCTAGGAAAAGATAAAAATAGTAATTAGGCTATATGAATGAGATACAGAGGAAGAACTGAAACAAAAGCATTAGATGAAGGAGAAGGGCTGGTGGTTGTAAAAACCTACTCACATGAGGAATGGGTTAAATAGAGAAGATTACATACATACATACATATATATATATATATATATACATATATATATATATATATATATATATAGGATAAAATGGGTTATAGTGAAGTGTGTAGGTTAATGGCAATGAGACTGTGTAGACTAATGGGAAAGGGAGTAAAAAAAGCAAAGAGTAGTATTGGATAGGTATAGATATAACAGGGTGTTTATATTAATGGGAGTGGGATAAGGTATGTACATTAATAGGAAGAGGATAAAGAAAGAGGGAAAGGGTAGAAGGAGAAAATAAGAGAGGGGAAAATGTTTTGTAAAGTAAAAATAAAATTAATGAAATTTAAAATAATAAAAGGAAAAAAGAGAAAGCATTGAGGTAACTTACATAAACTGATTTTAGCTATATCCTGAACAATTCAGACATGCATTTACTATCATGAATTTGTCCATGTTGCTATCTATAGAAAGAAATACTTCTCTGTTATCCTTACAAATATACATCAGATAGTTGTAAACAGATAGGAATAGAGACAGTACTTGTGAATTCATTACTTTAGAGAAGTCCTAGATGGGAGGAACCTCTCTATCAATGCAAATTGGTATCTTCTCTGTAATTATAGTCTTACAGAGATTATGTAGATTATTAAGAGGCTTGCCTAAGATCATACCACCATGTTGTGTCAAGGAACTTGAACCTAGAATACTCCTGGCTTCTAAACTATCCCTCTATGCACTATGCCATGCTCCAAAAAAATAGACAGTTACAAATGAATAAATAAATGATAAATATATAAGAAATAAATATATAATATATAGTTTAAAATATAGACATGTATATTATTTTATACGTATATATTGAAGCACCTGTCATTAATTTTCTCTTCAATTTATTAACTCTTACCTAATTTAGTACACAAAATGAATAATGCATAAAATGTATAATGATTCTGTACCTTGTTGATTTGAAACATCACACTTTGGAATCTGGGAACAATAGCCAATTCGAATGTTTGGATCTGTTGTAAAACACCAGGGTGATTCAGCCCCATCTGGATTTCGACAGTAATTTTCTCTTAGGTCTCTAGGGGAAAAAAAATCATGTTAATGTAAATTTAAAGTTTCATGTTCATGTTCAATGTTCAATACTCTAATTCTTCTAAAAACTCAGAATTCCTGAGATAGCATTTGTAATATTTTTTTAAAGACAAATGCAATTTTGTGTTGAATTTATCTTTACTTTATATTAAGCTAAGAAGGGTCATAGTTAAGGGTGATAATGGATTTGATGGGTAAGGTATGTTATTCCTTTAAACATTTTAAGATGCAATATAATATAGACAAGAATTGAATTTGGAGTCTGTAAATACTTTTGAATTTATTATGAATGTTTTAAAATGGGAACATAAATAAAATTCAATAACTTTAACAAATATGCAATTGGATTTACACAATTCTTACTTTCAACTTCTATACATTTTCACAAACCGCCCCCCCCATAGTTTGAAGAGATTCTTTCCATACCTATATCAGTAGCCTTCCTTCCTTCAAAACCCAGTTCATGTGCTATCTCTTCCATAAATTCATTCTGATTATCTGAGGAATTATAATTCCCTTTTTTGGAATCCACATGTATTTTTGTTGTCTTTTTCTATACATTTATCATAGTTTAATTTGTATTATAATTTATGTATATATCTTAATCTCCCATGAGACTGTAAACCCCTTGAAGACAGATTCTGTCTTTTATTTCTACGTCCACTGCTTTGTGTATATTTAAACTTTGATGGATATACAAAAATATTAGAATATTTCCTATATCACTCCATAAAAGCTATACACCTATGTATCCTACCCAATAGGATGGATGACTTCCAAATTTTTGTTAATATTATTGGAAGTCAATATAGCACTTGTATTATATACCTTTTGAGTATAATTCTCCTTTTATAATTGGGCTACTACCTTTTCTGGTCATGTATATTCTTAATGACATTCTCATATCACATATATCATATTCAAAGCCATTTTTGGCAATATGCCTGTTTTGTCTGCCAGGTATCATTTTGTTACTCTTGGGGCCTCCTATAATTTTGATTCTTTTGAGATTATTGTTTTCTATTATTTGTAGAAATAAAGGGATTCTTGGTCTGATAAGGAGTGAATCAGATCACCTTCACATTCCCTTTTACTATTTAAATATTGTAATATTGATATTTAGAGACAATTAAGTAGTGAAATGAATATAATATCAGATCTAGAATCAGGAAGAACAAATTCAAATATGGCCTCAGATACATACTAACTGTGAGACTTTACACAAGTCACATAATCTACTTCAAGTTTCCTCAATTATAAAATGTGAATCATAATATCGGTGACCTTTGTAGAATTGCTTTGACACTCAAATGAGATAGTATATATTACTATAAGAGCATCAGAGAACACTTGGAACATTGTAGAAGTTTAAAAATTCTTATTCCTATTATTGCCGCTTACCATTGGGCTTTGACAACAAAGAGGAGCTTAGCATCATTAAAAATGCCTCACAGTTTCTGAAATGTAATCCAGCTCCCTCTCTTCTGCCTGTCTAGTTCTGAATCTAATTAATGGTCCATCTCTAGATTCTCTTCATACAGCCATATACCTTTACTTAAAGTTAAACTATATTTTCATCAAGTTTAGGTTTTATCTTCTAGAATGGAAGTGACTGTATATTTTCAATACTTCTGGTAATTAAGTGGAACTCATTTATGAGAACCTATAATGTTTCAGAGCTCTATGAAATCATTCATCATCTATGAGCAGGAGAATTAAAGAATAATAATAAATAGAGAATGTCCATTATATCTGGTTTTATGTAAAGACTCCTCCACAACTGGCAAATTCCTTTAAAAAAAAAATGTATCCCCGTTACCTTTCACATGACAGCTACTTTAAAACTTTTTTTTAACATACTATTCTCTTTATTTTATCAGAAATTTAATTAGGAGAGCAGAAAGGTTCTATACTTATTTATAGTAATTTTAGAAACATGCTGAAATACTAAATGGATTAACATAATTATAGAAAATACTTTCAAAATTATAATTGAAGCTCAATAACAAAATGTGGTTTTAAAAATGGATACTTCTGGGAATTTTACCCTATTTCTTTGCTTTCATAGATATTACAAATCAGTGATTATTAATTTTATTGTAAGATTTCATATGTTCTGATTACAAAAGAAATTAATTCAGAAACACTTCAAAGTGTACTGCAAAATATGATTTTTTAAAAATCTAAGTGATTTTATGTGGCACACTTATTTATACCTAACAGGCCTACCTGAATTAGAAAACTTTTTAAAGGAAAGAATGTACAACTGGCTATAATATTCAACAGTGAAGCTACCATATCATCTACCCAGTTTCAAGCTGACAACCACTGCTATTACATCTTTCATTTCATTTTTCTAACTGCCTTAAGTCTTAGCACAGACTGTTTTATTTAAAGATGTAAGAACATTGATTGCCAAAGTTTCAAACTCATTGAATGGCATGTGTTCATAATTTGAGACCAAATTCAAACCTTTGCCTGCTCTAGCCCTTATGAAAAAGCCAATTATTAAGAAAAAATTAATAAGAGTAAAAGTCTCTTTCTCTGTGACACCACATACTTACAATTTTGATAAATTATGTGTGAGCATGAAATGTGTATATTAGATTTCACATAAAATGTGCTTACTTTACAATTTTAAACAAATAAGTATTTGGTGAAATAAGATTTGAGTTTTTTTATTTAATTTGACCCAAAATAACTAAATGAAAGCATGAGGTACCCAGTAACCCTGCATACTTGCCAATGCCAAATTCTGTGTAGTGTCTGAGGTGAGTGTGTCTAAATTTGGAAACACCTCATTAATCGGGTTTAAGGTAGAAAAGAAAACTAGAATCACCCTAATATTTTCCTCAATTCTTTCCTCTCTATTGAAACATGAATTGTGTACAGTTGCTAATGAAGTGGGACTAAAGCAAAGAGCTAATTATGTGATTCATAATGCTTCATCTCAGCCGGTATCATTAAATAATATACCTTGGCAAAGCTTCATTTAGAAAAAAGATTCAGCATCTGGAAGAAAGAGCATTTTAATGGCACTGAAATTTGATGTAAAATATTTCAAAAATAATAAGAAACTTACCAATGTGCCACTTTCTGTCAGGCCAACACACTATTAACAGAAGAACTTATGAATACTCCATGGCAAAATCTTAAGTTAGACAATGTGGTTTTCATTCTTTATTTAAATTTTTTTTGTTTGCATTTGTCTTAGTAAATTAAAGGGTAATTCTTCATGAAATAATAGTTCAAAGGCTAAGAATCTGATGAATTTCGTAGACCCCAATTACTACTTTGGCTTTCATAATTCACATGGATATGAAATATATGGGTTCAGATCTATGCTCATTCTATTTTCTCTGGAGGAAAAGTCAGTTGGGTGTTTATCACATAGTCTATATAGTAATCTCTTAAATATATATCATACTCTAACTTTAATCTAGAATAATTTAAGTGTTTCCCTTCTCTTTTTATAAGTATCTTTTGTCTTTCCATTTTGATTTTAATTCCTAATTTTGTGACATCTTGGTCAATTACAATTCATGATTCATTATGTAATCATGAAATGAGGGAAATATAGGGAAAGGGCACTAACAAGTTAATAACAAAATAATAAACTTAGTATGAGCTCCACAATAGTTCACACATAGGAAAGGTGTCTGTGGAAGGGTGGGAATCAGATTGACCAAAGTACTTGTAACAGCTCTGCTACTTAAAACCTGCCAGTTTAAGGTCAAATATCTATTTCTTGAAATATTAGAATCTAAAATTTTCCAAACATTTAAATTTAAGAAAAAATAAAAATATCCTTAATCAAAATTTAAACAATGATAAAGAACCTTAATTATGTGTATTATATTTAATAAAGAGAAGATATTATTAGTAATGTTATATTTTTGAGAGCAATCATTTTATCTTTTAGCAACTATGATCAGTTTAAACATATATGACATTATGTTCCATCTTATAATAAAAAGAAACTAGAATATAAGTAATGTCATTTAACATTATAGCCATATCATTGCAATTCACATTAAAACTAGTTTTCTTTAGTTTAAATTGCTCAGATAATTACTTTAGTTTCCCACTTAATGTGATTTACTTAGATTTATTCTGAGAAATTTATTTGAGCTTTAAATATTTGCATATATTTAAATTATTGTAGTTTTCAAAGATAAATTCTTCCCCTGCTATAAAATTATGTCTAGAAAAGAAAACCCCATTTCTTTTTTTTGGGGGGGGGAATATTTTCCTCCAAAATCAATCTGCAAAATCAAAACACATCTAAAATTTAGCATCATTGCATCAAAACATATGGGGAGGGGAAGGGGGTGAGGACATGTTAACGTTGACTACCCTGTCTCTTCCTTCTCAAAGTACATTAAATTGGCATGACAAGTAATATTTTTCATTAAATTATACATACTTGCACTTAAAGTTCTCAGGAGTTATATCATGTTGATGAGGATACTGGGTGTCCCAGCGCTGGCATGGAATTCCATTCCATATTGTGTTGACAGTACCTCGATAACCTTCTCCTTGACCTCTGACACAATGGGTTGTTTCCATAGGAATATCACTATTATTCATAGTACTATGAGCTATTTAAAATAAAGGATGGAAAAAAGTACTCTTGTTAATTGACTTAGTTGCTCTTTCAAAGTTCAATTTTATTAGTGGTGTATTCTTATCATTTTAGAAATTTCTTAAAGTTTGGGACTTCATTCATAATATCAAATAACAGTTATAGGTAGTATCCTTCATTCATATTTTCCCATGAACCCAAATCCTAGAAAACCTACCACTGACTTTCCTGAAAATAAAATGTATGTGGGCATATAGACACATACAAATGCATGTATGAATATGTGTGTACTTACAAATAACATATTACCCCTATATTTAAAATTTCACAGTGCTAAAATTAAGTTGCTCCAATGTTCTAAAATTAAGAACTTTGCAATGTGTTTAGCCAAGATCTTGACTTTAAAAAAATAATTAATAAGCTTATAAATGCCATGGATATTTGCACTTAAAGTGCTAATGTAACTTTTTGCTAGTGTTTTAAAGAATACTTTAAATATTCCTTTCATTCATATTTTTCACATTGTATCACAATGCAACATTATCGTATCTCTTAACATTAATTTCTTCAGTCATTTTCTAAAATCTTCTATAGTACTTCCCACTTTTCTTGGAGGTTATGAAATGCAGTAAGAGAATAAAAATTAGAAAAAATCAGTTTTTACTGCAATTTAAGTCTTCATTTTTGGCATTACATCGATTCAGTTCTTAGAAAGCAAATAGTCATCTGCCACTTTAAAAATAAGATCCAAAATATATTGAAAAACTATATCTGATGCTTTCCCAAATAATTACTTATGTATTCTTCTTAAGTCTCTTTACTCTAGACAATTTACTATCTAGACTACCTCTGTCTATGTATTTTCCCTAATTTGGATGTTTTGTTTTACAAATACCAGGGGACAAATGTTGCACATAGAATGCAGGGATCCAAGTCATATTTAATGGAACATGTTTAAACACCCAATCAATTCTGCTCCTCCAGATTCTTCTGCATGAGAGATAAGCAAAGAACCAATAGGAATGTTCTGCATCAGAATTTCACATCTATGCAGCAATCCTGAACCAAAATGACAGAGAAAAGACAAAATGAAATCTGGCTTCAGCAATGGAGAACTGAAATGGATTTGCCTTGTTATTAGGCATCTTGTCCTGAGCAGATCCTTAAAATATATGTAAGCTACTAGAGGTCAGGAATTGTTTCATTTTTGCTTTCATATCCTTTACATCCATATTGTATGTGACACTGAAGGTTATTAAAATAAACACTTGTTCATCGACTGATCATTACAGAATATTTCATGCAGAAGCATTAAGAGATTACAACTTTTTCTTATCATTTTTATTCATTTCTATATTGGAGGGCATTTTTCAATTTGGAAGATTATTCCCAGAAGAGTCGATCCCAAAGTAAAATTCCAATCATAAACATTATCCTTGGATCTTCACCCTTTTACCACACACAACCATTCAGTTATCAAATCTACATCTCTTTTATTTTATACATCCTCTCTATTCATATAACCTTCACTGTCTTGCACCTGGCTCCATCATATTCCTATTGGTCTCTCCTCTTCAACTCTCTTCCTGTACAATCCACCCCAGACACATACCCAGCAGTTAAAGTGATCATTCTAGACAGCAGTTCTGATTTTGTAATTCTCAATACATTGTATTAATCAAATCAAGTCAATAACATAATGCTCACTGGGTACAAAGTCCTATGCTCAAGGCAACAAGTACAAAAACAAGTCTCTACTTTCAAGAAGTTCACATTCTGATGAGGAAACAACATGCAAAACAACTTTGTAAAAAGACTAACTTCGAAATAATCTTAGAGAAAAGGATCCAACATCTTCTTATAGAAGGTTGGATTTTAGATGAGATTTAAAGGAAGCCAGGAGACAGAAAGGGAAGGGAAGGGAAAGCATTTCAGGAATGGAAATGCTCCTGGGAAAAAGCCAATGAAAAGGCACCAATTCAAGAATTGGAATCACTTGTGAGAAGAACAGCAAGGAGACTAGTATCACTGGACTACAAAATACCAGAAATGGAGTAAGGCATAAGAAAACTTATAAAGGTCAGATATTTCTAGGTAATAAAATAATGATTTAAAAGACAAACATGATTTTACTTTTTTCCCCATAGGCAACATAGAGTCATTGGAATTTAATGAATAGGAAAATGGCATAGTCATGATGTATGCTCTAGGAAATTATCTTGATAGCTATCTGAGTATAGGATGGATTGCAATCGAGAAAGGCTAAAGAGTAGGAAACCAACCAGAACCTCTAGGATCACATAAAAACTCCTCTGTTAAACATTTAAAGCCCTTCACAACCTGGACCTAACCTACCCTTGCAGCCTTGGTATCCCTGTCCTGCATTTGATGGTTCAGTCAAACTATATTCCTTACTGCTTCTTATATAGTACATTCCATTTACTATCTTCTTACCTGTTCATTGGGTATGCTTCATGCCTAAAATGTATTTCTTCCTCCCCTCCACATTTTAGAAAACTTGTTTCCCTTAAGACTGAACTCAAGAACTACTACCTATATGAAACCTTTCTGGATTGATTCAGCTTCTAATGCCCTTTTCCCCAAAATTGGGTGATTTTTATTTGTTTATAGTCTGGACACATTTTTGTATGAACACCTCTTATAAAAGAATATAGGGTAGTTGAGGGCATAGACGGCTTCATTTGTTCTGGGTTTCTCCAGAATTTAACATGGAGCTGTGCTGTGTCCTGCTTTCTAGACTCCTACATTTGGGTGACAAAACATACTGTTGCTTTCTAGAGCCCCCATGCCAGAGTGATTAAAATATCCTGCTTTCTAATGCCCCCAAGTTGGGGTGACAAAACATACTGTGCTTTCAAGAGCCCCCACATGGGGGTGATTAAAATATTCTGCTTTCTACAGCCCCCAAGCTGGGGTGACAAAACTTACCATGCTTTCTAGTGCTCCCATGCCGGGGTGATTAAAATATACCATCTTAGTGGAAAAGTGATGAGGTGGGACTCCTGAGGATGCTGGGAAAATGGAGTCCCTTTATTCCAAGGACTTTTTTTCCTTTTACACCCTCATACTCTTGTATAACAAAACCCTGGGCACATGCCAAGTATATACTGCACATGTGGGACCACATAAACAACTTGTTATTTTATGTAGTTTGCCATCTGATGTTACTTTTCTACTCTGCTTCTTTCACAACACAGGTTGTCACTGCTCCCCTCAGGAAGGTCAAGAGCTCTTACGGGAGATGGGGAACCGAACTTGACATAGTTAGCAGGTTCCCTCTGGGCTGAAGGGTCTTATACGTCACCCAGAGTTCCCCCACTGTCTTTGTCTCTCTACAATGCTATGCAACTATTGGGTACTTAATAAATGCTTGCTGAGTGACTGAATGTAACTAAAGTCTTAAAAAGAAAACCCATTTAACTTTAAAACAAATAAAATGGAAACTGATTAATAATATAAAATCATTGTTATGCTATTGCAGAATGTATTGTTTGTTTTTTTTTTTACTAAAATTGTTTTTCAATTTCTATCTCCATGCTACATTTTTGCAGAATGAAATATACATCAGAGAAATATATACCACCTACAAGTAAGGTAATACAGAGAAGCCTGCATGCTTGGTATTTAAAATACTCTGCTAATACATAGATACTGACCATTAACTGGCAAAGATAACCAAGAACTGATTGTACATGGAATCCAGTTCTAAAATGCAACTAATGCAAGACAAACAAATGAAAGAATTAGAATATTGCTCTTTGTGTAACTGATGTCCCCATGTTGATGCTGGTAGTTTGTTGTTATATGAGTTCAGTAATGTTATCCAGTGATGCTTTGGAGTTAATTAATTATATTGACAGGAGAACTATAGCATCTATATTACTTCAAAGATAACCCTACATACAGACCATTGCATTTTTAATATTTTAAAATAGCTATAAATGGATTAAGACATAGTATAGTTCAGTGGAAAGAGCTCTAGTTTAGGAATGAAGAGTCCCTCTGAAACTTATTACTCATATGAACTTAGTATCAATAGACCTCAGTTTCCTCACTGATAAAGTAGACTAAATGATCTCTAAGTTCTTTAACTCTAGGTAGTAGATTGATGCACCTATAATCCTTTAATTTAATGAAACAGGGGCAATATATAATAGAACTTTATAAGTTGAGACCATAAAAAAGATACACATTTAAGATTACTTGAAAATACTTCATTTCTAATTATGAATTATGATATGAATTAAAAGAAAGTTAATTACTATTGAAAAACATAATTTAATTTACTTAAACTTGTAATGGTATCATTTAAAAATATTTATCCCCTATTGTATAGAGATACATGCTTTCATACTTGAGAGCTCAGTCTTGCCTCCAAACTCCTTCAGTGGGGGCAAAGGTAAGGAGAGAAAAGATAAAAAAGAGTATGTTCACCTGGAATATTTTGAAACTTACTCTCTGGTCCTGTGAACTTATCTTCAAAGATCCCATTAGTATGTATAATAGGGATATTTGCTAGGCAACACTCAATACCATAGAAAAAAGGATTGCTGTCAGATAATTCTGTGGTGAGCATGGGCTATAAAGTTATACAAAATTCCAAATGTCAAAGCAAGTAAAAAAAAAAAAAAAAAGATTTTTCTTCTCCCACATGCAGGGTGTCTGTAGAAGGCCACAGATAATGGGGGGAAACTCTGGGTGAGGTATAAGACCCTTCAGTCCAGGCAGAACCTGCTGACAATAGCTTTGGCTCCCCATCTCCCTTAAGGGCTCTCAGCCTTCCTGAGAAGTCAGCGGGCAGTGACAACCTGTGTTGTAATTAAAGCAGAGTGATACCAAGTGGCAAAGAATCATCTACATACAATAGCAATTTGGTTGTGTGGTCCCACATGTGCAGTACATAGTTAATGCATGAGTAGAGTTGCTAAGATTATGTAAGGGTATTAGTTGCTATGATTTTATATAAGCCTGAGGGAAATTGAAATAAATGGACTCTATGTTTGACCATCCATGTGAGTCCCGCCTTATCAATCCTCCTCTTAAGATAAAGGACTTGGGCTGGTACCAAGAAGTTTTACTTACCAAGTAAGTTTTCTGCCTCAAACCCATCCCCACTCTAGTCTAACCTCCATTCAGCTATCAAAATGATCTTCCTAAAATACAGATTTGTCTATATCAATCCACTATTCAGTAACTTATAATGACTCTCTATCACCTCCAGGAACAAATAAAAAACAATTCTCTGGCTGGCTTTTCAAGCATTTCATCCTAAATCTTTCCTACCTTTCCATTCTTCTTATATCTTATTCCTCTCCTTATAGTTTGCAATCCAGAGACATGACTTTTTTGTCATATCTTGAACAAGATATCCATTTTTACAGGCTGTCCAAAATACTTGTCCTTCTTATCTCCACCACCTGCCTTCCTTAACTTCCTTTAAGCCCCAACTTCTATTTCCCCTTCCTCTTATTTTTAATGTCTTCACATTGTTATTAATGTTCTATTTCACTTGTATATATCTTCTTTCTATATAATTCTCTATGTATCCTCTTCCCCATTAGACTTTGGAAGGCTTGAAAGCAGAGACTATGTTCTATCTTTTCACCCAGAGTGCTTAGTAGAGTGTCTTGCACATAGTAGGTATTTAATAAATGCTTATTAATCAATCTGACTAACTAAGGCTAGATATTCAAAATAACTTTATATTTTAGTGATTAGGAAACAGACCTGTGATTTCATTGTTAGAGAGAATATGCAATCATGTTTTCTATAACATATAAGCTTAGAGTGTTGGTAGATCACTGAAAGATTAAGCAGCTTGCCAAATTTTACACGGCCAATATATGGCAAAGGCAGGACTTAATGCCAAGTACTCCTATCTACTCTTTCCCACTGTCTTTGAAATGAAATTTGAAAATATATTATCTGAAGGAATATAAAGTCATGGAAATTTTTTTTCTATTATATTCATGTCTGGTTGGTAAAAATACATTGAGAGAAGAAATTGTTATTCACTAACATATGAGTCTGTGTGAAGTGAAATCAGAGAATTCAAATATTAATGTTGGGTGACATTTTCCATATGTTAACTAGAATGTTTCTTCTTTGAAGTCGAAATAGGTAAAAATAGACCTAAGACGTTACTCAAACTTTTAGCTGAACCATTATTATTTTTTTAATTGAAGAAAGTACTCCAGAGAGAGGTGATTTACCTACCAATATTAAACATATAACTTACAAAATTCTGACAAAGTCAATACAAAGCCTTAGGGAATGAAAACAAGATGCTGATTGTGGCATTGAGATGATCCATGGCAGAAATATATATATATATATATATATATATATATATATATATATATATGTTAAACATTTCAGGAATCTTAATGAAATAATAATTTCAGTCATTTACTTCACTTTCTTTTGAGTTAATTGTTTCTTTTCAAAATGTATGTTTTTCTGAAACTTCTCACAGTGGTTGTTGAAAAAACCACTGAATTCTTAAAGAAAAAAAATACAAAAACAAAAGCTAAAAATCTCTAAACCACACAAATGTAAACAGAAAAACAAAACTAATTCTCATATTTCCAATTACTAAACAGTTCCTTGCTAGTGGAAGAAGTCAAAAAGAGAAAAGTTTATAAAAACTCTTTGGATTAAAAAAATTAGAAGAGCACAAACATAACTAAAATATATTAAGATGCAACTTTAAAAAATAAATATCAGTATCTTATTGGGCTTCATCAGGATATGGTTAATTCAAATATTTAACATTAATATCTTCCAACTGATTGATATAAACATCATTATCTCAAAAAATTGTCATTTTCAGCCACTAGTTTTACTTTTTTCTTTCGTTAGTTTAGGGTAACTACTCCCTAATTAGACCCACAAATCATCAGTACTTAAGCCATATTCTCTCCTTATATAAAAGAAACAAAATCTTCTGATGTTTATTAAGTTATATATGTGCTTTTTGGTCCTTTGTTTTTAGGAATGATATTTATAATCAAATGCATAATTCCATTGTTTGCTTATGCAGAAGGTAGTATGACTGAGAATGTATTTATTTGTAAGAGAAGTACATGACTATTAAAATGATTTTTCTAACAATAAACTTTCCAAGTGGTGTGCTGGAGTCAGCTTAAGAAAACTGATTATTAAATTTTCAGCATGAGCATTTACCACTCAGAAACTGGCAAATGCTATAAATCAGGGTTTGATTTATTGTTTTGTTGATTGTCTAGGCTTAAGAATATGATAAAGAAAATTTTAATATTATGGATTAAACTGCATTAATGCTTTACACATATGTGTATATATGTGCATATATGTTCATATATGTCTATGTGTATTCATAATCTGATATTATTGTTTCTGGAGAGCAAATTGTCAAAAATGTATCCATGTGCCACCATACAATGTCTTCAAAAAAATGTATCTAATAAATACAATTAATAATAATGATAATGAGCAGTCAGGCTACAGGCTTTTGGAGGGTGCATGTTGCTGCTGCTAATATATTGTTTGTTATTAAAATAGAATTAATTCTTCCTGAAATATAAAGAATAGACCTATTCTGCTGTCAGTACAAGTTGCCAACTATATCCCAAAGGCTTGGTGCAAAAAGAAAACAAATGTTTCACGCCAGTCAACTTGGGAGGGGATATAAAATGTTGGGAACGCTGCTTCTTTGGAGAAGTTCATTGAATTAGTGGCCTAAAAGAGCAACTCATTGTCCTTAGCTGCCAAACAAATCCCTGAAAATCAGCTGAAGCTGATCAACTTTAGCCAAGCAAGCATGTTTTTAAAACACTGCCTCACCACATGCAAAGAGAGTTTTTGAAGATATGTATACTAGGCCCATACTGAAAATAATGGGCATTTTTTGAGAGTTTCTCACAAATAGAAAAGTTTGATGAGGGGGGATGTCAATGTCAGCTGCTCTTTTGAAAGAAATGTAAAAGCACTATTACATGATACTTACTGGCCTAAGAGCTAAAGAATGTTTTCCTCTGATGATTCAAACAAACTTTTCTGTTTGGAAATGCTTTTAGGAAAACAATATTTGCTATTGAGATCTCTCTCCAGGCTATTAAAACATGATCGAGTAAGTACTTCTTGGAACATCAATTTAATTTTGCTTAGATGTGTCCAATTGCAAAGACCAAAGATAGTATTTAGAAGTCAGGTCAAAGGCTTAGTGATGAAGAGAATATTAATACCAGGGGAAGAAGCATTAAGTAATTTAAATTCTTGAAATAATCACTCCAGGCTCAATAGTTTATAGAGAAAACAGTGAAAGAAGCCCTTCTTTCAAAACTTAACTTTATTAATTTTTCTAAATCTTTTAATAGGCCCACCACCCTCCCAGCCACCCACGTTCAAAACCTTGACATGATATTTAATTGTTCTTCCCTCATTTTTCCCCCATTCAATTGTCAAGATCCAATAGTATAATCTCTTAAGTATCTTTCACATCTCTTCCCCAAATCTTCACTCAGATAACAATCACACAATTCAGGCCCTTATCATCTCTCTCTTGGACTTTTGTAAAAGTCTCTTAACCTAGTCCCCTGCCACTATCTTTTAACTGCTTCAATTTAACATTCATATTGCTTCCATCTCCTAAAATGCATCTGATTGCATCATTTCTCTTCTTAATAATTTCCCTAGGTCCTCTATTGTTTATAATTAAAATGTGAACTCAAATTAGCATCCAAGGTTCTATACAATGTGGCTCCGACCAATATTTTTCACCCTTGTTTTAAACTACTTTTCTTCTCACACACTTTGTGTTCCAGCCCAATTGGACTGATTACTTACTATTTCCCAGTGTTATCCTACCCACTCCTGCCTTTGTGCCTGTGATCACGTTGTCTCCATTGTCTAGAAAAGAATCCACTATTTTCAGATTTTTGAAATTTCTACCTGAAATTTCATAAATTCCAAAATCCATCTTAAGTGCTACTCTCTCCACAAAATTCCTAGCTAGCAGAGATCTTTCTAAGTATTCATATTAATTTGTTTTGGCTTCTCTTTTGAATTTTTGATGCTTTAGCTTTTTTAATTATAATTATCTGCATGACCCTCTCTCCTGATAAACTTCTTACTCTTTAATGAAAGTAATTGCCCTTATAATTTTATAAATGTCCTTTAGATACTAAACACTTAGCAAAGTGCTTTCTACATTGTATTTAATTGTTCTTATATGAAACATTAGACAATTGTCCTAGATAAATGAGATGGAAGTGACTGTATTTGCAAAGGCTCTACTAATAGAGCACTAGCTCAAAAACAAAACAAAACAAAACCTTCTGCCATGCTGGAAAGGTGTTAAGTATGGACCTCGCAAAAAGAAATATTTTCTTAGACTTACACGAACTGATGCTGAGTGAAATGAGCAGGACCAGGAGATCATTATATACTTCAACAACAATACTATATGATGACCAGTTCTGATGGACCTGGCCATCCTCAGCAACGAGATCAACCAAATCATTTCCAATGGAGCAGTAATGAACTGAACCAGCTACGCCCAGAGAAAGAACTCTGGGAGATGACTAAAAACCATTATATTGAATTCTCAATCCCTATATTTATGCCCACCTGCATTTTTGATTTCCTTCACAAGCTAATTGTACAATATTTCAGAGTCCGATTCTTTTTGTACAGCAAAATAACGTTTTGGTCATGTATACTTATTGTGTATCTAATTTATATTTTAATATATTTAACATCTACTGGTCATCCTGCCATCTAGGGGAGGGGGTGGGGGGTAAGAGGTGAAAAATTGGGACAAGAGGTTTGGCAATTGTTAATGCTGTAAAGTTACCCATGCATATAACCTGTAAATAAAAGGCTATTAAATAAAAAAAAAAAAAAAAAAGAAAGAAAGAACTGCTTTCTTTACAAAGACCAGACAAGTTATTTGTGACGAGGCCCAGCAGTACAAAATGGTTCTATGCCCCTTTCTGTTTCCATGACAGTAGCAGAATGACAAAAAGAAAACAAGTGTTAAGAATCACAGTTTGATGACTGAATATAAACATGAATTGAGGTGATGGCATTGTAAATGTGAAATCCTTTTTCCAACATAGAGATCTGCTTTTGGAGAAACTGATTTGTATCAATCTTTGTACCTTCTTACAGTTAATTACAGCATTTATATAACATTTTTTATATTTTTCAAAATCTCATCATCACAACAACTCTGGCTGGTATGTACATGCATTTTACTTGCTTAAGATTATATAACCAGTAAATTTTTGAGCTTATATCTGAGTTTAAATTTCTCTGACTCCAGATATAGTGTTCTATTTAAATGAAACAAGACTTATGGAAGTTGGAGTTAAATGCAAATGCAGCTCATTGATTCTCTTTAGAGAAGCAAATAAAATAGTTGGTAGATTTCTTATTAGATAGCTCAAAGACAATAACAAATATTTTTAATTGAGGTGATATCTCAAACTGAGTTATTTGATTAACTCAGTGGAGGATTCACGGTGTATGTTTGCAAAAAAAACATATTTCTATATAAATAATTACAGGTTATGCAAAACTATCTACAGCAGAGGTTAAGAGGCAGAGAGATTTCTTTGAAGAACTAAACAGCAGCCTCCAAATTAAGTCAACATATGTCTTCATGCTTGATGAATTTTAACATAGAAAGCTAGATGCTAGAAATATTCTATAAACAATGGACTGGAACTAAGGGAGAATTTTTTTTGTCCAGAGTCACACAGCTAGTAAATGTAAAGTGTCTGAGGCCAATTTGAACTCAGGTCCTTCCTTGACTCCAAGGCCTGTTCTCTATCCACTGTGCAATCTAGCTACCCCTGGATTAGGACTAATGAATAAGAAATAGTAAAGGTTTATTATTTACATAGAAAATTCATACCAACTAATTATATCTAAATGATAAATAGTTATGAAATGTCACACCAGTCTCCCTCCCATCAATGTCATTTACATCTGTATCAAAAAATAATTTGTGCTTGTTGAGCTAGTTCATTGCTATGAGGATAGTTCTCTGATGAGGGTTACTCATGTTTGTGATTCTCAACCTGATTCACCATTAGCTTCATAAAATAAGCCACTCAAACCAGCTAAGCAGACTTTATAAGAATTGAAGTCAATTTTACTCTCTTTCCATCCAGAAAATTTCAGATTACTCCATAGGTCACGGGGCAAATGCTTGATTGTCTTATGAGAATAGTCTAACTCTGGCTTCCAGCCATAACATACCAAAAAAAAAAAAAAAAAAAAAGTTTGATCTTCCTCAGTAGTAATTTCTAGAGAAATCCAGGACAGTGGTGAAATTTTTCTCTTGTGAGCTTTACTAGTAACCTCCTGGTACCAAGGGGCAGAATAGAGCTTCATTATAAATTTAAAACACCTCTCACTATAAACTGACATGGGAGAGTAGTAACAGCTTCCAATGCACAGACCTCAAATTGCTTGCACATTTGCTTTGGATTTGAAGCCAAGATTCATATCTGAATTGTTCACTGGATTGTATCCAAACTAATATGAAAAGCTCAAAGAGACAAGACTGTCCTAAAAAATCTTCAGAACTATTAGTTCATTACTATATTGTATTTGTATAGTATGTTTGCTTTGATAGGGCTTCTCAATATATTTTCATTCACTTGCAGGTCAGTCAGCATGAGCATGAGGACATATGGCTAATTTTGTATTTTTCTGAGAATACAAGTAGACAACTGGTTCCTGTCTGTTGAATTATAAAATGCAAAAATGTAATCAACTTGAATTAAATATGAAAATTTCATGAACTTACCTCTTCTTATTATATAGAACAAAGTAAATTTTTTAAAAAATAAATATTTTATTGATTCTTAGTTTTTACATCAAATTTTTAGTATTGGTCTAAAGATGCTGCACTTATATTTATAAACGGCACAATTTACCTTTAAGGAAGCATGGCAACTCTGGAGGGAAAAAAAAATCTCTCAATTACCTAGACACCTGCCTTTTTGAAACTTTAGTTTCTCTAAAGAATTCTAGATTTGACAGTAGATAGAGGTGGAGGGCCCATCAAAACAAAATCTTTGGCAGTGAAAAAGCATTCAGAGAGAACTCAGAAACCTTGATAACTTGACAGTGTCCATTAAAAAAAAACAGCCTTCCCAGACAAAAAAAGGAAAGGAGCATGAGAAAAGTGATGGGAGACAGAAGAGAAAAAGAAAGTAAAGCAGGGAGGAGAAGAAAGAAAGAAAGAAAACAGCCACGAAGATCAGCAGCAGCCCTGTGCAGGTGGTGGCAATTAGAAGCCACAATGCCAACAACAATCAGAAAACATGTTGAAAGGAGAGAAGAAAGCCAGAGGTAAAGAGACAAAAGATAGAAAAGCTCTGCTTCCAGCCTGAGGGGAGAGGAGAGGCTAGGCAAGTATTTATCTATGCTTTAGCAGTCTGAAAAGGTCAGTCCTTTGACATGCTAGAGGCACATTAGACATGGAACAGTGATTTAATTGCTAGATAATTGT
This sequence comes from Sarcophilus harrisii, assembly GCF_902635505.1. Taxonomy (NCBI): domain Eukaryota; kingdom Metazoa; phylum Chordata; class Mammalia; order Dasyuromorphia; family Dasyuridae; genus Sarcophilus; species Sarcophilus harrisii. The sequence goes on along the minus strand of NC_045430.1, from coordinate 140,835,535 downwards.
AGGGCTCACCCTGGGGGAACAAGGTTAGCATCTGGTAAAATGTTCACCATCTTTAATGATAATAACTGACATTTATATAGTCTTTTAAGGTTTGCAAAGCACTTTGGCCACCTTATAAGGATTGAGCCTCACCCCAATTCTATAATATTGATCCCTTTCTCAGATGAGGAAACTGACATGCAGAGAAATCAAGTGAATTATGCTTGGTCACATAGCTAAGAAGTATCACAGACAGGGGTTGAATTCAAGTACTTTGACTCAAAGTCTAGCCCATAACATTGTGCTATGTTACTTCTTGATTGATTTTAGAGACTACAGAAAGAGCACTGACACTTGTTAGAAGTGGAGAATCTTAGCTACTAACTAATTGTAACTACTAACTAGATTAACTAGTTGTAAAATTTTGAGCAAATAACTCCCAAACAACATTACACCTCAGTATTCTCATCTGCAAAAAAGACAACAGTAATGCTTACTGTACCTGCCTCATGTAATTGTTGTAAGGAAACTGCTTTGTAAGTGTTTTATAATTAGAATAGGGGAATATATCAATGTAATATTTAGAATATGAAATGTTGTAAAAGAGATTTGCCTAGATAGCTGATTCATCAATGAAGCCATTATATAGTACATATTTTAGTCAAATAACTATCAAAATAGTTTTAGCGTCGCGTGAGTCTATTAAAATCAAACATTAAGAACGACTTTAAGAAAACCATGGTCTGGTGTCATATCTATAAAAATGTCATTTTCTTCTGATAAGGAATTTATAGGCATTGGAATAAACTTTTTTCTAAAATACCCTAGAATAAATTCAAGAAACTCCAAATGTGAAGGTTTGTTGGTCAGTAGAGGTCATCTGGTTTAATACCTAAGTGAAAGAGGAAGCTGGCCTATAAAGTCTTAGACAAGTTATCCAACTTGTGCTAGAATCTCTCCAATGATAGGGAGCTTATGATCTTACAAGGCAGTGTATTCCATTTTAATACCACTTTGATTGTTAAGAAGTTCTCTCTTATCTTGAGTCAAAATCTGCTGTCATGTTAAAACTTCCATCTACTGGATTCCTACCCTCTGAAAATAAGCAGAACATGTCTCATGCTACTTTTAGAGAACATGATAATTTTTCAAGCATTTCCAGTCATTTTATATATATACATTTCTAATGAGACTTTTTTTTCTGAAGGGAATCCTCATCTCTGTCTTAAGATTGAACTATGGAATAACACAACAATAATTGGCATTTGTACAGCATTGTAAGGACTGCAAAACACTATACATGTTATCTTATGTGATCCTCACAACAGCTCTATGTATGTGCTATTATTATCTTTGATTTACAGGTAAGAAAAATGAGGAAAAAATGACTTCTCTTGGGTCATATTATCTATTAGGAGTAAACAGAAAATAACTAAGGGAAGACTTAACTGAAGATTTCTGATTCCACATCCCTTTGTACTACCTGGTTGCTTTAGCTGGGGTATGTAAAAGAAACAGAGAAGAAAGGAGAAAAAACAGAGAAGAATACTGGACATGATCACATGGGACATATGTGACATATTAAGTTCTTCCTCTAGGGAGTGAGATTTACCCAAATGAAAAAAAAATAGATCCTTGTTTATAAAAAAGAAGAAACATATATGGGTAATTGGTGATTCCCTATTGGGCAGTACCAACATAGTTATTTATCAACCTCATATAAATATAATTAGAAAGATGTTGTCTTCCCATGCTCTATATTTGGCATACACTAGAGAGTCCCTGAGGATCATAAAACATGAAGTATGTAGTCACTAATGAGAGGGAAAATTATTCCTCCAGAAGAAAATAAAAAGAAACCAAAGAAATAAAATCTTTAGGGGGTAGAGACAGGGACTTTAGGTGATAGACTAATTCATCCTCTCAGATACCACTGAAACTTGATAGAATACAATACAGGACTAGAATTTCACTATAGAAGAGTACAGCATAGTTAAAAGAAATATAATATGCAAAAGAAGGTGCAGTGGAATTGTATATTTAGAAGATCAATATTTCATATAAGAAAACTTAGGAATCAGATGGGGACAATATAGTGGAGGGTTCTGAGGAAGGCTCAATAGAGGAAGAAAAAGAAAGCCTTGATATATACTGGTGATATATAATCTTTTCCTATGACTTTCCTTCTTGTCTTTTTGATTTTTTTTAATTAAAGCTTTGTATTTTCAAAACACATTCATAGATAAATTTCTTTTTTTATTATAGCTTTTTATTGACAAAACATATGCATGGGTATTTTTTCAACATTGACCTTTGCAAAATCTTCTGTTCCAGCTTTTCCCCTCCTTTCCCCTACCTCCTCCCCTAGATGGCAGGTGGTACAATAAATGTTAAATATGTTAAAATATATATTAAATACAATATATGTATCCATATTTATACAGTTATCTTGGTGCTGAAGAAAGATCAGATCTAGAAAGAAGGTTAAAAAAAACCCGAGAAGGAAAACAAAAATGCAAGCAAACAATAACAGAAAGAATGGAATACATAGATAAATTTCAACATTCACCCTTGCAAATTATTTTTTTTACTCTGGCTCTGGACTGAGAGTATTTGGGGAGAAACTAGCAAAATAGTTAAGGATAACCCTTGTAGCCATGAGCCGATAATTGCTATCTCCCTTTATTTAGAGACATTCTCAAAATGAGCTGTAAGGTCAGGTGTTCTAGAACCTGCCTGAAATTCAAGGTACTAGGGAATCTGAGATTTGTGTTATCTCTTTAATTTAGAAGTTTTGAGCTGCACTGAACTAAGCTGAATAATTGTCCACAATAAGTCCAGCATAGTTGCCATAAAATCCTGAATGTAGAGACTCCCCAAATTGCTGAAGGAAGGGTTAACCAACACACATCAGGAATGATAAAAGACTGGTCTTATGAATAGCCCTTATATTCCACCCTTGGTAAGATAAGGAGATCCATCCTTTAAGAAAGAGAGTGCATGCAGGAAATCATGAAATAGGATAATTAAAGATTGTTATGAGACCTATACACTGACAATAAGGCACTACTTGCTTCTTCTCCTATCCACTGTTTTTGAAAGTCACTATATGGCAACAGGATGTTAAAGGCCATTCTCCAGGGTTTTTGACCTCTGGGATTTCATAAGGTAGAGTCACTCAGGGGTCCTCAAACTATGCCCGCGGGCCAGAGGACGATTATCCCCCTCACCCAGGGCTATGAAGTTTCTTTATTTAAAGGCCCACAATACAAAGGTTTTGTTTTTACTATAGTCCAGCCCTCCAACAGTCTGAGGGACAGTGAACTGATCCCCTATTTAAAAAGTTTGAGGACCCTGAATTGAAGCCAGGAATATTATTGTTTGAGAACAAAACTTTAAAGTTAGTTTAGATATTGGAGAAAATACAGAGACTAGAAGGAGGATCTTGAATTCAAAACTGGGAGTCAGTGTAATTCCTAATGTAACAGTGTAACAGTCAGTGCTCTGATGAAAGCACTGAACTGAAGCTCAAATGGTCCATCAATTGGTAAGCAATTGCCTATCGGATAATTGCCAGATAATTAAAACGGTGACAGCTACCTCCCTTTAAGCAGATGGTAGGGTCAGAAACACTTGAACCCAATGATCCAAAGATACTTGACTGGCCATATTAGGTCACAGATAGAGTAATAATAATATCACAAGGAAAGGAAATATGGCATGATAGATATTGAGCCAGTTTTAGCATTGGGAAGACCTGGTTTAAGTATTATCACTAACACATACTAGCAATGTGACCCTGGACAAGTCACTTAACTCCAGGGCTTCATGGAAATTTTGGAAACATAAATAATTTATAAACATCCGCAAATATTTATATAAAAATACATGTATCAATATTATCCATAAATGTAATGATATTTCAATAACCTAGATATCTAGGACATACCCTCAACAAAATGTAGAGAAACATAAAGAACTTTGATTTTGCTTAATGATAGCTTTTGCTTTTCAAAGGGTGCAGGAGGCAAATCGAACTGTTATTCTAGACTTTATCTGGATTGACAAAGATAAAATGGTTACAGAAGTGGAAATGATAGAAACCTTGGTAAGAAGCAACCACTCTATTTTTAAATTCATGACAGAAGAGATGAAAGCCAGACATGTACAAGAGATTTGGGAACTAAGAGAAAATATAGATAAAGTTTTATGGCCTAAAATGCCAAATGCAAAGGCAGTTCAAGAGGTAGTGGAAGTTCTCAAGAATAAAATTCACATGCCACAAAAACAGAAAGTTCCCATCTGGAGGGGTATTATGATTAAAGGGAACATTGTAGATCCATAAGCAACTCATCAAAAATTTTATATTTTTAAGATATATATATGATGGGGAAAAAAGCAATTAAAGGAGGAAGAACACAAAATAATACAATGGTCTGATAAGAATTATTTCAGTGGTGATAAGATACAAAATGGGCCTAGATTGCCTATAAATACTGAAGAAGAAATAGTGTTTTAACTATTTCAAAAATGAGAATAAGATAAAGATCCTCATATTTGGATCAGAAAAAGATAAAAATTAAGGATAGTGTAACAGAGCTGACACCCAAGAGAAATGGGGAAATTGCAAGAGAGCACCTCAATACTTTTAGTGAGTTAAGTCAAGGGGATCAAGTGAATTATATGTCAGGGTAAAGACAAATATGATTCCTATATACTTTTCAATGATCTTTGAAAAATCTAGGAAAATAGAGAAGAGTTGAAGAAAGTCAATTTCAACAAACCATACACTGATTAACTTGAATTTTCTAATACTTTACAAAAATTAACAGTTATGTGAACATTTGGAAAGGAAAGCATTGGTCAACAAGAACCAAAATGGTTTTATCAGGAATAAGTCATGCCAAACTTACAACACTCTCCTTGGCAGAAACACTAAACTCAGTGAGTAAAATGGAAAATAGTGTCATTATAATACATATGGATTTCAACAAAATGTTGTAGGTTTCTCAGGCTGATATTGTAGAGAAGAAACAGAGGTATGAGCCTAAAAGTTGTGTGGTTGCTGGTATATGAATCTGGAATTTGTTGAATGAATAGATGAGGAAAGTATTTATTAATGGATCAGTGACAATTTGGAGTAAGACCTCTAGTGGGGTACTTTGACCATATTCTGATTATCATTTTCATCAATAGCTCAAATAAAGTTATTTTATCAGTAATATGTCTAAAGAGCTACCTTATTTATCAAATTTAGTGAAGAAACAAAGCTGCCAAGGTTAGCATGTTCATTGGGTGATGCAATAAAGATCCCTGTTCCCTCACCCTCTCCCCACCAAAAAAATTTAGCAAATTAGAGTGACAGGTCAAATTAAATAAGATAAAATAGTAAACTCTACAGAGGCTGAAAGAATCAACCACACCACAAAACGTTTGAAGATAGGGGGCCAGATATGAATTTCTAGAAAAATCATCTGGGTTTTACTGAAATAAAGCTAAATATGAACTAAAAGAATGACATTTTAGCCAAAGAAGCTGACACAACTTTATGATTCATTAATAACAATAACAGATAGTATCTATATAATGTTCTTATATTTTTAAAATGCTTTACATATGTTGGCATTTAGGATGTATTTGGGAAAACTATATCTCTGGGGTGAGACCTAGCAAACACTTTTCAGGGATGCTTTCCACCTTTGGTGTCCATTTGATCCACCTAATTTTCCTCTGTGGCTCTAAGAAGCTGTACCATATACAATGGCCACACCATAGTAAACCATTTCAACAGACACTAAACCAGGCTGAAGGTATCTAAAGGATGGAATGGGTGAAATGGATGGGTAAGAATAACTTGTACCAGCAGCCCTGAAGGCAGCTGAAGCAGACACTGTGGAGCACTTAGGGCTTGTTTAGACCTTGAATCTGCCAACGTCATTCACTGCATCTCTAAGTCATCACCAGTAATCTTGATTCTGTCCTGCCACTGGACTATGATGACTTTGGAAGAGAGAGTAAAACCAACAGCTGTGTGCAATTCTACCTCTTTTAAATCCAATTTATGCAAAAAAAAAAAATCAAAAGATATCACTCATATCATTTTATCATTTTTATCTATCTCAAAGTCCCATGGTGATAAGGAAATGATGAAACACAGGTGCAGATACACTGGGAACTGTAGTCACAACTCTGTACAGGTAGCCTAGGCTAGAGGATGGTTTCCCTATTAGGAACAGTCCTGGGGGTCTAAGCAGCCTTTTAAGGAGTACATTGCTCACCTCATGGTATGAAAAAAAAAGGACTAGAAAGGTGTCCTAAAAATTATCTACTTATCTAACCATGGCCTGATTACCATGGCTGGTGTGGAATCCCATCCTGCAGTTAAAATGCTGAAGTATAAAAACTTCAGCAAAGATGATTCCACTTACCATTAGTACATGGAATGTGAGCACACTTATAGACAAAACAAAATCCAGGAGACCTGAAGGATGAACAGCTCTTGTTGTAAGAGAACTCAGCAGGTAATGCATCCAAATAGTAACCCTGAGTAAAACAAGGCTAGAAAATAAAAGCCAGCTCACTGAAGTCAAAGTGGGATACAGATTTTTCTGGAGCTACCACAGTAAAGGGGAATGCTGTGAAGGTGGTAAGTTTTGCAATCAAAACTAATCTAATCAACAAGCTTATATGCCTACCAAAAGGAGCGGATGACAGACTCATAACAATGCAATAATCACTTACAGAAAAGTGTCACAACACCATCATCACTGCCTATAATCCCACCATGATTAATGCTGATAAGGTCAAACCAAAATTTTACAAAAACCTGGAGACCCTTATCGTCAATGTGCTAAAAGAAAACAAACTTCTAACTCTGTCTGACTACCAGACTTGGCAGGAAGTCCTTGGAAGGCATGGAGTCAGAAACAGCAACAGCAGTGATAACTCACTACTGAAGACTTGTGCATGTCATGACCTTCTCATCAGCAACACTGTCTTTCATTTACCTAAATGCAATAAAACTTCGCAGATACGCCCTCATAGCAAACATTGACATTTAAGAGACTATATAATTATAAATAAAAGAGACAGGATGTGAGAGTGATGAAGGCAATACATGGCACAAAGTGCTGAACTGATCATAGACATCCTCTTTAAGCTAAATATTCATATTTAACAAAAGTGACAGCCCCGAGGCCAGAAGAATCAATGACAACTAATTAGAGTGATTTTTTTTTTTTTTTATCAAGTACAGTTTGTTGCCAGCCTGGAGGGCAAATTGAATCAACACATAATTAGCAACAGCAGAACAAAAAAGGAGAGGGTAACTTTCAGAGATTTGGTGTAGAGCACTGCATTTACTTATTTACTTATCTAGTTCAGAATCCTTGCAAAATTCAAGACTGGTTTGAGGAAAACAATGGGAAAATTCAGACGCTATTAAATGAAAAATGAGAACTCCACAGGGTTTACCAGCAGTATAATTTACCCATCTATAGGAAGGCAGTATTTAATTCCATCACAGTAAAGAGCAAAAAAACTTTAGAGCGATGTAGGATCTTTGGCTCAATAAGAATCCAGATGAAACTCAGTTTTACACTTATAGTAACAATCCAAAGCACTTTTATGATGTCCTGAAGGCTATTTATGGGCCAGATATATGGTGCCTCTCTACCCAGTGCTGATAGAGTCACAGTAATTAGTGATAAGGACATGATCCTGGAGAGATAGGCTGTACACTTCTATAGTGTTTTCAACAGACCATCATCAATAATGCTGAAGCCATTGACCATTTACCTCAGGTTGAAATCAGTTGTTCCCCAGCTGAAGTTCCAAGTAAAGAAGAGGTTTTAAATACCATTGGACTTATTTCACATGGGAAAGCACCTAGTGCTGATTTTATTCCATCTGAGATTTTTAAGGTGGGAGATCCATTGCTCATACAAAAGGTGACTGAAATTTTCTGTATTTTATGGCAAAAGATTGTCCCCCAGGAGTTCAAAGATGCCTCCACTGTCCATCTTCATAAAAGTAAAAGATATCATTGCTAGCAAGATTCTTGCCAGACTCCTTTTCAATAGGCTAAAGATGGTTATCTGAGAGCCATTGTGGCCTTAGGAGGGCTGAAGAACAATCAATATGGTGTTTGTGGTTTGCCAACTCCAAGAGAAATGGTAGGAGTAGGACACAACATTTGTAGATTTGAATAAGTTCTTTGATAGTATCATTCATGAGGACTTATGGAAAACTATGTCAAAATCTGGTTGCCCCGAGAAGTTTATCAGTATTATATTTCAGCTTCATGAGGACATACTTGCCCAGGTTCTGGATAAGAGTCGATGCTCTTGCACTTTCCTAGTCATTAATGGAGTGAAATAAGACTGTTCTTGCCTCCCTGTTTTTAAGCATGATGTTTTCAGCCATGTTATTAAACATCTTCCGTAATGACAAAAACTCATCAAGTGAGCTGTCACACTGATGGTAAATTTTTCAATTTGAAAAGGCTACAAGCCAAGACTAAAGTGGAGGGAACACTGGCGAATTATTTATTTTGTGTTTTACAGATGATTGTGCACTAAATGCAGCCTCTGAAGCTGAGATGCAACAAAATATAGATCAATTCTCTACTCCTTGTAGTAATTCTAGCCTAACAATTAGCACAAGGCAACAAAAGTGTTCCTTCAACCAGTACCACATATGTGGAACCATCAGTTACAGAAAATGGAGAAATTTTGAAGTGGATAAGTTCACTTACCTTGGCAGTTTATTTCCAGGGATGTACACATTGATAATGAGGTTGATGCATGTATTGCCAGAACTAGCTCAGTGTTTGGAACACTCCATAGGAAAGTGTGGGAGAGAAGAGGTATTAGACTGACTACCAAACTGAAGGTCTACAGAGCCGCTGTGCTGACCTCATTGTTGTATGCCTGTGAAACCTGGGCAGTATACCAGCGCCATGCCAGGAAACTGAATCACTTCCATTTGAATTGTCTTAAGAAGTTTCTGAAGATCACCTGTCAGGATAAGATACCAGACACTGAGGTCCTTTCTCAAGCTAAACTGCCAAGCATTCAAAGTCTACTGAAGAGAGTACAACTCCAATGGGCTATTCAAGTACCAAATGTATATTGCTAAAAAAATAAATAAATAAATAAATAAATAAAACTTTTTATTGAGAATTCATACTAGGCAAGCACTCACACAGTGGTCAGCAAAAGCAGTATAAATATTTTCGTATTTATCTCTTTAAATTTTTTCAAATTGATTCTGTAACATGGGAAATAATGGCATAGGCCCATCCAGCATGACTTGCCCTCATCACAAAGTTCTGTGCTCTATGAGCAAAGCAGAATTGAAGTAGCTCAAAAGAAACAAGAGATGCACAAATTTAGAGAATCCACCCCAAATGACCACAAGGACAATTTGTGTCTAACCTGTAGTAGAACTTTCTGAGCTCATAACAGTCTGATAAGCCACAGTCAGACACATTATAACTTGACTTTAACACAGAGATGTTATTTTGCTCTTCTTTTAGAACAAATGAAAACAACCAATATATGTTATCTCATTTGATCCATGCACCAACTTGGTAAGGTAGATATTATTGATATTATCTATATTTTATAAATGAAGAATCTGAGGTTAAATGATTTGCCCAGGATCACACAACTAGTAAGCACCCAAGGCAAGATTTGGACTCCATTGTTCCTGGGTTCAAATCTAATAATCTGTCTAGTAGACTACCTCACTGCCACATTAAGAAAAGCATAGCATCCAAAATTAGGAAGTATGTCCTAATTGAGGGATTCTCAACATTTTCTATGTCATGTACTCCTTTGTCAATCTAGTCAATCATACAAAGTCCTTCTCAGAAAAATGTTTTTAAATGCACAAATTAAAATGCATAAAGTTAAAAAGAAAACTCATTACATTAAAATAGTTATTAATATTTTTTTAAAAAGCTCAATTTAAGAACTCTTGTTAACCATTAAGAAAATCTAAAATTAAATAATTTCAGAGGCAGCTACATGATGAAGTAGATAGAGCACAAGCCCTGAAGTCAGGATGATCAGAGTTCAGCTCCAATAACATAATAGCTGTGTGACCCTAAGAAGTCATTTAACCCCAATTGCCTCACCAAAAATAATAAATAAAATAAAATAACTTATACTCTATTTTTAAAATTGAAATGAACATTAGAACATTTTCTTTGGAAAAAACGCAAATATGGGGCAACAGTGAAGTCCAAATCTTGCCTCACACTTATTAGCTCTGTGACTAAATTAATCTAAGTTCTTTAAGAGGAGTCCAATACAACCTAAATGGAAAAACTTTGAATATGAGCCTAGTAATAAATTAGATATAAACTGTTTAAGACTAAGTTGTGTTAAGTATGAAAAAGTTATATACCATAGCAAAAAGAGAGTTGAGTATGTAGTTGGAAAAGACCTGAGTTTAAATACTGCCATAAAAAAATCCTGGTAATGTAACTCACCAAGAAAAATTCATCTAACTTTACTAAACTAAAATTTACTCATCTGTCAAATGAGAATAATAATATCTATAAAGAGTTACTAATGAGGATAAAATTGCAGATGGTAAAACAGTTTGCAAACCTTAAATATACATGCACCTATTATTATTATCATCATGACCATGGGCTTAGTCACTTTTTATTCATCCTCCAGAACTAATAATGGTCATTTACTAAAATTTAATGCTCATCAGTGCAACACCTATCGGATCGCAGATTCTTGAAGTATTGTGGTTTATGACATTTTAATAACTCTTATTTTGTAGAAACAGACTAGACCTGTATCCTTATTTACTAAGAAATCCCCATATGAGTCAATCCCCTCAATTAATACAGGCCAGCATCTCCTCTGCAATTTAAAATCTGAGAGAATTGCCTACAGAACTTAGAATTTTCATGACAATGCCAGAGTTAAACTCATGTTTTCCTGGAACTAAGGCCAGTTCTCTGTCCACTACATCAAAGAATCTCTTACATTCATCTAATGCTCTAACATTAAGAGCTACATATCAGAGCCTGATTTTAAGCTTAGGTAATTAATTTACCTAAGCTTAGGTAAAAAAAAAGGTGATTTTGCTGGTAATCAATTTTTATTTTTACAAATTAGATTCTAAACCAGCAGTTCTTAAACCTATTAAAATCTCAGACTATTTTTTTTTGGTAGACCACCTTGAAATCAATCCATGGGCATCTGTGAGTCACTGGACTTCAAGTTAAGAATCTCTACTCTAGTCTAGAAAAAGGTTCTTGAAAGGTACTTCATGACTGAGTCAATTAACATGTAAAATTGTTCCAAACCAGCCTAACATACACTGGAACAAAAAGTTCCCACCATAGTTGTGAACGAATCCAACCATTTTGGAGAGTAGTTTGGAACTATGCTCAAAAAGTTATCAAACTGTGCATACCCTTTGATCCAGCAGTGTTACTACTGGGATTATATCCCAAAGAGATTATAAAGAAGGGAAAGGGACCTGTATGTGCACGAATGTTTGTGGCAGCCCTTTTTGTAGTGGCTAGAAACTGGAAACTGAATGGATGTCCATCAGTTGGAGAATGGCTGAATAAATTGTGGTATATGAAAATTATGGAATATTACTGTTCTGTAAGAAATGACCAACAGGATGATTTCAGAAAGGCCTGGAGAGACTTACACGAACTGATGCTGAGTGAAATGAGCAGGACCAGGAGATCATTATATACTTCAACAACAATACTAGATGATGACCAGTTCTGATGGATCAGGCCATCCTCAGCAACGAGATCAACCAAATCATTTCTAATGGAGCAGTAATGAACTGAACTAGCTATACCCAGAAAAAGAACTCTGGGAGATGACTAAAAACCATTACATTGAATTCCCAATCCCTATATTTATGCACACCTGCATTTTTGATTTCCTTCACAAGCTAATTGTACAATATTTCAGAGTCTGATTCTTTTTGTACAGCAAAATAACGTTTTGGTCATGTATACTTATTGTGTATCTAATTTATATTTTAATATATTTAACATCTACTGGTCATCCTGCCATCTAGGGGAGGGGGTGGGGGGGTAAGAGGTGAAAAATTGGAACAAGAGGTTTGGCAATTGTTAATGCTGTAAAGTTACCCATGTATATATCCTGTAAATAAAAGGCTATTAAATTAAAAAAAAAAAAAAAAAAGAAAGAAATTTAAGAAAATTGAGGATGAAAAAAAAAAAAAAAAAAAAAAAGTTCCCACCATGTCCAGCCTCCATCTGAAGACTTCCAAGGAAGAGAAATTCATCAAGCCCTACTGTAGTCCATTCCATCCTTAAGTAGTTTCAATTGGCAGGAAATTTGACCTAATTCATGCCTAGATTTGACTCTGCATCTTTCATCCCATGTGCTCTGAATTCAGCATTTTGAGACTAATGAGAACTATCCTTGTTGAACAGGAAAGTTCCTAAAGAACATGTAGAGAACTTTTCTGTTCATCCTTAATAAAATATGTCAAGTTCTTTGAACTGATCCTCAGATGGTATGATCTCAAGGCTCTTCATCATATTCTTGTTTCTCTCATCCAGATGCTCTCCACCTCATCAGTGTCTGTTCTAACATATAGCTACGAGAACTGAACTCAGGATACAAGAGCAAAGAAAAACTATCAAGCCTTATTCCTGGATCCCTTGTCTCCATTAATGGAACCTAATATCACAATTTTTCTTTACTAAAACCCTACATTGTTAGTCCATTTCAAACTTATATTCCTCTAGATACCCAAATCAGGTTGTTTTTTTTCCCCAAGCTTCTATTCGTGATTTCTTAATTTGTATTTATTAAGCTATTTTTGTTTTGTTTTTTAAATATATGTACGTTTAAGCTATACTTTAAGGCAAAGTGACAGACTTTATAGTTATCCCTACTAAGTACCATTATGTTTGGGACTCTACTATTCTTTTTAGCTTTTCATCATCTAAGAAACTGATATACAACTTCTATCTTCATTTCAGGTCATTAGTAAAATGATTAACCAGCCCAGGGTAAAGAATAAATACCTGAGACTTTTCACTATATCCTTCCTACCAAGATAACATCAAAGCATTGATAGTTTCGTTTTGTTTTGTTTTTTTAGGTCTTACCATTCAAACAATGTTGAAACCATGCAACAAAATATCATCTGCCCCCCATCTCTCGTTGCTATAAGAATCACATGATTTGATCACATGATTTACTAACATCTAAATAAAGAATATCAACATTCCTCTGATCAACCAGTCTAATAAATTCATCCAAAAAAAAAAAAAAGTCAACGAAGTTGATGTAGTACAGTAGAAAGGGTACTACTTTTGGGCTCAAAAACCTGAGTTTGCCTTTCTCTTTAATCATTGTATGACAAATCTTTTAATCTCTCTGCCCTTCAGTTTACTCATCTATAAAATGAAGGGTTTGGATAGGATGTCTTTTAAGCTTCTTTTCAGCTCTAAATCCATCAAGCAAAAAAGGTGGGTTTTTTCAACATATTATTTATTACACACTTTATTTTAAGCCTTGTGCTAAAAAAATGAAGAATATGAAAAAGTCCAAAATAGGCCTTGCTCCCAGGGAACCTACATTCTAATGAAGGAAATAACATATACATCAGTACATAAAAAATTACAGAATGCAAGGAAGGTAACCTTTCAAGAGAAAGAAGGAGTAGGTGTGGAAATAAGGGAAAGGTCTTTTAGAAGATGTGGCCTAGAAATTATTCTTAATACAGCCATGCTATTTTTTGTGAATACCACTTCTTGTTCTGCATATTTATGATTGATTCAAATAACACATCTAGAATTTGATCAGGAAATGAACTCAAATCCTCTGATTTATAATTCATAATCTCTACTCATTTTCCCTTTTTACAATCTTCTTCTCTATATTTTCAGTACTTCTAGAATTAACCAAAATTTTTAAAAATTCATTAGTAAAGAGACATTTATTATACTGACCAGTTTTCTAAGTACTCTGGGAAAGTATACCTTTCAGAGGTAGAGTCTTATAATGGGTCTCATCATACCAAATTTCAATGAAATATGATTTCAAATTTTTTTCCTTGTCTTAACATCCCTAACATTGCCTTACTTGTTTCTTATGTGTATATATATATATATATATATATATATATATATACATATATATATTTTTTAATAGAAAACTGAAGACATGGATTTTTTTTCTATTTTCATTTCTAGATATTTTCACCCATGAATTTCTTCCTTTTTCTATTGCTATTTTCTATTCTACATCTGGCCTGATAGTTACTACTTATGATACCTAAGTTAATATTTTTAAAAATACATTTTTCTCCTATGTAGTCAATCAACAAGCATTTACTAAACACCTCTATGAACCAGGAGTTGTGCTAAGTGCAAAAACTTGTTCTTAAAAAAAACACTCTACTTTTGAGAAGTTATTTTCTTTTATTTAATCTTTTAAAATCATTTTGCTTAAACTTGCAAGATTCCAAACAAATATATTCTTATCACCTTTTGTTAAGCATACTTTGTCACTGATCAAAAACCCATCAATCCTAGATTTTAATCTATGATACAGAAATCCAAAACCAAAATATCCAAAATGTGCTAAATTTCATTTTCTTGACTGACTCTTGTTTTTCTAAATCTGCCTCTTTTTTGAAATCAGTTTTTCATCAAGGATAATGATCAGAGAGTTACTTGTATCCTTAAAATCTTGTTCCTTGCTGAAATTTCACAAACATTAGAAATGTGCTTAAGGTTGGCAGTATCACTTGTTCCTACATGAATTATAAATATATATATATATATATATATATATATATATATGTAATAGTCATCATATTAAAAATGTCCTCTCTGATTTCTTGGACAGAAGTTGTAAATACTTATTATTCATGTGCTTTTTTTGTCTTCTTTCATCAGAATATAAGCAACTTGTGATTAAGTCTTGTTTTATTCTTTGTATTTATGTATCCCCAGTGCATACCACAATGACTAGAACATCCTAAGCATTTAACAAATGCTTGTTAAGTGAATGGTTACCATAACTTCTGACAATACAGCCCCCTTCTCTATTATTAGTTCAACAAAAATCTACTTCAGCAGTCAGTTGCTAATTACTAGGATTTCCTCTGGCCCTTACTGGATAATCTCTCATTTGATTGCATTGTAGAGCCACATCATCATTTTGTATATGAAAAGGAACAGCTCCAACCTCTATAGGAAGAGTTCTTATCTTTACATGATTCAAAACATCCAATGATTCTTCTTAAGAATTCTGCTTTTCATCTTCTTTTCTTTTTCTTCTTTGTTTATATATTGAAGCTCTTCTGCACTTTAAGAAACACTTTGTTCTCCCTGATAATTTGAAGAAGAGACATGTTCTGCCTATCCTTTTACACTGTATTGTAGGACAGAGACTAGACTGAACTTTGGAAATGAAGAGTCTTTCAGCCTCAGTTTTCTATCTCTAAAATACGAATTGTAACAACTTCCTCAAAGGTTTGTCTCAATGATCAAATGAAATAATATATGTAAAGCATTTTATGAGCCTGGAAACACAACATAGATGTTAACATATTATTATAATTGTTACTATTATTGTTGTCGTTACTATACCATTGCAAATTTCTTCCTGTTCTCCACATTTGCTGGAAGTAAGGTTTTCAAATCCTTGCCTTATATATTAGCGTAGTTTTTATGGTCAGTTCTCATGGAGAATAGCTGAGGCAGATTCTCTGTGATAGTCTTCAATTCTGGATTCTACTTATCATCTAATTAATCAAACTAGTGAGTTTGATAGGTGTTAGAATCCTTACAAGGTGTTAAGTCACTAGAATTGATAGAAACAATGCTTATGGTTACACCTTTGAGAGTTCACACATTAGCTCACACTTTAGTTCACAAGTTCGGGAAATTCACAAATCAGAAACCCACAATCCCACTCTCTCAGAGGAGGAGTCAACCTTGGGGTTCACACTTTTAGGAGATCATATATAAGAAGCTCTTAGAGCAGTGGTTCTCAAAGTATAGTCTAGAGAATCCTGGGGATCTCTGAAACCCTTTTAGAGGGTCTACAAATTCAAAAATAGTTTTTATTTCCAATATGGTAAGTGTATATAAATATAATCCAGATAAACAAAAACTCTTTGGAGAGATCCTCAATAATTTTTAATAGGATAAAGATACTGAAAACAAAAGTTTGAGAATCACTGTCTTAGATCTTCAGTCAAGAGACTTGAAGTGATTGAGTGAGTGAGGAGTCAGTTGAGGAGATTGACAAACTAGAGACTGCAGTCGGGCAGAACTGGGGATTTGGAAGAGGAGAGGCTGAGGCTGGCAGAGGCAGAAATAAAGGACTAGCAACAAGAGCTCTCAGAACCAAGGAAAACCGGCCTATTTTGGAAGAGACAATAAAAGACTGTGCTTTAATCCCTGGCTGCATTTGAGGTGATTATTACACGGAACCAATACTAAGGCTGCTTGCAGAAACCTCCCCAAGAAATCTGCTCCCAGAGAGAACCATTATATTAGAGAAAAGAAGAGAACACTACATTTTCTCTCCCCAGGCATTCCATCTTTCCCCCTTTCTTCTTTTATCTTTTGCTTTAACACTTTCTCCTTAAATCATTAGTTTGCTTAACCTTGAGTTCTGTTTGAAGATGAATCCTGAATCTTCTCTTGCTCTAAACCAAACTTTTCCCACTAAATCCAGAAGTCAAAAGTCTCTATATTCCTTGCATAACTCTGAATTTCCCATCAAATGCTAGCAGAATAGCTGAAAGAAATTCAAAGCTTCTTCCTAAAAAAAAAATATATATATATATATAGAGAGAGAGAGAATACTATTCAGATCCACTTCTGCAATCTACTTTGATATAACAATGGATGAAACTTTATTTGGGGAAGAATATAAATTATCGCAACATACAGAACTGTATAGAATCTCCTGGAAGAGTTCTCTACATATTCAGAGGAATTTGACTTAATAGTACGCTGAGGAAAAAACCAAGGTAATGAAGAATTTTAGCTGACTCGATATTAACCTGAATTTAGATGGATATATTAGAGAACTTGCTCAATAATATGTTTATCTGGAATAGACAATACAAATGATCAACAAAAAAGTCAGGCAATAAGTTGAAAGAAAGAACAGAGTGAGCAAAATTGATTTAGGAATTGCTTTTTTCTTTAATGACCCCCTTCTTTCCATGGAAGAAAAGGCTTATCTTTTCAATAATTATATTTTACTGGTGCTGTTCAATGGCAACAAGACAGGATATAGCAGTGTCTCTAAGGAACTGAAAATAAACATATGCAAAGATCAATGGTAAGAACAAGAAGGCTGCAAAATATGACCGATGAAGAACTCTGTAGAACAGTAATAAAGGATGTCATCAAAACATTGTATGACAGGAAGAGAAAATGGGATCATCACATGAGTTGAAGGATGAAAGGTGAACAGAGTACTCCATTGGTATGCTAAAGATACTGAGAGAAAGATTGGGACTTTAAATGGTAAAGTTTTACAAGAACATGGACAAGGTTTACACAGGTATAGATGAGTTGTGATTTGCTCTTTTGTAGGAATGCCCCAAAAGATGAGATATCAGGACTATTTGAATATTAAGTACTGCGGACTGAAGAGAGAAGTTTCAGTTGAATGATGAGGCTGAAACCAGATTACAAATGGGGATGAGGACTGTGAAAGGATAGACAATGAGCATAGGTAGCATTTTCTAAGAAGGCAGGGTAGAGATGCAGGATAGCAGCCCATGTGATGGCAAGTGTAAAGGAGTTAGTCTTACAACAGAAAAAAGGCCACCTCATTAGGAAACTAATGAAATCTCAGCTGAGAACATATAAGGAAGCTTGTGAAAGAAAGTTAAAGTTTGAAATAGCTTCTGTAGGAAGAATAGAATAAATTAGGGAGAAATGAAATGATTGCATCACCACATTGAATTCATAGTTGAAGTCAGATGCCATAAATCTGTACTACAGAGTCAACTTAGTTATAGGACTTTCTTTAGGATTTAGGGCAATTCATGGATGTAGTTTGGCATGGGATACATGGAGGCAGGACAAAAGAGGAAAGGATCTAAAGTAATGACAGAGTGAAGTTAAACTTGTTAACTATAGGAAAAAAAACATTGACAGAGGAAGGGGAAATCAGAGCATTAAATAGTGGCCAACAGAAATACTAAGGAAGAGAAGCAGCCATTCATTTAGCAAACATTTATAATGTAACAGGAAGGGGCAACTAGTTGGTGAAGTGGATAGAGCACCAGCCCTGAAGTCAGGAGGACTTGAGTTCAAATCTGGTCTCAAACACTTAACATTTCCTAGCTGTGTGACCCTGGGCAAGTCACTTAACCCCAACTGCCTCAGGAAAAGAAAAAAAGAAAAGAAAAAGCAACATAGCAGGAATTGTGCTAAATCTTTGGAAATAAAAAGAAGAACAAAAATATCACTTTTGCTCTCAAGAGGCTCCCATTCTAATGGAGAACACAACATGAAAACAATATATGCACACATATTTATGTATGTAATGTAAATTAAAAGTAATCTTTCAGGAAAGGCATAAATTGCAGGAACAGAAAAAGGCTTCCTGCAAAAGGTAGAATTAGAGGTTGAAATAAGGGCAAAGAATATTTTACAAGAACTAAGAAAAGGAATCAAAAATGGAGATTATGATCATGTAGAGGAATGTCAATTTTTTTTATTATGGAAATAGAGTTTGTGTGTAATGTTGAGGCATAAGGTATTACCATTCTATGTAAATATAAGGTGGAACAAAGTAGTCATTGAATTTGAGGAAACTGAGAAAACCAATAGATTTAAGGTTTTGGAAGATCAGTGAATGTTGAAGTAGCCTAGCAAAAAGTTAGGAGTTAGAAAGATGATGAAGAGAGTGATCCCATTAATACACTTATTGTAAAAGAGAAGAGAACTATAATAGCGTATGTAGACCTGTTATGGGCCAGAACTCTGAACTTGAAACAAGAATTCTTACAAAGTGCTAACTCAGTGGAATTGATGAGACAATGGTTATGTAGTTTAGCATGGTGATTAATAGTTCTCTAAGTTCAATATGATTGATTTAATCTTACAACAAATAATGGTTTCTTAGTGACATAATGATTGGTTTATACTCAGTGTAGATCATATAAAGCTGCGACAAACTCAGCCAGAGGGAGAGCCAGAGACAGATTCAGAAGGACTCAGAGACAGACTCAGAAGAGCTAGACACAGTCTCAGAAGGGAGGCAGAGCCAGATTCATTCACTTCATCTCACAGCACAGTGGTGACTCTCCTCCTTCACTTCTCCACTGAAACCAAGACTCCTGAAAGGCTCTCAAGAAAGCTGGCCCAGGCCCCAGGCAAGGAAACTAGATTGTGAAAGAGATAATAAAGGATTTGGACTTTAACACTGACAATTCTTGTGGTGATTGCCCCAAGGCTTCCCCAAACCTCCAGAAAACCACCAAGAGCATTACATAGACATAATACTTCTTTTTTCTGAAACAGGTTAAGAACTAAGGGAAATTTGTTTAATATAGATCATCTAGATTGTGTAATGGATAGAGTGATAGGAGGTTCCCCTCATCAAGAGTAAGATCAAGAGTACCATTGAAAGTCAGGAAAACTCAACTTTGTGAGTTTAAATCTGGCCTCAGACACTTATTTATTAGATGTGAGATGCTAAGTAACTCATTTAACCCTATTTGCCCCAGTTCCTCATTTGTGAAATGAGCTAGAGAAGGAAAGGGTAAACTACTCTGATATTTGTTCCATGAAATCCCCAAATGGGATCACTATGACTTAGGACTAAAAAATGATTGAACTTCTAGGTAGCTTTGAGAGGGAAAGCTATATGACACACTGGAAGAGCTGAGAGTCAAAAAAAACTATCTTTGTGAGTTCAAATCTAACTTCAGATATTTATTAGCTGTGTGACACTGACCAAATTATTTCACTTTATTTGCCTCAGTTTCCTCATCTATAAAGCAGAAAGAAATGCCAAACTACTCTAGCACCTTGTGAAGAAAACCCCAAATGGGATCACAAAGAGTCAGACAGGACTGAAAAAAATGACAACACAAATCAGGAGTTCCGCAGTGCCCAAACAAAGAGATGGAAAAGTTAGGATGAGATGTGGGAGGGAAAAGTTTAAAGTGAATAAAGGTTAGAAGTGGGACTTTAGGGACATTAATTCTTAACCTCCTCCTAATGCCAGTAACACCTATATAGGTGTTACATCCATTTATGTGAATGCATACGTGTGTGTATTCATATGTGTATGCCATCTTGTTAGTACTTTTCTGGGTTTTTTTGATAGGGGAGAATCATAGTAGGTAGAAAGAAGTATTTAAATCTGTTCTTTCATCCACTTTAGAATCTCTAAGATATAGAAATTTCCTCTACTAATGTTGATAGACAGCTTATCTGTGAAATAAAAGTGGTGACTTACTCAGCTATTATATATCATAGTCAGAACTTGAACTCAGATCTTCTGACTTTAAGGCTAGACTATTTACTGCCTCTCACCTTATACAAAGCAAACATTTAATCTCAAATTGGCAGAATTAATCAGAGACAATAGGACAGGACCAAAACAGTGATTGCAAGAAACAAAATAGAAAGAAGTGTATTACATGAATTCTCCCTGCTAAAATTATATTTTATTCTAATTGCCAGTAGAGGTTACACAACTCCCCTCTCCCCCAACCTTTCCAGCTAAGGACAGAAACTTCTGTCTGTTTTCAATGCTTATCACACAGTATTTTGTTCACAATAAGTACCTAATGAATGCTTTTTTTGTAATTGAACTGAGTTATGAAACAGCCTGTGCAAAGACATGTGAAAGAAAGTGAACACCGAAGGAAAGAGCTGCAAAGGAGCAGACTGTGTGGTGCAAATTTCAGATGAGAGCAGACAGCTAGGTTAAGATTAGCTAGTGGTACATTGAGAGTGTTAGAAGTTTCTATTAGGCTTATTATCCTTAATTCCTATATATGTCATTCATCAAGGGAGAGCCCAAGGTGCATTGGCAGCACATGGATTCTCTCCAGGGAGAAAATATTCTGTAACAGAAAGAGTGCAGGAGTAGAAGTAGAAAAACAGAGGTCTCAGTTTTCACTTCTCTGAAACCTCAAACATGTCTGTTAACCTCAATTTCTCTCCATATGTTCATCCTCTTGATATGATGAAGAACATTACTTGTTTCCATACCTTGCTTATGAAATTATATGTCTAAAGTACTTTGAAAGAATGACACTATATAAAAGGATGAATACTACATAATGAAAACTTTTTAAGATACAGGGAAAAAACAGTAAAATTCAAAGAATGGGTGGAATGAGCTGCTAAAGTATCTCATGGATAATTGTCCACTTACACCCAGCCCTCAAGAGGAAAAGGAAGCAATAAATTTGTCTCTAACTCACCACATGTTTTAATTGCACAGTACTCCCAAGGGGTGTCAGGGTCAAGAGTATAGCACCATGGCCTCGGCTTGCCATCAGGATTGCGGCAATAATTATCATCAAAGCCCTTGTCAGGATATCTGCAAACCACACCAAGAAACGTGTCATGTAAATCTGCCTGGAGACACCACCCAACACTCTGTTCAAGGAGTGCTTTTCAACTAAGATTTTCCTGTGAGCTGGGGAAAAGAGAAATTTCACTGGAGTTGTGCCTTATTAGAATTTGCTACCATGAGGTTGACATTAATATGCTATTGAGTGTGGGGTACTACATACAGTTAACTCTGCTAATTGTTTAAGGCCTTTCTAGTGGCCCAGAACCAGAGACAAAAACTGAATCTCTATCACATAGAATCCAATTAAAATTGGATTACACAAACAAGACCTGCCATAGAATGCTCTTTAAGAAAACTGGTCCTTCTGTAAAACATCTTATTGAGTTTAAAATTAAAATTATGTTTCAATAGCTCCATTATTAATGACTACTATATTCCACTAACAGAGCATTTCTAGGTCATGCCCTCATCATCTTCATAGTAAAAAAGCAAATACTTATACATTGCTCTGTCCTACATTTAACTTATTAGATCTGAATTTGTTGTTTGATTTTAATTGTTACCATATTCCCTGAGGTATTACCTAAAAGAGAAGTGCCATTTTTTAAACAGGGGTTTAATTAGAAAAGGATCAAACAAATGCCTTAGTAAATGCCCAAAATAAGAGGGGAAATGAAATTTCTTCATAATTATTTGTATTTTTGTTCATATATTTAAAATTGATTAGACTTGTTTAAATAGACACATAAAATTTCAAGGCAAAATGAAATGAATAATAGAGATAATTACCAAAATAATTCACACTCAAGCTATTTCTTGTGGGCGAAAAATTGGGAGTTTGGATGCATCTACATTCATTGCACAGTATTCACATACACAATCTCACTAATTCATCAGAACAATCCTATGTTTTTGTTTTGCATTTGTTTTAATTCTTCATTTCTCATCACCTGTATAGTTCATGTTAATAATATATATGACTTGAAAAAGGCACATTAAAAAACAAACATTTTATTTCATGGGATCTACATTTTGGATGTAGAATTTGAAGATATCTTTAATCCATAAAAAGGAAACCAGACTCCAAGAGAATATAATTTGCCCAAGATCACTTAGGTAATACGTTGCAAATTTGGGATTTAAACTCAATTTCTCTGACTCTTAATTTAGCAATCTTTACATTGTGTATATATCTGCTCCAGAAATGCATTTAAAGGTCAATAGTAGTGATAGCCAATTTATTATCTGCTCCCATAGTTTAGATCTACAGGATTGTTAATGAATCTTCCTCTTCTATACCTCTCCCTTCCCTCAAGACATGCAAAAATCAAAGAATTGAGTCATGCAAATGTTCTAGTATACCCTATTTGCTACATTATTTGTCCTCAGAAGTATCCTGATGGTGAGAATTCCAACCACTGGGGGCTTGAGTTAGTGTCAGATGGAGCCATAACTCTGTAATTATGTCCTCATCATGAACTCTTTTTCCTAGAACTCTGATGGTCCTGAAAACTGTATCTAAAGTATCATACATATTAAGGGAAAGATTCTAACTGTTTATTGGGCCATTGGTACAGTCTACATCATCCCCAAAGTGGGAATGTAGAAGGGTTTGAACTGGTGATTACAAGAGAACTTTTAAAAGTAGAGCCAACACAAAATCAGGAGACATGTTTACCTCTCTGGTAAGAATTTGTGTCGGTGTGGTGTCTGGTGATCCCAGCGCTGACATATCTTGCCTGATTCAGTATGATCCATGGGACCTCGGTAACTTTCCCCATTGCAAGTCATACACTCAACTACCAAAAGAAAAGTAAATATTAGCATGTTAGTAGCCTAAGACAGGGCTAAAAAGGACACCACTGCTGTATGAAAATATCAATCTTTTCAATCATGAAATTTTTTAAAATGATATTTTAATAGAGTATTCTAGTGTAGGATGTTATAAAAGTATTGTTTTTAAGCTTAGTGTAAAAATATCCCTTCAGCCAGCTTCAGAATGGTGTAATAGGAGATGATGTATTGAAAAATCAAATTTAAAACCTTAAATTTAAAACATATTTAGGATAGTGTCAGATTACTCTGAATGTGAAGTACTAGCTATCTAAGATTTGGTTGTTTCAATCAGATCAAGATCAAAATCAGAATGTAATCACCAGGCAAAAAGCATCTAAAAGATTTTAAACATATTCCAAGGGTTACTTTCTCCCCAGAGGCCCTAAAACCATTCATTTTCTATACCAACTGAGTTACTAACAGAGCAAGTTATTCACCCTATAATGATCTAATAGGTTATAATAAAATAAAAGCCAGACACCCAAAATAGAGGTCACAGGAAGGTAACCAATCAATCTAGGAAGTCATATTGTCTTGTGTCAGAAACTATGTTTTATCCAATAGACATATTTAAGCATCCCAATTAATCCACAGACTGTATTAATAATAATGTTGACTAAAATAGGATTTCTCTTAATTTTTTTCTTATATGTAGATATTGTACATAATTGTTAATACAAAATCACATAATAGAAATTGTCCTGTATTTAATTTGTTGTATTTTCTCCTCTTTAAAGGTACAAACTGAACCTGCCAGCTAACCAACTTTTATTAATCACTTATTATATGTCAAGACATCGTGCTAGGTGCTGGTGATAGAAAGACTGATCATGAAATAATTTATGTTCATAAAGACTTTACCCTATAAAAAAATATGTCTATTTTAGACAACAAACTTCCTTCACAAATGTTATGCTGAGAACTTTAGTCTCACTATATTCTGGTCTTTTATCTTTAGCATTTCTTAACTGAACATGGGATTCTTCAAATGATTAAATGATGCTATGATATAACACATACAAAAGAAAAACATCAATGCTTATCTTTCCTGGAAATTATTCCCGGAAGTTTGTACTTATTGTATAATTTGCTTGGGTACTACTGCTATTATTTCAGGGTGAATTTGGTGTCTACTGATATTAAGCTGAAGAGAACTGGAGCATCTTCAAATTTAATCTGCCCCAGTGATAAACAGATAAAACTAGAAGGTTAAAGTCAGGAATATATGTGCTTTTACTGATCATTTTATTATAATAATGTTTCAGGTATGAACACATCATTACTCTGTTTTCCCACTTTTGATTCCTTTCATTGTTGACTTATCTGTACACCAAGACAAAGCACTGATTCAGACTTTTCTTCATTCACAAGATGAGAAGCCCCAGCCAATTAAATTTTGCAAGTACCTACTATGTGAATGAAAGGGGCTAACAACACATTGTTGAAGGAATTTGGATTGATCTAGATCCTCTACACTGATCATTTTCACATTGATACCTTTCAAATAGGTCAGATGTCAGGACATTTCAGTTTCACATATGAATGGTTTACACAGTTATTTAGTTTTGACCCTTCTATATTTTGCTGTGTTTTTATATAAGAAAAGTGAAATTCTTTGTTTCCTCCTTTTCTCAGAATAAGACTATGGAAAGTTTCGTTATTGCATGTAAGCAATATGTAAATAGTCAAATATAAATGTCTCCTATGTCTTCCTCCTGCAGGTGTAACTTTTCCTTAATAATATATTTTAAACATAGTTACAAGAATTGATCCATTTTCATTATTAGGATTAAGTGAGATAATAAAAATAATGTATTTTGTAAACTCTAAAGTACTATATGGATGCTGCTTATCACTATCAATCTCATTATCATTTATTGAACATATGCTTTATATTCCACATTATAGTTAGTACAATGGAAGATGGAGAAGAGGTATGTAGAATGGATACAAGAATAAATGTAAATCTAAGACTTGTGTTTATGGAATCCATAATCTAGTTGGAGAAGCAAGATATACAAACATAATGGAAGCTATATGATTGTTTATTATAGTAATTTATGATTATATGTTGGAATGTGTTGGAAAGGTAGATTTTGCAAGATAAAATGGGCAACTGAGATCAGGGAAGGCATAACAGTGGAAGTATGACTAAAGATGCACCTTAGCATATGGACAGCAAATGAAGAGTCAGAAAAAACAGGGAAGAGGGAAAGTCATTAGCAAATTATTTGGAAATTAGGAAAATATTAGGAAACTAATATACAGCTGAAGGTATAATATAATCAAAGGTGATCAGGGGTGGAACCCTCTAACTAAAAGGAATGAGCTTACTGAATGAAAAGACAGTATTAATCAAATTAATCATTAATTAATTAACTGATCTTGCAGGGGTACTGGAAGGGGGAATAGTAATAGAGCAATTGGTTGGGTAAGGTGACATCAGATTCAAAAAGTAAAAAGGCTTTAAAGTCACACTAAGGAATTTGAACAATATACCTCAGATCTAAGATGTAATGGCATACAAAGATATAGATTTATATTATATAGATATTGCATATAAACATACATACACATGATCAGAAAACTCAGTTTTACATGTAGTCAATGAAATCCTTCAGCATTTTATTCCCCTCTTCCCTTTATAAATAGTGAAAGGAGCTCTATGTTAGATACTTACCTGGCTGAGTCAAAGAGGGGAAAAATAAGAGGAAAAAGGGAAAATGGCTTGAGCATCTTACCCAAGATGAGTAAATTGAATTTTTTCAGGAATCTTTTTCCCTAACTCATGTTTCTAGTCTAGTACAGGAGGACCACCTTCAGTAATTCAATGCATGGCAAGAAAATGAGAGAAGGATAAACCAAGGAGTATCTTTTCTTCCCCATCCCATGTCCATACACACATTTCAGAATTCCAAGATCTCAATCAAATTTGGCAGGAATGGTGTAGTACCAGCAGCAAAAAAATACTTTTCTGAAAGGACTTCCCACTGAAGGACTCCAACAGCTGACGGACTCCAACAGCTGACAATAGTTCAATCACACTGAAAAGGATAAATATGGCTCTTTCGCTTTGCTACTGGTCCTCCTCCACTTATTTTAGCATCCTATTTAAAGACTTCAATAAAATCTTTATTATTTTCTATACCAGCTACAATGAATCCTTCACATTTAAAGATCAAAATAAAATATTGTATTCAGCCACATAAGAAAATACATAACCTAAATAATGAACATAAAGTATAAAAAAAAGTCCATTAATCTGATGCAGCTTTAACATCTTTCTGATGGCAGCAAGAAATGAAAAATGAACAGATTTGTTTTGTTCCATAAGTTGTTCAATGTAAAAGTATATATGATATTCATTTATACATTAAAAGAATGATTTGTAAATATTCTGTAACTATGCCTATGCTATTTTGAATCCTTTTACTAAAGTTTATAATAATGTGCTAGGAAAGAACATCTTCAGATAAATAGAAGTCATTCTGACATTTATTTATATAAAGTCAATTTCTCTCTTCTGAATTATTATTACTTCACAAACATCACACATAAACATAGTTAATTATTCTTTTTGTAAATGAATGACTTAATTGAATGAAGAATATATATAATAGAATCAGTTCATTGATGGGGAAATTTCTGTAATATTGTAGAGAACAACAGATGACAGCACTTTTCATTTGAAAATTTTTTCTTAAATATTGTAATAGGCTTGTGGTTTAACTTTTTAATATTTTGTTATTTTCTAGATCGAATTAAATTTGTGTATTAAGATGTTTTCATTACATCATGTCTAACTTAGTTCATAATGCTCTGAGAAAACAAATGTTTCTATTAATTCCAATTAATAGAACTTATAGGTGAAAGATCCACTTTTCAAAGAAAAGCATAATTGACATCTAGTTTAAATACCTAATTTATAACAAATTTCACTTAATTTCTAACAACTTTTAGCTAGCTATTGTGGATGTCGCTATCTTCATAGAAGTTAAAAAATTGTAAATGCTATGTCAAATCATTTGTCCCAGACATTAATGGAAAGTGATGCTTCACCATGACATGAAAATCACTTCATCTATTAATAGGCTTTGGTAGGTCTTAATAAGTTGAAAGGCTTCAAATATGGTCCCAACAATAGATTATATATGCTGTGGGGACCAATCTTGCTAAATTCCAAGAGGCTCCTCACTAGAAATAGCTACTAGATCACAAGTATTTTCATGATGGCGGCTAATCCATGCAACATAAAAACAAATATAAACTTTGTATTTTAAATGATGAGCTAACTATCCTGCAAATTGCAACATGAGCAACAGATATCTTTGTACTGGTCCCATTTTATTAATAATAATGATGTGAACATGTGGGTAGAAGAACCAATACATGTTCTATTTAAGAGTTTTTGATTTGTAGGTTTTCTTTCCTACTGCCAAATAAATTTTAGATAATATCTATCTTTGTGTTTTTGTTTTATTTTTTTCATAGAAAAAAATCAAAATATACTTTTGTAATTGGAACTATATTATAATCCTCTTAAAACATGGCTTATTATAACATTAATTCAAATAATCACTAAATAGTGCTCAAGCTATCAAATTAGACTATAAAGATAGTCCAAGTCCCAAATATTATACTATTAGGTTTCCATTTCATATTTAAAATAATTTCCAAGTAATGTGATTATACACTGCAGTGATATGGGGGTGGGATGGAAAGGGAAGTAGGGTCCTCTCTTAGCCTTTGCTTTTACTCTGATTCCTAATTTTAAGCCTTCTTTTCTGAGTAGGAACGAATGCAGACAATTCAGAGACCAAAAGTGCACAGACTAATAAGATAAGGGAAGCTGGAAAAGTGTTCTTTGCTTTCACTTCCCTTCTCACAGTCTATGATAGTCATTCAGTCAAGCAGCCAGCCAGTCAGTCATCTGACTGAAGTCAGTAGATTTGGGGGACAGCTCAGAACTTTTCCACATAAACTGTAGCAATGGAGACCCTCTAAAAATAGGAACTTCTCTCCCATGTGTAAATTTACTTCAAATGCTTTGTTATACCCTTGTTCATACAAAACAGACTTGTTCATAGTTACCACAGACAAGTTTATTTTTTTTTTTGAAGAAAACATGGAGAAAGTTATAATGAACAAAATGTGATATGGAATGGAAAGTGATAGTTTACAAAGCAAAAATGGAACTGGCTCTAGCACAAAGTTAAATTAGCTTTAAATCAATGAACAATTTAAAAAATTACTCTATAACAATTAACCAACAATGATAGTAATGAAAATCATCCTAATATCAAATGAATGCATGTGGAGGAAAATTGTCAAATAAGGCCTTTGGTCCATAGCAAACTAATGAAACATCTTGCTTGAAAACATGGGCACTATTCCAGTAAACCCCTGAGTACTTTAAAAAACAACAACAATGAAACATTGAATTCCTAATACAACAGAATTCATGTTTTGAATGTGTTTTAAAAAGTCGAATTTCTGACAAAAGTCATGGTTCCAGCTATTTAGCAGCCAGATTTACCTAAGTAAATAAAACCACAGACAATACTGAAATGCTTATTCTTCCATCTTGTGAGCCATTCAGTTTTCCACT
This sequence comes from Sarcophilus harrisii, assembly GCF_902635505.1. Taxonomy (NCBI): domain Eukaryota; kingdom Metazoa; phylum Chordata; class Mammalia; order Dasyuromorphia; family Dasyuridae; genus Sarcophilus; species Sarcophilus harrisii. The sequence goes on along the minus strand of NC_045430.1, from coordinate 140,806,555 downwards.
GCAATAGTATGGACAATGCCCATTTATGCTGCGGGAGGAGGTAAAAAAATGGATTTGAGGTGCCTTCAGTCAAGAAAGCTTGGGAACCACTACTGTAACCTCTCAGATAATATTCTGCGTTGTGCTCAATGCTTCCCATATGTCCAGTAAAGCACAAGTACCAAGTCCTCCAAAGCACAGAGTAAAAAGGCTTGCATTGTCCCAATTCTATATTCTTCTCCGGTGTCTTCTAGGACAAAGCTTCCACAGAAGCAGCTGTCTGGTGAGTGGAATTGATACACGACTAACAGGTCTACTCCCTAACCTGCCCCTTTGGGAATTGTAAGGAAGGGGCCGAAGCAAGGAGGAGCAATGTGTGTGTGCACATGTGCATACCCCTGAATGAGAGAGTTTCTCCCTCTCCTGCACTCCCCCTGAAGGGATTCCTGAAGCTACCTCAAGGCTCTCTCTGTGGGGTTTAACTCATCCAGCTCCTATTGCCACCTGCAGGAGAGAACCATGTTCATTATTTTGCATTCAAACTAGAACTATATTACCTTCATATTTAACAATTCTTTTAAAAATTAATCTCTAAATTAATCACATATAAACAGGATTTCACTTCTAATACCCATTTTCCTTGGTAATTTGATTAGTTACTATTAACAGTCACAAGGGTTAGATTTCCACTCTAAAGGGAAAGAGTATCCCACCATGCATTAATGTTGTTAATTTACCTTCTGAACACTGAGGAATGTCACAGACTTCATGGCGTACCTCTGGATTGCTTGTGAAACACCATGGTCCTCCTTCTTCCCCTCGAGGGTTTCGACAGTAATTTTCCTGTAGGTCTTTCCCCCGATAGCTCGAAGGCAAAAAGCTAGTTTTAAAATGATAATCATTACAGTATAAGAGCATGCAAATCTTATAGCAAATGTTGCTTTATTATTCATTAGGTGCAGGTTTATTTCTTATGAACCCACCCAGACTCATCCATTTGAAGAAAATTATAACCTTTCCTCCTTTCTTTGTTTTTATCAGAAAAATGCTCAAGCTTCATTTTTTTTTCTTTTGCTATACTGTTGTCACATTATATCCATATGAAACTTTCATGATTTGAATTACAAAGATAACAATGTTACTAAAATATATGCATGTTTGTGTGTGAAAGAGACAGAGAGAGAGGATGAAGAAGGAGGGAGAGATGCAGAAGAAAGAAAAGAGAAGTAATACTTTAAATAATTCTGACAGAATCCTAAATTCTGCTTAGTAGGCTCAAGATAGAATAACTGTCGTTCCTATGCTGAAGCTAATTCATGATGTTGATATTTAATTTGGGGATATGGTTCAGTATTTTCACTCATGTTTGATTCTTTGTGATCTGTCATTTTTTTTTCTCCAGCTCATTTTATAGATGAGGATTAGATGACTAACAGGATCACACAGCTAATAAGTATCTCAGGCCAGATTTGAATTTAGGTGCTACTGACTCTAGGCTTGGCACTCTTTCTACTTTGCCACCTAGTTACCTTCTACTTAATGTAGAATAGCTAATAAAAGGGATAGCTTTAGTTGGTCTTCCTTATAAGCCAGAATGGCAGTGTTTTGATTTCCTAGGATGCTCTCTGCCTCATGGTGAAGCATGGAAGAAGCAAAAGCTACATGGATGAGATTCCAATCCCAGAGATGTGTGAAGATGTGGGAGAGGGAGAGAGAGAGGTTTCACTGTAGTTGATTTCCTTTGTAATCATAAGCATTTTTATAGATTTTAAAACATTATTCTGAGAAGGGGTCTGTAGACTTCACCATTCTGTGAAAGTGGTCTAGGTAGCACAAAAAAAGGTTGAGAATTCTTACTCTCTGAGATCAAGGTGACTTTTTTTTTTATCCCCAGCCTTAGGATATTGTGTGAAGTATTGATGTATAACAAATCCATTCTCATACTCTCTCATTCTCATTTATATTCTCTCTCTCTCTTTCTCTGTCTGTCTCTCTCTCTCCTCCCATATATACACATACACACAGTTAGTATGTGTATATGAATGTATATTTTCTCCCTCCCCATGCATGCACATTCATTCACTGGTAGACAGTGGGATTGTTTGGTTGTTTTTTTTTTCCTTTCTGGAAGGAAAATAATTATAAGAATTAATGACATTATAGTTTGGGAAGGGGAAAGTATGGGAAGAGAGTAGAAGAGAGGAAAAGACGAATTAAGAAGAGAGAAAGAAAGGGTAAAGGAAGAAAAGAGAATGAGAATGAGAGCAAGAACAAGAGAAGGAGAGCTGGAGAGTACAAGCAAGAGTGGGAGAGCAAGAAACCTCAGGGAAATTTTTGTGGCAAACATTGTGCAGCCAGGAAATTTTAAAATTCCATTTTGCTTATCCTTGTGAAGTATTTTCTAAACACAAACTAATATGTATGACAAATACGTATTTTTATATTTCTTTTCAAATCAGTTTTTTTTCATAAGTAAGAATATATTAACCAGGGCTATAAGGAAGTAAAGCTATGTTATTAAAATTCAACATATTTTTAATCTAATAATATTGTTTCCATCAATGCTGTTTTATGAAAATGAGAAACTTTTTTTTTTTTTAAATAAGAGCTAGAAATCCGTTTCCTAGTTAGGAAAAAAAATAATGGTCTAATATTTTTAAGGCTTTGCCCACTCAAGAATGAGATCAACATTCTTTTCTCTGTTGTGAAACCAATGAACATAGCATTGGTTCATTTACTAAATGACCTTTTATAATTTAAAAATTTGCATCAGAGCATGAAATAAGTCATCAATAAAATTTGTACCTTCAGAAACTCTATGAGTTAAGATCAAAGTCATTCACTCCAATAGTTACTTATTCAACTTTGTAGGAAATCTATCTTTTAAAATAAACCATGTACAAAATATCTTTATATAAGAGTTCATACCTTCATATCACCTTTATTTTAAATATGCAAAAAACAAAAAGAGTGATGATGTTAATTAAAATTTAGCATACTAACGTGCTTCATTTATTAGAAAGTTTGAACCTATGACCAAGTAGTTCACTTTAAATTCATACCACCGGTTCTTAAGAGAGTTTTAGTATGCGTACCAGTGTGTGCATATCTATATATAGAGAGAGATATAGATATAGATATAGATATAGATAGAGAGAAATATAGATATAAATAAATACACACATATCATAAATACATATAGCCATGTGATCTTTAACCTTTCTTGGTTTTGGTTTCCTCACTAGTAAAATGAAGAGTTAAGAGTTCTAAATCCATGTTTCTACAAGTCTGTGCATCTCACAAGGCTGTTGAATGGAAAGTATTTCATAACTCTTCAAGTATTTACATCATGTGAATCATTATTCTTCCTTTTAAATTAATAATAATATATATTTCATTGACATAAATTCTAAATGAGGAAACTACTTCTACTAAGGAAATCAAGGATACAGGGAAGTTAAATGCTTTAGTAGATAGACTGATGGGCATGAACTTAGGAAACCCTGAGTTTGACTGTGTCAGGTACTTACTATGTGACCCTGAAAAAGTCACTCATCCACACTCAGCTTCAGTTTCCTCATCCATAAAATGTAAATAATAATAATTTGTACTTCAAAGAATTGAGATATGAAAAACACTTGTCAAACCCTAAAGCCTTATTTAAATGCTAATTATCATTATTATTATTATTGTTAGTGAGAAAATAATCTCAGTTTCTATATACTACTGAATCTTCATAAGATTTGTTTGTTTTATTTTGCTTTATTTTTCAATTTCTTTATACTGTCATCTGAAAGTTAACTCCATCACTCTAAAATTAGTTTAAGCTATTCTTTTAACAAAAGTATTTCCCCATTTTATGATTGTATATTACTAGACTTGAATCATATATACACTTTTCTGACCTTTTTTTCCAACTTTTCCCCATGACAATAGCTCCACAAACATTTAGTGACATACATATATACTGCCTTTTGGATAAGAGATGTATATTCTAAAATAATGTATAAACATTTTTACTTTAAATGCTTTAGTAGCTTTTATAGCAAAAAATGCAATGTGTCCCAAAAGTCCTAGTGCAGCTTTAAGCTTGAACAGATCAAAACTGCACTAAGACTTTTGGAACCCATTTATTATTGTTATTCTTTCTGTGAATAATGGATCATGTCAACCCTGGATAGGACCACTGACCATACAGATAAAAGCAATGGAATATTGGGGTCTTCTCTGCTGCTAACTTGTAATGTGTAGGGAAGCATCGCTTAACCAATCTGAGGGCTAATTTCCTTATTAGTAAAATCATGGAGTTAGGCTTCTCTATGAACTCATTTCTAGCATGGTAATTCTATGGACCAGGTTTGTGTGAAGCAGGGTACATCTTATCAAATGCTGAATAGAGGCAAATAAATAAAAATTAGTATTTTAAAATCATTTTTGTTCCATCTCATCCTCCCACTCCAATCCATACAGATTTGGAGAGAAAGATGGTCACAAATATAAGGGACATAAGTGTAGAAGAAGAGAGAATAGTAGGAAAAGAAATAAAATATTTTTTCTGGATGTAGAAAATGGGGAGAAAATTAAAAGTTAGCTCATTATTATAGTATTGGTCTTAATATAATAGATTTATAATTTCTTGTGCAATCACTTTTTATTGTACTATATTATGGAAATGTTTGCTTTGTTGTACAAATTTAAAATAGAATTTTAAAAATATTCTATCAAAAGTTTTCCAAGAAATCAAGATCAAATAATTCTCTTTTGGTTCACCTTCTTTCTATTGCATTGGATCTTCAAGTTGATAGAACTTGATTAGTTGATATAGTTGATAGAACACTGGATCTGGAGGGGGAAGACCTGAATTCAAATCCTACTTCAGTAATAGTAACTGTGTATACCTGGGCAAATCACTTAATATCTGTCTGCCACAGTTTCCTCTTATGTTAAACAGGGACAACTCCCTATTTAACGTCTTATGTTAAATAGTTCCTAACTCCCAAGGCTGTTATGAAAACACAATGAGATAATACATGTACTGGACTTTGCAAAACTTATATTGTTAGATGAATTCTAAGTATTAATAAGATTAAGTTAAATAAAGTTATTTAATAAGCACTATTTTGTTCCAGGGACTGTGCTAAGTTGTTGTATTGATGTTCCCTATGTTTAATCTGGGCTGAAAGTTCAGAGCTGTTTTTTTGTTTTTATTTTGGTTTTTTGTTACATTGTAGATAGCTAGATAGCTCAGTGGATATAGGGTAGAGCCTAAACTCAGGAAAAACCGAATTCAGATGTGGCCTCAGATAATGAGCAAGTCATTTAGCCTCTGTTTGCCTCAGTTTCCTCAACTGTAAAATGGTCATAATACTTCACAGAGGTATTGTAAAGATCAAATCAGATGATCATTATAAAGTGCTTAGGACAATGCTGGACACTAAATAGATGTTATATAAATCCTTATTTCTTCTCCTTCCCCATTATGTTGTACTCAATTTGTTCACATAACGAAGTTTTGAATATAATTGAATATAATTCATTTGTTCACTCTATATTTATGGAGCACTTACTATATGAGAGTTTATGCTGTGGACTATAGTACACTAGAGTCATTACCCCATTCATGAAGTCCTAGGGCATAGAATTTGACCTAGAAAGGATCTTGACATTATCTAGTCCATACTTCTTTACAGAAGACAGAGAAGAGACTTCACACACAGATGGTTAAGAATACAGACAAAATTTGAACATTTTCTCTGATTTTAATCCTATGAAAGCTTTTAAGGGAGGAGTGGGGGGATGTGGCTAAAAAATTATCTGAAATGAAGTCCTCAAATTTATTTTTTTTAATTTGGCTCAAAACTTCAAAATACTGGCCTGAATTTTCTTCTCTGAATATCTTATATGGATGTAAAATATTATGATTTTTTACACATTCATTTACCTCATTAATGAAGATGTTGAACAGCAAGTAAAGAAACTAGACCTATATTCCTAGATCACCTGATTTTCCAGTTTATCTTTTCTATTCATTTGACCATCCATCATCATGATGCCATTAAATCTATTTATAAAGTATTTCAATTTAAGGAGTCAACAACATACCATTACTTCAGCCAAGGGCATATTTCTTTCTCTATTACCCCTGCAATATGGTCCAAGAATCAAGCACTTCACTTTATTTTTGTATACCACACTCCAAAATAACAACTAGTGGATGAAGGTCATTTCTTCCTAAAATAGTGTAAGCATAGAGAGCTTGCAAAAAAAAAAAAAAAAATGAAAGTCTCTCTCTAGTAAGGCTTTCTATCACAATGAAATGTTAGTTGATAAAGCAACCGATTGGACTTCACAGTTCCCAGGAAGATCTATTACAAATCCATCCCCTCTAGATCTGTGATGTCTCACCACCACAAAATATTGGGGTTGAAATAAGACCTCTGTTGAGTCCAGTACACATCCTGGCACTATGGAAGGATCAATTTCAAATGTTATTTCTTTGTTCATGGATAACTTACATTATTTTCTGCAAGGGTATTTTATCCTCCTAATGCAGGTAGTGAAATCAAGCTAATCTTTGAGAAGACAAAGCCAAATTATTTTCTTTTTATTTTAATTCAAGTACAGCACTATATTCTAGGGAAAAGCAAATGTAATTTTGATTTTTAAATTACTTATTTAGAATAGCAGTTGTAAATCTCTGACACTGAAATGTTGCAGCTGGTTAACTCCAAAGTACTATGTTAATAAGAACAAAATCATGAGTACCCTTCTGGTCACCAGTTACCTTTGCTTTTTTCTATGGTCAGTGCCAATACCCGCAATATACGTTAAATACATAGTAAATATAGAATACTGAATAGTTACTATGAAAGTACAGATGGATTAGTGCAAATGTTTTACTACAACTTGGGATAGAGGGAAGGAACTAGGATATTAATAATGCCATTTTTCTTATTAATGGCATTGATGTCATTTTATATTGAAATGTCTAATTCTTAAACTTCCATTTTATTTCAGCAGATATAATACAAACTAACAGCTTATTTAATGAAATTAATATCTGAGATTAATCTTGGAAAATATTCTAAATCTTAGGAGTTATTATCTCATTAAGAGTTACCAGGCACTTATGTTTGTCATCTTTTAACCACATACAGTATTAAATCTGTCCTTAACTCCTACACATCTTTAAATGGAAGGCACCACAGTGCAATCTTCAAAAATTAATAGACAAGTATTTCCATCAAGAGGGAGATTACCCTACCCTCCCCATCTTGCATTTGATGGCAGTCATGACTAAGGAAAGTATCAATGAAGAAACAAGACACTTGTCTAGTAAACCACAGAGCACACTCATTAGATTCCTTGAGTTTCTCTGAATCTAAACCTGATTCCTATTGTTGTTTCTCTTTCAAAAAAAAGGGTTTGCATTGTTTGAAGTCAGTAGGCCACAGGCACAACCAGAAAAGGAATTTAGTATAAAAATCCAGTTTCATCTTACTCTCCAAAGTATACACATTTCACTGTCAGCATGAGTTTATAAGGATAGCTTGTATCAGTTATATTTTTTCATAATATATATAGTCATAAATAATCAACATACAGAATAAAAGATTGTAAAATAGGAGACCAACAAAATTATTACACTAAATCTTTAGGGATAAATTAGCAAATATGAAATATTTGACAAAGGATAGGTCAACTATAAATATACACACATATAAGCTGATTCAATGATTTTTATTATGATGGATGTGTACTAAAACCTGCTTAAAGGACTTATTTTCTTAAATTATTTTTAAAAAAAAAATGTTTAGATTATTATTTCTTTGTGTTATTCTTACCCGTGTTCATGTGGTATCATCGAATTCCATGGCTGACATTTGATACCACTCTTAGTTATAGATACAGTTCCCTTGTAGCTTCCCCCTTTACCAATGATACAGTTTCTAATGTAGTCTATTAGAAGAAAGCAAAGAAAATATTAAAAGCATATGAAGTATATGCTTTACTTTTTAAAGATGAAAATTAAAATTTCATTCAAACCTGTAATTAGCACAGACATATATTATTTCAATTAACAGAAAAAGTTCTAATATAATGACTCCACAAAAACATTCAGAACTATTACTCCCTAGAAGTTTCTGAGGGTATTAAAAAAGTAATGATATTACTGAAATTGTTAATTTTGACATCAATTTTAAACTAAGGAACAACAGAGCCTCTCATTTAGATAAATGAATATGTTATTTAGTTTTTGTGTCTTATTCTTATTTAAATTGTTTTATAAATATTGAACTGAGATTTTTTCCTGTTCTTATGTAAGCTTAAGTTGCCAAATTAAAGCAAAGATAGCAGAATTCATTACATATACACAAATATGTATGTGTGTTTGGAAGTGTAATCATCTTGTTAAATGTGTAAGAGATTGATGTTAAATTCAACCAGAAACGGGGACCATTAAACCTTACTCAATATGTGGCTCCCAAACAAACCACAGAGTGACTTAGAAAACCACAAATTAACATTAACATTAAATACATTCTACTGTAGTTATATATTTTTTAATTATTTCTCATTTTTATTTATTTCATTTTGGTTATTTATTTATTCTGGTCCAGTCACAGTCAAAACACTCAAAAGTGTTTTGAAATAAGTTTTGACCCTGCTGGTATGACACTTTTGTTTCCTACCTCATGGAGAGGTATGTATACAAATTTATAGAAAAAACATTCCATAACCAAAGAATATTTTATTAACATAAATTCAGCATCACTAGCCATATCAGCATCTAGCCAATGATGGGGAAAATAATCAAAGTGGATATACAATTTACACACATACATTAACACAACTAAAAAATTATCAATGTCCTTACAAGTTTTATTAAGCATTTCTATAATTTCTTTTAATTTCTTTAAAAGTTTCATTTTAAAAATAAATTCATTGTCATTAATAAAAATAAAAAATAACACATTTTATAAACTATAACTCTGATGATTTCTATCAATATGAAATATTATTGATGCAATTAATATTCTTTGGTTATTTAAATCATGTCTTAAAAAAAAAAAAAGAAACTTGTTAATATTGTCCATATTGTGTCTAGATATCAAAATTGATGGAATAATTGAACTAGATTTTGCTTTTTAAGTTTACTTAAGCATGCAATTAAGAAAAGCTTTTTTTTAAGACAGAATATTCTCATTTTCCTCAAATCTCTCTATCAAAGCTATACCAAGTTTTTTTTTTACTATAGTAGTTAAAATAATTTAAATTAGTGATTCACAAAAAATATTAATTCAAAATATAGAAATATAAAATAAAATATAAAAACCTTTTTAAATTTTATATTTGGTGATTTGTAATCACAGCTTAAAATTCAAAATTGATACATGGAATAGAATACTTTTTAATCTTATGACATAGCTTTTTTATCATATGTAGTTATGTTTCAGGGATATATTTTGACCCCTTTGAATCTTCTTAATAATGAATCATGTTACAATAGTATTCAACACTTTATATTAATTAGTGTTACTAAAACATTTTGATATTTAAAAATGAATGCCATATATGCTGGCTTTCTATTATTCACTCCATTTCAAACTTTGTACAAGGGAAAGGAAGCTTTCTTAAATTTTCTAACATCTTTTCCCAGGAGATGAAATACTATTCATTTTATTAATGAGCTAGTGAGGGTTATATTTTTCTGCTGTTCTGAAAGGTGACTACCCAGTGTGGTTAGAGCATGTCAGATGCAAAAAACAAGTCTATGGTTTGAAGGAGAGATTGCTAATTTCACCCACTTTGGGGAATTTTCTTCAAATACTTAGCAGCTAGTACTGCTATATATTTGACCTAACCAGAAATCTGTCATGTAGAGATTTATAATAAATCTCCACAACACTAAGTAAAGATCTCAGAATTAGCCATTTGATTGACTATTTATATAATTATGTATATTTATATATATAATTGTACCACAAAATGTCATTTTAATTGAAAATTAATGAAATATTTTATCTTTAAGCCACTATTTTAAACATAAAATAGTTTTTAATTTCCCTGCTTAGTTTTATATAATTAACTAGATAAATTGTAATCTCCTCCTAAATCTTTCTTATATAGAAAGGATTTAATCACAGTAATTTTGAAATCAGGTATCCAAGTTATAATTGTTGCCAATGTCATTTCATGGAATTTACAGTTTAATTTGTTTGAAATAATAAACATATTTTAATAATGTATAACATAGAGCAAATTTCATACCTTTTTCAAACCTGAAAAGCAAGAGGAATAGGTGTTACTAGTCTCATTTTATATAGTGAAACTTGGAGACTTTCAAGGCTATCTTTGGTAGTGCATACAAAATTCTTTTGAGGAATAAGTCACAATTCCTCTCAGAAGAATAGTCAGACAATCTCTCCAACCAAAGAAACCCTAACTAAAATGGTTATGAATGATTTAGCGTCTCTTAATTATTTACTGTTGAGTCATTTTTCAATCATGTCCGACTTTGACTCATTTGGAATCTTCTTGACCAAGAGACTAGAGAGTGATTTCTCATTTCCTTTTCCAGCTCATTTTAAAGATGAGAAACTGAGGCAAACAGAGTGAAATGACTTGCTAAGGGTCACACAGCTTTGTAGTACCTAAGGCTGAATTTGAATTCAGCAAGATGAGTCTTCCTGACTCCACTGCCTGGCACTTTCTCCACTGAGATACCTAGTTGCCCCTCTTAATTATTTAACTGATGACATAATGAATCTGATCAATTATGAAGAATGATCTTTTAAGTTATTTTGAGGGGGAATACTAATGAAGTATTGATTTGTTGGTAATATGTGAACATAGTGTTAATCATCTTTATAAGGAAGTTTTGAATTCAACTGTTGCCCTTCTGAGAAACAGCTAGCCACAGCACTGGACAGGAAACTGGGACACTCAACTCAAGTTCTTCCACCCAACAAATTAGCAATCTCAGGAAGTCTCAGGCCAGGTTTTCTTATTTTTTTTTTTAATTTTGAGATCATATAAGATGATCTCTTAGGTCATTAAAATTCTAAAAATGTGTGATTTTGGATGAAAATTTAAGGAGAATCAAGTTACCTTTGTTTTCATACAGATCAAATTCATGGTCATGCTTCTTTCTCACTCCATTTGACATGCTATTGAAAGGGAACCAATGACATCGTTTTTTTGCTTTGTCAAAAGCAAAAGCCCTGAAAAAAATATCTGAATGAAAAAAAGGAATACCACTTTTTACATAGCTTTTACAGTGGTGGGCATATGGTATATCAAGGAAAAAAATGTCAGCAAATATATCATTACATAGGGACAAAAGAAACTCAAATAACATCCAAACCTTCTCATGTGATCTTACAATAAATAAAGAAAGAAAATTAACTTTCTCTGGTCTTGGCTTAAAATATTAGTTTTCTTACTCCTGCATTTTCACTTTTAGTTTTACATTTTTCTTGTAAAAAATGTATAAAAACACCCATCCAATCTTATTTACTTTCTAAAATCACTCTTCTTTCAATAACAGAACTGAATAGCAACTTCCTGTATTTATTTAGAGAAGAATGATCTATTATAACTATCACAGTATACCCAGTCTTATAAAGTGCTCAAGAAGAAAAAAAAATTAAAGAAATTGCTAATGAAAAACATTACTAAGATGTTTTTGTAGTCAATATTATGCTATAAAAGTATTATAAAGTGAAAATTTGTTAAATATTTTTCTTCTAAGACAAACTTCTAGCACCTCAAGTATAATGCTAAAAGCACAATGTCATTATAATACACCTAAATATTTTATTTGCCTTGGTCATATATATTTGTATATGTGTGTGTATATATATATATAAAATATTATACATAAACACACATATATATATACATATATTCATATATATATACACATATATATATATATTCCTTAAGTTAGCCTAATTGGCAAATTGAATTTTTCTCCCTTCGGATACTTGAATATTTTTAAAAAATCTTTAAATGGAATCTTTCATGAATATTTGCATATTGCCATATGCAAATATGGCCAGGTATATAACCAATATGAATTACTATACCATAAGACTTCCCCTTTAAATTCTATAAATGAGTGCTTTAAGCAACTCTTGATACCCAATAATTTTACATTTTTAATAACTAGACTTTTTGTTTTATTGATCCAATCATTTTCAAGTGATTTATTATAAAAATTTTGAAAGATAAATAGATTTTGAAGAAGTTGATGAAAGTCTCATATAATATCCACTTCCCCAAAATTAATTTTGAGCCTTTCATAGTTTTTATGGATATACTATTTTATTAGGTATCTATTTTCTAAAAACAATTTTACATTATACATGTAAATAAAAATATTTTTGAAACTATTTCCCATTTGAAAAAGTAATGGGGGGGAAGCAAAATTCTTGATTTTAAAAATTCACACAGTGAACTGAAAAAAAGTGTAAAACTGGTGTGTGTGGGGATTGTACTTGTTAGGAAATGATATAAGAGAATAATAAAGCCTGTGTTAATCAACTACATCGTAAATTTTAGTGACAATAGTTTTATTGGATAGGTCTAGTGTAACCACATTACTACTTAATGAATTACACTAAAAATCACTCTTCATCACCCTTCCTTGTTGCATCTAATTAGGATTTTTTCTTCTTTTTCTCAAGATAATGCTACCAAATGGTGTTGTCATCCCTCTCCAAAACTCCTTGTTTTAGTTCATCAACAAATTAAAATGTCTTGTTAAAGATAATCTATTCTGATATTATCGTTGTTATCTTAATTTTTCTCATCTTTGTTTCTTTCTATTTATTAACCGGCAACTACGTATAGGTTATCTCATAGTATATATGAATTCTTCTGATTCATAGTGATGATCTGGAAAGAACAAGAGTCTTCACATAAAATGATCTGGGCTCAAATTTCTGTTCAGCCATGTGACAAGTGGTAAAAAAAAATTTGATCTCTCTGTGTCTACTATAATAGGGGACAAACCAATGAAGTTCTAGTTCATAGAGTCTGCATTGATATACCCTGCCTGCTGGGTTCTAAAGATCATATACAATATTACATCCCTGGTTTCAACAGAACTCTGGTAAATCTGTTTAAGCATGTGTATTGGAGAGGCTCTTTGCCTTAATTCAGAACACTGACAAATATAGTGTATTTCCTATCAGCTCACTGCATGATAAGAAAAATAGTTGTATTCAATTCAATAAATATTGATTAAGCACCTACTATCTGCCACCAAAAAATAAACTGTCCTTGCTCTCAAGAAGCTTATAATCTAATGAGAGAGGACTATACAAAAGGAAACAAAAAGGTGTTGATGATTGGGGTGGGTATTGGGGAAAGGAGAAGAGTGAAGGTGAAGTAGTATATGTCATTCTGTGAAGCTGAAGCTAAACAGAATTGCTGCTGGAAAAATGGCTGCTGAAAAGAAAATGACATTTAGTAGGTTAGAAGAAACTCCTAAGGAAACATTTTCTCTTCCCTGGTAATATTTAAGTGAAGAGGAAGAAATTCTAGAGTGAGTCTCAACATGAGTAATATCAATGGAATGTCACAGCTGTCTTATTTATATACCTGGGAATCATGTGGCTTTGAATGCATGGTCCCTCAATTTTCTTTGCTTCTTTGTGTTTTTCTTTTTTTATATATTTTGAATAAATGAATATCAGAAAGGGATGGACCAGATTATGATACTATGGGCTTTAAAAAGTTTGAAGAGCTATCAGAAGTTCCCTTAGCAACAGCACCCAATATAATCAATTGTTGGATTCAGTGAGAAGGTAGCTCTTACAAATGACCTAATTAACTCTTCCAGCTATGAACTGACCAATAATCCAAGACACTAAGTCTTGAAATTGACTCATCCAATTCCACAACAACAACCAAAAAAATGAATTTGTGGAAAACATCTTTATGGAAGAAAAGGATTCTCAGAGCCATAAAGCATCACTTTTGCCTTGGTTGGGAATAACCAATTTCAGTTTAGATCATTTAGTTCTCCATTTGTTGCACTTCAATCATTGCTATACTTTCACAGTTTAAAAAAAAAAAAAAAAAAAAGGTCATTTTGTAAAAACTAATTGTTGTTCATTAGTTAATTGGTGGTTGACAGAAATTAGCTAATTAAGTGATGTGGGACATAATAGTATGTGATAAGGTTAGAAAATGACTATCGGTACCTCAGGAACCCTTGAATGAAAGAAGTATTAGATACCTTTTAGGGATCTTATTTGCTAATTTGAGTGATAGTTCAAAGAGCAAACCTATATCTGGTGCCATATAAAATTTCTTTATTTTTTTTTAAAAAGCATTTATTACAACTTGTACTACTTACCTAAAGGGGTTTTTGTGAAAAAAAAAAAATCTTTGCAAACCTTTAAATCCTATGCAAAAGTGTAAGTTTTGTTAGATAATTCATCTTATTTATCATATCAATTCAACATTTTTCTTTAATCATCAGCTCTACATGCATTTCACCTTTAAAAAATTTTAATTAATAGTAATTTAATTATAAGTAAACCATTCAAATTTTAATATTTATTATGTGCATGGTGCTATGGAGGAAAAAAAAAATCAATACATATTATCCAGTGGAACAAGTATTGTATTTGGAGACAGAGGATCCACATTCAAATCTTGTTTCAGTGCCTCATTACTTATGTAGACTTTTACAAGTATTTTAACCTCTCTGGGCCTCAGTCCCCTCATCTGTAGGATGAGAGAATAGGTAATAAGTGACTTCTAAGTTTCCTTTATCTTTATGATGCTATAATTTTATAATCTTAATATTGGAATCTCTTGGAATCATTCAGTTCAAGGGTCATTTTCTCTGTGTCTGAAGTCATTTCTGACCCCCTCCATATACTAGTACACTCCCCTCCTAAAATGATCTTGTATTTCATTTGTGTGTGTGTGTATTCTGGATATACATATACATGCTATCTCCCCAGTGGGGTGTATGCTCCCTGAGTTGAGAAACCGTTTCACTCTTCTCTTTATATTCCTAACATTTGTCAGTAGATAGCACTTAATATGTTGTTGTTGTTGTTTAGTTGTCTCTATCACATCCAACTTACTGTCACCCCATTTAGGCTTTCTTGGCAAAGATATTGAAGTGATTTCTTATTTCTTACTCCATTTAATAGATAAGAAAATCAAGATGAACAGGGTTAAGTGTCCAAGGCTACATAGCTATGGAATATCTGAAGTCAAATTTGAACTCATGAAGAAGAGTCTTCCTGATTTCATAGCAATCCATCTACTATGCCACCTGGCTGCCTTCTAGCACATAATAATAAGCACTTTATACATAAATGCTTGTGGATTGTTTGATAGTAGGAGTGTTGTCAGACAGGCAAATGAATTGAATGACCTGATTAAAATGCAACCAATAAGATATGATGACAGTTTAAATTAGTAATCTGCTCATCAGTTTATTAACCTAAAAGAGCTCAACACTATTTTTTTCTATTTGTATAATAATTGTGACTTTAGGTATCATGGATTCAGATTATATCTTTGGGGCCTTCTTCAATAACAAATGAGTTCAATCTAGAACACACAAGCTTTGCCAAATTTACACAGATGTTTCCACATGTGGAGGTTGGTTTTTTATTGTTGTTATTTCCATCATTCTTTTTTCATTATTTCATTATGGTAAATTTTTTTTGTGTTATACACACTTTTACTATGCCTTTCCTTGAATTTATATCTTTTATGACTTTTTATCTTTAATTAATTTTAAAACTTAATCTTAACCCTCTTCTTATTAAACTATGTCTTTGATGCATTTTAGTTGTTTCCTCTCTAGCTGAGGATCAACTAATAAATATTTATTAAACACCAACTATGTACCAGGCATCATGTCAAGTACTGGGTACACAAAAAGATAAACTCTGCTCTCAAGAAACAATCTAACTGGGGAGATGACAAATCAATCAACTGGTCATATTTTCTATAGAGTAAAGATGAGGCTTAGTCATACTGATAGTCAAGACCTTTCACACTCTGTTCCCAAACCACCTTTTCAATTTAATTTGTCAGTATTCCACAACTCTATATTCAAGCCAGGAAGCTTTAGTCATTCCTCAAGTCTTTTTCCTCCTTAAGCCCCTTTACCTCTATTAACAATGCTTCCCATGCTTAGCTAAAATCCATTTAACCAGATACTTTATGCCCATCATTTTTTTTCATGTCTTTTCCATTCTTTAAGAGATGGAGTAAAATACAGCACAGAATAAGGTGAAAAGAAGAATGGTTTCATATTCTAGTTCTAACATTCACGAGGATTTATATCCAAGGACAAGTCACTTCAAATTTTTCATTTGTAAGCTGGAAAGAAAATAATACTTAAATTGCCTATCATTCATGAATGTTGTGAGAAACATATTTGAAACCTTAAAGTACCATTTCAATATTATCATTATTATTTAAAGTCTGTTGCAGATACTATGTTTTCCAGATCATCATAGCTCAAAATGATAGACTCTTCATGGAAATTATCATATCAATTTGTTTCTACCTCTTTCAAATTATAATTTATATTTTCATAATACAATTTGTATTATGCTTTATATATGTCCTTGGCTTATCTTCCCTATTAGATAGATTCTTTGATAGCTGCAACTATCTCATCTTTCCATTCCCAAGGTCTTAGCATATTTTTATTACCAGGCACTTAATAAACATTTTACATAACAAAGTCAATAATAACAACCAAAATGCTTAATAGCATTTCCTTAAGACAAAACACTAATATTTATGTATGTGTGTTCCCTCTTGGTTCAAAGATGCTCTTGTGACCATGATGACTTTTTCCCCTAGAAGTTCATTATGGCTTCCTTATCTTTGGCCCACTAAACAATGGAGAAAATATATTACTCCATGATAAGTTAGAATATCAAAATTTTCATATATAATTGGAAACTATGAAATTGGCAAATGTAACTAAAGCAGAGAATTTAGTTTGGAGATTTATAAAGAATATCATCTCATGGCTGTATCCAGGGAGACATTTGCTATTTGTAACTTGGCCACAAACTAGAAAATGAAACTAGTATGATTTAGGGGAAAAGTTTACTGATCTAGGGATGAGAAAAAATGACAGTTTCAGATTCTTTACTCACTAGCTACATGACACTGAACCTCAGTAACCTCATCCATAAAATAAGGGCTTAAACAAGGTGCTAAGGTACTTGATAGTTCTAAGTCTATAAGAATGAAAATAAGTGCTTATGCAGAACACTTAAATTATGCAAATCATTTTACATGATATGATTTTCTCTTCACAAAAATCCTTTGAGATTGGTACTATATTATCCCTATTTTACAAAAGGGGAAACTGAGGCTGAGAGACATGAAGCAACATGCCCAGGGACATGTATTAAGTCAATTTCTGAGGAAGGATTTGAACTCAGTTTTTTCTGACTTCAGGTTCAGTACTATGCCATTGCTCTATTAAGCTACCCTTATTTCTAATAATAGTAATAAGAATTTGATTTGGTACATCCTGAGAAGATTGAAAAAAGTGGTACCCATTGAATGCACAGTCTAATACCTAAAAAAAGAGATATGTCTTAAGGAAAATATTCCACTTCCCAATAGAAGGAAGAGAATGTTTTCTGACAATCAGTTCCCAGTTTAGACCTATTATTTCAGCCTGCTTATAATTGGGTAGACTTGCTCTGAACAAAAAGAGTTAGGGGTTTTAGTGGATTGCAATCTGCACAGTGAAACATGGAAATCCAAAAAGACAATCTGACTAAAAGAGGAAAAGATCATAGAGTAAGTAGGTGATAGTTACACTGTGGATGCACCCCCATAAGAATTCATCTAGAAGATTATATTCAGTTGGGTGATACCATTTAAGAAAGACATGATAGAAGAGTGTCCAAAAGAAACTAATGAATATGGAGAAGGGACTTGAATTCATATATTTGCTATACATTAAGCTAAGAAAAAGAAGACAAGATGGACATGATAGGGGAACATATTTCCAAGTATTTGAAGAAACGTTATGTGGAAATGAGATTAGGCTTGTTGCTTCTAACTTACCCTTTTCTGAAAATAGTAACGGACAGAGATTGTTTATGTAACAATAAATAAATCAGGAGGCATTTATTTAAGTGTTGTGTTAGAAAAGAAACAGAAGTCCCAACACAATTTCATCCATAAATCTCCACTTCATTTCTTTGCCCTCAAATATATATTACCCTCCATTTTTCCACTAAAACAACAAACAAACAAAATTTTTATTGGTAAGAAGTTCAGAAGGAAGGAATCCTTTGTAACCAAAGTTCACACTGATATTACACTTTGAGATTTACAAAAGGATTGAAATTCTTCTAAGTAATTTGTGTGAGTATTATTATCCTCATTTAAAAGAGGAAATTGAGCCTAAACGTAATTATGTGACTTTTCCAAGTAATTCCAAGTAATATCACAAGTAAGTACAACAGGTATAATCTAGTCCTAGATTTGCAGACTCCAGGTAAATTATTCTTTCCCAGCAATACTATGCTATGTTCATAGAAAGAACCCTCCCTTACAACAGCTATATAAATGTCAGATTTCCTAAAATAATTTTACCAGCCTTCCTTTTGCATCTCTAACTCTAATAATAATAATAATAATAATAATAATAGACACTTTCTGTGCAAATTCAATTCAGAATTGCCTAGAAAATTGAGAGGTCAATTGACTTTTTCAGAGTCACATAACCAGATGTGGAATTTAAACTTGGGTCTTCCTGGCTCAGAAGTCAACTCTCTCTCCACTATCATGCTACTCCTATCCTGTGGGATAGAGTTATTTTTCATTGTCAAGTCACACAAAAATTGGAAGAGGATAGCAAGCCCTTCATTTGATTCTTGAATGCCATTTCTAATGACCTTATCACTTTTCACCTAGACGTTTATCATGTCTCCCCATTAATGCCTTTTCAACATTCTCTTTTGCCAAAACCAAGCTCTGTAGATATTGTCTGAGTCTCTCAACACCTTATATTCTCAATCCCCAGAGCCTCTGACACAAGTTCCTATAAATCCTGGCTGTTGCCCAATTCTACAATTCATATTCTTAAAATTCCTTCAGCTTCTGTTACCAATAAATATTTATTCTGAATACAAGACCTAAACGTTTAAAGGGAATTAAAACCAATCCAAATATATTTCATTTTTAATAATCAAAGCTGAATACAGAACAGAGGAAATCACAAAACACATAATTTTTTAAAGATACTTTTTTCATTAGACATTGTTAACATCCTGTTCTCCACTCCCATTTATCCCTTGTGTTTCCTTCAATTATATCATAAGTCTTCTGTGACAAGAAGTTTAAAAGACCCAAGTCTAGATTGCATAGGCCAACTACTACATCGTACACTGGACACCAATAATTTAAAAAAATGATGTAGTGTATTTGGCTATATGAGTATATTCCATTACTGGAAAATTCAAACAACAAGGAATAACTTACTTGCAAGTGAATGGAAGACCTTTATTCCTAATACATCTCTTGGCACATTTGTCCGTCGTGTTCAGCTTTTTGGTTTTAATATTCAGTGATGAGTCTATTCTGATAAGAGTAGTCTTTGCTGACTTTTTGAATTCATGTAGGGTGTTTCTTTTCCTCTGGCCCTCTAAAGACATTAGAAAGGGGAAAAAAAACCTTAAAGGATGATATTCAAAAGAATTATTTTACCTGATAATGTCAACCTCTGAAAATATCAAGTTGGATAAATTATAGTAAGGGAAGAAAATGTTAGTTGATAAGGATAAACCAAGGAACTGTCATCATACCTAGTCACTAATCAACAGTCTTTCAGAGAAAGGATGCATTCTCAAAATGGGACAGAATTCATTCCGAAGAAATAAATAACATGCTCTTCTCCAAACAACATGAAAGCAAGAAACAGTTCCAGGAGCACATTATGTCATGTTTCATATTGTATTTTTTCATTTCTTCCTGCATTTTGCAAATTGTTATATAAATTATAATAACTAGCAAAAGCCATTCAACCAAAGTTTAACGGAATAGAATTCACTTAAATCTGTAACACGTTGTCCATATTTGTTCTATACAACTATCAGGGACGGGGAAAATATTTTTGCTGTCATTTATTACATAAATACATCTTTCTTCCAGACAATAACTTTTTCTATTCCTACTTGTTTCTCTTGCTACCCAGCCAAGTGTGGTTAATCAAAACTTCATCTTTTAATGTGGGTCTCATTTTTCCTTATAAAAGAGTTTAAGGCCACCAGATAGCATGAACTTTCCCTTTAAAAAGCCAAATAACCCAGGAATACATGCTATTCATTCTAAAAAGCCTTAATTTTATGTAAAGTCTTGGAAGAATTGAAAATGTGATCTTTCACTTACCCATTTACCTCAATTGTCCCAGCTCTTAATTGCTACCATTACAGGCTCCTGCACAGTTAAGCCGGCTAATAGACTGCAGCTACCGGGCAATCAGGGTGACCACAGTCTATTTTATGCCTTATATGGGACCCATTTCTGAGATAAGAAAGCTTTCTCTCCTCTACTTTACTATTTTTCCATTAGGACTACATAAACTTTGCCTGGGAGTAAGGGGGAGGAGAAGAACTATGCATGTCCTTTCTGTGCTTAATAGCCAGAATAAAGAAGAAAAATTTATAAGAAGTCAGAAGATGTAGAAAGTAGAGAAACTGAGGGAAAATAGCAAAAAAAAAAAAGAAGAAGAAGAAGAAGAAAGAAGGAAGAAGAAAGAAGGAAGGAGAAGAGGAAAGAAGGAAGAAGGAGAAGAGGAAAGAAGGAAGAAGGAGAAGAGGAAAGAAGGAAGGAGAAGAGGAAAGAAAAAAGGAAGAAGGAGAAGAGGAAAGAAGGAAGGAGAAGAGGAAAGAAGGAAGGAGAAGAGAGAGAGAAGGGAGGAGGGAGAAGGGAAGAGGAGGAGGAGGAGGAGGAGAAAAGAAAAAAGAAACAAAAAAATTAAAAGTTCCAAGGAGTTGAGCTTTAGATAGGAGGCAGCCTTTTATGAGGGGACAGTAAAAGCAGATATAGAGTTTGTTTATTTTTCTTTAATTAAATTTTGTTTTGCTTTTCCAATTAACAATCATTGCTCTTCTTCCATTTCTCCTTTGCCCTATGCATTGAAAAATACAAAGAAATGAAAACTCTTGCATAAATATGCATAAGTGAAGCAAAAGAAATTCCCACATTGGCTCTTTCCAAAAACATACATTTCATTTTATATATGTCTACCTCTTTTAGGAAGTGGATAGAATTTTTCATCATCAGTCCTAGAATATAGAAGTTTTATTTTATTTTGTTCTATTTTAAGGTGATAACATGTATATAGGTGAATTGTGGAAGCATTTCCTATGAATTAAGTATGCAGACATGAATGAAGAAGCAAGATAAACTGGGATTGTAACAGGAGGACATTAAAAATGCAACAAAAAAGAAACTATCAAGAAAGCAAAACTCTATGTTCATAAAAACTCAGAAATATGGGGTAACACAATGAAATGCCAGAAATGGCATCATAGTTTTGACTTTGCCAGCAACCACTGGCTCCTGTTGATTTATTAAACATTCAGGCTTTATTTATCAGCTTCTGTTCTGACCTGAAAATTACTATAAAGAAACATGCACTTTATTCTTTGTTTTTATATGTCTCCAGAGCATGCTTTTCAAAATCTTCATGTTTCTTGAGAGAATAATCATCACCCTATAATATGTATTGCTATATTCATATGTATATCATTATATCAAGAATCCATAATGAAATTTGGATACCCCATTTACTAATGCAGATCTCAATCCCTCTGTGCTTCTATAAATGGCCTGATAAATTGTTGTTGCAAAAGAAAAAAACGTTCATCTACTAATTAACTCTTTCAAATGATGAGGCTATCCAAAATTAGCCTGTCTCTTGATATAGACATAGAGTCTATCCTTTATTTTAAACTTTTCTAGCTTCAATAGATCTTCTAACTCATGGGATTTAGAGTTATTTAAGCCCTAAATATCATCCATGCCAACCCACCACCTTATGCCATGTATAAAACAAACCAAGAGAGGCACAAATAGATAGAATGATTTGCCCCAATTCATAGAAACAGAAAGCAACAGAACTTAGGTTTCCTGATGTCAAAAATATGCCTTTTCCATAATTCCATAAGAATTATAAGTCAGAGTCCCTTAACTTTTTGAGGAAGCAGCTAAATAGAACTTTAAAAGAAGACAGACTCATGTGGACACTTGGGAACAATAAAATTCAATCAAACAAATCAGTGAATCATCAATTATTTGATATTATGTGCCTAACTCAACACTAGCTGCCAGATTATAACTGTACCTTTCTTATCAAAGAATACTAACTCATGTAGGAACCATATATCTCTACCATTGGTTTTTACCTGAGAAGTCATTTGGATGAAAGTTAAAGAGTAAGTGCTCATTAAAGATTTAAAATCTTAGATAAAAAGAATTATGTGAATTTGAAGTCTTAGGATCTGTTCTTCCTTTTTTTTTCAGGGAGAGAGATTCAGAAGAAATCATTATTCTCTCAAGTAAAGGATATACAAATTTCTTCAACTTCTGGCTTCTATTACAGTATTCTATTAATGAGATAAGTTTTTCCATCAAGAGTTTCTACTTCCTTTGACCTCTGTGTGCTGTTTTCCAGCTGTTAGGAGTCATCCTAATCTTAAATATTTTGATTTCATTTTTCAGTTTGTCTATTTCCCAGAAAGTTATGGAAGTTAACAGACACAGAAAATCTATCAAAATGGGGTAACTTCCTTAACAACAGCATGAGAAAAATATATGGCCATTGGAATAGTTCTTCAAATAAATCATGTTACCTAAAAAGAAGGTGGTCTTTATAATTGACACAACATCATCTTGTACAGCTAACGTGAAATGCTTGTGGGCAGCTGGGGGCAGAGGATGACAAAGAAATTAGTAAGTCCAAAGGGGGAAAAAATTAAAGTCAGAAGAATGAGAGGTATGTAAATGGTTTTCATTAGACAAGATAAATTAAACAGAACTTTTATGTTTGCACTGAGATGTTATGTTCTTATATTTCTTTCACATCACAAAAGAAAATAAGTAATAAACAGGTTTGTGTTAAAGTGAAGACATCTTTGTTGCAAATGCCATTTTGTGTACTGTGGATCATCAGATTGTTGATTTTTTTTTTTTTTTATTGCTTGGTTAGTTTTTTTGGTAATATCCTTATTTGTTGTTCTTCTGTTTCAGTCCTTTAATTTTAAAAGTTCAGTGACTCATTATCCAAAATTCAGATTCTAGGCAGTGTCTCCATCATATAAAACTTTGGAACTCATAAAAAAGTATCTCCTTTCTAATGAAAGAATTAAATGCAAAAAAATAGTCACTCAAAATGACAACTAAAAATAAAATTCTTTGCACAAAATATTGTTCTAACTTTTCTTTTAATGTCTTTATATGTGTGTACGTATGTATGGGTATGCTTGTACAACTGACTTTTATTATGCCAAAAATATCAAAGATTAAATTCAGAAGGCTCTTATTACTTTTTTGAGCTGAGGGTTTTTTTTAAAGAGTGAACTGAGGATTGAGGGATATTGAGCAGAGCTCTGAAAATTTTTAAACACTTAACCTGTTTAAAGTATCTCTGCCTTCCCCACTCCTCAACACACACACACACACACACATATATGCATTTATATTATATAAGTATGCCTGCCTATGCCTTACCTTACATAAATGATGAGTATGTACTGCATATATACTTAGTATATACTGAACAGAGACTTTAGACATTAAGAAGATTCAATTAAAGTTCTATGTAATATCTGCCCCACTAACTGCCTCAAAAAATAACAAAAAAATCCTTCCCAATTTAATCTTTAGTATTTTCAGTGCAATAAAAAGTTATATAGACATATACATTCAGATTGATAGATTACTTATATATGTGTATATATAGAGACAGATAGAGACAGAGAAAATCAGAGAGAGACAGAAGTTGGGACTATATTTTGTTGTAAAGAGTTGTATTTTTGTGTATCATTTTCCACATACACATATATAAGCATATATGTGTGTGTGTGTGTGTGTGTGTGTGTGTGTGTGTATTTAAGACAGAGCTTCTTAATCTATGTTCCACAGACCTCCAAAGGGTCCCCACAAAGACATAAAGGGACCCATGAACTGGGACAGGATTTTTTAAAAGAATCTATAATTTCACTAACTTTTTATTTCCTTTGAAGTATTATATATTTATTTTATGCATTTAAAACAGGCTTTACCAGGCTGCCAAAGTGTTCCTTGACACAAATAAAGTTAACAGCCCTCGTTAAAGCAGTGATTAAATTAAGCTATAATTGTGTGGCCCTGGACAGTCACTTAAATTCTTTCATTTCTATTTTCAATTTCCATAAAATGAAGGTGAATTCAATAATACTTACCATACTATATTGTTTTGAGGATTAAATCAAATAAGAAAGTGTATTTCAAACACTTTGCATACCTTAGAGAACTGTACAAGTGTCAGATTTTTTTAAAAGTATAATTATCATTATCTACTACTACTACAACTACTAGTACTACTGTTGTTGCTACTACTATTACTATATACCTCATCATACTATATCATTCTCCAGCTCGGAAATCTTGCCTATAGAACAAAATACAAACTCTGAAACCAAACATTTAAAGTCTTTTACAATCTAGTTCCAACCAACCTTTCCCATTTTATTTCATTTTATGACTTTTCCTGAGTTCTATATCGGAACCAAACTGTAGTCCCACATGTTCCTCAAATTCAACATTTCATCTTTCACCTCTCTGCTTTCCCATAGACTACCTCATTCCTTAAAGAGATTACTTTTTTTTATTAAAGTTCACTTCTAATAACCTTAATATTCCTTCAATGATCAGTTCAGGTTTCAACTAATCAGGAAATCTTCCCTGATCTCAGTCACATGTCTTCTAAAATTATAATCATGTCGATTGTTACTGAGTCCTCTCAGTCATATCTAACTCTTTGAGACCCTATTTGGGGTTTTCTTGGCAAAGATACTGGAGTGGTTTGCCATTTCTTTATCCGGCTCATTTTACAGATGAGGCAACTGAGGCAGAGTGAGGTGACTTGTCCAGGGTCATACAACTAGTAAATGTTAAATGACAGATATTAACTGATGAAAATGAGTTTTCCTGATTCCAAGTCCAGTGCTCAATCCACTGAGGCACCTCCCTGCCCAAAATTATAATCATAACATGGTAGTTTTAGATTCATAAAGGACCTCAGGAGCCACTGAGTTGATAGATAAGAAAACTGAGGTCTGGAGAAACTAAATGATTTGCCCAATATCTTGCCAATTTTGCCTTTACAGGCCTAGCACAGTGGCTGGTACAAAATAGGAGTTTAATAAATGTTTACTGAATGGATCATAAGCTTTGAATTTTGCTTCAAATCCATATTATATGTACAACATAGGACCTTCTATATTCACTTATCTATGTATACATTGTAGCCATTCTCCAACACCATAGTCAGGATATAGGCTTCTTAAGAGCAAGGATTGCAGCCAGTCCCTTGCACATAATAAAGGTTTAATAAAAATTTGTTGAATTGAAGACAGTTTTGAGTAAAAAATAAAAGAATGAAAACATCCCTGAAAATCACTATCATTCCTTCTCACTCTTAATACCCTCCAGGGAAAAACTCAGGATAATGGAAAAATTTGGGAGAGATGTTTCCTTTCTAGTCCCTTATTTAATTTACTTATTGGAGGCTCATGGTTTTTAGGAACCAAGCAAAAAGTAACAGCAAAGAGTGCCAAACGTATTGGATCCAAGGTGCTTTAAGAAAGACATATTTCTCTTTGGTCCCTGAGCCAGATATTCATTTCTCTTAGTACCTCATATATTTTCCTCTATGTGGGAGCTCCCAGTGACTTCAAAGAGAGGTCAGTGCAGGAAAAGGATTTGCAGAGTGTGGAAAGAAACAGGAATCTGGCTCCTTTCACTCTGAAAAGTCTGTCCACATGATTAAGGATTAGCAAGTATGAAGTGGTAAGATGTTAAGATGACAATAAACAAATAATTAAAAGAATGGAAAACAGAGGATATGAGACTCTGGGAAAAAAAAGGCTCTGTAAACAAATTTATACTTTCGTAATTATTTTCACAGACAGGTAGAAATTCTGAAACACCAAAAGAAACCGAAAAGATACAAAAGAAAGCTATAAATTCACAGCACTGAAAGATCCATAGATCCACTGATGGAAGAAAATAGTGCAGAAATCATACACAGATTTAAATAGTTTATCTCTCAGAAATTCACAATTGTTTAGAAGGTGAAATGAACTGTTCTATATAAGTCTAATAATCCCTTTAATATCAGATTTAGAGCTGCAAAAGTTTTTAGGTGGCATCTAGTCTTATTGTTATTGTTGTTCAGTTGTGTTCAACTTTTCATGATCCCATTAAGAGTTTTCTTGATAAAGATCTTGGAGCAGTCTAGCATTTCCTTCTCCATCTCGCTTTACAGATGAGGAAACTGAGGCAAAAAGGTTGAAATTACTTTCCCAGGGCCACAGAGTTAGCAAGTGTCTGAAGACAGATTTGAAATCAAGTCTTCCTGACTTCAGCCTACCCCCACACTCCCACTTTTACTTCTGACCCTCCAGAATATCCCTCCTCTATGGAGTATGACATCTAGTCTCCTGCACTTATTTTAACTCCATCATTTTATAAATTGAAAAAATAAGACTTAGAAAAGTTAGGTTATTTCTCTGAAGTCACATAGGTAATAAATGGCAAAGTCCCAATCTGAACCTAGATTCTCAAACTCAAACTCAATGTAGCATCCTTTCTTCTTTGAGTTTATTATTGTGGGAAACTTCCTCTTAAGTAAAAGTATGTCTAGTACCTCCCACTCTCCACTGATTGGTTGTCTGGCAAACCTTTCCTAAATGTTCACCTGGTACCCAGTATCACAGACTATTACCACCGAAAATGCCCTTAGAGAGCATGTCTTCCAAACTCCCCATTTAACAGATGGGGGAATTGACAGCTAGAAATAAAGTCACTTGCTTATAATCACTTAAGTATTATGATGGAAATTGGTGGTTTAAAGTCCTATGTTTTTTCTACCACAATGCACTGTTATTACTAGATTGATAGGTTTAAAATTCTCCTGTTTTTTTTTTTTAACAGTTAGCTGATATTTATATTATACTTTGCATTTCACTAAGCAATTTTCTTGCAACAAACCTCTGAAAGTTATCATTGTCCCTATTTTATAGATGTGAAAACTGAAACTAAAAGATTAAATGACTTTCATTTCACCTCGAAAGATGCAAAGAAAGGTTTGGAACTTATGTTTCCTGACTCCAAGTTGAGGGTCCTTTACACTGTACTAAGATGCCTCTAATACATAACTATAGCTCTATTTTCATATATTAAAAAACCAAAACATGAAATTTAAAAAAAACTGAAGAGCTCATGCTGTTAGATGACAAGAAAAAGAAACATCTTTTTTTGTATATTTCAAAATGGTCTATCAATTACATTCATTATACTGTACACAGTTCCAAAGGAAAGTTATACATCAAAAACTATCAAACTAAACCTACCTCCCAAGCAAAGTAGTATCAACTCTCAGACATCCACTTCATGAATTATCCATAGCAAATTTGTAATTCCCTTTTGGTCTCCCCCTACTAGCCAACACACTTCTGAGAATGCAAAATCATTTCAACATTAGCCAAAGTGAAGTGTAATTAGGAAGGTAAATCCACTGCCAAAACATATATTGTAATTCATTCCGAAAATAAATACAAGAATTCTTTCAGTCATTTGCTGTGTGCTCTTACATACAATTCAAAGGAAAGAATGGTTATCAATACTATGCAATTTTCTTTAGAAAGTATAACTTCCCAAATATTAGCCATTATTTGAACCATATTTTAAAATTTCCTACAGATGATCCTGATCTATAAGAAACCACTATAATAA
This sequence comes from Sarcophilus harrisii, assembly GCF_902635505.1. NCBI lineage: Eukaryota > Metazoa > Chordata > Mammalia > Dasyuromorphia > Dasyuridae > Sarcophilus > Sarcophilus harrisii. The sequence continues at coordinate 140,778,544 of NC_045430.1, read as the reverse complement.
ACTTATTAGTCATAATGTATCTACTTAGTACAGTATATTAGAACATATCTAGAAGAGTCTATTTTTTTTTTTCATTTTTGCAGAAGTCTTTTCAAAAAGCATTCTAGTTGACCATTCTCAACCCAATGGCCTCCCTTCATAAAGGACAATTCACAAAATAGATACAACAAAGAGAAGCCAATTCCCAAAGGTTGATGATTTTCTTTACTATTTAGCTCATTCTTAGTATTGTCAACCCCTGGATTTCATCAGAAACTAGATCGTGAATCTGATTATTCATACTTAATTTAGTTCAAAAGATATGGCCAATTCTTTGTGTTGGATTTGGAAAAGGCTTCATCTACCATCTGGTCATTCATTCCAAGTTTTGTATTCCCCCATGTCCTAGATGTTCACTGCTTTCTCACTTCAATATTCTAGCCACTACAATGATAATACAACTAAATACAGATGTTTCCTCTTGTCCTGATAAGGACTATAAATTCTTAGGAGCAGCAAATGAAATATTCTCTAAACTACCCAGACAATAGTCATTCCCAAATGACTCTTTTAGAACTCTGTAGTTTGGGGTTGAAAGTGAGAAAAAAAAAAAAAAAGGGTGAAGTTGCTCTTGAGCTTAATCAAAGCCATACCCATACCATTTTATGCCTTCCATGCATGGCAGCTACCCAAGGACAGATACCCAAGGAGGGAGGGAGGGAGTAAGGGAGAGTGAGAGTGGGAGAGATATGGAGGGAGGGAAAGAAGAAGGGGGAGAGAGAGTTGAGAGAAGAGAGAAGATTATATATATATATATATATATATATATATATATATAGCATGCACAAATTTGGTGTTTAGTCTATATTTTTTTCAAATAAAACCTACATAGACCACAATTACAGCCTAAATCTTGGATTGTAAAATGGATGTTTTGGAAAGGTGTCCTTAAATAGAAAAAGGATGAATCCCCACAATCCTGTCCCATCACTCAGTTGCACTCCAATTCAAACCCTCTCCCCAGCTTTAAACTTCCCCCCAAGGCAAAGTTCCAAACCCATGTTAGCACTTTATTTTTATCCTACAACTTAATACCCCTTAGGCTAGTGAGGAAGGGAGGAGAGATATTGATGAGTTGTTAATTATCCTTTAAAAGCTTTTTCAACAGAAAAGAGATGTTAAAAATATATATATAGGAAAAAAATGTTTGTTAAGACATTTAAACTTAAAGGAGAGGAGATGGGGAAGGTATACTGTCGTATTTTTTTTTTTTTTTTATGTGCAAGAAAAAAAGGAAAAAAAAAAAACTAACCTGCAAAGGAAATGGTGATGGGAAGAAGAAGGAGATGTTGAAGAACCTGATGCAACACCAATATTGGCAGAAGTTGGGTCACCCACATGGTGCTGGTCTTGCTGGCAGATCACACAGAAGGAGATGCCTGCTTGAAAGGATCCTGTGTAGAGGCAGTTACTAAAGGAGCCAGCCTGCACCGAGCTGCTTTTTATTACGATGAGCTAAGTTTGTTGTGTGATTAACTGGAAAGATCTAGGTCTGAACTCCCTCTTACGGTAAGAAACTGTTTAACAACAGCTCTTAACTCTTGTCCAACCTCCCCCCACCCCCTTTCCCCTTACGTCCCCTCTAAACAACACCAAACAGATTCCAGCCCCTTTCCCTAGTTTAGGAAGGAAACTTACAAAGAAAAGGTCACCTGGCTTGAGGCCAGCTTCAATTTGGAAGCGTAAGCACCAGATCCCTGTGACTCGAATGAGAATAGGGAAGAGGAGGAGGAAGATGCAGCCCCGCCAGTTAAAACTAGGCAAGGCAATAGGAACAAATCCTCTCCATTTAAAAACAGCCAAATAGAAGTGTTCAAATGTTTATTTGGGAAAAAGAGGAAGGGGAAGCAGAAATATCTGAAACCAGAGAGTCGTCCTCTAGTAAAATGTGCCCCAAGCTACCGATCCTGGGTGATTTCACTGCTAGAACCACCTGGGGCTTCCAGGTAAAGATAATCATTCCCTGGGGTTTGGAAGAATGGGGGAGGAGGGAAATCAGCCAAGCCTCGAGGTCGACCTTGCAAAAAGGTGGAGCCAGAGCAGGTAGAGAGAGGAATAATTTAGGAAAGAGTTATAGTCCTGGGGAAAATAGCCATGTTCTCAGGTGGGAAGGATCCCTGGTAGCGTTGGGCCAGAACACACACGTGCACACACACACACGCACGTACGCACGCACATGCACACATCTCCAGGTGTTTGACAGATTTTGCATCAGAAACTTGGCTGTGTGGGGAACTGGGATAAAATCAGATGCCATCTCCAAGAATCTCTACAAGACTGGAACAAAAAGAAGGTCTGTCCCAACGCCATCTTTTCCCCACCTCATTCCGCAAGTCAAGGTAAATAGACTACAATATGACAGGAAATATTTCCTGTGAGCTAGTTTTCTTTTTAAAGAGATGGGGAGGAGAAAACCAACATATTCTAAGCTTTCTAGTGGGTGGTAGATCACTGTGCTGACCACAGAAGCAGTGCACTTTAGAAAAAATATCGGCTCTCTGATGTGAAGGACCTGGGTGCAAATTGCCAACCCCCGTTGCAACTTTGTGCTACGGCTTCCTTGCATTTGGGAATTGGTGGGTTTGGGAGGTTTTTTCCGCCAGTCGGCAGTCAAACTTTTATTAAGCTCCCAGGACATTTAAGAAAGCTTAATGTATAAAGCATAAAGTGTAATGAGAGGGATTCACATGTTAAATCACTTCCCACACACTCTCTGAATAGTCCCCCGGGTTTTTCTTTGCTGCTGTTAACTCGGGGACTTGGTTTCTTATATCCTAGTTTTGGGGGGAAATTGAGGATTTTGAGGGGAGTCCTGGACCCTGAGGCAACTTTGTAATAGCCTCAGGCTACGCTAAAGTGCCAGGAGGAAATTAGAACAATTATCCTCCCAGTGGCTTGATCAATCTCTTGTTTACCTAGCAGACCTTTAGGAAATGGTTAGGAAAACGAGAGGTAGAAAGGGAAAAATCTAGGGAAGTAAGAGCTAAGAAATATTATGGAGCAACCTTTTTTGACTCAGAATTGGGGAACAAAATGAAAGTCACCAAACCCCAGCCTCACCCCCATGCACCAAAAGAACTGGTTTCCTACCTACAACCAGGGATCTCTTCTTCCCTTTAATCCTCTTCTTTCTCCCTCCTCTTCTCCCTCCCCACTACCTACCCAACTCAATCAATTTGTCTTATTTCTTCTCTGGCTACTTGGGAAATCTAGGAATTGGAATATTTGCTTTTAAGTGGATTTGGAAGAATGCTAATATCACCATGATTGATCAGTGATTATTACTGTTCTATTCTCTCTAAGAAACAAACAAAAGAAAACAAATAACCTTTAATAGGTATTTCATAGAATCATACATGTCGAGTAATCGGTACCTCCGTTTTTGTAGGTAGCCAACTAACCTTTATTTTCCTCTCAACAAATGATCTCAAAATTCTAATATCCCATGCTGTCAGCCATTGCAACTTTCTTTCTGACTTTTCAAACCATCTTTGCTCTGATAGAAGGGTTCATTGGATTAGCTAAAGGATAATTTTTCTCCCCAGGGGAGGAATTAGAATAAAGTGTTCATGCACTTTCTTTGGAAACTGGAGGTTACGGTATCTACAATCTTGTTTGTGTGTGCATGTGTCTCTGACAGGGGAGGGCAAAGTTATAAAATTAAAACAAGTTTCATTACAGTGTCAGGCTTGACTAATGCTAACTTGCATTCAAAAAGCATTTATGAATTAATTACCATGTGTCAGGCTATGTTAAGCATTGGATATATTAAGGGAAAAATAACCCCTGTCCTCAACGAGTTCACATTCTACTGAAACAACACATAACAAGCAACTTTTAGAGTAGAAAGAAGTCATCTCATAGAGAAAAGTACTAGCAGACGGTGGTGAGATGGGGCTGGAAAAGGCCTGGAGAAAGTGGAATTGCAGCTGAGATGTGAAGGAAGCCAGAGAAACTGAGAGGCAGGGGTTAAAAGGAAAAGATCCCCAGAATTGTAAGGGCAACTACTACCTTGAAATGGAAATGAGAAACAACAAATAGATCAGAGTAAGTGTGTGGTGATAAGTGAAAATAAGAAAGTGTCACATTGTGAAGTGGTTTAAAAGGCAAAGGACTTTATTTCTGATCCAGTAGGAAATAAGGAACCACTGCAATTTATGAGGGGTGGCAGGATTGGTTGACATGGCTAAATCTATAATTTAGGAAAATCGCAGAGTGGGGAAAAGCAGGAGCAGGGAATATTTAGTGGATCACAAAGTTTCACAATTTTTGATTATCAGTGCTTGTAAGAACTACAATAGCAAACATTGAAAGACTTTTATTCTGTATTTTCCCTGCCCCCTCTCACCTATAGCAAGATTATTTTTAATTTTTTTTTAGATTAGACACTTTCATTCTGCCTGTTTTTTTCCACTTACCTCACATATTTCTTTCGGGTGGGAGTGGCTGAAGGTTGAAAATATTGAAAATATGCATATGAAGATACTTTGAGAACTATTAAGTCATATAAAGAGTATCCTAAAAATCTTAAACTAAGTTTGTACAAATGTAAACAGCATTATCATAAGTTGTAACAAAACATTTTTGTGCCTTTCTAAATCAAACTCCAAAATCCTCTTCATCCTCTTCCTTACTTTTGTCTTTGTTGAAAGTAAAAGTTAAAAAGTAACATTTGTGCCTATAATCAAGCAGTGAATGTTCCACTAACTCAGCAACCAGTACTGATTTCAGATACAAGATTTTAACTTAATGTAGCAACATATTTAAAAAATGAGATTGTAATTTACCTACCTTGGAAAATAGCCAAAATTTTGCCTTAAGCAAAAAGACAGATAAGATAGTTTCCAGAGGTCCCTTTCAAAACTAGTTTCACATTTGAAAACTTCAGTGAAAAAGCCTTTAAATACATATGGTATAAAATGCTAAACTAAGTGAAAATATATATGTATATATTATATACATGCACATATATGTGCATATGTGTATACACATATGTGTATGTACATATGTATGTGTAAATGGCTTGAACATAAAAGACAAGCTTCTGTGGTAGGAAAGATCAACTGGGCCAACCATCAAGAAATCTGGGTTCAGCTAATCAGTTAGTCAAGGTGACTATTTTTCCCATTTCCCATTTTTAAAATAAGAAACGTAGATTTTTACAAAGTTCTTTGGTCCCTTCCATATTCTATTTATTTTGAAAAACTAATGAGTTGGGTTTTTTTCTGATTCTATAGTCTTCTCAGCTATAACTTTCAAGAAACCCACAAGGCACAATGGCATTATTTATCTCTTTTCTACATTGTCACATCCTTCTACTTTAGCTTTTCTCTAAACTCCTTTCCTCTGAAAACAATACAGAATCAATATATATGTACAGAAAAGCTAATCCTTAAATTTTCAGTGTGAGTATTTATAATTGGGAAAGTGACAAATTCTATCAATCAAAGTTTTGTGTATTGCTTTGTTAAATGTCTAAAGTAAAGAAAACTAGGAGAGAATGTTAATTAAGCAGATTACATTAAAACATTTGTTGTGTTATGTTTTAGGGCTGGTTGTTAAAACATATACCAGCACATCCTGAACTATCCTATCTTGAAACTACAGACCTTAATTATTCCATATTCATTGTCTTTAAAATCTAAAGCATATCACTACTACATAACTTTTTGACTGTACACGCTTCTCTAGAATAGTAGGGACTGCCTTCAATTCCAATTAAATAATTTGCCGACTTCCTTTCTGCTGGTTCCACCATATTCCAGTGAGTTGCCAAAGTGATGAACACAAAAGGAAAAAGAAGAGGGACACAATTACATGTTTCCCAGGCCCTTTCAAAAACATGGTATTGTTTCTTTGGCTCATATATGTCAATATACAAGAAAGGTGATATTGTAGACATCAAGGATATGGGAACAGTTCAGCAAGGTATGCCCCATGAATGTTACCATGGGAAGACTGGACCGGCCTATAATGTTACTCAACATGCTGTAGGCATTGTTGTAAACAAACAAATTGAGGGCAAGATTCTAACTAAGAGAATCAATGTACATATTAAGCATATTAAGAAGCATATTAAGAACTCTAACACCAGAGATAGCTTCTGAAGTGGGTAAAGGAAAATGATAAGAAAGAAGCCAAAGAAAAAGGCACTTGGGTGCCTAAAACATCAGCCTGCTCCACCCTGAGAAGCACACTTTATGAGAACCAATGGCAAGCAGCCTGACCTATTGGAACCAATTGCCTATAAATTCATGGCAGAAATGACCATTAAAAATATATATATATTGGATTGTGAAAAAAAAATAATTTACCAAATGTTTTCTAAAGATCTGTTAGGTGTCATGTACCACTCCAAATTCTGGAGATAAATGACAAAAATTCTAACAATCCCTGCCCTCAATTATTTTACATTCTGCTTGAAGGAAATAGAATGCATATAGATAAATAAGTACAAAATCTATTCAAAGTAATCTCATGGGGATGGGGATACTAACAGTTGGTGAGACAAGACACACACACACACACACACACACACACACATATATATATATGTTTTTTTTTTTTTTTTTAATATAGGAGATGGCATTTGAGTTTGGCCTTGAAGGTAAATTAAGTATTCATGAGGTGGGAAAACCTTCCAAGCATGCATGTGTGATAGCCTTTGCAAAGGAGAATGCTGAGTTTGGGAAATAGAAACAACAATTTGAGTGGGATATAGCTTGTGAGGGGAGAAATTGGAAATTATTCTCAAAAAGGCACTTTCAAATGTTAAGCTGAGGAGTCTATAATTTTATCCCACAGGGATTTGAAGCCCACAAAGATTATTTGGGCAGAGGAGTGACATCAATAGACTTGTACTTTAGCTTTTTAGAGGCAGAAAAAAGATGTAACTAATGTTGTATTTGGGGTTTTCTTTGGTGAAGCTACTGGAATGTTTTGCCATTTCCTTCTCTCCAGCTCATTTTACAAATAGGAAATTGTGGCAGAGTTAAGTGACTTTCCCAGGATCACACAGTTAGGAAGTATCTGAGGCCAGATTTGAACTCAGAAAGATGAATCTTGCTGACTTCAAGCCTAATACTTTATCCATTATGCTACCTGGATGACCACTGTTAATTCAGATTTTGAGACCATTGGTTGTTATGAAATTGAAGTAATATGGCTATGGATATGGAAGAACTACCAGTTTTAGGATTTATCCATTTCCCTGATGTACATAGGACAAATTGAAAAGTGAAAAGACTATAGACTTAAAGACCAATTAGGAAGCTATTAAAATATTCCAAGTTAAAAAGAGGTGATGAAAACCTGAATTTCTAGAATATTTATCTTTGACTGGAGAAAATGGGATGCATATGAGATGTGTTGTTGAAGTAGATTTACAAGCTTTGACAATTGGTTGAATACAGAGATAATATAAAGGAAAAATTGAGAATGAATCCAATTTTATGAACCTGGATGACTAGAATAATGATGGTGGATAGTAGACTAAGTTATGAAGAGGGTTTGTTTTTTGGAGAAAGATCAGGAATTCCACTTTGGATGTTCAGTTTAGGATGCCTATTGGATGTCCAGTTAGAGATATCCAGCAGAAAGTTGTTGCAGGCTCAGAGCATGAGAGAGAAAAAGTATGAATATTTGACATCAAAACATATGTAAAATGAGGTTGTTTTCTACCATCTGTCTGGGGATCTTCAACAGAATTCCTTTAAAAAGTGCATCAAAGACCTGAAGATTAAAAGTCTGGGGGTGGGAAGGGATAAGAAGTGATTGAAAAAGGACATCTGGCCCTTTCCTCATGTCCTTTTCAGAGGTCACTGATTCAAAAGTATTCGTAAAATTAAGCAGATGACCAACTAATATTAAAGTTAAGAGATATAAGCAAATGGATCCATTTGTTAATGATACTAACTCCAATACTTCAAAGATCACTGACTTCATTATGATTTCCTCCCTCTACACAGATAGATTGTAGTTCTTAAATGAATCAATAAAGGATCTTCATGAGTTAAAAAAAAAAAAAAAATCTCCTGTCTTCTAATCAGATGATGAGAACTTTCTGCATTTAGATAGACTTGACATCAGACAATGGACACAGTCGATGGACTATGTTCTAATCTCCAGTTTACTAGAACCCATAGAACTTTTAGTCCATTGACAAGCCTGTGAAAAACTAGAATCGCCTAACATTCCATAGATAAGCCATTAGAGTTGTATTAGAGAAATTTTAACACTTAAAACAGATGTTATCTGTTATCAGTCCACTTAAACAGATGAAACAGAATCAGGGAATATAAATGCACCATAAGCAGGCATGGTTGGCATATCTATTTAGAAAGTACCTCATGAGAGACAGTACTGTAGATCACTAGAGTGATTCTAAATCAAGATTACATTAGTTTTATGGCATCCATTCTCCTATTATGCACTAAGCAAGCAGTACAACAGTAAGGAAATCACTATTGTCTAATAAGCTAATTAAAAATCTGCAAATTGATGAAATTATAATTTGGAAACGCCCCATTTTCTTCACAATAATCTTTAATACTGAAAATTGAGATTAAATCCTTGATAAATTTCATAAATAATGGCATTTTTGCATACAATATTAGTGCTTAGAATAACTATGATAGAAAATTACTCATGATAAGGAGAAACATCTAGCCCAATCCCCAATTAAAGTGATCAGGAGAACTTTATTGTATTTATGCACAGGTATTACTAAAGGATAATTGTCCATTTGGGGACTTTAGTAACTAAATCAAATAAAGAATTCTTTGAAGTTTGTTAAATGCTTCATTTATCTATAACAGTAGCCTGCAAAGTGTGGACAAGCAAAACCTGAGTACCTGTAGTCTGAACTAAAAAAGATAACAGACTAATGCCAAAAGATGTTCTTTCAATTAATTGGGTAGGAAGATAGGTCCTAGCCAGGGTGAGATAATTTTGTCTAGGTAGTTTTTTTGAGAGCTGATTGTTAAACATTTACCAGCATATCACTTTATCCCAACCTCCATATAATACTAACATTGGAATTTTATTTTAATACAGTCACACTCACCCTGGACCTCCAACATTTTCCCCAGTCCATTCTCCCTTTACTATATATATTTCAAATATAAGGACTATTTGTGCCCAATGTCTGATAGAGCCTTCCTAACTTATATTGGTCTGATATACCAAGTCTCAGTCTAACATAGTGATGTCATTTTGGTCTCTTCATGTCTACTTCAATAGCCAATCAACGTGTTTCCAACCTTTCCCACTTTGGTCATAAGAGAGAGCTCTTCAGGTAAGTTATAATCTACATACTACTAAAGACAACTAAAGCAATAGCTGCACATGTGCCATTAGAAGGAAAAAAATTTCCCTCCCTGACCCTCACCTCTGGAACAAATACCAATGAGAGACTTTGTTCCTTATATTTCAGTTTGGATGGGATAGTGATTTGCTAAGGATGAAAAGGCACAGATGGATTGTAATATACATAGATTGCATATAACACAGATTATATTACAATTTTCTCCAAAACACACTGCTCTTTTGAATATTTCTCTTTTTGTTAAGAGCACTACCATTTTCCAGCCACATAGGCTATTATCTTTGAGATCATTTTCCATGCATCTTTTGTCATTTTAGACTCTAATCTCTTCTCTTATCTCACTTATCCAATTTGTGACAAATGACACTTTTCTAATGACAAAATATCTTTCACATACACCTCATTCGTTTGACTCAAATAGTCATAACCCTAGTTCAAGCCCTTTATGTTGCTCATCTAGATTAGTGTACTGGCCTTGTCATTGTTCTCTCTACCTTAACTCCTTGTCTTAATCAATTTATTTTTTATACAGCTGCCAGATTGATTTTTCTCAAGAACAAATCTGGCTGTGCTATTCCCCTGCATAATAAATTCCACTGATTCCTTAATGACTCTAATATCAAATATTGTTTCCTTCGATAATTTATCTTTTTATTTTTTTCTAAATGCCTATTATGTAGAAATGTAGTAGCAGTATTTCATATATGAATATATAACATATAATAATATAGATAGATATCTTGCATAAAACTTGATATTTACAGATTGTCCTGTCCATTAGAATGTCTCTATCTTGGCAGCAAGGTCTTTTTTTTTATTTTTACATTTCTCTGCATTCCAAACAGTATGCAGTAAACTCTTCAGAAATAATTGTTGAGTATTAAGCTGATTATAATATAGTCTAATACATGTTTCTGATAAATATATATATCAGAATTATATGCACAAAAAGTTTTCATTGATTGGAAATATCAAAAAAAAAAGTTGGAGGACAATTGATCTATCTGTTCTTAAAATCAAAACAAATTTTAAATAGATGATTTAGAATTTGGAAAACAAATCAGATCTACTATCTGGCTATTGTATCATTTGTGCAAAACAACCATTATGGAGATAGCCAAATTAAATTATTTAGCCTAGTATTTATGTCTTCTATGTTTTGAGACCAAACCTTTCCAGAATCATTTTATGTAGTACTTCTCCAGACTTAAAGAATGTGGATGTTCCAATGACACCCCCTCCCCATATGTACAATGTTTGTATCTTTTTCTAATGTTATTTCCTAAACTTGGCATAATTTGTTACCCACTACACCTTTCCAACAAAATTATTACCCATCCTTTAAAGCACAATTCAAAACAAAAAGTCTTTTCTGATCCTAGCCACCTTTCAGTTTCATCTAACAAAGCAATTTGCTTGTAGCTTAGGTATTTTACCTTAAAATTTTGAGTGTATAATATTCCTCTATTGACTGCAAGAGGATATTTCTTAATTGGGGATTTTCCCTGGTCATTTCCCTCTGGACTCAATAGATTCTTAATGAATGTCTACTTGAATTGAAACCAGATTAAGTGACTTTATATTCACAACCAGATTTTGCCACATTCCCCAGGAATGACTTTGTTATGGAATATTGTGGAATTTGTGGTAAATTCTCTACACTCCTGAAGCAATACTGGGGGGGGGGGGGGGAGAGAACAGTAACTAATAAGAAAGAATAAAACAAGGAAGAGATTTATTTGTATTTCAGAATAGAATTTTGTCACAAAATGAAGTCATGCCTATTTAAACAGAAAGTCACTTCCTCGTATGCATTCTCTGATGTCAGTAAAACAAGAAAATACTGACTCTTCCAAAAGTCCTTTTGAAACTCCCTAAGAATAGACATTTAATCATCAAAGAACTGTTCTCTGATTTTTTTTCTCTCCCCCTCTCTTCCCTCCCCTCTCTCTTCTTCCCTCCTCTCTTCTTCCCCCATCTCCCTTTTCCTCCCCTCTCTCCCCCCTCCTCCTTTCCCTCCCCTCCTGCTTCCCCCCTCCCCTCCTCTCCTCCTCTGTCTGTATCTTCCCCCCCCATGTGTCTCTCTCCCTGGTGTGTGTGTGTGTCTCTCTCCCCGTGTCTCTCTCTTCTGTGTGTCTCTGTATCTCTCTGTGAGTGTGTCTCTCTCTGAGTCTCTCTTCTGTGTGTGTGTCTTCCCTCTGTGTCTTCTCTCTGTGTGTGTGTGTCTTTCTCCTCTCTCTGTCTTTCTCTTTTCCCTCTCTCCTTCCTCCCTCCTTTTCTCTTTGCATGTGAGCATAAGAAAGATACATGTTGAAAAGTCATAAACAAATCTAGGAAATTGTAGGTATAGCTGAACTCTATCATGCTGAATTTTCACTTTAATTTCAGTATTCTTTCCTGAGCCACAAGTGGCCCATCTCTGAATCCAGGAGGGCCTAGTTAACTAACACTCATCACTCTGCACTTAAAACATAGCTTTTATGTATTTCCAGGTGTTAGCTGCTTTGTTAAAGCTGGAGTGCCCCCAGAGTTATAAAGCCCAAACACTCCACACCTGGTCTGTTAGGCACTGACATATTAGGGGAAAAGGCAAGAATTTGGGTTAATCTAGGAGTTTTCCTGAATCTAGAAATCAGCACCGAGTTAAAAAAAAAAAAAAATAGCAGAAAATTGAAGAAATGTTTATTTTGAGGTATTTTTTTTCCAAGTGACTGTTTAACCCATTTACTTTGCATCTTAAAAGCTATGTAATAAAGCTGGGTATTCCCTTTTACTGTATGTACATGTCGTGTGTTTATTGTGGTCTTGGGGATATCACAAGGGCAACTTCTTTTGCCAGATGGTAATCAATGACAGGGATTAAATTTCAGACTTACTTTTTAAAAGTTTCACCTGGGTACCCTCATTTAAAAAAAAAAAAAAAAACTAGTATATAAACATGTAGAAAATGCCAGATACTGCCTCTTTACCAGAATATGTAATTTAAAGTTCTTTTTGACTATCATTTTATCCCATATAAAACATAAATCTTGGTCAATTAAAAGAATTTTTTTTTCTTTTGCTTTGATGAGGCTATCCTTCATGATGATCATCTGTCCTCCATAAGAAGCTTACACTAAAGTTTCTAATCTGATTCTAACCTGATTCTTCTGATTACAAATTACTCCATAATAATGTTGGCTTCTTTAGAAGCCTCATTAACTCTTCCAGAACCATAGGCATAGGAATCTTGGTTTCCTTGCAAGTTAACACAAATTCTTCACTCTGAAGTTTTTATTCTGTGATCAAACAAGTAGAGGAGTCAGTTTTATTGTTCTTTAAAGCAGTGATTCTCAAACTCTTCTTCTCAGTATTCCTGTATCTTTTGAAAAATTATTGAAGATCTGTCTGGAGAGTTTTTGTCTATGTGAGTTATATTTATAGATATTTACTATGTTACAAATAATTTGTAGGCCCTCTGAAAGGGTTTCAGAGATCCCAAAGATTCTCGACCACATTTTGACCACACTGTTTTAAAGTACCTAAATGATAGCTCTGGATATTTGCCTCATTTGTATATGTATTTTGTAAATAATAATAATAATATTGTGAAATAGAAACAACAAAAAGCACAAAGTTACAAGGAATAAGCAGGAGTAGGAGACAGATGGAGTACCTTGTTCAATCTGTTCATCTGCTTCTAAATGGAGGGAGAAAAAACTAACAGTTGAGTGAGCCAAAATTTCTCCACCATATAATTCTACAAGAGAATTAGACTTACTATATTGACTATGTGATGACATTCTGCAGAACACCCACTATGTAGAACATCAATCTGCAGCTGTTCTTAAGCTACATTTTTTTGAGTTTAAAAGAAAAAGTTAATAACCATTTTCTTAAAATTCAGCCTTTCTTACAAATAGAGTAAGTTAAAGTTTTAAAGCATAAAACCATCAAAGAATGTTACTTTATCGACTTTAGTTAAGTGGAGTATTTATTCTAACAACTGTTAGCCTTCAAAGAGGGTTGATTTTGTTCCTGCCCCATCCATATTTTTTCCTTGAGATGAATGATCTATACATTTTTACTCCTAAGTTTATTCTGCTTGCTAGAATCACTGTTTTTTTTTTTTTTTTAATTATTCTTTAAATTTTGAACCTCATAAAATATTTATAGCTTTCAACATTTAAAAATTTAAAAGAAGCAAAATTTAAATGTTATACTTTTAGGAACAAGTTCATCAAAAAGGCAGAAACCTTTAAACCATTAATTTAATTGAGAGAATATTAAAATTTAAAAGGTAGAGTATTGTCCTCTCATTTACATCAGAGGTTTCAAACAACCCTAGTCATGCAACACTCAGCATATGACCTGAGTGATTCTAGAACCAAATTAAATGTAACTGGGAAATATTTAACAACATAAATAAAAATATACTAAAAAATAGATGACATTAATATTTGACCATATCAATACATAGCTCTAAAGGATTCTTATGCACCATTTAGTGTTCCCTTTTCTATTTGAGTTTGACACCACTGATTTATATAATAATATTAAGAAGCCATTCTGAGTATCCCTTGACATCTTTCCAATAAACTCCATGCATATTGGGTAAGCTGATCATCCTGTTCAAGGAAGAAAAAGGCTTCAGTAATGTGTCTCCACGCCATATATTTTTTTTTTTTTTTTAGAGAAAATGAAGCATACCTGACTAAAATGGGAAAAACAAAGAAAAAAGGAGTAGAGAATTGAAACCAGAGTTAATGCCTTCTCTTATGTTCTTTTTAGTTTTATAGTGATTTGTATGTAATTGTCTCTCTCCATTCTATATTTTAGGGACTAGAAGAGAGAGCAAAAAAAGAAAAAAGTGATTCCTTAGAACTATGGTCATCAATTAGGTTATCTCAAAGAAGATGAATCTAAACTGAGAACAAAGCAGTCTGCCATATCCAATAGATTGGTTAAAGAGCATCCAAAGGAGCCCTCAAAAAGACAATATGGAGCTTACTAGGTATACAACATACAGAAGCAAATAATTCTATCAGACACCAAATACAAAGACTCAACTGCTAGGATAAATATTCACTATTGATTAAAAACTGCTGGGAAAACTGGAAAGCAGTATTGCAAAATTAGATTTAAACTGACAATCACATAACAAGATTTATTTTTTTAAAAAAGTCTTTAGAGTAAGGGGATCTAGGTTCAAATTTCTCCCCAGATGACCTCAGGCAAAGCACTTAATATTTGCAGGCCTCATTTTCCTAATCTGCAAAATGAAGGTGTTGGATTAACTCTAAAATAACATGAAAATGGTTTCCAGGCCTAGGAAGCAAAAAACAGTTTGTGGTAGTTTGTAAATCTCTATCAATTGATCCAAAGGAAGCCATACCTTACTAAGAGGAGTCTGATGGTTCCCCAGAAAGCTAGCCCAGCCCCAGGCAAAGGAGACAGACTATGAAGGAGATAATAAAGATTTTGGACTTTATTCCTGACTATTCTTGTGGTTATTATTCTGCTGAATCCAAGGCCCATTCGGAGGATGTCCAGAAAGCTAGTCAGAACATTACATTTTGGCACCCAATGTGGGGCTAAGAATTTATACTCAGCAGTTCAACTGACACAATGATTGTGAGTTCAGTGGAGAAGTCCCTGTGACCTAGAAATAGAGTGAGTACAAAAATAGACAAGCAGGAAACTATGATAAGGGCTAAATTAGTGTTTCAGATGCTTAGACAAGAACCTTCCCCACCCCAAGGGAAGTGTGTAGAAAGCATAGTTAGGTTAATAAAATGGCAAGGTTTGATTGTAACTCGGGAGCAGATTGGTGGACTATTAGAAACATTAGAATGCATGTCCTCTTGGTTCTCCAAGGAAGAAGAATTAGAGACACATAAATAGAAACTAGTGGTAGAGCAATTAATTGAATATTACAATAATAACGATTCTGATTCAATTCCTAAAGAAACATTCTATATATACAACATAATACAATTGGCTTTAAGGAATTACATAAGTATTAGAACAAGGAAAAAGGAGAAAGAGAAGGAGGGGAATGGTATTGACAAAATAGCTGAAAAGCACAACGAATTAGACAAGAAAAGAGTTAAGTGCAGTACTGATGAAATTAAAAAGAGGGATGGTACTGACAAAGTAGCTGAAAAGCATAAAGAATTACACAAGGAAGGACTTAAGTAGTACTTCACATCAGGTGCCATTAGGGCATTCCCCATCTCATCACCTTCTCCCCTTTTCCCCTTTGTGGGTGGAGGGGGGAAGAGAAGAGGGAGGGGCAGTGACATAACCAGCACTACCCATGCAGCAGCTTTGTCCACCCCCTATGACAAGATTACAAAAGGCACTAGTTAAAGCTAAAAAACAGACAGGATGTATCTGATTTAAGAATAAAAGCATACCTTGTAATTGAAGAATTTGATTCTTAAAGTCAAGCCAGGAGAAGATACACTCCTTTTGATCTGGAAATTATCAAAAATCTGAAAAAGCGTTGCACTCTTTATGGGGCTACATTGTCTTATGTTAAGATGGCATTAGAGAATTTGGCTTTTTGAAATATATGGGGCTACATTGTCTTATGTTAAGATGGCATTAGAGAATTTGGCTTTTTGAAATTTTAACCCCTAGTGACTGGAAATCTATAGCAAAGACATGTTTAGAATCTGGACAAAACTTGTGGTGGCTTTTGGAGTATAATGAACTCTGTAGAATAAAAGACCAACAAAATAGGCAAACTGGAGTTAATATAACAATCACCTTTAATCAACTAGCAGGTATAGGTCTTTATGCAGACACTTTAGCACAGATAAATTACCCTTTGACAGCATATGAGCAAATTGCTGCTGCTGCTATCAAAGCATGGGGCACCCTCCCAGAAAAACAAGATAGAAGGGAAGTCTTCACAAAAATAGAGCAAAGTCCAAATGAATCCTTTGCTGATTTCATGTCATACGAACTACTGGTGAAAATGCAGCAGCAGGAATAATGATAAAACAACTTGCTAGAGAAAATGCTAATGAGGTTTGTAGAAGAATTATACTAGGGCTACACAAAAATGCAAAGATGCTCCTTTAGAGAAGATCATAAGATGCTGTGCCACAGTGGGCACAAATACCTTTTATACCAGGCTATGATGCAGAACATAAGACAGTACCTTTTGGCAAGGAACTTCCAGAGAGACTCGTCAATATTTTCAATGTGGTAAAGTAGGGCATCTGAAAGCTCAATGTTGGCAAAGAGATAGAGTGAGAAGACAGGGTGAGAGAACAAGACCCAAAAGCCTATGTCCAAAATGCAACAGAGGCTTCTATTGAGCATCAGAATGTAGATTGACTCAGGGAAATGGAAATCAAGGCCCAACTCCAGGGCCCCAGGCAAAAAACAGGTGGGACATAATGGTAGCTGAAGTTACACCCAGAGAATCTTTAGAAGTTCAATACTCAGACATAATTAATCAGCCAAAAAACAACATGATAAGAGAAAGGGATTATAATTGGGGAGAATACAAGTTTAATAACCGAACAGAAGGTTAGTGTCCAGTGAGAACAGCTCCAATATAATCTCCAGGTGATGAGGAAAGATCCCAAAAGTGGTGAATGGAAGGGACCAGATGGGTTAATTGCTTGGGGGAGAGGGTTTGTTTGAATCTCTACAGATAGAGAAGGAAACAAATGGGTGTCAACAAGCTATGTTTGCCTTGTCCATCAGAAAGAGACAAAAAAAGAGAAAAATCTCAAAACAAAGGAGAAAACTCGAGAAATATCAGGTGGTTCCATCTCTGACTACATGTGCCATTGAAAAAGCATAGCTGTTAACCCAATGTATGTGACAATTGACTCATGATCATCAAAAATTTTGTTGATAAGACTATTACAGAACTTCAAAATCTGCAGGAATCATTGGATTCCCTAACACATGATAAGACTATTGCAGGACTTCAAAACTTGCAGGAATCATTGGATTCCCTGACCCATGAAGTAATGGACAATAGATTGGTTTTGGACCTTTTCTTGGCTGCTGAAGGAGATATATGTGTGAATATTATTTATATATCCTCCTAGGTCTTATGCAAGTCTTTTACAATACCATGTTGATTCATATCGTTTATTATATCACTACTTGCATGTATAAATTCACGTTTGTTACACCACATTGAGCCTGCACCAGCTGTGGGGAGAGCCATCACTACTAGCCTGTGTTATATTAATATGTAAGCACATATTACCTCCCATGCTGATGGATTATGGATATCTATTTCACGTGAGACCCTTCAGAAACCTGCTAACAAAATCTGGTTTGACTCCTGTGATGACTGTGTTAGCACTCAGGATACTTTAGAATCAGCCAGAGTCAGGATAAAGCAAAAGTCTTTGATCTTTATTCTTTGTGGATGTGAGAGTAATGACGCCACAAAGTGAGAGGAATAGTGACACGAATCTGACCAAGAGTCACTCTTGCTTTCTTACTCCACCCTTTTATCCTTCCTCCTCATCTCTGTATACATGCACAGAATGGTGGGGCGGGCCATTTTCCAAGCAAATGCTAATAGAGTATTGTCCATTAGTAATTAGCCTTAAGTGCTTGCTTGTCCAAACTTCAGTGCATCTGCTCAGTTTCAGCCCATTACAGACTCCCCATTTCTCTTTGGTGTTTTCATTTCCCTTCCTGGGACATGAGGGAGAGTGTGATCACCTCCTTTTTGGTATTTTCACTCCCCTTTCTGAGAAGTAAGGGAGGGTGTGATCACTTCATTTTTAGGGTTCTCACCTCTCTGAGAAGTCAGGGAGGGCAAGATCACCTATGTCCTAAAACAAAAGAAAGTGGGAGATAGAGCCACAGTTCTGGAAAAGTATGCTTGAAACAAGGTATTAACTCAGTGTAATTGATGAGATGATGGTTATCTAGCTTACATATATATTTAGTACTTAGCATGGTGATGTAATGGTTCTCTTAAGTTCACACATAATCAGTATGCTGTAATGATGTAATTACAATAAGGTATATAAGAGCCCACAAGGACTGGAAGAGAGACATTCCATCTTCCACCATCCTGGTGGCTCTCCTGTCTCCTGCATTTCTCCTCTAAGATGAAAACCCATCTGAAGGTCCCCCAGAAAGCTAGCCCAGCCCTAGGCAAAGGAGACAGACTGTGAAGGAGATAATAAAGTTTTGGACTTTATTCCTGACTATTCTTATGGTGATTATTCTGCTGAAACCAAGGCCCATTTGGAGGACTTCCAGAAAGCTAGTCAGAATGTTAGCTCTGTAGATTGTAGATTAAAACTTTACTGTTGGATAGGGTACTGGGTTGTGGGTGAGTGCTCTTAATCTCTGATCCTAACATCTGGATCCTGGTGGGAGAGGGGAACTTTAGGGCAGGTAAAAGGAATACAAATAATGTATATATTCCCTACCCTATTGCCCTGATTCTAAAGAATGTAACTGATTAGGAAGAAGAAGAGGGAGGAGAGAATTTAGGAAAGATAAAGAAAAGGAATCCCATACAAGGTCTACAAAACTACCTAATTGGTCATTCTGAGACCACTGTAGAGCTGGGGAGTGATGTAGAAACAGCCAGTAGGCCAGAATTTATCAATAATCTCTGAAGCATTTAGTATTGTTGAACCTCTATCAGTTTTTCTGAAATTACTATCTCTTGGTTTTCCTGTCTACCTCAATTTTCCTTTGTTGTTTCTTTATTCAAATCACACCTGACCTACCTCTTTGGTTTGTTTTGAAGCTCAGACAGATCAATGTATATAAAAATTCTATGGAAACTGTTAAAGAATAGAGAAATAATTAGCCATGACTTTGAAGTTTTTAATCCAGAAATCGATGCAGGAATACAAATATGTGAATATAATAATACTTTTCTCACTCTCAGCCATTTCTTATAAATCGTTTCTTTTAATTGTCCTGTTATTGTTAATCTTAGTAGTAGGTGAATAAATGAAGAATATTGGGTCTGACAAAAAAAGAATAATAAAGGATTGTACAATTCACTAGAGTATAAAGCTAGGAAGTAAGTCAAAACCAAACATATAACACAGGATAATTATATCAATGCCCAGAGGATGATTAGTTTTGTTTAAAGTGAACTTGGAATTTTAATACAAAGAGGTAAACAAAATTTTACAGATATAATTAAGACTAAATACTCTGGGACTCACAAAAGAAATACAGTAATGAAAGTAATACAAAATGAAAGGAAAAGGCAAATAAATGTGTATATATGTATGCATATTATATATGTATACATATTTTATAGATCTGTATATGTATTTATAAGTATATTTCATATATATGTTTGTGTTTGTGTTTGTGCACATACAACCCATATTTTATATCTTTATATATACCAGTGTGGAACTTCAACAAATATTTATAAAATAGCTAGTAAGTAGAGAATGACCAGCACAAAGATAAATATGAAACACTCATTGACTTTGGGGAGTTTATATTCTTTTGGGGGAAAGAATAATTGTGGAGAAGAGCATTTGCATGAGGACAAGGGAAAAGAACTAGAAGTAATAACACTGTGCAAGTGTATTAAGTGTATTCCCTTACCAGCTAAAGGAAATAGAAATTATTTTATTATAAAACTGAATTGTTGACAAGATAGAGGAAAAACTTTAACTCAATTTTGTGAGAACTCATATTTTTGAGCCAGAAATTCTGAGAAATCTTTGCTTCACCTTGCTGATAATTTTATTTTTTCAGTAAGAGAAAATGATGAAGGACAGTGATCATTTGAACTTAAACTGAAGCACATGGAGGAATTTATTTTCAATATGGAAGATGTGAGATACTTGAGAGAAAGTGATCCTGCCATTATAAAATTTATGACTGGCAAAGAGAGAAATTCTGACCATATTCAATGATATATCCTAGAACAATTATATCAAATTCAAATAGAAACAATGGGCCACTAAACCACACAAAAATATCACTACAAGCCAAATATTTTCTTAAATAATCACATATTAATATTATCTATAGTTTATCATATTCTTATTTGTTTTGTTAAATATTTCTCATTGCATTTTAATCTGGTTCAGACCTCAGTTGAGAGTATTATGGACTGCATGCTGCCCATGGGCCACATGTTTGACATTTCTGGCCCAGAATATAAGAAATATAAGAATATAAGAAAACAATTTTTTAAAGTTCAGAGAAAAACTAAATATGATCCCCTGACCTGAAACTCTGAAAGAGATTATAAACTAAGTGAGCTAAGCCTCTCTAAAATGCTATTTGGATAGTACAATATCATCAGATTTCTATAGAGGAAAAAAGAGGAAGTATCTAAAGTGATATGTACTTTCACAGAAGTTCAGAGGAATAGAATGACTTCAACTTAAGCCTTTCTTTGATGACCATTCATTCTATTCAATCCAATCTGTGAAGACCGAGTTAGCACCTGACTACCTTAGAATCAGCCAGAGTCAGGATAAGCAAAAGTCCTTGGTCTTTATTCTTGGTCTTTAGGGGTAGAAGTGAACAGGAAGGATGCAGGACCTTCCTTCTCTTCCTCTACTGCCAAAGTGACTCTGGCTTGTCTTTCTCCACCCCCTAATCCTTCCCACAATTCTCCATATACACCAAAAGATTGAACCAGCACAGAATAGTGGGAGGGGCCATTTTCCAAGCATATGCTAATAGAGTATTGTTCAATCAGTAGTTAGTTTTAAATGCTCGATTGTCCGACCTCAGTGCATCAACTCAGAGTTTCAGCCCTTTACACCAATCCTTAAACATTTTTTTTAAATACTTCCTGTATGTAAGGCATCTCTATTGGTAAAAAGAAGAAATGAAAATAATCTCTTTCCTAATGGAGCTTACACTCTAATGTTCTACTAGGGTTATCCAATATGTAAAATACTAAGTATACATGAAATAGCATGAGAATGGAAGGAAGGAAAAACCATTAACACATAAGAATGTCAAGGAATCAGAGCATATCTTATCTCTAAACAAATATCTAAACAACATTTAGACTAAGCCTTGAAGGAGGCTATGAATTCTAAGAGAATGAGGTGGGAGAAGGGGTACATTCTAGGCATAAGTAACATAAGGAGGCAGAAAATAGGCTGCTAAGTTTAGGGAACCTTTAGTAGACCAATTTTTCTAGGATGTAGAGTGTGTACAGGGCAATAATTTACAATAAGACTAGAAATGTAGGCTGGAGCTTTTTGTTAAAAGTTTTAAATGAAGTCAAATAAATACAATTTTATGAAGTGTCTCCTAATATTGTTATTATTTGTTCAGTCATATCTGACTTTTCATTACTCCATGGATCATCATATGCCAGGTCCTTCTTTCCTCCACTATATCTTGAAGGCTGCCCAAATTATACATGTTGTTTCCATGACAGTATTTATTCATCTCAACCTCTGCCATTCTCTTTTCCTTGGGCCTTCAATCCTTCCCATCATCTTATTGTGTGGTTAAAGTGGTTAAACTTTAATTTCAGTATTAGACTTTCCAGTGAATAACCTGAATTAATTCCTTTAAGTATTGATTGATTTGATCTCCTTGCTCTCAAAAGCCTTCTTCAGCATAAGAAATCAATGGTGTTGATCCTGCGATGCTCAGTTTTTCTTATAATCTGACCTTTATGGCCATAAATTGCTACCAGAAAAGCCCCAACTCTGACTATACGAAGCTCTATCAGCAAGGTCATGTCTCTGCTTTTTAGTATGCTGTCCAAATTTTCCATAACTTTCTTTCCAGGGAACAAGCATCTTTATTTCATGGTTGCGGTTACTGTATGTAGAGATCTTTGAACCCAAGGTTATAAAATCTGGCACTATTTCCATTTCTTTCCCCTTCTATTTGCCAGGAAATAATTGGACTACTTGCCAGGATCTTAGCTTTGTTTTTGTTTGTTTGTTTAATGTTAAACTTCAAGTCAGGTTTTCTACTCTTCTCTTTTTATCCTTATCAACAGGCTTCTTCATTCTTCTTCACTCTCTGTGATCTGGGTGTTATTATCTGCATATCTGTGATTGTTGATATTTCTTCCACCAACCTTAATTCTGGCATCTAAGGTATGTCATTTTGTATGATGTTCTATACATAGAAGTTAAATAAGATGACAGCATATAGTCTTGTCATACTCATTTTCCTATTTAAAACTAATTACTTACTAAATTCTAACTGTTAATTATACAGGTTCCTCAGGAGACAAGTAAGATGATTTGGTATTCCCATCTCTTTGAGGACTTGCCACATTATGTTGTGATTCACACAGTTAAAAACGTAATCAATGAAACAAATGCTTGTTTTTTTGTTTTTGTTTTTGTTTTTTTTTTTTCTGAAACTCCCTTGCTTTTTCCATAATCCAGTGAGTGTAGACAATTTGGTCTCTAGTTCCTACACCTCTTCAAAAACCAGTTCCTCTTCTGGTAATTCTCACTTAACATATTGTTGAAGCCTAGCTTTCAGAATTTTAAGCTTAATCTAGCCCACATGTGAAATGAGTGCAATTGTTTCGTAATTTGAACATTTTAGGATCTTGCCCTGCTTAAGAGTTGGGAAGTAACCTGACCTTTTCAAATCTGGTAGCCTCTAATGAGTTTTCCAAATTTATTATCATATTGATTATAGAACTTTAGTAGCATTATCTTTTAGGATTTAAAATAGTTTAGCTGGAATTCCATAACCTTCTCTAGTTTTATTGTTAGCAATGCTACCTAAGGCCCACTTGATTTCATTCTCCAGGATGTCTGGCTCTAGATTAATAAATACCATGGTGATTATTAGTGATGTTAAGACCTTTCTTGCACAGTTCTTTTGTGTACTCTTGCCACTACTTAATCTCTTTTGCTTCTATCAAGTCCATATCATTTTTGTGCCCATTTTTATCATGCTCATTTTTACATAAAATATTCTCTTGATATCTAATTTTCTTGGAGAAATCTCTTGGTTTTCCCATCCTGTTTTCTATTTCTTTGCATTGCTCATTCAAGAAAAACCTCTCTCTCATTATTATTCTCTGGAATTTTTCATTGAAGTATGTCTTTCCCTTTCTCTTTCCCTTTTATTTTCCTGATTTCCTCAGCTATTTGTAAAGCCTCATCAGACAACTATCTTGTTGCCTTACTTTTCTTTTTCTTTGGAATTTTTTTGTTGTGCTTCCTGTACAATATTGCCAATTTATCTCCATTGCTTTTCAAACACTCTATACTAGATCTATTCCCTTAAATCTATTTATTACCTCTACTTCATAAGAGGTATTTATTTAGGTCAAACCTATATGGCCTAATGGTTTTCCCTTTTCCTCCAACATGTCTGCATTTTGTAATAAGAAACGCATGATCTATGCCATAGTGAACTCCAGGTCTTGTTTTAACTAACTATATAGAGCTTCTTAATCATTGCCTGGAAATTACATCAAACTGGTTTGATTTTGACCATTTGGTTATGTCCATGTATAGAGTTGCCTTTTAGATTATTGAACGAGAGTTTTACTAGGACAAGTGAGTTAACTTGTCTAAACTAAACTTGTCTTGACTAAATTCCATTAATCTTTGTCCTTGTTCATTTTGTATTTCAAAGCCAAACTTGTCTGTTATTCCAATTATTTTTTAATTTCTTATTTTAGCATTCTAATCTTTAAAAATTTTTATTTCTAGAAGATATTATGGAACTGAACAACTCTGACCTTTTGGGGATCAGTGATTAGAGCATAGATTTGTATTATTGTAATGTTGTATGGTTTGCCGTGGATTCAAACAATTTTCATTCTGTCATTTTTGAGACTATATTCCAGTACTGCTTTTCTTAGCATTTTATTGATTATGAGGGCTATTCCTTTTCTTTTAAGGGATTCTTGCCTACAGTGACAAATGTGATGATCTGAATTAAATTCACCCATCCCCAATAAAATGTCAGCATTTAATCTTTCCATCTCCTGTTGGGTGACATCTAGCTTAGATTCAGAGATCTTGCATTTCAGGTTCCTGTGCAGTATTTTCTTTATAGCATTGGACTTTCCTTTCCTTAACTGAGCTTCCTTTCAGCTTTAATTTAGTTGCTTCATTAGTACTAGAACTATCTCTACTTGTCCTCTTGTCTTCTCCAGTATCATATTGGACACCTTTCAACCTAATGGATTCATATTCCAATGTAATCTTTTTTATGGTTTGAGTTTTATCCATGAGATTTTCTTGGAAAAAATAATGGATTAATCTGCCATTTCCTTCTCCAGAGGATCCGCTTTTGGAAAAAAAGAAAAAGAAAAAGAAAAAAAAAAAAAAAAAAACCTCTTCACTGGTCATCTTGGGTAACCCTGCACATAATAGCTCATAGTTTCAATGAACTGTACAGATCCTCTACCACAACAAGGCAGTGATGAGGAAGGAGAAGGTAGGGGTTCTCTCTGTTTATTATTTCCCATTTATCCTGTATATAGTAGTATATTCATTTGTATGTCATCTTTCTCATTAGACTGTAAGTTTCTTGAAGGTAAAGACTGTTTTTTACTTTTTTTGTGTCCCTAATGCTTAGAAATGAACAACTAGATGGTTCAGTGGATAGAGTGCTGCACCTGAAATCAGAAAGCCTTATGTTCAAATCTGACCTCACAGATTGCTACATGATCCTGGACAAGTCATTTAACCCTGCTTATTTCAATTTCCTCATCTACAAATTGATATCTTTGTCTGCGAGAACCCAAATGGGGATCACAAAGAGTTGGACATGACTGAAACAATTGAACAACAAAAAACACAGCACAGTCCCTGGCACATAGTAGGCACTCAATAAATATTTATTGATTGATATGTCAGAGAGGCAATTACAAATAGTACAAATGGATATATAAAATTTCAAAAATTCTAATGTATGATTTGCTCATGTCTTTTTATCTCTTTCCCAGACTCTTTCTTATTTCTACTTTTCTTCATGAACTCTGACTCAAAGCCACTGGTTTCCTTGCTGTTCCTCAAACACTATATTCTATCTCTTGATTCCAAAAAATTTTAATGTAATGCCTGAAATGCTTTCCCTCCTCATCTCCCTCTGCTACCTTCCATTCCATCTTTTGGGTCTAAAGTCCCATCTTCTGAAAAAAGCCTTTCCTAGTTTTCCTTAATCTCAGTGCCTTCCCCCTAAAACTACCCCAAATTAATCCCCTATGTGTCTTGATGATACCTAATTGTTTGACTATAAGCACATTGGTAAGAGAGATTATTTACAGGATGGAGGTGGCAAATGTCATTTTGTATCCTCAGAATTTAGTACAGTGTCTGGTTCCTGAGAAGAGTTTAGTAAATGCTAGTGCTAGCAGTATTGCTACATGGTCTGACTAGTTTTGTTACATGGGAGAGATTCAATATGGGGTGAGTTAGTGAATTGGCAGTAATTAAAAAAAATAGTTGTCAGAAGAAAGCACAAAAAGAAAGAAGGGAATATAAATAGGGCAATTTTGTTTCTACCTTGTTAAGATGCTTTAATTGTAATAATCTATTACCAGTATTGTCTTCTTTGATTTGACCTGAGTTTCAGCATCTTTTAGCACTGTTTTCACATAAAAATTGTTATAGTCATCATTTATATTATCTTTTGGGGGTTGCTTTTTCTAGTATGCAGATTTCATATGCTGGTTCCCCACGTGTCTTCAGATTCTTCATATTCATCATTCCTTATGATGAAATAATATTTGTTGCAAGATTCACCTCACTTACTGATTGGACATGCAATGTGAATGAAGAATAAAGAGTCAAGTATAATGCCAAGTTTATGAACAAGGAAAATTGAAAGAAAGATTAAACCACTGACAGAAAGAATTCTGTTCAGAAGGGGGAAGATGGGGCAAGGAGAAATAATGAGTTCAGTTTGGGATTTATCTAGTTTAATATGCCTCTGGAGATGCCCTGTTTGAAATGTCTATTTGGCAATTAACACAAACTAAAATTCAGGAGAGAAATTGGGACTGGACATGAACACCTGATGTACACATCCAGATATATAGATAGAGAAATGATCATAGAAATAGATGAAATAGATGAGTCATCAACATAGAAGTGACAGTTAAATCCATGGGATCTAAGATTACGAAAGTAAGAGTTTAGGGCAAGAAGAGAAAAAAAGGACAGAACCCTTTGAGGTACACCCAATTAGAAAGTGTGATATAAATGATGAACCCACAAAGGAGGCTGAAATCAAATCTTTCATGTAGAAAAGTATTAGGAGAAAGCATATTTAAGGGAAGATAAATAACCATTTCAAATGCAACCTACAAATTGAGAAACATAGTCAAATAAGGAATGACCAAATATTTGGCAATTAAAGGATGATTATTATATTTGGAGAGAGCAGCTTTGGTTGCATGAGGAGGTCAAGAACCAGATTATCAAGGTTTGATGAGAGTTAGAGGAAAGAAAGTAGATTCAAAGAATGTAGACAGTCTTTTCAAGGAGTTTGTCTGGAAAAAAAGGAAGAGATAGAGAACTATACCTAAAGTGAGTGGCGAGATCTAGTGAAAGTTTTTTTAAATTATTATTATTTCTTTTTTAATTTGGAATTACCTGGGCATTGCTTAATAACAGTAGTAAAGAAACTAGTAGGCAGGGAAAAGTTGAAGTTTAGAAACAAGAAAGAGGGGAAAATCAGTTGGAGAAAATGGGAGGGGATCAAGAATATTTAGAGAGGAAGTTACTAACTAAAAGAGATAGGCTACCTCATTGTAAGAGACTAGGGGAAAGCTGGATAGAGTGAGAAATGATGTCAGGTGATTTTGAAATGAAGACAGAGAAAAGGGAGCATAAATTGAGTGGTCTCAGGTTGTTTTTTTGTTTTTGTTTTTTGTTTTTTTTCAGAAAGGTCAGAGGTAAGTCCTCAACTATGGAAGAGGAGAGGGAAAAAAAGCAGATGGCAGAAAGGGAGGCCAGTGCTGTTGTCAAGGCTCTTAGACGCTATCATTTTGAGCTGTCAAGGTCTGAAGAGAGATGATTGTTGAAATGGTAACAGTTGTTTGGCACTTTAACTCCTGTCTCTCACTGATGGTACCTTGTTCCTATAGTTGGTCTTGCGTGTGTGTGTGTGTGTGTGTGTGTGTGTGTGTGTGTGTGTGTGTGTGGAGAGAGGATGACTGGCCCATTCTCTATAGGGATTTCTTTCCTGGAGATAAGAAATAGGGTAGAAATGGGATGAACAGAGTTGTAGGGGATGCTATTCCTGGGATTCTAGCTTACCTTGATTTGGGGAAGGACTGAATTCAAAATCATCCTTAGAAACTTCCTAGCTGTGGCACTATAAAATGGGGATTCTTGTCAAAAAATGGACATAATAGTACCAACTCCTAGGATTGTTATGAGGATCAAATGAGACAGTAATGATTATGTGCTTAGCACAGTGCCTGCCACATGGCAAGCACCATATAGATGTTCGCTATTAACTTGGTTGTCGTTGTTACTACCTCCCCATCTATAACAGTTGGTCAGTTATTGGTATTGATGGAGCTAAGGAGGGCATAGTCCATTCTCCATATGCATTGCTCCCCTCCATTATAGCTGTAGGGGTCAGAGTAGAAGCAAGACAGGCCATCAGAATATACCACTATTTTCAGAACTCTTGGGCTTATATTGATGAGGTCCTAACTAAGTGTAGTTGGCAGAGAAGGACTAAAGTATTGATGTAATTTCTTTGAAACCCTCCCTGAGGAAGGGTACTGATGGGGATCAGTTTATCCCATAGTCCTACCCTCTGTGGAGGTTGTGGGTAGCTCTACCTTTCTATGTCTGGTCTGAAATCCAAGTTATGTCAAACCCCTAAGGTTAAATTTCCCCTATGAATCTGTCCATGGCTCATGCCATCTTTTTTGAACCCCTTTGGGTGACCGCCACCACAGTACTCTGCTTTGCAGCGTCTTTATTTTCCTCCTTCCCCTATGCTATAGGATGTCCTCTCAACTCCCACCATGAGTCTATTCTTTCTTCTAAGGTGCTAAATCCCTTTTTGGTTTTAGCCTGCCAGCTAAGGGCATACTCCATCCTCATGGGGTGTTCTTTTTTCTGGTTAATTGTGAGTTCCACCAAAGAACATGTCTTTTCCATCATTAATTGTTAAAATCCCTTTCCTTGCTAACCAATGCTCTCCCAACACTATTTCATATTTATCATTTCTGGTGTCTATTGAATCTCTTCATTTTGTCTGTGTAATCTTTTCAAAATAAACTTAATTTTTTTCAAAGAGAATGGCTATTGTGAATTCTTCACATGATCAAACACCAACATTTGATGCCTACAATCTCATCATTTGGTGTAAACTCCAAACACATTATTTGGAACTAGAAATTGTCCTCCTAAATCACATCAATGTGTTTTATTAGAGTTGGTATTCAAGGTTTAGATGATAGTTTGATTCACCTAGCATATGTCATGGTAAATTTTCTCACAAACACATATACACATGCATATGTGTGTATAAAACCCTTCTCTAGAATGTAAGATCTCTGAAAACAAGAACTTTTCCTTATACTTTTTTCAGTCCTTTATAACAACACCTTGTTTTGTATGTTTTAAACATTCAAAAATCTTTTATCATTGAAAATTTCATTACTGTTTTTTTTTAATTTTGAAAATGTATTAAACATGATGTTTATGTTCTTTACTATATAACGACATTTGCCTCACCTTATATGAGTCTGGTTATCTTGACCAAACTATTCTTCTAAAAGATTCTTTTCGTATTTATTAACTTATTCAAGGAATCAGAAAAGAATACAGAAATTACACTTGACTGTAGAGGAAGATTAACAAAAAATAGCATTGTTTTGAAAGATAGAGAGATCAGTATCTTTCAAAGGGGAAGTTGCATAACTCTATAATTTTATCTCCTCAAATTCCCCAGGAAAGATAATTCTACAATGGTAACAAGCCTGGCATTGCTCCAGAATGGAGTTCACTTTATGCCCTAAAGCTACAAGGAGACTCCTCTGGGAAGCAGATGCCCGAAAAAATTGTTTATGACCAAAAAAGTCTTTGCAAAATGAACAGAGCAATGCAGAAAATTGCCAAGTCATTTATTAAAAGAGGAACAAAGGAAACAGAAAAATACTAAGAGTAGTTGCAAAAAGTCTGTCAAACACAGATGTCTTCTGCTGAAAACTCAGGCCACATCCTCTACATCTTGGGGGTGAAGGGTGGTTTTTAGGAAGTCTCTTTTTTCCCCATGCCTCTCTGTGCTTTAGATAATTGCCTTATATACATGATCCCTTACAAATATTAATTATTTATAACCCTAGTCTTGCACCTGTAATTGTCTAAATGTCATTTATTTTCATTTGCTACTTCTCTAAGAGCTATGAAGTCTCTGCAAAGACATAGAAGAA
Source organism: Sarcophilus harrisii (assembly GCF_902635505.1). Taxonomy (NCBI): domain Eukaryota; kingdom Metazoa; phylum Chordata; class Mammalia; order Dasyuromorphia; family Dasyuridae; genus Sarcophilus; species Sarcophilus harrisii. The sequence goes on along the minus strand of NC_045430.1, from coordinate 140,748,848 downwards.
ATAGTGATTTTCTAGTCTGTGATTACCATTACTTCAGATGTTGACTAGTGTAGTACCAGTAGCTTGGCAAAAGGAGGTGTTAGTGGTGCTGTAATGCCAACCATTTGATTTGTTTGTAATGAAATTTAAAAAATAATACCTTTCTGTGTTTTTTAACTGACATATGCTCCTACTAGAATTATATTCTTTGTGAATACCTTTATCACTAGAGGCTATCTTTCCTATAATGGAATACTTTATACTTGATAGATACAATATCCATAAGATGTATTTGCATTATAATAAAAAAAGTTTTCATTTTGTAATTAGACTCAATATATCTATATTAGTAGAGCAATGTGAATATATTCACTGGGCCCAATTCAACCCATGAAAAGACATTTAATACTGACTTCCTATTAGGCAATAACAGGAAATCCTTTTTTTGTCCTTATGGTATATTCCCTTTAATGTTCTCACTATCACTATTTGCTCTTTAGATGATCCTTTGAGATCTTTTCATTTTCCCTTTCCTACTCCCCACAGTATGGGCATGTATAAAATAAAAATCTCAGTTCAACTTAACATTAAAGTACTGCTCTACCTCCCCAGTAGCAGCCTTGTATACCTCTACATGTATCCACAAACTTCATTTATAACAACAGAATTAAACAAAGTGTATTAACTACTCTTCTTTATCTTTACTTTCTTTTGATATTAGTCTTATTTTGAGAAAATTAGAATTACATAATCAAAAGGCAATAAATATTATTCATACTGAAAATAAAGAAAATGGCAAATTAACAAATACCTTTCAAGAATTGAATATATATAATATATATCTACATGTGTATTTATATTTGTGTGTATATATGTAATGCATGTGTATATACACATGCACACATATATAAATGTTCAAATGATGACTAGTGACACTTTTTCAGAATGAAAATAGTCCTACTGAATCAAGATGAAAATTAGAAACATGCATACTACATCATATTTTTTAAATTTTCTAATTTTCCCATTGTGACGTATTGTTCTTTGATTTATACCTTTATGTTTATATTAGCTCATAAATCCATACATTGAGAATGATAGTTTTACTTGATTTCTAAATTCAATTTTCACAGTAACTGTTTTTCTAAGTTGAAATGCCTTTATAATTTAAGAAAAAAACTAGATATGTTATATACTGGAGAAAATATTTTGTGGTTGTGAAAAAAACAAATGTGACAGAAGTTGCTGTGCCTCACACAAAGAAATCTTTGAAAGACACACACAAAAATTTTAATTTTTAACAGGAGCGAGATTTAATCATGATATCTTTAATATCAAGAATGATTCCCAAGTAATGTGTTTTATATTAACCAAATGACACCTTACACATTTTTAAAAGCAATTCAGCAACCCCTGATATTCATAATTCAAAACCTATAAGCAGACCTTTCAGACTTCACTGAATTTATTAAAATTTGGCAGAATGCCTGAAAAAAGTTTCAAAATGAAGTTTAAAATTGGAAAGAAAAATAACCTCTTAAAATGAACCAGCAGAGCATATGTAAGTTGTGTCTATACTGGCAAAATAAAGCCCTTTTTGTGTTTATCATCTAATACTTCTTCCTTTTTAAAATAAAATTTCTTTAAAGCAAGTATTCAAAATAGATTTATGGCACTCTGTTTCTCTTCATTCTAGCAGATTTACCAAATTATATACTCAATAGATACCATGGAATTTTAGGATGAAGATAGTTGTCTGACTTTTAACAATATGATGCTCTTTAATGTTTTGATAGATTTTTTTTTTATTATCCATAAAGTTAAATCCAAAACTTGGTTGCTTATTTTACTATGCATCATGCTGGCTTCCTTTAAGCAAACCTCTCTTCTGTGTTTGATTAGAATGTGGAGGTTGCCCTGGATTCTTAGAGATTATGTAAGAATACTAGCTCTCTTAGAGCCTACCAAGTTGGAAAGATTTCTAGTACAGGCCTGGGAACAGACCATATTTGTTTTCCATGGGCCACCCTAAGTTCAGAAAACTTCATCATCAAGCTGTCTACTGAGTGACGAAATTTTTTAGCCACTTTGACTTTCAAATATCATCTTCTACATTGTAGAATGGCTCTTAAAATGGGTTTGTGGAGTCAGTACCCACACTGATGAAATCATATGTTCTTCAACTATTAGATTGTAATTTAAATATAATTTATGCTAAAAATAAAATGATAAATTTTTAAGTATCTTTCATACATTAAGTTGGAATTTTATTATCACCTAGTTTTGCTCACTCATATTTCTATGTCATTTCATTTCAAGACAATAATCTTGGTGCTACTGCTATAAAGATAAATATAATACATATAAAGGACATCTGAAACATGCATAGAACCCATCAACACTCCCAAATGATGCAGTTCCCTACATGGCAAGAGCTGAGATATTTACTTTCTGAGCAGTTGTGCAATGGAATAACCTTGGGGAAAGTGGAACATGTGTAGAAATTCTGTAACTTGTCTACTAATTACATGATAGATAGCTATCTCTTTGAATGGCTAAAATTGTGGAACCAATAAATGGTGTTAGTGGTTTTAGTAAGCCTTAGCCTATCTCATCTCATTGGTCTGATCCAGGGCAAAGTTTTATGGCTTCCCCTCCCACACCCCAATCTGGGTCTCTGCCTGAGCAACAATAGATGACACTAGATGAAGCCCTTATCAGCCAACTAAAAGCTCTGTTAGTTCATATGATGAAACTGCGTGTTCCCCTTTGCTCTCAGATTCCTGCCATGGTTATTTTTTTGCAGTCTGATAGATACTAGAACTTAACCCCATTCTTTTCCTGGGGCCAGAGACATACTTCTATTTTTTTCTTCCAACTGCTTTCCTCCTCAGAATGTTGTCAAGAGCTTCCCTAACAAGTAACAGTACCTCTATATGCAACTCCATTTCTCCATCTGTCCGGGATTCATGACCCAGGATTGTATAGTGCACCACAAAACTTCTACCTGGCACCTTCCCCCTTCATGGTTTCCTGAGATAACTCTATCCATAGGTTTAGGATTTAAGTGTGTCAAGACAAGAATCCACTTGTCCTGGTTCAAAGGCTCTCTTTGGGCATTGGAGAGCTATACATGGCATACTCTGACCTAACAGTTCCCCAATATCCAATATCTATTTCCTTTTGCTCAGCTAGGATTGACGGTGACTTTTTCTAGTTTTCTCAAACAAAATTAGGTCTGATGCATTTTCTATATCTGTTTAAAGGGGTTTGATAGTTTAGCTATACTACTTTGTTCATTTTGCCATCTTGGTTCTACCTGGTAACAAGTTTTGGAGAGTCTTTAATCCCTTCAATTTTCATTCAAGTACCAGAAATATATACTTTACTCAAAAAGAAATAGGGAGAAATTAATGATTTCTAAGCAAAGGGGTGCTATAATCAGAAAAACTTATATGTGCAAAGACAGAATGTATTACAAAAGGTAAATACAAAGACTATAGAATGAAAACTGGAACATAAGTCTGGGTGAAGAGAGATAACATTCTGAAATAAAGTGGTTACAACAAGAATGGGAATCAAAATATAGATATAGAATTGGATATAGATATAAATTTTATTTTATTTTAATTTATAAAATAAAGCAAGCATTTCCATTACAGAATAATAAAAATGATGATTGCACATGAAACTGCAAATGTATTCAATACAACTTGCTATTTGTTTTAAATATATAATAAAGTTATCCTATAAATTTCTTTTTTTTTTCCTTCTTCCTACCCTAGAGATGGTTATCATTAGATACAAATACGTGTATATATATACACGTATATGCACATGTATGTGTATATGCATGTATATTCATATACATATAGATGTAAAATTTTGCCTCTATTTATCAGTTATTTCTTTGAATGCAGATTTGTCTTTCTTCATGTATATTTACTCCATACTTAAACTTGGGGATTTACAATAGTCAAAATTACCTATTCCCTCAAAGTTGTTCTTAAAACAATGTTTCTTTTACTGTATGCAATGTTTTCTTGGTTCTGCTTATTTTATTCTTCATTAGTCTGTGCAAATCTTCCCATCTTTTCATGAGATTATTGATCTCATCATTTCTAATTTTTCTTGCTATCTTTGTGCAAAGTTCTATGGCTTCTAACTGTTAAAGAAGTTTAAGTGCTATTTTCTTAAATTTTGATTCCCAATGTCCCAGATACCCCATACTATTTATAGCTCCAGATGCTGTGATGGGGACTGGAAGACAGGAATTCTTAGAGATGTCAGACATAAATAAAATTTAACAAGATAATTGTGTGGAAAGGAAAGCAGAATGCTAAATATTGGATATAATGTTCATTTCAACTCAGTCATTTGTAAGTCCTTCTTCTAATCTCCCTATGATAAAAAAAATCTTTTACTTAAAACATATTAGAAAAAAATTAAAAATATATAGGGACTATGTTAAATGTTAGGCATATCTTTTTATACTAGCAGATATGTTGAACATGAATTATAATTATATATATATATATATATAAGCAACAAAGAGAAATTTTTATCATAAAGAAAATTATTTATGTCCTTGCTATTGAAAAGTTAACTTCAAAATGACCTTTTCTGTGATATTTTGGAAAATAAATATATTGGCCAAAGACTATGATCTACAGTTTTATTTAAATATTAGTTTTATATGTTAATGTATTTATATATATGTGTGTTGTGTTATATTTTATCTTGTAAATAAAGAGAAACCAGCAACATTATTTTTTTGGTCACTACAAATTTTTCCAGAATAATTTTGGCAGGGAAATATTCCTACTTTTTAAAAATTTAAATCACAAATACTTCAGAATAAAATATAGTGAAACAAAAATTAATAATTAACATTACTTAAATAATTTCCATTAAAATCTATACAAATTAAAGAAAAATAGCAAATCTGTTTTTTTCTTCTCCTAAGATCTTCTCTGTCCAAATTGTAGCACTGGAACTTGGGTTGTCCATAGGGATAGAGTAAATGATAGGTGATGGAGACAAGGAAGACCCACTTGTCTGCAGAATAAGCAACTCCAGAAGACCTGGTTACTAAAAGGCAAGCTGTATACTTAATAGGGATATAAAGCAACATAGTAGCAAGCATTAAATGGGAATCTTGTCAATCAAGGGAGGGGCTTCAGGGACTTCAATGGTGGGAAGCAGGTGGATGGAGAATGAGATCTGGGTTATCTGCCAATGTAAATAGGCAGAGTTCAGTCAAGCAGGTGGCAGATGACAAATTCTGGAAGTCTGGCACCTTACAGTTAATGATAACTCAGCCATAAGAGAGAATGTAGGTTATACTGATTTCCCAAGAGAATTGATGGAAGTATTAAACAGAAAATAGCACGTAGGCATAGATGAATAACCCTAAAACTTAGATATGATATAAACTGGATATGAGGTTTTATAGGAGGCCAGCAGCCAAGGTATCAAGACAAACATTATGGATGCATTATTTCTAATTATTATGCACTAATAGGTGGATTAACTTGCAGGGAGTGAAGGTGGTTAAATAGAAGAATACTGAAGTAGGATGCCAAGTCAGTATTTCTCATTAGTTTTTTATTCCTTTAGCTTACCATCCTGTGTAAGCATTTCTCTTTACTACAATTCAATGGATTTCATTTAGTCTAGGACATACATAAAGCTTAATCTTTCAACTATCTCCCTTGGTCAAACCATACTAGTCCAGTCCTTCCTACACATGACAGCCCTTTAAATTATGAGGACATCTAATATGTCCACTCTGAATCTTCTCTTCTCCAGGCTAATCATAATTTTTTTCCTTCAACTAAACCTCTTATGACATGGACTTAAGACCCTTCTCACTATGCTAGTTACCTTTTGGAAATTAATCATATCAATAATATTCCTAATTTGCAGCACCCAGAAATAAACATATAAGATCCAACAAGGGTAGTATATGTGGTATGATAACCTCCTTATTCCTAAAAATGATACCCCTTTTAATGAAGCCCAAGATTACTTTAGAATTTTTTCAATCACCTCATCACACATCTTATATTAAGCTTGAATTCTATTAAAACATCCAGATTTTTTGTAGAGAAATTGCTTTCTACATGATTCTCACATCTTATAATTGTGAATTGATTTTTTTTTGTCTCAGAGTGCGGGCTTTAAATCTATATTTGTTGAATTTCATAACTTCAGCCCAAATCTTTAGTCCAAATATGATAATCTGATGACCCTATGGTAGAATATGGTTCACATAATTCCAGTCTGGAGCCTGAATTAGATTAATATGTAATTGGGAAATATATAGCAAAATGAATAAAAATCCAATGCAATATAGATAATGTATAGTTTTCTAAATCATAATGTGGCTACAAGGACCTGTTTCTATTTGAGTTTTACCCCACTGCTCTAACTTGATAAAATTTTCTGATTAATGACTCAGTCATCCAGAATGTAGGCCAATCTTCCTATATTAAGAATTTTGTGTTTTCTGCAAGTTTTATGAGCATACAATACTTATCTTTATCTTGGTCATTGATTAAAAAAAAAAGTTAAATAGCACAGAGATAAACAGAACTATCCAGAATGTACTACTAAATATCTCTTGCTGTATTAACATCGATCCAGCAACTACTGTTTAAGTCTGATCATTCATCCACTTCTGAATCCATCTGATTATATTATTTTCTGAGCCATATTTCTCTAGCTGCTCCATAAGAATAGTTTGAGCTAATTTTATTGTCTTACTAAAATCTAACCAACATATCCACAAAATTCCTCTTACCTACTTATTTAGTAATCCTGTCCAAAATGAAATGAAATTAGTCCAGAATTACCATTATTGATTATGCCATTTTGATTCTTTGTCTTCCCTGTCTTAATGTCCCCCAACTATCTCTTTCAATGAGCTAGTCTAGAATTTTCCCAGGGAAATAAGTCAAGTTCACTTTTTAAATCAAGATACCTTTCTTTTTCCAATCTTCTGGTATCTCCTGATTTTATGTGATATCTCAGATAGTATTTGGTATGACTCAACAGTCAGAGTTCTTTAACAAGACAAAAAGACTCAACTCATTTTTCTACATGAATTGAATTTATCAAGGTCTGTTAGATGTTTTCTTATTTGTGTCATCATACTTTCAACAGGGATTATGGAAACACTTAAAGTGGAAACTTGTAGTTTCCTTGAGAAGACAAAATTTGTCTTATTCTATCCTCTACAGTATTAAGCATCTAATTAATCTTTAATAAATATTTACTGAATTGAATCCTGTTGAATTAAAAATATAGTTAGTTTGTATCTTGTGCTATTAAGTATAGATTTAGAGCTTATTAGAAATAACTTTAGCCCATTGTTATTTGCCTATCGTCTTGCTACAGGAGGGAATTTGAAATCCTGTACTTAACTGGATTCAGAAAGGACTTTAGATTCCAACAACAGAATGGGAGATACAAGGAGCAAAATAAAAGCATCTGATCTGAAGTCATTCTGTCACAAGCATAGTCAAGCTGGATGAGCTGGCTAGTGATGTAGACCATCTGTTTTCCTCCCTCTGCTCCTTTCATGTTATAAAAGATTTTTTTAAATAATAAGAATAATAAATACATTTAGTTGAACTATTTCACTATTACATTTTCTTTCTTGGTTAAGCCATTTTCTACATTCATTTTTATAAAGTCAATCACAGTAAGAAGAATTGTATTGGTCAGCAAACACATGAATAAGTTGGTTTGTAGTAGCTCAGTTGCTCATGCCTCCTCTAAAAGTCAGCTTGCCAATATGACCATCATGCATTTTAATTTACCCAAAGAATGGTGAGCCTTGAAAGGATGAGCAATGCTTTGTATTTCTACCCGAGCTGAGAACATTGTGACATTTTTAACAAGACAAAATATATCTTTAGTTTGAAGCATAATGAAGTAACTTAAAAGTAACCTAATTTTTAATTTTTAATCATTGTTAAATACTGATTTTTCCCCTTTCAAAGAAACTTACAGATTTTTTTTCTCTCTCTCTCCCGTCCTCCCTCTCCCTCTCCCTTTCTCTCTCCCTCTTTCTCTTCCTTTTCCTCTCCCTCTCTTTCTCTCCCTCTCCCTCTCCCTCTTCCTCTCCCTCCCCCCCCCACTTGCCAAGTACCACAGCCAGTACCAGAGGTAAAACTTGAACACAGATCTTCTTTATTTATACTTCTCTACCCACTATATCACACTGCCTTTCATGATGATAAGACATTGAGAAATAATACTAATGCATTGCATATATGCAGGATGTCCTAGTTCAATCTTAAGCTATTGGAGCTTAAAACTGAACTGAATTGGAATACACTGTATATAATTTATATTTTTATTGCTTTCACATATGATGATCTTTGCAACATTTCCATTTGTGATATGCAGATAACTTTACAATAGTAATAAAACCCTGTAAGATAGAGAAGGCAAGTTTTATACTTAATATTTAAATATGCTGAAACTAAAGCAAAAGAAAAAGTGGATTAGTCCGTTACAAAGTTGCAAAGCCATAACTAAAATCCAGTTATTCTGATGTTTTCCCTAGTATTCTTCCTATTCTCCTGTACTGTCTCATTTGTACTAAATGATATCATCATCACCAAATCATTATTTCAAATGTACCTGTTGAGAAATTAGCACTTGGGGAAAATCTATTTGTTGTCTAAGTGATATATTGTTGATAGCTGATTTCAATTTACCAAACTCATATTCCTCATAATAAGCTACTCTTCCAGTGGGTCTTCCAGTGACCCAGGTTTATAAAGCCAGGTTGTCAGACTAGATATTTCGTTATGTGACCATCAATCACAGTTGATTCCTAATTTTATCATGAATAATTTTGGATGAAAATTCTGACCTACTAAAATTTATCCTCAATTTTTTTTCTTTTAGAAATATGAGATATACACATGTAAATTTATTATCTATAGATACTCATAAAATATAGGCTGAAAATTTTGCTTGAATATAAATTATCTGCTGTTTTATTCTAAAGCTAACTTTACCTAAGTTACATTTCATTGCTGCTACCTCAAGGGATCTGTGCTGTAATATTCTAATTTACTACTGGCAAAATGAAATTCCTAACTCCCTGTCTTGAAATTCATAGAGAGTTTTTTTTTTTTTTAATTAGATGCTAAGAGAAAAAAATGAATGGAATTTCCTTTAATGATTAAGGCTATGAAGAAAAAAATTATATATATATATATAAATTAGGGATGGGGATGGTGAGAGGGACTGAGGTGAGAGGGACTATTATTTCATTGATATAGTTAGAAAATTAGAGGATGAGGATACTTCTACCAATGCAAACATTCACATTCTCAGAAATGCTGATTTTTGGAAAAGTACCAGAAACACTGGGAGTTTGTGATGTTAGACAGCTACTTATTATACAATATTTACATTATTCCATAATATTATACAATATTTTTTTCCAAATCCAACAATATATAAGAAACATTGGGAAATATAATAAGATGTAAATCCCATGTTTTATCAGAATTTATTTCTCTGCCTAAGTTCATGAAGAGGGAGCTTTAAAAAATTGTTGTGCTTAGTTTAATGAATCTTCTTTCCACTATATAGTTTTTTTTTTTTAATGCAGTTTTCATCTTAATTTCTTTCCAGTGAATCCCTCTCTTTTTAAATGAATTGTTTAGTTCAAATAATTTCTTGGATTTTTTAATGTCGCTTTCAAGGTGTTAAAATAGCCAACATTCTTCTTTTATTATTCTTTTAAGAAGACAACTTGGAAAGAGGTATAAAATGTACAATATTGAAAGGGAAACTTTATATCTAATAATGCTAAATGCCCAAAGAATATATTTGCAATTGTTTCATGCTTTTTGTGCAGCTTGTGAATGAGGGGCATGTGGCTTTTATTTGTATCTTTGTGCTTATGCACTATCAGGAAAAGTTAATAACATAGATCCCCATCAATTAAATAGTACCTAAAGGAGACCTTTGTGTTGAATTTGAAATCCACTTAAATATTCTGGGTAGAAAATCTCCACCAGTACCAAATCATGAAATCAAAATGTAAGTAAAAGATCAAAGACTTTACACAGCTGGGAGTGGTGGCTGCTCAATTGACACCAGGCTTCTGAACTGAATGGTTAGCAAAGCCATGTTTAATAATGGTGTTGAGTGTTGGTATCACCCTGAATGGTGTGGCTTTGGAAATTTTAAAAGAAAGACTTAGAGGGGACAAAGGGGGAAAAGAAAAGAGAGAGGGAGAGGGGGAAGAGAACGGCTCTGTAGAAAACATTTGTCTTTCAAAAATATTAATAACCATTTTATTAAGGAAAAATAAAGCTCCTATACCAACAAATGAATTCTGCAGGCAAGTCTTCAAAATCTTTTCATAATGACATTTTGATTTTTGAGCACAATTACTGGACACTATCAAGTAACTCTCAAATGACATCTTGACATGATATATATCATTAATTCCTGTCTTTAAATCAGGTAGACAAGTTCCAAATCACTTCTCAGGGATCAAGAGTGAATCATGTCATAGTTACAGAAGGTTGTTTTTTGCATGTATTCTCCATTTGTGAAAACATTTCAAAGAATCTAGGGATAAATGTGAATAAAATTTCCTAGAATGAAAATATTATACAATATAACAATGGATTGGTCTCATATTTTTTAAGTGTAGATTGTTCTCCCCTTTTCTTTATAGTGCCCTTTAGAGTCTGTCTAGAATACATCTGGTGTTTGTTCTCTTGAACTAAAAATAACTAGTAGACCACCAGTAATTTAAATTGTACCCTGTTCCAAGGATGTCTGACGTGTGGTCCCTTTGGAAGAACTAATGCAGCAAACTGACTCTAAACCTGGAAATAAGGTTATGTAGACCAACAGAAGGATGCAATTAGCCACTATCAAGAATGTTACCTGCAAATTTCTTTCACAAATACTTACTAATTACACTGGCAAACCACTCTCATGCAGTTGCACACAGTGAAATAATAATGGTTATGGTGTTTAATTTTCAATTTGATCTCTTATTTTCTGGAATTATAGGGGAAGGAAATGTCACATTATGCTAATGGTTACCAGGCTACTAAAGAACACACACATTCAAATTGTTTATTTCTTAAGGCTTCTTTCTTAACAACCACGATGCAGTTTTCAGTATTCTTCTTCATAATCAAAGAAACACTTTAAAGATGCGAGGGTATTTTTTTTAACCTTTCTCAAATTCTCAGTTCATTTACTATTGCTAGTTTTATAAAATATCTTTTATTTTATAAAATTATTAAGTAGTTTTATAAAATAGCCAGTAAAAAGAAGAAAATACATAATGAAATCAAAGAATCATAGAATGAAAGGCACTTTGGAAGTCATCAGATCTTGTATGTCCCTTATCAATAAGGAAACTGAAACTCAATGAAACAAAGTAACTTAAATTGATGAATTATGCAAACTAGAAAAGATTACCCAATCCATTCCTTTTATTTTGTAGATAAGGAAATTACATTTTAGACAGTTTAAATGGCTTGCTCTAAGATACACAGATAGTGGCAAAGCTGGGATAGTACAAGGTCACAACTAAGAAGAGCTAACTGCAACAAATATGCCCTGGCTAATGCTCTTTCTTCTCCCATATGAAGTCTATTCAATGAAATGATCTTGAAATGTAAGATGGGTGCTATGGATAGGGTACCACCCCTGGAATCAGGAAGACCTGAGTTTAAATGTAACCACATTTACTCTCTTTGGTTCAGCATAATAAAGATAATAATAGCACCGATCTCTTAGGGCTGTTGTAAGTATCAAATCAGATATTTGTAAATCACTTGGAATAGTGCTTGGAATATAATGGGTACTTAATAAATACTTGGTCCCTTCCCTTTTCCTATATCATCTGAAAATAAAAATTTAAAACCAAAACAATTAGAAGATCAAATTATGTCACGTAATTTTATTTGTAAACTTCATTGCAGCCCTGCTTAGGGAAATCTAACCTTTATTAAATGGTTAAGATAGAAAATTTTAAATAAAACAAAAAAATCTCTGCTAATTACATACTCGAGAGTATGTAATAATGATTTGTTCATATCTTGAAGGATTATATTTTTGCTTTTAGTCTGTCATAGTTTGTGATAAAAAGGTTATAAATTAGAAAACTATGAAGATTTATTCATGTTTAACATCCTATTCTATTTGATTCCACTGAGCTACATTTATATGACTTTCTAGTTCGACCTAGTGTCAAGAAAGAAAAAATTCTTAGTTGGAGGTCCAATGACCCTCTTTCACATTACAGTTATAACAGTATTTTGTGTAATCTTTGGTAGGAAGTACTCTTTTCTAGATCTCTTTCAACTCTATTTTCTATTCTCTAAAATAAGACCAATAATATTTACCCTACTTTCCTCTTAAGGATTTCCTTTTATTATAGGGAAAGTTCTTAGTAAACCTTTACGTGCTATAGATAAATGAATTTGAGGTCAACTAAGTTTGCAAAAATAATTTCATGACAAGAAAATAATTAACTTGGTCCATGGATAATGACTATACATTTTTTTTTATTTGTAAATCAAAGACTATTTGTGATCCATAAGAAAATGAGAAGCATATTATAGGCAGTGTACTATAGTGGAAACATCAGAATATTAAGACTCCACAACTAGTACATAGGGTTTGTGAGACCCTGGACAAGTTATCTAACTTCCCATTGTCCTTTGCAATTCTTTAACTAGAGGTGTTTAAACCTTTGTATATTATGAACAATCTGGTCATTGGCAGTCATTTGCCAGTCTGGTAATACCTATGGAAACCTCAAAATAGTTTTAAATGCATAAAATAAAATATATAGAATTAAAAGGAAACTACATATTTTAATATCCAAAAGGCAGTTGTGTATGTAGAGAGATCTGAATTAGATATTTGTGTATATGAATAAGCAAACGATCAAAGGAAATGACCTTTAAGAAAAGAACAATAGATTTGATAACTAACAAGTTTTTGGTAACTTCAAAAAACAAAATATTTATTGAATTATGAAGTCAAAGCCAGTTTTCAGATTGAAGAGATTGAAAGAGATAGTGGAACCACCTAATATGCATGGTTTTCTCAACATGTTGAACTGAGGAGAGAGGAAATGTTGGACAATAGATAATGAAGATGGTTAGATCAAATATGGTTTTTGTTTGTTTTTTTGTTTTGTTTTATTTTGTTGTGGATTTTTTTTAATATTGGGCATTTTCATAGGCATCAGGGAACTACCCAGCATACTGAGTAGGTTGAAGATAATAATGGAAGCAATCTGCTGGAGGAGATAGGAGGAGATGAGATCAAGAATAAATATACACTATACCCATCAATTGAAGAATGGCTGGGTAAATTGTGGTATATGAATGTTATGGAATATTGTTGTTCTGTAAGAAATGACCAGGAGGATGAATATAGAGAGACTTGGAGAGACCTACATGAACTGATGCTAAGTGAAATGAGAAGAACCAGGAGATCATTATACACTTCAGCAACAATACAAGATGAGGATCAATGCTGATGGAAATGGCTATCTTTGGCAATGAAAGGATCCAGTTCAGGTCCAATTGATCAGTGATGAACAGAACCAGCTACACCCAGAGAAAAAACACTGGGAAATAGATGTGGACTGCTTGCATTTTTGTTTTTCTTCCCAGGTTATTGTTACCTTTCTAAATCTGATTTTTCTTGTGCAACAAAAGATCTGCATAAATATGTACATATATATTGTATTTAAGATATACTTTAACATGTTTAACATGTATGAGACTGCCTGTCATCTAGGGGAGGGCATGGAGGCAAGGAAGGGAAAAGTTGGAACAGAAGTGATTGCAAGAGTCAATGTTGAAAAAATTACCCATGCATATGTTCTGTCAATAAAAAGCTATAATAATAATAATAAAAGAATAAATATACACTGACTGGTTTTGACAAAAAACAGGGCCACCTCTTCATCTGAGACAGGAATGGAAGAAGACATAATGGGGAAGTTATTTGATTAATGTGAGATGAGGAGAGGAAGAGAAGGAGCTCTTGTTGAATGGCTTCAATTTTTTCACTGAAATCTGAGGTGAAGGTTTTGGCTGAAATCATGGAGAAGAAAGTACTCCAAGAGACTTGAGGAATCTCTTGTTAGATAACTTGTAAAGAGAATGGTATGCCAAATATATAGGGGAGAGGGAAAAGGGAAGGAAGACAAACTGAAAAACTGTCTTGTTGCACTGAAAGTCCAGTTTTGGATAACATGATTTTGTCATAGACCAAATCAGTACAGTTTGGTGATAAGAACACTGAAAGATAGTAGAAATAATTCAAGATCAAGATTTGGAAAGATTTGATTATCAATAGGCCAAGAAGGCAAGAAGGGATTGAGATTGGGGAAGACAAGAAATGGCCTGGGGAGAAAGAAGTGAAAGTATGGAAGGAATGGAAGGCACATTAAAGAACAAGGAAAAAGAATGGCACTAGAAAAAATAAGACATAAACAAAGATAAAGTTATAAAAGATTGTGATCAAATAAGGGAATTTCAAAGTTCATGAACATGGAAGTGAAGAATTTGTGGTAATAAGATCAAAGTTTTCACTGTGTCTTAAGGAGTATAAGAATAAATATGCTAAGCAACTGGGAATTGAGTATTTCAGAGACCTTCAATATCTAATTTAAATACCCTCATGTAAGAATAGAAATTGGGGTGTAAATTATGAACCTAGGCCCACAGGAAGAAAGGAAAATGTAGGTTGGTAATGACTGCCAAGATCTGGATTCAGTAAATATTTGGATAATATTAACTTCAAAACAGAATATGTTACCAAATTATGGTGGTAGAAGGAGAGTATGGAAATGACAAAGGGGAGGAAGAAATAATCTGCTTCCCTTATTGTGACCATTAAATTTGAGGAAAAAGAGTAAAGGATGGCAAGGCAAACACTTTGATCAGGAGATACTTAGATCTTAGATCTGAAAATAGGAATGAAAAAAGAAGTTTTATAAGTTTGTTTTTTTTTTTAAGTGTATTAATTATGGAACAGGTATTTCAAAAGGCACTATTGAAGGTTTAGGTTGTGGGACTTTGGGAGCAAGGGCTTGAAATGGATGAGAGTAAGGGAGTGGGTACTTAAAAATGACCTGTGGCATTTGTGCATCAGCTGCCCAGGATTCAGGATCAATAGAGTGGGAAGTGACTGAGTAATAAGTCTAAGCACAGTATCACATATAGAGAGAAAGCAGTCCATTGAGGGAAGAAGGTGGTTAAATTATTTGAAGTTCTCCTTCAAGATTCATCTTTGTATCCTGGTTTGTGATAGTATTCTCTGAGAGCTCAGGAAACTATACAATATAGACACTTGATAAATGCTTATGCAGAATAGAAACAATCCAACAGAACTATGAACTAAGGAAACAGGAACCCATTACAGTGGTGCAGTCTGGTGATAGTGTAAGGAAGGCCCGTCATTAGAGAAGGCTCTAAAGACCAACAGAAGTCATGAGTTGAGGGGGGTTGGGCCTGGGCCCAAATACAAAGAAACTGATACAAGTCATAAGATAAGTTCTATGATCTTGTCTCTGACAGGAAAGTTATATGAATTCATTTTAACTTAAAGAAAAGAGAAAGCCCAATCTTCTTTAGTTCTACTTTTTAGGGAGCACATAAAAATTTTATTAATAATATTGCCAAAAGATTCCTCTCAGTTTATCTCTGTTCCCAACTAGGAGAAAGCTTGGCACTTTTAACCAGGGTTTGAACTCTAATGCTTCCTGTATCTCTGTATACAAAAATCAAACAGTTTATCCCTTTTGCAGGTCCTGTTTGTAATTAAGAGGATAGAGCATTTTTTAAAAGTTAAAATAGGTTAGATATTATCTATTATTAAATCTTTGCCCTGACTTTTAAAGGTATTGCTTAAAACAACAAATAAACAACTTTAAAGGAAAGAGATTTTTGAGGGGTGTATGTGTGTGTGTGTGTGTGTGTGTATGTGTGTGTCTGTCCATCCACTAAAACATATGACAAACCACTCAAATTAAAATCCTTACCTTCAATCTAAGGGCCACTCCTTCAAAATTTACCAAATGTCTTCTAGGAAAGAGCCAAAGCAACGCTGTCTCACTTCCAAATCACAAAATTCACAAGAGAACAAACTAGAGATTTTCACATTTCATTAACTTGCCAAAAAATTCTCTATAAAATAGGGATTATACTCCAGACATAGAATAATTACAGTTGAATCCACAGAACATAAAAGAGAGAGAGAGAGAGAGAATAGTGCCAAGGTAAGAGCCTTACACAGTTATAGTAGTGAAGACTTATTTGGATATTTTTATTCTAAATTTGGTAATCTCATTTTTACTTCTTTTGATAAACTACTATGGTAGTTTTTTCTACTATGGTAATTGAGTTTATTTATGCATGGAGAGTTATAAATTGTCATATATTAATTTTTTTTCTGTCATGGATTTAATCCTTAAAATATTCACTCAGTGCCATTCCTGAAATAATCTCCATGATCACAGGAAGGATTCACTAAATGACCCATGAGTTTGTACCTGAGGTCTCTACTAAAATCCCCTTTGGTTGCAGAGTTTACTAATATACTTCACTCCTGCCTCACCACTACCATTAATTCTGCCTAGCCACAGAAAGATGGAGAGAAGAATTTATATTGCTTTCTGCCAAGTTAAGATCTAAATTAAGGACTCTTAAAGACATAAAGACTCTGCACAGACTACACTTCAAATCATCCCCACCAAATATAAACAACTAAGTCAATATTAAATCCTGCAATTTATAGTGTTGCCCCAGGAGAATATCCATCAAAAGATGAGGAGTCAGAAAGAAAGTAATATAAATAAAAAAAAAATCTGAAACTCCAAAGATTTCCAGAAGAAAGTTCAGAAAAATATTCAGATTTTAAGGACAGAAATCAAGAGAAAGATTCCCAATCTTCAAAAGAAAGATGTATATTGAATCATCAAAAAGATTTTTAAAATCTCTTTAAAATAGTATTAAGACCAAAAAAAAAAAACATTATAACTCTCCATGAATAAAATACTTAATTAGCATAACAGAAAAAAGTGAATCCATGGTAGAGAGTTTATCAAAAGAAGTAAAAATAGGATTGCCAAATTTAGAATAAAAATTCCAAAATGAGGGGAAAAAATTAGTCAAAGGAAATCATAAGGCAACAGTATTAAAGGAATGGATGAATGTATGATAAAGCATTTATTAAACATGAACTATATTCTAGATACAACTATCTCTCTTAATATATAAGTGCAAGCAAGATTAATACATGGCACTAGAAGGGCTTATATTCACATAGGAAAAGAGAACACATAAAGGGAAGCTAAAAGTAGGAACAGCAAGGCAATCATCTTAGGAAATAGCAAGAAAATGGAATAGAAATTTTTTTTCAGGAAAGGTAAAGTGAAAGATTACCTATCAGTACCCAGGGGTTTCTGGTTTCTGTAGAAAATGGATGAAGGAAAGAAGCAGGATCCACGGAAATATACAGGAGGCATGGTTTGTTGAGTGGGCAGGAAGTGATATGAAAGACTTGATCCAGACAAGATAAGGCAAATCTCCATGGTCTTTATATAAGCCAAAGTCATGTGCTACAAAAATGTTTTTAAGGATCATTTATGGATCATAAGTTTACCTGAAGATCATGGCAAATCCAATAGCATAAAAAAATTATATAAGAAAACTACCTAAGACTTCCCAAATGGGAGAGCAGAAAGGAAGAACATTATTAAAGAACTTACAGATAATTTCCAGAATTTTTTAAAAAATGCTATAAACAAGACACATAAAAGTAAAACTAAAGCTTTTCTTCACTCATTACTAGAAATCTCAGGAGGGAATAAAATAGTACATTCCAAAAAGCAATGAAGCTCAAACTGCAGCCCAAATGATATAACTTGCAAACCTGATTTAAGTCAGTAAGTGGAAAAATGGTTATTCAACAAATGAAATTAATAATTCTAGACAAAAGAAAAACAAACACAAGTTGAATATTTTACTTACACATATGACAAACAAAAACACAAGGTAATTTACTCAAAAATAAAGAAATAAATTATCTATATTTCAGTTAGGTATCTCATAGTTTCAGTCATCTTTATGCTAGTGATTCTCAAATCTGCTTATCCATCCCTAAATTCCAGTCACTTCTCCAGTGCCTTATTAGACATCTCATATTGCATGTCCTTCAGACATCTTAAACTCATCATGCCCAAAACTAAACACATCATTTCCCCCCCCCAAAAAAAAACAGCACTACTTCTAAACTTTGTTATTAATTTCAAGACACAGTTTCCTAGTCACTAAAGTTTGCAACCAAGGTTTCATACACACCACTTTCTCTTGGTCCCCTCCTCCACATCACGTCCAATCTATTGCCAAGTCCTGTCAATTTTACTTTGTTAACATCTTTCTATATACTCCTTTTCTGTCCTCTGACACAGCCAGGTGCAGGATCTCATTACCGCATGCCTG
Organism: Sarcophilus harrisii; assembly: GCF_902635505.1. Lineage (NCBI taxonomy): Eukaryota > Metazoa > Chordata > Mammalia > Dasyuromorphia > Dasyuridae > Sarcophilus > Sarcophilus harrisii. The sequence continues at coordinate 140,730,336 of NC_045430.1, read as the reverse complement.
GACTACTGCAATAGCCTGATGGTTGGTCTCCCTGCCCCAAGTCTTTCCCTGCTTCAATTCATCATTACCTCAAATGTCAAATGATTTTTGTAAACATAGGTAATACCATATCACCCTCCTCCACAAAATCCACTGGCTGCCTATTGCTTCTGAGGTCAAATATAAAACTCTTATTTGGCAAATATAAAACTCAATTCCACAAATTATACCTTCCCTACCCTTCCAGTTTTCTTATATCTTACTCTTATTAAATAGTCTATGAAACTGTCTTTCTTTGTTGTTCAGTTTCATCCCATTCTTCATGATCCCATTTAGAGTTTTCTTGGGAAAGATACTGGAGTGGTTTGTTTGGAGTGGTTCCTTTTCTAGACACATAAGGAAACAGGGTTAAGTGATTTGCCAAGGGTCACTTAGCTAGTAAGTCTTTGAGTCTGGATTTGAACTCAGATGTCCGTAATTCCAGCCACAGCTCCCTAGCCATTGTAATAACCAGCTGGTTCCTTGATGTTCTTCGAACAATGTGGATCATCTCCAGACTCTGGGCATTTTTGCTTGCTTTTCCCCATGCTTGAAATACTGCTTTTGGCTTCCTTGGATTTCAAGTCCCAGCTAAAATCTCATTTTTTTAATTTAGAAGTCATTCCTCTATTGATTATTGATTAATTTGCCTTCTTCTATTGATTATTTCCAATTCATTCTGTATATAACTTGTCTGATGTATTGTTTTTACCTATTAAACTCTGAACTCAATAAGAACACATAGTAGATATTTAATAAATATTTATAGACTGACAGAAATAAAAGAAGGGAAAGGGGAAGAAATAGATAAAGAAAATAACAAATCAAACATTAAAACCAGGAAAATAGCTCATAAATGAGAAGTGGGATGAAGCCCCCCCCCAAAAAAAAAAGCCTATAGAAATATGGATGCATCAAAGTAGCTTAAACAAAACTGATTATAAAGACAAAGTAACTTCCTTAAAAGAGGAAAGAGTAAAAATAATAATAATAATAATAATAACTAAAGCATTACTAAATACATAAAAGCAAAAATACCCCACACACACAATTTGATATTTATGAGAAATACATCTAAAGAAGCAAAGAATATAGGGGCAGCTAGATAGTATATAGAAAAGAGCACTGGCCCTGAAGTCAGGAGGACCTGAGTTCAAATCTGGTCTCAGATACTTAATACTCCCTAATGGTATGACCCTGGGCTTAACCCCAATTGCCTCAGTAAACATATATATATTTTTATATATAAAGCGAAGAACATATATAGAATCAAAATCAGAGGCTATAAAAAATGTATTGTCCATCAGGTAAATTCAATAATCTTGAGTTACAATAATACAATTATATGAAGCAAAAATAAAAATTGACAGAATTAATAGAAATATTAAATGCAATATGATATTATTTTAAAATCAATATATTCAGTATCAAAATTCGCAAGGGAAAAAAGAACTAAATCAAAAAAATATATTTCATACAATATAACAATAGACTTCATATTCTTTTCTCTGAGATGGATAATTCTATCAAAAAGATAAACAAAAAGCAAAGTTTGGACCTGGACAAACTATTGGAGAATTTAGAGCTAACAGCTTTATGGCATCTTCTGAATGGAACTATTAGAGACTATACAGTAACAAAAAGTTTCTTTATAAAGATAGACCATATTTTAGGGTACTGATCATAGATGTGTTAAAAAGCATAAATACTGAATGCATAATTTAAAAACTATAATTCAATATAAACAGTTGTAGAGAGAGAGAAAGTAAAAGATATAAAATAGGCACTCACTAATGAAATCCTAAACAGTATTTGGCAAAAAATAGATTATAGAAATAAACAAGATGCAGCTGAAGCAACTCTTCACAGGCAAAATTATGTCCCTATAATGTATAAGAAGAAAACAGAAAAAAAAAATCAACTATGTAATTTAAAAATCAGAAAGTAAATACATAAACCCCAAATAAACACTACAGAGGATATTCTGAAAGTCAGAAAAAAACATAATTTAGAAATCAGAAATGCTTTAAAATTGATAAAACCAAGAGGTAATTTTTTTAAAAAATTATAAATATTTAATCAATATGATTAAAAATAAAAAATATATACTGTCTAGGGAAGGAGTGGGAGGAAGGGAGAGAGAAAAATTTGAAACACTAGGTTTTGCCAAGGTGAATGTTGAAACTATCTTTGCATATATTTTGAAAATAAAAAGCTATTATTTAAATAAAGAAATAATAGAAAGGGTCACAACAGCCTTTGAAACAATAAAAAGAATTATTAGACACTACTATAATTGATAAAATGTCAACAAAATTGAGAAATCAAAAGTCATGAGGATTACATACAAAAACATAAAAGATTCAAATTAACAGAATATAAAACAATAATTTTAAATAATGTAATCTCAGAAAAATATTGAATTAGCTATAAACTTTAAAAGAAAAAACTCTTTGTTTAAATAGTTTTATGCAATTCTATCAATTTTTAAACCACAATATATAAATTATACAATATATTCTTTTTTAAAATAATATCATATTGCTTTGAAAACATTTTAAAATTTTGAATTCTAACTTCTCTCTCTTCACTCTCCCTTCCCTAAAACAATTAACAAGTGCATGTAGATCACACATGTCCAGTCATGCAAAATATATTTCCATATTAACTTATAAAAGAAAACACAGACCAAAAAACAACAGCAAAAAAAGAAAGTTAAAAGTATTACATTTCAATCTACATTTAGACTCCAATAGTTTTGTCTCTGGAGGTGGATAGCAATTTTCATCAGAAGTCCTTTGGAACTGTCTTGGATCAATGTATTTCTAAAAATAGCTAAGTTATTCACAGTTGATCATCATATACTATTACTATTATTGTTACATTGTTTTTCTGATAACTGCATCAGTTTATGTAAATCTTTTCAAGTTTTCATAGCTTCTTATGGCATAAAAGTATTTTGTCACAACTATATATCACAACATATAAAATTTATTCTTAAAAATTGAGACTGTTAGCTGTGATGACTGAGTATTTAAAAATCAGCCAGAGTCAGGAATTCAAGTTAAGGGAAAATCTTCAATCTTTATTCTCAGTAGAGGTGAAGAAGGATCGGAGGTGAAGGAGGATCAAAGGTAAAGGAGGGATTACGATAGCAATGTGTGCAGCTGCTTCAAGAAGCCAGCCAGCAGTCTCTCTCCACTTCTCTCTCTGCCCCCGTTGTATTTCCTGTACAACACATCAGGACTTGCACAAAGAGTGGGTGGGGGCCATTCTTTCTCCAAGCATATATAGTAATAGAGTATAGTCCAATTACTATTTAGCCTCATGTACTTGGGACCTCAGTGCATCAACTCAAGCTTCAGCCCATTACATCTCCCACTTTCTTTTGTTTCAGGGATGGCAGGTGGTCATACCATCCCTGACTCCTCAGGGAGGTCAGAGCCCCCAAGGAGAGGTGATCACACCCTCCCTGACTTCTCAGGAAAGGAGGTGAAAGCACCAAAAAGGAGGCGATCACAATCCTAAAGGATCCTAAAAAGGAGATGATCACGCCCTCCCTGACATCTCAGGAAGGAAGATGAAAAGCACCAAAGGGAAGTGGGGGTTGCTAGCAGGTTTCTAGGCTGAAGGGTCTTATTATGCACAAACCCATCAGCATGGGAGGTATTACACAAATACATAGCAATAACACAGAGGCTATTAGTGGTGACCCTCCCTCAGTCAGTGCAGACTCAATGTGGTGTAACAAACATGAATTGTACATGCAAGTAGCGGAATAACAAACAATATAAATCAACATGGTGATGTAAAAGATTGCCAGAGGTCCTAGAAGAAGGGTATGTAAACAACAATCACACATATGCCTTCTTCAGCAGCCAAGAGATGCTCCAAAACCAATCTATTGTCCATTGCTTCACATGTCGGAATCCAATGATCCCCCCAAGTTGAAGTCCAAAAGACTTTTTATGTGTTAGGGAATCCAATGATTCCAGCAGATTTTGAAGTCCTGTAACAGTCTTATCATTTCTCAGAGAATCCAATGATTCCTGAGGGTTTTCAAGTCCTACAACAATCTTATCATGTCTCAGAGAATCCAATGATTCCTGAGGGTTTTGAAGTCCAACAATTTTCGATGTCCATGAGTCAACGCCATAACTACCACGCTCTTTCAATGGTGAGCACAAGCAGCAACAGAACCACCCAATGTTTGTTGGGTCTTCTTCTTCATTTCAAGGGTCTGCTCCATCTCTTTGCAATGTACAAGGCAAATACTGCTCGTTGACACCCATCTGATTCCTTCTCCACCTGTAGAGACACAAGCAAACCCTCTTCCCCAAGCAGTTAGCCTATCTGGTCCCTTCCATTCACCACTTTCTGGGTCTCTCCAGATCACCTGGTGATTATCTAAAGATAGTGGAGCTACTCGCACTGGACACTGCCCTTCCGGTGGGTTATAAAACCTGTCAGCCGGAGCCAGTGCATCTTTGTCAAAAATCAAGAAGTTAATAGTATAAAGGGTTAGATTTAGAAGTTCTCTAGGGTTACCTGTGGCTCCCCCTTTCTTTTGTTTTTGAAGGAGCGTCTTAATGTCTCTGTTTCTCCTCTCTACTATTGCCTGTCCTTGAGGATTAAAAGGTATGCCAGTGGTGTGTAAAATCTTATACTGTGCACCAAAGTGTGCAAAATGTTTGGAAGTATATGCAGGGCCATTGTCTGTTTTTATTGCTTATGGCACACCCATAATGGAAAATGCTTGTGTGAGGAATTCAGTGACCACTCGGGCTGTCTCTTTTGCTGCTGGTATTGCAAATATGAGGAATTCAGTGACCACTCGGGCTGTCTCTTTTGCTGCTGGTATTGCAAAAGTGAATCCCAAAAAGGTGTCTACCACAACATGGATAAAAGACAGACGACCAAAATATTTAAAATGGGTCACATCCATTTGCCACATTTCATTGGGTCTCAAACCATGAGGGTTCTTCTCTGGAGGCAGTATAGGAGCATGGAAAGGAAGGCAAGCCGTATAGACTTTTACTATGCTCCTAGAATTCTTCTCTGGAGGCAGTATAGGAGCATGGAAAGGAAGGCAAGCCGTATAGACTTTTACTATGCTCCTAGATTCCTCTCTTGTTATTCCAAATTGTAAACGTAAAACTCAAGCAGCCTGATGATATTTAGAATGAGATGCCTGGGCTTCTTGGAATAAAGGAGTTTTGGCCAACATAATTAGAAGGCTATCTACCTTTGAATTACCATCAAAAATGGGATCTGGAAATCCACTATGAGAGTGGGATGGAACAAAGGGGTATTGACCAACATAGTTAGAAGGCTATCTGCCTTTGAATTGCCATCAAATATGGGACCTGGAAGTCCACTATGAGAATGGACATGTAATATATAGATCTTACCTGGATGCTTTCTCACTTGCTCTTGAAGTTTCTTAAAGAGCTGATATATATTAGAGGCTGCAAATTTTATTTGGGCTGTGGCAATTCTTTGTACTACACCTACTGAATAGGCCACATCAGATATTATATTTATGTCTCCTGGATAATAAGTAAGAGCTAGAATTATCGCATAAAATTCATTCTGCTGAGTGGACTGAAAAGGAGTTCTGACTACTCTCTTTATAGTTAGATCATGAGAGTACACAGCACAAATATTATGTTTGGATGCATCCATGAAGATTGTTGGTCCTTGAAGAGGAACTTTAGAAACTTTTTCTTCAAGAGTCCATCGCCAATTATGTAATAGTCTAGTTATCTTTAATGGAGACCCATGTGTAAAATTTGGAGCCATGGCTAATAAAATTTGCCACTCTGGGATGGTCTCACAGCACACATTAATTTGTGTATTGGTATAAAAGGTGTATATCTTGTTAGGTCTTGTCCCAGATAATTGTACTGCTCGCTTAATGGCCTTTAATGAAATTCTAGCCACAAGCACTGGGTAAGGAGTAAGGCTTTGTTCTGGTTGTGCTGGGAAGTTCACCCACTCTATCATACTGTCTCCTTGATGAAGGACTGCTCTGGGTGCCTCTTGTGTGGCAAAAACTGATATTTCCAAAGGTTTTTGAGTGACTCTTTCAACCACATTGGATAAAGCCAGTTTAACTTTTCTCAAAGCCTCTTGAGCTTTTGTAAGCTGGTGTGGTGAATTTAAAGCACTGTCTTCCCTTAAAATGTCATATAACAGTTGCAATTGATAGGTAGTCAGGCCTAACACTGGTCGCATCCATTGGATATCTCCTATCAATTTCTGAAAATCATCCAAGGTGTTTAGCTTCTCTGTTCTTAAGCACAGTTTTTGTACTGTGAGCACGTTAGGGTATATACTTCATATCCTAAATATTGAAAAGGAGCATGTCTTTGAATTTTTTCTGGAGCTATGTACAATTTGTAGTTCCTTAGTGTTTCTATGGTCTTTTGTAGACATGCTTCTAACATTTGTTCCTCAGGTGCACATTCCAATATATCATCCATATAATGTAATAGCATAACTTTTGGAAATGCTTTTCTTACTGGAGCAAGAGCAGCAGCAACATACATTTGACACATAGTGGGGTTGTTTTTCATTCCCTGTGGCAAAGCTGTCCATTCATATCTTTTATAAGGCTCAGCTAAGTTAACACTGGGCACTGAAAAGGCAAATCTTTTCATATCCTCCTTATCCAGAGGGATAGAATAGAAACAATCCTTAATGTCTATAGACCAAAGAGGCCATTCTCTAGGCAATTGAGTAGGAGATGGAAGTCCAAGCTGAAAAGTTACCATAGTTTCCATCTGTTCATTTACCTTTCTTAAATTGGTCAACATCCTCCATTTTCCAGATTTCTTTCTTACAACAAATACTGGGGAATTCCAAGGACTTAGAGAAGGTTGTAAGTGTCCTTGGTCAAGCTGCTCCTGTACTATATCTAACAAGGCCTGGATTTTATCGCTACCTAAGGGCCACTGTTCTATCCACACTGGTGTATCAGTTTTCCATTGGATAGGAACAGGTAAAAGTGTTGTCAGGCCTTCAACAGCAGCCCTGCTTAAAAAACCGAAGTACTCATTTTTAACCCTAATTACCGTAAAACATCTCTTCCCCACAGATTGATAGGGATTTTTTCAACTATAAAAGGAGTGAAAACTCCTGTTTTCACTTCAAAAGTCCATCACTAACTTCAGCTGCTATTGATCCTCCTACACCAGACATGTAGGTGTCTGCTTTAATCTTTGGCCAGTGACTGGGCCAATTGGCACCTCTAATGACTGTACGAAATGCACCTGTGTCTACCAATCCTTCTAATGGTAGACCATTTGTATAGATCGTGAGCATAGGTCGGTCAGCTGTTACAGCTGCTGTCCAGTATATTCCTGGATTTTGTGGTCTGGAATCAGAATCTGGGTAACTATCATCAGGTTGCTTATTAGGATTCTGTATGAGTAAACCTGATGCTACTATTTCTCCTGGGTGATAAGTCACACATTATCTACCTGTATTAGTGACTGGGATATTGTCTAAACATTCCCCAGTTTCCCATATCAGTGTGTGGATGGACACTGTTTTGTACGTACAAAAAGAAGGTGAAATGGTCAAGCCTACTGTGCCTGGAGGCAAGGGATCCATAGGCTGGAGAGAAACAGATTTCACCTCTTCAGGAGGTATCTCAGTTGTCCCAGCTGCATACAACTCTATTCTCCCCAATTGTAATTCCTTTCTCCCATCAGGTTGCTTGCTGGCTGATTGATTGTGTAATCCCTTTCTGCCATCATATGGCTTCCTGGCTGATTGGTCATGTCTGGGTACTGGACTTCTAGGCACTCTCTGGGTGCACCATTGGCTGCCATCATGCCCCAAGTGTTTTTTGCTTGGGGCTCTGGGGCTGAGCCCCTCATCCCGTTTCCCTGAACCTGTCTACATTCTGAGGCCCAATGGAAGCCTCTGTTGCATTTTGGATATGGGGTATTGGGTCTTGTTCTCCCACCCTGTTTTCTCATTCTGTCTCTGTACCAACACTGAGCTTTCATATGCCCTACTTTACCACACTGAAAGCATGGACAAGTCTCTCTGGAAGTCCCTTGCCAGAAGGGACTCTGCCTTCCCATGCTGGGATCTTGGGAAGTCTGCATCATAGCCTAGCTATAAAAGGCATTTGTGCCCACTGTGGTACAGCGTCTTATGAGCTCCTCTAAAGGAGCATCCTTGCGCAGTCCTAGTATAATTCTTCTGCAAACCTCATTAGCATTTTCCTTAGCAAATTGCCTTAGCAAAATGTCTGTTACCGCATTTTCCCCATTAGTTCTTATGATAGCTGTCTGCAAATGTCCCACAAAGTCAATAAAGTATTCATTTGGCCCTTGTGTTATTTTTGTGAAGGCCTCACCCTTGTCATCTTTATTGTGGAGAGAAGCCTACGCTTTGATAGCATCAGCAGCAATTTGCTCATATGCATCTGTGGAATAATTAATCTGTACTGCGATGTCTGCATAGGAACCTACACCTGTTAGTAGGTCACAGGTGATTGCAGCATGAACTGCACTTTGACTATTTTGTTGGGCTTGTATCCTACAGAGCTCACTATATTCAGAAAGCCACAAGTAGTTTTGTCTAGGTTCTAGGCATACTCTTGCTATAGATTTCCAGTCATTAGGGGGTCAAGATTTCAAAAGTCAAATTCTGTAATAACACCTTAACAATAAGCTGATGTAGCCCCATAAAGAGTGCAAGTCTTTTTCAAGTCTTTGAGGATTTCTGTATCAAAAGGAGCATATTTTCTACTTTCTTGACCTAAAGAATTAAACTGTTGAATTACAGGAAAATGTGATGTTGAAGTTCCGTTACATCTCTCCCTTCCGCTTTGGCCTTAATTAGTCCTTTTTGCAATCTAGTCATAGGAGCGGCTGGATGCCAGGGAGAAGGGAGGAAAGAGACAGTGCTGTCACTGCCCCCCCCCCTCCCCACTACCCCTCTTCCCTCTATCCTGGAGGGTGGAGTTGATGGAGGAGAGTCAATTACCTGCTCCTTAGGTGGGGCTGAAGCTGCCTCAGATTCACCACACCCTTGAGCCCCGCTTAAGTCTCCATGCCCTGTGGGGATATGGTCATTAATCTGTTCATTGTCTTCCTCCTTTATCTCAGGCTTCCCCATTTGGCTATTCCTAGTGCTTTTTTTCTTTCTTCTATAAATCATAGGGTTCTTTAAGGCCAACTGTATTATATTGTATACAAAGAATGCCTCAATGGAAATTGAATGAGGACCATTTTCGTTGTAATATATGGAGATCCATTGCCCATAATGTCCAATTATCTTGAGAGATTTGCTCTTCCTCTAAGAACCAAGGGGAGGTGTGTTTTAATGTACCCAGAAGTCTACTATCTGTTCCCAAGTTATAAGTAGCCCTTGTTCTTCCATCAGCTTAAGCATGCTTTCTATAGCGCCACTCCTGGGTGGGGAGGAGGAGGTTGGGGGGGAGGAAGGATGGAGAATCTTTATCTAGCATCTGTCACATTTCAGCAAAAAAAAAAGGTTACTAGTTTAGTTTTTAAGAAAATAAGATCCCTGTTTGTCTATTACAATACTCACCTAAGTTCCTGGTCACTGGAGACTTCTTCAGTGAAAGTAGGGTCCTTGGTTTCCACGCTTGGGTGCCAAATGTGATGACCGAGTATTTTAAAATCAGCCAAAGTCAGGAATTCAGGTTAAGGGAAAATCTTCTATCTTTATTCTCAGTAGAGGTGAAGAAGGATCGGAGGTGAAAGGGGAATTGTGATAGCAATGTGTGCAGCTGCATCAAAAAGCCACCCAGCAGTCTCTCTCCACTTTTCTCTCCGCCTCTCTGCCTCCATCCACCAAAATCGTCATTTCCTACACAACACATCAGGACTTGCATAAAGAGTGGTCAGGGGCCATTCTTTCTCCAAGCATATATATTAATAGAGTATGGTCCAATTAGTATTTAGCCTCACGTGCTTGGGACCTAGTGCATCAACTTGAGCTTCAGCCCATTACAGTTAGCATTTTGTTTAACTCTTTTTGTGACACAAACGTGGTCCCAATACCTAATCAAGAAAGGAAAAAAAAAAACTATTGACCAATATTATCAGTATATTAGGATTCAAAAAAATTAAATTCCTGAGGTAAAGGATATTTATTCTTTTAAAATATTATAGATGTTAGGTTTAAATCAGGGATATAAGGATGTTTGGAAATTAGAGAAACAATTACCATAATTAATCATAATATAAAAAAAAATCCCAAATAATGTGACCATTTAAGTAAATAAAGTGCATCACTACTAAAGTTCTATGGGTAGAGCCAAGATGGTTGAGTAAAGCCAAAAAGCTATTCAAGTCAACCAGTTTTCTTTGAAAACCACATGAAATCAAGCCTCTGAACAGTCTAACAGAATGAAACCACTCTCCAGCTCAAAATAGATTGCAAAAATTTTAAGAAAGGTCAGTCTCACTGGGGTGAAAAGAGTATTCAATCCAGCTCAGATAGACCCTGAGAAAGCTGATAAGAGGGTCTTAATCACAGAAAATTAACAATTAAGACCCTCCGTCCTGGCTCAGTGGAGGAGCAAATCAGTAGGGCAGCTTCTAGTCCTAGCTCAGAAGCAAAATCTAGGAAACCAGGCTTTTTCCTGAAAAGAACAGGCAAAGGCTCTGCAAACCCCCTGCAAACACAAGTGGCCATTGTGCTTAAAGCAAAGGCTCAGAGCTGCACAGGAAGCTTGGGACAGCCCTTTCCTTTACCCCAGGATCAGAGCTCAACCATAAAAGTTAAAAAAATAAAATAAAATAAAGAGGAAATACCAAAAAAGAAAAGGAAAGAAAATGAGCAAGAAACAGAAAAGAACCTTGACCATACATAGTGGCAGGGCAGACCAAAATACAAACACAAACAAGGACAGAATGTCCAAGAAAAAATCTCAGAGAATGATTTGAATTGGTCTTAAGCCCGAAGAGGCTTCTTGGATGTATTCATAAAAGGCTTCAACAGGCAAATAAGAAAGAGGAAAAAAAATGAGAAAGGGAAATAGGTATACATGAGAGAGTCAACAGTTTGGAAAAGGAAGGAAAAAATTGTCTGAAGAAAACAGCTAAAAAGTAGGATTAACCAAATGGAAAAAAAGATACAAAAGTTAACTGAAGAAAATCACACATTAAAAATTAGAACAGGACAAATGGAAGCTAATGACTCTGGGAGACACAAAAATCAGTCAAACAAACTAAAAAAATGAAAAAAATAGAAGAAAATGTGAAATACCTCATTGGAAAAAAAGCTGACCTGGAAAATGGATCCAGAAGAGACAATTTAAAAATTATTAGCCTACCTGAAAGCCATTACCAAAAAAAAAAAAAAAAAAAAAAAAAAATGAGCCTGGATAACATTCTCCCGAAGATCATGAAAGAAAACTGCCCCAATACTCTAGAAACAGAGAAGGGAATACTCATTGAAGGAATCCATCAATCCCTTTCAGAAAGAGATTCCCCAACACAAACATTGTTGTGAAACTCCAGAACTACAATCTCAAGAGAAAAATACTGTAAACTACCAGACAAAAACACAAATATCAAGGAACAATAGTCAGGATTACTCAAGATCTGACAGAGTCTACAACAAAAAAAAATAGGAGGGCCTGCAATACAATATTCCAGAAGGCAAAGGACCTGGAGCTACAACCAAAAATTAACTACCCAACAAGACTCAGCATCATCTTTTAGGGAAGTTTATATATAATAAATAAAGTTTCAATGAAGTAAAAATCTTTCAATAATTTTTATTGGAAAAAAAAACAGAACTAAATAGAAATTTTAATCTACAAACACAGAACTCAAGAGAACCATAGAAGCATAAACAGGGAGAAAATATTTATTATTTAAAGGTTAAACTGTTTATATCACTGGATGAAAAAAAACAATATCTATAACTTCAGAATTGTATCTGTCACTGAAGCAGACAGAGGGGAGAATCACATGGACTGAGGATGTGGTTATGAATGGACTCTAATGTGATAACATCAAAGAAAAAGACATTAAGTTGTGGAAAAGGGTTTGTGCTTAAAAAAGAGGAACTGGGAGGTATAATGGGAAAATTAGTTCATATAAAAAAGTGCAAAAGACTATTACAATCTAGAGGAAAAACAGGAGGGGAATGAGCATTGCCTGAAGCTTGATCTCATCAGTTTTGACTTTGAGGGAACAGAGGGAATAACTTAATCATTCAGTTGGGTGTGGAAATCTATCTAATACTGTAAAGAAATTGAAAGAGAAAGAGAAAGAAAAGGGGGGGATAGGATAGAAGAAAGGGCAGAAACACTGGGGACAAGGTAAAGAGAAACAGGGAAGGGATGATAAAAGTTAAGGTTGTGAGTGGAGCAGGTTAAAAAAATATATTAGTAAGAGAAGGGAGGAGGGGTAATAGAAGATAAGGTAGTGAGAGGGGTGTAAAAAACATAAGGAGAAGGTGGAAAGGGAGAACAAAATATATACATGGAAGAAAATAGGATGGAAAGAAATACAGAGCTGGTAATCATAACTGTGTATGTGAATGGAATGAACTCTCCCATAAAATGGAAGTGAATAGCAGAGTGGATTAAAAAACAGAATCAAAAAATATGTTGTTTACAAGAAACACATCTGGAGCAAAATTAATTATGCTTCAGCAAAGTAAAAAAAAAAAATCAGGGGTAACAATTCTGATCTCAGACAAAGCAAAAATCAACCTTATTAAAAGAGATAAGGAATAAAAGTATAATTTCATAAAGAGTACCTTAAATAATGAAGTAGTAATGATGCTAAATGTGTATGCATCAAGTGATAGGGCAGGCAAATCCCTAGAGAAGATTTTAAGCCAGTTACAGAAAGAAATAGATAGCAAAATTATACTTGTGGGAGACTTCAACCTTCCCCTCTCAGAACCAGACAAATCTAAGCACAAAATAAATAAGAAAAAACTAGGGAGATTAATAAGAGCTTAGAAAACCTAGATACAATAAACTTCTGGAGAAAATTGAATTAGAACAGAAAGGAGTACACCTTTTTTTGGCAGTACATGGTACCTACACTAAAACTGACCATGTATTAGAGTATAAAAACCTTTCAACTAAATGCAGAAAGGCAGAAATAGTAAATGCTTCCTTTTCAGACCACAATGCAATAAAAATTATATTCAATAAAGGGCCAAGGAAAAATAGGCTAAAAACAAATTGGAAATTAAGCTAATTCTAAAGAATGAGTGGGTTGAACAACAAATCACAGAAACAATTCCTAATTTCATCCAAGACAATGACAATAATGAGACAATGTATCATAACTTATGGATTCAGCCAAAGAAGTTCTTTGGGGAAATTTTCTCTCTTAATAGCCACATGAATAAAATAAAGAGGAGATCGTTGAATTAGGCATACAACTAAAAAAGCTATAAAAAGAGCAAATTGCAAAACCTCAATTAAATACCAAATTAGAAATTCTGAACTCAAAGAGAGATTAATAAACTAGAAACTTAAGAAAACTATTGAGCTAATAAATAAAACTAAGAGTTGACTTTATGAAAAAAATTAACTTTTGGTTAATTTGATCAGAAAAAGGAAAGGGAAAAACCAAATCACCAGCACTAAAATGAAAAGGGTGAACATATTACCAATGAAAAAGCAATTAAAACAATATTTAGGAGCTATTTTGCTCAGCTGTATGGCAGTAAGTCTGAAAATCTAAATGAAATGGGTGAATATTTATTTAAAAAAAAACATAAATTGCCCAGGTTATCAGACAGGAAATAAATTACTTAAATTGTCCCATTTTAGAAAAAGAAATTGAACAAGTCATTACTGAGCTCCCTAAGAAAAAATCTTCAGGCCAGACAAGTGAATTCTACCAAATATTTAAACAATTAATTCCAATACTATGTAAACTACTTGGGAAAATAGGTAAAGAAGGAGTACTGCCAAATTCCTTCTATGGCACAAATATGGCACTGGTATCTAAACAAGAAAGAGCCAAACCAGAAAAAGAAAATTACAAACCAATCTTCTTAATGAATATTGATGCAAAAATTTAAAATAAAATATTACCAAAGAGATTACAGCAATTTATCAGCAGGATAATACATTATAATCAAGTGGGATTTATACCAAGAATGCAGGAAAATTATTACAATAATTAACCATATCAATAACAAAATCAACAAAAATCAAATGATAATCTCAATAGATGCAGAAAAAGCTTTTGACAAAACACAGCACCCATTTCTATTAAAAACACTAGGGAGCATAGGGATAAAGGGAGCTTTTCTTAAAATAATAAGCAGTATCTATGTAAAACCTACAGCAAGTATTATTTGTAATGGAGAGAAGCTAGATGCATTCCTATAAGATCAGGGCTGAAACAAGGATGTCTACTATCACCACTATTATTCAACATTGTACTAGAAATGTTGGCTTTAGCAATAAGAAAAGAAAAAGAAATCAAAAGAATTAGAATAGGCAATGAGGAAATAAGTCTATCATTCTTTCCAGATGCTATGATGATATTCTTAGAGAATCCTGGAAAATCATCCAAAAACCTGCTAGAAACAATTCACAGTTTTAGCAAATTTTAGACAATTTAGACAATTTAAAACTCTAAATTTAGGAAATTTGGATAATTTTCAGATGATAACATTAAAGCCCCATCTATAGTTATATGAAAAATGGTCTAAATCACAAATTAAAATAACTGAGGTACTACCTCATACTTTTCAGATTGCCTAAGAGGAAACGATAATGGTAAGTGTTGGAGAGGATGTGGGAAACCTGCAACACCAATACATCATTCTGAAGTTCTGAAGTGATCCAACTAATCGGGAGAGCAATCTGAAACTATCCTCAAAGGGCTATCAAACTGTGCATACCTTTTGACCCAGCAGTGTCATTACTGGGTCTGTATCCCAAGGAAATCATAAAGGAGGGAAAAGGATCTACTTGTGCAAAAATGCTGGTAGCAGTTCTCTTTGCTGTAGTAAAGAATTGAAAAATGAGTTAATGCCCATCAATTGGGAAATGGCTGAACAAGTTGTGGTATATGAAGATAATGAAATATTATAGTTCTATTAAAAATGATAAACAAGATGATTTTTAGAAAGGCCTAGGAAGGCCTTAGATGAACTGAAGCTGAGAGAAATAAGACAAACCAGGAATACATTGTATATAATAACAGCAAGAAGGTGCAATGATCAACTAAGAAAGACTTGGTTATACTCAGTGATTAAGTGATCCAAAGCAATCCCAAAAGACTTTGGACAGAAAATACTAAGTGCATTCAGAAAAAGAAATAAGGATGTAAAGCAGCACATGGTATGTTCACTTTTTTCCCTTTTTTTTTCACTCTCCCATGGTTTTTCCCTTTTTCTCTGATTTTTCTCTCCCAAAATGATTCATAAAGCAATGTGTATTAAAAATAAATAAATGTACTAGGAAAAAAGAAAAACACATCATCTTTATGCAAAAAAAAAAGGGAAAAAATATATAGGTACAGAAGAGTATCCCAATAAATGTTGATATAAATCTGGAATGTTTGCTTTCTCTCTTTTTCGTTCAAAATAATTCTAGATATGATAAGAAAAAATCCTCAAAATCATAAATATAAGCAATATTTGGTTTTGATATGCTGAATTACAAAGAAAATCCTAAAGAATCAGCAAAGAAATAAATTGAAACAATAGTTTTAGTAAATGTGTTAATTACATAGCAATAATGAAAATCAGGAGGCTATAAGAGAAAAGAAAGTACTATTCAAACTACAAAATATTTGGCATCAGTGTATCAAAGCACATCAGTATATATATATATATATATATATATATATATATATATATATATATATTCTGTAATCACAATTACAAATCCAGCTAAAAGAAATGGACAGATCAAATAATTGAATTCCCAACTAGTGCTCATGATTTGGTTATGTGAATATGCTTTAAAATGGCAAAGCTCTTAAAATTAATTTTAAAATTTAGTGTTAAAACAGATTACCAAAGGGATCCTTAACAAAAAGATAAATTCATTTAGAGGAGCAGTGTCATGGGGGAAAAAGTATCTAATATTGTAAATAAATCACAAACTATATTGTATAACAACACTCATCTAAATTTTAAAAGTTAGAGAAGTTGACTAATAAAACTGCTTAGAAAAGAAAAAAAACTTTTAAATATAAGTGAATTTAGTAACTTGATACTTTAGAAACTGTAAAACATAAATTGTCAGCATGTGAATATACACAATTGAGACAAATTATGGAATTAATATACTGTTGTCATTTGCAAAGGCATAATTGGAGCTAGGAAAAAGAGGCAAGCAATTTGAGAATAAAAGATAGTATAGAGTTAAGTTGGTTATGCGATGGATAGGAAGATAGGGAAAGGAAGACATTGTAGGCAGTGTAGAAGGCATAGCTGTGCTTAGAAGTGAATTTATGGGAGGAATGTTCTATGAATTCTAGATTAAATTTTAGCCTCTCCCCCAACTCTGTATCTTCCTCTATGAGTCACTACAGTATTTGTGTCCCCTGAGATTTTAATGTGTCACAGATTTTCAGTGGATGGAGGGTAACTACAAAGCATTCCTCCCACTGAGTTCATTTCTGGCCACAACCAGTGAGCAAATCATTCCCTTGCTTTCAGAACATAGTAATTTGGAAATTGGGTCAATTCACTGTTGGTCCATGTCAAGCAAGTAACTAATCAGAGATATCCTTCCTCACTAAGCTCCACTGCTGAAGTTTTTGTAGACTGCTATAGGATCCCATCTCTTGGACTAGAGAGTTTTCTCTGACCTTCTGAAACTTATGAGATCATTGTTTGATGTTCCTTCACCTAGGATTAAGAAATAAGAAACATAAGGTGGACAATTAAAAGTAACTTTGCTTTCATGGCCACATGTTGGACTAGGAGTTGGGGGCAGATGAGATAAGACTACCAGCAATATAGTCTGTTACCTCTGTCTCCTACTGAGAGGATTAGCATTTTTTGTTCACTCACCACATGGGAATTGAGAATGAATTCCTCTGTTGAAGAATTTTGTATACACAATAAATTCTGGCTTAGCAAACAATTAAAAGATGGTTGATCAGCACACACAAAAATAACAGGAAACAAATACAGAATACCTCCATGGGCTCAAAATCAGGATTGCCTCTCCATTTCATGTGTCTAGAAGGCTTATAAAAAGAATAAGTACAGCATGTATATTCAAAGAACTCAGCTTTTACTGAATGCTTCTCTCCCTTCACCAACATTCACCAACTAGAAATTTTTATTTGAGAAGAAATTAATGGAATCTTGAGGACAAGACAAGTGATAATTCTCCTAGAGTTTGTGATAGGAAAAAAAAAGAGGAAAGTCAAAAGTCAGAGTCGCATATGCAATCATTGATTTGAAGACAACAAGTTTCAAAGGATTTATCACGGTTTCTTAACTTTTTCACATCTTGGAACCTCTGGTTTTCTGATGAACCCCTACTCAAACTAAATGTTTTTAAATAATTAAAGATAATGCTAAATTTCAGTTAGAGTTTTGTGAAGGAAAAAGTTGTATTTTTTCCCCATTCATGTTTATGGCTCCTCACAAATCTATAGATTTGTGATACATGGGTTCCTATGGGTTCTCTTGACCGCAGGTTAAGAATACCTGGTTCAAGTAAAGAAAAGTGAAAAACCACATATTAAAATTCTGCAATGTAAATATACCCAAGAGGGATGCAAATAATCAAAACTGTAATTTCAAAGGCATAATGGGAAACAATTCTGATGTTAAAATATAAGTTTCTTGAGAAAAGAGATTGCTCTGTTCTCTTTATATTTATAGCCCCTAGCAGAGTGCCCAGCACATAGAAGTTACTTAAAGGCTGATTAAAACTTGTATTGATCAGGAATTAGAAATAAAATTGTCCAAAGAGACCATTATGAATGTGTAGGAAGTATACCAAACAACTTAGACTTTAATAAAATATGCACAAATGATAGAAAGCAAGAGCAGATAATAGAAAAATGTGTACAAATAGTATATTGCTGTTAAAATATTATTCCAAATCCTAGCATTCAGATTAAAAATTTTAGCTGATAAAGCAAGGTAAGTATAACAAAAAATTAGTTGTGTATGTATGTAGTGTATAAGGTATACTGGGCAAAAGAAGAAGCTCAAAGAAGATTATGCTCTATAATACAATATAACTGACAGAAGAAGGACGGATCCAGATGCTTAATTCTGATTTTGCTTCTGTTTTCTTTGTCAAGAAGAACAAACTTTATATTGGAAAAAAGCAAACAAAAATTGTTAACAGTGATTTGATACCTAAGATAAGTAAGAGCACCAAATGTTCCTGATTAATTCAACTCACCTACTGAAAGTCCTAGAAAACATAATTGCAAGTCTATCAGTGATAATTATAACATAATGGAAAAATGGGAAATAGGCCACAGAATTGGAGGTGAGCAATGATACAATTTTCTAAAAAAGAATGATGAGAATGGAATATGCAGACTACAGCATAGTGAGCTTAGCTTACAGTCTTGACAAAATTTTAGAATGTATTGTTGAAAAGATAGATACTTAATATAAAAAAAATGGAGTGATCACAAAAAAGCCAATATGACCTCATCAAGAACAGATCATACCAGACTAAAGTTTATTTCAGTTTTTGACAGGTTCTTATAAACTAATATATCAAGAAAATTCTGTAGATAGTTTAACTAAATGTTAGCAAAAAATTTTAAAAAGACTTTTGTGTTATTCTCATGTTGAAAATGAAGAAATATAGGTTAGATAATAGCACAATTAAATGAATTTGATTTAGTTGAATGGTTAAATCAAAAAAATAAGTTATTCATTGCTGAAGAGTTGTTTGGAAAAAGGTACCCAAGAGAGTGCCTCAAGGATCTGTGGTTGGTGCTGTGTTGTTTAACATTCTTATCATCTACTTAGACAAAGACATAAATGTCATTCTTGTCAAATTTGCAGATGACATAAAGCTGAGAGGGATATTTAATACAATGAAAAACAAAGTAAAGATGCAGAAATATCTTAACAGAGCATGGGATTGAATCTAGTAAGATTAAACTCATCAGGCAAAAATATATTCTTACATTTGAGTCCAGAAACTCAAGATGGAGCAGGGAAAGTTTCAAGATGATATAAAACAGATCTGTGAGTTTTATTGCCATGCAGGTTCATTGTAACTTGGCAGTGTGATTTGGTAATAGGGAAAACAATTGTGAGATTGTGTTATATTTAAGAAAGCATAGATATCAGAAACGAGGAGGTGATATTCCCTTTGTACTCTTCCTTGTTCATACCACAGGGGTGTTTATTTCGAGGCACTTCAGATATATTATACACAGATTATTAGCAAGATGGAGAATATCCAAGGGAAGGGATCCACCATAGTAGTGGTCCTTATATCCATATGGTTAACATGGTTGAAGGATGTTTAGCCTGGATAAGACTCTGACGATAGAAACTGGTTCATTCTTTGCATTTGTATTCCTATTGCCAAGCAGAATGCCTAGGACAAAGTAATTATTTAATAAATGCTTGCTGATTGATTGGTTAACATGATAGCTAGTTTCTAATACATAAATAGCTGTCATGGGAGAAAAAGAGATAAGATTTATTCTGCTCCAGAGGATAGAATAAAGTGGGAGTTGGTGGTGAGGGAAATTTAGTCTTAATATTGGGTGGGAGGGGAAACAAGTCCCTAACCATTAGAACTATGCAAAAATGGAATAGGATGTGTTGGCAAGTGATCGGTCTCCCTTCATTAGAGATTTTGTTTTAGCAATAGTTGAATGGCATTTGTCTTGCATGTTACAATGGGATTTTTGTTTAGAGAACAGATTGAATTAGTGCTCTATATGGTTCCTTTTACCTCTAAAATTCTGTGATTTTGAAAAATTGTTTCCTGATATTCTCTATCTTACTAGCAAGAAACAAAACCTCTGGGAGCAATATCTACTATTGCTTTTTTTCTTCTAGTGATCCCAGAGAGTAGCACACCTTTGGCTAAGTCCTAAACCTTTTACCTTCCCAGCTGGCCATGAATGAAGTGTTTGCCTTGTCCTTTCTTTCATTCCTGGATGTTTTCAAATCTAAAGATGAATAGATGTCTGCTTTTATCCTATTTTGCCCCATGTCCTATTTCTCTAAAAGTTGGGAAGTCCATGGGGCCTGTTATTAAGGCAGATCCTGTTGGACCAAGAAAATTAATCTACTCATAATTATATACTTGTTAATGTTCATTACAGTTGTTAAGGATTCCATTTTCATTATTGTATATGACATAATTTTGATAGAATGATAAATGTGTGAATTAATAATTCAAATGGTAATCTAAGTTCTGAGTAGGTCACTTTATGCTCAATGTATAAGTTTTGATCACAGAACTAATAACAGAATGTTCATATTCTCTTCTCATGCTGAATTTCATCTGCCTTTTGTAAACTGACAGCCAAACCCATAACAGATCATTTGAATTTGATTTGAATGTTAAGCCAAAGGAATAAGACTGATGAAAAAAGAAGTCAGGAAGGAAAGGGAGGTGGAAATACAATATAAATAAATGAAGTCAACAAGTTCAGTAAACAAGATGTTATTCCAGGGATCATTTGGCAAGCTGGAGAGGTTCTACTTTCTTGTCTCCACATCTTCTCTTGCACTATGCTTATCCCTAGAACACTTTTTTGGCTTACTGTGTACGGTGCCTCCTTTCCTTATCCCTCCTCTGAATAGGTCTGGAAGGATGGGTTTGCTGAGTAAACTGAGACGAGTCAAAATCTGTTTGATCTCCACCTGTCCATCTATACTTCAGGTGATAAAAATGCTGAAAATATATATGCCTACATAAGGAAAGGTGAATAAAACAGTTTTAAATTTTATTTTCAATCAATTAATCAGCAGTTATTAATTTTTTTTTATTTAATAGCCTTTTATTTACAGGATATATGCATGGGTAACTTTACAGCATTAACAATTGCCAAACCTCTTGTTCCAATTTTTCACCTCTTACCCCCCACCCCCTTCCCCAGATGGCAGGATGACCAGTAGATGTTAAGTACATTAAAATATAAATTAGATACACAATAAGTATACATGACCAAAACGTTATTTTGCTGTACAAAAAGAATCAGACTCTGAAATATTGTACAATTAGCTTGTGAAGGAAATAAAAAATGCAGGTGTGCATAAATATAGGGATTGGGAATTCAATGTAATGGTTTTTAGTCATCTCCCAGAGTTCTTTCTCTGGGCATAGCTGGTTCAGTTCATTACTGCTCCATTGGAAATGATTTGGTTGATCTCGTTGCTGAGGATGGCCAAGTCCATCAGAACTGGTCATCATATAGTATTGTTGTTGAAGTATATCATGATCTCCTGGTCCTGCTCATTTCACTCAGCATCAGTTCGTGTAAGTCACTCTAGGCCTTTCTGAAATCATCCTGTTGGTCATTTCTTACAGAACAGTAATATTCCATAATATTCATATACCACAATTTATTCAGCCATTCTCCAACTGATGGACATCCATTCAGTTTCCAGTTTCTAGCTACTACAAAAAGGGCTGCCACAAACATTCGTGCACATACAGGTCCCTTTCCCTTCTTTATAATTTCTTTGGGATATAATCCCAGTAGTAGCACTAATCAGCAGTTATTAAGAGCCTACTATGTGCTAAACTCTATATAGCCCCTTTTGTCAGGTGTTTTAAAATGGGAGATTTTGTGTCTTATAAATGGTTTGCTTTCTATAAGGACATATATAAGGTATAGGTGTGATTCTTTAGGTGCTTGTAAATCTGTTCACCATAAAAGATTTTCACAATTCTGTTCCCCCCCACCTCCTGTCTTCTGATATTTAAGGTCCTCTTACCCTTTCCTTTGTATTATAACTCTTCAGTGACACTCACTAATGATTAATGACTCACTGGCTCGTGCTGCCTTAGAACATGAAAGTCACTGAAATACCTTTTCCCTGGGGGACAATTATTTCATGGAACAATATCCCATACCTGGTGTATTAAAGTCTCAAAGGTTGCCTGTTAAAGCTGCAGTTGTAATTTGTGAAAAAGTCCAGAATTCCCAGTTTCAAACTGCTGGGATTTTTATGCCACAGTTTCAATTTACTCGAAAGAAATTGTTCTGCTTTTGTTTGCGGGACAGCATTTCCAAGAAATGGCAACAATTACAAACAGTTCGAATCCAGGCTGGACATAAGTTCCTGCTAAATCTGACTATGCCCAAATGGGAGCCATATGCTTTCTCTAAATTTTTTCTTAAAAAATTTTGGGTGCAATTTGTCTGATTTATGACATATGAAAAATAAATGCAGAAAGAATCATGTAAAAAAAAAGCCCAACACTCAATTGATGGCCCTATGGGGACCAGATACAATTAAGAAAAGCATGCAGTGAATTTCTTAGGTCTATAATTATGAGACAATTTAGAAATTAAGGTATAATAAGTACTGTTACATGTAAATTTCCAGTTCCTAAAGAACTGGTTTTCTTTCCCTATATATTGATGCCTTCCTTTCCTACAACATATTTAGCACAATTAAGAAAGAAAGAAAGAAAGAACGAAAGAAAGAAAGAAAGAAAGAAAGAAAGAAAGAAAGAAAGAAAGAAAGAAAGAAAGAAAGAAAGAAAAAGTTTAAACCAAATAATATTAAATGGATAAGTAAATTCACAGCAAGCTCCTAGCTTCGGTTTTGGCTAAAGATGTTTTCTAACCATTTTATGTAAAGCTTAATAAAGAAAAGCAATTACTAAATCTATCAATCATGTATTTAATGACAGGCTACTATGAATCCAACAATATACTAAAAGGAATACAGAATAAGTTGAAAGCACAGGCCTTATCACTGAGATATTTACAAAGTACTTTTCTCTCTGTAGTGACATAGTTTTAAGTAGGAGAAAGAATACTGGACTTAGAATCAGGAAATATGTGAATTTTAATTTTGCATCTATTAATAGTTAATAGTGATATAACCTTAGCCAAGTCATTTAATCTGCTTAAGCCTCAGTTTCCTCATCAGGAAATCAGCTACATGGTATAGTAGATAGTGTTGGACTTGCAGTCAGGAAGACCCATGTTCAATTTGATCTGGAACACTATCCAGCTGTGTAACCCTGGACAAATCATTTAATCTCTGCTTCCATTTCCTCAACTGTAAAAGTGGCATAATAATACAAACTTAGCTGTTATGGTTATTGTGATAAATATATTGATAAGATAATAACATTTATAAAGCTATTAGTACTGTGATTGGCAGGCAGTGAGCACTTAACAAATCTTTACTTCTTTCAGTTCCCCTCAGCTATAAAAGAGAATAGCAGTAGTAGCTATCTGCTTATATAAACCATGCAAGTAAACCCCTTTTTAAACTTTTAAAGTTATAAATGTCAGTTTTAGTTATTAATATAGTGCAATTAATTCCTATGATTTTTAATATAGAATATAAAACTAATACATAAAAATTAAATGAAAATTAAGTACTAAATACAGGGTTTTTTTTTTTATTTAAAAGCCCCTTTCTACTATGTGTAGCATTTGAGGCAGATGAGATCACTTCCCTTGAGTAGTTGGGATAGAGGATGTGATCAGAGATGGTTTGATGCAGGAGCTGAGATTTGAAGGAAAAAAAAAAAAGTTATGAACAGATTGAGATAATGAAATAAATTGTTCCAAGAATATATGGCAACCAAGATAGAGTATAGTTCAGTTTAATGTGAACGTAGTTTGTATGAAAGCAAGTATCCTTCAAAGAAACTTGTATAATTCTTCACCCGTTCAGCTTCCATCTATTTTTCAGCCAATA
Source organism: Sarcophilus harrisii (assembly GCF_902635505.1). Lineage (NCBI taxonomy): Eukaryota > Metazoa > Chordata > Mammalia > Dasyuromorphia > Dasyuridae > Sarcophilus > Sarcophilus harrisii. Next base: position 140,706,477 of record NC_045430.1, on the reverse strand, counting down.
GTCTCTGTCCCTACCAATGGCTCAAAAATAGAAATTTCTATTCTGTCATGCTATTTGAAAGGAATGGGAAAGGGATCTGGGATTCCCATGCTTGTTCTGCAGGAAGAGTTAAGAACTACATGGTTCTGTTTGTCCCTTGAGGGCAAAATTAGCAGCAGTGTATGGAAGTTTTAGAGATGTGCCCTTTGTTTCATATGAAGAAAAACTTTGTAATAATTAGAGTTATATCAAATGAGAAGGGAGAGCAGTTAGGTGCTACAGGAGATAGAGTACCTGGCCTGCTTAAGTTCAGATTTGACCTCAGATGCTTAGTAAGTGGGAAAGGCATTTCACTCTGTCTCGGTTTCCTCATCTGTAAAATGAGATGGTAAAGGAAATGGCCAACAACTCCAATATCCCTTTCAAGAAAACCCCAAATGGGGACAGAAAGAGTCAGACTTCACTGAAAACAAACAACTAAAAATCAATGAGAAGGGCTACTCCTACAGGAGATTGGGTGTGCCCTTTAGTGGTTTTCAAACAAAGGCTATATGATCATATAGTAGACATATTTCCTAGTTACATACAAGCTGGGCTAAGTGAACTCTATTGTCTGCCCTAATTTATTTTCCCATAAAGTACTGATGATAAATCATGAGAGGTTCTATAGTCCTATTAATTTCACACTTCAGGTAGATTTTTTTTAATTTAAAAAAAAATGTGCATTTGAAAATTAATCTAATCAACATTTTGTTTCTATGGGAAAATGTATTCCAAATTCCAAACAGCTATTCAAGCAAACTGCTACAGGATAACCTATTCAAATTTTGGTAATTATCTACACTTCCTTTAATTTGTCCTAAGACCTCTAAAGATTTTAGGTAGAATCCACCTCTAGGTCTAATGTTTTTTAGATTTGTTAAACAAATCAGTTTCGTGTCCAGGCTAGCTCTCTGGAGGATCTCCGGACCAGCCTTGGTCTTAGTGAAGAAGTGAAGTAGGCAGGCTTTCAACAGCAGCCCTGCCTAAAAAGCCAAGGTACTCAATTGTAATCCTAACTGTTGTAAGATGTCTCTTCCCCATAGATTGATGTGGATTTTTTTCAACTACAAAAGGAGTAAAAACTCTTTTGTTTCACCTTCAAATATCCATCTCAAAGGGGCAGCACTAACTTCAGCTGCTGTTGATCCTCCTACACAAGACATATAGGTGTCTGCCTTAATCTTTGGCCAGTGACTGGGCCAATTGGGACCTCTAATGATTGTACGATCTGTGCCTGTGTCTACCAACCCTTCCAGTGGTATGCCATTTATATAGATAGTGAACATAGGATGCTCAGCTGTAACAGCTGCAGTCCAGAATATTCCTGGATTCTGTTATTGGGAGTCAAAATCTGGGCAAATATCACTAGATTGCCTGTTAGAAGTCTGTATCAGTAAATTTGATGCTACTACTTCTCCTGAGTGAAAAGTCACACATTGTCTATCTGTATTAGTGACTGGAATATTATCTATACATTCCCCAATTTCCCAAATCAGTGTATGGATGGACACTGTTTTGTACGTACTCTCAGGAGGTAAAATGGTCAAGCCTACTATGCCTGGAGGCAAAGGATCCATAGGCTGGAGAGGAACAGATTTCACCTCTCCAGGGGATATCTCAGTAGTCCCAGCTACATACAACTCTATTCTTCCCAATTGTAATCCCTTCCCCCCTCAAGTTGCTTCTCCACTGATTGATTATGTTGTAGTACTGAACTTCTAGAGATTCTCTGGGTGTAACATTCGCTGCCAACATGCCCCAAGTATTTTTTGTCTGGGTCCCTAGAGCTGAGTTCTGCTTCCCATTTCCCTGAGTCAATCTACATTCTGAGGCCCAGTGGAAGCCTCTGTTGTATTTTGGACATGGGGTTTTGGGTCTTCTTCTCCCAACCTGTTTTTTCACTGTATCTCTATGCCAACATTGAGATTTCAGATGCCCTACTTTACTACATTGAAAGCTTTGATGAGTCTCTCTGTAAGTCCTTGCCAAAAGGGACCCTGTCTTCCCATGATCAGATCTTGAAAAGTCTGCATCATGGCCTGGGTATAAAAGGTACTTGTGCCCACTGTGGCACGGTGTCTTATGATCTCCTCCAAAGAAGCATCCTTGTATAATCCTAGTAAAATTCTTCTACAAGTCTCATTAGCATTTTCTTTAACAAGTTGTCTTATCATAATTTATGTTGCTATATTTTCACCAATAGTTTGTATGACAGCTGTCTGCAGATGTCCCACGAAATCAGCAAAGAGTTCATTTGGACCTTGTGCTATTTTCATAAAGGCTTTCCCTCTATCTTGTTTTCCTGGGAGGGTGTCCCATGCTTTGATAACAGCAGCAGCAATTTGTTCATATGCCATCAAAGGGTAATTAATCTGTTCTAAAGTGTCTGCATAAACCTATAACCTGTTAGTTGGTCAAAGGTGACTGGTATATTAACTCCAGGTTGCCTATTTCATTGGGCTTGTATTCTACAGAGTTCACTATAGTCCCAACAAGTTTTGTCCAGATTCTAAGCATGTCCTTGCTATAGATTTCCAATCATTACGGGTTAATATTTCAAAAACCAAATTCTCTAATATCATCTTAACATAAGACAATGTAGACCCATAAAGAGTCCAAGCCTTTTTCAGATCTTTGATAATTTCCAAATTAAATGGAGTGTATTTTCTTTTTTCTTGACTTAAAGAGTCAAACTCTTCAATCAAAAGGTATGCTTCTATTCTCAAATCAGATGTATCCTGTCTTTCTTCTTTATCTTTAATTAGTGCCTTTTGTAATCTTGTCATGGGGATAGTCAAAGCTGCTGCATGGGTGAGGTTGATGGTGTTACTGCCTTTCCCATTCCTTCTCCTCCTCTCTCCACCCAGAAAGTCTAAATTGAGGGGGGAAGGTCAGGAGATGGGGAATGCTCTAAAGGCACTTACTCGGGTATAACTGACCTATGAAAGTGAGAAGCACCATACTCTTTATCAGTATGGTACTTAAGATCCAACTCTCCATGCCTTTCAGCTGCTTTGTCAGTACCATTCTCTCCTCTTCTTTCTCCCCACACTTCCTTGTCTGGCTTTTCTCCTTAGAACTTTTCCTTTTATTCGAATTTATGGGATTCTTTAAAGCCAATTGTATCACATTGTACATAAGGAATGTTTCTTCAGGAATTGAATCAATATCCTTAGCTTCATAACATTCAATTAGTTGCTCTCCCACTAGTTCCCACATATCTGGCTGTAATTTTTCTTTCTTAGATAGCCAAGTAGACGTTCACTCTAATATATTTAACAATCCTGTGATCTGCTTCCAAATTACCAACAAACCTTGTTTCTTTCTTAACCTAACTATACAGTCTGCATACTTCCCTTGGGGTGGAGGAGGCTTTTTTCTTAGTATTTGGCCCATTTCAGCTAAAAGATGAAAGTTACTAGTTTAGCCCTTACCAAAGTTTCCTGCTTGTCTGTTTTTGTACTTACCCTATTTCCAGGTCACAGGAACTTCTCCACTGAGCTAAAGATCCCATCAATCAAACTGCTTTGTGCCCTGCTTTGCAAGGCTCTGCATTTCTAGGGCCCCATGTTTGGCCACCAAAATATAAGGTCTGAGCTAGCTCTCTACAGGACTTCAGGACCAACCTTGGTCTTAGTAGAGGAGTGAAGTAACCAGGAGAGCCATCAGGAGGATGCTCAAAGATGGAGTGTAGTGTCTGAAGTCTGAAGCCTGAAGTCTTCTCTGCATCTGTGACTGAGAACTGTGGCTGAGAGAGCTTTATGTGTCTGAGATTCCCTTGAATACCTCAGTACAATTATATCACTACAACACACTGAGCACACACAACCATTACATCACCATAAGCACCATGATGTCATACATTCAAGTATACCTCTTCAGAGTTCTGACCCTCTACAAGTCATTATTCTCTTTTCTATACTATTTGGTATAGAGCTAAGTCCTGATTGGTACACATAATGAATCCCATAAAGTGCTATATTTGATTTTTCATTATTAAAAGTTGTAATTATATATAAAACCTGGTATTTGTTGCAGCCCAAATTAAATTTGTTCCCAAATTAAAGTTTCAATATTGCTAATTAATCTTCACACAGAATCCAACCCCTTTCTGTATTCACCTTTGTTCCTTAGTTTTTCTCCTTCCTCCCCCAAAACCTCATAATATTCAACTTGTAGTGCTATATTTTTCAGCTTTATCATAGCTTTCTTGAGCTATAATGACTGTACGTGTCAAGAAGACAGGGCTGTTGTTATTATTTGTTGTTGTATCATTTCAGTCATGTATCACTGTCACCTTTTGGGGGATTTTCTTGGCAAAAATAGTGCCATATTCTTTTCTAACACATTTTACAGATGAGGAAACTGAGGCAGCTAGGATGAAGTGACTTGTCCAGAGTCACAAGCTAGTTGTGTCTGAAGCCAGATTTGAACTGAAGTTCTCTAAATGACTCTACAACCAGTGGCTCTGTTCACTAAGTGGTCATATCTTATTTAAATTTGATATTTCTTTAAGTATTCAGAGGTATTCTACATACAATAGCTGTTTAATAAATCATTGTTATTGTTATTGCTGTCACGTGGCAACCAGACCTGTAAATAGATTTTTACCATGTTTTGTATAGTATCAAGATATTGAAGGGGCAGCTAGGTGGTGTAGTGAATAGAGCACCAGTCCTGAAGTCAGGAGGACCTGAGTTTAAATCTGGCCTCAGACACTTAATACTTCCCGGGCAAGTCACTTAACCCCAATTGCCTCAGCAGTAAAACAAAAACAAAACAAAGCAAACAAACAAACAAAATGAAAGATTATGGTTCAGTTTTTGTTTTCTTTTTCTGATAGTTCCTGGCCTTTTTTGGCCTTTAGGACCTCAGGAGTATGTTGGACCAGAATTATCAGGGAACAGTTAGGGTAACCTCTCATCCGCTTTCCTGAATCATCATTGCCTTTTGGTTCAATGAAGATTAAAGGATTTTAAGTGTATAAATAGACTTGTTGGCATGAAATTCACCTGCTTTCTTTTTCTCACCTGCTTTCTTTTTCTTGCCAGGCAGATAAATGAAATCTTCTACAACATAAACTGAGAAATTCATATTTTGTAACCATTAAAGAGTATAGCGTTCCCTGAAAATAGATATTTCTATTTTCTCCTATATCATTTAATTTTTGAATTTATTTATTTAACTTCTTTTTTTTTATTATTGGTTTTCATTTTCAAAACATATGCAGAGAGTTTTCAACATTCATCCTTGCAAAAACTTGAATTTTCCGAATTTCTCCCTCTCTTCCCTCCACTCTCTCCCCAGACAGCAAATAATCCAATATAAATTAAATATGTGTAATTCTATACATATTAACACAATTATCATGCTGTCCAAGAAAAATCAGATCAAAAAGCAAAAAAAAAGAAAAGAAAAAAAAAAAGAGAAAAAAAATAAAATGCAAGCGAACAACAATAAAAAAAGAGAAAATACTATATTGTGATCTACACTCAGTCCCCACAGCCCTCTGTTTGGATACAGATGGCTCTCTTCATCACAAGACCACTGGAAGTGACCTAGTCATCTTATGGTTGAAAAGAGCCACATCCATCAGAATTGAACATCGTATAATCTTGCCATTGTTGTGTACAATGATCTCCAGGTTTTACTCAGTTCTTTTAGCATCAGTTCATATGACTCTCTCCAACCTTTCTGAAATCATTCTGCTGATCATTTCTTATAGAATAATAATATTCCATAACATTCATATATCATAACTTATTCAGCCATTCTCCAACTGATAGGTATCCACTCAGTTTCCAGTTTCTTGCCACAAGAAGAAGGGCTGCTACAAAATTTTTGCACATGTGGGTCCTTTTCCCTTTTTTATGATCTCTTTGTCATATAGGTCCAATAGAAATACTGCTAGATCAAAGGGTAGGCACAGTTTGATAGCCCTTTGGTCATAGTTCTAAATTGCTCTCCAGAATGATTGGATCAGAACTCCACCAACAATGTATTAGTGTCCCAGTTTTCTCACATCCCCTCCAACATTCATCATTATCTTTTCTTATTTCATTATCTTAACCAGTCTAAGAGATGTATAGTGGTACCTCAGAGTTCTCTTAATTTGTATTTCTCTGATCAGTAGTCCCATATCACTTATAAAAAATGTCCTGGGACTAATTTTTTGAGTCCCCCTATTTATGGTGCTTGACAAGAAGTTTACTTACTTTTACACTAAGTCTTTGAAATTAACACTAGTACTAAAGAAGAAAATAAAAACTAAGACGAGTGAATGGGTCAGACCAATTATTCACAGAAGTTATTTGTCCTTCATTTTCAAAGAAGACCAATGAGGGTACTGTCTTGACTTACTAGTAAATTGGATTTAAGAAATGCAAAGGTCTTTGCAGAAAGCATGGCAGTTCTAAGAAGACTGAGCAATTGATAATTGTAGATAATCGATTTTAATTCTCTTGGACTTTCCCCCTTTATATTACTTTTCATCCATCTGTCTGGCTGCCTATCAATCAGTTTATCTAACACACACACACACACACACACACACACACACATATTTGTATATATACATTTACATACATACATACACATAAATATACATATATATGCATATGTGTATCTCTTTCTCTCTACTTGTTTCTGAAAGAAAGGATGACACAAATTGGGAAGGGGAAGGGTTTACAGATAATATTGCTTCATGCTTATAGCAGATGTTCAGGTCAGAGTCAAAATAGAAGAGTAATTCTCTACAGTGAAGCCCTCCAAATATTCCTGTTTGCTGATAAAACTATACTATTTATGTCAAATTCTAGATCACTGGGGAGTCTCCTAAATGTGATCTATAATATTAATATTATTTAGTCAAATTATCTCCATAAGAATCAGGAATAGTTTATAAAATGCTTACTCTATACTAAACTCTGGGGATATATAGAAGGTCAAAAAAGGTCTGTGCCCTCAAGAAGCATACTTTATAATGAAAGAGATGGTCCATAAGTAGGTGCTCCCTCCAAATATATATAGAGCAAGAAAGAGACATATATGCACATATATATTTGTGTGTGCATGTATATATGTGTATATACACATATATGTATGTGTGTAGATAAATAGATTGATAGGCAGCCAGACAGATGGATGAAAAGTAATCTGAAGGGGGAAAGTCCACGAGGATTAAGATCTATTATGTACAGTATGCAATTGTTTGGATACCCTGTGAGCTCAGCCCAACAGAATATAAATCTTGGACATTTTATAAAAATGGATATTGAAGTAGGCTAAAAAATAAATTTGAGGAAGTGAGGGGGCTGAATAGCAGTTAGGAAATTGTGTAATACTTTTGATGACTAAAGATTCTCTCTCAATTGAAAACAAATCTTTTTAATACATATATTATTCTGACAATGCTTTGTGTCTGTGACACATATCATAATCTATGAAAAATCAAAATTGTAGGCTACCTAATGGAGAAACATTGGAGGTCTAAATGTTGTTCAAGCTGTGTTGATTCTGTGTGATTTCATTTAGAATTTTCTTGGCAGAGATATTGAAGTTGTCTGTCATTTCTTTCTCCAGCTCAGTTGAGGAAATTGAGACAAGTAGGGTTATGTGGCTTGCTATGTGACTTGCCCAGAGTCACACAGATGTAAATGTCTAAGGCCATATTTGAACTCAGGAAGATGAGTCTTCTTAACTCCAAGCCCAGCACTTTACTGCAGCACCTAGCTGTCCATGGGTCTCAAAAGTGTGTAGCAAATGACCTGTGAAGAATTACATATAAGCAGCATAATAGAAATCATCAAAAAATTTGTTTTAGGATTAATATCCTAACCTATTCCATCATGCATAGAAGGTTAGTTTTCTGTTAAAAGATATTGAGACATGATTTTAGACAACTTGACTCAAGGAACTAAAGGATTGTTGATGCAATTCCCTTTTTGCCTTTAATACAAAAGCAGCAACAAGGAAAAGCATCTTGATGGGAACTTCAACCATTTGAATCAACTTGAGGTTTCCTTTGTTGGGTGTTCTTTTTCCAAAACACAGCCAGGTGATAAAAGAGTTCAGATCTTTTATTGTGTCCTTCAATATATCCCGGTTAGCTCAGAAGCCTATCTCTCTGCTTCGTTCCAAGAGATCTTGCAGCTTTGTCCTTTATCGCCTCCAGCTCAACTCCAACTGTGGTTTCTCAATCTCCAACTGAGGCGAGTAGGCTTCTGTATCTCCTAGAGTGCTCTGTCTCTGACCCCAGTCGATGTTCCCCAGGAAACTCTCTCAAGTGGCTTACTGGAGCTATATTTATGCTACTTCTCGGAGAGTGGGATTGTGGGATATCTCCCAGCATGCTCTCTGGCCCTGAGGGAGGTGTGAATTCAGATATCTCTTTCTAAACCCTGAATTCTCCCAAACGTGTGAACTCCATTGAGTACTTAGATACTTATGAGCTCTCCAAAGGTGTGAACATAAGCATTGTTTCCATCAGTTGTACTTAGTACCTTGTTTCAAGTTCTGGCCCAAAATGTCTCCTTCTAAGATCAAATCAATCATGTTGAACAATGCCAAATTGGGTAATTATTGTCTCTATCAACTCCAATGTCTTAACAGTTTGTAAAGATTCCAACAGTCCTTAATGCATATCCCTATTCATTATTCTTCCACTGTTATGGCTAAGTAAATCTCTTTTTGTTATGAACTATAAATGTCCATCTTATTCTAATATCAAACCTAAACTACTAGGGGACTGGTCTATGTCAGATCAGAATGGAATTATATAAAAGTCAAATAAGAGTAGGACATTCAAGTATATAAATAGTGAAAGATAACAGCTCCACACCCTATATATTTCATTGGTTTTGACCTAAATTCCAGAAGCAGTCCTAGAAGCAAAATTCTAATATGATGGGTAGACCCCCTGTTGAAAATTTATAGGAGTATATGAACTAAAGTGTCATTTCTAGGTTCGGGGCTAATGAAACTTTCCTGCCCATCTCCAACATTTATCAACTAAAGTTCTCTAAATAAATAGTTATGTAGTAAATATAATCCCCACATTACTAAAATCTAAAAACAAAATTCAACACATGATTGATGTATATTCCAATGAGATTTACTGAAGAATATGAGTTACTGAAAAGATAAATTACAGCTGTCTAGATCTCAGATTGATAGTGCATTCTGGGAGTGGGAAAGCTGCCAATGACCCAAGTACTTTATATGAAGAGCTTATTGTCTGATCCCTTTTTTATGATCTCTTTGTCATATAGGTCCAATAGAAATACTGCTAGATCTTCTAGCAATACTGCTAGAAATATTGAATATCTTCAGTCCAATAGATTTTTCTATATACCAAGATTTTCCATGATGGTACAAGTACCAAAAATCTTGTGATCTTCACACAATGACTTCAGCAACCATATGATATGGATTGGGAGTACTCCTGCTAATTAATCTAATTAATAAGCTCTACTAATGACCAGTTCATATCAGTGAGCCATTCTCCACTCCTATCTCTACAGTGTTCTTAAAATTTAAGAGCCATAATTGATCAAGTGTCTTGTCCCTGAATTTGTGTAAATGTGAATTTTTATTTGGAAGAAGAATAAATAGCTTGCAAAAGAAACTGGTAAACCTATGCTGTTGCATCTCTGCAAACTAGAATAGAACCTACAGAAACACATATCTCAATGAGATGACAAGAAATATTAGAACAAAATAGAAGAAATATAAGATTTTAGATATCATTATGATACAAGTCAAGAAGAAGGAATTTAAGAATCAATAGATTTAGGGAAGCTAGGTGCAGTGGATAGAACACATCCCTAAAGTTAGGAGAACCAGAGTTCAAATCTGCCATCAGACACTTACTACATATGTAACTTGGTGCAAGTCACATAACCCTGATTGTCAGAAGAGAACAGAAGAAAAGAGAAGAGACAGAAGAGAAGAGAAGAGAAATAGTGTATATTCTAAAGTTCAATTTATTGTAAAAATTCTGAATACTATTGTTCATGGAAATCATAAAGGAAAATGAACTTTTAAAGCAATAAAGTCATTTCTGATGAAAGCCCAAAGCTGATATGAACTCTGAAGTACAAATACAAGAGTCTAGGAAAATGTGGAAAGGTAAATTTATTTGAACAATAGGAAAAAGGCCATATGATGAAACAGATCAAATTTCCCTTCAAAACCTTAATGTTTTTAAAAGGTCTTGAGGGAGTTAAATGGGAGGTCCTTCTCTGAAGGACTTAGAATGATTTGAATGAAACTTTTTTCTTTTCATTTTTTACATCTTGCTTCATTTCTCTTAGTTTTGGCATTTATTCAGGACATTCAGCAGCCTTATATATAATTACCTGCAACTTGGGAGAAAAAATCTAAGATGTATTGTTTCACATAATTATCTTAATGATACTATAAAGCTGGTGATTTCTAATGATTATCCTAAGGTAATTTTTCAGCTTAAATATTTATAATTGACCTGGAAACAACTTTGAAAGGAACTACTATTTTCTTAAAATGGAAGGACAAATCTTTTTGCTGATATTAAAAGTAAAATTAAAAAAATAATTGTTGAACTTTTGATAAGTGAATGTATGAGGATACAAGTACCTATTCTTCAAAGAATACAATTAATTATTGACAAAAAAAAAAAGGAGTCAGAATAAGCAATACTTAATATAAATGTTTCTTTTGATTAGGAAAAGAATCTTCAAGTATAAGGATTTGACTTGCATTTTCAAAGACAATAAATAATAACAAAAACCACAATAACAATAAAGTTGATTTAATCCATCACTTAGTGCTTAAAAAAAAATAGTTCATACACTTAGGAGAGTCCCATCTATTAAAAAAAAAAGCAATTTGTTTCCAGATGATACATCAGGGAATATATTATCCTTACAACTGTTTCTGTTGTATAATAACTATTTTTTTGTAAATGACTAAGAACTGCATGCTTAAGCAATAGCAATTAATTAGGACTTGACTGAACAAATTATGTTATATAAATGTAATCAATTCATTGTAAAAGAGAAAATCCTCATAAAGTTATCCTTTTTTTTCCCCCTGAGGCAATTAGGATCAAGTGACTTTGCCAGGGTCACACAGTTAGGAACTGTACACCACCTAACTGCCCCTAAAATTATCATTTTAACAATTTCACAAGTTGTGGATGTATTCATAGAGAGGAAAAGTAAATAAACTATATTTAAGATTAAACATTCTTGAATTTAACATTCAATCAATCAACAATCAATCAACAAGCATTTATTAAGTACTTATTATGTGGCAGTCATTATGCTAAGTTCTAGTAATATAAGGAAAGACAAAATCAATTTTCTGCTCTCAAGGAGCTGATGTTCTGTCAACTTTTAAACCACTACAGACAAGAGATATACAGAGTATTTGGAAGGAAATTTTAGAGAGGAAGACATTAGTATCTAGGAAGACCAGGAAAAAGGCTTATTACAAAGGCATATTAAAAAAAAAAAAGCCTAATATTTAAATTGAGTCTTGAAGAAGGCCAGGGAAAATAAGACAGATGAGGAGGGAAAATATTCCAGATAATGCATTGGTTTTGTAAAATGATCTTTTTTTTTTAAACAAAAAAGATAAATTCTCAGCTTAAATATATGTTGAATCAACGGGTCTATTTTCTTTTCAATTGGACTAATCAAACTGGGATCAAGCAGATCTACTCTTTGGCAGTTTTATATAAGTATTCAGCATCTGATTGTTATGACAAGCTGAAAAATCTAATCAATCTCCAAATGTTCAATGCCAATTGTTGGCAATAAATACACTTTCAAACTCATTTATTTTAAATTCCATAGGTGGGCAAATGCAAATGAGCCATTGCTAAATAACACTATTTTTTAAAAAATGACATGTAAAATAGGAAGAGAGGCAGATTACTCTATCTAAGGGAAAATCTAAGGGAAAAGTTAACAAAAGGTATTTGAGGAAGGTAAGGTAACAAAAACATTACCTATTCTGATCAGGGTGCCACAGGGACCATATTTAGTTTTTAGTTTCTCAACTGCCTCAACTCATCTTCTCAACTTTAGTTTCTCTGTATTTAAGAGCAATATTTAAGAGCTATTTCATTTCACTAATTAATTTCATTAATTTAAAGTCAAGAGAATATATATTGATAATCGAGTACCCAAATACAAGGTTTTATGAGTATTTATATGAGATTATTGAAAAAGATTTTTTGCTAAATATCAAGTAAATTTGTAGAAATTATCTTATTAATTTAAACTATTTGAAAAAAATGTTCTTAAGTAGAATTTGGTGATTAAAATAAGCACTTATGTGCATCTACTTATATAGTTTCATCTGCCATTTGTTTTTTTATATTTTTTTATGTTTATGAAATTTACTTAAAGATTTAGACAAAATATATATCTAGGATGCATTTTATTATTTTGGTTTTTAGTTGAATTTTAAGGAAGTATTTTTAAGAAAAGAAACCATTTCCATTTTGGAAGAAAAATATCTTCTTTCAAGGATTTACAGTTTATCAATGTGTTTACCACCTCCACAGCTGTAGATTATAATCTGTCTAGGTCATATTTTCATCCTGTCCTCCATGTTATCCAATAAATACTTCATAAAGAATGTACCCAATTTTCTGGCAATCTTTGTCTAGGTCTCTTACTAGTGGATTCCAGTTCAATGTCAATATTTGACATTGGTCACCAGATAATATCTTTTACATCACCAGCAGAAGGAAGCATCTGTATTTTAGAGATAGAGAATAATGCAATATTTTTTTAAAAAACACACACAATTATGAAGATGAAGTTAGAAACAATTGAAAGATACAAGTAACCCTGTATGTCCTTTATTTCACTGTCTTTTATACTTTAAATTTATATTATAAATGTTCATTTTAATCACCATATTGTCCATATATTAACTTAATTTATTTAAATATTTTAAAAAATTTAAATAAATTGACATGTTAATTTCAGAAGTATATTTCAGATTCAGTAATAAATTCCCTATAGTACCTACATATAGATGTTCACACAATTAGAAATTGCTACCAACTTCTTGTCCTTGCTACACAACAAGGTAACCACTTTGTCTAATTATGTAGATTGTGGATAATGTCCACTGTACTACTTTTTACCCATGAATCATCATTGACTATACATTGTATCTACTTAAACCCACCAAACATCTCTCCATTTTACTTTTTCACACATGAAGTTCTGATTCTCTAAAAAAATGTAGTGGTGAATGATTTGTACACAAGTAGAATCACTCAAATATTATTAGTGTTTCATTTATAAAGAATGATTTAGCTTAGCTGGATCTCATGCCAAATTCTTTGAAGTCTTATTTTTCTCTTCCAGTAATTTTACTGGTTTATGAAGTGACAGTGTTTATAACCATTTTTCATCTTTCTCTTTCCATTGTTCTTCACACCTTCCCATTTGCCACTTTTTTCTGATCAGTGAAAACCTGGCCCAAACTACTATTTCATAAGTTACTAAAGCCATGCTCAGTTCACTTTTGTCTCCACTCCTCATTCTCTAGACTTTTCCCACTTTATTATCACCAAACTTCTTACTCTGTGGATGATTTCACCGTTTGGCCCTCTTTTCTTATTATTAAGTATCTAATCTGGAACACCATTTCAAAAAGGGCCTTTGATATGCTCACTTCAATCCAGGTTCCAATCCTCACTCTCCAGGCTTTTCTACTACTTCTCTAGAAGCCTTGCTCTTGGACAGTTACTATTCTGACTTTTTTAACCTTACCCCCAACTTCCCAGTTCTGTTTTATGTATTGTCTTTCCCCATTAGATTGCAAGCTCTTTGAAAATATGCACTCTATTTTTTTGCTTATATTTCTATCTTCAGAAGTTATCCCAGTCCCTGGCACATAGCAGATTCCCAGTAAATGCTTTATTTACCTATGTTTCCTCCTGCTTGATTCTGTCTGACAAAAAAGACTTATATTCTAAACAGGTGCTAAACTTTCCAGTCATGTCCTTGATGCCTGGAGGGAAATTGTTTGATAGCTAAGAAAATTTCTGGTCATATTTTTGCCTCTTCCTTGTGGTAGTTCATACTGGTTAAAATTTTGTAAAAAAAAAAAAATTATAAAAATTGGATTGTCATAAAATTATTTTATCTATTTCCAGTTCTGTAGAATCAACAATTGCTTTAATTCAGTTAGATTGGAGTCATTTTAATTTTATATGTTCTTTTATTCTTCTAATTTAATATCAATTTTCTCTAAGGAGTTAATGGTCTGACAGAAAGCTCAGTCTGTGGAGACTCATTCCAGTAGTCATTTTCTGCAAAAAAAAAAAAAAAAAAAAAGTATGATTTTTATTTGCTGCATATCATGTCCAATACTTTCTGACTCTCTTCTTAAAGAAAATAGTCATTATCTCTGCTAGCTCCTGTATTTTATAACAATTTTTATTAATGACGTGGATAAGGGTATCAATTGTGTCCTTATCAAATTTGTCTATCTCATAAAGCTGGGGAGAATAACTAACACAATAACTGAAAGTATTCAAATTATATCCATAGGTTGGAATAGTGGAAACAAAAAATAATACGATAAAAATTAAGGGGAATATACAGAAAGACTTCCAGGTGGGTTAAAAAATAAACTTTGCAAATTCATGATTAGGGAGACATAACTATATATTAAGTAGCTTGTTTGAAAAAGACCTGAGGATCTTAGAGAAATGCAAATTCAATAAGAGTGAGCAGCAGTGTCACATGGCACAAAAAGCAGGAATGCAATCCTATTATCTTAATGCTGTCCTTATCTGCTCAGGTTTTCACATCTAAACGAAAATAGTAATAGGCTTTGTGTTTTGGAAAGTGGTGGTGGAGAGATAGAAAATATTTTGGGACAAACATTATCAAGCTGGAGAGTGGCCAGATGAGAGTAAAAAAGAATGCTGAATGCCTTGAATTCATGCTATATCATGATTGAAAATGGTTAAAGGAACTATGGATATTCACTCAGGGGGAAAAGGTCATTTGTGGGGGTTGGAGAGTAGACTAGTGAACGAGATGAAGCGAGAGCTCTCAGGACAGTTATGAAAATCAAGTAAGACTTCATCTACTTCAGAGTTTGAGTAGGCCTGAAGAACTTTGAAGATTGAGTTAAGGGCATACTTAAATCCCCTTCCTGATATACTACCATGACATCATTTTCACCCTATTTCAGTCAAATATGGGCAACTATGTACGTATTGGTCAAGTTCAATTTCTTGGGTAGTTCCCGAGTTTAGAATGTAAGACCCTCAGCCAATGAGGATGAGGGTCAGTGGTGGGAGGGGGTATGGGTACTTCCTCCCTTCGAAGGTCTGTCTGAGGAGTGGGACGCCCTTCTCTTGAGAATGTATAATAAACTTTGCTTTGCTTCTTTCTAGAGATCTCTCCAGCTTTTTTTTTATTAAATGGTGACCCCTCACCATTTCTGAACCCACACTAGGATAGCCAAATCCAAGTTTCTTATGTGGAAAAGAGATTAGATTTATTCTATTTGACCCTAAAAAGCAGAACTATGAGCAATAAATGGAATTTGCAATGAGACAAATTAAGTTTGAGGTCAGTAAAAACTCCTTCAAAACTAAAGTGCTTCCAAAGAATTCCCTTGAGTGATAGTGATTCTTCTCATATTGCAGGACTTGATACAAAGGCTGTTTGACAGGCTTTAGGTCAGTTAAGTTGTTAAAGATATTTTTATTCAAGTATGAGTTGGCTTCCGAGATCCATTCTAAATTTGAGATTCTGTAACCCTCCATTTTGTAGATATGAAGTTTCTCTTGATGAAGGAAGAAAACAGTCTTGAGGACCAGAGACCTGAGTTTTAATCTCAATTCTATTAGCTTGGATATATCACCTTAACTTTATTTTCTTATAAGGAAGTTTATTTTGGTGGTCTCCTGTAGTGTTCTCTCTAAAATGTAATGTTCTCTGTTGAGGTTTTTTTGGGGTCTCTGGAGGCAGCCTTCTTTTCAATTCAGAATTACCACATGAGTAGTCAGGGGTTAAAATCCAAATCCTTTATTGTCTCCTTCAACTCTTGTCTCCTTCACTTGGGGTTCAGCTAATTTTTCTGAAGGCCTTCCAGATCTTGGTTTCAGTGGAGAAGTGAAGGAGGAGAGCCTGCCACCACTTCTCTGTCTGACCTATTTCTCTCCAAATGTCTCTGAATCCAAAGGTTTGTACTTTAGCCTCCAGCCACCACGAAGGTGGAAGATGGAATGAATCTGTCTCAGCCTCTGAGAGCTTCTAGTGCACTTGTCCTTTCTGGCTCTGAGAGCTTCTTGTTTATATGCCCCACACTGAGTACACACCAATCATTATATCACTAGGAAACCATTATTTGTTGTAGAATTAAATCAATGCCAAACTAGATTTAACCATTTGTCTCCTCAATTCCATTTAGTATCTTGTTTCACGTTCTGGCCCATAGCATCTCCTTGTAGGATTAAATCAATCATACTGAACCATGCTAAATTAGATAACTATTGTCTCTATCAATTCCACTGACTTAGTACCTCATAAGAATCCTTTGTTTCAAGTTCAGAGTTCTGTCCCATAAGAGTCTCCATAGTCCCTTTCACTATTAACATTCTATGCATATTTAAAATAGCCTGAAGATAATGTCATTATGTATTTGTTTGGCCAAAATGGTAAAGTCCTGAACTTAATTCACAATTGTTGAACACAATGCCTACTCTGCCTTCTTAGTGAAAAAGAAAAATTATAGATGCTCTCACAAAAGTAGTCTGTACAAACTAAAATTTAATTTATATCTAGTGAATGAATTTCTGCTCTCTGTAGAATAGAAGGAAAAACTACTGATACATTAGAAAGAGGAAATTCAATCTATTGAAGAGTCTGTTTTGTTAGGAGAAAAGATCTTTCTTGAGAAACATTTAAAATGAACAAGTAGGGCTCTGAATTCACCCTGGGGTAGTCTGGAGAAATCATGTGGTTAACAAGTTGAAAGTCTAAGCTGTGTGTCATGATGATTGCTTGCTGATGCAGCAGAATTATTTTTAAGTGATATTTAATGGTTTGGGGTAGTCTATGGAAATAAAAATATAAAGAGAATTCCTCTTTTGATGACTAGTGAGATTGCACTATCACAGAAGCATCATAAGATAATTTATATTTTTCAGATTTTAAACTTGTAGCTAAATGCCAGATATACTTTAAAACCCAGCTTATTGTCAATTTTTACACTGCCTGACTTTGTTTTTACCTTTTATTCAATTAAGTTGAAAAGACCAGATTCATATTCAGAACTGTTAAGATGATAGCAACGAATAGAAAATTTTACCCAATCTTGGTGCTAAGAATCATTGGAATTTATCTCACCTACTTTTGTACAGAAAATCTAAATATCACTATGAGACGCTTTAAAAAACAAACAAACAAAAAAAAAAAAAAACCCTTACCTTAGCCCAGCAAAAGCAGAATTATACTTAATTTTTAACACTCCTAAACGTGTCCCAGGATAAAGATGAACCCAAGAAATGGGTATCTAATTGAAATATGAATTCTTGACTGCTTGTGCCGCACTTATTGGCGTGACTTACAGATCTTATTCTCTTACAGAATATTTGTAACTATTTTGATCAACATACAGAATGACTTGAGAATGACATGATATTAAAGAAACCAAAATTTGTTCCTGAATTGCCTGGAGAACCCATATATATCCTATAAATTTTATCTTAGAAGGGATTCCCCCTTCTGTCAAATTGAAAATAGTCATACTAAAATTAAAAGACTTTAAGATTTAGAAATTGCTCCTATTCTGTCCCTTTTCTTCCTCTACGGTACACATGCAAAATATGATCTGCTGCTGAGCACTTAAAATTTTTCACAATATGGTGCCAAACCACCTCTCTAAACTTCATTATACACTGATCCCTTCATATCTCTATAATGCAGAAAAGCTGGTCTTATTACTGCTCCCACACATGGCATTTCATCTACATCTCTGTTCTTTTTTTTTCCTCTGAGACAATTGGAGTTGAGTGACTTGCCCAGGATCACACAGCTAGGAAGTGTTAAGTATCCGAAACTAGATTTGAACTCAGGTCCTCCTGACTTCAGGGCTGGTGTTCTATCCACTGCACTACATAACCACCCCCAAATCTGTTCTTTTACAAAAGCTATCTCCCATTTCTGGAATATGCTCTTTTTTTAACCCCACTTTTTGAAAAATGTAAGGCAGTTCAAATGCCATTTCTTATGCTCCTTTTTCCTCAGCTATTACTTCCCAGCATTATCTAATATTTAGTTGCATGTACTTATATGTGCACATGTTATCTCACTTGATAAAATATAAACTCAGGACAGATACAGTTTAATTTTTGTCTTTGTATGCTCAGTAATTAACACAATTTTTGGAACATGATAAGTGCTTCATAAATACTTTCTGGGAAAAAATCACACAGGAGAAATATCCATCCTCCACTCATTTCTTGATTCATTACTTGACTCTTCTCATTTCAAGACAAACTGTTCTCAGCTATTGATTGTAGACAAAAAAGATGTCAGTGCAGTTGATAGAGTCCCCTGGTTTTGGTCTCAGTACTTAAGAGAATGAATCCCAGTTCTGTGATTTCCTAGCTTTATGACCCAAAGCAAGTTTCTCCATCTGCAACTGAGATAATAATAATATTTTTTGCTCTTCTTTGTGAGCAAAATGCTTTAGGAATTTTAGATTGTAAAATCATTGAGAAGCATTATTATCTGTGTAATGAAGATAATACTTGTGTTACCTGTCTCATTGGTGTAATATTAAGAAACTGCTTGGTAAATTATAAAGCATCAAATAATTATGAATGTTATTTTTGTCTTCTAGGCTGACTGCTGTATCTTTGTAAAGTACTTAGGTAAGTATCAGAATAAGGCAGGTACAGAATAGAGGCTATAATATGATCTGAACAGGATAAAAGAATGAACAAATGAATGAATAAAAAGATTTTGAAGCACTTATTTTGGGCAAAAATTTCTCACTCTAGCCCCCTAGTCCTTCCAACCATGATACTTTTAGCTAATACAAACATAAAATAAAATACAACAAAAACTCTACATAGTTACAATGCAACCAACATAGACACAGATATTTGAATTTCCACAATATATTATTTTATCCTAATAGAAGAGAGGCAGTGAGGCAAAGTAGACAGAGAAATGGCTTGGAGACCTAATGTACTTGAGTTCAAATTCTTTGATTCATATTGATTGTGGGACTGTGTCTAAATCATTTAATTTTTCAATGCTAAGTCAGCATGCCAAAACTCCAACTTGCAGAGGTACTGTTACACTGGTAGAGAGCTTTTCCTCATCTGGGAGTTCCCTATTCCAGAGAAATTACAGATCTGGTCCCTATTCTTATAATAGGAGATCATAATATTGACTAATCCCATACATACACATAAATTTAGGGTAGCTGTTCCTGATAGGTAGTTAGCACAGTGAATAGAGATGTGGTCATTAAGTCAGGAAAACTTGAGTTCAAATGTAGACTAAGATGCTTATTAGTTCTGTAACCCTGTATAAGTCATATAAACCTGGTCTGTGGAAATGTGGATAATAGGAATGTGGATAATAAATAGCAACTGTCTCCCAGGGTGGATATGAGGATCAGATGAGACAATATTTGTAAAGTGTTTAAAGTAGCACCAGGTACATAGTAGGTATTTAATAAGTGCTTGTTTCTTTTCTTTCTTCCTTTTTTGCTTTCTTCAGTGTTGGTGGATTTAATCCAATGGCAAATAAAATTCATTTGGTTATATGGATTATATATTCTAACGCTTGAGGATATTTTCCAGCTTCTCATTAGTCATGGGATAGTGTCTCTGTCAGTTTTCTGGGGAACATATTTCATGGTCTAATCAGACTCACCATTAACAATCTTCTCTTGGTCAGAAACAGAGGTAATATAGTGTGATGAGAGAATGGTGGCTGGTGGCTAAACATAATTCCACAAGTCCACACATGTGGATTCTATTTTCAGTCCTTTGATTGATTGACTTTTGACTATGGGCAAGTCATTTCATCTTGCCATAACAGTTTAGTCATCAACAAAATGGTGCCTGTCTCTAAAATACATTGAAAAGATTCTGAAACATTTTAGAAATGCTGAAAGCAAGGCAAGAGAAAAAGTATTATCAGTCAACTCATACTTTAAACTCTAATGTGAAAAGCAATGGCCTCTGGGGCATCTAGATGGCCTGGTATATACAGCACTGGCCTTGGACTCAGGAGAACCTGAGTTCAAATGTGGCCTCAGATACTTAACACTTACTATCCAATTACCTCACCAAAAAAGAAAAAGAAAAATAATGACTTCTCACTTTGACTCATGACATCTATGTATATATTATCCTCTCACAAATTATGGTTATTATTTGGCAATTATATTCACATTTAATTAAATTTGTGATTCTTCCTACACAAAGTCTCTTTAACATATGAGGAATGTTTGGTTCTTTCCTTTCTCTGAATTCCTACATAGTTGTTATCATTTATATAATACAACATTTGATTAGACACAGCATATAGGAATAGAAAAAGCCTGGAGATAGAAGTTCTAGTTGTAACTATTTCAGAGTCAGCTTTGTGACTTCTGAGAAGTCCCTACTTCTCTAGGTATCCATTGCCTGGCATTTAAAATGAGGTGGCTAGATTAACTATACAATTTCTGTGGTCGTTCCAGCTCTAAAATTCTATTTCCAACCAGTTTCCTGTTTCCCCACTTGCACTTTTAGTTCCACAATGTCATCTCTCAATGTCTTATTTCTCTTATACAACTTCCCCACAACAGCTATCCAGACTGATAGGAACCTTTTTATCCAGAATTTTAGTGAGTTCTCTGAAGGTACTTGAGATGTATTTATTAAAGGTACTTATAATTAGTTTCTCTGTCAATGCTTAGTCATTCAAGCATTGACATGGAATACATTATATGATATTTTCTATATTTTGAAAGATTTCATTTTTCCTTTTAAAATAGTACCACTGCCAATCAATAATAGTTAACATTTATATCATGCTTTAAAGTTTATAAAGTATTTTAAAACTCACTTTATCTTCACTACAACCCTAAGAATGTAAGACTAGTGTTTTCTCCATTTTATAGATAAGAAAGTGAGGCATTCGATTATTTGTTCTGTTAATTGAGGGAAGGAAGATGAGCCAGAGTTTATACCAACTTGAAACTACTATTCTGGTTTAGAAATGAAGTGATCACCAATAGCTCTTCACCTCCCATCAAAGCAATTCAACCCAATTCAATAGCATTTATTTAGGTCCTATTATGTGCTGAACATTGGGCTTAAATGGTAATAGTCTCTACCCTCATGGTGCTTATATTCTAATGTAACAAGTAAGTAGACTTATTACCTAGAATCAGGAGGACCTAAATTTAAATCCAGCCTCAGGCACTACTAGCTGTGTGATCCTGGGCAGATCAAGTTTTTTGACTTTTGTCTGATTGACTTAGTTTCCTTATCTGCAAAATGGGAATAATAATAGTACCTACTTCCCAAGGTTGTTGTGAAAAATGAATTAAGTAATCATCATACAGCACTTAGCACCAGTGCCTGGCACATGGTGAGTGTTAAATATTAGCTGTCATTTATTATTATTAATATTATTTTATTATTATTATTACTTCCTCTTTACCCCTTCATTACTTCATGTATAATAAGAATCAGCTTGACATAGTGAATACAGAGCTGTCCTCAAATCCAGGAATATTTGACTTCAAGTCTTTTCTCTAACACATTGTATTGTATGATTGTATAATTGCATGATTCTGAGCAAGTTACTTAATGTCTTGGCACTTCAGGGAACTTTCTTATGGTTATAAGACCTAAGGCTCTTAGTGTAGGGCCCTGAGAGATTAGATAACTTGGGTAAGTACCTTTAGGAGCTTAAAATTGCACTCAGAATTTTGGTACACCCTGTGAAAGCTTCAGAGAAGATGCCAACCACATTGGCAAAGGGAGTTTCTACATTTATGAGCTCCCTATTCCTGTGTGATCATAGGTTAAGTTCCTACTCCACATAAATAGAGATAGATCGATAGATTGATCAATATCTACAAGTTTATATATAGATATAGATATGGTCCTTATTTTTATATATGTATATATACATATACATTATGTATGTGCATTTCATCATCCCAGCTAGATTATACACCATAACTTATTCAGCTATTCCCCAACTGATGGGCATTTTCCAATTCTTTGCTACCCTGAAAAGAGCTGCTACATTTTTGTACTTTTGGGTCCTTTTTACCTTCTTTATGATTTCCTTGGGATACAGCTCCTCAAAGGTAAGAACTGTTTCATCTTTTTCTTGATACCCCTAGAACCTAGCAGAATACCCAGTACATAGCTGGTATTTATGTAATTGAGAACAAGGAGATGTCCCAGGAAAAAAACTGGAAAGAAACGCATCATTTGCCATGATTTTTATATGGCTCAGCTTTGGGATACATGACTAGCTGCTATTCTTAATGCCTTGCTGTTTTACTACCCCCACTTTCGACCCATGTTCAAGTATTGTCATTTCTACCTTTGTAATGTCTCTTATAAATATCCTCATCTCTCCTCTGATGCTACAGGCCCTCATTCTGGTACAGGCCCTCATCAGCTCTTGTATAAGCTCTTGCAGTAGCCTGCTGGATGTTCTCCATGACTCAAGTCTCTCTCCACTCCAGTCCATCCATCACTCAGTTATCAAATTGACTTTTCTAAAACACAGAAATGACCATATTACACCCATTGTCATTAAGTATAGTCGAGTGACTCTTTATTACTTTCAGGATCAAATAGAAACTCCTCTATTTGACTTTCAAAGTCATATACAACCTGGCCTTTTTTTTACATTTCCTGTTTTCTTATACCTTACTCCTATCCAGGTACTGTGTTGATCCAGTGATACTGACCTTGTTGCCCTTTCTTGTGTCTGACACTGCATTTCACAATTCTGTGGATTGTTGCTGACTGTCTCTCAATCCTAGAATCTGATCCTCCAAATCATTCCCCAATAAGTGGTCAAAGGATATGAACAGACAATTTTCAGATGACAAAGTTAAAACCATCTATAGTCATATGAAAAAATGCTCTAAATTATTATTGATTACAGAAATACAAATTCAAACAACTCTGAGGTACCACTTCACACCTCTCAGATTGGCTAAGGTGACAGGAAAAGATAATGATAAATATTAGAGAGGATGTGAGAACAAAGAGCTATCAAACCGTGTATGCCCTTTGACTTGTGCCCTTTGAGCAGTGCCATTACTGGGTCTGTATCCCAAGGAAATCATAAAGAAGGTAAAAAGGACCCACAAGTGCAAAAATGTAGCAGCTTTTTTCAGGGTAGCAAAGAACTGGAAAATGCCCATCAATTGGGGAATAGCTGAATAAGTTGTGGTGTATAGAGATAATGAAATATTATTGTTCTGTAAAAAAAGATGAACAAGCTGATTTTAAAAAGGTCTGCAACATTTACACAAACTGATGCTGAGCAAAATAAGCAGAACCAGAAATACATTGTACACAATGACAGCAAGAATGTGTGATGATCAATTTTGAAAGACTTGATTCTTCTCAGTGGTTCAGTGATCCAAAGCAATCCCAATAGACTTTGAACAGAAAATATCATCTGCATCCAGAAAAAAGAATTATAAAAATTGAATGTAAATTAACACATGCTATGTTCACTTCTTTGTTCCTTTTGCTCTGATTTTTCTCTCCCAACATGATTCATACAGCAATGTGTATTAAAAAAAAAAAAAATTTATCCTGCCTCATCTCTACTTCTTTGTGACTTGTTTGGCAGCTTTAAATCTCACCTTGTGTAGGAATTTTTTCCCCGTCTTCTTTACTCTTAGTGAATTCCCTCTGAGATTGCTCCCAACTTATCCTGTTTGTATTAAACTATGAGTTCCTTGAGAATAGGGTTAGTTTTTTCATCTTTCTTCATATTCCCAGCCCTCAGAACAAATCCTTGCACCATAAGAGATCCTTAATGAGTGCTCATTGAATGACTAATAGGTTTTATAGTACTTGCTGTGCCTCAAATTATTTCCATTGACTATTCACTTAATCTGTTTTCATCAGTTTTCCCTTCTGTAGAACTTATAGGCCCCTATCTCTCATGAAGCATTTGAGAAATAATTTTATGTTAAGACAAAGAGCATGATGGAAAATGAAAAATTGCAGGGATTGAGGAGGGCAAAATAGATGACTTCAAAGAAAAGTTTTAGTTCTAAGATTCCTTGATTCCATGATATTTGGATACAATGACAATGTCTAAATTATATCTCATCTTCTAGGTAAAAAGTACTCCCAAAAAAGTATCAATTATATATCTTCTATTGATACTAACTTTTTAAAGATTTGTATTTGGTCCAGCACTTTCTATCACAAAAAAGCAATGCTTATTAATATTAATAGACTAAACAAAGCCTTGTCCAAAGGATATCCTCAGTTATTCTGATTATGACAAATGAGGCAACATCAAGTATTCAAAGTCTTTAAGGATGCATAAAATATTTAAGGTTCAGGAAGTTTTTTTGTAATCACGGGAGACTATGATGTAAAGAAGTCATGTTCCTAATATTTAAGTAAATTGAGGTTTAACAAAGTACTGAGGGCCCAGAAAGAAAATTGAAATCAAAGCTTCTTTACCTAAGAATCTAACAAAAGTTCTGGAACTTTTTGCTTAACTGGATATTTCCAGCTAGGTTCCATGGTATCTTCTTTCTTAGGAAGCTGTATGTGCAATTACAGTTTTCTAGGACAAATCTAACAAATTTCAGTGGTTATTGTTTTAATTAAGAATAACAACAATCTTCATCTCTGCCCTAAACTGCTAAAGACCATAATCATTGCTATTTTCTTCATTTTGTAAGGCTAGTTTTGCTAGTGAGGCAAAAATATAATTTTTGTTCATGTGGCACTTAATTGTGAACAGCAATGGCTAAAGGATTTTAAAGGTCAACAGGTCCAGATGTTTGGTCATTAGTCACCACCATCTAAACCACCTTCAATATAATAAATATGGATAAAATAAGGAAACACTTCAGCCGTCAACAAGATTAGTGTTTGGGACTAATAGGACCCTGATTCTGCTTTTTAACTTTGTTAACGTTTAACCCTTCCAGGGCAGAGGATTTCACTTGAAGTAAATCTCTTCTCCCACATTGCTCTTATTTTCTGAAGTTTATATACATTCATTAATGGCACTTCCATTCACCAAAGAAGGGCAGCCAAGCTTTTAAGTATTTTAATACTTCGCATCACACTTCATATCTTTTTTTTTTTTTTCAAAACAACATCTTGGAATGTTTAAGAAGGTGGCTTTGTTGGACAGTCAAGTAATTGTCTGATAAAGTAGCCCATGTCTGTAGCTGTGAAACAACACATTTGAAAGAATTTATTAAGCCAATTATTGACCTATTCTGTAGGCCTCTAAATAGTAGGAAAATTATTTCAAGAATTTTTTCTCTCTTTTTTCTTTGTTTTATTTTTGTTTTCCTGCTTGGTTTCTACATTGGCTGAAAATGAAACAACAAATAAAGAGATAGATTTCTAAAACTTGATGTTTCTAATCTGATAGGTTTCACAGTTAGGCTGTCTAACATTCCAACACAACTGATGGAAAAGTGAAATAATCAATCAGATAAGTGGGTGTATTGTTTAGCTAAAAGACACCAAATAACCAGTTTGATTCTTTTTAACAGAATTCAACAGTTGCCTTGTCATTATGTAAACCCAGGCCAAGTCTATTCTACAATATCTGTTGTTCCATATGTGCATAGAGGGAAGAGATTAGGTGGAGAGGACATAAATCCTTGTGTTTTAATTTTGGATATGCAAAAAAAAATCTTTTTCTATTTTAGAATATTAATTCTTTGTTAGTTTTAAAAGGTAATGATTCCTTAGTTGCTTCAGTAATTCAAAGGTTAAACCTGAAAGGATTAAAAATAAAAAAACCTTATAAATGTGTCACAAATCAACAGAAGTTAATTAGCATCTCTGCCTATTTACTGCCTTATTTAGGAACAGATTCTCATATTTTGAATTTTCAGAAGACTTAATAAATATCTCCTTGATTTTCATATCTTTATATCTCTCAGGTACAATATAATCTCTCTATTCCATACTAAAAGATTATTTTGATTGATAAAAGCCTATAAAATGGAGGATACCAAATTGCAGAAAACCCATTCTATGTTTATTTTTCTTCAGTTCAACATTATAGTTGAATAATACTATATTCAATCCCTCTGAGATTATTCCCAATTTATCTTGTTTGTATTAAACTATGAGCTCCTTGAGAACAGGGTCATTTTTTCCATCTTTCTTCATATCCCCAGTTTTTAGAACACTAATTTGGAGGCAAAGTATTAAGTTTGAGGCTCATATGTGTCACTTATTTTTACTGTACTCTATGGCCACAGATTATACCTGCACCTTGTACAAATTTAAGCATGGGAACACATCAGCACAATGACATCACTGATATGAGGAAAAAGAAGTTTAAAAAGTAAATTAAATATTGTGGGGATCTATAGAATCTGAACAGTAAGTAGGAACATCATAATATAAAAAGGTAGTATTTTGACCTTTTTCAGCTATTTTAAAGGCCCAACCTAGATAATACTAATTACAATCATTTATAGGAAAAAAAAAAAAAGGTCTCTGAGATATTTGTTATCAATGGTAATTTGGTGATTCTCTTTTTTTCTTTGTAGCATGTAGTTTCCTGTTTTCACAAAAAGTAGGGATCTCATTATGGGCTGTGTCTCATGGCACTGTGCCTTCAGATGAAAAGCAATAAATTAAGTCAGTCATCTGGATGTTGTCTACATGATGCTAAACATCCAAATACTCACAAACATCCAGATAATTAACCACATTTTTCACTTTCAATCCAGATGTTTTGGTGTTGTATAACAATCAGTTGTTGATCTCCTAAAACTCAGAAACCATATCCTATATTTTTTTCAGTTATTTCTCAAATGACATAAACAATGCTTGTGTATAATATATGCATGTTATATGCACATTTCATGCAGCATATCATATTACACATACACATATCCACATTTCAATTCAGATAAGGTTATCAGTGGTATTCATTTGCTATAGTTATAAATCTAAAAACAAGCTTTCCAAAGCCTGCATCTATCCTCATTTAATCTGGGAACATTGTCACAATTTATGTAATGTGCTGCTCTAAAGGTTAACAAGAAAACATCCAATTTCTTTTTTCAAATGTCAGCCAAACACTTTATAGATTTTTCCTCCGTCCCCTTCTGTAGCCCCCTTTAGTTAAATTAGTACAGCTGTCTGAAAGATCAGATTTAAAGCCTTCAAATGTTCTCTTGGTCTTAGAACAGATGCCTCAGGAGACTTGCCAGCTGAAAGGTAAGTTGGATTAGAGTAGCCTGTTTTCCAAGTACTTTGTATAAACAGAGCTGACAGGCACCAAAGTGAGGGCACAATTTGTCTATAAGAGGATCTATGGAACCTGAAGAGAGTACAAATTTTTACCCTCCAAGCATGAAATGGACTGACCAAGAAGCAATTCCAGACGTCACCAATGAACAAGAAAAAAAAAAAAAGATACTTTACAGGGTGGCAGGTTTCTAACTGATGTGATTGAAGCATATAGAATAGGGTAAAGGTGTGAGGTTGAAAGCAATTAATGCATCAGTCTAAGAAGGACATCAGCCTGGGCCCAGCTCCCCAGTGGGAATATTTAGCAAATACTAAATCTCAGCACATGAAGGCTGGGATCTGGTTTCAGTTCACCACAAAAGCATTAATATCAATGGAAGCCGTCCTCATTGGTCAAGTAATGACTAGACATTGTGAAATCTGAGGCAGATTAGTCTGCTTAGAGCATTTGAAGTAAGAGCAATACTGCACCTGTTTATTTTTACCAAGTGAGAGTTTGGCAATTTTTTATTCCTTTCCGAGGACAACTGAATCTTTACTGTCATTTTCACAGAGTTGGACAGCACAAGTCCAATGTGTGAGGTATTACTCTACAGTTGACACAAAGGTAAAGTCCATATTGGCATTAGGCCTAGATAAGCAAATACATTAAAAAATATGAATAAGGGTAGGGGGAAAGTTAAATTTCCATTGTTCTAGTTTGGGGACTATACTTTAAAAAAAGAGAGAGAGAGAAGAACAAGAAAAGGGGGAAAAAACTATATTTTTAACAGTTCTGAATTTTTGTACTTCTTTCTATTCAACAAACATTTGTTCAATTCCAGCTCTGTGTAATACACTGTTAAAAAAACACATTATACTCTCTATAATGTGTTTTTTTAACAGTGTATTACACAGAGCTGGAATTGAACAAATGTTTGTTGAATAGAAAGTTTGAGAATCCAATGAACTTCTACAGGAATAGTTCGAGTGTGGATTTTTACTCTCATTTCTGGTGTGTGTGTGTGTGTGTGTGTGGTTTGTTATATTTTGAGTTCTGAGATGTCTCCTTCCTTCCCTCCCAACTCCATACTAGAGAAGACCAACATTTGAGAAGGATATAGGAAACCTATTTTGGTATATCTGTTCTTTCTTTAGAGGTAGATAGCATCTCCTACCATACTAGGTCCTTTGTGGTTGATTTAAATATTCATATTATTTAGAATAGCTTAGTCATTCATTTACTCCTCAAAGAATATCACTGTTGCTGTGTACAGGATTCCCTTGGTTCTATTCATTTTACTTTTCATTACTTCATGCAAATCTTTCCTTGTTTTTTTTTTCCCTAAAAATCAATCTGCTTATTGTTTCTTATAGCACAGTAGTATTTCAGTGTATTTTTTTTTTTAATTTTTAGTTTTTCATACAGCTTACAAATATTTGGATAATTAGGAACTCTATCTTGACCATCATTTTATTTTCCTTTTAAATTACACCATTAGAACTACAGATTTTTGTACTAGCCACTTCTTCAAAAAGGATCATTTTATTTGAGTTAATACAAATATGATAATATTAGATGTATCATTCAAATGAAAGGAGTTTTGGGAGCTTCTGCCCTTCATCATAGGACTTTCCATTCTTAAGTTATTCTATGCCTCATTCAAAGAGATAACAAATCTAAGGAGCTGGCCAAAGAAGCCCAATACACTTATCCATGAATTTTAGTTTGTTTTTATCCTTCATGGAATAACTATGATAAAACAAATTGGAAATATATTTGTATACCATCACAATCATGCCTCATACCTACATTAAAAGCTTAACCAATATGGAAAATTAATAAAAACATTAAAAATCATTGACTTTCACATCCTTGGGCTAAAATGAATGTCTGTAAACTTCAGAGAATGAATTATTTTTATCATATTCATTAAATATGCTAAATCATTATGTCTTTGTTAGGTTAAAATGGTAGGTATGAATTTTACTATATTTTTATGGTCCTTAAGGATTACTTACTTCTTGGAGAAATGGAGACATGATCTTCAAAATTTATTAGTCAAGTGACCTGAATCAATTAACAACTTATCTAAACTGCAGTATCTTTTTTTTTAAAGAAAGATATAGAGAGGTAGCCTTAAAATCACTAATATTGAGTGTCTGAGCACAGAACAATATCTTCAAATAAGTAATTTTCTAAAGTAATTTAGCCATGGGCCACATCTGTGCTTGAAATATGTCCAAAGAACATAAAAATGTTTGCCTAGAGTTATGGAAACATGGGATAACTTTAGGATAAAGGAAGTTAATAAAATTTGGGGATAAGATAAAATTGTATCTTTCTTCACTGGAAGAAAAATGCATATATGATATATATAATGATACCAAAAAAATAGCTTTATATTTAATACTTTAGGGAGAACTATCACTAGAATGACAATTTTCTTAGAGAATTCTTATTTGTGTACCATGAAATAAATACCCCTCCCAGGATACTATGCAATTATAATTGCTTTCTTCTATTAGAAAATTAGTTCTCTGAGGGGCAACTAGATGGCACTGTGGATAGTGTACCACCTCTGAAGTTAGGAGGATCTGAATTCAAATTTGTTCTCAGACAGTTAACACGTCCTAGCTCTGTGACCCTGGGCAAGTCATTAACCCCAATTGCCTCAGTGAAAGGAAGGAAGGAAGGAAGGAAGGAAGGAAGGAAGGAAGGAAGGAAGGAAGGAAGGAAGGAAGGAAGGAAGGAAGAGAGGAAGGGAGAGAGGAAGGGAGAGAGGGAGAGAGGGAGGGAGGGAGGAAGAGAGGGAGGGAAAGAAGGAGGGAAAGAAGGAGGAAAGGAAGGAGTAGTTCAGTAGGCATAATATTTGAGTGTGTAGAAAAAGAGTTTGAAAAATAATAATTGATTTACTATTAATTTATTATTTGTTTGTATTAGTTAATTTACTATAGGTAAGTTTTACAGATAGGGATTAAAAATTATATTTCTCCTGAATCATCTTAGTACTTAGCCACTTATTGATAGTTTTGTGATTTTTTTTTTTCCAATCAGGAACTAAACAGTACTCAGGATAGGACAATTTACCAGATAATTTCCCAATGACCTGAAAGATATTTTTAAAAGTCAACTGAAGAATCATCTTTTTTTTTTTATCTGAAAAGATCCAGATAAGTTGAAGAGTATTTGAGTGACTTTAAAGAAAAATTCATTTACTGAATATATTATAATATTATAAAAAGCATTTGAAAAAATGAAAAAAATGGAAAGTGGGAAAATGAAGAACTATGAAAATACTATTAAATGAATGGGCTCCAACATTTGACTTTTAAAAACAGATCGGTAAGTGATTGCCTTCTTATTTTGTATTCTGGGGAAAAAAAGAAAACAAATTAAATAGAATTTTAAAACCTGTCAAAATGGAGGAAATAACAATTTATGTGAGAAACTAGCTGGTAGTTCCATGTGCTTACAACAATTTATTCACCAAAATCTCTTTTCCATTAAAACCATAAAACTCCTTTGTTGCCATATGTAATTATCTGAAAGAAGAAAATGATTTAACAGATTGAAAGAAAACACAAAATTGTATTCAAAATTATTTGCCAACTTGAACATTTCTAGTGTAGTAATGTAGTCCCAGTCCAATTTAGGAAGATAAGAAAAAACACTCTACTACTGAAGATTTTGTTACTCATTTTTTACTACCTTATGGCTTCCTTTAACTTTCTCACTTAACTAAAATAAATAAATAAATTAAGAAATTATACAATATATAATTCTTGTTGTCTACATAGCAAGGTCTTTATCCAACACACAGTCCATAGCACTTTTGTTTTCTTTCTACTTTGTAAATGAAGGATATACCTCTGAGCTTAAAATTCAGTCTGGGAAATTAAAATAAAGCTAACTTCATATATAATGTATGTGTATGTGTGTGTCTATATATACATATGCAGTTTTTTTAATTCAATAAACTTCTTGAATGAGGATCAAATTCAAGCTCCAGTAATTGTTAAGAAATCAATGAGATAATACGTATAAATCATTTTGCAAATCTTTAAACTATATGCTATAACCATTAAAACTAATGAACTTGATCAAATTAGTAAAACAAAGAGAAAACTGAATCAACATGTCTCATTATGAAAAACTAATACCATTTATTTAGATAATACTTATTTCGAAATGTATAATAATCCAGTCAGTGCTAAGGTGAAACTTAATTTCTTGCTGTCTATAAAAGTGTACATATTTTGCATAACAGTTTAATAATTTTAAAATTTCAAGGATGTTGACACTATTTAAGGGAATAAATTGTTCCCTAGTTTTTTCCCTTTTGTTCTTTTTTCCTCTAAAAACAAAAAAAACAATCTTACTTTTGAGGAGATCAGTGATTTAATTCATGTTAAAATCCCTCTGCCAATATAGATTCTAAATTTTATGTACCTTAATAAATAATCTGAGGTTGCCTTAACCAGGATAGAAAAATCTCTGGTATCCTATACCTGATAATGACTCTCTCCCAAAGTAGCTAGTCTGGTCCCCATGCCACAGACTTTCAATCTGTTATTAAGCCTGGATATTCCTTTCTAGTATAGCCACCAAGGTCCAGAACAATCTAAAAGGAATCTGGAATCATCTAAATACTTTAAGTACTTTATTGATGCTACTTGGCTCCAGTGCAATGCTACAAGAAATAAACTTGCCCTGCATGC
Source organism: Sarcophilus harrisii (assembly GCF_902635505.1). Lineage (NCBI taxonomy): Eukaryota > Metazoa > Chordata > Mammalia > Dasyuromorphia > Dasyuridae > Sarcophilus > Sarcophilus harrisii. The sequence continues at coordinate 140,674,250 of NC_045430.1, read as the reverse complement.
ATAGCTTGAACTCGACTTCCACTCTGGATATATCTGAATTACTTATAAATATGACTTCCATCCTATTCTTCTGCAATGTCTATAGTTATCCTTTTAAAGTAAATGCTTTTCCCATTTTTACAGAAGAGAAAATGGAGGCACAGAGAGGTTTAGTGACTTGCCTGGAGTCGCAAAGCTAGACAGTATCTGAGACAGAATTTGAATTCAGATCTTCCTGATTCTAAGTTTTATACTCTATTTACTGAAATACCTACTTGCTCTTCAAGCAGTTAGCTGCCTTACCTTTGTTATACGGGACTCATATTAGGCCTTAAATAATCCATACTCAGGATCCTGTTTACCATTTGTAATCTTCTTCCCTGGTAGTCATTCATCTTCTTCAATCAGAAAACATCAATGTCCTTATCTCTTATTCTTTTTGGTAAAGATTTATTGATGCTGTTTGCTCATGCATCATAATCGTTTACCCTTAAAACACTCTCACTATTGAACTCACTCTTTTTAAAAGTCAACTAACATTTCTTGACCTGCTTACTATTTGCCAGGCATTATGCCTTGTTATAGCAAAAAGCAACATCCAAGCAAAACCAACAGACATAATGAACATTATATATTAATACCATCTATTAATGAAAGCAAACCAGCATACTCCATACACCATTTCAAAGCTTCTGCCTCATTTTCACAATAGCATGACATCATAAAATTAGAGCTGAAAGGGAACTTAAAGCCATCCTAGCCCAAACTCTTACTTTGCAAATGAGGAAAGAAGTGAGATTTGAGTCCAAGTTCCCAGACTGACTGTTTTTACTATGACATGTTCCTAGTTCCCATCTGAAATCTTTCTAGCCTTGTAGGACTTAACATATCTTGTGATCTAATGTCATAGATTACAAGAACTCTCCCTCTATATTATAATGAAGTAATAAAGTAGAATGTCTGTGAAGTCTCTATACAAAATAGTTTCCTAATTAAGCAATGAGTAAACTTTTCATTAAAGAAAATAGGTTTTTGGACTTATGCTTCTTCTTTTAGCCATTGATTAGAATAATGTGAATTGTTTGAAAATATACATGGGAGCCATATTTTAAAAGGCTCAAATTTTATTTTTTTTCAGTAAAATTTAATTTATTATTATTTTTTTCATAATTACTTTTTATTGACAGAACCCATGCCTGGGTAATTTTTTACAACATTATCCCTTGCACTCACTTCTGTTCCAACTTTTCCCCTCCCTTTCCTCATCCCTCCCCCAGATGGCAAGCAGTCTTATATATGTTAAATATGTCACAGTATATCCTAGATACAATATATGTGTGCAGAACCGAACAGTTCTCTTGTTGCACAGAAAGAATTGGATTCAGAAGGTAAAAATAATCCGGGAAGAAAAACAAAAATGCAAACAGTTATATTCATTTCCCAATGTTCTTTCTTTGGGTGTAGCTGCTTCTGTCTATCACTGATCAATTGAAACTGAATTAGATCTCTTTGTCAAAGAAATCCACTTCCTTCAGAATACATCCTCATACAGTATCATTGAAGTATATAATGATCTCCTGGTTCTGCTCATTCACTTAGCATCAGTTCATGTAAGTCTCTCCAAGCCTCTTATACCCCAAAGAGATACTAAAGAAGGGAAAGGAACCTGTATGGGCCAAAATGTTTGGCAACCCTGTTTGTAGTGGCTAGAAACTGGAAAATTATTGAATGCCCATCAATTGGAGAATGGTTGGGTAAATTGTGGTATATGAATGTTATGGAATATTATTGCTCTGTAAGAAATGACCAGCAGAATGACTACAGAAAGGCTCAAGTTTTAAACAAGTTAGAGCACCTTATTTTGTCCTAGAGGCAGGAGTTTCATTGAACAGTCTTAATCAGGAGAATACCTTAGACAAAACCATTTTCTAGAAAGATTATTTTGTCAACTGTGTGATAAATGTTTTAGAGGAAGGAGAGAGTGAATCCATGAAGACCAATTACTGGAATAGCCCATGGGAAAGGAGATTGGTTGGTGGTTATATGAGTGGAAAGAAGGGGATGATCTGATATATGTGTTGTGTGGATAGAATCTATAAGATCTAGCAACTTTATATTTAGGAGAAGGGAGAATCAGGGTTTCTGTTGGTTTAGAAATTAAATGTAGATAACAAGAAGAATGCTTTTAACTGATATGGAATTTAGAAGGAAGCAAGCTTAGGTTTGCACATGAGTTTGTACATATTGATTTTGAAAAGTCAGCCCATACATCTAAATAGAGATGGTCAACAGGCAGTTAATTACAGACAACTTAGAACTCAAAACATGAATCTGAACTAAATATACAGTTTTAGAAGCTATCTGTTTAGAAATGATAAATAAAATTAAAGCAATTTATCAGGTTGCCAAATTAGAGGGTAAAGAGAGAGAATTTTTTTTAAATGGTCAAAGACAAAACTTAGAGGAGGGAAGTATAGCCCTTTGAGGGAAAATTATGAACCATGATCAATCAAAGGAGACTGTATAATGGTAAAATGTCCAGGAAGAAAATATGAAAAGAAAGAAGTCATAAAAATCAAAGGAGGTGAGATTTTCTGAAAGAAAGAGATGGACAGAAGTAATGAAGATTAAGAAGGATAAGTTCTGAGAAAAAACTTACCTTTACTAATGAAGAAATTGTTAACATTGATGAAAGTGATTTAATCAAGTCTTGGGATCAGAAGAATAATTGCAAGGAGCTGAGAAGTAAATGGGAGGGGAAGAAGTATCAGAAACAAGGATAAAATGTTGTTTTCTAAGAGTTTGGTGGGTAATAAGAAAACTTACTGCCTGGGACATCCATCTATCTTCCTCCTCTTGACTGCTCAAATGGTTTGTCATATGGAAGTCTATAATGCTATTCCTTCCAATAACATGGAAACCATCAAATTTTACCAGATATGTAGCCTATTCTTTATCCTCTCATGTACCTTAGTTCTTCCACTTCAATACTTTTTTCACATCTACACTTGATCTGACTATACATTCCTTCTGTCCCATTCTCAACCCTTTGGTGAACCAGCTCAACTCTACACTGAATTCTAATCTTAAATTACTCGTTTCCTTGTTCTATTATCAATCACACCTTGCCAGATTTCAACTTTGGACTACTTCCAACATCTGCCGCTTTATTCCTACTTTGTGCTACTGAACAGAGCTGGAAGAAGTCATGGAACCATGATGACTGATTCACTATGAATGTATGTTATCTCAACTGGGCTTTCTCTGTAGCAAAGGAATCTGTCAACAATCTAATCAATTCTCTTTTTCACTCACTATCCCAGCTGTTCCAAATCTTCCCATCTCTCCTCAAACTTCCCTATGACCTCCTTTCAGTCCCTGACATGACCCTCTCAGCCAAGGATTTCACTTCATATAACATGCTCTTTTCCAAGAAATGCCCTTTCTCCTCGTCTGACATCTTCTTGATATCATCTTTTCTTTTACTCTCATTTCTAAAGAATGAGTCCCCCAAGAGATTTCATCTCCTGTCTTCAACAGATTGCCTTGACTATCCTCCCTTCTTTTTCTCTAATTTTCCATCTCTCCCTGTCTTTTAACTTCTCTACTATCCAAACACATATCCATGTTTCCCTTCATCCTTAAAAAGAACTACTATCTCTTCCATATACGATAATATATACCCTCCCTTTCTCAGAGAAACTCTTGAAAGCTATTTACATTCAATGTTTCCATTTCCTTTCCTCTAATTTTCTTCTAAATTCTTTGCCATCTGTCTTACTCTATCTTAAGTCAACTGAAAAATATTCCATCCAAATTCAACATTGATTTTTTAATCACTAAAACTAATAGCCTTTATGTAGATCTCTTTGGGTCATTGCATATTATTCACTTTTTCTTCAAGATTACTGTCATTCTCTTTGAGTTTTTGTGACACTATTGATTCTGATGAAACTGTCTTGATTCTTTTGCCTATCTCCTTTTTCTCATCTTGGTAATTCATCCTCTATATTCCTACCCCTGTTAGTATCCCCCTAAGACTCTGTCCTGTACTCTCTCCTCTTTTTTTTTTTAAATCTAAGACTCTTATTCAGTCATTTCATTAGATCTCATGAGTTTAATTATCATGTCTTTGCAAATGACTATATGATCTATACATTCAGCCCTAGTCCTGAGTTCTAGTCTCATATTTCCTCTTCCTCTTGAACATTTTGTTTTGGATGCCTCAAAATCAACATGTTAAAAACATCTCATGATCTTTTTTACAACCCCCTCTTCTAGATTTCCTTTTTTAAAAAAAATATTTCTAGTTATACATTTTCATTCTTTTTTTTTAAATACATTTTCTTATAAATCATATTGGAAGAGAAAAATAACAAAAGGGAAAAATCATGAGAGAAAAAAAAAAGACAGAAGAAAGAAAAACATAACATGTATTGATTTACATTCAGTATCTATAGTTCTCTCTCTCTGGATGCAAATGGTGTTTTCCATCCAATGTTTATTGGGTTTGCCTTGAATCACTGAACCACTAAGAAGAACCAAGTATTTCATAGTTGATCACTGCACATTCTTTCTGTTATTGTGTATAATGTATTCCTGGTTCTGCTTGTTTCACTGAGTAGGAGTTTATGTAAACCTCTCCAGGCCTTTCTAAAATCAGCTTGTTCATATTTTTTTATAGAATAATAATATCCCATTATTTCTACATATTATAGCATATTCAATTATCCCTCAATTGATGGGTGTTGATCTTATAATTCTTTGCTACCACAAAAAGAGCTGCTACAAACATTTTTGCACACATAGGTCCTTTTCCCTCTTTTGTGACTTTTTTGGATTACAGACCTAGTAGTGGAATTGCTTCATCAAGTTTAATACCCCTTTGGGCATAGTTTCAAATTTCTCTCCAGAATGGTTGGATCATTTCACATCTCCACCAGAAATGCAATGTATTAGTGTTTCAGTCTTCCCACATGCCCTTCAACCTTTATCATTTTCTTTTCTTGTCATCTTAGCCAATCTGAGAGGTGTGAAGTGGCACCTCAGAATTATTTTAATTTTCATTTCTCTAATCAATAGTGATTTAGAACATTTTTTATTCGATTATAAATTGCTTTAATTTCATCTTCTGAATATTAGATTTCCTTTTGACTATTTAGGGCCCTACCATCCTTCTAAGGTCAAAATGTTTGTATAATCTGCATTCCTTATACTCATTCACTCCACATATCCCAGTCAATAGTTAAATCTTATTTTTTCTTTCTCTACAATATGTGTTACATATGTTCCCTTTTCTCTGGTCATACAAAGATCACTCTAGTCCAGGTGTTTTATCACCTAGAATATTGCAACTATCTCCCAATTGTTCTGTGTCAGAGTTCTTCCTAATCCAATCCATTATCCATACAGTCACCAAAATGATTTTGCTAAAGTTCATATTTCATCATGTCAGTTTTCTTCCCCTCTCCACTTTTCTCCCATGTTCAAAAAAACAAACAAACAAAACTCTCCTGACTTCCTACGTCCTCTGCTATCAAATATAAACTTTTAACGTCTCTTGTGATTAGTCCCCTTTCTATCTTGGAGTCTTCATATAAAATATTTCCTTCTACCAACCCTGTAATCCAACCATTTTGTCCTGATTAACATTTCTTACCTGGGCTACTGTCTTTTTTGTCTCTGCCTTTCTCAATTCCATACCTTATTCTTTGGACTTTTCCACCTTTTTATCAGTAGCATTCTCAACATGAAAATTTATCCACACTGCAGTCCCCTTTACTGATTGGTGAGTTCTTAGTTTAGATAGCCGTTTCATGAGTTCTCCAAGCCATGCATTCTCAGTATAGATTTGGATCCATTCCCTGGACTTCTTCACCTTCTCATTAGCAGAATTGCCCCTGTTCCCCATTTTCTAGTTCTTTATGTTTTATTTTCTCCTTTTAGAATGTAAAGTCCTTGAGGACAGAGACCTTATTTTATGCTATTATTTGTATCCTTGACACAGCACAGTGCAAGTGTAAGTGCTTAATAAATGCTCTACCATTCATCCCTCTATCTGTCTATCTATCCCTTTATCTATCTAATAATCCCTGACGATCTTCAAATTCAATTCATTTGCTGCCTTCTGAAGGAGAGTTTTTCTGCTGTCCACCTGATCTCATCATAGTATCTTCCCTTCTAAGGTTATCTCTAATGTATTCTATGTATCTAATTATGTAAACTTGATTTACCCATTAGAGTATAAACTCATTAATCTATATAAACTTGAGATTTACTTTTTCTTTGAAGTCTCCCATGCTTAGCAAAATGAGGAAGGAGGGAGGGAACAAATCTGTATTAAGTGCCATAAACATTTTATAGATATATCATTTGATCATCACAATCCTTCTAATTGGATTAGGATTAGATTCTTGATATCAAGGTGGGTAATATTTTAATCTCCAGTTCCACTATGAAAAAATTGAGGCAAATCAAGATTAAGTGACTTGCCCAAGATCACATAGCAATTTAGTGTTTTAGGAATTTCAGATTTCTTGAATTTAGGCTCAGCAGTCTATCCACTGGGCCAACCAGAGTCTTGTTGTTAATATTTGGCTGTTTCAGTCCTGTTCAACTCTTTGTGACCCTATTTGGAGTTTCCTTGACAAAGATACTGGAGTGATTTGACGTTTTCTTCTCTAGCTCATTTCACAGATGAGGAAACTGAAATAAACAGGGTTAAGTGATTTGCCTAGAGTCATACAGCTAGTAAATATCTGAGGTCAAATGAATGACTCTAGGCCAGATACTCAATCCACTGTATCTTAATACATCTTGACTTATTGATTTTATATTTGAAGATATGAAATCTCCAACAAGTAAAGTTCACATGGTGGCAAAAAAAAATGTTTAAAGCCCATCATCCTCTGGTTCTTAAACTATGCCTCCAACCTTTTTGTTAAAAAGTGTTTGAGTCATTAACGTCATAACAACTAATGTCAGTGAATCACAAAACTTAGGAGCTAGAAATGCCCTTGAAGTTTTTGAACTTTCATATTTACATTGTAGATTATCCATCATGTGAACTTCTAATTTTTTAGATTGTGAAAACTGAATTGGAAAGTGGAAGAAAAGTAGGAAGAGGAAAGGTTATAAAGAACTTTGAAAGTCAAATGGGCTTTTTTTTAATCCTCCCAATAATAGGGAGCCACTGGAATTAATTCATTGATTTAATAATCATTCGTTTGAATGAATGCATTATAAAAGTTTCTTTCTCTTATTGGGTAGGCCTTGACTTTATACATAATTCAGAAACAAATTCATACATATAAATGTATGTATATGTGCATATATATATATATATACATATACATGCATATATTTATCCATTTTTCTTAGTAATCTATATTCTCTTTTCAATTGTTTGAATAATTTTTGGTGATTAAGATTGATTTCATTCTCTATATTTCACACTGCTACCCATTCCTTGATCTCCATATTGTCATTGTCCACCTTTATGTTTTCATATAATCCCCATTCCTCCATATTTGGAATATACATACATGCATACAAATATATATATCTTTTATTTGAATCCTTCTTATCCTTCAAGACTCAGTGCTGCACATAGGTGTCCCTTTCTCTAAATTGATTTCCCTAATCTCTACCCATTCCTAACACACAATCAATGGTACTACTTTCCTCTTTAAATACTCTGTAAGTACTTTGGATTAGTCCTTGTATTGTACATATTTGCGTATATGGTATATCACCCTTAGTAGAGTGTGAGCCATTTCATATTAAGGGCTGTATTGTTCTTTACCTTTTTTGTCTCTAGTTCCATACATGGTAGCATGAACATAATAGGTACATTATAAATTTTTGTTGAAATAAGTGCACATAACCCCAGTGAACAAAGAACAGAATATAAGCTATTAAATGAACACAACAACAAAAAACAGATGTAAAGGGAAAACTGAATATGTGTCTTCTATGAACCAGGAAAAACATCACAAAAGCAAGGTATTAAAAATAGCAATATGACATTTAATTCAAAAAGTATTCATCAAATATCCATTATGGAAAAGATACTGTGTTAAGTACGAGGCATTCACAAACAAAAAGGAAATGCTGCCTGCCCTCAGAAAACTTATATTCTAAAGGGGGCAGATAAATAGGCATAGAGTGATAATCAGATAAACAGATAAATAGGTATAGAATGAGACAGAAAAAAGAGAGATCAAATGCTCTAGAAAAATCTGAATAGTGGAAAAACATTTTCAACTGACAGTCAAGAAAGTCTATACAAAGGTGTCTATTTGGGGGTCATTATATGAATGATACCACTGACTCTGAAGATTTTCTATTATTCTAATTCTGCAATTAAAAGAAAAGAAAAGGGAAATATTTTTAGGGTGGACTTAAAGTTTTCTATTTCAGTGTCTTACACAGAAATTTGGTAGACTTTAAAGAGAGAGATTTCAATCTTTCATTGCATTACACTATGCTAATAATCAAAGCATACTGAATGATAAGAACTTTATAGAAAATATGTAGCCTAATAAATTCATGGAGATTATAAAGACATAATCCTATTTAATAATGTATTCTAAGCTTGTGTCAAAAGAAAACCACTGAATTGATTTTAGGAATGGCTTTTTCTTTATTAATTCTACAATTAATCAAATCAGTAATGATATAATCATTCAGTAGCTAACTAATATAGTCAGAAATCTAATATATAATGATACTCATAAAAGTTAGATATAGATCTTAGAGATCAACTGAACCAAACAACCCCCACCTCATTTTTAAACTACTGAGACAAAGAAATAGTTGCTAACCAAGATCACAAGACTAGATAATGAGATGGCAAGTCACAGAACCAGACCTCCTGACTTCTATCTAGCCTGATATCTTTTACTAAAAGTCTCACAAACATCTTTTTTTAGGAACATTTGACTGTCCATTTTTCAATATGGCTTAGTTTTTTTGTTTCTTTAGTTTTCATTTAAAAAATAGTCAGTGCTGGGTGACTAGATGAGTGATTTCAAATACAACTATACTATTCTGAAAAACTTTTGTGTCTGAATAGATTAAAATCAATTACAACATTAATTTAATTTTAGAAAACTTCTTTTATTAAGCAACTATTGGCTGAAGAGAATTGATTGTTATATTTTCAATGTGAGCATTTATATCTTGGAAATCAACAAACTACAAATCGAATCAATTTACTCTTTTGTAATTAATTAATTTTTGTCTGGGCTTAGAAAAGAGATGGAGAAAAATGTGAATCATGTGAATTATACTTTAAAGTATGAACTAGGTAATTTTTTTTTCCTCTGGAAAGCTAGTTGTTAAATAGTTATCAGCATACCACTGAGCAAAGGCTTAGCTAGTAAAATGGAGATAGAAAAAAATCATTTGTTTGTTTTTTTTTTAATATTTTTTTTTACATTTTAACACTCAAACATACGACCAAAATGAAATTCTGCTCCCCACATCTGCATCTACAAGTTAGTCCCATCAAAAAAAAATGCTTATTGCCATATCACAATTTAATTGTAGCCAGATTTAATATTTTTAAACAAAACTTATTCTTATCTTTAATGGTTTGGGGATGGGTTGTTTATTTTTTCTGGAAATGGTTATAATAAATAAAAGGAAAGCCAAAGTTGTTAAAGATTATATGAAATGAATATGTGTTCTTAATTTCTTTTATCTTTGTGTCCTAAAGAACATGAAATGTTCCAGCACTCATGTTCACTGGAGTAAAGAATATTAAAATTCATATGCAAAGAAACTTTAAATCTATGCTACTCTAGTTGTATCTATATAAGTGCAACAGAATCAGATAAAACAAAAAATATCCACTGGGCTATCCTGGCATGGATTGTTTTTACAGCTGTCCTGTTACAGTAGATAAATTATAGAAACAGAGAGACAAATATTTGGTCCTAGTTTGATGCTTTATATCTGAGCCTCCATTTCACACATACACACACACACACACACCATACATATATATGTAGGCATGTGACTCCCAAAATGATTATACAAAATTATGTTGTTTATAATAATGTAATTATGGTATGTTGATATCACAAATTGTCATATTAGCGTCACATAATAAATTACATATATAGAAATAGGCATTGTCCCTATAATTTCATGGCATAGAGAACTCCCAGGTGAGAAAGTCCCTCCTGTTAATTAGACTTTTTCTTTGCCTAGAATAATTAGAAATAAAGTGAGTTCTCTAAGTTCACAAAGTCATTAGTCTCGGAAGTGGACCTTGGATACATATCTTCCTGATTTTGAATCCAGCTTTCTATCTACTATACCAAACTGACTATGCATATTACATATATGCATACACACACACACACACACACACACAACCCCTCAGCACCTCAGGTTTTCATTATTGCAGTAGCTCACTGGCAGGTCTGTGTACTTCAAGCTTCTCCCTATTCTAATCCATCCTCCATTCAGCTACTAATATGATTTTCCTAAAGTGCAAGTATCTTGTCAACAACACCCCCTCCCTGCCTCAGTAAACTCCAAAGGCTTCCTATTGCCTCCAGGAACAAATACAAAATGCATTTTTTTTGTTTCCTCTCAAAGCCTTTCATAATTTAGCTCCTTTCTACCTTTCTATTCTGCTTACACTTTACTCCCTGACACATACTCTTTGATCTAGTGACACTGCCTTCCTGATTGTCCCACAAACAGGACACTCTATCTCTCAGCTCTAGGCGTTTTCTCTGGCTGCTCCCCTTGCTGGTAAGACTCCTTTCCTCTGTTCCGATTACTGACCTCCCTTTCATCCTTTCCACTGCTCCCCTTGCTGGTAAGACTCCTCTCCTCTGTTCTGATTACTGACCTCCCTTTCATCCTTTCCATTCCACTCTTCATGATCCCATTTAGAGTTTTTTTGGCAAACATACTGGAGTGGCTTGCCATTTCCTTCTCCAACTCATTTTACATTTTGAACTGAGGCAAACAGGGTTAAATGACTTATCCAGCTCCACAGCTAGTAAGTGTCTAAGCCCAGATTTGAACCAAAAGATACAACTCTTCTTGACTTCAGGCTGGGCACTTTATTCAGAGCACCATTTAGCTGTCCTCTGACTTTCTTTCAAGTCTTGACTAAAAGTCCCAATTTCAACAGGAAGTTTCTCCCAACTCCTCTTGATTCCACTGCCTTTCTTCTATTAATTATTTCCTATTTGTCCTAAGTACATCTTGTTTGCACATATTTGTTTCCTTGTTATCGCCCCAGATAGAATAGACTGTAAGCTCCCTAAGAACAAGAAAGTCTTTTGTCTCTTTTTGTGCCCCCAGTTATTGGCACAGTGCCTGACCCATTGTTGGTACTTAATAAATGTTTACTGATTGACATGGGAATGCACATGGCTGGAAGTACTAAATTAAAATACATATGATAACAGCTGAAATTAGATTCAGAAATTTCTCTCATATGACCTATCTTTCTGTTTATCCTGCTATTCCCTGTTATTTACCCCCTTAGGAAATTGAGCTCCTTGAGAGCAGGAACTAACTGTCTCATATTTTTTTTAGGTGTTCTTCTAGTTCTAGCATAATGCTTGGCATATGTAAGCACTTAATAAATGATATTCCTTTCACTTATTCATTCATTAAAGGAGTTTATTCTAATGAGAGAAACATTACATTTTGAGGAATGGTGCCTGGGTGGGATGAATGTTTTGGTACCAGAAGTCATAAAGTTAGTGAGTGATGTCACAAGGCCATTGATTGACAAGCTCTTTCTAGTGATCTTGTCAGCATTGAATTAATCAATTGAACTTGTACTTGCAGGTTGAGCCGCCAAAGGGGAGGCAGCTCTGTGGATGGCTATCTTGTGAACTATGGCTTGTAATTTCAGAAATGGGTTCTTCTTGAAGTAAGAGGCACTCTCTCTTTTCTCTATGTATTCTTAACTTCAGAAACAGTCAAGTTTCTGATCTCTGTCTACTGACTTATCTAGGCAGCTATGTGGTAGAGTAGGATAGAATGCCAGGCTTGGAGTCCAAAAGATTCATCATCTTGAGTCCAAATATGGCCACAGATGCTTACTAGCTGTTTGACCCTGGGCAAGTCATTTAATTCTTTCTCAGTTTCCTCATCTGCAAAATGAGTGGAGAACCATACCAGTGTCTGCCAAGAAAACCCTAGCTCTTTCTTAAGCTTCATAAATTTTAGAACTAAAAGCATAATGCGGTATAGAGAAAGAATTGGAATTGGATTTAGAGAAACTGAATTTGAAATCTGTTACTCAAGCAAATGTAGGCCCTCAAGCAAATGATTCAACTTTCTATTCTTTACTTTTTGCATCAAAATGGAAGAATGTTGGGCACATAGTAAGCACTCAACAAATACTTTTCCATTCATTCAATTTATAATTGGGGTAGCGACAGTTGTATAGGAGAAGTCTCAACTCAGAAAGGTATTGTTACCCATTCATTTCTTGGACTTTTTTTCCCTCTTTTTTCTACTTTTCTTCTTATGTCTTCTTCCTTGGTGAGGTTTATTTGCTAATTGTGCTAATTGTTCTTTCAGACTATATTTTCTGTTTTATTTGAATAAAGTGAAGTTAGTCTCTTCTGAAGAGCATCTCTCTAAAACATCACTCTTAGAAAATTATCTCAGAAGCACCTCAATACCAGGAATTGTGAATTAAATGATATGCAAAACAAATGTATGAAAAAGCCCAAACATTATTTGTTAGAAGATTAGACAAAAGTCTTAAGACTCTAATTTGGATTGTGGAAGTTTGTTTTCCTCCCACTGAAACAAAGATGATAACTAAAAGGAGATATAATAAATGTTTACACTTTAGTTTATCCTCTTTCTTTCTTCATTAACTTACTGTGGGTATTGCTCTTTCAAGAGGCCAAAGTTCAGGGCTCTGTTTTTTAATTGCAGCTCACTCTTCTCTCCATCCAGGAGCATCAACTTTATCATTACTTGCAAGATTTATAGCTCTCCCTTCCTTCATCAGCTTGCTAATAGGCAGTTGTTGAATTCCCCTGAGTGTAGCCTAGGAAATATGAGCATGGTGTAATTGCTACAGCTGGAATCACATTCCACTTCAGAAGCTTCTTAACGGCATTCTCAGATGTGTGAATAATCCATTAGTGACCCAAGGGGATTACTCCCTGGCACCAATTTTACCTTTATGAGGAGGCCTGGGATGATGATACTTTCCCCTTCTCCAATTCAAGGGTGAGGAGAAACAAGGGGACCTGGAGCTGGTGAATTCCAAACCAGTAAAATTCTGAGAACAGAAAATGACTTTGTAAAGGAAGGATTTTAAAAGAAAAACTAGGAAATGGTGACTGAGGGGATATGTAAGTTTAATATTTGTAATCATTAAATAGCTGACTTTAAAAAAAAAGTACAAGCAATGAAGCTTAAATAACATGATTTGATCTTCCTGTGTCTTGTTTATGTGGATGACAATCGAGAGTAAGCAACACTGAACTTTCACTTCCTGTTCACTGTATCTAGGACAGACAATATTGTGAGGATGACTCAGTTGCTCCTCCAGCAACTGCTCTTTGAGGAAATTGCTCCTGATTTCACCATCTCTCCTTCTCTCTCTCTCTCTCTCTCTCTCTCTCTCTCTCTCTCTCTCTCTCTCTCTTTCTCTCTCTCTCTCTCTCTCTTCCATTCTGTCTCTCTTGTCTTTCTGCGTGTGACTCTCTGTCTCCTCTGTGTGTGTGTGTGTGTCTCTCTCTTCCTTTCTGTCTTTCATCTCTGTGTGTGACTCTCTATGAGTCTCTCTCTCTCTCTCTCTTTCTCTCTTTCTCTTTCCCCCTTTCTTTCTGCCTATCCTAATTCCTTACTGCTTTTCAGCTTTGTTTTTGCAACTAACACCCCAAATAACTGTTCACCAAAAATTCCACAGAAATAATAAAAGTATTAACTTCACAACTTTGAAATATATGGAGAAAATAAGATGTGTATATACATATTGCAGAAGGAAAACCACATCTGTTATATTGTTGATCACTTTTTTAACATAGGACCACAACTCTTTCATAAGCATTTTTTAAACTTCACAAAATTGAGAGCTAAAGGCATAATGTGGTATATAAAAAAGAGAATTGGAATTTTGACACTTTTTGTAATATCTCACACAAATGATTTAACCTTCCTATTCTTTACTTTCTCATCTGTAAAATAGGAGAACAAGGAATCAAAGTGAATTTGGATTAGATGAAATACAAAATGCCTTCCATCACTTCTTTTACATAGAGGGTGACTTAAAATTTTTCTGCTTCTATTTTTTCCAGCACTGGACTCAAACCACTAAATCTTTTCAGTCTAATTTGAAAACTCATTACTCAACTGAAATTGCTTTTTTCCAAAGATCAAATTGTCAGATGCTTTGGACTTAGCTTAATCCTTGACATTCTTGAACTCCATGAAGTCTTTCATAATAATGACTATTCTCTTTTTTTCTTGCTTTTCAAGACACTTTTTTTCTCTTAGTTTTCTTCCTATCTGAATGGCCATTCTAAACCAGTATCTTTTGATACTGAATCATACCACCTAATTGTGGCTATATCCCCAAATTCTGTCCTATCCATCTTTTCTTCTTCCTCTACACTTCTCTCTTGGTGACCTCATTACTTCTCATGACTTTAATTATCATTCCTGTAAATCACTTCCAGATCTAAACATCTATCACGAAACACCAAATGCCTTTGGACTTTTCAAACTGGGTGTCTCATAGATATCTTATATTCAAAATATCTAAAATGGAATTCAGTATTTCCCCAAAAAATGCTTCCAAACTTCTCTATTGCTATTAAGAACATCCTTATCCTCCTTCTAGTTATATATACTTGCAACCTCAATGTTATCCTCAAATTCTTATATTTCTTCAGTCCACATATCTAATTAGTTGCCAGATCTTGCTATTTTGATGTCTATCATTCTATCTCTTCTGTCTCTCCCAAAAGAATCACCATTCTGGTTCAGGCAGAAATTACCTTTTGACTAGACTATTGAAATAACCTAACAGTTTTAAGAGTGTAAGATGTATTCTATGCTTCATACAACTGCCAAAGAGATCTTCCTAAAACACAGACAGATCCAATCATATCACATATTCAGTATACTCCAGTGACTTCCTATTACCAATAGGATCAAATACAAACTTCTCCATTTGATATTTAGGGCATTTCACAATTTGATCCCAATCTATTATTCCATACTGTACACTCATTACTGTCCTTTATGAACTCTACATTCCAATAATACTGAACATCTTCATATGCATATTCCAGTCCCCATCTTCATGCCTTTTTGCTGGATTCCCTATTCCCACTCCCCCTCTGTCATGTCTGAAAAGTATTCCTTCCTCATAGCCATCTCTTAAAATGCCTAGTTCAACTGAAATGCTAACTTTTGTACATAAAGCCTTTCTTGATCCTCACAGCTTATCGTGCTTTTGTCCCCACAATCACTAGATTATACAAATTCACATTAGAGCAGAAGTCCTAAATATAATTACTTTAAATGCACATTTTATCTCTAACTGCTCATGTCTTCATAGTTGAAACAGTGTTCAGGTTACTATAAACTTTTGTTTAAAGAAGCAAGCAGAGTATGTTACTTATTAATGGATAGGTGTGCAGGGCAGCTAAGTGGCACAGTGAATACATCACCAGGCCTGAAATCAGGAAGACCTGAGTTCAAATCTGATCTCAGACACTTAACACTTCCTAGCTGTATGACTCTGAGCAAGTCACTTGGTTATCCCAATTGACTCAGGAAAAAAAAAAAAGGAAAGAAAGAAAAAAGAATGAACAGGTGTGGGGAGAAGAAAATGAAAGAAAAATAATTTAGAGTGAATATCATATTCTTGCTGCTAGGACACATAAGCAATAAGATTGAAGTGTATGTATTTTCTCTTGTCTGCACAGCAAAAACATTAAGCAATCTAGAAAAACCAGAATGGCAAATATCACCAAAGAAACAAAAGAAAAAGCAATACATTGGAAAAGTTAATATATATATATAAAAGTGAAAGACAACCCAAAGCAAGAAAATATGTTCAATATGCAAGTAAAATATACTGAACTCAAAGACAAGATGTAAAGTGATGAGTTAAGGATCATAGACCTCCGGGAAGAACATAGCAAGAAGAAAAAAACAAAATATCAAGATGTAAGATTTAATAAGAGAACTGCCCATTTGGATGCTGAAAATGAAATACTAAGGGAAAGAATTCATAAGTTGCTTTTAAAAAAGAAAAAGAAAAAAGGTTGCAAATTCCAAGACACATAGTCAAATTTAATAATCTCATTCAGAATCAAAGGCAGTATGGAATTAGGGGAAAAAGGTTTTCAAATACAAAAGAAATTAAAATAACACAAAACATTCTATAGCCAGGAAAAAATGTAGGAAGGAATGAAATAATGTCTTAGGAAAAGCAATAGAGCTTAGGATACAGCTCATGATAATGTGCACTGCAAATCTGAGTTTAATAATAAATGAAAAAAGATAAAGTTTCCGTCATTAATAAAGATTTGAATCAATCTTAGAAAGAAAGGCAGAATCAAAGAAATGATTTGTTTCTTGAACATTTTCAAGGAAAAGAAATGGAGGTTTGAATAAGCTTAGTAGCTAAAGATAGCAACAACAGCAGAATGAAAGGACTAGTAAAAGGATGCTTGCTGAATGTACACAAAGAGACAGGGGTAAAAGTAGAACAGTGAATAGTTAATAAATAGCAGTGAAAAGGCAGAACTAGGGCTTCTGGAGAGAACCTGCCAATACCCCACCTCAGACAAATCAATATTTTGAGGAATAGTGCACTATAATATGAAAGGGAAAATGAAAGGAAGGAGAAGAGCAGGAGGGGTAGAGGAAAATGTGTTATGTGCCTGAGTCAAATTAAGAGCCAACAATAAGGAGAAGGTAATCCTGATTGTTTCAGTAATAGAAAGCCATATAAGGAAGTGGATAAGAAGCAGGAAGGGAAGAAGTAAAAAGTGGGAAGAAAAGAAGGAAGATACTGGAGTTAAGAAGGGTTAGAGTAGACTTCTTGTAGGAGGTGGGATTTAATCTGAACTTAAAGAAAAACAGAGAGCTCAGTAATCAGAGTAAAGAAGGGAGAATGTTCCACACATAGGGAACCATTAGAGAAAATGGCTGGGGCTGAGAGATGGAGTGTCTTGTTGGTGGAATAGCCAGGAAAGCAGTGTCACTGGATAGAAGTTGTAGAATAAGGGGTAAGAAGACTAGAAAGGTCAGAGGGGACTATGTTATGAAGGGTTTTGAATGCTAAATAATACATTTTGTATTTGCTCCTGGAAGCAATAGGAAGCTACTAGAGTTTATTGGGGCAATTAGGTAATATAGTGAAGAGAGTATTGGGCCTAAAATAAGGAAGACTCATCTTCTTCAAATCTCTTCTCAGACACTTATTAGCTTGAGACCCTGGGCAAATCATTTAGCCCTGTTTGACTCAGTCTCATCTGTAAAAATGAACTGGAGGAGGAAATGACAAAGAACTCCACTATCTTTATCCAAAAAATCCAAATGGGGTCATAAAAAGTCAGACATGACTGCAGTGATTGAACAATCTTAACAAGAGTTTATTGAGTAGGAGTGGGGTTGACATTATCTCATCCAAACTTTATGAAAATCACTTTAATGGTTGAATGGTTAATGGGACTGGGGAGTCTGGAGGCAGGCAGACCGATTAGCAGGCCACTGCAGCAATCAAAGTATAAGGTAAGGAAGGCTTATACTAGAATGTTGATAGTGCCAAAGGAGAGAAGAGATTATACTCAAGAGATGTTGTAAAGATGTAAAAAAAAAAGAAGTCAAAAAAATTTCAGGTACAGCCTAAATATTGACAATGCCATGAGAAATAATAAGAAATCTGGGATGACTTCTAGGTTGTGAGCCTGATAGACTGGAAAAACAATGAAATGGTATTGGCCTCTATAGTAACAGGGAAAGTGAGAGGGGTCAAGTGATTATAGGGAAACAAATATTCCTGTTCTAAACTTAATATATCTATTTTAAAATATCTATTGAGTTTAAAATACCTATTGGACATCAGCTTGAGATATCTGAAAGCAGCTGGAGATGCAATATTGGAGGTCAGCAGAAAGACTAGAGCAAGAAATGTACATTTGAGAATCATCAATATAAAGATGGCAATTATATTCATAGGAACTGATGAGATCACAAAGTAAAGTAATAAGAAGGCCCAGGACAGAACTCTAAAGGATGCATTCAGTTAAAGGGTGTGATCTGAAGGAGGAGCCAGCAAAGGAAACCAAAAAGAAGTAGTCAGGTAAGAGGAAAACTAGGAGAAAGTGATAAACCCAGAACCTAGAGAGGGAGACTATCAAGTAAGAGTGATTGACAATGTCAAAAGTTGCAGAGAATTAAGGAGAATGAAGATTGAGGGAAAAGTCATTGAGTTTAGTCATTAGATCATTAGACCCTTGGAGAGAGCAGTTTTGCTGAAATGCTAAAATCAAGACAAATTATAAGTAGTTAATAATAGAATGAGAGGAAAGAAAATAGGAAGCACCTATTGTAAATAGTCTTTTCAAAAGACAAAAGATATAGCATGAGGGTTAGCAAAGAAGGAAGGATCAAATAAATTTCTTCTGGATATGCAAGACGTGTACATATTTGAAGGCAGTAGGAAGGGAGGCATTAGAGAAAAAGAGATTGAAAATAAGAGAGAATGGAGATGATAGATGGGGCAGTCTATTGAAAAAGGCAATGTAGAATGGAATTGCTTGAACAAATAGAGAGGTTAGCCTTGGTAAGGAATAAGGCCACTCCATCATGTGAAATAGGGGTGAGGGAGGAGAAAATGGAGGAAATTCATGGTGAATAGCCTCATTTTGTTTTTTTTTTTTTTGTTTTTTTTTTTTCTGTAAAATATGAGGCAAAGTTTTCAACTGAAAGTGGGGTGAGTAGGATCATAGGAGATTTGAAGAAGGACACAAAGATTGGAAAATGAGATAGTAGGCTAATCAGGTAATTATTATAGGATTGCAGAGCAACAATAAGGGTTCCATTGAGCTTATGTAACAAATTTGTGCTGAACCCAATTGGAATGGTTTAATGATTTTCTCTACATTTATTCAGCAGCACATGTTTAAATATATAGGTAATGAATGGTAGGGGTAATCCTAGGCTGACGTACCACAAATAATAAAGGAGCTAGGGATTCAAGAGAGGAACATGTGTAGAGTTAGTTGAATTGGCTCATTGAGGAATCAAAATAGAAAGAAGTAAATGATTACTTCAGGAGAAATGACTTGGAAGATAAGTGAAGGAATTAGGGAATGGAGGTCATGGTGAGAATAAAGACTAAAGTTATTTAAAAGAAGTCAGAAAGAGAAGCGAAAAGTCAATAGATTATGGTTGGATAAAGGGATTTCAAAATTCTTAAACATGGAGTTGGTGATGGCAAATGAGAGGTATGAATATTTTTGTGTATAACTGAAATGGAATGGAGGAATAATTCATGGGAGGTAAGTAGGTTGTGGAATGAAGTGATTTTACATACACAACACACATAGGTAGGTGTGTATACACCTATTTCAATTTTTTTTCTCTGAAGAAAATGGCAAGCCATTCCAGTGTCTTTGCCAAGCAAATCCCAACTAGTATTATAGACACAACTGAAAAGACTCAACAACAATAACACACACACACACTAAAAAAAAATTAACTCTAGTTTTCAGTTTCTTATACAAGCCTCTTCCCTCTATTTTTTATAGAATATGTAGAGGGCTGGAGAGCCACTAGCATGGTAGGAGATGGAATGTCTCTCTTTCTTGTTGGTCCTTATATACTCTGTTACAATTACATCATTACAGAACACTATGCATGTGTGAACTTAGAGAACCATTGCATCACCATGCTAAGTACTAAGTATATATGTAAACTAGATAACCATTGTCTCATCAATTCCTCTGAGTTAACACCTTGTTTCAAGTATGCTTCTCCAGAATTCTGGCTCTCTACAATAATAAATACTTGCTTTTATTGGTAATTAAGTTGACAATTTTTTAAATGTTCGAATTACTCTTCACGATTGCACAATGCTTTAGTGAAAGCTATAGAAGGTTTGCTCTAGGTAACAACTACTATCAGATTTGTAGGATCTAGAATGGAAAGGAACCTTCTATACCTTCATTTGACGAATAAGGAAAATGAGGTCCACAGATATTTAATGATTTGAGCCAGATCATTCAGGTATTAAGTGACAGAGATAGGATTCCATATGAGTTTGCCTAAGTCCAAATCCAGTGCTTGCTTCCTACTGCACTTCAGTATTGTCTTACTACTATAACATGAGAAAAAAATTAAATTGACTGTCATGACTTTTGCTGCTTTCAGGTTTTTCAGTCATGCCTAACTCTTTATTACTTCACTTGGAGGTTTCTTGGCAGAGATACTAGAGTGATTTGCCATTCGTTCGTAAAAGAAGAATCATTTTACAGATAAGGAAACTGAGGTAAATAGGGTTAAGTGGCTTGCCCAGAATCATATAGCTATTGTCTGCAGCTTTTCTAACATGTCTGCCATGACTACTAAGACTCACTGATACCAGAGAAACATTATCACATAATTTCTCTCCTTTCTTTCCTTCTCATTTTTGACGACAAAATGCAACATTCTTCAAAAGTATATGGTGGGGAGCAGCTAGGTGGCTCAGTGGGATAGAGCACCAGCCCTGAAGTCAAGAGGACCTGAGTTCAAATCTGGTATCAGACACTTAGCACTTCCTAGCTGTGTGACCCTGAGCAAGTCACTTAATTCCAATTACCTCAGCAGCAAAAAAAAAAAAAAAAAAAAAATGGTGGTATGAGGATTATACAAATAAATATAATTGTCTGTCAGTATATCTTTGTAGAAACTGGCTTAAAAGTCCCTATTATAACCCTGCTATAACTTTGTAGCTAAATAGCCCCTGTTACTCAGAGAAAGATTAAGTAACTTGCCCATGATAAATAGTGTATATCTTTGAAATGGGTTATGTTGACAAATACTGAAGTTTTAGCAGCCAACAGATTCTTTGTCGTTTAGCAATTCTTTCAAAAATAATTTTCTGGCATGTTTGCTATAATTATGTATTAATGAAAAGACCAAAAAAGAATAGGGACAGTTTTACAACTTTTGTAAATTAAACAAAATTTTTTAAAAAATACAGAAATTACTGCCAAATAAAGGGTAAAGACAAATTTGTCTCCTTGTGAGAAAAATGTCATGACAACTATTAACAGTCTAATACTTTCATGTATTCATTGATTAAAAAATATCTGACTTTATTGTTTTCTGTGGGTCAACCTGAGGGGAAAATATATTTATCTTTAAAGTTCTACTTCATTCTATGTTCTGTTTTTTTTATTTGTTTGTTTGTTTGTTTGTTTTAACACATATTGCTTTATGAATCATGTTGGGAGAGAAAAATCAGAGCAAAGGGAAAAACCATGAGAGAGGGAAAAAAAAACAAACTAACAAACAAAAAAGAAGTGAATATAGCATGTGTTGATTTACATTCAATCTCCATAGTTCTTTTTCTGAATGCAGATAATATTTTCTGCCCAAAGTCTTTGGGGATTGTTTTGGATCACTGAACCACTGAGAAGAATCAAGTATTTCAAAATTGATCATCACACATTCTTGTTACAGCATACAATGTATTCCTGATTCTGCTTGTTTCTCTCAGCATCAGTTCATGTAAATCTTCCCAGGCCTTTCTAAAATCAGCTTGTTCATCATTTTTAATAGAATAATAATATTCCATTATCTTCATACACCACAGCTTATTCAGCCATTCTCCAGTTGATGGGCATCTACTCATTTTCCAATTCTTTGCCAGAACAAAAAGGACTGCTACAAATTTTTTTGCACACATGATCTTTTTTTCTTCTTTTATGATTTCCTTGGGATACAGACTTAGTAGTGACACTGCTGGTTCAAAGGGTATGCAAAGTTTGATGGCCCTTTGGGCATAGTTCCAGATTGCTCTACCAAATGGTTGAATCATTTCATAACTTCACCAACAATGCATATGTCCCAGTTTTCTCAAATCCCTTCCAAAATTATCTTTTCCTGTCATTTTAGCCAATCTGAGAGATGAGAGGTAATATCTCAGAATGTTTTAATTTGCATTTCTCTCATAAATAGTGATTTAGAACATTTTTTCATATGATGAAATAGCCATTAATAGCCATTATAGATAACTCTGATGTCTTCATCTGAAAATTGTCCAAATCATTTGACCATTTATCAATTGTGAAATTATTTGTATTCTTATAAATTTGACACAATACTTTATATCTTTTAGAAATACGATCTTTATCAGAAACACCATCTATAAAGAATTTTTCCTAACTTTGTACTTTCCCTTTTAATCTTGTTTTATCAGTTCAAAAACTTTTTAATTTAATGTAATCAAAGTTGTCCATTTTGCCTTTCATAATGTTCTCTAGTTCTTTGGTCATAAATTCCTCCCTTCTCCAAAGATCTGATAGGTAAATTGTCCCTTGTTCTCCTAATTTGTTTATGGTATCATCTTCTATGCCCAAATCAAGTACCCATTTTGAACTTATTTTGGTATGGGGTGCATTCTATCTTCTTGTAAAAATATAAAAGCAGGATTACCAATTTTGTTTTTAAAATGTTAAAATATTAGCAACATGAAAATATTATTGAATTACTTCTCATTCTCATATAATAAATATCTTTCCTATCTTTGACAGGTTTGCATTAAATTTACCAGAATAAGATTGTCCTAAACTTCTTTATATAATGTACTGTTAAATCCTTGCTGCTAGTGAAAGAAAATGTTTGACTCCCAACAAATTTCTCTGATAAGAGAATGATATATTTCAGTCACTTCTCAAAGTGATTTTGTTAATTGATTTCTTTTAATGAGCTCCATCCTTACAGACTTTGTAAAGCAGCCTAAAGCATTTAGTTTTATCTTGAGGGGAAAACATTTTCTATATCTTATGGGTAGCCACAGATACTAGCAATTAAACATAGGTCCATTGTAAATATAAAAGGCAATAAATCACAATATCCTCCTTAAATTTGTTCAGCTCATATTAGCCTTCTCTTTTATCCACAGTGGGAATTATGAACCTACAGTACTGTTAGACTACCCAGCTGTTAGCTATAGACCATGAAGAAAAAATAGAAAACTGATTTTTGAGGAATTATTTATATAACATATGAATAAAATTTATAGATACAAATGAATCACATGAATCTTGCTAAAAGAAGTATATATACTTGCTTATTTTTTAAAAAATCTTCTGAAGATGTCTCTTTAAAAGCAGGCATTTGCTATTTTATTTCACTTCTGTATTTTGTTTATGCCTAAACTTTTAATTTCTAGTGTTCTTCTTGTATCATGTTAGACATGTAGTGTTTATCAAATAAAAAAAAATATGAATGTATTTTTTGGGAAGGTGAAAAGGTGTTGAGATTTTCTATACCTTCAGTCCTGCAAAACTTATTGGACATTAACATTGGATTTCATGGAGACATCTTCAACTCATCATGTCCCAGAACTAAAGTCAATATATTTCCAAAAGAAAACCCAACCAAGCAAACAAACCAAACCACTCCCCCCTTCCAATTTTTTCCTCTTTCTGTGGAAGCCATCTATCATCCTTCCAGGATCTCAGGTTCATAATCTCACCATTATAGTCAGCTTCTCTCTTCTTACCCTTTATATATGATCACTTGTGATTAGTGATAGCTTCTTTTTAGCATATTGTCAAGTTTTTTGTTAGAAAAAAGTAGGCTCATATTGTTATATGATCCCAGACTCTTTAAGCTAGTTTTCTATACTGTTAGTATTTGGTTACATTGCATTCATCATTATGTCACGAATAGGAAAGATATAATTGTTGTAAAAGATGCTCAAAACAACCCTCTGAACTCTAGTTTTTCTTTTCTTTTTTTGTACTGATGCTATTTAACTATCTATTCTTATGTTAGGATCACAAATTTCATTTCTATTGATGGGCTGAATAAACCTAAGCATATTTCAGATTCAGCAAATATCTCTACCTACTTTGCAGACATTTTACATTAAGCAGAATCCAGGTCTTATTTTGCCACGCCTCTTTTTTCTTTTGACTCCCACTATCCAGACAAATATTTCCCTTTGCAGTAAAGTCCCCACTGAAGTCAAACAGAGCTCTTCATAGCAGAAGGAGAGACAAGCACTGAAAGAAATGTACTATATGTTTCTCAACACATGCATATTTAAAAGGAAATGTAATCTGTGTGTCTCTGATCTCCTTACACGTAAACCATCAAAATGCTCTCTGGGGTGAGCTCCAAGAAATCTTTCCCCTCCCTTGGGAGTAGAGTCATTTTTAGCATAGGGTATACCAAAATTTATTCATAATCTTTTTAGCCAGTATATTTCACAGGCTGGTGCACTTCTTTGCTCCTAGTTTCTTGATAAACTCTGATTTTTTTTTTAAGGATGGGCATAAAATAGTGACTGCTTTTGTTCCATTGTCAATTTTACTCCTTTCATGTCCAATAAAGTATTTAATTCCATTGTAGAACTTAAACAAAAAAAGAAGAGCATCATTGAGAGAAAAGTGTTTCTGAAATGACAAATTTATTTCAAAAATACTTGTAATACTCTCTTCTGTTATTACATACAGAAATGTATTTCAGAGACTTTTTTAGTAGTGCTGTTATGTAAATACAGAGTCCTTTCTCGAAGCAAGGGAAACCATAGATACAAAGAAGTAATAAAATTAATACTATTATGTAACCTATTATGTAGTTTAAAAGATATAAAAAGTGTCCATCCAAAGTGCATTTGGGGAAACAGGTTCTACTCTGAGGACAAATAATAAGAATGTGGATGGGGAAAGACAAAGAAAGGAAGAGAAACAAAAAAAGGATATACAAATAAGGAACATATGGGAGCATAATATCACGGCAATGTTAGTGTTGTCCAGCAGATGTCACTACAAGGGAGGTTTGGATGAGGAGTACTTTCTTCCCCTGCTCACCTCTTCTCCTCTCCCACCCACCCACTTTCTTGAAAAGACTGGAGAACTGACCTCACTTGTTAATCTACCCAATAAGGCAGGCTCAGGGTGTCATCTTCTATTGAGGTATCTATTCCTCCTAAACCTCACTCACCTCTAAGGAGGGAGGAAGGTCATGAATTCCCTTAAGGTAAAAACAATCATTTTGCTTGGACATAATTAGATTAGACCCTAAGGTTTTAGTTTGGGGGAAAAGGATCCAGTTCCACATGCTTTTCTTTTTTTTTTTTTTTTCTTTTTCTGCAAAGTCAAAAACACCTAAAGAAAAAAAAAAAAACAGATTTTATATAAAATTCACAAAATATTCCACACCCCCAGGCAAGCTGTTGATTTCTATGCCAAGAAGGTGGTCTCCAGCTAGTTGTTTAAACTTCAGCGTAACTATTCACAGACTCTCCCTCCCCAAACTCCCACTAATACACACATTTTATCACTCTAAAACAAAAACAAATTCAGGTGTTCTTATCATTATAAAGTAAAGCATTATTTTTAAAATGCAAGCAACCAGGAAGCAAATTTTAAAATAGCAAACAAACACTTTGTAATAAATCTTGCTACCTGTGGCATGTGTCAGTGAATCAGAAGAAGGAAATGAGTAAACATATGAGTAAAAATTTCACAACTCATCCAGCAATTTCCCTGAGAAGCCATAATTTGGTCCTTCTGCTCTGTTCTTTTAATAGCCCAAGCTTGAAAGCCAAGGAAAGAAAAAGACTAGAGTCATTGAAAAGTGACAAGTTAGACTCATGGAAAGTTTCTCCCATTCACTAATGTGCCTACTGCTACTCTGTTGTTCTAGAGCTTTTTTCTCTCACATCCTTCTATATTGAACAATCTGAAAAGTTGGCCTTTGAATTCCAGTCCAGTAATAGTATCTTCTCTTTCCAAACTTGAAGGAAATACAACTCCCAGGGTCCTTAACAAATTAGCTTCCACACAAGACCACCAGTTCAAGTTTGAAAGGTCTGTTATGCTAACCTTTTGCTTAAGAGTTGAACACTTTGTTATAGGTTCTTTTCTTTTTCTTTTTTGCTTCCTATTTTATATGGATCTCTTGAGAACAGAATGAAATGGAAAAATGTTTGTGAGCAATATCTTTTATGATGTCTCAGTCTGAAGAGCAATTGTTTTATGGCAGATTACATTTTCCATGAGATTAACTGCCATTCAATAGATATTTGTTAAGCATCTATTAGGGGCTTGGTCTTGTGCTAGGTACCTAAGATACAAAGACAAAATCAAAGTAAACCATTCCCTGAATTGCTTATATATTATTGGGTTAACAATTAACTATATGTATTATGATAAAAATTGAGTCAGGAGAAAGCAATCACAAATGGAAAGATTTAGGAAGTGAAGTTAATAGTTAAGTTTAGCCCTGAAAGATGACATTGATTCTGACAGGCCAAGATAAGGAAGGAAAGCATTCTATCTCATGTTTTGTTGTTGTTTATTTGTTCTTAGTGAGTTGGGTATATTCAGTCATTTTCAATCATGCCCAACTCTTTGTGACCCCATTTGAGATTTTGTTGGCAAAGATACTGGAGTGGTTTGCCATTTTCTTCTCCAGTTTATTCTCCAGATGAGGAAACTGATATAAATTGGATTAAGTGACTTGCCTAGGATCACAACCAGCATCTGAGGCCAAATTCAGACTCAGGAAGATGAATCTTTCTAACTTCAGGCCTGACACTTTATCCAGTGTACCATATCAGAAACAAACTACGGAAAATATGTGGAGAAAGACCAGCAGTCAATCATGATGAGAACAGTTTGTGAAAGTGAATATTATAAAACAGTAGATAGGAACTACATTATTGAGTATCTTAAGTGTCAAGCTAAAAAATTTATATTTTATCTCCACCATGTCTTAGCTTTCATCCTTCCTACAGAGAAAAAAAAAGCTATCATATGATCTCATGAAATTTTATTTGCTATAATCTTCCTTATTAGTTTGTTGTAGATACTGTATAGCAATTTTCAAATGTTAGCATAGTAAGAATTACTTGATGAGTAACAGGAAAAAAAGACTGATTATATCCTATGACCTATTAGCTTGAAAATTGTTTTAAATACTGGTCTGAGGTAACAAATAGATGCTGTTACATAATTCTATCATGCAAAGAAGACCAATTCCCATGGACTTGAGTGGTCTGTCTGTAATGAATATACTTAATAAACACTGAAAATAAAGTTCATGATTGCTACATTTATTTCTCTTATGTTTTTGTTATACTTTCAGATTAAATGTTGATATACTATTGGGAGATGCAAAATGGAGCAATGGAAAAACAACTCATGTCTCTACCAGGATGGCTTAATTTCAAGTCTCATGGCTGACACATATTGCATGTGTGATTCTGGACAAATCAATTAACCTTTTGATGCACTGGCCAACAGTGTGAGATTAAAAATTGTAGTTCTTCAGTCACTTCAGTAGTGTCTAACTCTTTGTGATCCCATTTTGGTTTTCTTGGCAAAACACTAGTCTGGTTTGCCATTGCTTTCTCCAGCTCATTTAACAGATGTGAAAACTAAGGCAAACACAGGTAAGTGACTTGCCCAGGTTCACACATCTAATCAGTGTCTGAGATTGGATTTGATCTCACGAAGATGAATCTTCCCAATTTTAAAGGAAGACTCTATCCACTCCACTCTATCCACAGTGCTCTTATCTTCTGTAGCACCTAGTTGTTCCCCCCCAAAAAAAAATTGCAAAGAAGGTAGCTATTTGCATTGGTGAATGAAATTCTTCACGGTAAGATCCCTGTGCCTATGAAATCACAGGTGCAATTTCTATCCCTTATGAAACTGTTCTGTATGCAAGAGATCAGGGAAATTTTATAAGCAAGGTGAATTACTGATGAGGAGGTTGATAAGATCTGTGATATAAAATAGAACTGGTAATATTCATATGTTTGATAGGGTCTCTATAAACCTCAAAAGAATTTCTATGGAGCAGCTAGTTGGTGTAGTGGATAGAGCACCAGCCATGAAGTCAGGAGGCCCCAAGTTCAAATGTGACCTCAAACACTTAATACTCAACACTTCCTGGCTGTGTGACCCTGGGCAAATCATACTGCCTTAGCAAAAAAAAAAAAAAAAAAAATCCTAAATAGTCATATGGAGCCAGCAAATAGGAAAAAAAAAAAAATTCTATTTCCTTATTTGGGAGAAAGGTTGGATTATATATCTTCTCTCCTCCTGTAATATCCTCTTGTTGGGGGTTTCCTTGGGGTCTCTGGAAGCAGCCTTTGCTTCAGTTCAGTAATTACCCCAAATGGAGCCAAATGTTAAAGTCCAAATCCTTTATCATCTCCTTCAAAGTCTTGTCTCCTTCATTTGGGACTTGGCTAGTTTTTCTGGAGGACTTCCGGATCTTAGTTTCAGTGTTCTCCACAGGACAACTTGCCACCACTTCTCTGTCTTCCTTAGTTCTGATTCTAGCTGAGGCTTTGAGAGCTTCTAGTGTGCTTGTCTAGATCTAAGAGCTTCTTGCTTATATGCTGTACACTGAGTACACACCAATCATTATATCACTAGGAAACCATTATTTGTTGTAGGAGTAAATCAATGCTAAATTAGATTTAACCATTGTCTCCTCAATTCCACTTAGTACCTTGTTTTAAGTTCTGGCCCATAACATCTCCTTATAGGATTAAATCAATCATACTGAACCATGCTAAATTAGATAACTATTGTCTCTATCAATTCCACTGACTTAGTACTTTGTAAGAAATTCAGGTTCAGAGTTCTGGCCCTTAATACCTCCCACTGGAACATAAGAATACATAGCCTAGAGGAACAAACAAAACCCTTAATTCTCTTCCATGGCAGATATTCAAATATCAATGATTGGAGAATAATTTTCTTATTGGATCAGGCAAAAGTTAAAAATTAGAGTAAAGGATATTTTCTTATTGCTGATTTTTCCTTATCTTTTGATAAGGGAAAGAATATTTGGCAAACTGGAAAAAGTAAGACACATGAAATAATTAGGTGTAAGTTGAAACATTTGATCTAAATGTTATTTTTTTTTCAGTTTTGCTGAATTTAATGCTTTTCTCCCCCTAATTATGATGGGAGGATTCTATGAAAAAAAAAAAAAAAAACCTCCATGCCTTTCTAATTATCATCAATACTATGCATAGCAGATGTCATTAATTTTTCTCTTAGGCTTCAAATGGATACACATAAGGATTGCATGTTTGGATGTTTCTTTCTTCATTATTTAAATTTTCTCTTTCTGTACTTCTGTCTGCACCTTAGATTGCATGGTTTCTTCACAATTCAGTTCAAATTCTACCTTCTCTTGAAAGCTTGTCCCTTGTTTCCCCAGTTACTATTTCCACTCTAAAAGTATCTTGTATTTAACTTATATGTTTCTATGTACGTATACATTTTAATCTTCCTGAGGGCAGGAACTATTTCATTTGATCTTTGTATCTCTATCACTAAGCACAGTACCTTGCATTTTACAAGTCAAAAAGAGGAGAATATAATTACATATCTTCTGTCACCAAATTGAACATACTTTCCATCTTACTGTGACTCACAAGAACTAGATTAGCCCAAGTACTAAAACATAAGAGCCCCTATTTTTTAGATACAAGTTTAAATTTGCTTTTCTGGACTACAAATAATCCTATTCAGTATTAAAGCCTTGAAAGTTTCTGCTTCTATGAGGAATTGCTAACAATGCCTATATTAGAAGGCATTTACTACATCTTTAATACAGGCTAAGTTGCTCTTTATTAAGGCTCAATATTCTCATCTACAAATGAGAGTATTGGACTAATACCTCTAAGCTCTCTATGGAGTCGTTAAAATGCTTTTGATGACTGACATGGAGTTAAATAGATGTGACTTCAAATACTGCCTCAAATCTGCTGAAATTCCCAGAATACCTCTGGGGAGACAAATGATACAGAGAAGTATGTCCACATGCAAATGGAGTACAAACTCTGGCAAGACTTGCCAAAGCAGAAATGTTTCAAGTACAGAACCAGGGATCAACTATGAGTTTGTTTTTCAAGAGCCAACCAATACAAATTCCAGATCTAAGGAGAATATATTTTGGCCACAGATATTCATGGAAGTTCTCTAATATGACATAGAAGGGTTGTGCTCTGTGTAGATAAAGAGGATACCTACATTAATTAAGCCATATATCTTTTAAAGTATTGCCTTTTTTTATTTCCAAAGGAATTGACAAGAAATACTTCTTGCATTGGGAATCTTCAACTCAATGTTACATTATCTCAAAGCCAAATATTTAATGTATCCCATTCTTGACAGTAATTTTATAATTCTGACAAATCTCCTTATCTACCTTCTAAAGATTCAAATATCCACCTGGCCCTAAGAACATTCCAGATGCAATGACCTCTTGGTGCTCTGTTCGCCTAGATTGTATCTCTCCATCTGTTTTCCTTTTTTGCCTCCTGAATCGGAATCATGTGTTTCCTCAGGCTCTTTGGGTCAGCCACTATTTTTGTTTTTCATTTCCTACTGAAATAATAATGTGTGGTGTGTACTGACAGAAGTAAATAGAAAATGATGTAGAAATTCAACCACTTCAAAAAAAAATGGCCTGTATCTCCCCACAAATATCTGTCAGGCACTCACTTAGTCCCTGTAGTAACAGTCCAAATATCTGTACAAGAAGGTGTGATATACTTAATTGCTAAGGACAACTCTTTTGAAAAATATCAACATTCTTCCAATGTTGATATATTGGGTGCAAGTAATGGAATGCTTGAGCCTCTGAAGAATTGAAATGGATGATCACCCAAAGGGCAACAGAGAAGTATGTTTTTGGCATGCACAAGTTCTAATACATTACTGACAAGGAATTATGAAGTAGGTGGAGTATAAAAAATGTCATCAAAGTAATGTATGAGAGATAAAAAGAGATAGGATGTTCATATGATGAAAGAAAAAGATAACCTCATGATATCAAGAGAAAGCAAAAAAGATACCATCATACTGTATGGAATCTTTTGATACCTTTGTGAGAAAACTGCATAAGTTGGGCAGACATAAGTGGGTTATAGTTTTGAGGGTTAGGGAAACATCCTACAATAATTGGATCACAGATAATTTCAATAAAAATAACTGTAGGTGATATGGCTATTAGGCAGGTAGGTAACCAAAAAGTAAAGGATGAGGGAAGAACACGAAAAAATTACAAACAAGCAAGTAGGACATGAACAGGTAAGAATATGTATATTATATCTGCTATATCTGTATGTGTTTATACACACATAGACACAAACACAGAGATAGAAGTGGTGCAGTGGATAGCACACAGAGCCTGGATTCAGGAAGACCTGAGTTTAAATTTAGCCTCAGATATTTATTCTGTGATCCTGTAAAGTCGCTAAACTTCTATTTTCCTCATCTGTAAAATGAAGATAATAGAACTACTTCTCAGGATTGTTGTGAAAATCGATTGAGAAAATATTTGAGAGCTGCTTAGCACAGTGCCAGGGATGGTATAAATACTATATAAATGATAGCTATTATTATCAAACACGTATACACATTTTTATACATAGATACTAAAGTGCATACATATCAACATATTTGTTTACAGTAATATGGGCTATATGTATTATATTTTGGATGTCCAATATAACCCTTCAGGCACTGCAATAATATAAGTAGCTTACACAGACTGTGTCATGCCTTCTGTGTACCTATGAAAAACCAGAATATCACTTTTCCATTAGACCCAAAGTAGGTATCTTTTATAATTTTGCTCTTTGGCTGGCACTTTACTCCAGTCACTCCCTGGTTCCAACAAAGTCCCTATTGGTTGGGCCTGTATAAAAGCCAAACCCCACCAAGTTTCTACCTTTAGAACAAATAAACATACAAAAAACTACTAGGAAAGAAATCTTTGCTGACCTGGGGTCCAAATAAACCTGATGGGTTTTATAAAGTTATTGTTTATGATTATAAAAATTAGTTCATTTATAATTCTAAAGCTCTCATCCTTTGGCTCAACCTTGATCCTCTCTGTTGATATTACACAGGCAATCATTTTTTCTCTGAGTACATGATTTATTAAATATAGCAAAATTATGCTGAAACTGGCAAGCATTCTACTCTTGTAGAATACTAAGGCCAATTGTAACTAATCCTATTCTTGATTACCTACTCTCATATTTGGAATTTGTGGGAAACAAAATTGAGCCACCTGCTCCTTAAGGTTATGAATATAGGAGTTTCTGGGTTTAGATTTCCTGTGGCATCCAGGATCATAAGCACTAGAAAGTAGGAGAAGGGATAGCAAGACTGGAATAATTTCTCAATTTTCTCATCAGCAACTAAAGTTTTCTAAAGCTACTAGGTCTTTCCAATGACTTTAAGTCTCTGAAAATTAGCTTCAATCGGCAGCTCTGGTTTCCCCTTAATCAAGCTTTTCTGTTCCGTTTCAGAGCTAGGTTGCTGCTATAGCTTTCCTAACCTCTATGCCTAAGATACCTAGAAAGACTTTCATGGACTGAGCTGTTTATTTCCCAGGAATACTTGTGCTTAGAGAAAGAGGTAATTCATTCCCATTTCCTCTTTCATCCTTTCCGATCCTTTACTTTCTCCCTCTTTGGGAACCAACATCCCCACCTCCCAGAGTCTGTGGGAGCTCGGTCCACAGAAAGCTGATCAAAAAGTGAAAATATCTTATCTTCTACCATGCCTTAGTCATTCATAGTTCTATCTACAACTAACTGAAAAAGACACTTAGAAAAAAGTGACATTTCACTGCCAAAGAGAGAATGCTTAAATGGGCCACTAATGTTATGACAAAATTTCTAAAATAAGAATCATATGCATACAATTTTCTAATGCAGATATCCTATTTAGCCATATTTTTATGATGGCTTACACTAATATATACCTTAGGTTTACCAATGTAATGTAAACCTTGGGATATGGAAAATGTTGAGGGTATGGGCCTGATGGCAAACTATATGTTCATTTTTTAGCAAAATCACATCTGAATTTGTAGAGGCTTATCCTTGGGTCCTGGGTTTTTGTTGTTGTCATTGTCATTGTGGTGGTAGTGGTGGGATTTTTTTTTTAATGGAGAAACTCAGAAATTCATAAAGAAATAAATCTTTATCTGTAGGATAGTAATGATCTCTATCCATGGAAGGTATACCCACAACCAATTTTTTTTTTAAATGTAATGATAAGTTTTTATTTTCAAAATATATGCAAAAATAGTTTTCAACATTCATCCTTTCAAAACCTTGTATTTCAAATTTTTATCACCCCCTTTCATGAGACAGCAAGTGATCCAATACAGATTAAACATGTGCAGTTCTTCCATACATATTTTACATCTATCATGCTGCACAAGAAAAATCAGATCAAAACAGAAAAAAAATTGAGAAAGAAAAAAGCAAGCAAACTGGTTTTTTTTAAAAAAGATGAAAATACTATGTTGTGATCCACTTTCAGTCCCCATAGTCTTTTTTTCTGGATGCAGATGATTCTCTCCATCACAAGTCAATTGGAATTGACCTGAATTATGTCATTGTTGAAAAGAGCCAGGTGCCTCACAGTTGATCATCACATAATTTCGTTGTTATGTACAATGTTCACTTCGTTCTACTTATTTCACTCAATATCAGTTCATGTAAGTTTCTCCAGTCCTTTCTGAAATCATCTTGCTGATTGTTTCTTATAAAACAATAATATTCCATTATACCATATGCCATATTCAGCCATTCCCCAATTGATAGGCATCTACTCAGTTTTCATTTCCTTACCACTACAAAAAGAACTGCTACAAACATTTTTGCACATGTGGATCCTTTTTCATTTTTTATGATCTCTTTGGGATATAAACCCAGTACAGACACTGCTGGATCAGAGGGTATACACATTTTGATAGCCCTTTGAGCATAGTTCCAAATTGTTCTCCAGAATGGTTGGATCATTTCTCAGATCCACCAACAATATATTAGTGTTCCAGTTTTCCCATATCCCCTCCAGCATTTATCATTATCTTTTCCTGTTTCAGCCAAATCTAAGAGGTGTATATTTGTACCTCAGAGTTGTCTTAATTTGCATTTCTCTAATCAGTAGTGATTTAGAGCATTTTTTTTCATATTTCTAGAAAATTCATCCCAATTTTTTAATAATTTTTCTCTCTAGGATCAGAGATGGAAAACTAGGAGCAACCTCTAAAATCTAATCCAGTTTCTTCATTTTTATGAATGAGAAAAACAACACCCCAAAAGATGCCATGATTTATTATTAAAATGTAAAAATACAAGTATTTAACAGTCTTTATTTTAATTTTTTTAAAGAAAACTTTTCTAGAAAGCATATTAAAAAAACTAATATATTGTCATTTATTGATATATAGCTGATCACATAGTTTGATAATTAGATATAACTATATTCATCTATTGACAATTCCATTCAGAATTTACTTCCCTCTAAAGATGCATATCACAAACTATCTGTGCCTGCCTTTTCTGTGTAATTCTGATGCATGTTTTATGTTTTAGTTTTTGTTTGGTTATTTGTTTTGTTTTGTTTTTTATAAATGAGAGTATCTATACAATGCTCTCTATTCAAGGAGATTTTCCATGTCTTCCCTCCCCCTACATTATAATGAGACCAGTGGATCATTCTAACTATCTGCTGGTTAGATTCACAGAACAACCCATATGTTTGCAAAATTGAAGCAACTTAAATTGTGGTTCTTGCACATCTGTTTTTGCACATTTCTTGCTGTTTTGATGTGATTGATGAAGGGAAACAAACTTGGATGTAACCAGCCATTCACCTCTCTTCCCGAAACTTCTTCATAAAAATTTTTGGAAAAAAAATTACTGTATTTGCTACATTTCTGGTAATCTCCCAAAACATACTACTAAAGAACCATTTTTTTTTTAATTCAGGGGAAAACGTTAAAGCACATACTAACATTTTCTTTAAACATGTGCTTATGTTATTAACGTCAAAATAATGATGCATTCTCCTAACAAGAATTTACATTTTCAAATACTTTATAATCAAACTATTGCTTTTTTAGCAATGTTTTAATTTACAGTAATTTGAATTAGTTGCCTATTAAAGGACAACTTCAAATTCAACATGTATATCCCCAAAATTGAAATAATTAATATTGTTATATCATTGTTAAAAATAACCTTTAAAGATGGTATTTTCAAAATATTAACTCCATGAGCAACAAATCATTACAATTAATCATCTTTTTTTTAAAGTTTTTTATTTAGATCTGGTCCTATGGTTTCACTGGTGTAGGGAACTCCTATTATGAGAATTACCTCTTCTGCTACTTTTTTATAACAGTCTTAGAGAGATACTTGAGTCCACTGATCCACTGATCCACTAATGACTTGTTCATTATTAGTCCATATCAGAGGAAAGACTTGAAACCGGATCTTCCTGAGTTTAAGGCCAACTATGCTTCCTCTCTACTAAAGAAGAGACCCTTTTGCATTTTTCTGGTTTGTGCAATTCAATTTTACTACTATTTGTGGCTACAAGAGAAGAATTGGACCATGAACTCAGAAACAGATCTCATAGGCATATTTTCCAATCAAGCTGAATAAGGCTGGCCAATTCATATTGGACTGAGAAGGAAAATGATAAATTGAGGGTAGTACAGAGTTGAAAGACAAATTGGAGAAGTACGATGCTGGAAGAGGGATATGCAGAGTTAGGAAATAGACAGCTGTTGCTGGATAGACAAAAGAAAGACAAATAGATTGATAGATACATGATATATCAAGAATTGGAAGGGATATCAGAAGTTATCTATTCCAGGTCTTAAATGTTTTCTACTTATGACTCCTTTTCCCCAGAGAAATTTTTACACAATCCTGGGTATATAGAATATAAAATAGGTATATAAATTGAAAATTTAATAATAATAGATCCATGACCTCTGTCTTTAGTTATGAGATCTCATATGGGATTGTGAACCACAGTTTTAGAAACTAGAATCTAGTCCACACCTTTCATTTTATAGAATAAGAGGAAACCCAGAGAATTTAAATGACTTTCCCAAGGTGAAACTAATAGTAATTTTCAGAGGTGGGATTTGAATCAAGGTTCCATGATACTCCAGATGCTAAGTCAGGGCTGTTTTTGTTAGATTGTGTTACTTCAGTGACATGCTAGTTGGTGGGTATAGTGATTTAGTTATGCTTGGAACATTCTAGGAACAAGTACTACAAATGGAACAGGAATTTTTCATTGTTCTGATTAAAAACAGCATACTTTTCCATTGGAAAGAAAAATTCTCCTATGCATATTTTCTAATAGCTGATTTTTCTGTTTCTTGCAATAATGTAAAGTTTTCTGGAAGTCAACAAAACAAGAAAAGTCTAGGAGTGATTCTCTTTTAAAATCACATTTAATTTTATCAGATGACAGTTTTAAATTATTTACTTGTGTGTCATCATACAATTACTAAAGTCATATCCAAGCATGAAACAAACTAAATTGCTTTTCCCTATTACTTTCTTCAGTTATTATATATTTATTTATTTTATTATTTATATATATAAATATAAGTAACTCTCCAGTTATTTAAGATTTTCTATTGTGGTGCCCTACTAGGTTTGAAAAGTTCTTCCTATCTCTAAATATATATGTTTTCTTCTTCTTTTCTGTCAAGAGTTGCATATCACATGTCACATTTCCTGATTAATTTGAACAATGGTGTTAATGAGAAAAAGCATCAGAATTTCATAATGTTTTAAGAAAAAATTTGTACAAAAATATATGCATGGATCCAAATAAGGAATATGAAAAAGACTGCCCCATCCCTTTCCTTTGCAGAAGTAGACTTATCAGGAAGGAATGTACATATTTTTAGACTTCCTTCAATGTATTGATTAGTTTGGGTGATTTTTTTTTTTCCTTCCTCTTTTTTAAAATATTACTTTTTACACCAGATAACTGGCTCTCTGGGAAAAAGCGATGGAGAACTCTTAAGAGAAATTTTGCAAAAACAAATAATAATAATTTTATTTTTAAAAAATATGTCATTTGTATTGCTTTATAAAATCATGCATACCCTTTGACCCAGCAGTGCCACTACTGGGTCTGTATCCTAAGGAAATAAGAAAGGAAGGAAAAGGATCCACAAGTGCAAAAATGCTTAAAATGTTTAAAAATATGTATTATGGAGACTTATTCCTATTTATATAGTCCAGTGCTTGCTCTGCAACAGACATCTAGAATTCAAAAGGATCTTTGGGAATATTCTAACTCAACCTCTTTATTTTACACATGGGGAAACTGAGACCGAGAAATATTTAGTATCTTAATCAAGAACATATAAGTAGTAATTGACAGGGAGGGGTGCTCTGGGGATTCTTTCCTGTTCTAGAGACACTATTCTTTCCACTAAAACTCCCTGTCAAATCTTCATATTCTTAGAGTTTCTGGGGGCTCTGACTTAAGTGACTTGCTCATGGTCACACAGCTTGTTTTAGTTGGAGGCAGGAATTGAACATTAGTCTTTTCTGCCTCTAAGATAGGCCTTCTGTATCTTGTTATCCTGCTTCTTAGAGCTATCCTAAAGAAACTTATTTCAAGAACTGGAGAAATGCATACATAATACATACATATGTATGTTTATATTCACAAAACACATATGTGTATATTTATATATAAGTAGCATGTCATTTTCTATATAAAATAGATAGATTTACATTATTGATCAGAGAAATGCAAATTAAGACAACTCTGAGATACTACTACATACCTCTCTGAGATGAGAGGAAAAGATAATGATGAATGTTGGAGGGGATGTGGGAAAATTGGGACACTGAAACACTGTTGGTGAAATTATGAATGCATCCAGCCATTCTGGAAAGCAGTTTGTAACTATGCTCAAAAAGTTATCAACTGTGCATACCCTTTGATCCAGCATTATCTCAAAGAGATTTTAAAAAAGGGAAAGGGACCTGTATGTGCAAGAGTGTTTGTGGTAGCCCTCTTTGTAGTGGCTAGAAACTGGAAACTAAATGGATGCCCATCAATTGGAGAATGGCTGAATAAATTTGGTATATGAATATTATGGAATATTATTGTTCTATAAGAAATAACGAGCAGCATGATTTCAGAGAGACCTTATAGAGATTTACATGAACTTATGCTAAGTAAAACAAGCAGAACCAGGAGATCATTATACACTTCAACAACAATACTATATGATGATCAATTCTGATGGATGTGACTCTCTTCAACAATGAGATGATCCAAATCAGTTCCAATCCAAATCAGTAATA
Organism: Sarcophilus harrisii; assembly: GCF_902635505.1. Taxonomy (NCBI): domain Eukaryota; kingdom Metazoa; phylum Chordata; class Mammalia; order Dasyuromorphia; family Dasyuridae; genus Sarcophilus; species Sarcophilus harrisii. The sequence goes on along the minus strand of NC_045430.1, from coordinate 140,635,879 downwards.
AAGAAAACCAGCTACACCCAGCGAAAGAACTATGGGAAAACTCTGTAACTCTATGTACTCAATGTAACTCAATGTAACTCTAGTACAAAACAATAGATTTAATAGGTAAAGTTGATTGAATCACTATAGTCATTTTCATTGAGGGTATAGCGCAATGGAAGGTAGGCTAAAAATTCAACATAACTATGGCAAATCTATGGTAGTTTGTTAACACATAAAAACATAAATTCAAATTTGGCCTTAGTAGCTGTCTTCTAATTCAACCTCAGTTCTGAAATGTTAGAGAGTCAGAGTTCATAGTTGGTTTGAAAGAATTCAAAGAGATTCTCTTATAATCACAAAATACTTTATTAACGTAAAAGTAAAATGGACCAAACTCTGAGAGACTCTAGTAATTAGTAAAAAATTGGGAAAGCTTTAAAATCCTGAAATTTTGGGCTTCAGTCAACAAGGCAGCCTAGTTGATGAGAGCAAGGTACAGATAAGGTAGGAGCCAGGATGGATTTTTGATTTTGTTTTAGCAAAGTATTGTCCATCAGAGAAGGAGGCAGGATGTAATCAGGTGAAGAGACAAGATAGGATTTTTGCAATGTCCTGTCTATTAAGGACCATGCCTAAGTGTGAAGGGGCAGGTCGATTTTCCAAAAGCTCCATCAATTGTGAATCATCACACACTTGAAGGGATTGAAAATAAGCCTTTATTGACACAGATATTGCTTGTGAATTGGGAATGAAATGAGTCAGAGGCAAGAGGGAAAAAGAGAGAGATCAGAGAATGCAACTGCTTCTCAGTCTCATCATCCTCTCACTGAAAGATCTATTCTGCTGGTCAGAATTAGATCACTACCAGCCACTGGTAGGTTGTGCCCATAATTTTAGTAAGTTGACAAGATTTTAGTAATATCCTGTCAACAGATAAGAATTTATTGCTCCATATGTTGTGCCATAATTCTCTTTTAATGTCCTGACTCAGTTTCCCTAATTGTCCTATTTAGTTACTCTTAATATACACTCTTGCACATACAGGTCCCTTTCCCTTTTTTAAGATCTCTTTGGGATATAAGCCCATAGTAACACTGCTGGATTAAAGGGTATGCACAGTTGATAACTTTTTGAGCATAGTTACAAACTGCTTTCTAGAATGGCTGGATGCATTCATAATTTCACCAACAATGTTTCAGTGTCCCAATTTTCCCACATCCCCTCCAACATTCATCATTATCTTTTCCTCTCATCTCAGAGAGGTATGTAGTAGTATCTCAGAGTTGTCTTAATTTGCATTTCTCTGATCAATAATGTAAATCTAAATATTCTCTAATGAAAGTGATGAGGTAGAAAAGGATGATAATTTGGGAGAAGGGTAGAATTAAGGAAAGGATTCTTACAGACTAGGAGAAACTTGAGCACTATACAAAAATGGAGCTTTTTCATTTTCTCACTTTATCTGTTGTGCCACAGTTCCCCTTTAATGTCCTGACCCAGTTTCCCTAATTGTCCTATTTAATTACTTTGTCTCTGGTTATAACCTTTCCCTCTTAATGTTTAATGAAATAAAGGTTTTATATCTTTAGGCTATAATCGGTCCTTTTTAATGTTTGACAGGATAAAGGTCTATACATTTTAGACATCATTAGAATATCAGTAACCTCTCCAGTACCTCCCTCCATTATGTCATCCTAATTGCCTCCCCCTATTAGGTTATCCCCATCCAGGTACCTCCCCCATTATATTATTGTTCTTGTTATCCTATAAAAGAATCTTGCTATCCGACATTCAGGCATGGATTCTTGGAGACGATAGTCTTATTCAGCCCTGGGACCAAACATGGATCATTTGGTCCCAGTAAATCTCTCCATTTAATAAACTATTAAATTGTTCTCTAATCTCTGTCTTGCTCAGTTTCTTGGGCATTACAATCAAATTGTAAATTATCTTGCATTTCTAAAGAAATCTTTTCATCTTTCCTTAAAAGTCTCAAACTCAAATTACTTAATGTGAGAGCACTGATAAAGTAATACTAATGGGAGAATGCCAAAAAGATCCAAAGATGTTCAGATTTACAATGTAGCCTCAATAGATAGTAATGATGTTTTATCAATATGCTTAAGTAGAACTTGTATGTAGTGAAGAAATATTCAGATCTTTTTGAGGCAGTTTTGTTTTGTTTCCTCCCAATCTCACTTCAGTTATACATATGTCATCAATACTGTTTCTAAGGCATATCTTGTGGCTTGACTTCAGTGGGAAGCTAAACTAATTGTAGAGTTTAATAATTGTCATTGTGCAGTAACTCACTTTTTTTTTTTCAGGAGACTCCCAAGCCTTGAGGACTGAAAGGAGAAATAAGGAGATAGACTTTTGCCCAACCCTCCTGTTGAGGTAACGATATGGTCAGACTCTTCTTCAACTGGGCCATCAAAATGATGGAATTAGCTACCAAGTAGTGGAAGATGGAAGTGATACCCTAAAAGCATATTGGAGTTATGAGCCAGTGTCATGGGTTGTCTCAAAAGACATCAACCTCCAAATCAGGTAGCAAAGCTTTTTATTACACTAAGTTCCGATTAAGTTCATAAAGAAGTTAGTTATAACAAGGGGAAATGCAAGTTCCCTAGCAGAGATGATATTAACACTAGGAAAGTGAGGGATTACTGGGCTAATCCTAAAAGGAATTTAGGGTCTAAAGATGTTAGTTATTGTAATACTTTGCAAGTGGACTAACCCCTAAAAAGAATTAGTTATAAAAGGAGAAAGATGCACGATGAGGCATTGATCACACACACACACACAGACATATATATTTACATATATATATATGGCAGGCTAACCATAAAAGGAGTTTAGTGAGAATGTACAGTATGAGTAGATCTTTGTAGGGGAAATATAACCTCAGAGGTTTGGTAACATAATTTGGTTTTCAGATTGAATACAGTTTACTGTGGGGTTATAATGGTTTTGTTAATGCAAGGAATAAAAGGTCTACTTAACAAAACATCCACTTAAAACAGAAAATCTTATCAGTGCTCCTCCCTGCTTTTCTCAAAGTATAGTTAATCTTCCAGATTATTCACAATGACTATTCAGACTTTCTCTTCTAAAACCCACCTGGCAACCCAGCATTTCATCATTCCCATCAACCAAACATTTTTAGTTCCTTTCTTGGGGTCCATTTTTCATCATCACTACTTATCCCCTGTTTTGTCTCCTCCAATCCTTTCTCCTCCTGTAAATTGAAGAGACAGAGACTACTGGTCATACAAAAAGTATAAATCAGACTCTCTAGGGTACAGAACTTATTTACACTATCATTCCTGGATCTCTAGACCCAGAGCAGAATTTTCTCTTTACATTATTCTGTCCATGAACTGATTTCCCCCCCACATTCAAGAATTCCTTTTTGAGTTTTGTCAGCATACAGCCAGTTACTAGGCTTTATATTTTACACTGTATCAGGGCCCCTCCCTTCTGTTCCAACTGCAGCCAATTTAGTTCAAGCTTTCATTTTTTCCCACTAATAATTTTTGTAATGACCTCTGACCAAGTCTTCCTGACTTCATTCCATTCTCTTTTATTTGTTATTGTCTATTCTTGATACTTAAGTATACTTCCCAGATGATATTTCTATTCTCTTTTTTAATTGTTTTGTTATGCCACAGTTCCCTTTTAATGTCCTGACCCAGTTTCTCCATTGTCCTATTTAGTTACTCTGCCTCAGATTATGACCTTTCCTTATTAAATGGTTGATGAGATAAAGGTTTTATATCTTTAGGCTATAATCATTCCTTCTTAATGTTTGACAGGATAAAGGTCTATCCATTTTAGACATCATTAGAATATCAGTAACCTCTCCAGTACTTCCCTCCATTGTGTCATCCTAGGTGCCTCCCCCCATTAGGTTATCCCCATCCAGGTACCTCCCCCATTATGTCATTGTTCTTGTTATCCTATAAAAAATCTTGCTGTCTAATACTCAGTGCTGAATTCTTTGAGACAATAGTCTCGTTCAGCCTTGGGACCAACCATGGATCCATTTGGTCCCAGTATACCTCTCCATTTAGTAAACTATTAAATTGTTCTCTAATTTTCTGGTTCTACATAATTTTCTGGTTCTAATAATTTTCTGGTTATACATATGCATTAATTTTTAAATACACATGTCTGTGAATTATATTGAAGGAGAAAAATCAGAACAAAAGGGCAAAACCACAAGACAAAAAAAAAAAATAGAAGAAAAAAAGTAAACATAGCAGATGCTGATTTACATTCATTGTCCATAGTTCTTGCTCTGGATGCATATGGAATTTTCTGTCCAATGTTTATTGGGATTGTTTTGTACCACTGAACTGCTGAGAAGAACCAAGTCTTTCATAGTTGATCACAAAATAATCTTGCTATTACTGTGTACACTGTACTTCTGGTTTTGCTTATTTCACTTGCCATCTCTTTGTGTAAATTTTTCCAAGCCTTTCTAAAATCAACTTGTTCATTTTTTATGGAATAATAATATTCTATTACTTTCATATACCCATAACTTATTTGGCTATACCCCAATTGATAGGCACAAGATGCTGTTTTTCTTATTCATTTCCTACTGAATAAACTACTGACTCTCGACAGGACACTCGAGGTCCTCCACAATCTACATATAGAGCTTTTAGCTCAATCTATTCTTCATACATTGTACATTCCAACCAAATTGGCTTATCTCCTCATCCATGGCAGAAATGGCTTTCTTTCACATTTTAGTCTATTGCTATACTTTCATTCCTTCAAAGTCAAAATTGGATGCTAACTTTTCCAAGGAGCCTTTGATGACTCTGCAGGTGAAAGTGATTTCTTCATTTTCATATATTTCATAACATTTGTCTGAACCTCTTTTTGGTACTTTTCTTACTCTCCCTTACATAACAATTATGAATGCTCTTTCACCCTACCCCCCATACACACACATATACACTACTACATTTATAATCACCTTAAAAACAGGGAAAGTGTTATACTTATATCTCTAGAACTTAGCATAATGCTTTGTCTTTGGTATGTATTTAATAAATATTTCTTGAATTAATTGGCATAATCATTATACTTTGGTTTAATGCTATAGATATCAAATATAAGTACATCTTAGTTCCATAGCCTTTTCCATTAACTAGGAATTTTACCATGAAGTTGTCTTTGGAACCCTGGCTCCTAAGCATATTTGTTCCTTCTGCAAAGACTATAACTGACTACCCCAAAGCTGTTGTCTGAAAGGATTTATTAAACATTAATTCTAATTCATAAATTCCCTTTCAGCTGTAATTGACCTACAGGAAACCTGTAGGCACAGGTATTCCTTTGGGAATATATATTTCAAGAGTAAGTCAAGGAAGTGATTAAGCCACCTAAAAATAAAAGAATTAGTCTATTTGAGAACCAGGAAAATGTAACCTAAAACTCTCCTGTGTCTTTGCTCTGATTTAATCCTAATTACATAGGTTATGTCCCTTTCAACAGTTTCTACATTTGACAAAATGCAAGGCCACCAAGGCTGGCTTCCTTGAAAGATGCAAATCTAATTATGCTGCCAATAGTTTAACAGCAAGAAGTTTGCTTAAAGAAAAGGAAGGAATTTAAAAATACTTCAAAGGACCAAGCTACACCAATTAATGCAGTAATATTTTTAATCCATAAGGCATAGTAAATAGAGATAGTAAAATGAAATGTGTATATTGCAAAGTAAAATTTAAATCTGTTTGTAATTGTTATTTGTGTTTGAAATATATTTGCATGGACAAGAAAAATTATAGTAAGTTATAATAATGTTATTTTTAAAATGTGTGCCAATTGACATATTGGTCCTCCTATTAAAGTTCAGAAGTTTAATACATGTGAAGAAAAGGGGATTGAAGAAGAAATAGAAAACTCAGAGTACCAGATTTTTAAGACAATGTGATGATAACTGATATATTTCTTCACCTTCAAACTCTCCTGCCAGTCAATTAAAAACAAATATAGAGGGGAAAATCGTTGCACTTTGAGTCACTAGGGCGGGATTTAAATCCTGGTTCTAATATTGTCTTGGTTACCCTACACAAGTTTCTCAATTTCTAGAGGCAAGTTAGAAGACAGAAACATTTGCACTATTTATCTCTTGGCCTTGTTTCCTGGAGTTACTAGTCCTATTATATTATTATCACAGCAAATACCATACTTATTCCTTGGTAATTTGTATACTACCCCTTCTAGCCATTCCAGATATCAAATGGGCTTTCAACATACAAAATATAAATTTGGTTAAGTTCTTTAAGAATTATTTTGGATAATAGAATGCTGTAGTCAAAGAATTCATCACTTACTGCCAAATCTTTTGGAAATAGGAGTCTCTCTTCTTGGTTAGGTTTTAGGTCTTAAAACAGCAAAGTCAGTGACCAGATTCTTGATAAGATAATAGATTTTGAGCTGAAAGGGGCCTTCTATACAATCCCTTCATTTTAAAACTATGGAAAATGAGGCTGAATAAAAGAAGTTAAATTGCTTGCATGGGATGATATAGCAAGTGTATGAGTGTATTGAATTCAGATCTTCTAAAATACATACTTGACTTTATCCACTGTGCCACCTAGCTGTCTTATGGTGTACACAATTCTATTCTGTAACACATCCAAATGCCTCTTTTACCTTTACTACCTTTCCCTGCCCCTATTACACACATATAACTTAGTAACATTTATTAAGCACCTACTATACGCTAGGTATTGTGCTAAGTGCTGAGAAAACAAATAGAGGCAAAAGTATCTCAAGAAATACACAACCTAATGGGGAAGATAAAATTCAGACAATTATATACAGAGAAGTTACACACAAATAGGATCATAAAGAGTCAGACATGACAGAAATGACTGCACAACAAAAATTAAAGAGAGGAAAGTGTACTAGAAAAAAAGTAGGGAAATCTTTCTGTAGAATACAAGATTTTAGTTGGAAATTCAAGGGAGACAATTGTTCAGTTGTTTTCAGTCACAGCTGACTCTTCACAAACCCCTTTTTGGGGTTTTCTTGGCAAAGATACTAACATAGTTTGCCATTTCTTTCTCCAGCTCATTTTATAGATGAGAAACAGAAGCAAATTGAGTTGTGACCAGCCCCGGTTCATATAGTTAATAAGTATCTGAGGCTAGATTTGAATTCAAGAAGAAGAATCTTGCAGGTTCCAAGGCCAGCATTCTATCCAATATGCCATCTAGCTGCCCAGTTAAGTCAGTAGTCATGGATAAAAAGAAACTCAGCTATTTCTGTATCAGACACCACTATTCTTCAATAACTGTGGTCACAAATCTGAACATTATTTTCAACTCTTCACCCTGCAAGTTGTCAAGTCTTATTGATTTAACCATTACAATTTCTCTTACCTGTCCTTTTCTCTTCACTTATAAACTGCCAAGCATTCAAACTCTACTACAGAGAGCACAATTCCCATTGGGCTGGTCATGTTGTTTGAATGCTAAATGTATACTTATCTAAAAGACTATTTTTATGAAGAATTCACACAAGACAAATGCTCAAATGGTGGTCAGAAGAAGTGATACAAGGACATTCTTGTATTCTTGTTGAGGTATCAGGTATGAATTGTGGTATCACCTCTGTAAAATTCTGGCTCAGACAGCCTCCAATCCAAGCAAAGGCATTTTAATGAGATTTACATACTCAAGTTCCCTGAAGGGTCATGAGTTCCCCAAAGCAAGATAAGGATTTTTATAGAGTAAGTGGTGCTAATTACATCACAAGATATGTACATTTAACATGGGGATGTTCTAAAACCTTGGTGGAACTGCTCATATGGTTATCCAGAATGCATATAGAAAAGCCCACTTAGGGGGTTGTTCATGTATGTTAATGATATTATAATTAGCATAAGTTCACCCAAGGTTAACAAAGGGGAACTATAGGGGAAAAGATTTACAAAAGTTTATAGTTCAATGTCCTGTTCAGCATCCTGTTGGTGCTACTTTCTTACTGGCTGGTTTCCATGGTATATCTAAACAAGATGGTGTGATCATCAGAGCATGCTATCTGCTTGTTGCTACAGTGATTTCTAGGACTCAAAACTGGGGGAAACAAGTAAAATCAATTAAATCAATAAAACAATTTTTAAAATTACTAACTCTCAAGGTCTCTCTGAAGACGTATAGAACTGATTGCCTGACATGGAAGATCTGACAAGATACCCAGCATCATGTGTTTGAATAAAAAAAATTCTAGGCTCTATGAGCAAAAGAGAATTGAAGTAATTCAAAAGGAAGGTGAAATGCAAAAATATAGAGAATTTATTCCATTGTTCACATAGTCTATTTGTGTCTTAGACTTTGATAGATCATTTTAAGCTCATATTGTTCTGATCAGGCACAGTCTGACACAGTATAAATTGACTCTAACCTAGTGATGTCATTATGGTCTTTTTTGAGAATGGAAGACAACAATGAACCAAACAACTCCATAAAAATTCATGTTCCTTTTACTTGGATTAGTGCAGCAAACCCCTGCCTGCTGTCTTCCCCACACCAGTTCATCTATTTATCTGTCAGTTTGATATTTCTACCCTATCACTTCTCTGCTCAAAAAGCTTCAGCATTGAAAATTCTAATCCAGATGTTTTCCAGAGCTACCACATCAAGTAAAAAATTCTACAAATATACAAAAGGAAGCAGTTCACAAGGAACCACAAACACAATTAAAAAGCAGTTTCTTCCATAAAGTATAAGAAATCATGGAATGCAATATCCCAAAAGGCAAAAGAGACAAACTTAAACCAATACCTTGAAAAGCTGAGTATAATCCTTCAGAGGGGAAATGATTCTTTAATGGATTTTCAAGTATTTCTGATTAAAAAAAAATAGACCAACTCAGGTTGGGACTTTGAAATTAAAACACAAAATTCAAGAGAAACCTAGAAAGCTAAATTTATTTGGGCAATTAAAAAGGCAAGTATGATGACAGCATAGGAAGGTTCTAAAATGAGGAAGAGAAAAATAATCCCTTCTGAAATTTATGTCTTCAAAGGATATACAAACAAACAAACAATCTGAGTGCATTGGTATTGTTTTGAGGATTTTACCTCTTAAATGGCAAAAGAAAAGGGAAAGTAAAAAAGTGTAAAACTTGATTTTTCTTATAATTGTGGTATGTTAAGAGTTGTCATCATTGTTTGCCCTTCATTCTTGAAGATGACAGTGACATTAGGGAGATGATGCCATAACATGCAAGTGAATTGGATCACTCTCACTTTATCCTCCTCCAGAGCCATGTGGATCTAGTAGCAAAATATAGATCATTGTGATTGGAGATGGCCCTGGATGCTTGGGAGACCTAAACTTTTTTAAGGTAAAGTCTTTAACAGGTCTCAGTTGGACTAAGGCAACACCTAATCAGTGATGAAGAGTAGGTAAGAAATGACATAGAGAATGGCCTCTTTTATATAGTTAAAAAAAAAAAAAAAGCACTATGGGAAAGGGAAGGACCCTTAGGATTTCTGGCCAAAACAGAAGCAATTGCTATGTGCATTTGCTCTGATCCAATAAAGGCCCAAACAATGGCCAAGTGGGACTTGGTCTGGGACCTATTGTTGGCCAACCATGAGAAGCAGAGTGATTTGGGTTTAAAGCATGATCCTTAAAAAGAAATCTACAAAGAAAGAAGGATAGCTGTATTACCCAACTGGCAGAACCTTCCTTCACTTATGTAATGAGTGCAAACAATGAAAAGGTTAGGGGAGAAGACATCAAATGAACCTCTTTTATTGAAACTGGACAAAAGACACTTAAACACACAGAAGTATACATGAACACAGAAAGAATCTGATATAAAAATGCATCAAACTGAACTAGGAATCAAGTTGGGTGGAGTGTGAAGAGGTAAGATAATACTGAGAATTTATAATTACAATTAGAACAAAATTCTTGACCTCAATTTTTTTTTCCTCAATTATGTTTTAAAAGGAAAACGACATAAAAAGAAATACAAAGAAGTAAAATCCTAGGGGTCCCAGGTCAGTTGGGAAAGATTAGAACTCATTGTGGCATGTGAAGGTAATGGAATTTGTTTTGCCAGGAAAAAGGCCAAAAGAAATATTTTCAGGGAATCCTGGGTAATATATACTAGCTTAGAATGAAATAAAAAGAATCAGGAGAAAATTTATATGATCTCCACAACATGGTAAAGAAAAATAACTTAGATAAAACTATAATCAATGCAATGATTTTTACCATGTGTCCAGAAGCATTAAGTTGAAGCATTTTACCCACTCATGGTTACACAATTTGTCATCACAGTATCATAGATTGACTCAAAGTACAGAGAAAGATAGCGCACTTTTAGTCATTGTACAAAGACATTTAGTTTGATGATGCTTTTTTTTTTTTTACTGAAGCATTTGGGATTAAGTGACTTTCCCAGGGTCACACAACTAGGAAGTGTTAAGTGTCTGAAGTCATATTTGATCTCAGGTCCTCCTGACTTCAAGGCTGGTGCTCTATGCACTGCACCAACTAGCTGCTCCAGATGATACTTATTTTTAAATAACTATTTGTTTGATTCTCTGTCTCTATCTTTCTTTTTCTCTCTCTAAAGGGGATGGAGGAGGATGGTTAAGGAAAAGGGAGTCATTAATACTGCAATATACATCCACTGAAACAGTTTTTAAATGCTATTTTTCTTTCATCCCCAGCATCTTCTAATACAGTATCTTACATATATTACTCAATGTTTATTAAATTGAACATTCCATAGTTATGTTCACATCTTACTTTAAACACCATAGAAGCAAAATGCATTAATTTTTGTTTTAAAATATGGAATATATGAACATTAAATGGAAGATATAATTTATAGCACAAGGGTACACATATTTCTCTCTGGCTCAGTCTCTACTTCTTTGTTTTATAACATCAATTATTATTATTATTACTGTGCACAATCTTTCTTTTTTCTTTTTTTAAATTTTTATTATAGTTTTTTATTTACAAATATATGCATGGGTAATTTTTCAGCATTGACAGTTGCAAATCCTTTTGTTCAAACTTTTTCCCTCCTTTCCCCCAGCCCTTCCCCCAGATGGCAGGTTGACCAAACACATAACATCAATTATTAAGGAAAAAATTATATTTTATAAAAGTCACTTAAGAATTCTTTTGATACATTCTAAACAAATTCACCTCACTACCATAAGCCAATGTGTGAACTACTTGTGGTTATCTTAACAGATTAACTAAAATAACTGGAATAGATGAACATAATAGAATCTGAGTTCTTATTCACTATTGTTCTCTGAAAAGGAAGAGAGAAGATTGGGATATTGTGATTTTTGTGGAGATAGGGGGCAGATTATGCAATTTTAAGCTGGAAATAATCAACTTGCTACCAAAACATGGTACTAAAGTTACAAACTAAAATGTTGTTGGACATTCTTCCAACCCCTCTGAGGGGAATTGACTTTTTTTTCTTCCAACAAGATAGCATGGCAATAGTTGACAGAGTTGAAGAGTTATAAAACCATATTATGATCTCTTCAGTTCAATATTTCTTCCTGTGCTCTAAAAATGCATACTTTTATGAGTGAGACTGCATGTGCATGCCTACAAATTATTTAATTCAGAGTAATGTGACAGTTGTAAGTGCCAATCATCCCAATTTGCAGTGACATAAAGCTGGGAGGGATAGTTAACATGTTGGATAACTGTAAGAATCCAAAAATATTTTGACTGGCTAGAGCATTGGTCCAAATCTGATAAAAGTTGAGCTAAATAGGGCTAAATACAAATTCTACACTCTCTCTCCTCCCTCCCTCCCTCCTTTCCTTCCTCTCTTTCTCTCTCTCTCTCAAAGCTGAGAGAGATATGGTTTTAGTGGCCTGCAACATCAATATGGGTGTTCACTGTGATGTGGCAACCAAGAAAAAGCTCCTGCAATTTTAGGCTTCATTATGATATGCCAATGTCCAGGATCAGGGCAGTATTAGTCCTTTTATATTCTATCCTGCTCAGATGACGTGTGAAATATGATATTCAGCTTAAGAAATGACAGGAGTGGTGAGTGAAATCTTATGGGAATTAAATGAAATATCTTTTCCCTTAAAAATAGAACTATTATTTTGATTAAGACTCCTAAAGCAAGCAAAGGAATGAGCGTGGTAAATTCATGTTGTACCCATGTGGTGGCAAGTATTATGACAGAAAGAAGTTGGGCCCCAGGACATGGTTTCTGACAGACTAGAGATTTCAGTTAGATGCAGGTGCTTGAAGTCCTGTGAATAGAAGTGCAATCAGACCACCAGCTCCAGGTTTTAGATTGCACAGGAGCCATAATTAAAGGGAGAAACTATTGGGAAGAAGGAACCCACCCTCACTGTCACCACTGATAGCAATCACTGACTAATTGCTATTGGGCAGATAAAATATTGAAACAATAGCACCCCAGGGAAGAATTCTGGGAAGATGGTGGAGTACATCAGAAAATTCCAAGCTGTCCAGATTTCCCCCACAAACAAAACATAGACCCATGAATAACAAGTAAGGCTTGAAGCAGAACAGGGGTTCTTCTGGAACAACCCAAAGAAAGACCCTGGGAATGAACCTTAGGTGGCATAAAATATAAACACTTCCAGGTTAACTTTTCAGAAACGGCAAGGTGGGAGCTCTAGGGCTACCTGGGTACTCAGGCCTCAGTCCTGAACTATAGGAATTTGGACCTACAGGACAGCATGGGGATTTAGGAATCTGATTCCAGAACCTCCCCTGTTAAGGAACACAAAGATCATCTTTGTTACTGAAAAGTTGCCCTAGTGAGAAGGAACCAGTACTCCCAATGAGCCCAGAAGCAGTGGAGCAGGGATGCTTCTGGTTGTGGCCATTGAAGAAAGATGGAGTTCTTGGTTTGATGTTCCTGGTCAGAGGGACTGAAGTGAAGATACCCTTATGTCCCTCTCTCCACCCTCACACTTCTGCCCCCAGGATTAGAGATGCTTACATGAATAAGTTCTGGAAAAAAGTAACCAGGCAGAGAAAAAGGAACTCAATCATAGAAACTTGCTATGGAAATAGGGAAGACTGGAGTTCATTTTCAGAGGAGGACATTAAAGTTTAAAAAAAAAAAAAAGCCTCTCCTCTTTCAAAAATAACATTAAATAGCTATTTGCCCAGAAAGAAAAATTATAGAAGAACTCAAAAAAGACTTAAAAATCAAGTGAGAGAGGTACCAGCCATGAAGTCAGGAGAACCTGAGTTCAAATCTGGCCTCAGACACTTAATACTTCCTAGCTGTGTGACCCTGAGCAAGTCACTTAACCCCAATTGTCTCAGCAAATAGAGAGAGAGAGAGAGAGAAAGAGAGAGAGAGAGAGAGAGAGAGAGAGAGAGAGATTCAGAAAAAAACTTTTAAAAAATAAAGAACCATTCAATAAAGAAAAAACCCAAGAAAATTATGAAAAGAAAGTCAATCTACTAGAAAAGGAGATACAAATTCTTAACAATGAAAATAATTCTTTAAGAATTAGAAGCTAGTGATGCTATGACCAAGAAATAACAAAACAAAATATAAAGAATGAAAATATATAGAATGAAAAACACACACATAAACACACACACACATACACACACACACACACAAACACAAACATACACACACATATATGCCATGAAGGATATAATACATTCCAAAATTTATAAAGAAATAAGTGAGGAATGGAATGTATTTTTTGTGCTTAGAAAATTATTTTGTATATAGTATATAATTAGAAATTATTTTAAATTCATTCATTTTATATAAGATCCCTGCCCAATATGGGAGAAGGGCAGTTTTCCCCTCTCTAGGGAAGTGTGAGGAACTTTGGGGAGATAGTCTCATTTCAGAGCATTTGGTTGGTTTCCCATTTCTAATTTTGTAGTTGGGAATAATAAGTTGGAGTTTGCCAGTTACTAAAGTTCTAGATATTGGTTCTAGAGAAAGAGTAACAGAGGGAACAACCAGAAAGAATATTACTAAAATGTTCATCCCTTTTGAACCAGAGATCCTGATGCTATGCATATGACTTAAGGAGGTCAAAGATAGTATAACAAGTGGCAGGTAGATTTGTACTGCTTCCTTCCAAATGACTATAAATATGTATAGTAAGTATAGTAATTAAATATAAGTATAGATGAGCCCTTGATTCTTTGGGGAAAAGAAGTAAACCCCTAGCTACTTCCCTCTGGCCATGAGTGACTCAGTGACTGAGGACTGAAGTGTTTTGGGAATGATGAAGTTTCAGGGCCCCTTTGTAATACCTTTCTTGGCAAAGATACTTGAGGGGTTCACTATTTCTTTCTTCAGCTCATTTTATACATGAGGAAATTAAGGCAAACAGGATTCAGTTACTTGCCCAGAGTCATATAGATAGTAAGTATGTGAGGTCAAATTTGAACTTGGGAAGATGAGTTTTCCTGATTCCAGGCCTCCACTCTAACCATTATATCGCTTAGCTTCATATATATATACATATATACATATATATATTATATATATGTGTATATATATATATGTATATATACATATGTATGTGTATTCTCATATATATATTCTTAAATATTTCATAGTTTTGTCAGTTTTGCTAAATTTTTTTTCTATTTTCTTTTATGATTTTTTACAGGTTGGGACCCTCTGGGTAGGAGAGTGAGGAAGGATTTCAAGGAATAGTAGGAAATGAAAGTGATGAAAATCAAAGTATATCAACAATTTTAAAAAGTAAAATGAAAAGGTGTACTACTATAAAAGCTCTATCACATCCTTTCAGGTCTTAAATTCTGTGAAATGAGTCATTCTACATATTTTGTCTCTTTGGCCTAAAACCATTTTGCAAAGTACATTCAGTAAGAAATATTAAAAATTCTAGCCTGTTTATATTAATAAAAAATGTTGTTACCTATGAACTTCTATTGCTTGTGCAATCTTCAAAAAAATTATCCTTGGGGTGGAAATTTCTCATGCTTGATCACAGCCCAAAGATAATTTGGCCTTGGAAAATAAGATCAACATATCATTCATCTTTGTACAACTGTATGTAAAAATGAAAAAAAAAATACACTCAGTTGAAATTTTCCATGTGTCTAATCCTCAATAAAGGAAGACTCTCCTGGTGATGATGGCCATTTGAAATATGTCCTGCAAACTACATTTTTAAGGAGGGTGTGGATTCCTACCCTCTCCTCTTCTCACCCCCCCCCCCCCCCCCCCCCCCCCCCCCCCCCCCCCCCCCCCCCCCCCCCCCCCCCCCAAAACAGACTCCACCTCTTCGTGCTAAACTTACACTTGCATCTTGCCAGAGGGGAGGACAGTCAAGGTCACTCACTACTCAAAGTCTCATTTCCTGCTGAACAGAGCCCAGTAAATAACTTAACTCTACAGATTCTCAAAGTATAAGTGATGAGATCTAAGGGCCCAAACACACAATATTGTGGTGTTATCTGGCCTCTGTCACTGCCCTCTGGCACATAGAGGTCGCACTCCTTTTTGGACTTGAGAGCCAGAATTAAACACTGTGTAGGAGAAAAATGTGGAATCCATTTCCCCCTGAATTGAAGAAAGTCACAGAGATTGCTTGAGGGCACCAAATAAATTATTTACAGAAGGAAGTTTATGAAAATATAACTCTTTCCTTCTCCTTCCACTAGAAGAGTGAGTAAAAAAGAAAGGATGTTTTAGATGTGAGGAAACAATATAGCTTAATGAAACAGCACTAAACCTGGTATTCGTCTCAGCTCTGCTACTTACTAGTTAGTGACCTTGGACAAATTACCATCTCTTTTTACCTCAAATTCCATAATTGTAAAGCTACATGATGGTATTTACACTACTTATTTCATAGATCTATTATGTATGTAAGTCAAATAAGATATTATGCATTAAAAACTATATAAATAAAGTTAATAAAGTATATTGTCTATAAATTAAAGTGTTGTATTGAGAGAAATTATTATTAATATCCAATGATTTGGGGAAATATAGAGTTCCCCTTTTTCTATAGTCCTTATTTCAAAACCTCAGTCTCTTGAAGGACATTGCTGATTGGATAAACTTGCTTAACAATTTTGTTCAGACCCAATCCAGGTTGGGGAATCACTGTACCCTATTTAGGTTTGGATGGGGACAAATTATTTGAATTGATTGCTCAAGGCTGGGGGTAACTTAGAAGTAAATGATGTAATGACAGTCCATTATCTTAAATCCAGCACTTCATTAGACATTCATTGTCTTAATCATGTTTTTTCTCAGTAGTATTTTTTCCAATTATATTCCTTAAAATGTAATTTTTCCAGTTGCTTTCCTTTGAATTACATTCCAATTCCAATTCCATTCATTTTTGTAAGATTTTGAATTCCATTTTTTTTCTCCCTCCCTCACCAGCCCTCTCCCCAAGATAGCAAGCAATATGATATAGGTTATACATGTACAATCATTTAAAATATATATCCATATTAGTCTAGTGAAAGAAAAATCATGACAAAAAGGAAAAAACACATCTCTCATTCATTATTAACCAATCAGAGTTGATTGCCATCCTCAGGAACACCCTTCTAAGGACAGCTAAGCTGTGAACACAGCCACTGTTTGTTCTTGGCTTTCCAGAGTGCCACTGACTTTTTATTAAAATTCTGGCATGATTAATAAAATGACTAATTACCCAGAAATTATGTCTCATAATTTTTGAAATATCATATTGTATAAAAGCACTCTGTAAGTAAAAAATAGTAGACAGAGAGCACGAACACAGCAAGGACAAAAAGTGGCACTCACTTGGATGGTGGTCCTGGAAGAAGGGAGTCTGGGAGCTTCCTGTTTTAATTTAATATCCATGCTGACTAGTGATAAACGCACTTATTATTCATCTGTGTAGAGGAATAATCTAAATTGTTTCCATAGCATCACATGAGTCAAAAAAAAAAAAAAAACTATCATAGGGGTATCTAGGTGACACAGTTCATAGAGCACCAGTCCTGAAGTCAGAAGGACCTGAGTTGAAATCTGGCTTCAGACACTTAACACTTTATAACTGTGTGACCCTGGGCAAGTCACTTAACCCCAATTGCTTCAGAAAAAAAAAGACACCCCCCCCCCACATTATTGTATATAAGGTACTCTGTAAGTAACAATAACAAAAAAAGATAAATGAAAGTAATAGAATCTCAGAGATGAAAACATTCTCTTAGATATCTTAGATATCACATATTGAAATTGCGAGGGGACAAATGTAGGCTCATTGTCAACTTTGTTTTGCCTAACAATTAAAAGCAGTTCAAAATAGGAATAGTCTGCCTCAGCAAGTAGTAGACAATGTCTCTTTGGAAGGACAACTGGGTAGTGCTGTGGATAGAGCACTGCACCAAGAAGACCTGAGTTCAGGTCTAGATACCTCTCTTACTAGCTGTGTGACCATAGAAGTCACTTAACCTCTGTTTGGCTCAGTCTCCTTTTCTGTAAAATATGCATGATAATAGTATCTACCTTCCAAGTTTTTTGTGAAAGTCAAATGAAATAATAATTGTAAAGTATTAGTACAATGCTTGTCATATAGTAGGGGCTATCTAGCATTAGCTATGATGATGAAGATGACAGTGACGATGACTTCAAATACAATCTGAGTAAGCTCTTATAAAGTATGTTATAGTTAGGAATTCCTTTTGGCTTTTATTTGACTCAGAGGATCATGAGGTACCTTCCAAATATAAAAATGCAGTAATTTTGTGGTGCAAAAGATATCCTGCTTAAGAAGTATAGATTGACACAATCCTCAAAATTGAACCCTTGAGAAGAAGTCACATTTGACCTGCATTTGTTACAATTCTGTCAGTGTCTGACCTATCTTAGAGATGGTTATAATTTATATATTTTTCTTATAATATATATATATATATATAATATAATAAATAGGATACAGATCCTAGTACCCTAAATCTGTCCTTTGCCACCAAACTAAAGAGAAAACAATGCTTCAACTTTCTATTGCCATTAAATATATTGCTCTTACTCCCAGTTTTCTAAACTGTGGTGCTCAGTCTTATATATGGGTTTCATAACTGAATGTGGGGATTGTGAAATTATCACATATTATCAGTAAATGTTTGATTTGTATGCCAATTTTATGTCCATTTACCTAGAGTCAAGTAAAAATTTCTCAGCTAAAAACAATCATGAGTGAGAAAAGTTTATGAAGTCCTGCTCTAACTCAGAATCTTTTTTCTCTATATACCATCACTACCCCAAAGAACTGAATTTTAAAGCCTCCTCATCCCAGAACTGACTTTTACATGTTGGGCTATGTTCTGTCAGCTATTGTCAAATTATCTGAGAAAATTCCTTCATTCCTTCTGTAAGAACCGAGTAAGGGTAACAATAGTTTGCTAAGTTAAAAGTACAACCCATTTGGTTCCACATAGCTACCAGTTTCTAAGAAGACTACAAAATATTTTAGCTTTCTGTGCCCTCCACATTCTACGTAGATGAGAAATCACTGCAAAAATCTAGGCCCTTTCCTTAGCACCTACTCCAATTGTTATCCCAGAGCCAAGGTATATAGGGCTTTTAGATTTGAACTCTTATTAGAACTCTTTTATTGAACTGTTATTAGATTTGAACTCTTCATAACTCTAAAACATATTGTAATCATTTACCTGGAGTAGTATATATTGTAATAAACAAATCTATATATTTTTCATTTATTTCCTGTTTAGATTTTTTTTTTTTAACAGAAAGTCAAAAGTTAAAAAGTTAAATTACTGAATCCTGTTCATTAAGGTTAAATGCATGATTATGACTCTTTTTCAGTTTAGTATTTTTTTTTCATATGAATAAGTTACTTGTTCCATCCAAAGGTTGTATTGTGCATACCTTTTGAGATGATCCTAGCACCATGAACCATGAATTAAATTATTCCAGTAGTGAGGGATAAGGACACTTAAAGGACACTCCCACATGACTGAATCTGGTGCATAGCATATATTTAAGTTTAGAGCCTTCAAAACCTTGAGCTAGCTCTGGCGATCTGTGCAGTAACCTTGTCGTCTATATGGATATCCCTTCAAATTCAAATTCAAATCCCATTCAAAATTTCTCTATTTGCTTTAACCAATGGCTACATCTAGTGCTGGTTGGTGGTGTTTTTTTTTGGTGTTAATTATTAGGCTAAAGTTAGCTCAACCAGCAGAGAATTAAGCCATAAGTTGTTTTTTTGTTTGTTTGTTTGTTTTTTAATAATATATCTCAGTCTTAGAGACTTCATTGAGTGTACAATCATCTGAGGGCAGTTAGGTGGTGCAGTGGATAGCGCACCAGCCCTGAAGTCAGGAGGACCCAAGTCTCAAACACTTAACACTTCCTACCTGTTGGACCCTGGGCAAGTCACTTAACCTCAATTGCCTCAGCAAGGAAAAAAAAAAAAAAAAGAAAGAAAAAGAAAAGAGTGTGCAGTTACCTGAAAACAGAAAGCTCTACCTTAATGTTTCTTAGTTAGTCATGGCTTGTAACCTTTTCAAGCTAAATAATTTGCCATCAATGCAGTAAATAATGCTGAAGCCATTTTTGTCCTCATAGAAGATATTTGATATCACAGAAAATATTATGCCAAAAAGTAGGGAACTAGCATATATTTGGTAGCTATTTTTGTGTAGAATTTCAGTTCCTGTTTTTATTTTTTTCTGCTGGATTTTATTGGTTTAATATATATAGGAATGTGGATGATTTATATAGAATTATTTTATGTCTTACAACTTTGCTGAAGCTATTAGTCATCTCAATTAATACTGAAGTGACCCTATAATTATATGTTTGATATGTAAGCCATCATTTTATCTTCTAAAGCAGTGATTTTATTATCTTTTCTTCACTAGATATCTAGTGGCATATTCTGTTTAGAGTGCCTTGCATGTAGTAGGTGATACATAAATGCTTATATCTTTCCCTATATTTTATTCTCACAACAACATGGGAAGTAGGTACAATTATTATTCCCATTTTACAGAGGGACAGAATATAGCAAATGAGGTTGAGTATCACTCAAGGTCACATAGCTGGTAAATTTCTGAGGTTAGATTTGAATTCAGGTCTTCTTGACTTCAAGTGTGGTGCTCTATTCATGGTGTGACCTATTTATTTGAATATAAATATAAATATACATTTGAATATAAATAAAAAGGTTTCAAAAATTTCCTTTATTTCCTTTCTTTTATTTTTTATTTGGGATACTGGCAATTTGATTTTCTTTTCACTTTTAAAAAGAGAGCAGTTAGTGATTAATTGTTAAGAAAATCTCCTGCTTTTATTTATCAATGCAATTTTTTTTCTTTCATTTTTGCTAATTTCTAATTTGATTTTCAGCGTTTCTATTTTGGTGCTTTGTTGGAGATGTTTTGTCATTTTCTAGACTTTTAAAATTGCATACCCAATTTATTTTTATTTACTTGGTCTATTGTTCTTAATGAAATTGTTTAGCTATAGAGCCTTTTCTCCTCAGTGCCACTGACTACATCTCAAAAGTTTTGGCATATTAATTTATTATTTTCATTTAAAAATATTTTAATGATTTGTTCTTTGATCTTCAAATTGTTTAGAGTTAACTTTTTTTCCAAATCCTTTCTTCCAAGGATATTTTTTGAATATATGTTTCATTGCATTGTAGTTGATAAATGATGATCTTAATACTTTTGAATTTTTGTATTTGTAAGATTTTTGCATGTTATTATACAATCATTTTTCTAAAGATGTCATCATATGAGGAATACATATATTCTTTTCCATTTCCATTCATGAATCATTAGAATTCTAAGTTTCTTTTTCTACATTCCCTAGCAATTGGAGAATAGATAAGCCAGTTGTGAATGTAAATATTCACTGTGCTGTAAAACATAATGAATATAAAACAACATGGGAAGACATAAGAATGGAAGCAAAATGAAGCAAAATCAGGAAAACACCATGCACAATGACAAAAAAAAAAAAAGTAAAAAAGAAAGAGCAACCACAATAAAACAATTTAAATAGAATGTTATAAAATTATGATCATGTTTATTCCATCCCAAAATAAGATATGAGGAGGCACCTCTGCCATTTTATAAAGAAGTAGATAAATAAATATGAGTATGAAATAACCCATATAATATCACACATTTTCAAGTTGCTGTTAGTTTTATTTTTGTTTTTGTTTTTTTTTTTCTATAACTATTTCCCTTTAAAGCAGTCTATACTTTTTACATAAAATAAAAAATCTGAAATCTTTCCAATGTACATAATAAAAGAGTTTTGTCTAATAAAATTCTGGAAGTCCTCTAATTGTTCTTTTCTCCATGATATAATCCTGTGAAATTTCCCTGTCAAAAACAAACAAAAACCAAAACTCTGGGATTTGAGGATAATAGTAATAATTCAAGTACAAGTGATCTTCATAAAAATGGTAGAGAAGATATTTCCTTTATTTTTAGTTCAAACCCTTTTTTTAACCCAGACAAATTTTACATATACTTTAATGTGCATATTTTGTTTCTTACAATAGAATTTGAGGTCACTGAAAGAACAGATTGGGAATAGATTGATTTTTTTTTTTTTTTTTTTGTATTCACAGTACCCAGGACATTGTGGGCCAAACATCAAGTACTAAATGAATATGGTTTTGGAGAGCATGGTTAAAATAAAATATTCTCTGAATACTGAGAAAAAAAGATTGAAAATATTTCTCAAGTAATATATGTATGGCTACACTTGTAAACATGTACAATTATAAACAAATAATTAATAATTCATGCCTATACAGATTACACATACATATATTAATATACATTTGTACGTACATTTATATAAGGTGTATTTACAGACATGTATCATGCTTGTTAAACTAATAATAGCAAATTGAAAACTTATTTGCCATTCAATTAAAAAATGCAAAAATGTCAATACATTTAAATAGAGAAGAAAATAAAGAACTTATACACTGATTCTCTTTCTGTTTCTGTCTCTCTTCGTCTGTCTCTATTTCTCTTTGTCTCTTTCTCCCTCCTTCTATGTGTCTCTCTTCCTCCCTTCAAATTGATTTTTTATTATAGCTTTTTATTGACAGAACATATGCATGAGTAATTTTTCAACATTGTCCCTTACAATTACTTCTGTTCCAACTTTCCCCTTCCCTTCCTTCAATACCTCCCCTAGATGGCAGGTAGTCTCATACATGTTAAAGATGTTAAAATATATCTTAAGTGCAATATATGTGTACACATCTGTACAGTTCTCTTGTTGCACAAGAAAAATCAGATTGAGAAAGGTAAAAATAACCTGGGAAGAAAAACAAAAATGCAAGTAGTTCACATGCATTTCCCAGTGTTCTTTTTCTGGGTGTAGCTGGTTCTGTCCATCATTGATCAATTGGAATTGAATTGGATCTTCTCATAATCCACTTCCATCAGAATATATCTTCATATAGTAGTGTTGTTGAAGTGTATAATGATCTCCTAGTTCTGCTCATGCGTCAGTTCATGTAAGTCTCTCCAAGCCTCTCTGTATTCATCCTGCTAGGCATTTGTTACAGAAAGATAATATCCCATAACATTTATATACTACAATTTAGCCAACCATTCTGCAATTGATGGACATCCATTCAATTTCTAGTTTCTAGCCACTACAAAAAGGGTTGCCGCAAACATTTTTGCACATATAGGACTCTTTTCATTCTTTAATATCTCTTTGGGATATAAACCCAGTAGTAACACTGCTAGATGAAAGGGTATGCAGAGTTTGATAACTTTTTTGAGCATAGTTCCAAATTGTTCTCCACCAACAATGCATCAGTATTCCAATTTTCCCACATCCCCTTCAACATTCATCATTATCTTTTCCTGTCATCTTAGTCAATCTGACAGGTGTATAGTGCTATTTCAGAGTTGTCTTCATTTGCATTTCTCTGATCAATAGTGATTTGGAGGACCCTTTCAAATGAGTAGAAATAGTTTCAATTTCATCATCTGAAAATTGTCAGTTCACATCCTTTGACGATTTATGAATTGGAAAATGGCTTGATTTCTTATAAATTAGAGTCAATTCTCTATTTTGGAAATGAGGCCTATATCAGAACCTTTAACTGTAAAAATGTTTTCCCAATTTATTGCTTCCCTTCTAATCTGTTTTGCATTAGTTTTGTTTGTACAAAAACTTTTTAACTTGATATAATCAAAATTTCTATTTTGTGATCAATAATGATCTCTAGTTCTTCTTTGGTCACAAATTCCTTCCTCCTCTACAAGTCTGAGAGGTAAACTATCCTATGTTTTTCTAATTTATTTCTAATTTCTTTATGCCTAAATCATGAACCCATTTTGATCTTATCTTGATGTACAGTGTTTTAGTGTGGGTCCATGCCTAGTTTCTGCCAAACTAATTTCCAGTTTTCCCAGCAGTTTTTGTCAAATAGTGAATTCTTATCCCAAAAATTGGGATCTTTGGGTTTGTCAAACACTAGATTGCTATAGTTATTGACTCTTTTGTCCTGTGAACCTAACCTATTCCATTGATCAACTAGTCTATTTCTTAGTCAATACCAAATGTTTTTGGTGACTGCTGCTTTGTAATATAGTTTTAGATCAGGTACAGCTAGGTCACCTTCATTTGATTTTTTTTTTTCAGTAATTCCCTTGAAATTCTTGACCTTTTGTTCTTCCATATGAATTTTGTTGTTATTTTTTCTAGGTCATTAAAATAGTTTCTTGGGCGTCTGATTGGTATAGCATTAAATAAATAGATTAATTTAGGGAGTATTGTCATCTTTATTATATTTACTTGGCCAATCCAAGAGCCCTTGATATTCTTCCAATTATTTAAAGCTGACTTTATTTTTGTGAAAAGTGTTTTGTAATTTTGCTCATATGATTCCTGATTTTCCTTTGGAAGATAGATTCCCAAATATTTTATGCTATTGACAGTTGCTTTAAATGGAATTTCTCTTTGTATCTTTTGCTATTGGATTTTGTTGGTGATGTATAAAATTCTGTGGATTTATGTGGATTTATTTTGTATCCTGCAACTTTGCTAAAGTTGTAGATTATTTCTGATAGCTTTTTAGTAGAATCTTTGGGATTCTCTAAGTATACCATCATATCATCTGCAAAGAATGATAATTTGGTTTCCTCATTACCTACTCTAATTCCTTTAATTTCTTTTTTATCTCTTATTGCTGAAACTAGCATTTCTAATACAATATTGAATAGTAATGGGGATAGTGGGCAACCTTGTTTCACTCCTGATCTTATTGGGAATGGTTCCAGTTTATCCCCATTACATATGATGTTCCTGACTATTTTAAGGAAAAGTCCATTTATTCCTATACTCTCAAGTGTTTTTAATAGGAATAGATATTGGATTTTATCAAATGTTTTTTTGATAAAAGCATTTTATCAAAATGGTCATATGTTTTTTTGTTAATGTTGTTATTGATATAGTCAATTATGCTAATAGTTTTCTTAATATTGAACCAGCCCTGCATTCCTGGTATAAATCCTACTTGGTCATGGTGTATTATCCTGGGGATGATTTTCTGTAATCTTTTTGCTAATATTTTATTTAAGATTTTAGCATCAATATTCATTAGGGAGATTGGTCTATAATTTCCTTTTTCTGTTTTTAACCTATCTAGTTTAGGTATCAGTACCATGTCTGTGTCATAAAAGGAATTTGGTGGGGCTCCTTCAATCCCTATTTTTTCACATTAGTTATATAGCATTGGAGCGAATTGTTCTTTAAACGTTTGGTAGAATTCACATGCAAATCCATCTGGTCCTGGGGATTTTTTCTTATGGAGTTGATTAATAGCTTGTTCTATTTTTTTTTTTTTTCTAAAAAGGGACTGTTTAACCAATTTACTTCCTCTGTTAATCTGGACAAGATATATTTTTTAAAGTATTCTTCCATTTCATTTAAGTTATCGAATTTATTGGCATAAAGTTGGGCAAAGCAATTCCTAATTATTGCTCTAATTTTCTCTTCTTTAGTGGCAAGTTCTCCCTTTTTATTTTTAAGACTAACAATTTGATTTTCTTCTTTTCTTTTTCTAATCAAATTTTACAAGGGTTTATCTATTTTGTTGTTTTTTTCATACAGCCAACTCTTAGTTTTATTTATTAATTCAATGGTATTTTTTTTAACTTTCAATTTTATTAATCTCTCCTTTTATTTTTAGAATTTCAAGTTTAGTGTTTGACTGGAGGTTTTTAATTTGCTCCTTTTCTAGTTTTTTTTAGTTGCCAGCCCAATTCATTGACCTTCTCTTTCTCTATTTTATGCAAGTAGGTCGCTAGAGAAATGAAATTTCCCCTTATTACTGCTTTGGCTGCATCCCACACATTTTGGTATGACATCTCATTATTGTCATTCTCTTGGGTGAAGTTATTAATTATGTCTATGATTTGCTGTTTCACCCAATCATTCTTTAGGATTAAATTATTTAGTTTCCAATTATTTTTTGATCTATTTTTCCTTGGCTTTTTATTGAATGTAATTTTCATTGCATTGTGAACTGAAAAGAATGCATTTACTATTTCTGCCTTTCTGCATTTGAATTTGAGGCTTTTATGTCCTGATATACGGTCAGTTTTTGTGTAGGTTCCATGAACTGCTGAGAAGAAAATGTACTCCTTTCTGTCTCCATTCAGTTTTCTCCAAAGATCTATCATACCTAACTTTTCTAGTATTCTATTTACCTCTTTGACTTCTTTCTTATTTATTTTGTGGTTTGATTTATCTAATTCTGAGAATGCAAGGTTGAGATCTCCCACTATTATAGTTTTGCTGTCTATTTCTTCTTGCAGTTCTCATAATTTCTCCTTTAAGAATTTAGCTGCTACACCACTTGGTGCATATATATTTAATAATGATATTGCTTCATTATCTATGCTACCTTTTAGCAAGATATAGTGCCTTCTCTTATCTGTTTTAATTAGATTGATTTTTGCTTTTGCTTGATCTGAGATCAGGATGGCTACCCCTGCTTTTTTGACTTCACCTGAAGCATAGTAGATTCTGCTCCAGCCTTTTACCTTTCCTCTGTATGTATCGTCCTACTTCAAGTGTGTTTCCTGTAAACAACATATTGTAGGATTCTGGCTTTTAATCCAGTTTGCTATCTGCTTCTGCTTTATGGGGGAGTTTACTCCATTCACATTTATGGTTAAACTTAATAATTCTGTATTTCCTGCCATCTTGTTAACCCCAGCTTATGCTTTTCTGCTTTCCTTCCCCCTTCACCCCCTTCCCAGTATTAAACTTGTGAGCGCCACTTGCCTCACACAGCCCTCTGTCTTTTGGATTCCTCTTCCCACCTTAGAGTTCCTTCTCTTTTCTTACCACTTTTCCTCACAAATTCTGTATTTCCTTCTACTTAGCGTACTCCTTCCCTTTTCACTTTTCCCCTCCCACTTTTCAATGAGGTTGGAGAAGTTTCTCTGTAAATTGAATATGTCTAATATTTTTTTCTCTTTAAGCCAATTCTGATGAGTGTAAGATACACACTATGTTCATCCCCCTCCCTTCTTTCCCTCAGATATAATAGGTTTCCTTTGCCTCTTCATGAGATGTTGTACCCCAACTTTACCCTTTTTCTGGTACAATCTCCTTTCTACCTCTAGCTTTTTTTTTTATATTAAAACAGTAAAACCAAATTATACATGTGTTCTTTACATATACTCATATCAAAAATATAGTTCCCAGGATTTCTTTTTACCTTTTTATGTTTCTCTTGAATCCTATATTTGGAGATCAAACTTTTTGTTTAGTTACAGTTTTTTTTTTTTTTTTTTCATCAGAAATAAATGAAATTCACCTATTTAATTGAATATCCATCTTCTTCCCTGGAAAAAAATGCTCATTTTGACTGTGTAAGTTATTCTTGGCTGCATAGCAAGTTCCTTAGACTTTCAGAATATCGGATTCCAGGCCCTTTGATCCTTTAATGTGGATGCTGCTAGATCCTGAGTAATCCTTATTGTGGCTCCTTTGTATTTGAATTGTTTTTTTTTTTTTTGTTTTTTTTTTTCCTATCTGCTTGTAGTACTTTCTCCTTGGTCTGATAGTTCTGGAATTTAGCCACAATATTTCTTGGACTTTTGATTTTGGGATCTCTTTCAGTAAGTGATCAATGGATTCTTTCAATCTATTTTAAATTTTATATTTCTATAACATCTGGGCAGTTCTCTTTGAAGACTTCCTGAAAAATAGTGTCTAGGCTCTTTTTTTCATCATAATTTTCAGGAAGTCCAATAATTCTCAGATTATCTCTCCTAGATCTATTTTCCAGGTCTGTTGTTTTCCCGAGTAGGTATTTAACATGTTTTTCTTTTTTTTTTTCTTTTTTTTTTTTTTTTTTTTTTTTTTTGGTTTTGCTTGACTGATATTGGTGTCTCCTCGAGATTTTTAATGAATTATTTTCATTTACTTATTTCTTTTTGTAATTGTCTAATTGAGTTTTTAAATGAGTTGTTTTGTTTTATGGAATTTTTTTTTTTTTTTCCATTTCACTAATTTTATTTTTTAGAGAGCTATTTTCTTTTTCCAATTCACTAATTCTGTTTTTCAGGGAGTTGATTTCTTTAGCCACTGTATCTTTTAATGAGTAGGATGACTTATCCAGACTCTCTTGCCAAGCTTCCCTTTTCTTTCCCCATTTTTCTTCTAGTTCCCTTGTAAGAGCCTTTCAACTTTCTTCTATGAGAGTATTATGTAGTAGGGACCAGATCATATATCCTTTTGGGGTTTCATCTAAAGACAATCTGTTGTTAGTCTCCTCAGGGTTTGAAGTCTGCTCTCTATCAGTATAAAAGCTATCTATAGTTAGAGCTCACTTTAACTTTTTACTCATTTTGCCAAAAAAGAAACAAAGAAAACAAACAAACAAAAACAAGTGTGGTCTGCTTTTTGGGCAGTATGGTATTACCAAGCTTCCTCTAAAGACAATAGGAAGTAGGAATGAAGCAGCAGTGGGACAGCAATGGCTGGCTGAGTCTGCACAGTGTTTTTGCTCTGAGAGCATGTTGAGTTACTCTGGGTGCTGGGTGCCTGTGGCCAAGTCCCAAGAGACTCTAGTGTTTTGGGGTTATAGTCTTTACCCCCTGTGTTTATAGTTTCTCTGCTCCTCTACTGACCTACTGCCAGCCCAAAGTAACTCACACCGTGATAAAGTTCTCCCTGCAAATTTTCCTCAACATTAGCTGCCTTTCATGCTCTCACTGCCTGCCTGAGGTCTGCGCCTAATCATCCCTGCCTGTGAGCAAAAACAAAACTTTTCTGTTGAGTTTCCAGGTTATCTTCTGTTAATAATGTGTTGTACTCCCAATATTCATGGATTTTTTTCAGTCAAGCACTAATTCCAAGGCTGTCTCATGAAAGAAGTAGTCTGAGGGAAAGGAAGAGCTTAGATAGATGTGTGTGTTCTCTCTGCCATCTTGGCTCTGCCCTTAGTTCAAACTCTTTGTCAATCAATCTGTTTTAATTTGTCAAGCACCTACTATGTGTCAGGCATTATACTAAGTACTAATGATGAAAAGAAAGGCAAAAATAACTCTTTTTTTCAAAGATATTCCAGTCTGGAGAGTAAAGTAAAAATAAGTGTTATCTAATTAGATCTATTAAGAAGCTGCCTAGAAAAATTGAAAATTATCAAAATTAATTGAAATATGGATTTAACTGCACTGCAAATACCTAAGCCCTTCATACTAAGTGTATATTGTGTAGTAAGACACCTGCTAAAGATGTTTTGAAACCATCACTATTGGCTAGACAATAACAAACTAAGATTTTGTTGATGAAAAAAACTACATGCCATTTACAAAATTTCTTATCTGTGATACCCCAAAAGTCTTTGGGAAGTTTTAAATAATAATAATTCTGAAGGAATAATCGTTTAAGACTATCTTAAGATTTTTGGAACATCCTGTATATGCATACTTTAACTCTGAAGCATTTTTCTAAAATATTTAAAATTTTTCTAAAGAAAACATTTCAGCTGGTCTTGAATCCATTTGTTGAAATATGTAAAAATAGAATGCAGCATTTTGTGATAGCATTTAATTGATAGAAAGGAAGATGGAAATTTGTTAGCCAAATTTTAACAAAAATCCTTCATAAATGATGGACAGCATTGAAAAACAAGAATGATGATTTAGTATAGCCAAGAAAGTATTAATTCCACTTTAATCTATATATAGTTATAAGGCATCTTTTTCAGCTGACAGCCATTAAAACTAAACTAGCCCTTTAAAATAATGGCATAAAGAATTAAAACAAGAATTTAAAAAAATGATGAAACATATTCAATCCTATTGCCCTTAGTAAAATATGTTATGATTTATAGTTTATTTCATCTTTACCTCAAACTTTTAAATTTTAATGTGTCTTTTAAGGTATAAAATATTTTAACATAGAAGCATATGGACATAATTTGTAAATTAAAAAGCAAATTTAGAGGAGAGTATATGCTCATTTTTTTTTGATCCAATAAAGATGTGTGATCACAGTTATTTGGAGATGTCCATTTTAAGGTAGGGGCTTTAATAATTGGAGTAATGTCAAATATGAAGTGTTTGCCTTGTCTTCTTGGAAAAATGACCTCTTGAGAGAATGTCAAAGGAATCACCCTATTGCATGAGTTTATAAAAAGGGTTTTCATCAAGGAAATGGGGCTCCTTTGTTCTACTTTTATTCCAGAGAGATTGGGAAAATGAGGAAGACAGGATTTGGGAGAATTGTTGCCTTTGTGTAGAAAGAAGTAGTGAATTATCTGTGTCTACCTGGATGACTTGATTAGAGAGCCTCTGTAAATCTTAGAATCACTCACAAGACAACCAACAAGAAATCTCAGCTTCTCTGACTAGAAGGCTAGATTCCAGGGTAATACTGACCAGTATTTCTACTCTTTTTAAATTAAGAAATTGGGTTTCAGTAATGATGCTAATGAGGACATGTAGTTTCCATGTGTATACTCCACTATTATATTTACTGTTGTCATTTCTTGGGCCAGAAATGTGCACACTTTGCCTTCTGAATTGTTCTCAGAAAGGAGCAAACTAAAACTAGCCTGGTTTAGACTTCTAATATCCAACCTTCTCTTCAGACAAAGGGATTTTTCAGAGCATTGTGTCCCTTGGAAAGAGATATGGCCCCTTGAAGCTAAAAAGAGTGATGACATAGAGAAACAAAAGCCTCTGATACTTCTACTTCTTTTCCCCATACTATAATGAGTAATTTGTATAGTTAGCTCCAAAGTATGTTTCTATTTACCATGATATATTGGGATATGTAGATTGTACATATGTAGAATGGGTGGCACTATGCTTCTGGAGTGATGGGTAGGAGTGGGAGCTATGTAAAATACTGAGGAAAAGAAAGATTTGTGAGAATTTTAAGATTTCTATTTCAGGTACTCCAGAGTTAAATTCTTTTATGAAAGTTCCACACACCACAGTGCTGATTAGAGTTGGAGATTTCAAAATTTCAGGGAAAAAGATAACTAGGTGGCACAGTACATGGTGTCAAGCCTGGAGTCAGGAATATTCATCTCCCTCAGTTCAAATCTGACTTCAGACATTTTTAGCTATGTTACTCTGTACAAGTCACTTAACTGTTTGCCTCAATTTCTCATCTATAAAATGAGCTGGAGAAGGAAACGGCAAATAATCCTAATATCTGCAAAAAAAACCCAAATGGAGTCTGTATCTGACAAAGTCATATATATATATATGACTGAAACAACTGAACAACAGGAGGCAGAAATTGAAATTATTAGAGAAGCTGAGAATTATATCAATTGCTAACAGATTACTTAAAAGTCTTCTAATTTTTTCCTATATTTCTTTATGACATCCTATAACTCTTGCTTTTTGTTTTTTTAGCATTTATTTTTATTGAGTAAATAAAAGTTGTCCTATACTTGGTAACATTTAGTACTTTGCGTGTTTATACAAAGGCCTTAAATCCTGTTACATTTATCAAAATTTACACATAAACTTTACATGCCAGAGTAAATGCTGGGCAGAGATAATAAAGGATCAAATAGAAAGTTAAGGTTTCCCCTTTAGATCAGACATAGTCCACGTGGGCCCAGAAACAGGGGTAACTCTTACTTATTAAATGTATGAGAATGATTCTTGAAATCTATTTTTGGAATTGTCCATCAATAAAACAGACTGTCTCCCAAAGCTCTCTATCATTGAAAGTGTTCAGGTGAAGTTTGGGTGACTACTTAACAGAAGATCTTGTAAGAAAAATCCTGCCTGGTGTGAAAAATCCTTCCAACGCTAAGATTCTGAGATTTTTATGAAATACTGTCAAAACAAGGAAAAATCTGGCTGAATAAAATTCATAATTTGTACATATTGAAATCTAAGCCTAAGGCTATGTCTATATGACTGTGGGCAAATTGGATTAGATTTTTTTCCCCTTCTTAAATGAACTAGCTAGATTCCCTGTGGCTAGAGCCGCACCATGTGGCTTGAAACAGGAAACACCTGTCTCACTGTAAGCACACAATGAACATGATCCTTGGCAAAACACATTTTTTTGGTCTAGATCCAATTCAACAACAGGTCATTTAGATCGTGGATATTTCAACTTCTATTTCATGTCATCAATACTTAGCAATCATAGTATACCTTGTATGAATTTGTCATTATATAGTCACTGGAGGTTTTAAAACAATCATTGTTCCAAGGTCCTCTGGGAGTGAATACTCAAATATTTGAAATTCAATGGAATCTAAAAACATAAAAATACCCTATTTTAACATGTTTTTTTATAGTCATAAGGATAATATAACTCAGCTTGAAAAATTAACTGTGTCATTCTAGTTCTTTTATTTTTTTCAATATAATAACTAGGACCTTTCAAGTAGAGATTTTTGGCCACCCTTGTTGCCCAAGTACCCAGGTAGTTGTTAGTAGGAACCTGGTAAGGCCACCTGTACAATGAGAATGCTCGATCTTTGGCCTTTAGAGAATTTTCTCAGGAATTTTTGAAGATTGGAAGAATTTAAGGAAATCAGTGAGAAGGGAAAAATAACTCTTCATTTCCCATCTTAAAACTTTTACAGTCTGATAGAGGAAAAAATGTGATTTTTTTTTTGTTAGATGGTGACAATATCAAGTCATTTAATTGGGCAAGTCATTTAAATTCTCTGGTCTTCAGTTTTTTTTTTTTTTTTTTTTTTTTCCATTTTAAAAATCATGCCATTGGACTATGATCACTTAAAGTCTATTTCAGGTCAAAAATAATATGATTCTATGAAGACTTAGAACTCATATTTTCTTTGTGTCTGACTTTTTCATAACCCCAAAATGGGTTCTCTTAAATTTAATACCATAATCAAGTCTCCATTTTTGGATTATACAATTTTAAGCATCACTCCACAAAGTCCTATTTATTATCTTGAGGTGTTGAAGAAGCCCAGTTTCTTGAAAGCAATGTCATCAAAAGTGGAAGCTTTGTCAGGTTACCACTATTATGAGTGCTCACTAGCTTTATCCTCCAATAGCAAGGTCAGGTATATTGCCTTTTGGAGTAAAGAAAAATAGGCTAGCAGGAGGGGACTTATTAGTTTTTCCAAGCTTGTATATTCTATTGAGAATAATATAAAGTCCCTCCTTGAGACTATAACTTTGTTCCCTAACCCAAAGTTTGAAGGAGATGGAGAAGTTGGAAAGAAAGTAGAAGAGAGAGCCTGGAGAAGGAGAAGTAGTGATGATAAGAAAAGAGGAAATTGAATTTGGGAGCTTTAATTTGGGACTCATAGACTTCCTCACCTTTTAGGATGCTCCCTTTATGACAAAGTAATGCTGTTTGGTAGGGTTCATAAGAAGTTAATTCTTTAATTAATGAGTTGTCACTCATGTTTAATTTGCTATTTTATCATGACTTCCCCTTCACATAAATATACATGGTTCATCTTAGACAATTTTATAATTTATATATAAAATTTAAAATGCATTCAGAATATTTCATAGTGGGGGAAATTCTGAAGGATTTTATTGTTGGAACCCTCTTTTCTCAGGTCCTTATTTATTTAAAAAAAAAAAAAAAGTTCACCTGGCACAATATCAAGCTAACTTAGATTTTATTTTACTTCTATTAACAATGTAGCGTAGCTCACTATTTGAAAAAAAAAAAAAAAAAAAAAAAAAGCAGCAATTCTTACAATTGCCCTCAGGAACTCCTTTTCTAGCTAGAAGCCCAAATCTTTATGTATCTCGGTTTTTGGTGGAGTTGTATGAATACTTATTCCCTGCCTGAGGCAGAGAGGGAGAGGTAAAGTCTACGCATTTATATACTGTGCTTCTGGCACAGTATTGGGAATACAAATGAAAACAAATCAATACTTTGGCTTTAAAATACAAATAGAAGCCAAAAAAAAAAAAAAAAGTCCCTCCCCTCGAGAAACGTACATTCTAATTGAGGAAGCCTAGATAGAAAAAAAAGCTGGGGCGGAGGAGAAAAGAAGGGGGCGGGGTGTGTGTGTGTGTGTGTGTGTGTGTGTGTGTGTGTGTGTGTGTGTGTGTGTGAAGGTCTTTGAGAGTTGGAGGTGAAAAGATAGGATTGCTGCTGTGGGGGAAACCCCGAGATTGCTGGTCTTTGCTCTCCTTGGGGGTATGGGAGTAACCAACCAATTAGAAGGAGGAGCTTCAGATGTGGAAGGTGCTTCCACTCTGAATTGCGGGTGTCAAAAGATCTTCCTGGATGAACTGTCTTCAGAGTCAAGATGGAGAGTCTAAAATGCACTCTGGTGATAAATGAAGTGGACTGAAAGGAGTGAGTGAGGTGAGCGGACTAGAAGACAAAGTCCAGTCCCCAGCTGGTTTTGGAGGAGAGAGAGTAGCCGGGGTTTTCTCACCGCCCTTTTCTAGTGTTTGAAAGGGGGCAGGAGTGAGAAGTACAGAAAATGTTTATCTAGTCACTCAACAAGTATTTTAAGCTTTACTTTAAGTCAATGTATATGTGTTAAATGTTGGAGATAAAAAAAAAAAAAGAACATCTGTGGGTTGGATTTATATTATCTTAAATTTTATAATTCAATAATAATGCTACCTGTCTATGCATATATATGTATTTTTTTAAAGTGTTTCCCCCATCCCCTTTTCATAGCTTATATCAAATGTGGTCTATACTTAGGATGTAAGGACAAAATTCAAATTGTCTTTACCTCCAGGAAATGAAGTTCTCTTGGGGAAGTTAGCATATGTCCATATAAGTTCATACCCGACATATTTGAAATAAATACAAGGTAGAAGTGAGACAAAGGTTGGAGAGTGTGGTAGTCAGCTGAACCGGATTATTACATTTTCAGTGTGTTTACACCTAAGAAGTCAGCAAATACTACAAATCAGGATCGATTTATTGTTTTGTTGATTGTCTAGGTTTTTTAAAAAAAATGGAAAATTTTTGATAACCGGACGCAGGTTAAGTTTAGATGTGTATTCTATGTGTGTGGAAACGAAGATAAATTTGGATGCACTTCGAGAGATTGTGTATAGTAGAGGATAAGAGGAGTGTTAAGGTCTTCCAGGTCTTAAAGAGTTTGAAAAGACTGAATAACCACCACTCCTGTTTTCTGCTCTCTCCATCCTAAGCCTCTAGTTAAACATTTATAGTGGTGACCTTTAAGGCAGGGCAGTCCTTCGGGAAGGCTTGAAGGATTAATAAAAGGCTTTGGCTGAGTTTTGAAGGTAAACCTTGAAGTCAGACTGGATTGAGCTAAACTGCTTTGCCGTTCCCCCAGGCAAGAGAGAAACAAATATTAAATTCTTTTTCCCTGCTTGGTTTGCATTGCCAAAAAAGATATTTGGGGCAGGATAAATCGAAACTGATAACTTTTAGGGGAAAAAAAGCTCTTTATTTGTAATTAATTACTAAAAACGAATTACTGCAACTATTGTACCCCTGAATTCTCTGTGAATATAAATTCTTTATCATCTGCATGATTTTAGTAAAGAAAAAGTTATCTAGTAAAGGAATCCTACCTCTGACTGGTTATCTCTGTGCTCCAGGCAGTACTTTTTTTTTTAACGATAAATTAAATAATAGTCCTCAACTTTTGTTCAGTGCTTTCTGTCCCCTTCTGGAAACCAGGGCAGCTAGGGGACACTGGATTAAATAAGTCAAGAAGATTCATTTTAATAACTTTCATTCCAGCCCCAGACACTTATTATCTCTGTGACCCTGGGCAAGTCACTAATCCTTTTTGCCTCAATTCCCCCATTTGTAAAATGAACTGGAGAAGGAAATGGCAAAGCATGCTAGAAGGAAATGCCAAATGGGAACGCAAAGTCAACACAAATGAACAACTTCCTGACTATCCACTGCAACACCTAGGTCCCTTGATGGAATTTCCTACAGTAATGAGATTGCCAGTCTCAATGGTATGTATACTCATCTGAATATAAATTGATATTTAAACCTGTCTTGCCTTTTACTACACATCTGAAACTAAACAGAAAAATTAGTGATTTTTGTCTAACTCGTGGTTACTCATTCTTGATATTTTAACTAGTAGTTTAATATTTTGCATGTCTCTATTCTCTTATAAAAGCCATCTGTGCTCCATTAAATTAGAATTCTCTTTCAGTGGAAACTTCCAAAGAATTTTTTGTTGTGTTCCTCCTTCCTACCCTCCAATCAAAAAGGTCGAAGGTACAGAGACTATTGAGGTGTGAATACCAAGGATAATGCTTTCTGCTGGGATGAAGAGTTTCCTGATGATATTCAAAGATAACCTCTTAAGTCATTCTTGACTCTTCCCTTCACCCCCATATCTAGTCAGTTGTCAAGTTTGCTTCTATAATTTTTTTCAATCCTATCTTTATTTTTTTGCAACTACAAACCCAATTTTGATCTTCAACATCAAATCAATCAATCAATGAGCATTTGAATGTTTGTGTTCTAGACTCTGGGAATAAGATGTGTGTTGGGGGAGTGGGGATGAAATAGTCCCTGGATTTGAGGAACTTATATTCTACAAGAGCAAACACATGCATATATAACTAAAAACAAAACGTATGCTAGTAAATAGAAAATGAATTAGAGAAGAAGCCAGGGAAGTTGGGAAGAATGGGGTAATAAAAGACTTCATGTAAAAGATGGCATTTGAGTTTTGAAGGAAACAAAGAATTTTAAGAGACATAAATTAGGAGTTGGGGGTGCTTCTAGAACTATACTAAAGGGTCTTCTTGTCTCTAGGCTTTATCCTCTGCCATCCATCTTCTAAGTAGCTGTTAATGAAATCTTTTATAAGGTACATATTTGACTATGTTGCTACACTGCTTTAATTTTCTCCCCAGAGGCTCCATATTTTTTAGCTAAAGTTAGAAGAAGTGTGGAGGGTGGCAAAAATTTGGGTTGGACAGTAAAGCTCACATGGCATCCTTAGAGAAGATGTCAATCCAGGGTATTTAAGGCCATTCACAACCTGAGTACAACCAACTTTTCTTACTTTTTCATATTACTCCTTTTCATAAATTCTATATTGTAGCCAAAATTCTATATTGTTCCTGAATTCAACATTCTACTTCCTTCTGCCACTCACTATACATTTGCTGAAGATATATGCCAATCATTCATATGCAGGGATTTCCATTGGCTATTTCCCATTCCCCCCACCCTTCTGACTTCCTTGCCTTTAAGTCTTAGCTAAAATCTCTCCTCTAATCTTCCTTTAAAAAAAAAATACATTTTCTTGCCCCCCTTAATGGTAGTGTCTTCCTTCTGTTCATTATCTCCTATAGATTGTATATAATTGTCTGCAAGTTGTCTCTCTCCCCCACCCCCCCATTAGACTGAGCACCTTGAGAACTGCAACTAAACTTTTACCTTTCTTTATATCCTCAGTTCTTAGCATAGTGCATGACACAGAGGTATTGTTCAGTCATTTTTCAGTCATGTCCAACTCTTCATGACCCCATTTAAGATTTTCTTGGCAAATATATGGAAGTGGTTTTACATTTCATTCAGTTCTTTTTGCAGATGAGGATACTGAGGCAAACAAAGTTAACTTACCCAGGATCACACAGCTAGTAAGTGTCTGAGGTCGAATTTCAATTTGGGCAGATGAATCTGACTTAAGATTTTGCATTCTATCCACTGCTCATCTAGTTGTCCTTGGCATATAGTAGATATTTGATAAATGTTTATTGACTGATCTAGGTTTGTAATTTCAGATTCATCTTTTGATCTGTCTTTTCCCCCATTATCTAATCAGTTGCCAAATCCTGTTGATTTGTACTCTTTATCTTTTGATTTTGTCCATTTCTCTCAATCCTCATGTTTACCAGGTGATGTGTGCCTGTGACCTGTACTATTGTAATATCATCCCACTTTGTCTTCCTTCCTCTAATCTTTTTCATCTCTAATCTGCCTTCCACACAATTGCCAAAATAACTATCCAAAAGCATGTCTAACCCTGTCATGCTTGTGCTCAAAAACTCCCAGGGTTATTGTCTCTTGTAAATAAATATAGATGTCCCCATTCTAACATTTAAGGCTTTCTACAATGTGACTGCAATCTAACTTTCCAAATCAATTTCACTTCTATTCCTTTGTGCATTCTGTTTTCCTGCCAAACTGGCCAACTAGCTGTTCCCTGAATTTAAAATTCCATTCTCCATTTTTCGTGCATTTACCCAATTCATCTTCCATACTTGGAATTCAGTCTCTCTTCATCCTCAGATTCATTTTCCTACAAGGCTAAGCTGCAGAACTTCTTTCTCAAAATAGCTTTTCCTAATTCCTGCTGTTGCTAGTGATCTAGTTCTCCTTCAATCCAGAACACTTTGATCTCTCTCTTTTCTTGTCTTATCCTGAATAGGCTGTGGCTTCCCAATAGAATATAAATTTCTTTAGAAAAAGAACAATTTCATTTTTCTCTTTTTATCTTCATTCCCAATATGTTAATGTTCTCAACAAATGCTTGTTAAATTCAATTCAATTGCATTCATATCCAGTTAAGTATACCGCCCCATTTCTGAAGTCTGGACTCTTGACAATTTTGATATCAGCAACACTAAACCAAGTGTTTCTTTATAATTTTCCTTTCACTTAAGTCAGACAACTCTCAACAAATCTTCTCTCCCAACAATAGACCATAATCAATCTACTCTTTCTCCTCTTCTTCCAAGAGGATGGATTAGGCATGATGGGAAAGCAAATGTAATAATCCTGATCTAATGTTCTGCCTGCTTTAGCATCATCTGTCTACAAGACATCTGGCTTATTAGAAAATAAATTCTCACAGGCTCAAGGCTTAAGGCTTTTTTTTTTTTTATTCACTCATTCATAGCAAAATAAATTTGAAGGAGACAAGAGTAGGCTAGCATTAAAAATCAAGAGGATTTGATTTAACATTATACAATCAGCCTCCTCCATAAAACTTTCCCCAGTTACCCAGCTGGAAATTTGGTCTCCCTTCTCAAATCTCACCTAGCTTTCTATTTATACCTCTCCTATCCACTTTTCCAATTCTGATATCATATTCTAATTTTATGTCCAATCACATCAAGGGATTTACTATATCAGGAGCCTTTTGAGAGAAGAAACTATCGCATTTTGTCTTTGTATCTCTCACAGTACCTTGTACATAGGAGGCATTTAATAAATGCCTACTTGATGAAATGATTAGTCTATGAGCTAAGTGGTCCATAGAAATAACTCATATTTCTCCCATTTCTTGATCATTTCTCTTTATAAGGCCAATTAGCTATGACATCTGATAATCTACACATTAACTCCTTGGACGTGAGATAGCAATTTTATAATTTTTGCAATTCTTCCTTGTTAAAGACCATATTGATCTTTGTAGAAAATTAATCTAAAGTGCCCTTGAGACTCATAGAATTTTAGTGAGGCTTCCCAGAGGGATTGCAGAATTTTTGTGGACATATTGATCTAAATGGAAGGATCAAAATCACTATGCCTTTGAAGTCAATAAAAAAGTGGTATTAACCTTTGTGTAAGTCTCTGATTTGTCCTACACCTGGAATATTGTGTTTTACATAGTTACTACACTTCAGGCAAAGTTAATGAAACCAGAGAACAAAAGGGAGGCAACCAAAAAGTAAATAGGAAGGGGGAGCTTCTGTATGAAAGCTGATAAGAAAATGCATCATTCTTGTGTCTGGAAAAGTAAAAGCTGAGGGCAAATCTGAACCAAAATAATGCATGGATAAGGTAAGCATAGCCCCAGAATACTTGGAATCTAATTTGCCAAATATCCTGATATTAGCACTACTGTATCCTGGGACAACTCCAAAAGACCCAAAAAAGACTTCAGGACTGAGGTTTAGCCATGGGCAGTATAACCACCTCCTAGCTAGCTCCTCCTAAGCAGCAAGTAGAAACCCTGGGGCTAGCTGCATTTGAAGGTAGCCTCAGTTTGAACAACAGGAACTTTCACCTCTAGAATGCTGGGGGAGTCTAGGCTCTGAGTTCTAGAAGATTGTGGGAATCTCTATCCTGCTGAGATTCAGAGCTGGGCAAGAAAATACCTCACTCTAGTAAGTGCAGAAGCAGTGGAGCAGGGATACTGCTGGTTGAAGATACTTAAAGGAGGTAGAATCTTGGTTTGGGGTTCTAAACCAGAGGGGAGAACTGAAATGAACCCAGAGGCACTATTCCCCCCCACTCTAAGATTATAAGTAGTTGCACTGATAAATTCTCCTTTAAAAAAAAAAAAGCTGGTAAAGAAGAAAGAACACAAGCATAGAAACTTAGAATTCCCTATGAGAATAGGGTTTATCTTCAGAGGAGGACATTGAGATAAAAAAGAAGCTTCTTCTGCCCCAAAGAGCAATGTTAAATGGCTATCTGCTCACAAAAAAAATTTATATAAGAGCTCAAAAAGACTTTTAAAATGAATTGAGCAAGGTTGAAGAAAAATAAATAAAAAGAAGCATTCAAGAAAAACAAGATTATGAAAAGAACATGAGAGCCAGAACATGAGAGAAGAAAATGATTTTCTGAAAATTAGAATTGGTCAAGGGGAAGCCAGTGAAGCTATAAGAGATCAAGAATAACAAAATGAAATATAAAGAATGAAAAAAATTAAAGAGAATGTGAAACATAAGAAAAATAATAGATCTGAAGAACAACTCAAGAAAAGAAAATATAAAAATAATTAGATCACCTGAAAACTGTGACTAAAAAAACCTTGATACAAGGTTTACAAAATACATAATTTTGTATACAAAATACAAATATACAAAAAATAATCAAAGAAAATTGTCCTGAAGTGATAGACCAAGAGGGGAAAGTGGAAGTAAAAAAAAAATCCACTTATCACCACCTCCTTTATAAAACAACAACAACAAAAAACAGTATTGCTAAATTTTGAAGCCCCCAGATCAAAGAGAACATTTTACAAGAAACAAACATATGTGAGACAGCCTAAAATTAAGTTTCCAAGGAATAATTAAAATTTAATTTCTCAGAAACCTTGAGAAAACAATGAAAATATAAATTTCTACTGAATGTTGAAAACCTCAAGATAATATAAGATAAAAGTTTTGACCAGTGAGTTTTCAGAAGAAGAGACTCATTTGGCACCAACCTTTTGATAAAGATGTCTAAGCTTTGAAATTGTTTTAAACTGACCATGTTGAAGGACCAGGAAAAGGCTTCTCTTTATTGTACTTGCTTAATAAGCCTCATGCATATAAGTGACATACCCAAACAGAATTAAAACCTCATTAACAGAACCAGGGATGGGAACATGTTTAGGAGTAGCATGTGAGAGATGATGTAATCCTAAGGAGAACTAAATTAAGCATAAAGTTTGTCTGCTTCTGTACCTTGTTCTGCTTCTTCCCACTAGAGAGGCGGAGCCTGCTTCTGGCCAGATCTAATTCTTCTGAACTTTCTCCCAGTAAAATTTTCTAACCTGGCTTTTGAAGTCAGCTTGTTTCTAACAAACAGAAAAACAGTTCAAATATGCTGGAGTTAGAATTAATACAGAATTTATTAGCAGCTACTATAAAAGACCACAGGCCCTGCAATATTATAGATTGACAATCAAAAAAACTAGGCCTATGGCCAAAAATAATGTATCTAACAAAACTAAGCATAATATTGAAAGGAAAAAAAGGAAATTCACTGAATTCACAGATTTTCAAGATTTTGTCTCAACTCTGATCTCAGTAGAAAATTTAATATTTAAGAGCCAACATCAAAGACTAATTTCGAGCAACTCAGGACAAACTGTTTATGTCCATATTGTTTAAATATGCTTACACGTGAAAATGTAAACTATTTGTTTAAGATTGACATCAATAATTATGTTGCACAAAACAGATTGGGGCAGAGTTGAGTATGATCTGACTAAAAAACAAAATTCCTAGGAAAAGGTAAAAATAGAAATTATGCTCAATGAATGAGGTGCAAAAGAACTGACAGAAATATTAGGTGGGGGAAAGGAGGGCATCAGAAATGGGTTAAATAGAAAACAACACACACATGCACACACACACTCACATTGAAGGGTATATTATCTTCCAAAATCTGTTAAAAAAAATGAGAGGGGAAGGAATCGGACAAGGTGAGATATAGAAAAGGGTGTAGAGTTATGACAATGGGACAAGGTGTATAGATTAATGGGGAAGGGCTAAAAAAGGGAGAGAAAGGGTGGCATAGAATAAAATGGGGTTTAGAGGGGTATTTAGATTAAAAATGGGAATAAGATAAAATGTGTGGGTGAAAAGGGGGGAGAAGTTATGGAGAATGAGGAAGAGGTTAAGTAATAGCAAGGCAAGTTAAGGAGTAGAACTGAAGTAGATGAATTAGCAAGATTAGGAAATATTCTTATTTCCTATAACATTTCCATAACAATGATCAGGAATAAAATTTATTAGGAAATAAGACTAGTAATTATTGATCTTAGCAAAGTCAAACTTAAAGATTCAATCGAGAGAAATTACATTATCCATATTAATATTATTTTAGCTGCATATCTGCATATATGTGTGTGTATTTATGTATATGTTTAGACGTATATACATATAGATATGTGTATGTGGGCAGGTGTGTATATGTACCTCTCTATAAATAAATATGTCCTTATTTAACTGTAGTCTGCTTTGGGGAGGTAGGGATAAAAGAAAAAAAGACTAAAAAAGTGCACAGCAAAGAACAAAAATATAATGTACAAGGAAACAAAGATGGACAGGTATAAATGTCTTCTGTTATATTTGCTTCCTTAAATTGAAAATTTGTTTACATATTTTGAATCCTCTCTGTTCTGCTGGCTGCATGATGTGTTGTTTTGTTTTTGTTTTTTTTCTATATATCTTTTTTCTATTTTGTTTTTTCTTATTTTGTTATTTAAGTTTTAAATAAATTAAAATAAAAGATAATTGAAAATTTTTAGTAAAATAAATAAAAATGAAGCATAATATAGATAATGTTTATTTGTGCTTGTTTCTAAGTCAAAATATACCCCATCGAGATCCATTTCAGCTTGACACCACTAGTTTGTAAGCATATCCTTCAATAGGAATATAAGCCTAAGTTTGATTCCTAGAGGGGTCATGGATTTTCTAGATGAGACTCTGCTATTAAAGATAGGTTTATAGGCCAGTTGTCATATTGGATCTGGATTTATGAAAATTAGCTCAAAGCTATACAGTTAGGCTTCACTAATGGCATGCTATCTGTGGGAAGACAAAACCCTTGATAGTACTTTCATGTTATAGGCGTGAAAAGGCATAGAACATCTTCATCCCTTCCAAGGGAATTAAATTTTCTGCTTAAATGTAACAAAACAGCAGAATCTAATTAATTTTCCTAGTCCCTCCAACTCCAGTATTACATGCTGAAGTCATATAAGGTCATGCCGCTTAGACACCTTGCATAGTCTGAATTACTGTTTTCTCCCTTGGTCCTCCTCTTATTGATATGAAACCCAGGTATGGGCCCTTCTTATTATCTAAAGCACTGAAGTGTTTTTCTCAGATTCAGATGGAAATTCTTCCAGGGCTGCTTTTATCCTAGGGAAAGTATTCTTAATCTAAAGTCTGGGAACTTTTTTTTTTTTAATTTTTTTTCTTCAATAAATTTTTATTTATTTATTTATTTATTTATTTTTCTTCAATATTTATTTTTTTTCTTCAATAAATTTTTCCCCTCAATTACATGTTAAAACAATTTTAAAACTTTTTTGAAGTTTTGAGTTCAAAATCTTATTCCTCCTTTCTTTTTCCCTTAGATGGTAAAGCAACCTGATATAGTATATACATATACAATCATGTAAAAACATTTCCATATTAGTCACTTTGTACAAGATGACTCTCTACTAAAACAACTTCTAATTAAAAGTA
The DNA here is from genome assembly GCF_902635505.1 of Sarcophilus harrisii. Lineage (NCBI taxonomy): Eukaryota > Metazoa > Chordata > Mammalia > Dasyuromorphia > Dasyuridae > Sarcophilus > Sarcophilus harrisii. The sequence goes on along the minus strand of NC_045430.1, from coordinate 140,592,512 downwards.
TAGAGGTGAAATGGTCTAATTTTGGAAAAGTAGAGAGGGAGGTAATACTATAATATCCTGACTACAAAGAAACAATTCAAGTATTAAGGGATAAGAGAGACACTGTTGGCCCAGGAAGCAGTTTTGAAACTAACCAAAGTATGATGGACAGTGGGTACTGGAAGCAGACAGTAGCACAGGAGGGTGTAGATAGGTCCGTGTTATCTTGTTGGTTCTGTTTATCATTTTGCTGCAAGGATAAGGGAATATGAGTTTACTCTTTCACTAGTAGATCTAGTTCAATACTTGTCAAAATATAGGTCATAAAATCACCAGAAAATTTATTGTTTTGAAGACTGGTGTGACAAATATACTTATGTCATCACTGGAACAATTCTGATGGGCTTTTGAGACAGCAAACAGTTTTACATCATTTAAAAGCAACATTTTCCAAATGGTAATGGACTATATATGTGTTGACTAGCATGTTTATGTGTATGTGTTTAAAACTCTCAAAAAGTACTGACTTAAAGGGCCTTAGTATATTTTGTTGTAATACTTCACATCCCTTTGATGATCTATAAATTTCAGTATTTGACTTTCCTCTAGCTCATAGGGTAACCTTCAACTCTCCTTACAAGCATCTGGGTTCACAAGCCTCAAAAGCAGAAATGATTTATTTACAGGTCAAAAGAGAATTCATATTTGGTGTCATAAAAAATTTCAGCACCTGCCAGTAAGCAAACCTTTTTTATAGGCCTGTAATGGTTTCAGTCATATAGTTCTCTGAGTAGGTCTCCAGGAGGGTTCCTGACAGTTACTTTTTCATGTTGATATTCCACTCCATACCTCCACTGGGTACCTGTGCTTTGTCACTTCTCCACTAGCATTCAGCAGATTTCGTAACTCCCTGCTTCCTTTTCTTCTTTGTTACTGTTGCTCTTTTTTTTTTTTTAAAACCTTTATTGTTGGTACATTAGGTTATATAGTTTTCAGCTCTCTCATGAGATAACACTTTTCACTTCTCCCAATCTCAGTGTCCTCTTTTGATCTGTCTTATTGTCCTGCTTATCTAGATTTGCAGGACTCGTGTTTTGCCATTCCCCTCAGTTCCCACCAGATGGTAATCATTACTTTTCTGTTTCTTTTTATTATCCAGCAGAGAGAGGAAAAATCAGAGTGATTTTATTTACTTGGAATTTTAATATAGTACATGACTAGAAACATGAAGAAAGAGTTTTGAGGCTTATAAAACAGCTTAGGTGAATGAGTATGAGCTCAGTGGATTGAGAGGTATGGCATTACTAAAGATAAGAGGACAAATATAATCTTTCCTCTTTTTGATCATATTTTTGAAAGTACTACTTCAAAATTTAAATTAAAACACTTTTGTTTTATCTCACATTCATAATACTGGCAGAGATGATAAAACATGTCAATAATAATTGTTGGAAAGATTATGGAAAGATAATGCCATAGCAATACTGGTGGAATAGTAAATTAATCCAATCATTCTGGAAACAATTGGACTTTTGCCAAGGAAATTAAACTGACCCACTAGACAACTACTAGACATATACTTCAAAGAGGTAAATTATATTTTAAAAAATGTTTCCTTTATACCTAACTTGTAAGAATAGTCCTTTTTGAAGAAGGAAAGTCCTGAAAACAAAATTGATACTCATCAATCAGAAAAATGAAAGTGAAAGTTGAGACTGAAAAATATGATTGCACTCTCACAAATAGTGAGCAAGATGTAGAGAATCTAGAGAAGCATGGGAAGACATAAGAACTATTACATACTGAGGAAAATAAAACCAGTAAAACAGTATGCACAATGACTACACCAATGTGAAAGTTCAGCAACAAAATAAATTGACTTGATCACTCATGATAATGACCATATTTGGTTCCATGGAAGAGATATGAGAAGCGATCTTTTTCTGTGTTCTTCAATTCTTTGAAGAGGTAGAAAGATATGGATAAAGGATACTATATAATTAAAGATTTTTTCAATAAAAATTTTTCTAAAATTTTTATCTCCCTTCTGTTCTTATGAAAGATAGCTCTTAGGGACGATAAAGAAAAAATTGTTGATATATGTAGCTTGTTTTGAATGAGAATTAACTCAAGTTGGGCCAGTAGTTTAGGCCCAGATTGGAAGAAAAGAAGATGCTCCCACACCATTTAACATTTAATAAAAAGAAGTGAGCCTAAAATATCCTGGAAAGAATATTGAGGAAGAATTCAGCATCGATTCACTTTGGTAAACTCTACCTATGAATTGAGCGTGGTGGTGGGTTCAGTCAGCCAGGTGTGTCAAGATTGATTCTATTCCAATTCCCACAAATTTCTTGTTTGCCAGACTTTTATATTTAAGCAACCAGGAAGCTCCTTAAATGGTTTGTGCTTTAATAACTTGGGAAAATTGAATTTTGAGTACAGTTTCATAGGGGGGAAATTGCTTAGTCTAAATGGAACAGATGTTATCAATCTAGAGATGTTATGAAAACTACAGATATCAACAAAAATATATTTATATTAAAAAAAAAAGAAATTTCATGTATACAATTTACTCCCATTGACTTGTACAAACATAGTGCTAGATATGGAAAATACAGTGCTTATGAAACAAAATGGCTCTGTTTATTCTGAATGAATAAAAAGATTATTTTAATATTGATGAAATTAATCATTGTGCTAAATGCAGGGAATAAAAATATAAAAAAGCAAAGAAATCCCTATGTGAAGAATCTTATATTCTGAAGGAGGAAACTAATGTGGTGAATGCTTATATATGGAAGGTTCCTTTGGTTTTGAAAAGTATTAAGGTGGTAAGTGGGAGTCAGATCCCATTGGTTTGAGACTGATTTGGCTCATGAAGGGCAAGAGGAATTTTTAGCAAATAATATCTAAATCATAAAACTTGAATCATGACCAACAAAAATCCTGGGTGTGAGTATTGTTTTGTTTTTGTTTCTACTTAATAGTGGTTTTTTTCTCAATTTATTTTCTCAATCACAATTTTTTTCTCAATCACATTAGCACACACGTTTGGGAGATTTCAGGGTTCAGTATGAGATATCCAAATTCATACCTCCCATAATCCCACTCTCAGAGGAGGAGTCAACCTTTGAGTTTACACCTCTAAAAGAACCTAAAAACAGCTGAGCTCATTCAGGAGAGTTCAGTTGAAAAGATTGAGAGGGGAGTGTCAGTTGGAGATTGAGAAGCCACAAGTCAAAGTTGAGCTAGAGGCAAAAGCTGGAAGAGCTAAAAGACAAGCTGCAAGAGCTCTTGAGACCAAGGAGGAGAGAGGCCTCTAAGAAAGCTAACCAGGTCCAAGGAAAGAGATAAAACTTGGAAGGAGAAAATAAACGTTTGGATTTTATCAGCTGGCTGCATTTGAAGTGATTATTACTTTGAACTGAAACTAAGGCTGCCTCCAGAAAACCTCCCCAAGAAACCTGCTCCCAGAGAACCATCATACTATACAAAAAAGAAGAACACCACAGTTCTGCTCACTTCACTCAACTTAAATTAATTTAAGTCTTTACAGATTTTTCTGCCCACTCATCATTTCTTACAAAACAATAGTATTTCATTACATTCATACACACAACTCATTCAGTTATCCCCAAATTGATAAGTTTCCCCTCAATTTCCAGTTTTTTACTGCCACAAAAAATAACTGCTATAGACATTTTTGCACAAGTGGGTCCTATTCCCTTTTGCAATCTCTTTGGAATACAGACCTTGCAGTGGCACACTGCTGGATCAAAGGGTAAGAACTGTTTGATAGTCCTTTGAACATAGTTCCAAATTTCTCTCTAGGGTGGTTGGATCAGTTCATAATTCCACCAATCATGTATTAGTGTCTGAGTGAGTCGTGGAGAAATTAATAGCTATCTGTTCCTTGTTTAATAGTATTTTGTAGGAAGAATTTTGATACTAATATATAGCATATTGAGTTATCTGTGTAATGCAACAATCATTATTATCTAAAATTGTGAAATAATTCCAATGGATTTCTTGGTTCTTTCGCATATTTAAATTTAAAATTTGATACTTGGTAGAATGATAGCTCATCAACCTTTATTTAATTCTTGCTGCATTTCTCCTTCTCAAATACATAATCTTTGTTGTTGTTGTTGTTGTTGTTTTTAATTTTATTGATGCTTTTTAATTTTTATATCTTAATTGCTTTGGATTATTTTTTAGATATTCTACTTGACCAGGCATATTGGCACATATGTATGATCTCTGCTACTAGAGAGGATCACTTGAATACTGCAACACATTAGAGTCAAAGTCAATAGAATAGCTTTGTTATGTTGAGCACCAATATAATGACTGGTGGTGGAGCTGGTGCAGTGGTTGTAGTGGCAACAGTGGTGGTATCTTTCCAAATCACCTAAGGAGAGGCAGACTGCACTAGGTATAAAACAGCATGTCAAAATTTCCATGCTGATCATCAGTGGAACTGGGCTTCTGAATGACTTTTGTACTTCCATCTTGGCTAAGAAAGGGAGGTCCAGTCTCCAAGAAAAAAGAAAGAGAAAAATAAATAGGAAAAAATCTCAAAAAATGATATTTAACTTATTGCCTCACTCCCAGTAATTCTCTTAAAGAAAAATAATCAAAACCAATGAACACAATGATCATACACAATAGCACATTCAGCATTTTACAATCATAATTTCTCTTATCTCCAAGGAAAGAAGTTATGAGCATTTCCTTTTGAGCTAAGATTAGTCTTTAGTGTCACACCATTTTTTGGGTTTATTTTATTATTCATCTAAATTATTACAATAATTTATTATTTTCCCAGTCCTGCTTGTGTCATTCAGTATCAGTTTCTTTATGTCTTTGATTTTTTCCTTTTTACTTTTTTTGTTGCAAATAATTCATCATAATCATTTTAATTTGTATACAGGTTGTAGCTAGCATTGAGTTGTAGAAGAAAGATCCTGGGCAAAATACAGTCTGAACAATCCTTAGGTCCTGTGATAGGAATCCAGCAAGGGAATGATCTCTGATGTCTGCACCAGAGGGGAGGGTGGATCTATTCCTAAGAAACTCTTAGACCCTAGTACCAGAGGAGTCTTATCTGGCCCTGCCCACACCATTTATTTGTGGAACAGAGATCCAAACCTATAAATCCTGACTTAGGAAAAATGCCAAACATCTTGTCAAAATGCCTTGGTTTGAATGCAAGTAGGAGGAAAGAAAGGGAAGAAAAATAAAGAGAACATATCCACAACAAATCCAGATAAAGCCTCAATAGAAAAAAAAAATGTCCTGGACATAGGGATTGCAGAAGTACCTATAATAAATGAAAGAAATATAGAATGATAATTTTCCCTTGCTTTTCTTTTTACCCAAGCTTTATTTTGCCTAGTTAAAAGGAAACTTTAACTAGGAGGGAAAAAAAATTATTACTCCCATTTAATTGTCTTCTTTTTATTTTCATCTTTATACATTACTCAGATATTTTGCTTAGTTGGGTCTCTTGCAAGATTTCTTTAGCTTTACATGTCACTGTTTTATGAGTTATTCTCCAAAAGACAAGTGGTCAAAGGATATGAACCAATAGTTTTCAAGAGAAAAATTACAAATCTTAACATAAAAGATGGTTGGACAAATTAAATTTATATTGATATTAATTCATCATCTATGGCACCTTTAAGGATAATATAATTCTTCTACTTATTCCTTTTTTTAATGTCTATATATACTAGACATGATCTAAATTAATATCAATATAAATACATATTTATATACCTATACATATATTGTGTATATGTATCTAATATATACCATCTTAAAAGAAAAAAAATAATCGAATTAACAGGAGGAATAGGCAATAAAACTATAGTAATGGGGATTCTTGATACATCCCTTGTACAGCTTGACAAATCAAACCAAAACATGAAAAACAAAAGTATCTAAATAGAATTTTAGAAGATTTAGTTATGATAGACCTTTACTGTTTACTGAATGAAAAAAGAAAAGAATTTACATACCCTCAGTTGAACATAACATCTTTATAAAACCCTTCCATGCATTGGAGCATATAAACCTCACAAAAATATAGAAAAGCAGAACAAAATTACCATATCTTTTACTGATAATAATTCAACAAATAAGATGTTGAAAAAATGACCCCTAAAGGAGGAGTTTAAAATGAAACTGAATATCAAATTACATAGGACTAAGAATTGGTGCATCAATGAAGAAATCATAGAAACAATAGAAAATGTCACCGAAAAAGATGTCATTAATGAGATAACACAACACAACAAAACTTAATGGGATGCAGCTCAAGGAGTTCTAGAGGGAAAACTTATATCTCTGAACAGTTCTATCCATGTTTAAAAAAAAAAAAAAAGGAGATCAATGAATTGATCATGCAATTAAAACACTTGAAAAACAAATAACAAATTTCCGAATGAATAACAGAATAGAATTTATGAAAATTAAAGAAAAGACATATACTTGAAATCAAAATGCTGTTGAATTGATAATAAAATTTCAGGAAATGAAAAAGATTATGTATATACCAGATAGCTAATTTTATTTTAAAAAAGAGATGTATCAAAAAAGGAAAAAGCAAAATTTACAATTCAAAAGGAAATTAAGGAAATTTTCAGAAACCATTTGCCAAATTACAGCTAACAAAACTGATGTCAAAGAAAAAAATGAAATGTGTATATAAATCATATATAAAATGTTCAGGTTAACAAAAAAATTAGTTTCAGTAACTAAATGTTAAAATACTTGTTACTTGAAAAATAAAAATAATAAACTATTTTTAAAGGTAACTGAAAAAGCATTGAAAACTACAAACTTACCTGTCTACTTTTATTATAATACAAAACTGATATTAAATTCCTCAATCCACACATTAAAATTACTTTAGTGATGGTATTTTTTAAGAAATCAGCGGACTTTCACTAGCTATAATTTATAGGAAACTTTAACTCTGACATTACCAAATAAAAATAAATAAGTTATAGTAAGTACAAGATTCCAGTCTATTCATTTAAAAATATTTTTACTGTTTTAAAATTTTATTTAAAACAAATACAAAATTGAAAAAAAAACATGCATAGCTGAACATAGGAGAGGATTCAAAATATGAAACAAATTTTTATTTCAAAAATACCTATATAATATTGATTATGCATTGTGTTCTGAGCTGTATCTTTTTTGGCTTCCTTATAGGTTATCTTTTGTTCTCTGGCATGCACTTTTTACTTTATTCTTTTCTCCCCATTTTTTCCCTTCTCTCCCCAATTTCCATAAGAAGATTACAACTAAGCACAGATATATTTATATAATATACACACACACATTCACATATATTCACATACATCCACATACATATATAAACATAGATATCTGGAATCATAAATTTATATTCATATACATTTATGTAAGGTCATACTATACATATTTGTCCTTTTTTTTTTTGAAAGTAAATAACATCCTTCACAAGTCCAAGTCTTTCCATATTTTCTTAAATCTATCAACTCATCATTTCTTTTACCACAGCAATATTCCAACATTATATTGTCTAGTTATTTTAAATAGTCCAAAACAATATTGATTAATACGATTGAAATCTAGAATAGTTTCCCTATTTGATTAAATTTATTTTAGTTTTAACTTTGAGATCAGTGATTATTGCCCCTTTTTTTTTTTTTTTTTTTTTTGGTGATACATTATATTCCTGATGAGATATTGGAATATGTCTCTTATTTCCTATTCTAGCTGACTCCTCTGCTTTACTTTCTATCTTCTGTCTTCCCTTACTATTACTTAACCAATCCCTCCCTTAAGAGTCTCTTCTTAGCATGCCTCCCTTTTCCTCCTATTTTATCCCATTCTCCTTAATTTACACAACCTTCTATTTTCCCTTTTTTATCCTATTCCTTCCCCCCTTTTTTTTACATTTAAAAGAATTTTATACCTTTCTAGATATAAATGTATTTTTCTTTATTTAACCCAGTAACCTTGATGTGAGGGTTCCAGAACGACCAGTCTTCTCCCCAGTCTAATTCCTGTGTCAGTTCTTCCGGTTTCACCTCATTTGTATAACATAATAACATAATTACTCTTTTTTACTTACTTTTTTACAAACAGTTTTACTTCTTAGAAAAACATCATATTCGGCTCTATTCTAGTTTTTCTTTCTAACTATCCATTTGCTAATGACAATCGTAAGCATATAGTTTATATTTCTAAATATAAAACATAAAGGGTTTGAAATTATTGATTCCCTTATAATTAATCTTTAATATTTATGTTTTATTTCTCTTAAAGCTTATATGTCATATTTTCTATTAAGTTAAGGTCTTATTTACAACAAAATCCTAAAAGTTTGGCAATTCATTTATTGTCCTTTTTTTTCATTTTGGATTATGTGTAACTTTATTAGGTATCATATTTTTGGCTACAAATATGATTATTTTGCTCTTCAATATATATATTGTGTTTCAATACTTAAAGTCTTTTAATGTAGCTGCTGTCAGGTCAGGTCTTATGTGATTCTAATTGTGGCTGTATTTGAATTGCTTTTTACTTGTTGCTTGTAGTGTTTTCTCCTTCACCTGGGGGTTTTGGCGATAATGCTCCTGCAGGTTTGCTTTATAGGTTCTCTTTTAGGTGATCAGTGGTTTTGTTTTGTTTATTTTTTTCTGTTTCTACTTCCTCTTCTTGTTCTAACACTCAGGACAGTTATCTTTAATTATTTCTTCTTATTATTATATTAATTATATTTCTAATTATATAATTATAATTATACTAAGAATAATTGTACTATATGAAAGCTTTGATTTTATTGATCAAAGCTTTCATATAGTACAATTATTCTTAGTTTTCTCTTGATCTTTTCTTCAGATCAGTCATTTTGCTTTTGAGATGTCTTACATTCTCCTAAATTTTTTTTTAAGTGCTAAAAATAACACTCTTGACACTGAAAATCAGACATCAAGGAAAATTTATTAAAGAAGAATCTTAAGGAATCATCTTAATGTTTCTCACCAGAAGTGGGCCCTACTTCCTAGGAAGAGGAAGGACTGAGTACAGAAGTGGGGGAACCTTTATATTTGCTCCTGTGACACAGTCCCTCCCCTCAGAGAACATAGTGGTCCATTTTATCTGGATTACAGTCTTTCTGATATGCCCACTACATGTTTCCCCTTAATATGTGAGTGCAAGTAGCTGAAGTGAAGATCTCTCATAACCATTGACTAAAGTAGATCAAACCTGTAGGCCTAAGTTTCCGTTCTTAAAAATGATGTGGTGGGGGGTGAAAGGGGGAAGAAAGTTTTATAACCTGTCAATCTTCCAGTTCCTAATCAGGGAACACAACCTATATAGCCAGTCAGAATGTATATGAGGAGTACTGAGGGTGGGTCTGGGATTTTTTTGGGCATACTCTGTATAAAAGTTGCAAGTGGGCACTGGGTGGGCACTCTCTCCTGGTTCTGAGCACATCCCTTTTGCTTGGAGTTTGGATCACTGACTGGCTCTCAGGAGGTCCTAATAAAGCTTTTGTTCTATACCTTGACCTGCCCCTGAGAGTTTAATTTTGGATAAAATTGTCTCACACATATGTATAAAACATGTCTCCCTTCTCCCCCATCATAAATCCCATGTTCAAAAATGGTGGAAAACTCCTCCTCTGGGCTGTGTTGTTTAATTCCAATTAGCTTATTAAGCAGGTACATTAGTGATCTGGTCAAGTCTTGTCATTGACCCCAACTAGTTTGGACTGGATGGGCTATTAAGTTTGTGATTTTCTCAAAACCACAAGAGTTTTTCTGATTGGCTGAGGTTCAGCCTGTGTCTTCCTAGGGCCCCCCCACCCTCACCCCTCCATTCCTTGTTTGATCAAGGCTTTTATTGATCACTTAATTGTTCTGTTGAATCCTAATCTTCCTTAACCTCTCACATTCTGAAAATCTCTTTCTCAGGTTTACCCACTATCCTATACTACCTCAAAGCTTGCAACACTGTGGAAACCCAACTTTTCAGCATTTCTCACATTATATTTTGTTTTATTATTTATTGGTCTCATAATTTCGTTGACTTCTCTTTGCCCAATTCTAATTTTCTGGGAGTCATTTTCTTAAGATTCTGGACCTCTTTTTCTAATTGGTTGGCCTTTTCATTATCTTGTTTTTCTTAGGTATTGATCTTATTATTTTTTAGCTTTTCTCCAGTCTTTTTCATTTGATTTTTAAGTCTTTTTTGAATTTTTCTATGAATTCTTTTGAGGCAGGTAACCATTTATAAATGTTACTCTTTGGGGAAGGAGAGGTTTTTTTTTATTTTAGTTCAGTATCTTACTTTGAATAGCCTAGTTTTCTCTAGTTCCATAATATTAGAAATACATTCTTATTGAAAATCAGATATGGAGGAAAATTTATTAAAGAACAATCTTAAGGAATCGTCTTAACAATTCTGGTCAGAAGCAGGCTCCACTCTTTGGGAAGAGAGAGTGCTGAGCACAGAGGTAGGAGAAACTTTATATTTGTTAGTTTGGCTCAGTTCCTTCAGAGACCAGATTGATCCATCTCCTTCATGATTACAATCTTTGTGATATGGCCACTACATGTTTCCTAATATAGACATATTCCCTCTCCCTCATCATACATCCCATGTTTAAAAATGGTGGAAATCTTCTCCTAATTAACCTATTAACCAGATACAATAGTGATCTGGTCAAATCTTGTTATTGATCCCAATTAGTTTGGTTTGGATGGGTAATTTTAAGTTTCTGATTTTCTCAAAACTACAAGACTCTGTCTGAATCCTCCTGTGACTTTCTAGCTCCCAATTTCTTTCTTTCTTTCTTTCTTTTTTTTTTTTTAATAACTTTTTATTGACAGAACCCATGCCAAGGTAATTTTTTACAAATTATCCCTTGCACTCACTTCTGTTCAGATTTTTCCCCTCCCTCCCTCCACCCCCTCTCCTAGATGGCAAACAGTTCTAAACATTTTAAATAGGTTAGCTCCCAATTTCTTGTTTGCTTAAGACTTTTATTGATCACTTAATTGTTTTGTGGAAACTTAACCTTCCTTAACCTCTCTCATTCTGAAAACCTCTTGGTCAGTGGGTACCCACTAGCCTAAATTACCTCATACTCTATGAAAATACTCTATGGAAATCCACCTTTTCAGTATTTCTCACAATAACTTTTTGTGGTCAGCAAAATGACTGATCTGAAGAAAAGATCAAGAGAAAACTAAGAATAATTGTACTATATGAAACTTTCTCACAATAACCCTTTGCCTGCTCATTTTTTTTTTTTAATAGCAGATGGTTAGTATAATTATCTCAATTCATGAGCTATGGAGGATGGGGCCTCTGAACTCACTTCCTTCACTTCTTCCCTCTGCCTTCCTATAAGTGGTCTGCTGCTCTGCATCCCTACCCCATTGTTCATAAATGCCAAGCACTGTTTAAAACAGGGGAGATGTATGCTTGCTAAAAGTGTTGACTAGGATGAAGGAAATACAATGCTAATTTACAATTCTAAAATACAATTCTAAATTGAAGAGAGATTCTCTGAGGAGAGTGAGGTTCTTTATATCTGAACCTCCAGATTTGGTATGAATCATGAAATTTGGATACAAGTCTGATGTTCATGAGCCAGGCTATCTAAGGATAAGAAGGCTCATCACTGTATAAACAGTGGTAGAATTTTTGGCCATAATAAACCAAGAAAATCAATCCTTGAATTTAGTGAAGAGAACGCCTTTAATAATAAGATTTTTGAAATATTAAGGTCCATAGATTTATTAACACCACCACAAACTTTTATCATGGAACTAAGATTCTCTCTTTTTGTTGTGACTTTTGATCTAAAGCAATAAAGATGTGACCTGACCTGACTTAAGAGCTACGTATAGAGGAAAAACATTGGATTTGTAGTTAACATTGTGGCTTAGAAGCTGCTTTGATATAAATTAACTTTGTGACTGCTTGTAAATGATTTAATCTCTATGCAACTCATTTAATTATCTGAAGAAACTGCTTTGCATGTTATACCAACTAACCAATAAACTATAGGGACAACATTTATAAATATGTCCAGGTATCTAAGTTTTCCTTTTCAGACTGAATTGTTTGAGAAATACTTTCTTAGACCAAAGTTTACTTTAAACTTGAAGAGAAAATATACTTTGAATATAGTTTTGTTTTGTTTTGTTTTGATAAGGCAATTGGGGGTAAGTGATTTGCCCAGGGTCATACAGCTAGGAAATGTTAAATGTTTGAAACTAGATCTGAACTCAGGTCTTCCTAATTCCAGGGCTGGTGCTTTATGCACCATCTAGCTGCCCCAATAGTTCTGTTTTATGACTAAGGTTTGTTAGGCTACATTTGGATTGGAGTCTAAGGAACCAAAAGATTTAATTTGGAATCTAATTTCAAAACAAGAACAAGAAGCCACTTGCAATTCCAGTTTTTTTTTTTTTCATTTTATTCCTCAGCAACAATAATTCCTTATAGACTTGCCTGAATCAATTTCTCCTATTAGTTAAATAATCAATTGATTTAAGTGGGAAGAAATCAGAAAAATAAATACTTCCCCATTTTTAGTTTTCATTATTTTATTATTTTAATATATAAGTATAAAATAACATAAAATATTAAAAAATATATTACATATGTTGTTCAATCATGTCTCACTTTGCTCCCATTTAGGTTTTTTCTTGGCAAAGGAACTGGGGTGGTTTGCTATTTTCTTCAGCCTATTTTATAGATGAGGAATTGAGGCAATCAAGTTTAAATGATTTGCCCAGAATCACATGGCTATTAAGTGTATGAGACCAGATTTGAGCTTATGAAGATTAGTATTCCTTATTCCAAATCCAGTGCACTATACACTACACCACTTAGCTATTAATAATATATGGACATATATTAATTAAACAACACATAATTAGTTTTTATATATACATACATATGTAGTATATACTGTATTTGTGTTTATATCTATGTTATGTATATTGAATTTGCCGCAGGTTTTGTCTAAAGTTGTAGCCTTTATGTTGAAATGATCATATACTGTATGGGAGTAACATGGCTCAGCATTTTTATCATTTGGTTCCCAATATAGCATAAGTGATTGATTTCACTAGCATATTAGTAAATATTTTCCATCATGTTAAACATTATCTTTTCAATATTCTTCAGGATGATTAGACAATTACCCTGATGTTTTCAAGCATGTCTGGAAAAGATATGAAGTAATCTGAATTCCCTTGATTATACTAAATTATATTACTAACTTCTTAGTATGATATTTGGGGAATTATACACATATATACAAATATACAAACAGACACATACATGCATGCATATACATATATTTATGTGTATACATAAGAAAAAAAGTGCATTTTTACATGTTACTTAAAGACAGCTTAGGCAGTTAGATGGTTCAGTGGATGGAGAGCTAGGCCTGGAGTCTGAAAGATGCATTTTCAAATCTGACATCATATATTTACTAATTATATGGACAAGTCATATAATGTCTATTTGTCCTGTTATCCTCTGTAGAGGGTCACAGTCAGTGGGGAAATTTTGGGTAAGGTATAAGATCCTTCAGCCCAGAGGGAACCTGCTAACAATGTCTGGTATGACAACCTATGTTAAGATTGAAGCAGAGTAATTTATAAAAAATCAAGCCATTCTCCAATTGAAAAATGGTCAAAGGATATGAACAGACAATTCTCAGATGAAGAAATTGAAACTATTTCTAGTCATATGAAAAGATGCTCCAAGTCATTATTAATCAGAGAAATGCAAATTAAGACAACTCTAAGATACCACTACACACCTGTCAGATTGGCTAAGATGACAGGAAAAAATAATGATGATTGTTGGAGGGGATGTGGGAAAACTGGGACATTGATTCATTGTTGGTGGAGTTGTGAACGAATCCAACCATTTTGGAGAGCAATCTGGAATTATGCCCAAAAAGTTATCAAACTGTGCATACCCTTTGATCCAGCAGTGTTACTACTGGGCTTATATCCCAAAGAGATTATAAAGAAGGGAGAGGGACCTGTATGTGCACGAATGTTTGTGGCAGCCCTCTTTGTAGTGACTAGAAACTGGAAACTGAGTGGATGTCCATAAGTTGGAGAATACCTGAATAAATTGTGGTATATGAATATTATGGAATATTATTGTTCTGTAAGAAATGACCAACAGGATGATTTCAGAAAGGCCTGGAGAGACTTACACGAACTGATGCTGAGTGAAACGAGCAGGACCAGGAGATCATTATATACTTCAACAACAATATTATATAATGACCAGTTCTGATGGAACTGGCCATCCTCAGCAATGAGATCAACTAAATCATCTCCAATGGAGCAGTAATGAACTGAACCAGCTATGGCCAGAGAAAGAACTCTGGGAGATGACTAAAAACCATTACATTGAATTCCCAATCCCTATATTTATGCCCACCTGCATTTTTTATTTCCTTTACAAGCTAATTGTACAATATTTCAGAGTCTGATTCTTTTTGTACAGCAAAATAACGGTTTGGTCATGTATACTTATTGTGTATCTAATTTATATTTTAATATATTTAACATCTACTGGTCATCCTGCCATCTGGGAGAGGGGGTGGGGGGTAAGAGGTGAAAAATTGGAACAAGAGGTTTGGCAATTGTTAATGCTGTAAAGTTACCCATACATATAACCTGTAAATAAAAGGCTATTAAATAAAAAAAAGAAAAAAGAAAAAAAAAAGAAAAGAGTAAAGGAGAAAAAAAAATAAAATTGCTCAGTCACAAAAAAAAAAAAAAATTGAAGCAGAGTGATACTGGTGGCAAACTATATACAACAGTAAATTGTTCATGTGGTCCCATGTGCTCAGTGTTGTTTTTATTATATTAAAAAAAAGGAGAAAGCTCTTGAAATAAATGGACTTCATTTTTCCACCATCTTCGGGAGTCCCGTCTCATCACTTCTCCACTAGGAAGATATATTTTAATTACCCCGGTATGAGGGCTCTAGAAAGCAGGATACAACAATCTTCAGCTGTAAAATGGTGATAATAATACAATCAACTTTCCAGGGCTGTTAAATGAGCTAATACTTGTAAAGCACTTGGCTTCATAGACATTTTCTAAAATGTTTAAAAGAGAGTAGCTGTACTACTACTTAAATTTTCCAGTTTGAGCTCCCTGCTCCTATTCTCTGCAAAGTTCCTTCCTTGAGTGATCTATCCATGGAATATGTTAATTCCATGACTTAATTCTTTTTTAAAAAATGTAAGTAAAGTGATTTTAAAATTTATTTTATTAATAAAATAAAATCATTAATTATTATATTATTTTAAAAGCTTTTTATTTTCAAAACATGCATAGATAATTTTCAATATTGACCCTTGAAAAAACCCTGTGTTCCAAAATTTTTTCCTCCCTATCCTCCACCCTTCCTTAGATGGCAAGTAATCTAGTATATATTAAACATATACAATTCTTCTTTACATATTTCCCTAATTATCATGCTGCACAAGAAAAATCAGATCAAAAGGGAAAAAAAAATGAGAAAGAAAACAAAATGCAAGGAAACAGGAACAAAAAGAATGAAAAAACTCTTTTGTGGATCAGTTCCCATAGTTCTTTCTCTGGGTGTAGATGGCTCTCTTCATCACAAGATCATTGGAACTGGCCTAAATCATTTCATTGTTGAAAAGAGTAAGGCTTAATTCTTTAAGGCTGTTTGTTTTCTATCCCTAACTCTTCTTCCTGTACTGTAAGAGATTGCCTTTTCTTTACACGTCCTCCTTCCAACATATATTCCCTTGATTGTATTCTTCTCTTTCCTGGCAATTGAATATGAAATATGTTCACAGATGAAAAAGAAACTCAAAATAAAAACAAAATACAATTCTGTCAATATTTCATGGTTAACTCAAATGTAAATGCTATAAACAGAGTATGAGAATCTAAAACATAAAAGAGTCTGTAATATAAATTAAATATTTTCCTGTATTCTAGTAGAAATCAATCTCTTTACTTAAAATTCATTTTAAAGTGAACATGGGCAATAAATTTACTTCATCCTGTTAGAGGCTGGTAAATAAATGGCTTCATGTGATACCATATGAAAGCAAAACTGAATGTGACATACTGATGCATTGTTAAACATTTTACAAGTAATTTTCCAAACTGTGTTGGTGGCCTGGAGCCAAATTCTGTACTTTAGGCAAACAAAAATCTCGTCCATTTAAATGGATGCTGTGGATTTGGTGGTTTGTCCGCTGGAGAAAAGTTTAATATGTTTTCATTTCTTTAACCATCAATATGCTATAGGACAGCTAGAAAATGTAAAAAGACCTCTTTTGTGGATAACAGGCTTTGCTTTACCTTCTCTATCAAGACAAATGCAGTTTATACTAGCCACAAATAATAAAACCCAACTTTTCAACTAAAATTTACACATCAGTCATAGAAAGTCAGCCATATGGTTGAAAAGCTAGGGGGAAAACATTGGCCAGAAATATGTTTTTTGGTAAGAGGGGAAAAATGAGTGTTTTTATTTTCTTATTTAAAATATTGCTCTTCCAAATGATAATTTCCCCAAAGCCCATGAATGTTCCATACATCTAAAATAACACAAGTGAATTATGTCTCTGTGAATAATTCAGTTTTCAATAAATTAAGGATGAAAATGGAAATAGTTGTTAGAATCCATTCTACAAACAGAGAACTATTAATTTTTTAGATATTGAGAATATTGCACTAAGAATAAGTGAGAATATTTCACTAAGAAGGAATCTTCTTATGTCTGGTTTATAGTCAATTACAAATTAGTTCAAAGATTTTTGAAGAAAAACCTTTGCCTTCCCTCTGGTCATTTTATTTTATTTTTATTATTTTTTTCTTATTGAAGCTTTTTATTTACAAACATATGCATGAGTAATTTTTCAACATTGATCCTTGCGAAATCTTTTGTTCCAAATTTTCCCCTCCTTCCCTCCATCCCTCTCCCTTAGCTCGCAGATACTCTAATACATGTTAAATATGCTAAAATATATGTTAAATCCAATATATGTATACATAGTTCTATGGTTATCTTGCTGCACAAGAAAAGTTGGATCAAGAAAGAAAAAAAACTGGGAAAGAAAAAAAACTGGGAAAGAAAACAAAAATGCAAGCAAACAACAGAAAGAGTGAAAACACTATGTTGTGGTCCACACTCAGCTCCCATGGTCCTCTCTTTGGGTGTAGATGGCTTTCTTCAACATTGAACAATTGGAATTGGTTTGAATCATCTCATATCTCATTGTTGAAGACAGCCACGTCCATCAGAATTGATCATTATATAGTCTTGTTGCAGTGTGTAATGATCTCCTGTCATTTTTAAAAATCCATTTTCTGTAAATTTTTTTTCTATGGGTCCATGTCCATCCCACACTTTTGCGTACGTCATTTGCTCCCAGGAACAGTTTCCCCTTCTGAGGCAGAATGAGTGTAATTTCTAAGCACTAAAACTCACCAGGTCCCTTATAGAGTATCTCTCCCCTGCCCCATTGCACCACTGAAACAAGATTTTTCTCCTTTTCTTTTCCCTCACTTCAGTCCCTCTGCCTCCTTGTTCTGCCTCCTGTATACTATCTTCTTCCTCAAGAAACTACTAAAGATATGTTCATTTCATAATTATGATCTGATTAGATATAATATGTTCTCCTTTATTTCTTTCTTCCCTTCTCCTCTCTTTTGTGCACATTTCCATGCCACAGTTCATTCCTGCAAAAACAAATGAACAAAATTCACTGATTAAGAGATTGGGCCATTTCTTCTGGGTTACAATCTTTCTGATACACCCACTACGTTTCTCCTTAATATGTATAAAACATGTTCCCCCCTCATCATACATCCTATGTTCAAAATGGTTGAAAACTCCTCCTCTGGGGTGTGTTGTTTAATATTCAATTAGCCTATTAAGCGGGCACAGTAGCGATCTGGTCAAATCTTATTATTGATCCCAACTAGTTTGGGCTGGATGGGCTATTATCTTAAGTTTTGTTTTTATCAAAACCACAAGATTCTTTTTGATTGGCTGAATCCATCTGTGCCTTCCTAGCCCCCCCCCAATTCTTGGCTCAAGACTTCTATTGATCACTTAATTGTTTTGTGAATCCTAACATTCCTTAACCTCTCACATTCTGAAAGCCTTTAGGTCAGTGGTATCCACTATCCCACACTATCTCAAAACTTGCAACACTGTAGAAACCCAGCCTTCCAGCATTTCTCACAGACTTTCTCAGATTACAGCAAAATACAGCTGAATGCCTTAAAGACCATCCTTGCTAAAAGAGGTCCGTCTGTTCCAGGGTGTTGCCTCTTCATATCCACTCCTTTCACCGTAACCTTTTTTAAGTGCTGTTATGAGTTCCATTAGCTGCCCCTCAGATTTCACAGTCCATAAAAGAAGAGTTCTGTGTCTCAGTGCTGAATTTGGCCAATTTACTTTCAGTCTTCTTCTGGCAATCCAACTTATGCATTATAACCATGTAATATTCCTGATACTTTATTTACTATCAATTGCTCAGCAAATAGTCATTCTTTATCATTAGGGGGTAGGGAAGGGTTACTCTGTTCCTTTGAGACTAGTCTCCATATAATAACCAAAAAGTACTTTTCACTGGGTACCCTCTTTTTCTCTTAGGCCATTTAGTCACCCCATGCTTTGTATTTACTTCCACCTTTCCCCACTTCATGATTCTAATTGCCCACTATTGTTTGTCTTTCCATTTTGAAGAGGACACTGACATCACAAAGGATGTCTTGACTTTCAGGTGAATTGGATTTAAGTGAGACAATTGCACGAAGTCTTCAGTCTCGCTCTCTCTTTAGTCTCACTCTTTCAGAGACTTTGAAGTTCAGGGGCAAGAAAAAAGATAACTGGAGAGGATTCTAGGAAGATGGTGCATTAGGTCAGAAATTTCCTGGCTCTCCAAATTTTTTCCACAGAAAAAGACAAAACATTGCCTTAGAGGGAAATGCAGAGCAGTGGAAATAAACAAAAATCAAGCTAATGCAGTTGTTTTTGAACTAAGACAATCTAAGAAGACCTCAGGAAAGACTTGACCTCCTGGGGCAGAGGTTAGGCGAGCAATTTAGGCCAAGTCTGTGGAATCAAAACAAGCCTTGGCAGCTGGAGTTGGGAGTCCTCCTTGGCCTTAGAAACTCCCATCTCTGGATACTGGGAGTGGTGGTGGTGGTGGTGGGGGTCTGATAGCTGAGTAAGAGAAGATTGAAGGACCTTCTGCTGTTGAGGGATGCCAAGTACATCTGTGTTGACCAGATTTGTCCTTGTCTGGGCTGCCACTGTTGGAGAAGGAGCTAGGACTTGATTGCACCACTAGCTGCTAAAAATAAAAGGAAAAAAAAATAAAATAGGAAACAAAGGAAAAAGAACCCAACCATAGATAGCTACTATGGCAAGAGAGATCAAGTGAAATGAAATGAGACAATCATCAGTCTTGTAATAATTAAAACTTAGGATAACATATAAGATGTTCAACAAATAAACTTCAGCTTGGGTAGATAGTGTGTGCACAGGTGCACATACATCTACACACACACCATTCCTTTCGAGTATTAATGTAAGGTAAACAGAGTAGGGCAAAATTATTATTATTTTTTTGGTCCTCTGAATCTGATAGGCCCAATTAGTGGTTCCTTATATGCCATTAGGTGTATAAGAGTCATAATAGAGTACGTACTTAAAAATGTTTGTAACTCACTGGTTATTAGCTGACCAGGATCCTTGGTGATGTAGTTTGAGACCACAAGGAAACTGGCCAAGAGAGAAGCAGCTTGTTCATTAACTCTGGACCATTTAAGTCCCAGAATAGCTTTGATGCCTTTCAGGGAAAAGTTGGCCTAACCTATCTGGAAGGAGAACCTGCTAGATGGTGGTCTTTTCTTATACCATGAGAAGTAACAAATGCAAGGAATTCAGAGTAATATAAACAGATTTTTTTTAACAGAGATGAAAATTTTTAAAAAATGTACAAAAAGTGTTTGATGTATTAGAAAACAGTACTTAAATGCAGCTGCATATGGATTAATTATAGTGATTAATGTTGGTCAGTGAGAAACAGATGGTGATTCTTCTTGTTAGCAAGATAGAGTAATATGGGTATGAGATATTGCTTACAGTGTCACATGAGTGTTATAGTTAGTTTTCCAAGATTTTTTTGTTGTTGTTGTTGTTCATACAAGAGAGGAAGAGTTCAGTCTGGGGAGCTAATTGGGAAACGATTGTGGAAAAAAACAAACAAACAAAAAGTATTAATAAAATTTAAAAAAAAAAAGAAGCTAAATCATAGAAACTTAGTGACTTTAAATTTCCCTCATTTCTAGAATGTTATGTCTCCTCACTTTTCTTTCAGAAAAAATATTTTCCTTTAAGACTCAGTTTAATTGGATGGGGATAGTTTTTATGAGGAAATAAAACTGAGGGCAAATTATGGTGACAGTGGCAGCTGTAGTGGCAGTGGTGTGTTCTGGTGGCTTGATGCCCCTTCTTCCTCCCTTTACCCTGCAGCTAGCCCTTATCTTGCAATTAACAATGAAAAGAAGATGCTAAGTTCCAATGATCTTGTGATGATGAGAGCTGTCTACATCCAGAGAGAGGATTGTGGGAACTGAGTAAGGATCACAATATATATAACATTTTCACTTCTTTTGTTGTAGTTTGCTTGAATTTTATTTTCTTTCTCATTTTTCCCCATTTTGATCTGATTCTTTTTGTACAGAAAGATAATTATATAAATATGTATGCCTATATTGGATTTGCATATATTTTTTACCATGTTTAACATACATTGGATTACTTGCCATCTAAGAGAGGGGGTGGGGAAAAAGAGGGTAAATTGGAACACAAGGTTTTGCAAGGGTCAGTGATGAAAAATTATCTTTGCATATGTTTTGAAAATAAAAAGCTTCAATTAAAAAAAATGAATGTTGGGGGAGGGGAAAAAAGAAGAGGCTAAGGGGAGTTCAGCAGCACTTAGAAGAAACAGAAGAAAAGAGCTGCTGATAGTCTTTCTCTATTCTGCATTTGGTAATAATAGCCCTGCCTACAAAGGTAGCTTATTTCCACTCAATACTGGGTTTAGGGCTGTGTTTATGTATCTCATGGCACATTGGATCATTAAAGGACAAAGATACTTTATAAAAAGATTCAGTTTACTTGCTCTGTTCTGGATATGACCATTCCTGCTGTATTCAATTAAATATATTCTCTCTTTACTCAAAATTTTTTTATTAAATATTTGTTTCTCTCCTTGCTGCTGTTGTTTTCTTATACCAATGTCTCTCTAAGCGTTGTACCTCCCCTCACCCCTTTTAGGATAATGTGAGCTCAATTAGCAAAAAGGGACACTTATTATTTGTCCCATGTTCAGCACCAAGAACAGCATCTTTTCGCATAGTAGGGAATTAATAAAAATACTTTGTATTAAATAAAGTCTGATGACATCTGGTTTTTTCCAATTAGACTTTACTACCATGTACCTGGAAGGTCTGTCTTAATTAGATTGTAGGTCAGTTTTCTATGTTCCAGATCCTTCTCCCTTTCATAATTGCAATTATTATGTAGCCTGTAGACACTCAATAAATATAAATTGATGATTATTTATTTTATGTGATGTTTCTTTTCTTTCTGTGCATGTATTTTATTTTAGCTGTACAATGTTGAAATTATTATAATGCATGTAGTGACTAACAGCTGGAGTCAATTAAAAAGCAAGTCTAATAATACATAAACCACATGGCATGAAAGTTAGATGAAGTTTCTATTGAACATGGACATTGGTAATATAATACATTACTAATATTTATGCTCTCTATCACATTTCATTCTTCAGGTCTTTGGATTTAGATGCTATGGAAAAAGCACATAATTCAATGTTGAAAAATTATTTTGACTATATCTATTTTCCTGAAGAAAAAAAAATGATTTTTCTCCTTCCTTTTGGCCCCACCACCAATAGATCTAAGATGAATCTTCTTCAAATAGGTAATGCTTCAAGGACCATTGACTTCTTCAATGTAGGTACTTCCTTTACAGTTGCAGATCAAAATCCCTTGACAGGTTTTTTTGTGTTGTTTCAGTGGGGGAAAAAAATTTTTTTTTTTTCTGGTAGGTAATCTTTTGGTGATGAGATTCTCTAAACTAAGCTAGTTGAGTTCTCAGACATAAAATATGTATAGTTCATTATTGGTTCAATACTAATGTTCTTTCCAGCTTGGTAGAAATGACCGGACCTTTCCTCCCCATGGCTTTTGAGAATCTAAGAGCTTTTCTAAGTACATAGAAGTCATATGGTAATAGATATAAGATGATTCAATGAAAAAAAAAACAATTTTGCTACTTAATGTAAGATTTTAAGAAAATGTTATTTAAATAGGAATTTTAGCTAATGTTTCATTCCAGAAATTGCAGTGACCATAATTTTCTGTTAGTTAAACTAAGAGCAAGAAATAATGAATACTTGCTTTTGACAGAAAGATGTTCATCACGTTCTTTTGCATTTTTTAAAATAACTTTTTTCAATAGGGAGAAAGGCAGGTCTGTATTTCAAATAGAATAGCTGAATTGACCACCAAAGATCAACTTTATGTAAATTAATCTGTAATTAGATGCCAGTCATACATTTCAGGTTTCATGATATTTTGCTTTGATCACATACAACAACTAAATGGGTTGAACATTGTTTTTCCTGACAACCAATAATACTGTTAAAGGAAGTATTGTATAATTCAATAATATCAAATAGTCTATAATGTGAAAATCAACCTACTTATCAAAATATTAAATTATTTATGTTTAAATCATAAGAAACCACATTCAAATGACATTAACAAGTATAAATCCCAGAGAGAATCTTAATTCTCAATTCTAAAAAATGCAACCTTTACTAACTCTATTGTACAGGTATCACATCACATTAAGAACTAAATTTGGCATTTGGCTTCTTGCTGAGTTCATCAGATATTGGACCCAAGTATATTAGGATGTTAACCCATAAAATGTAACTTGGCAAGGAAATATAGATGTTAGACAAAGAAGTAAATATAATACAGAATTTTTTAGGAAATAAAATTTCCTCAGTCTATTGATTTAATGATTACTATGATTTTGTCCTTAGATTCCTTTCTTGTAAAATGCTAGTTAAACATGTTTCCCTGAAAAATAATCATAGTTCTACTACACTGATGTCTTTCTGTTATTGCAGTGAAATAATTCCCTGGATTTGGAGTGAGCAGATTTAGCTTCAAAACTTAAACTGTTGTTAATTGTATTAGTTTTTCTAAGCTTCAGTTTTTTTCATTCTAAAGTGGGAACAACAGTAATTTTCTCTCTAAAACTCATGAATTTTGCTCTGAAAGATTTAAAGTAGCTAGAAATGTGGATATTATGGTCCCTTAAGGTACTATTTCTTTTAAAAATGGTCTAAATTTTTCAAAATAATAATGGCTTTTTAATTTTCAAAATACATGCAAAGATAGGTGAAATACATTCACCCTTGCAAAATCTTGTGTTTCAAATTTTTCTCCCTTCCTCTTCACTTTCCCCCCTCCCTTAGATAGTAAGTAATCCAATATAGGTTAAGATGTGCAATTCTTCTAAACATAATTCTACAAGAAATGCTCTAAATTTTGAAAAAAGGTATAGAGGACTTTATTTTTTAGAAATGATTTGTTTTGAAATGACCTTAGGAAGCTAGAAAGATAAGAAAAATATTCTACAGAAATTGACAGCTAGACAAGATACAGTGTTACTTTGTTGAATTTCAGAGGCTGGCTACTAAAGTACCTTTTCTTTTTCATTTCATAGCTGAAGAAATAAGTACAGCTGGATGAAGCAAATAATAATCTCATCTTCTTTATATGGTATTTGCTTATTGAAGGTTTCATTCTCCTTAATTATGCCCTTAGATGCTTCATTTCTTTGACTAATCCTGAAGGCCAGGGTTTATGGACCTTTCAATTAAGTAAAAAGCATTCATTGATATCCCACTGTGTCAGGTACTGTACCAGGTGCTGGAGATAGGGGACGTCAATAATATACTTTCTTTACCTTCAATGTCCTTGCATTCAATTTGGCGAGACAACATAGATTCATGTAATTATTACTTATATGAGGGTGTGGGATGGGGGGGGGGTGTAGGTGTGTGTACAATAAAGGCAAAATAATTTAAGGTCATATAAGGAGACTTCCTGCCAAAGTAGGGATTTGGACAGAATCTTGAAGGAAGCTTGGGAAGCCAGGAAATAGAAACATGGAAGAATGAAAATTACAGATGAGGGGCGAAAACAGTGAAAAGGAATAGAGAAGGGAAATTGAGTATGGTGTTCATTGAACGGTAAGAAGGCCAGTGATAGAGACAGTTAAATGGTGCAGTGGATAGAGTACTGGTCCTGAAGTCAGGAAATGTCTAAGGCTGAATTTGAAGTCAGTTCCTTCAGGAACTGACTTCAAATTCAGCCTTAGACATTTAGCACTTATCATCTGTGTGATTCTGGGCAAGTCATTTAACTCCAATTGCCTTACAAAAGAAAAGAAGAAGGAGACCAATGTTTTTGGATCAAAGAATATATAGAAGGGATCAGAGAGTAAGGGAGCTGGAAGGGAGAAGAGGAACAAATGACTTTAAAATCCAAATGGCGGATTATAAACATATGATGCTGGGAATATGGGGAGCCACTGAAGTTAAGTAGGAAAATGATACAATAGCCCTTTTATTTAGGAATATGGCTTGAAGCAATTTGATTTGATAATGCATACAGGAAAAACTATGTGAATGAAGATATGTCTTTTGTTTAGTTTCTTAAAAATAGGACCCCCCCCCATTCAGGTGATCCATCAGTACACATATCTTAGAAGTCAAGTCAAAGTCACCAAGCATTTATTAAGTGCCAACCAAGTGCTAAGTAATGTGCATTTGGATACAAAGAAAGGCTTAAACAAACAAACAAAATAGATCCTACTTTCACAGTTTAGTTGGGGAAATAGCATGTGAACAACTATGTATAACTAATATTTGTAGGATAAATTGAAGGTAAGCTCAGAAGGAAGATTCTAGATTTAAGGGGGGGAGGGTTAGGAAAAACTTCTTGCAGAATGGAATATTTTACTGGAGCCTCAAATAAATCAGAAAAGCCAGGAGAAAGAGAAGAGGAGGGAAAGACTCATAGGCATAGAAGATATGTCAGTAAAAATACATGAGAGATGGGAGTGTGTAACAGCAAGGAGACCAGTGTCATTGTATTTAGAATACATGGAGAAGAAAGTGTAATAAGATTGCAAAGTTAGGAAAGGGCCAGATTTAGAAGAAAAGTCTTTTTTAAAAGAGGAAAGTAGGACGAGTGAAGAGATTTGGAGAAAAGAGAAATTGGTTTTTATACATGCTAAATTTAAGGTAGCCATGGAGCATTCAGTTTGAGATGTCAAACAGCCATTTTGAGTTGAAATCTGGAATTGATGCCATATTGTACAAAGTTTAGAGTAGAGTGAAAAGAAAGGAAGTACCAGTTGTAGATAGTCTTCTCAAGGAGGTTAGCCATAAAAGAGGGGAGAGATATAGGGCAAAAATATAAGGCATGGAGGAATCAAGTAATTTCTCTTTTGTTTTTGAATAGGGTTGGTAAAACATAGGAGTGTTTATAGGCAGTTGGCACAGCAGTCAGTAGAAAGGAAAAGATTGAAAATTAATAAAAGAATGGGGATAATAGAGAAGGCAATCTTCTGTAGAAAAAAGATGGAATGATATTGTTTCTGCATATAGGGGATTTGCCTTGACAAGAAGGGCCTGATCTTGTGAGACAAAATGAAGGAGATAAAAGTATTTGAGTGATGAAAGATAATGAAGCAAAATGAAGAAGCTTTCTGCTTATGACCTTTTGTTTTTAAGTGCACTATGAGAGAATATTTTCAACTGAGAGGTTTAGGAAAAGAGAAACCTTTTTTTGAGGATGTTTTGATGAGGATGAGGATGTTTTGAGGAGGTATGAAGTGATTTAGAAAGAAACCCAATTTGATGAGTGAATGAATAAATTAGAGATGTAAACATTTCTTTGCTTCTGTGAAGGCCAGTTGAGAATATGTAGTAGACTCAGTCAGCAAAAGTTTGTCATTTCTCCAATTTCAGGCATCAGAGAGTGTGAATAATCCTGGATTTGGGCATTGGAAAGCCAAAGTCTCGAATAAGATATAGGGGCAAGAGAGTTGAGAGATGATGCTAATATAGAGTTAAATTGGCTTCTTCAAAGAATTAAGTTGGAGAAAGGAAAGGAACATAACCAGTACAGTGGTTATTGCTTAGGGGAAAATTGAGGGCAAAAGGAAATGGATATCATGATGAAGTTGAAGAACAAGTTCAGATTGCAAGACAGAGCAGGAGGCAAAATGTTAGCAATTATGATTAGATAAAGGAATTTCCAAGTTAAGTGACTTAGAAGTGGAATATATTTGTGAGCTATGATAAAGTTAAGGGTATGACCACTTTGGGAAGTTGAGGTGGGATGGAAGAATAGATCATAGGAACTGGAAGTTTTGCATGTTTGAGAGAGTATCAGTATATTCTGAAGCCTAAGGCAGACTTGAGGGAAGAACTTGGGGAAGAATGAAAAATTGTGCCAGGTACAGAATTCATGGAAGGAAAAAAAGGTTCATAGATAATAGTTACTAGATTCGGGATTGGGTGATAAATATGGATTGAATGAATCACAAAAGAAAAGAAGTTAGTGTTTGATGGTGACAGGTAATACGGAAAAAAATGTATCCTTCTCCTCCACTATGACCAGTGAATGGGCATTGGGGGAGAGGATTCAAAAGTGCCCCAAGTGCTTAAAAAAAGGTGGGAAGGAAAGTTAAGTGCCTGTAGGTGGAAAGGAAAAGAAAGAAAACATTTTAAGGTGACAGTAGTTTGGTTAACTTTGGAGCTGGTAGTTTCATGAGCACAATTTATAAAGTGAGTGGAACATGTGTTTGTGTGTGTGCATGTGTATGTATGCATGGGAGGAGATGTGGTACAGTGGAAAGAGTAATGATCTTGCATTCAGAGGACCTGACTTCATATACTATTTCGATTCCATGGGCCTCAGTTTTCTTGTCTGAATATAATGGAGTTGAGCTACATAGGCTCCAAGGTTCTGAAGTCAGATTTGATGTGTCTTTCTGACTTTAGGCCCAGCACTCTATCCACTGCTCCTCCTGGCTGCCCCTCCTTAGATGATAACACCTATTAAAGTAATTAGTTTACATATTGATAAAATACTTTTAGCCTTCCTCTAGCTTTTCTGGAATGTATTAATTTAAATCTTATGATTTTTAAAAAATACTACCATTTAAAACTATAACCAGTATTTTATTCTTAAAAAGACCAAACACAACTTTTTTAGTCTTACATTTGTCTTAATTCCTATCTAATTAGCCTGCCATTTTTTAGTTACCTCTTTCTTTTTCCTTAGCCAATCCTCTCTCATTGCTCAATTAATTAACTACTTCTTTTCCTCTTCTCCAAGGTAGATGTTCTGACATATGAATATCTCTGTTCCCAATGACAAATTAAATAATGGACATATTTTTTCAGAGAAATGTATAAACCGTTCCAGACATAATAAAATATGGCTTCCATTCAGGCAAGGGAGGATCTGTTTTAAAATAGAGGAATCTGTGGGGGACATGGGGGGTGGAGAGGATTGAAGCTTGAAATGAAATATTGTTTTACAATTATCTGAGTACAGAATGATTTCTAATCCCATTTAGTCTAAGAGAAGATGGGTACTAAGAGTACCTCACCCTCTTCTATTTTTCATGATCCTGGTCCCTTTAGCAATCATTTAAAAAATTCTTAAGTTTTAAGAGAGGGATTTACAATGAAGCATTATAGGGGAAACATACAAAGGGTGAAAAACTGTTCTCTATGAAGAGGTTATATTTTCATCATTTCTTAGCAAGTTGTGACTTCATACTTTCAGTGAACAAAGTAGTTTCTGAGTTCTAACCAATTTTGATTTGCTATTTTGTCATCTGCAAAATGGGGAGCTGGATCAGATGATCTATAGGTTTCCTTGGGGCTACTATTGTTCTTAAGATCTAAATTGCAAGGATCTGAATGGTAAGGTACCAACTCCAGGAATTGAAGCTCTTCTACTGGGACTCTTTCATGATACTTGGGTTTTGACCTTGGTTTTCACTCAGTTCTGTTTCTCTTGCTATGAATTTGTCTGATCAGGATATTGTGTTTCAGTATTTTGACATCTAGTTTCCTAGTACTCTCTGTTGAAAGCATGGCTATGGTACTGATTTAGCTTGCAGCATCTGCATATGTGTGAAGAGTTGACATGACTGTGTTGTTTGATGTTTAGTTATTTCAGTTGTGTCCTACTCTTTGTCATCCCCCATTTGGGGTTTTCTTGGCAAAATTACTAGAGTGGTTTGTTGTTTCCTTCTCCAGCCCATTTTGCAGATGAGAAAACTGAGGTAAACAGAGTTAAGTGACTCGCAAAGTCACACAACTAGAAAGTGTCTGTTTTGCCTGCTCTTTTCAGGAAACAGCCTGCTTTCCCAGAGTTTGCCTTCTGAGCTGACACTGGAAGCTGGCTCACTGATTTGCTCCTCTACTAAGCCAGGCCTGAGGGCCTTAGTTGTTGATTTGCTATGGTTAAGACCTTTTCACCTGCTTTCCCAGAGTCTGTCTGTGCAGGCCTTAAAACCCTTTTCACCCCAGTGAGACTGACCTTTCTTGATGTTTTCCCAATCTATGTAGAGCTGGAGAATGGTTTAATTTTGTCAGACTCTGTTCAGAGGCTTTATTTCATGTGATTTTCAAGGGAAACTGGAAGAGCTAGAGCAGCTTCCTATCTTCATTCAGCCGTCTTTGCTCCACCCCTGGAACTCCCCATTTTATCAAAATAGTAATAAGTAAAAATGTATGACCACAGGAGGTAAATTGGTAAGATCAAGTGGGCTTTCCAGGTAGTAATGCAAATTTAAGTTATTTAGAAGCTATATAATATATATATACATTGGATGGAGCAATTCAGTTAGAAAACACAATTCAAATGGATGTATTAAATTTGATAAATTTTGCCTTTTATGTCACCTTTATTTCTAAATATTTCTGTTTCCTCCCCTATACAACTAAGCATCTTTAATAAAAATTAAAAAAAAAATAGAACAAGAAAGGAGGGAAAAAGCAA
Organism: Sarcophilus harrisii; assembly: GCF_902635505.1. Taxonomy (NCBI): domain Eukaryota; kingdom Metazoa; phylum Chordata; class Mammalia; order Dasyuromorphia; family Dasyuridae; genus Sarcophilus; species Sarcophilus harrisii. Next base: position 140,563,263 of record NC_045430.1, on the reverse strand, counting down.
GTTAGCAAAACTAACATACTAACCTAGTTTAATTATAAATGTGAGATTCTATACTCTTAGGTTAAGATACCATTCCATTTTCAGAGTCCATGTTAATTACACTTGTTAAATAAATGTGTTAAAATTAAACTTATGTTAAATAAAATGTCAATATGCTTTAAAAATAAACAAACAAGCTATATTAAAGTCTCTTCAGAATTCAAAATTTGTTGGGAAATAATATTTGGTTGTCAAGAAATTACATGTAGGAGACCCTAATAATAACCAAGTTCTTGTTTTCCAAGCTCTAATTCTTTTCTCACTCTCTGATATATCATCTGTTATGATGAGGTCTTTTAAATACTATGAAAAAGGACTTTAATGTTAGAGAAATTAGAGAATGCTTAAATCAACATCTTCATTTTACAAAATAGGAAGTGAAGGTCTAGAGAGATTGTGACTTATATGGGGCTAAATATATGTAAATATCAGAGATGTGATTTGACCTGAAGATGCTGTTACTCTAGAGCCCATGACCAAATTTTATATATTACTTTAGTTCCTCAACTCTTTTTTTTTAGTTCCTCAAAATTTCTCAACATTAATACTCATTCTATTTGCCTTCTATTTATTAAAAAGAAGAAATGATCTTAATCACAATTTCCATTTCTATTATTGCTTGGGTCCACTTGTCTAAGAGTATAAAACTCTCCAAAATTTACAAAGAAAGTGGAAGAGAAGGGAATAGGACAATGGGCAGAATATAGAAGAATGGGCAGATTAAGAGGGGTCAGATAAAGAAGGAAGGAAGGTGTGAGGTATTTTAGAGAATAAGGGAGGAATCCTTGGGTAGGGCAAGCTGGTGAGTAGAAGTAAAGTAAAAGTAGAGATAGGAAACAAATGCACATAAATACAATAACAGTGATTAGGAATGATCATTGTAAAAGTAGGAGTAATAATCATTAATTTTAGAAAAAGTCAAAATTTTACAAGATTCAATCAAATGAGAAATGTACATTATATCAGTTATATTAATACTGTTTTAGATGTATGTGTACATCTATATATATGCATACATATATAGATACATATGTATATATGTATATGTATTTGTATACATATAAATATCTATACATATACATAAATTTATCTGGGCTAGGTGGGGATGGAAGAAGGGGAACAAAATTAAAAAGTGTACATCAAAAGACAACCGCAACTAAAAAAAAAAACCCTACAAGAAAGCAAAGATGGACAGTTCTGAATAAATGTGTTTTTTTATTATTTTATGTGTTTTTTTTTTGAAGTGGAATTTTATTGTTATATATTTTGAATCTTTTCAGCTTCTGCTCTGTACAAGATGATGTTTTTTTTTTCCTTTTTCTGTCTTTTCCTACTTTTTTCTATTGTGTACTTGTTTTAAATAAATATATTTTAAAAATACTAAATATATATGTGCTGAGTAGTATCCAGATACTTAATGAAATAGATAAATACCTAAAGAAAAAGTTAAATGAGTTATACAAGGAAAATAATTATTTTTAAAAAATAAATAAATTTACAGGTAAAAACAATGACTTTTTTTTTTTAACCTATTCTGGATGTTAGTAGGATTTCAGAACTACCAGCCCTCTTTTTCCATGTAATTTCTTTCTATTAGTTAATTGTTTTTATCTTTTTCAACATGGTTTTACTTTTTAGTTCTATCCCAATCTTTCTTTTGAACTACTCAGTTACTAATGACAATCTTCTTCAGATGGTTTATATTAGCATGTATAAAGCATAAGCTATTTGTCCTTATCAAGTCCCTTGAAATTAGTCTTTGTTGTTGACTTGTATGTCAAGTTTTCTTTTAAGTTCAGGTTTGTTTGCTACAAAATCCTGAATATCTGGCAATTCATTGAATGTCCATTTTTTTCATTCATTATGATATTTTTTGGCTGCAATCCCAGTTCTTTAGATTTTTAGTATATAGTATTCCAAGACCTGCTATCTTTTATAGTAGTTGCTGATAGGTCTTGTATTGATTCTGATTGTGCCTCAAGAGTATTTGAAATTTTAGTGGTGGTTTTTGTTGCTTATAAAATTTTCTCTTTCTTATAGGAGTTAAGAAATGTAGTAATAATGTTCCTGTAGGTTTTCCTTGTGTGATCTCTATCAGGTGGTGACCAGTGGATTTTTTTTTTTTCTATTTCTACTTTTCCTTCTTGTTCTAACACTTAAGGACAATTTTCTTTAATTATTTCTTGTATTATTGTATCCAGATTCTTTTTTTTTTTTTTGTCTCAGCTTTCAGGTAGTTTTATTATTCTTATGTTTTCTTGTTCTTATATTTTGTTCTCCAGAGTTGTCATTTTTCTTATGAAATGTTTCAAATTTTTGTTTTATTATTATTATTATTTTTGTTTTCATATAACTTCACTTGCCCAGTTCTTATTTTTGAAGAGTATTTTCTTTAACACTCTGGATATCCTTTTTTAGTTGGTTGACTTTCTTTTCTTAATCTTCTTTTTCTTGGATTGTTCTTTTTTAAAGTTTTTTTTTTTTTTTTTTTTACTCACTCTCATTTTATTTTTAAAGTATTTTCTTACGTTCTTTTATAAATTCTTTCTGGGCAGGTAAGCTTTTTTTTTTTTTTAATTCAGTATCTTCTGAAAATGAATCTCAGTCTTTTCTATTCTTATAGTAACTTTTTAAAAGATTGGGTTCTTTTTCCTTTGCCTTCTCATTTTTTCAAAAATATAAATCAAATTGTCACATCACCTGTAGTCTTTGGGATATGGAGGGTGGTGTCTTTGACCCCAGGTTCTGCTTTATTTCTTCCCTTTGGCCTAGAACCAAGAATCCCATCCTCTTATAAGTGCCTGCAGCTATCAGTTCTCTGGCCTTACTTGTTCTGTACTCATTGGGTATGTGCTGATTCCTCACTCAGGGCTGTGTCTCAGCAGCATAGCCGAGTCTGGCATTCTTTTCAGCAGAGGTTCCCTCAACTTTCCCCAATTTAGATAGGTGACCTCTCCCACTGTGTAGAAAATGAAAATTTCTGTTCCTGGGACCAACCCTATTTCCCAGTTTAGCTAACCCCCAGGGCTTTCTGCTTCTGCTTGTTGTTTCAGAGGAACCAGCCTGAAAATGTTTACACTTCACAGGGGCCAAACCTAATTCCTGCTATCTTTCTTTGGATCTTCTCTGATTGTTTCAGGAAGACCATTATTCTACCCCCAACTCCTATTTGTTTTTGACTGCTCTGTTTCCCTCTGACAATTTTGTCTTTTTTTTTCCCTGGGGGGGGGGGGGGGGGGGGAGAGGAAGAGAAATCTGGAAAACTTGGGAGTTTTCTGATTTACTCCTTTATCTTCCCAGAATCCTCACCTCTATATTTACTATTAATATTACTTCATTGTCTATGGAATCTTTTAACAAAAATTTGTTTCCCGAGTGTCTTTTCTAATTAGGTCTGTTCTTGGTTTTGCTTTATCTGAGATCATGATTGTTAATCCTCCCATTTTTAGTTCAGCTGAAGCATAATAGATTCTCTTCCAGCCCTTTATTTTAATTCTGGTTGTGTATCTCTATTTTAAATTTGTTTCTTGTAAACAATATATTATGGGATTCTGCTTTCTAATCCATTCTGCTATCATCTTCCATTTTATGGGTGAGTTCATCACATTCACATTCACATTCACAGTTATGATTATGTTTTCCTACATTCTAATTCCTTCTCCCTCTTTTTATCCTGTCCCTCTGTTAAAGTCTGTTTTGCTTCTGCCAACAGCTACCCTTTTATCTCTATTACCTTTTCTTATTCCCTTTCTCTCCTACTGTCCAAATGATGTGTATATGTGTTCCTCTCTTTGAAACAGTTTTGATGAGGTCAAGTTTCAGGTTGCCTTCTCCTGCCCCCATTTACCTTTCTTATTTATTTTATTTTTTTGGCAAGTCATGGGGTTAAGTAATGTACCCAGGATTATACAGCTATCAAGTGGCAGAGACCATATTTGAATTCAAGTCTTCCTGATTCCAGGAATGCCCCAATATTCTTTAAATCTTCTTTTATATGTGAGATAGTTTTCCACATTCTTCTTCTACTTTTTCCCTTTTCTCAGGGCATCCCTCTTTCTCAAGCCTTCACCTCTTCCTCCCTCCCCAGATCATCCCAATATAATCAATTCACATAATCAGTGCGCTATCTGAGCAGTATCTTCATGATTGCCTTATTGGTGATAAAATTCTTGGGTGTTATGGGTATCATCTTATTGTATGAGATTGTAAATAGTTAACTTATTGTTTTTTTATGATTTTCCTTTCATATTTACCTTTTTATTTTTACTTTTAAGTCTTGTATTTGAAAGACAAATTTTCTATTCAGCTCTGGTCTTTTTATCAGGAATGCTTAAAAGTGCTCTATTTCATTAAATTTCGACTCTTCCCTTGCATGATTTTCATCAGTTTTGCTGAGTAGTTTTTCCTTGGTTGTAATTCAATTACAACAATCCTATATTAAACCCTCTACTCCTTTAATGTGGTAGCTGCTAAATTTTGTGTGATCCTGACTATTGCTCCATGTTATTTGAATGCTTCTTTGAGCTGGGAGTTCAGGAAGTTGACTAAAATATTCCTGGGAGTTTTCATATATAGAGATCCCTTTTAAGTAGTGATTGATAGGTTAATTTTATTTCTATTTTTTGTTTCTAGAATATTCAGATAATTTCCTTGATACTTTTTAAAACTACAATGCCTAAGCTAATTCTTTGTTTGTGAATTGCATATACATAAATAATTCTGAAATTATCTCTTGATTTATTTTCTAGGTTAGTTGTTTTTATGAAGAAGTATTTCACATATTCATTTTTTTTCATTCTTTTGATTGTTTTTTGATGTTTCATGGAGTCATTAGTTTTCTCTTATACAATTCTATTTTTAAAGATTGATTTTCTTCTGTAGGCTTTTCTATCTCTTTTTCCATTTAGCCACTTCTGGTTTTTAAGGTGTTATTTTTGTCAGGTTTTTTATTTTTATTTTTATTTTTTTACTTTTTAATCAAGTTGTTATTTATCTTTTCATAATTTTCTTCCTTTGTTCTCATTTTTTTAAAGCCATTTTCCCCTTCTTATTACTCTCATTTGATTTTTAAAATCCTTGCTTATCTTTTCTAGGAAACCTCATTTGCTTGTGTCCAATTCACTTAGTTTCCCCTTAAGGCTTTGCTTGTAGTTATTTTGCCATCATTATCTTCTTCTGAGTTTGTCTCAATCCTTTCTGCTACCTTTGGTCAGATTCTTTTTATGGTAGTTGTTTGCTCTTTTTAATAGCTTATTTCTTGACTTTCAACTTTATATTAAAATTGGGCTCTGTTAACCTTTTTGGGGGAAGGGTGCTATTTCAGGTTTCAGTTTTTTTCCCCAGCACTGTTCAGGAAGTTTGGAAGTTATAGATCTTCCAAGGTGGTGTGACGAAGTGTGATCACTGCTACCTTGGTCTGTACTCATGTCTTCCTTACTGAGGAAGAGCCCATGATCCTTTGGGTTTGCAAGTGTTATTGTTCCTTAGAGTATCTTTTCTCTTGAGATCAAAATTGATACTATTCCTTAAGGTCCCTACTCCCTTGGGGCTGGAAGTGATAGTTCTTCTCAGAATGTTTGTTCCATCATAACTGGATATATTCCTTTAGACAATAAATGTGACATACAACATCCAGTCCTACATTCAGAACTATCACTGAATAATATATTTTTGACCATTTGGCAGGCCTCCTTATATCTATGGCTTGAGAGCTCCTGAAACTACTATGACTTCTGTCTTTGCCACTTATACCCACCACTACAGTTGTATCTGTGTTGGCTCTGGGACAGCCTCAAGCTCCACGTCACAGATTTCTTCTTCCCTCTAAGTTATCTTAGACTTGGGTTGAAAAAAATATCTCTCCCAGAGAATCTACTAAAAAGCTATTAGAAATAATCCACAACTTTACAAAGTTGCAGGATACAAGATAAATCTACATAAATCATCGGCATTTGTATATATCACGAACAAAATCCAGTAGCAAGAGATAGAAAGAGAAATTCCTTTTAAAATAAGTATTGATAGTATAAAATATTTGGGAATCTATCTGCCAAGGAAAAGCCAGGATCTATATGAGCAAAACTACAAAATACTTTTCACACAAAGTCATATCTAAACAATTGGAAAAATATTAATTGCTCTTGTATAGGTCAAGAAAATATAATAAAGATGACAATACTATCCAAACTAATTTATTTATTTAGTGCTATACCAATCAAAGTCCCAAGAAACTATTTTATTGACCTAAAAAAAAATAACAAAATTCATCTGGAAGACCAAAAGGTCAAGAATTTCAAGGGAACTAATGAAAAAAAAAAATCAAATGAAGTTGGCCTATCTGTACCAGATCTAAAACTATATTATGAAGCAGCTGTCATCAGAACTATTTGGTATTGGCTAAGAAATAGACTAGTTGATTAGTGGAATAGGTTAGGTTCACAGGACAAAATGGTCAATAAGTATAACAATCTAGTGTTTGAGAAAACCAAAGACTCCAGCTTTTGGGATAAGAATTCACTATTTGACAAAAACTGCTGGGAAAATTGGAAACTAGTATGGCAGAAACTAGGCATTGACCCATACTTAACATTATATACCAAGATAAGGTCAAAATGGGTTCATGATCCAGGCATAAAGAATGAGATTATAAATAAATTAGAAGAACATAAGATAGTTTACCTCTCAGACCTTTGGAGGAGGAAGGAATTTGTGACCAAGGAAGAACTAGAGATCATTATTGATCCCAAAATAAAAATTTTGATTATATCAAGTTAAAAAGCTTTTGTACAAACAAAACTAATGCAGACAAGATTAGAAGGGAAGCAATAAACTGGAAAAACATTTTTACAGTAAAAGGTTTTGATAAAGGCTTTATTTCCAAAATATATAGAGAATTGATTCAAATTTATAAGAAATCAAGCCATTCTCCCTGTTGATAAAATGGTGAAAGTATATGAACAGACAGTTTTCAGATGAAGAAATTGAAACTATTTGTAGTCATATGAAAATGTATTCTAAACCATTAGATCAGAGAAATGCAAATTAAGACAACTCTAGGATACTACCTTAAGTACCTTAAGTACACACCTCTCAGATTGGCCAAGATGACAGGAAAAGATAATGATGAATATTGGAGGGGATGTGGGAAGACTGGGACACTGATGCATTGTTGGTGGAGTTGTGAATGGATCCAACCATTCTGGAGAGCAATTTGGAACTATGTTCAAAAAGTTATCAAACTATATACCCTTTGATCCAGCAGTGTTACTATTGAGCTTATATCCCAAAGGTATCTTAAAGAAGGGAAAGGGACTTGTAGGCAAAAATGTTTGTGGCAGCCCTTTTTGTAGTGGCTAGAAACTGGAAATTGAATGGATGCCCATCAATTGGAGAATGGTTGGGTAAATTGTGGTATATGAATGTTATGGAATATTATTGTTCTATAAGAAATGCCCAGCAGGAAGATTTCAGAAAGGCCTGGAGAAACTTACATGATGCTAAGTGAAATGAGTAGGACCAGGAGATCATTATATACTTCAACAACAATACTATATGATGATCAGTTCTGATGGACATATCTCTAATTAACAATGAGATGATCCAAATCAGTTCCAATTGAAAGAACTATGGGAAATGAGGGTGGGCCACAACATAGCATTTCCACTCTTTCTGTTCTTATTTGCTTGCATTTTTGTTTTCCTTCTCAGGTTTTTTTTTTTTTTTTTTTTACCTTCTTTCTAAATCTGATCTTTCTCATGCAGCAAGATAACTGTATAAATATGTATTCATATATTGTATTTAACATAACTTTAACATATTTAATATGTACTGGAGTACCTGCCATCTAGGGGAGGTAAGGGGAAGGAGGGGAAAAGATGGAACAGAAAGTTTTGCAAGGGTCAATGCTGAAAAATTACCCATGCGTATGTTTTGTAAATAAAAAGCTATAATAAAAAAAAGAGTAAATCAAAATCAACAAATTCAATACTTTGAATTTAAAAAACAAAAGAAAAAATATCTCACCCTGAACATTTGTTGACTCTGCCTTTCTAGAATTCAATTTGAGGCATTATTTTAAAGTTGTTTGGGAGGGCTTGAGTGATTGCTTTCTTTTCTCGGCCACCTTGACTTTACCCCTACAAGTTTCTTGTATTGATTTCTTCACAAACTTATTTCACCTCACTTTGTTGTAATTTGATGTCTTCCTTCACTGTTATACTTAAACTATCATCCCAAATGTTAGTAATTATAGCATTTTTAATGTTAGAAAGTGTCTTCTGTGGCCATCTAACTCAGTCAAAACTGGAACAAAAAATCCTTTCTGTAACATACATAGTAAATAGACTTTAACCTTAGCATGAAGACCTCCAGCTGGGCTACAAAAGGAAAGCTAAATCCATTGCAGTGTTCATTGAATCATTTCAATGATAGATTTTGATGAACTGATTACATAAGATACTATTTATAAAGTACTTAATACAATGTCTGGCACATGGTAAGTGCTATATAAATTCTTATTCTTTTCTCCCATTTCCTCCAGAAGCAGCCTAATCCCCTTTGGAGTAGTTCTAAATGCTATAGTTATATTTCTTTATTTCAGATCTAAATTTGAGTTTTTTCAATGTCCATTCATTGCTATCATAGTTGCTTCTAAAGATTAATAACTATTATATATTTATATATTATATTATTGTATATTATATTTATATATTATATGTATATTATTTATATTCTTCCATATGATAAGCCTTCTACTTCTTGAAGATAAATGTGGATGTGTGTGTATGTGTACACACATGTGTGTACACATATATCTTGATTTCATCTATCCAACATTTTGGTTCTTGAAGTTCTATGAATGTTGTTCATTTATCATTGTCCTTAAGAAAGAATTAAACTCAGTACTCCAAATATGGTATGATTAGGCAGAGTAAGAGAAATTAATTTGTCTTAAGGTTCCTTTCTTATGGAAATGATCACCTCCCTTTCTCTTCATCTTCTTTCTTGAATTCCCTGCAACATTTAAGCATCCTAATTTATAGGGATAGTCTATCCTCCCATTATTCTGATTCTCCTTAATCTTTTAATTTTTTTTTCTTTTTTCTCCAGTTATATGTTTTTTTTTTTTTAATAGCCTTTAATTTACAGGATATATACATGGGTAACTTTACAGCATTAACAACTGCCAAACCTCTTGTTCCAATTTTTCACCTCTTACTCCCCACCCTCCCTAAATGGCAGGATGACCAGTAGATGTTAAATATATTAAAATATAACTTAGATACACAATAAGTATACATGACCACAACATTATTTTGCTGTACAAAAGAATCAGACTCTGAATTATTGTACAATTAGCTTGTGAAGGAAATCAAAGATGCAGGTGTGCATAAATATAGGGACTGGGAATTCAATGTAATGGTTTTTAGTCATCTCCCAGAGTTCTTTTTCTGGGTATAGCTAGTTCAGTTCATTACTGCTCCATTAGAAATGATTTGGTTGATCTCGTTGCTGAGGATGGCCTGATCTATCAGGACTGGTCATCATCTAGTATTGTTGTTGAAGTATATAATGATCTCCTGGTCCTGCTCATTTCACTCAGCATCAGTTCGTGTAAGTCTTTCCAGGCCTTTCTGAAATCATCCTGTTGGTCATTTCTTATAGAACAGTAATATTCCATAATTTTCATATACCACAATTTATTCAGCCATTCTCCAACTGATGGACATCCATTCAGTTTCCAGTTTCTAGCCACTACAAAAAGGGCTGCCACAAACATTCGTGCACATACAGGTCCCTTTCCCTTCTTTATAATCTCTTTGGGATATAATCCCAGTAGTAACACTGCTGGATCAAAGGGTATGCACAGTTTGATAACTTTTTGAGCATAGTTCCAAACTACTCTCCAAAATGGTTGGATTCGTTCACAACTCCACCAACAATGTGATTCTCCTTAATCTTTAAGAATTTTTGATGGATTTTTTCCTTAATATTCTGACTTTAGCCACCTTCTTATTTCTCTATATACTCTTTCCCGTGGCTTCTCCTTTACCATCTTTCCTGAGCAAAATTAAATAAAACAAAACAAAAAACCTTTTGCTTGCTATACAAGGCCGCTTCAATCAGATCTCATTGTGGCTTTTTTTGCTTTATTTCATATTATTCTCTTTTATGTACTATATTCCAACCAAACTATTCTCATTACCCTGAATACCTTTTGTGTTTGAGTAAATTCTTGCCTTTGTAGATGTTCTTTGTGACTATTATGTCTTTCATCATGATCTGTTAAATTCTAAGGTATCCCCTTCCTCCATTGAAACAAAATTCCCCCCTTTTTCATTTCCTTCCATTTCAGTCCCTCCCTTCCTCTACCTTCTGGATCTTTCTCCTATAGTGTCTCTAATTCCTGACAAATTACAGCAATTATTTCCCTTACATTGTAAGCCTTTGACTTGATTTAGGTACATTATATAAGGCACTTCAATCTTCAAATAAAAAATCGTTGATTCATCTATAAACAGATGTGAAGTTTAGTTCGTGATATTTCTTTTTTCTCCTAGGATGCATCTAGAAAAAAAGTTTTTAATTGTTTATCCATTATTTTTTTGTTGTTGTTGTCCTTGATTGCTGTGTTTTGTTTTATCTTTCCTGTATATCTATTATCTGAGATGTTTGAAAAGCAAATCATTTCATCATATCTGGTTTTATATGCAGAATTATTTTAAACTTTTTCTAATATTAAATACCATCTTTTTTTTTTTTCATTAATGGTTAGACTCTGCTTTATAGGATTGGTCACTATGAGTGCCTTTAGGTACATTATTGTTTAGAACACATTGTTCTGTCGCTTATTGTGGTTTCTGGTGGGTGCATAATGGTCCTGTGTTATGATTTGTTTAACTTTATGTTTTAAAGTCCTCTGATTATTAGCAGGGTTTTATGCTTGCCTGTAGAATTGTTAATTTAGTCAGTTTGTGTTTAAGCTTACAGCTTTGGGGTTCAGCACCCTTTTCTTTTTCTATAGGCAATCTGAATTCTTTTGATCATGTTCTTTTCTATATATAGAAATTCTTGACAGTTTTATTCTATATTCATTGTATTATGGTCTTTAGGATTTTTGATTTGCATTCTGAGAGACATGTAATTCTTATATTTTCTTTGTGAATCGTTTTTTTTTTAATTTTCTGGTTACATATGTACATTTTTAAAAAACGCATTTCCTTATGAATCATGTTAGGAAAGAAAAATCAGAACAAAAGGGAAAAGCCATGAGAGAGAAAAAAACAGAAGAAAAAGAAAAAAGTGAACATAGCATGTGTTGATTTACATTCAGTTTCCATCATTCCTTCTCTGCATGCAGATGGCATTTTCCATCCAAAGTTTATTAAGATTACCTTTGATCACTGAACTGCTGACAGGAATCAAATTTTTTATACTTGATTGTACAACAATTTTGCTGTTGCTTTGTACAGTGTATTCCTGGTTCTGCTTGTTTGCTCAGTATTAGTTCGTGCAAATTTTTCCGGGCTAATATCAACTTGTTCATCATTTATTATACAACAGTAATATTTCATTACTTTCATATACCATAACTTATTATCCATTCCCCAATTGATGAGTATCCATTTTCCAATTCTTTGGCACCACAAAAAGAGCTGCTACAAAATAATAGACACAATAGTGGCACTGCTGGATTAAAGAAAGGGTAGGCAGTTTAATAGCCCTTAGGACATAGTTCCAAATTGTTTTCCAAGATGGTTGGATCCATTCACAGTTTCACCAACAATGCATTGGTGTCCTAGTTTTTGCATATCCCCTCCAACATTTATCATTATCTTTTCCTGTCATTTTAGCCAGTCTGAGAGATATAGGGTGGTACCTCAGAGTTATTTTAATTTGTATTTGTTATCAATAGTGATTTTAGAGCATTTTTTTATATGACTATAGATGACTTTAATTTCTTCATCTGAAAATTGTCTATTCATATCATTTGACCATTTATCAATTAGGAAATGATTTGTATTCTTATAGATTTGTATACAGTTCTCTGTATATTTTAGAAATGAGGTCTTTATCAGAGACACTGTTTCTTAATTTTTTTTTTTTACCAGCTTTGTACTTCTCTTTTAATCTTGTTTATTTTGGTTTTATTTGTGTGAAGCATTTTAAATTTAATGTGATCAGGGCTGTCTATTTTCATTTCATAATGTTCTCAAGTTCTTCTTTGATCATAAATTCCTCCTTTCTCCAAAGATCTGATAGATAAACTATGCCTTGATCTCCTAATTTGCTTATGGTTTCATTTATTTTTGCCCAAACATGGACCCATTTTGACCTTATTTTGGTATGAGCCATGAAAGTAGGTCTATAGAGAGTGTCTGATAGTATTTTACAACATTCCCTGGGGGTTTGTCAAATACTAGAGTACAATAGTCATTGATTATTGTGTCATATATATCTAACCTGATTCACCACTCTATTTCTTAGCCAATACCAAATATTTTTGATGACTACTGCTTTATAATATAGTTTTAGATTTGGTATGAATCTTGTCTTTGAGATCAATTTTTTGTTTGTATTGAGACCATGTTTTCTTTAACTATTATTGTTTTTTGTTTCTCTTCTTCTGGATTGTCTTTCACTTCTGTATATTTGTATTCCTATTTACTGGCCCCGGCTGGAAACATTTTTTTTAAAATAATAACGTAGTAATATCCATTAGGCCTGCCTTAGATGCCGCTATCTCTGAATACTTTGGCTGAGCTCTGTTGTAGCATAAAGCACTGTGACCTTCACGTTTCAGCCTGAGTAAACGTTTTGCTTTTTTATTTTCTCGGGAACTGGCTTTGGGGTGGATTGTATATAAAGTTGAATTCTGTTATATTAATTGATAAACCTTTACTATATGACTGTGATGAACAGTGACAAATGAGAGACTTGGTGAACATTTTAGAGGGTAATGATTAACATTTTTTGCTCTTAATTTACCGAATTATAGTTTTCAGGATTTCTTGGTGTCACTAGGTGGTAGAGACGGTTAAAACTGCTTTATCTTTTGTGCTTAACTGTTGTTTCAGAGATTATAAGAATCAGAGAAATGTCTAGTTCTAGCTTGTTGGTTATGTGACTTAAAACTCAAGTTGATATATTTCAGAAGATATATTTCAAGTATATAACCTTCACAAGAGTTTATGTGTGTTTTTTTTTAAAACCATAGTATCTGTATCAAATTTGTTTCTTTATCCCCACAAAATGACACAATCCATTGTTATAGTAAGCTATAAATGAAGTTATATTGGATTAAAATGAATTCAGTTTCTGTTGCTGCAGAGAAAATATCCACAAAGATCAGATTTTTCAGGGAGAAAGTTTTTACTGATTACTAGAGATAAAGTTGCTAATTATGAAAGACCCAAGGAGATCTTAAATATTCAAATTAATCTGGGGAAAATTCATGTATTTTATTTAAAGCCATTTTTGAAAGAAAAGAGATTTTGTGCTCAATATTTAGCATCTGATCAGCTCTTTTCAGATTTGAATTAGTTTTTCTGCTGAACTGATTGTCATTTTTTTTTAATCTTTACTAAGGATCACCTGCAATATAAAATCAGATAATTCATTTGTGCACTCATTTGTTACATGTGGCATTTTATTCATAATGAATCTTTTTTTTATATGTTATCCACTTACTGCATGGATGTTATTATAATTATCTTGCTGAGACATGCTTTCCAGTTTTCATTGGCTTAAAATGATCACTTACTAATCATCACTGCTACTTAAGTCATTGCAAGTTTGCATTTTATTTCAGTAAATGTGAAGCAGATGTACTGAAATTTCGTAATAATATAAATATAGTAAAAGAAAGGGACATATTCTATGGGAGAATTTTGCCTTATAAAAAGAAATATTAAGTTATGTAGGATAAAGTGATGATGTATTTTTACTATTCTGGTCATCATATTTCTTTTTATTTCTACCATCAAATATTGATACTTTCATTTATTCCATTTATGAAACTTTTACTTTGGTCTTTTGTGTGTGACTTGTAGATTTTCCTTTAAAAAAAACTTAAGATAGAAATGTCCATTTTATACTAATTGCAGTTCATTTTTGTGTCATATTGAATTGTCATATTGAATATTTTGCATAGTAAACTGTAATAATTTAGATATACTGGTTAATTATCTGTTGCTTTTTTCTGTACCTTGCTACCTATGTTTTGGCTATTCTATTTAATATTTTCTATGACAGAAAATATGGGCACAAAGGGAGGGGGAGGGGAAGTCATAGAATTTCATATGAAAATGACTTCAAAGGCCAGATAGTATAAGAATAAGCCTACAGTCCCCTTGACAAAAAGATTTAAGTAATAACTAATTTTAACATGGAAGTGTACAGTGACAGGAACAATCCACTAATTCCCAAGACAATCCATTTATTTTTTGGATAACTCTTGTTGAAAATTTTTTTTGTAATGTATATTGAAGTTTGCCTCTTAGAATTGTCATACAACAATTTTATGACTTTTTAACTTTTTTTTTTTTTTTTGCTCTTTGTTTAGAAATTCTGAATCATAGATATAGAAATAGAAGGAACTTAGAGGCTATTTGGTGTAATCATCTCATTTTATTTTAACCTATTGCTTCTAGTGATGACCTTTGCAGCCACATGATACATGTCTATTTCTTCTTCCACAAGACATATCTTTATATACTTGATATGGGATACCAGAAAAACAATGCAAAAAGTTGCTAAAATGTCCCCACCCTTTGATGTAGAGATTCTATTACTAAGTGTATACTCTAAAGAGGCCATTGATAAAAAGAAAATTCCCACATAAACCAAAAGATTTATAGCTACATATTTTTGTGGTAAGAAAGGATTGGAAACAAAGAATATGCTTTTCAGTTGGGCAATAGCCTAACAAATTATAATGGTGTATTAATCTCTTAGATTCTAAGAAATGATAAATACGATGACTATAGAGCATCATGGAAAGACACGGACTGATTCAAAATGAACATATATTTTGCTCTGTATCAGTTTCACTCTGAACTCCATAAAAACAGATAATGACTACAAGATAAATGGAAAGAACAACCACAAAACGATTTTGCAAAAATTAAAAGAACAATTATAACTCTAAGGAAGAAATGTAAGACATTTACTCCCAAAAATATACAGATGTAGGAGATCCATGAATGTGGAACATTGTATATATTCTAAGATGTTTTTAAATGTATTGATCAATTTTGTTGATTGCTTTATTTTTAATCTTCTTGAAAACTTTTCTTGTTATATGGGTTAGCCTTCTGAGAGGGAGGAGAAAGGGAAAAATACAATGAAAAATTAAGGTCTTGGAGAAACAAAAGATATCAGTTTTTTAAAAAATAGAATAAATATTTATTATTATTATTAAACAAAATTAACTTCCACTTTAGTTTTCTTTTCTCTTACATGAACATTTCTATTTTTTTTTCTTCAGGGCTTATATGACATTCTCTTGAGATATTTGACCATTCTGATCATCTTCCTTTCAACGTTCCCTAGCTTGTCGTATTCTTTCCTAAAATGTGTTTTATTGGGTAACACAGTGTTCTCGACATGATCTGACTAAAACAGAATTACAGAAGGAGTATTGCCTTCCTCACTTGAGACACTATAGATATTTTGATAGGACTTAAGATTTCATTAGTTTTCTTGGCTTTCATTATTACATCATTGATTCATTTTGAGCATGTAGTATATAAAAAATCTCTAGATATTTTTGAAATGGTGTATTGTTTAGTCATAGTCATACATCTCCATACTGAAAACAAGAACTTTGTTTTTGACCAACTTTCAGTGTAAGAGATAGGAATAAGAGGAGGGGGGGGGAAGAATGGAAGAAATTCAGAGGAGAGGAACTAGCATGAGAGTGTGTGTGTACACATACACATATACATGCTAAGAGGACCAGACTTCTTGTAGAAGTTGCATTTCAGGTGAATCTTGAAGTTAAGTTAGGAAGATTTTTCCTGATATAAAGATAGCCAGTGAAAAGGCAATATTGGAAGACTAAATGTGATTAAAGAGCCGCAACAAAGTGGATCTTTGAAGTATATGAAAGAGAGTAAATTAGCCAAAGGTTTTCAAAATCAAATAGAAGATTTTTATGTTTGATCCTGAAGGCATTAGAGAGGCATTGGAATATTCATTTAGTATCCATGGGATTGATTTCAGAACTGAAGACCACTGGGGAAGGCTACTGCAATAAGTGAAGTAAGACATGATGAGGGCTTGAACAAAGAACGAAGGACATACTAGAGTCAGTAGAGAAAGGAATGGTATGAAATTTGTGGTGAACTTAGAATTCACAAGACTGGACAATTGAGTATATGTGAACTGCAGCTTTCCATAAAAAAAAAAAAAAATGCTGTAAGTTTCTCCAACTTAGTTTACATCAAGACCTTGGCTTACCACGATGTCACACTTAAGCATTTAGAGAAAGATTTTCAAAGTGAGAAAATCATGGAATCCACAAACAATCCAAATAGGCCGAAGTATAGACCTTGTATTAAAGAAGGATGGGATAGAAGAACACAGATTGGAGAGATCCTGAAATGACAGTTTAAGGAGTTTGGACTTTTCATTATATGTTTTTGAATAAGAAATAATTGAAGTGATCCAAATGATGCTTGACTCAGTGTGTAGCATGTGTTTGAGGGGAAAGAGACTAAATCCAGAGAACCTAGAATTAATCTAGGTGTGGAATAGTAAAAGATAAAAGTAATAGTTGGAATGGATAAGACATAATGATTGTGGGAGGTATTTTAAAGTGGCATCTCTGAAATATAAGTCAGGAGAAAACATTACTCAAATTCTGAACTTGTATGACTAGGAGAAAGTAGATAACTAACATAGGAAATTCAGTTTTAAGAAAAAGTTAGGGGAGACTTGTAGAAAACATGGCAAGATCAGCTTTAGACATATTAAGTCTGAGGTAAGAAACAAGAAGTTGGCAATACAGTAAAGGGTTGAAGGTAAATGCAATTTGAGTCTTTTTGCTAGAGGTAGTAATTGAAACCTTGAGGGAGAAAATGAAGACAGGCCAAGGCCAGACTGACAAATGCCAATATTTAATAGGTGAAAGAAGAAAATGAATAAAAAAGCAGTGAAGTTATACTGACATTATGGGAGAAGTTTCAAAGTTTCAAAGAGGAGGCAGTCAGTAGCATAAATTTATGGAGAAATAAAACTTTTCAAGTTAAAAAGAGTGACTGAAAAAAGGTCACTGATGATCTTAGTATGAATTTGTAACTATGATGGCATGGAGAGCCTGATTTGAAGGAAATGGGTAACTGGGTGGTGGGAGGGGGCAGTGGATATGGGGCATTTTCCCCAAGTTCTATTGTGAGAGGAAGGAGATGGAATGGATACTTTCTAGCTTGGGGTAAGGGAAGTAGCAAGATCAAAGGAAGGTGTTTTTTTGTTTTTTTTGTTTTTTTTAGTGGACACTACTGAAACTAAAGAATGTTTACAAATTAGGAGAGGAAGACTATAAACAGAAATGTTTATTTGGGAAGAAGTAATTGATGAAGAAAGAAGCTCTATCTCCTACTCCCACCACCTAGATGAGTAGAACCAAAACAATGACAGAAGATACTGAAAAGACTAGAAAGGAATCATTTTATAGTTTTTGACTGTGTCAGAAATTATATGCCAGATTTATAAATCATATTTAACAACTATTTGAGGACCATCTATGAAAATGATAATGATGATGATGGTTATTAATTGGTGAACCTTTTTATTGTCCTTTAAGAATGTTTGTTTATAGGTAGGGCACTACTGCTCTCAACTTGAAAATTCCTCTGAAGCAAGAGAAAAGAAAGCTAGATTACCTGAATTCTAAGTGTCAAACTCAGGAATATTCTAGAGAACAAAGCCTAAGGCAGGTGCAAACTGTTAAACTAGGAAGCAGACATGCATACAAATATTTAGAAAAAAAATAAAATATAGTGGAGGGAGGAGTGTGTTACAGAGGAATTTTGGTGAGGTGTACATTTTTGAAGTCTAAAATTTTTAAGGTTCACAAAACACTGATTTCTGCCTTTTTCTTTTTCATAACACAGCTTAATATATTAATAAATAAATTGGGACATACCATACATACATATGAACAATGAAACTCAAGTAAAACAAGTAGAGATTTCTCTATTATATGTACCTATATGTGTGTTAAAGAGTGTGTGTGGGGAGGTGTGTGTGTGTGTGTGTGTGTGTGTGTGTGTGTTGCTAAGTCATTTTCAGTTGTGTCTGGGATTTTCTTGGCAAAGATACTTATATGTGTATATATATATATGTATGTATTTATATGTGTGTATTATATACATTTCTATAATATGTGATTATATATATCTGCATCCATATATATTTATGTACTTTTGTAGCATAGAGTTTTCTTTTGATGGTCCGAAAGTCTCCATATAAGAGCCCCATCTCACTAACCCAGTCATGTACATGATTAATAAATTCATGCTGTATAGTGGTTTCAAATGATAAATTTTTATTCTGAATATACTGGGGTTTTTTTGCACAAGAATTAACACAACATTTTCTATGATTATAAATTTTTTATAACAGTATTATACAAATTTTTACAAAAAATTTTTTTCAGGCTTGTCAAGTTCCACAAAAGTGTCAAGAGAACACAATAAAAGGGAGAAAAGTCCTGTTGCCCAACAAGAGCAAGCCAGAGCCTTTTTTTTTAATGGATGCACACTGAGCATTTCAATAAAAACATCCCCAAAAGCATGATCCAGACATATCATAGAACACAACAGAGAAGACAACTTAGTTCACATTGTAAGTTCAGTTGGCATCTAAATAAGACAGTATATTCCTTAAGCCTCAGTGAAATTTGTTTGAGATGATTTTTTAAACAAGAAACAATGTAAAAATAAGTTCTTGTTGAAAATAGATTAATGCTATTGGAACTCCGGATTTGATTTTCAGACACTTGTCTTTTTTTGTTTGTTTGTTTACAGTAGTGTACACTGACTATTAACAATATTAACATTCTAATATTGGGGTAAAAATAAAGCTTGGCCTTTATTTGGGGACTGAATAGAAGATGGAGGTGGGAGCAAACTTGGGTTGCTAGTCCTTCTAGTATCCTTTGTAAAAGCATCACAGACATTCTCTAGTGGCCCACTATGTCAATTCTCTATAATTCTAGCAAGTTGAGCTTCTTATCTCACAGGACCAATGGGTAAGAATTTGATATTAAGACAAAAGTTAAGCTTTGGTGTAGGGGGACAAAAGTTTGAATGTTATTTATAACATACTGAAAGCATCAAACAGCAAGTAACACTTGGGTTGCAAAGGTCACTTAAAAGGGATACTGCCTATTTGAATCCAGTAAGGCCAGTTTAGAGTTAATAAAAGGAATATTATAGGAAAACTTACAAATGGCAGCAACACTGTGGTGTTTTTTTTTCTCCAAGTTGAGCAATAAAGCCTCAAGCATTAGAAACATGAAAAAGGTCATACTAAAATCTCTTGAGTCCAGAACCTAAAAATCTCTTCAGTCAAACTTGCTAACTATGTCATGTTAAAAACCTGTTACAAATATGGACCACGATTGGTGTTTTGGCAGTAATGCTGGTTGTTCAAATGAAGAAACTAGAGAGGAGCCATTTACGTTAAATCCTTTACTGATTACTTAACACCAATGCTGTTTTAATTTTGGCTTAATGAAGAATCTGTAGGATGTTGCATGAGTAAGGTGTAAATCAAATATATTCAAAGCTTTTTTTCATCTCTTGTATTTTTTAAATGTTTGGAAACAGATATTTATAGGATACATCTATTAAATCATTGCCAACAGTCAAAACTCACAGGAAAATAATCAATTTTACACATTGCAATTTGAAGAAATGGGTTGTTTTTTTTTTTTCCTTAGAAAAGTATGCTAGGAGATTTAAAACTAACAGCAGTCACAAGGACATTTTTCAGTCAGAGAAACTTTGCTTATGAAATTTATCACCATGCATGTGGTTTACAGATTATATATTTTTTTCCTAAAAGAAATGAGCTTCTCATGCACTAAAATGTTTTTATGCCAATAGAAATGGAATAGGATACCAAGTTTAATTGTAATTAGTTCAATAAAGAATGAATCCCATGAAAAAGATTCCATTACTCACTGATAATGGTTTTTTAAAATGTTTTTCAAGAGAGTATTGTATGTTGGAAGTAATTATATGATTTTAATATTATTTAAATATATCATCTAGGGGAGTCCTTGCTATAATTTCCCAATATTGAAACTTGCCACTGACTTCACAGAGTTTAGCAAAGATTCAACACCAGTATTTATATATTTTAGTAATCTAAAATATATAACTTAAATAGTTTAAGCATGTTGGTTTAGCATTATATATTTTGACATTCTCCAAACAAGAAAATCAATAGAGAAACAAATTAGTTTTACCTGAGGGTTTTAGAGTCAATTATAAAGTATATTTAAAACATTTGACTAATCAATTCCACCTAGAATATAACATTCCATATATTTATCATTTTAGTAGGATTTCCTTTTGCTGTAATGTTGTTGATAGTGGTGTGTGTGTGTAATTAATCATCATTGTCATTAAGGTAAGGAAGGTAATACTTTGTCATACCCGTATAAATGGGCTCACCACTATCAAAAAGATGAATTAGAAGTATAAATTAATGTCAGTTGTGACAACCAAAGCTAGAAGTTTCCCTTTTTTGAAAATAAATAAATAAATAAGGAAACAGATATAATTGGAACCAAGGGTATATTGGAGAGCCACCAGTGGTATTGAATATTACCAAAAAGGAAAAACAAACAAACCACTTTTAAGCCATGCTATAGGGTTGGTTTTGCTCTTTGTTATGTGTCAAACATGCTGTACAACTTCAGTAAAATTTTGATATTGGTTAAAATACAGGAATGCCTTTCCAACATATATAGATATATACATATATAAATATATATGTATATGTATACACACATACAGATATTTTGCATGGTGTTTTTCTGCTTTTATGAATTAATGAACTTTATATAAACATTTGCAGATTGTAGCTTTTAGCTAAATTATAGATTACTAGAGTCGTACATTCATTGATTTATCTCTCACAATACTGTTTACTTTTGATAATCAGAAACAAACACACTTCTACTGCTATCTTATACTACAGTGCATTATCATGATTTCCTGCACCAATCAGTTTTACTAATGAAGTTGTATAAAAAAAAACTTTAATTCACAATCAAATATTAATGTACATAAGCATAAATTCAGGGTTTCCTGTTTTGTTCAATTTATTTTAATATGTCATTCAATTGGTTGGAAATTTTGCTTAGTGGAACTGGCCATTTTTAATGAAAAACAGCAAGAGAACTTCTTAAAACTGCAGGAGCTAACATTTAATTGAACAAAGAGGAAACCTGATATGAATCTTCATTGAGAACATATATGTGATCTTTAAAAATAAATGTGTCAAATTTGATACATACTTAAAATATCTGTACACAGGTTTTCAAGCAAAAGCACTAATCTATATAAAATTCCATTTCTCCATATTCTTACTCAGTCCAGTCTTTCAGCATTTTTCATTTCACAGTATATTCAGATATCTTTATTTAACCAGATCATGTAAGATTATTTAAGTGCATTATAACTGTAAATTTCAGTTTACCTTAATAATACCACTCAGTTACCTTAAAAATAAATTACACTCTACAGCTGAAGAAAAGAAACAAACAAAAAATAGCAGCAGCATCATGCAAAATACCCTTGGTACCAAAGTTCAATGATCACAAAAAAGTTTTTCCCTTCCCATCCCACCCACCACCCCTACCATCTCTTAAAGGACTTTTTAAAGATTTGGCTAGGATTAACACAACTATACTGTGAACAAAGGGAACATTAATTTGAATTGTTCTTTTTAAAGGGCTGATATTTATCAAGAAAATATGTTTGATGAGTTAAATAGCAAACCCTCAAGCACCTTTAGTTTAGTAGTTGTTTTACTTAAACCAACAGTTAAAATCTACCAACATCCCACCCCCCAAAAAACTTAGCTGGTCACCCATTTTTAAAATATATTTTTGGCAGAATGAGCCACTCTTCATAAGGCATTTCAATCATGGTGAACTTTTGACAAAGACTAGCCAGTTTTAATATTTACGTCATTTAGAATTCATCTCTCATTTTGTTTTTAACACAACTATTATTCAAACTTTTAATGGAATCAAATATCAAAGCAAAATAAAATTCCTGGAAATCTTGATCAAAAAAGGGAGCAAAATGAATTGATTTTTAGGTCAAAATATAGAGAACTGATATGATTAAGAAGCCATTTTAAAGGGGCAGCCCTTTTACATGAAGTCATCAATGATCCAACAACAAAAATATCAGATTCCTCAGTAAAGTACATATAGGATTCTGCTTTGACAGAATAGATGATGCAGCATTCACACAAGTTTTAAGGGTCTGACACTCCAACATGCAGCCATTGTGGGTGCCTAATGAGTCTTTCAAATAGTTATACCTTCTTGTTTTGAGAACAGGTGATTTTCTGCCGTCTGAATAATTGACCCTTTTGTACTTAAATAGGGCTCATGTTTTGGCAGGGTCTTTGAAATCAGTTATGCAGATTTTGGTTTCATAACATCATAACTGGCAATGTCTACTGCCAGATAACAGCCAAAGCAGTGCAAACTGGATTCCTATCATAGACCACAACGATGGGTTCAATCCAGAAACCCCACCACAATCTGAATAATCTTCCTATTGGAGAAAAAAAAAAGACAAATTAATTCCCTTTAAAATATTCATCAAGACAGTCTATACATTATGCTAATTCTTACCCGGATCTTGCATTCATCTTAAGAATTTGCTTTCTATGGAATTGAAATTCCATTCCTTAAGCACCATTATATTTTGGAGTTATTTTACAAAGTCATAGTGACTATCACCCTTTGTCAGTTAATGAGTCTGATAACTAAGTAAAATGATTATACACCTTTAGCATTGGTTGTCTTGTTGATTGAGACATTAAATTTTGATGGAGAATATTTGAATTCATGTTAGCATGAGATAAAGTTTAGAAAGCATTACTGTCAACATGCGTCAACTAGTAGGAAGAGTAGAAGGAGAAATATGAGGGACAATAATCTCAGGATCAGGAATAACACAGCAAAGATGTACAGATATATGCAAAAAAACAACAAAGAAATAACTCAGGCAGTGACCTAGTACAAAATACTTGAATGGGATGCTTTAAAAGAATTTAGTGTCAACTGTGATTTGCAAATTATTGAAAATGGTTAAAGAGATGATTTCTTTCAAAAGTGGATGTCCAATAGCAGTTACTAATAATCAACATGAATGTTCCATAATACATAAATGCCTCATACATTCCTTTCATTACAGATAATCACAGAATTTTGTAGAAAAATAAGACATGAAAATGAAAATTTGACTCATGAATCCTGAGATAAAAATCTCATAGCATATAAATTCCAACAGTTTACTACAGTGAACAGTTGCTTTCTGATTATCTTGAAGACTAGTAACCTTCAACCTACTGTAGTCAAAAGCAAATCATCCTTTAAATTTGATATCTGGGAGGTGGCGCAGTGGATAGAGCACCAGCCCTAAAGTCAGGATGACCCAAGTTCAATTCTGGTCTCAGACACTTAACATTTCCCAGCTATGTGATTCTGGGCAAGTCACTTAACCCAATTGTCCTAGCAAATAAATAAATAAATTTGATATCTGCGTTCTGTATGTCAATATTTTAAATTGTTCTGGATTCTTTTCATAGTTCCCTTAAAGCTGCAGAATTTACAAATTTGCCAGTATATTTGCTAAGACTTTAAATCCTGTCTCATCTGCCCCTGAATTTTTTTTCCCATATTAGATTTCTTTTTAAAATACATTTTATTCAAACTATTATATTTTCCAAGACTCAACAGTTAGCTTACTGCATAATTTTAGGTTTGGGAGACTGCAAAGAATCTCCTGGGTTTTAGAACTCTTTAACATTAAGATTCACTGGAATGCTAACCCACTAGAAAATTTAAGTTATCTACAATACTTTACTGTACCTTAGTCTGCCCAATAACAATCCAATAAAATAATTCTTAATTTTTTAAAGTGATAACTTTTTAAGAGGCTTCAAAATTTCTCTTTTTTGTTTTTTCCCTATAAGTTGCCCCAAATATATGAGACCACTTAGAATCTTGGATCTCAGGGTTTTACTTAACTATAAGTATAATCAGAAAAACAATGAACACTCCCAATATTTTATACTTATTATCCTGTACCAAGTGAAAAAAGTAGCTCTCAGACCAGGGTTACCATGTTAAATTCTACTTACTGAGTTATTAGCATATGAATGTTTACTAATTTATAATACCAGAAAGATGGCCGAAAAACACTTTGAAAATTATCACACAGCTTATATAGATGTATGCTATTATTATTTCTTACACAGATGTTCTACTTCTTTCTTCACCATCATCATATAGAAATGACTTCTCAAATGAAGTCTTTTCAGCTAATTTTCTCATAATTGAGTTCAATCACTCAATGATATGACTAAGCTTAGTTAAGCTGAAAAGTCTTTGAGTATGGTCCCAACAGACTGTCTTTCCAATATGTGAACTGGCTTAGCTTTGCATGAATATAATCAAGGCTAGATGTTTAGTCAAAAGATGATGAATTCTGGGATCAAGATGACCCATTCAACTCATGTGTAATGTTTTATACAAGAATTCACATTTGTGTTCATGTTAACATTCTTACATTTTGGTCTTGAGGAGGGATTCTTTCTTCATAAAATATTTTATACCATACTTTCTTCACACTGTATGTTGAGCATAAATGTAATGAAGAGGCATAGTGTCATGGAAAAACACTATTTTTTTTTTTTGAGTCAGAATACTGAATTTCAAATGTTAGCCCTTTCATTAGATTCTCTCTTAGTGATTTTAATCTTCCTGGGGCTTGATAACTAAATGAGCTCAGAATTGTTTTCTAGCTCTAAAACTGTGATAGTTTGAACTCTTACTGTTTTGGTTTGAGAGTCCATATTTTAGGTAAGTCCCCATTTGAGGATCTGTGACTTATATATTGATTCATGCCAAGACATCTGTCTACTGAGTTTCCTGGTAGTATTTTCTTATATGTCTTACACATTATAACAACATGTACTGAGATTGGCAATAATTACCTGACATGTATGGTTTTACTGGGAGTAGTGAGCAAAATACATTAAATCATGAATGTATAGACCTGGAAGGGGCCCTCAGAGGTTATAAAGTCTGTCATTGAGTCTCACCCATGCAGAACACTTATACCTTCACTAGGCAGATCTCTCTCATTTGAAAAGATGACAAAGGCAGGAAATACCAAAACTCCTTGTGTTAACTGACTTCATTGCAAGTCTAAAATTAAAAAAAAAAGTGCCCCCCAAACTACCTCTCTCTCTATTTATCTTGCCAATATACTGAAAAAAATAATTTTATTAGTCCTTCCTCTCTGGAGAGAAGAACAGTACTTCTGGAATTTCCTCTGAACTTGTCTCTGAAGATTCTACATGTCATTCTTTATTATAAAGCACACCTCAGTACTCTTGCTTCCATGTCCCAAAGGAAAAACATGTAGTTCATAGTTGTATCCATATATTTTTTCAAAGGTTTATTTTATGAGCTCATGTTTATATAGATGGCTAAATCCCTCTTTCCTTGACTTCAGCTGAAAAATAAGATCATTAACTTTTGAAGAAAATAGATTTCCCCAAGGATTATTCAGTGAATCATTCTGAGACTAAATTATTTAGTCTTTTTAATGCATTTTCTTTTCAATGTTACATTTTTTTGATATGATTTAAATTTGGTTAAAAAAAATACTAAGGTAGTTGGCTAAGCCAAACCCATAATTCAGGTATGTATTTGAATTATACCAGGAAGTTTCAGAAATATTTTCTATGTAAAACTATCTAGATAAAAAAAAAAATGGTAGCCTTTCCTAATAATCCTTTCCAATGTCAATCATCTTTTCAAGAATTAATGGATAGAGTTCTCCCAGAGCATATTCACATTATGAAGTTGCATATTGACACTTTTGCTTCAGATAATTTGTTTTTAAAGTTTTTATTTCATTTGTCCAACAGATTTTTATATTCTACATGGAAGTATTTTGTTTTCAGAGATAATTTTTCTATAATTTGCTCTGATTACTCAATGATAATAGCAAGACTATTATTTTTCCACTTCTCTACAGCTATAGGTAATAGGTATTATGATAACTATATTCACTTACTCAGTCTAAATATATTAAAGAACTTTCTATAATATTGTTTTTCACTCAGCTGTTCACCTGAATTGCTTTATTTATAAGGATTATTTATAAAGAATCCTTTATTTTCTTTTTTATTATGTAAATTTGGTCAAAAAAACTTGGTAGATAGCCTAATTGAGGCACAATGATTACCAAAAGTTATAATCATATGATTAGGCAAATTTCCAGCAGTGGTTAGAGAACTGTTATTAATCAGGAGGACCTAGGTCCAAATCTTGCCTTTGATATATAATGACTGTGTTGACTTTTAGAAAGTTATATAACCTATCGCTGTAGTTCCTAAGGCCCTAAGATTATGAAATTCTAGAGCAGTGGTACTCTGCATTAGCAGAGGAAATTTCCTTACCAAAAATTCATTATACTAAGTTAATTGTAGGTTCAAAAAATGGCATGTGAGTATCTAGTTTTATAACTATACTTCATAATCTGTTAACTTTGTAGGGAAGTTAAGTGACTTATCTCCAGAAAGGATTATATCTCTAACTTCTAAGAGAACCTAAGTTGAAAACTTTATAGCATTTGAGAGAATTTTTCTGGGCAGTACGTCATTGTGTTTAGCAACTTGATGTGCAGTTAATTTCCTCCTTCCCCCATATCTAGTCATATACTGAGACCTAACCTATTTCATCTTTGACTATCTTCAGTTAACATGTCTGCTATTTTTATAGTCAAACTGGCTGGAGTCCCCTAAGCATCATGATATTTTCTTTTGTTCTCATCTCATAAACAATCTAACTCTTTAGATGTATGTCCATGACCCGACAATATTTTATTTTATATGTGGGAATATCACACAGGGAAAAGCACAAAACTGTGCTAATGTAAATGTGTAAAACTCCTGACCCCTTACCAGGGCTTAGTAATCTGAACATTCTCTCTTATATCCTCTGCACAGGTGCTTTCATCAATATAAGGATGATAGCCTATGCTATTCATTGCCATTTTGAGTTGAAAGTGGTGACTTTAACAATAAAGGAAATTTATAATTGTGTTTCTATGAGAAAGAACAAATCGACACTCAACTCCTAAGACTCAGATTTTAAAATAAGTACTTCCTTAACCATATGATGTTTTTTGGGCCTCCAACATAATTTTTTTCCTCTTTCATTATAGTTTATCTAATTAGTGGGGCTATTAAAAACACTTTTAAAGAAATTTGTGATGACTTTGGTAAGAAGTAAATTAGTAGTAAACCTGTAAATTATATTGAGAAAGATTCCATTAATATGGTGGAAACTAATTATATGAACAAAAGTAAAAAAAAAAAAAAAAAAGCTTAAACTTATTGAAATGTTGGTTATACATCCTCTAATCATAAATGTCAACTTCATAATTTGTCTGTACATTCACTTGTGCCTCAATTTTTCATCTTTAAAATAAGGTATTGATATAGCAGTTATGAAGTAAAGCTTTGTAAAGAAGTATTTTGTATGTGGTGCATTTAAAAGTTTCTGTGAGATAATGTATCATATCAACAAATTTCTGATTTACAAAATCTTTAGAGTTCCCAAGGAAAAGGAATTCAACTTATCTTTTATTTCACCTTGCATTGAGGAAAGTTGAGTTTATTACACTGGTCAATTTGAATACTAAAACTTTATTTCACTAAAACAAACATTTTCTATTTATGTTTTCAATTGTCTTTTCCCCACCCACTATTTCCCATTCCAATTCTGATGAAGTCACTGTTTTCATGTTAATGGTCATATCTCCATCTAGTGGTTTACCAAAATGAAATGCTAAACAAACAGTTTTCATAAGCAGGAATGGAAAAACAGCAGTATTGTTCCAGGAACAACAACAAAAATCATAGTTTAACTTGGTCAAGGGTCATAATTTTGGATAAGTTATTTGGCAAACTAGTAACACAGTGTTGAATACACAAGCAGGCCCTTAAAACATCTAAAATGGATAACCCTGGTAATGATACATTCTATATTTTGTAAACTAGATACATATAAAGAAGACTTTAGTTTATAGACTAAGTAATATTTAGGATTGTTGGGTAAACATGAACTTAAGAAGTTGGGATATCTCTACAAAAAGTTTTCCTCAAGAATGTTATTTTGTTAAGTAAAACATGAAGAGATGGACAAGCAACATGCCTACAATTAGAAAGATGTAAATTTTTGTCTTGTTTCCACCTGTGAATTGGGAAATAGAAATCATTTGCTAAAGTCTTAAGCCAATAACAACAACAACAAAATTTAGAGAAAGTAACTGACCATCCACACCACATGAAAACTTGCAGTAAAATGAAGATAGGATCTGACATCCTGGTAGTGGCCCGACTCCTTGTACATATAAGTTGATCCTATTAATGACGGGCAAAGTAGCAAGTGCAGAAAAAGGAAAGAAAACACAGAAAAAAAGACATACAAGATGAAATTTCATGCAACTTGCAAGCAGTTAGCAGAGTGAATGTGAGTATCCATCGAGAGCAAATTCACAGTGATTATTGCAAATAAACTAAATTAAAGTATTTAATTATTAAAGAAATGCAAAACTGAAACACTGACACATGTAGATAGTGAGCAAGAGTTGTATTTTCATACACAATTCTAAATATAATTGTTTAGGAATTTGTCTCAGTCCTTATCTCAGTCAAGTGTTGCTCATTTTTTTGTGAAAAAATTATGAAATTTTTAAAAGTTAGATCCTTCCCCCCAATGTGTTTTCTTAACAGTGCTTTCTTATGCTTTTTGAGATGCATTTTTGTGATGTTCTAAAATGTAATTTAATGCCAAGCTTCATCCAAATGGAAGCAGATGCCTGCTGAACTGATAAGTGAAGCTGTCTTAATAAGTAGCATGCTTCACACAGCATTCAGCATGCTTGGGGAACTCATTTTAAATAGGTAAAAACTCTCAATAGTGAAGTGAAATGCAGGGTCTAGACTTCCAGGGGTATAACTGGGAGAATGTGACCCAGTTCACTCAGTCATGCCTTCCTCTAAGTATCCCCAAAGAATTATAATATCTTCAATAAGAGAAGCTGGGATTCACTGGATAAAACATTTGTAGAAATGATATAGAGATGAAATGCTATAATTCTAAGTACTTGACTTAAAGTTTGTAAGACATAAATTCTTTTATTGTTGCCACTTAACTATTTAAATTTCATCAGCTTCAATTTCCTCATCTTTAAAATGGGAATAATAATACATTTAACAGTGAATATAGAATTGTTGTGAGGCTTAAAAGAGAGAAACTTTAAAAATAGCTTTATGGAGGCAATAAGATTAAAACAAAATAAAATGATGTGAAGTCCTAAGAAAAAATAATCATGTACCTTTTATTGACTGTATCGTTTGTGATCATGATTCACTTCATTTTTTTTTTCAGTTTAGTGCTAAATGTTCACTTTAATAGGAAAGTATTAGATAAAATCTGGGGGCAGGAAATTTGAAAGAAAGGTATTATAAATAAATATTTTTAAAAATCTTGACAGTTTTTATTTTTAAAAACAATAAATCTAAATTTTCTTGGGAGAAAAACCACAGCAAAACCCAAAGCAAAGAGAGAGGGTGTTTTTTGTGTTGTATCTTGGAATCATTTTTGCCAATTTAGGTCAACAAATCATCTTTAACTTACAGTCCTAAAGACTTGATTAGCTTAAGAGGGAAAATTATAGGTTTTTCATTGCCCATGTTTGTATAAAAGTATGTGTAAAGGCAGAATTGGTTTTATTTTATTTTTATTTTTTTGATCAGGCAATTGGGGTTAATTGTCCTGCCAAAGTCATACACCTAATAAGTATTAAGTATCAGGATTAGTGCTCTACCTATTGCATCATCTATCTGCCCCTTAAAGACAGAATTTAAACCTAGTATTTATTGAATTCCACACCAGGCCAACATTTTGCATATTGCAATGAAGTTATCATAAGCATAGTCATTTGAGAGAATGTTTACAAACTTGTTTTTTCAATTATATTGACCATTTCTGGTTAGCAGTATTTAATTACCCATAAAATCAAGGACAACTATTATCCTATAGATCACCTGCCCTTTTTTCAAATAATAAAAAAGATATTTAAGGATAGAAGTAACTAAAAACCAACAAACATAAAACCCTCAAACAAAAACATAACATAACATAAAAATATATTCTTCATAAAAATATTAATAAGTATAGCTTATTAAAAATTTCTTTAGAAATATATTGAAATAAGACAGTAGAGATAAAAATAAAAGCATTTTATATTTTCAGTCATCAAAAATATAATTCATCCTGAAGTCAGGAGTATCTGAATTCAAATCTGGTCTCAGACACTTAACACTTTCTGTGTGACCCTGCGCAAGTCACTTAATCCCAATTACCTCAGTAAAACAAAAACAAAAAATAAATAATTCATTATAGAAAGTGACATTTTTTTCCTATGAGCCATTAGTTAAGTAGTAAAGTAAGTTTCTTTCATCCATTATATTTATAACCTATATTCATCAATAGCAAATTAGTAGGATTTGTGTATGAAAGTACAATTTTTTTTTTATAGAAAATGCAGATAAAAGAGGCAAGTGTTAATTTTTTTGTTAACTCTGGAACACTTTGAAATGAAAAGTCAGCATTCTCATCAAGTATAGCATGTTCAATGAGAAAAATAATGGTTGAGACAGTAAAGGATTTATTTGAAACATCACATTTATTCTTGGTAGTTACTGATCATTGTCTTGTAATATTTTAGTTTTTAAGTTTATGCTTACCATTTTATTGTCATCGAAGCATACATCAGGTCCCTTTCTGTATCTAGGTTGCTTAACCATATCACAAGGATTTGGCCCATCAGCTAAACAAAACTTGTTAAGGAACATGAAAGTATTCTTTCAAAGAAACAGAAATGTAATTGACCAGAAACATTATAAAAGTAATTTTTTTAAAGAAAAAAGTCGCTAAGGAATAATGAGAGTGAGTACATTTGTTGGACCTTAATCAGTCCTATAACCAACTGTATATTAAGAACCTATGATTTCTAAGATATTATATTGCTGATGGGTGAGGTTAGGGCTCTGGGATTTCAAAACTCAAATCTAAATAATCCCCGCCTTCAAATAGGTTACATACTATCAGAGGGGACAATAGTACCAATATGATGTAAATTAGATACAAAATGAAAGTACAGTTTCTTTGCAGGAGAGGGGAAGCATCACACACAGGCAAAATCAGGAAAAAGCTTCAGTAAAAATGAAGAGGGAGTATACTACAGCCTATGAAAAGG
Source organism: Sarcophilus harrisii (assembly GCF_902635505.1). Lineage (NCBI taxonomy): Eukaryota > Metazoa > Chordata > Mammalia > Dasyuromorphia > Dasyuridae > Sarcophilus > Sarcophilus harrisii. The sequence continues at coordinate 140,531,617 of NC_045430.1, read as the reverse complement.
GATGGAGAGGAGATAGGTTATTGTATGTGAGGAACATTAAACAGGCAAGTTTATATTGGTCATATTTTCAAGAAGAGGAGTAAATCTAGAAAAGTAAGTTGAGGAAATAATTAGCCAGGTGAAAGCTAATGGTTTTATCAGGTTTTAGTCATTATTGAGTTACCTTATTCCAATTTTATCTGGTTTTTCTTCTGTTATGACATACAGTGATATGTAGTGTGGAAATGGCACCCCTAGCTTGTCTTTGCTTGTTGTGTTTCCAAAGCGCTTGGTATTAAGGTGAAAGCCAGTAAGGTAGGATTTTACCTACATATTATCTATATCTCAAAATTTTATTTACATATATTATATATATGTGTATATATACACACAGCCACATACACTTACATACATGTATGTGTGTATATCTATATTTATAATTAAATTTTCTATTGTGAACTTAATGCTTTCCACAACCTTACATGTATACCCAATAGATTAAGATTTTACTAATATTAAGAAGTAATAGAAGTGGTATTCTCATGGGAAGGTGTATATTTCTGTGGGAAGAAATACAATGAAAAACTATTCCAGTTGCTAAACTTGTTCCCATAATGTTCCAATCACAATTCAGTGTCCTAACTTTACACTCCCCACCATATTGTATTCCCTCCAACACTATATCCTCTTCATTTGTCTTTCAATTCTATACCCTGTTCATTTCATTCTTTGCCTTCTCAGTCTTCTTGCAATACTCTATAAATAATTCACCTACATCAAATTAATTGAAAACAATGTCTGTAACTCCTCCTTTTGGGGTCAGAAATAATAATAAAATATTCTTATCTAAATCAGAAAATGGACTACTCAGATGACTTTTCATCAGTAGTCATATGCTATTTATTTTATACCTGTGACCAAACTACTTCAATCAAATGGCTAGGAGAGGATTACTCATTTGGAAAGGTTCTGAAACTATAGATGTCTTCCCTATTTGTTTGGCTTTCATTTCATCAGCCACTTTTGAGGAGAGAACAAAGAATGAAGGAGATAAAGGAGTATTGTTATAAATTCACATGTATCTTTCTTTTAATTTTAGATTCCCAGTCTTCACTGGCTATTTTTCACAATATATCAGTAATTCGATAATTTTCAATTTTTAAAGAAATCTCAGAAGCCAGATAGACTAATGGTAGCAAATTCAAATAGAAATGGGATGCTTTAATCCATACATGAGGATTCCTGGGGATTATATATTTGACTTAGTTTTAAAATATAAAATTATCTGTTTTATTGTATTTTTATTTATTTTGTTAAATATTTTCCCCATTTCGTTTTAATCTAGTCTGAACCATATCTAGCCTGAAGGATGAGTATTTGATACTTATGATTTAAACTATCCCATACATAAAGGAAAAATCCCAACTATAACATTCAAAATTTCTTAAGAGAATTTTGAATTGCCCAGTGGTGGGTAAAGTGATTGCTTTAAGTTTATTCCATTATTTTTTTTTTGGATGGCAATAACTGTTAGGAGACAGGTAGGTAGCACAGTGGACATTGGATTTAGAATCACCATGATTCATCTTCATGAGATCAGATCCAGCCTCAGACACTTACTAGCTCTGTGATTCTAGGTAAGTCATTTAACTGTATTTGCCTCAATTCCTCATTTGTAAAAGGGGCTGGGGAAGAAAATGGCAAACCATTCCAGTATCTTTGCCAAGAAAATCCCAAAAGAGGTTTATGAGGAGACGGACATGATTGAAATGACTTGACAATAACAAAACAGCTATTAGAGGGATGAGATCATTTACAGTTTCAAGGGACCTTGGAATTCATCATTTCCAATCCTCTCCTTTTAAAAAAGAGGAACTAAAGTAAGGCTAAAAGAAGTGATAGGACTTGATGAGATTCACATAGTTATTAAGTGTCTTGGTGGGATCTGAATCAAAATCTTCCTCTGACCTTGTCTTTCTCAATAGCATTTAGAGCTTGAGGAAAATTGAGGCCTACAGATAATAATGCAGTCTGAAAGGAGTGACATGGGAAGAGCCAAATCCAGATACTTTTCACACCAAATCTAATTATTTTATAACATCAAAGCAAATACAAATAACAAATAGAGCTTGCCTTGTAATCAACTATGCAAGATGATTTGAAGTCTGCTGCTTAAGGATACAAGTCTGTTCTGCTTGGATTAGTACCCGTGTATCACAAGGACATGTCCCCTTGCCATCAACAATTATGAATATTAAGTTGGTGTTCATAAGCTTTTCTACATGAAATATTCTGGAACATAAATAAACATCATGGAGAAGAAAGAGCACAACAATTTGAAGTTAAATAACATTAAAGACTTTCCACTTATAAAACCATAAAACTTTGAATTATGAAACTTACATAACTACATATTATGAATTAATATCTAGAATAAGACTCATTTTTAAAGTAGAAAAAGTACCCTTTCTTAATTTCACTGATATTTACATGCTACTCTTTTAAATCAACTACTATAAAATGGAAACAAAAGACAAACATAAACTTGAATGTTACTAGGACCTGGTAAGTTAGCTATAAATTTATTTTAATTACAATGAATTTTAAAATTCAAAAGATATGATTTATGATTAAAAATATTTCTGCCCTTATAAAATTAAAGCAGATTTTGTTAATTTATTAGCTTTTTAAAAAAATAAACTATCTTCTTTTTTCCAGTGACCATTGTACATAATTACCAGTTGTCTCCTGATTGTCCACTGAATGACATTAACAACAAATATATTGCAATTAAATCTAAAATTCCAGTTACAATTAAAGAGGATTTATTTAAATGTCAAAATATTACTACCTAGTACCTCTTTATTATGAAGAAAAAAACAACACTCTGGACTTTATAATATATCCAAAGGCTCCAAAGCTCCCTTCATGCAAATTTTAGGTGACTCATTGGTTTTATAAAAGGAAGCATGGTATGATAGAGTTAGCCTCAGAACCAGAAAGGCGGGAGTTCAAATTCTGTCTTAAACATTGGTTGGATGACTGCACAGTTGCTTAATTTATTTTGCTCTGGGCATTTCTCTAAGATTTTGAGTTGGAGAGAAAGTGCCAGCCTGCATTTATAAATGAAATTTCTTCATTTGGGAGTTCCTATCTCTCTCTTTTTTAATGGGATTACTGACTGAAAACTCTAAGGCATCTCAGAGATAATCTTTTCTCTGCCTGCCCCTTCACTTTGCAGATAAGGACTTTATGCCCAGAAAGATGAATCAAGGTCAAGTCTAATGCAATAGCCAGTGAGGGAGTTGGAATTTGAACTCATGTCCTCTCATTCCAAATCAAATGTGCTTTTCCATTCTTCTACTCTGCCTTATATGAGAGAGACAAGAGGAAAGATGACAGAAATGATATTCTAAAAATTAAATGTAACTCTTTTTTCTATTTAAGACTGATGTACTCATTTTTTTTCAATTTTTCAACTTTTTCAAATCTTGATAACAATGTTTGATGTTTGTAAGCTTTTAATAAATTTTTAAATTTTACAGCTATGTATCCTAAAATGAAATGCAAATTACTTATTGAATAAAGAATATTTAGAATCACTTTTTTAACCTAAAAATATTGAAAAAAAAACTTTCTTTGTGGATGTTGTATGTGTTATGTGTATTAGGAGGAGAGGGAAGAAAGGACATTATTGTGCAGGCAAAGAAAAATAGTAAAATGATGCTTAAAGCTAAGCAGAAAATTTCGGGGTTTCTGGAGTAAAGCAAAGGTAGAAGCAGCAGTATGGATTAATGGCATGGGCTGGATTTGTAGTCAGATTTAAATTAGAATTGTGCCTCATCTTTCAAATGTTGGGGAAGGACTTAATGACCCCAAGGTATCTTCTTACTGAAGTCTATTATCCAACAGAGTCATAGGAAGATGGTTTTAGAAATGGAATAAATTTCCAAGATCATTGAATATATGATGGAATATATGATAAGAAAATTGAAGAATAAAGAGGTCATGTTACTTGCTCAGAATCACTCAGCTAATAAATGTTTGAGCTGAGATCTGAATTCAAATTTTTCAGAGCCTTCTCCATTATGCTGCCTCTCAATGATTGACCAGGAAAGAGGAAAAAAAAAAGTTTTAATGCATATATCTCCTAAACTCAATAACTGTAATTTCATAGTGATTAATAATAAAATTGGCCTCCCTAAAGAGACTCATTATATATATCTTCTAAGTCCTTTCTTTCAATACCTGTGTCTGCTTAGTTCTCTATAGAGAAGAAAAATGACAAAGTGAAAAACTTGGTTTCCCAACTCAACCTCGTGGGTGTTGAATTGTGTCAGCTGTGTCAGTCTGACCCCATTTGGCAAAGATATTGGAATGGTTTGTCATTTGCTTCTCCAGCTTATTTTATAAAGGAGGAACTATATTTAGGGATTAAATGACTTCCTTATAGGCAAACAGCTAAGATGGTATCAAGACTTTTTGACTCTAGGACAGTGCTCCATTCACATACCACATTTCTGAAAATTTGGCCTGCTGACTGTTCCCTATTCTCAATATTCTATCCCTGTCATTTGTGCCTTGGAAAAAGACTTATCTTTCAGGCCTTGGATTGTTCTCCTTCTTCATCCCTGCCTCTTGGAACTTCTCACTCTTTCCAAGGCTTAGCTAGCCTTATCAAAATCTTTCTTGATTTTCAATTAGTGTCCCATTCCATACTTATTTTGTATCTTTTGCATTTACTTTTCTGAGTACATGTTTAAAACTTTCCAGCAGAATGTAAATTTAAGGAACTCAGGCTTTATCATTTTTGTTTTTGGACCCTGTACCTAGCACAAAGACATAAATACAATTCAATAAATTCTTGTTGAATTCATTTGATTCGAATGGTGAATATATGTATCCCAGACAACTGTTTAAGATCATAAGCTATAGAATCATATCTCTTAAGGGAATTTCTACCTGTTGAGCAAGGAGAATAATTTTATCTTTTAACTTCTCTATATGTAAGGGTAGATTAAATTTTCTGTGCTTTAAGATAATTATTTATAACAACTATGAACTGATTAAAATGTGATTGTATCATGTTGGGGAGCTCTCTAATGATGGAACTTCCCCAAGGAATGCAATCTGCCTCTGACTTAGTAGAAGAGTCTTAGACTAAATCCTTAAACTTATTGACATAGCTATTAAATATGAGGAAGGATTTGAACTCCGGGTTTTCCTTGTTCCATAATTAAAACTCTTTCTAGTTTGTTAACCTTCCTCTGTTATTAAAAAAAGAAAAGAAAAATAAATGCTTGGGACCCACACTTGATAACTAACCATTTATTTGGCTAGAGGTCCCTAATTGCTATTTTGTTTGGCACTATCCCACTCCACCCCCACAATAATGTCATAAAACAGGATGAAATATCAATGGTTGTGAAATAGGAAACATTATCCACCTCTTCTGTGTTCTGTCTATGTGGTTAAAAGGATTACACTTTAATTTATTTTTCTATGCTATTATTTAAGAAGATATGAGTTGACAAATCTTACATTAATGGATGTAGATTAGAATGTTTATTTGACATTGGTATCAGGTATATAGCAGATTCTGAGAAATGTTGGAGAAATTTTTTGTGCTTAATATTTAGTATTATAATTGAAAGTTACTTTTGATTTTTTTATTAGCTGAAAATCTAATTATGTAGCATGTTCTTTATTTCTCTAGATTTAGAGAGCTGAGCTGAAATGAACATTTTCTAAAATGCTTGTCTCTTTTCAAGGTTCAGTTCATGGCTACTTCCTCTGTATAATAACCTCCTTAAATTGCCCTCAACTTCCTCTCCCCTACCTCCAAATGAATATGTTCTCCTAGTTTTAAGTCACTGAGAAAACTTTGCCTGACTCTCCTCTTCTTTGGCTCTAATCACTTCCCACTTTTTGGTATCTTATCTATGGATATTCTTGCAGCCTGTTGTGGAGTTTTCTGAGCTCCTTTTGGTGTGATCAGCCACAGTTCAATACATCAATGTAGTGATGTCTTTTGGTCCTCTTTGAGTAGAAAGAATAACAACTAACTAGTATAAGTCTGAACTCCTACTCTAGTTGGAAGAAAGTTGCCTGAAGGCAAGTTTGAGTCATTTAAAATTTTACATATGCAGTGTCAACTGAGGTATTTTACACATAGAATGTTATTTTAATATGTCCTTTGAATTGAAGTCAGTTAACTTTCTCAATTACAAGTTTCCCAAAACAGAGCTGCCTGTTTCCATTATTTTCTACAGCAGAATAAAGTGATCTGATGGATAGACAAGAATTTTCAGAAAATGAGTATTAATCCAGCAGTATATAAAGAAAAAAAAAATACCTGGAACAGTTTCCACAGTCCAATACCCCACTAAATGATTTACTATCATTGTCAAAGAAATACTGAGTTTGTTCAGTAATGCAGCTCTGCTTTGATAGCACAGCAGAAAAATCATCATCATCCACATCCACTGTGAAAAAAAAAATCATGAAAGGAAAAGTTTTGGTCAGTTTTCTGAATTCTTCACAGAATCTCAGGGTTTCATAGGCCCTCATGTGAAAACTGTATCTGAATGAGAATCTGGTCTATAATAACTCATAAATAAGAGGTAATCATACAGCTTTCACTTATAGACCTCTAGAAAAGGAGAACCCAATGCTCCCTTTAAGCAACCCGTTTTTTACTTTTGTATTGTTTTGTTAGGTGGTTTTTCCTTATGAGACAAATATCTTCCCTTCTACATACCCCATTTTACTTTGTGATCAAGTAGAATAAATCTATTGCCACTTCCACGTGAAAACTCTTTATATTCTTTAATTTGGCTATCATGCTCCTGCAAATCTTCTCTAAGTAAACATATCAGAGATTCTTTAAAGTTCCTACTATATAAATGGCATCAAGCATCTCACTATTCTTTTTTCTATTTTCCTAATGTTATTTGTTATTGTCATTTTCTTTTCTGATCAAGGCAAAATGTAGCAGGAATATATCCTCCTTAATGTAGCAGAAGTTCATATTAATTTTTTATTTTGTTTCTTTGCTTCTTCTTGCTTTTTTTAACTGTTTTTATACTGCACTCTCTTAAACTTGCAGTCCGAATAAGTAATCAGATTTTTTATATGAACATAAATATATAGCAATATAAATTCATTGAAATAGAGGCACTATTTTTTAATCCACAGAACAGAGACAAAAGAAGGTCCAAGAAGTATTATTTAGTATCAATAAGGAAAAATTCAGGATTCTTGCCTACAAAAGTGCTATCCTACTACCATTTAAGTCATACACCTTGTAAAAGAAAAGAATGTCCTATGATAGGATTTAGATATTGCCATTACCTGCCTCAAGAAGCCGTGGAAAAGTTAGACTCAAAATCAACTGCTGTAGGATAGACCTGTATAATAAAAGAGTAAACATATTCAAAATAATTTTTTTTGTTACATCTACTATTCAGAAGGATCTGTGAGCTTATTAGTGTGAGTATTCTTTCCAGATAACAACCCATTTATGTTTACATTTGTATTACTCTAGTCCATTCCTTCCTTAAGTTTACTGAAAGGAATCCCACTAATATACTGAGATCAGTCTTTTATTCTTCATGTCAAAGGCTACAAGTAGCAGCATGCCAACTTTTCAGTTTTTTTTCCCTTTATTGTTGCCATGTGACCAGCCCATCATTTTTGCTCGTATAATTTTCATGACCTTCACAGTTCCTTGTTCACAATGTTTTGTAGAAATATTTTTACAAATAATCATCCAGCGAGGGACAGATAAGTGTCATGAAAACAACAAACATGAATTTGGACAGTATTTGAGAGGTAATAGATAATAGAAGGGCCTTGTATGTTATGGTCCATGGAGCCATGGTGAATTAGACATGACTGAATAACAACAATGATATGCTATATTGTTTTCAGTGTTATATATTACCACCAATAGACTACTGGGAGAACATCCAGAACTTAGCTCTGTGCCTAGAACAAAGCAGATATTTAATAAATGCTTCTTGATTTAGTAATGACTTAAGTATATGAAAATATTAATTAAGATCTTAATGATTTAACAAATTTTATAGTTCCACAGCCACTTTCATGACACAGAGATGCTATTTTATGACCATTGATGTGATATATCTTTGTTGAAAAGGCAAGCAAAAAAAAAAATGCCTTTTTATATTTTTATTGAAATGTTATTCCCTTACAAATTTTGGAGAAATATGAACTGAGAATCCTTATTGACTATAAAACTACTTGTGGTATCTAGATCAGCCAAAGTTTAAATTCAAATTTATAATTCAACTCATAAAATACATGTACTAAATGTGAATTTAGTTCATCGAAACTTGCACATTTTAATAGCATTCTAATTCAACAGTACAATTGCATTCATAAAAAGCAGTGCCTCTACTATTCTTGGTCTATTTTACTTTTGATTCTTTGAAGATTTTAGTGTTAATGAAGCTGCATGTAGCATCTTTGGAAAAATATTAGTGATTAGAAGATGGGCTAGCTTTTATTTTAAGGAATAGCTTGAGATTATGGAAAGTATAGCACTTTCCCTAATGTCAATCCTGATCATTCATTTCCTCATTTGGGTTCATTGTCCATATATAGTGTCTATCTTTCCAAGATTTTATATATATATATGGAACTGATTTTGATATACTTCTCTGGACATTAGTGCAGCTTATCTACACATTTTTCCTCTGTAGATCCTTAAACTGAACTGCTTTGAGAAGTGCTAGATTCATTTAGAAGCCACTATAATGTACCAGTGGCTGGATAAAGTAAGCAGAATGCTATCTGCAAACAAGAGCATTTGACAGATCTCATGATCTATAGACAATCCTTCCATCTGGACTCTGTGCCTGTTCATTTTGCAAGACCATGGCAAACACCTTTGGCCAGTATATATCTTATTTCAGAGTGATAATGACAGGAATATCAAAAAATGTTTTTAGTTGTTGTAAACATTAAGAAATTGTGTATCATCTTATCACATTCTCAAGAGATGTGTTATTGAAAAACAGCCAACAAAGTTAGTCATGGTTGCTATATTAAATAACATATATCTAACAAAAAAGACAGCAGCAAGCAACTTTTTATCATTTATGTGTGACTGAACCTTTTAAATAGTTTCTATAAGCATTATGATGATTGTAAGAATTATTTTTTGTGTAGTCCAAATTATGGTTTATTATTAATAACTATTATAGTATATGATATAGTTTATAAGAGCTAAACAATCAGGTAAAGACTTAATTGTATATAATATCTAGAGTTGTAAGAGCCCTTTGAAATTACCAATCTCCTTTTCTTACAGATAAATACATTAAGGTCCAAAAGATTTAGTAAAGTGCTATTTCTACTATGCTATAATGCTTTTATAAATACAACTATTTATGTGATCATTACAGTACCCTTGACAATTGAAAAAAAAATATTTTCAGTTGGTAGAAACAAAAGTTATATCTTGGAACTAGCCTTTATCAATCACAGAAAATTTTGTGGTCAATAGTGATGGGAATTGTCCAAATGTAGCAGGTTTGGGGGCAAAAGTACAGTGAGGTAAAACAGAATTAAAGTTCCTGTAGAACACTGAGTAGGTTAACTGGAGTAAACTTCGTTTGGGAGGGAAGAATATATGCATTTTGCAGGAAGGTGTTTCGGGGACACCATTTTTTGGTAATGATAGATAACAGACAAAAATTAGAGAATCATCATCATAAATAAAACATTTTAAAGAATATTGCTTTCCCCATTATACCCTCTTGTATTATTAGTTGGAGTTTCCAACCAATGAAGTTTCCACTTACCATGCAGCAGCAGTGGCCCACCAACCTATATTCAAAATATCTGCTATTGATGGCTTAAAAAAAAAAGTAGAAGAAAAAGACATTTGATTATTCTAAGATTTCTCCAGGGCATTTAGTAATAGTGAAGAGATTACTTCTCAAAGAATTCTAGTTGCTTTTGATAGTATATACATTTTATTTCAAAATTTTATTTTTATGCTGATATTACTCACCACATATGATGAACGATTTCCTGCTCCTTGTTTTGGTGAACTACCAGGGTCACAAACAGATTGATAATCATAAGATTTATTAAAGGCATAAACAGACACATTGATGAGGTGTCTCATCAAGCTTGGATCAATCTCTCCAAAGAATCTCCCAATCTAGGTCAGAAGAAGGGTAAAATTAAGTTCAAACTACTTAGCCAAACTATGACATCTGAACTACTACCACTAAATGAAATATTAATTTAAAAGTCAAAGGAAACTAGTGAGTTTTCTTTGAAAGCAATTAGTAGTTTTGACAAATGGGGATTAACTTCTATCATGAAAAGAAAACTACATCTATTTTTCCCCTTTCTATTGCTAGCTGTATATCTTCAAATCATTTTTTAAAAATTGAATATAAAAAACCATAAAGAGGTAGAAAAATATAGACATGGTGTCTGTATTGTTAGGTATGCATCTAGCTAAACATGGTTTGTTAACAAAGAAGACAAGTTTAAAATCAAGGAGTGACGGGCCCCTTAAGAGGCCTTTGATAATTTGAATATGTGAAATGTTCAATTTCAATATTTTTTTTAACTATGATAACAAAATTACATATTTCATGTCTAAATATTAGTGGAAATTATTGGTATAATGATATATGAATATATTTAGGATAAATATAACTAAATCATATACAATGAAGTATATTTAAGTTGACTAATCAATCTAAAAAACTCTCTCCTTCCACCTAGGAAGCTATTATAAATCTAGTTGCTTCTGGAATAGAAGTTTCAAATGAATAAATAATATTAAGAGATGGATTTTATATTTACTTCTCAAGTGATGATCATTCTAATCATTTATGACAAAAAAATTAACAAACACAAATATTGTCCAATCTTTTAAATAAGCATTTTAAAATTTAGGCAAAGAAGCACTGGGTCAGTATGCCTATTGTCTACATTTCATATATACCTGGTTAGTATCTTCATCATGATTTGACATTAAAAGGAATCCACCATCATCTAAAATTACACAATCCATTACCTACAAAAAATACAAGCAATAGTGAAATTTTAGAAGTGCTCCAAAATTTGATATAATTCATTTTAAGAAATAAAAAAGATAAGGACAATAGAAATAGGAAGAAAATTGTAAGTGACTAGCTTTTGTCTTTGTTAAATAATTTTGATCTTAATTCACTAAAGTCTCACGTTTGTTTAAATCTTTCTGCTTACATCCTCTCTCCCATAATATAGACCTGCATCACTTCTGAACTAGACTTTAGCAATAGGTTTTTAAATTCATCTTACTTCATCTATCCTTCTTCGTTAATGGTTCTCTGATTATTAGATAATTAGAACAGTTTTTCATGTGAATAATAATGCATACTATTATCCTTCCTATTTTATATACATCATTGAAACTTTTAAAAGTAATCACTGAAAAAATCTGATGACAATTATTCTTCTTAAACCTGTTTTTTCTTTATTTTGAACTGTTGTATTTCGCATGCTTTTAAGTTCTAATGTATCACTCCTGTTCTTACTTCCTTTCCTTAAGTCTAAAACCTATAGTTAAATAATCTAACAAGATATTTTAGGGTTAAGATGACCATTATTAATCCCTCATTCATTCATTTGATGTACATACTTGATTAACCTTGCATTTTCTTTCCTCCCTTGGCTCCCCTGACCATTTCCTGGTTCTCTCTCTTCCTTCTCTGGATGGTCTTTATTAGTCCTTTTTGCTGATTTATGGCCTTCTTGACCTCTCCAAAATATGGGTGTTCTCCCTATTCATTTCCTACCTTTTTGAGATCATCTCTTCCTCATAAATTCCTTGATCCCAAATGTTAGCCTTATCTATCATTTAAAGTCTAGTTCAACATCAACACTTAGATGACCCATAGGTTTTTCAAATGCAATAGGTGCAAAATAAAACTTCTTCTCTCCCGGTGCCCTCGTGTTCCCCTTCTTTAAACTTATCTATTTCTGTTGAGATTATCACCATTTAATATGATATCTTTTTCCCAATTGTGATAACTGATATGACCTAGACAGGCACAGTTTCCACAAAAATAGAAATTATTTAGATTTATTCTTCTGCAAAAATTGTTGGGTTACATTTTGAGGGAGGCTATACTAAATGGTATGTGAAAGGTTTGTTCCAACTCTAAACTTTCTTTTAAATTCTCAGGTTATGTTTTGAAATTCAGCTGTAATTAAAAATGTTTTTATATATAGTATTTTTTAAATCGTTTAAAGGCAAGATAGAAAACTTATTCATTAAATTTACTTAAGAAATTAGTTAGATCAATCTCATCAAAAAACAAAACAATAGCTTTTCAATCCAGCTGAGTTTGGACTCACAGTAAAGTCTGACTACAATGATTTGATTCTATGTGTAATAAACTTATCTTAGAGTTGATAACAATGTTTAGAAGGTTATATGTTTGAAAGATAATTATTTTTCAAAGTATTCTTACATCACTGTTTCTTTTGCAGTCACAAACTTGACCGGCACACTGAAAAAGAAGAAATATTATCATTATCACCTCACACTGGTCTTTTAAAAAATTCTGAATTCTTTTTGGCATTAATAGTATATTGCAATAAGCAATCACGTTAGAATCCAAATGAATCTGAGTTTTTTAAAGTACAAAATGAAAAAAAGAATTTGAAACTAGAAAGGCTTATGGTAGTTCTATCTAATGGGTAGGACAAGCTTATATTTTTAGATTTTAATAATAAAAGCTTTTAGATTAAATGAACATCAGCAGATAAGACCAGAGTAAGCTAGACAGTACAGTGAGTGAAGAGTGCAACTGGCCTGGAGTCAGGAAGACCTGAATTCAAGGTGATTATTAATTGTGTCACACTGAGTAAATCCCTTCACCCTGTTTGTCTTAGTTATCTCATTTGTAAAATGAACTGGAGAAGCAAATGGCAAACCACTCTAGTATCTTCACCAAGATAACCCCAAATGAGATGAGGAAGAGTCAGACATGATTGAAATGATTGAACAACAACAAAATAAGGTCAAAGATATTCTAGATGTTATCACCACCGGAAACTTAAAAACAAATGTCTTTTATCCTATGAAACATTTGCCTAGTTAAAATAATGAGAGAAAAAGCTTAGCTGCTAATTATGAACTAACCATTTCCCCCATGTTCTTTAAAGACTGATAAGCATCCTGTTATAACATTAATCAAATTAACTTCTTACCGGATCCCTTATTGAAGCCTTGGTGAAATTCTCTATCCAGGTACCAACATCTATTTTTATTCCAACAACTGAAAAATTATAAACATATGTCCAAACATCAATTTATAGATCCTCCTTGTATTGTATTTTAGTTTATACTAAATTTAAAAAATTTTAAATAGGTAATGAAAGAAAATATTACTCTGTCCATCTCTACTCTGAAATTCTCTCATATAAGCAAATAAGAATCTCATTGATTTTAGATAAACTTTGGAATTTTCAATTTACTTTATTTCAAAGGACTTATGTGCTTTGGAGTCAAGAGCACCTGGTTTCCAATCATCCTGCTAATTTATGCTCATGCTCCTAGGCAGTTTACTAAAGCTGGAAGTTACAGATTGAGTTGGTAATTTGCATTGGTGTTTAAATTTTCCACACCAAAAGTTCCCCCCAATAAAAATTACATCCAGATGCTATCTTCATCTCCCAAAGGAGAAGCGATAACAAAATGCCACTATTTATATCGGAATATATGTGACAGTCAAATGCATAAGAATATTTTCATACGTTTTAACTGATTGAATGAATGAGCAAATACTTTAAATAAAGTTGGTGAAAAGAGACTTGGATTTAGTGTCAGAAGACCTTGGTTACCCTGGGCCACTCATTGCACCTTAATGACCTTAGGTCACTCTATAAGGTTAAGCTGCTGGGCAGCTGCAAGTCTGGATCTATACTGGATCCCTGCTTCCCAATTCTCTATAACAATGCAGTCACAGTTCTCCTTCCCACATACCCTGCTCTCCTTCCAATATATACAGAGGGTTGCCACTTGGAAAATAAAGTTAAAAATGTTTTTTGATTGAATTGGTTCATTAGCCATTGTGAATAAATTCTAACTTATGACATGGGAAAATTTTATATATTTGTTATTTAATTAATAGTGAACTAAGAACATAATCAATGAAAACTCATTTATAGTCAGAAGTGGTCCCCAGTAGAGAATCACCAGTCTGAAGTGATTCTAGAGGTGTTTTTTTTCCACTGACTAGAAAATGATTAAAATTCCCTAATTAGAGATGATTGTCTCAAGTAGAAGTAACATATTAATTATGAAAGTTTATTAGATCTTCTCCTGAGAAGAAAGTTTTGGAGGAAGAAAATATGTGGAAGAAAAACCATCAGGGTTTGTACTAGGTGGCAGAAATGATTGGAGTAGACATACTAACTACAGGGTACAGAAATGGGAATCTCAAATTTTGTTTTCTTTGTAGATTCACTTATGATGTACTGTAATGGCAGAGTGACCTTTTAAACAGCAGTGATCTCATAATACTTTCCAGTCTAGGATTTAATATATGTAGGCTTTGTGATGACTTGCCCTTTCATGCTGGACAGAGAATTACCAATTATAATTTACTTCCCATTTAACTTTAGTGACATTAAGTAAATTTAAAATATATTTAGTCTTACCTGCAGGTTTGAGGAGTTTTCCATCAATGTATATCTCCACAGCCTTGCTTACCATAATCCCTGATTCATAGGAACTTGATCCACTTCCTAAAAGTCAAAGGATTGTAGTATAGAAAAAAAATCATAATTAATATGGCTAATTGTGAAATGATATATATTTATGTATATATATATTTAAATCTGTCAATATGCATTCAGTGGCTAGTTATAGATAATGTCTTTCTTTCTATAGCCCTGTGGTGAATACATGTAGAAATAACTATGTTAAGGCTTCAGCACATATATTTATCTCAGTTATCCTGAGACCTGAATTATCCTGTTTAATTGCTTGTGACAGTTAATAGTATAAATGTCAGATCTGTCCTTCACCTTCTTAACTAAAGTGTCACAATTTTTCACTACATTTTAACTCTTTAGAAATTCTTCAGTTGGAATATTTTGTGACATGTTAATCCTTTAGTACATAGATATGTGAAGTACAGCTCAGCAAAATGAAGGAATTAAGAAAACTAGTTTTTAAAACTAAATTTGATACATATTATCTATGTGTGGATTCCTGGACAAGCTACTTAGACTTTCTGTGCCTCAGTTTCCTCATCTGTAAAGTCCTGTGGCACCAGATGATCCCTATGCTTTTTTCTTGCTTTAATGATCTTTTTTTCCATTACATACTGTTAAAGTAGGGAGCAGTAAATATGTAGTTGTCATTATCCAGACTCCGTTTATAGAAACTATCTTCATATGTTTCTGGATTTTCTTGCCAATCTTCTCCAGCCCTAAAGAGAAAAAAAGCTGCCTTAGTAACTGGGTTTTGTTTTTTTCTTTTCTTTTTTATTGGTCTCTCTCTCTCTTACCCAGGCTACAAGTATAGGGGCTACTCCTTGTCCCAGTTCTATTCTAATCTATAGAGAAGCATTGACCTTATTTCTATCCTGGCTAATTTATCTATCTTTAATTGACTCCATTCCTTGGGGGTCATAGTGATGGAAGCATAGTTCCATTGGTTTTACCTTGCCTGATAGCAAGGATTGCTGTGCTTGACTATCTTAACTATTTTAATTTGCTTCATATAATTTTTAGTCTGTTTATACAAATAGGAAAAGAATAAACCCCCTGTAATAGGAATAATCAGGAAGACCTGAATTCAAGATGATTATTAGTTGTGTCAAACTGAGTAAATCCCTTAACCCTGTTTGCCTTAGTTACCTCATTTGTAATAGTAGACTGTAATAGTGGACAGCTACATGGTACAGTCAATAGAGTAGCTGGCCTGGAGTCAAGAAGATCTGAGTTCAAATCTTGTCTCAGATAATTCTTAGTTGTGTGACCCTGGGTAAGTCACTTTCCCCTGTTGCCTTAATTTCCTCATATGTAAAATGAGCTGGGGAAGGAAATGACAAACTACTCCAGGATCTTTGCCAGGAAAACTCCAAGTGGGATCATGGAGAGTTAGATGTGACTGAAATGATGAAATGACAGTGTGCTAGTTATATTCCACTAATACAACCTAGACATGCACAGTCTCCACGTAAAATTAGTTTCAGGCTCTTTCTACTCAAGAATAAATTCTACTCAGGAAATACAAACATTCCTAGGAAAGGTCTTGCATTGTATGTTCTCAGAAAGAGAAGTTAATTTGATAATGTGAAGATATGAAACAACAATTTTAGGAGTCTTTAGGTATTCCTTTACTAAAATATGATGGTCTTTTCAATAATATTGCTTATATACTTAGCACCTTCATTATTATTTCATTATAATAGATAACACACTGACTTACTCTTTAGGGTATACTCTGGTAATTCCACCATCGGTTACAACAAAGCGAGCTTTTACTCCCTTGCTACAATAAGGGACAAAGAGGAAAAAAAGAGATTTGAGAGAGAATTATATATTTAACATAATTCTGCTTGGCATAATTGTATGTATACATGTACCCACTTTATATAACAAAGAAAATGGGCCTGTTTAAGCAACCACAAATGTTAAATAAATGCCTGTTGTTACTTTTGTTTTTCTTGGACTGTACACAGCAGTCCAGAAGTCCAGCCCTAAAATTTATATGACTTTACTGCCAAGAATTTCATAGCAAAAGTCACATGGAAGGGAAGAATGAAATTTTATATAAAAAAGAAATATACTTACAGGTTTTTCTGCTTACTCCAGTGATTTTGGACAAGTTCATTTGTAAAACCAGCATCCAGCAATACTCTATTGATCATATCCACATTACCTAACAAAGAATATGCAGAACTCATCTAAGATGACCTGACTTTGAATTATGTTGCTTATGAAACATCACACATTATCGTCTGTAAAAATTAATTGATACAACATACCTGCGAAATATTTTAAATTGCATTTACACATTGCTATTTTTTTGTTTTATAGTATACTTACTTTTAATTTATGAGTTACTTCACTATTGTGTATTATCTACAAAGAAGCACTTTTTTAAAGTAAATGATACTAGTGTTTAATGTAAATTATTTTGTCATTTGCAGTTCCATTAATAGAATTATTTATAAAAAAGCTTTGACAAAGACATTGTATAAGAGTAAAATATTAAAAATAATCAGCTAAGTATAATGCAAACAAATTCAAACATAATAAATGTAAACCAATAATTTCTCCATTATTTAATGATTTTTGATAGGCAATTGGGTTTAAGTTATTTGCCCAGGGTCAGACACTATAAAGTGCTAAGTGTCTGAGGGTCAGTGTCATATTCAATGAGCCATCTACCTACCACTTGTTTATTAAAGAAAGTATGGCTTTGTTTTTGTTCAATTGTTTTTCAGGCATGTCTGACTCTTTGTGACCCCATTTGGAGTTTTCTTAGCAAAGATACTGGAGAGGTTTGCCATTTTAAATCCAGTTCATTTTACAGATGAGGAAAACCAAGGCAATCAGGGTTATGTGACTTAGGATCATACAATTTGAAAGTGTCTGAATCTGGATTTGAACTTGGGAAGAGGAATCTTCACTGCTCATTTTCCCATGAGAATCACCATGCTTTTGTCCCTTTTTCTTTCTTTCATTTCCCACTACAATGTTATATTTTAAATGGAGTAAGAATTTTTGACATATATACTAATGTTCACTTTAGATTTCTTTATTTGTATTTGTTTTGGGGTGATGAAGAATATGTTTAAACAAAAACAGAAATAATAACAAAAATCAAACAAGCATATTCAGAATGCTATATTGAGGAAGGAAAGGGGGAAAATGATTGACTATTTCTCCTTTCTTATCCCTTTTCTTCAGTTATAAGTGAGCCACAAAGTAGTTATTCTCCCAGAGTTAAATGATTTATACCACAGAAACTGAATGATATTACTTATGAAATTTTCAATGGATCAGTAGATTTAGAATTAGAGTTAGAATGGATATTGAGTCTAATCACCTCATATTACAGATGAGGAAGTAATTTGCTTGGGGTCACACCCCTAGTAGTAGTATCTGAGATAGGATATGAATGTAACATTTTCCTACTGTAAGTCTAGAACAATAAAATACCTATAAAAAGCTATTTAGTGTAATACTGAATGGTCACAAGTGCACATCCATTGACTAAATAATTTGGTCAGTTTTTCAATCCGGTTGAGGTTTCATTCAACTCAATTCACAAGTAGAGTATTCGTTCATGTTTATTTCTAGATAAGAAGCTGAGGCCCTATTTACAGGGGAAGATCAAGATTTTTTTTTTTTTAAATATTATCTAACTTTCTCCAGTGGAAAAATAATCTCAATCTGACTACTAAAAGTTAAACTTTAAAACAATCATTTTTGTTGATTTTCAGAAAGATATCTTTAACACTGTGTTTTCTTCAGAGAATTAAAAAGTAGCCAACTCTCCTGCCCCTCAAGAAAGCCTTTTCATTTAGGAAAGACTCTACTTAGAAAATCAATTATAATATATGATGTAAATAAAATTAGCAGTAATTTAAGTTTGTTTTTTGCTTTAATTATTCTCCAGGCCTAGAGTATTCCTTTCATTATGATATTAAATGTGACCACTGCAGTTGCTAACTCACACCCACGCACATAGAGACTTAGCATTGTGTTATTTATTGGAACTTTTCTTGTGCAGCACATTTCACATAAATAATATAATTTTTACCCTGGTTCTGGGAATTGAGGCATTCTTTAAGTCATTCATTCTAAACCATAAATATCTGATATGGCAATAATGGAGACATTTTCATAGGTCAATAAATTAACTTTAATAATAAATAAGTAGTGTGAGAATTCTACACCCACTGATAAGGTTATTCCTGTAAAATGATTTAATATAGCAAAATAAAATTTTACAGCAATTTTTTAAAAAGTCTTACTCATCTACTTTTGGTTGACTATTTTTGCTGTCAGTGATATATATATATATATATATATATATATATATATATATTTAAATAGTCATAGCTTTACTTGTTTGTTGATCAATAAGGTAAGGTTATTTACAAGAAAATATAAAGGACCACCAGTATTGTCAAATCACTAATGAAAATCCACAATTTATTTTTTAAAACAATTACATGCAAATATTGTACTTTCCATCTATGGCTGGCTGGCTACAAGTGATTTTTGTTCTATGTTACTGAATTATCAGTATCTCAGAGAGAAGGGATAGGTAATTGTAATGTGGAGACTTGGAGCTCTCTGTCTCTGTCAAATAGGCTTCTTCTCTCAGAGTTTAGGTCCTTAACTTAGATCTAAGACCATAATTTTTAACTTATTTTATTAATCCCGATAATTTTTTAAATCTCTATCTAAGATATTCCTAATAACAAACTAGCCTCCTTTTCTCCCCTTATTTTAAACAGAGTTAAGCTAATGAATAGTATAAAGTAAAATACTTTTATCACAGATGGACAGATTAAAAGTATAAAATCTAAATATGGATAAAGGTCCATTATATATAATTAATTCCAAATGAGTGAGAACTAGTTTTCCTATGAACAAACTATGTAATTGCTTTCTTTAAAGTGTTTATGTTCATTGAAATATCAACATTTTCAATATACAGATTATTTATTATTAATATTAATATTATATTAATAATATTAATGTATTATTATTTCAAAATACAGATTATCTAAAAACAATGTTTTGTCATTTATAAATCATCTTGGGTAACAAAAGTTTCTTCACAATTCATTGCCTTTGTTGATGAACTTTAAAAATAGAGATAGTGAATCTTTTTCTTACCTTGGTTTTAAGTGATTTTGAGGTCATTAGGAACTATGATAAGCTCCACAATATATATATATATATATATATAATGCTGGTCATAGAATTTATGAAAGCAGATTAACAGGTTACAATTAAATCTACTTAATTGTAATTTTGTTTCAAGATTCCTAAATATTCCTGCCCTTTTCACAGTGGAAGTTATTTTCTGTGGGTATCTGGCTGACTTTATAAAATTTGAAAAACCTATAAATTGAATTCTTTTTGTCTTTCTGTTTCTAGAATAAATGAAGAAGAGTAGCCACAGTCTGTATAAAAACTTTGTAGGAGGTGACAGTAAGACTGAAAGGAAGGACTGTTTTTCACTTATCTGAACTAAACTAACTTGCCAGCTTGTGTTTAATTTCATAGTAATTTTTTCCTAAAGAAAGGATATTATACACCTCACTTTTTAAAGCTAACATTTAGAATTACATCTCTGATGAAAGCAAGATGAAAATATAATAAAATGTATGCTACCTAAGAGCATAAAATATCTCCCTTTCGCACTTATATAGCTAGCCTCCTAACAATAGTGCCTGGCACACAGAGAACACTTAATAAATTCTTGATGATTATTTAAGTGAGGTTTATAAGTAACCAAACCAGATATCATTAACAATCTCAGTTATCAGAATTTTGATTAAAGTTTTGTTTTTTCCTACTATAAATCAATTTATCAAGGACTGGCAATATAATCATTATGGGAATTCTTTTCACCAATGCAAGTTACAACCCATCTATCACTTAATAAGTCATTGAGAATCACTAAAGCCTTAGAAAACTAAAATGACTTGCCCATGATCCCATATAAAGTATTCAAGACTCAATTTGAAATAAAGTAGAGCACTTTAACAGAACACGTAAGGAGTATGGTGGATAGAATGCCATGAAAGAAGTTAGGAATGCTTACTTTCCTAAATATTTTCTACCTGTGTAACCTTAGGCAAGTCATTTACCCATTTGCCTCAATTTCTTCATCTATAAAATGAATTGGAGAAGGAAATGGCAAACCACTCCAGTTTCTTTACTAAGAAAACCCCAGATAGGGTCACAAACAGGTGGCCATAACTAAAATGATGAAAAACAGCAGAGCTTTTTATGCATTAGTAGGGGTTAGTAAATTATAGCCTGAAGATCAAATCCTGTTCATTGTCTCCTTTTTCTCAGCATCTAAGTTATTTAGCTCACAGATTACAAATTACAGGTGGCTGGGGTGGGATTTCATGGTTGAGCCATAAATATGAAACCCCTGTACTACAGAATGCTGCTTCTCTATTACTGATACATTTCCAGGAAGTAAATAATGGAACAAATGATAGTTAAAAAAAAAAAAACTGGCATAGCCATATGGATTAACTCAAGAAGAATATTTGTTATATATAAACAATGTTGCCACACTTTAGAGGCGCTTTCATCTGTATTGAATCTGAACTCTCCTATCGGTTCTCTTTCTGGTTAGAATGCAAGGTCTTTGAGAGTCTATCTTACTTTTCCATTTGTATTCTCAAGGCTTAACAGAGTACTTATATTTGCTAAGTCTATTTTTTTTCCCATTGAAACTCTCTTTACAGTATTAAAAGGATGCTATTTGCTAACCCTGGAATATTTCTGTACTCTTAGACATGTGCTTAATAAGCCAGGCTTAAGGGTCAGGTAAAGTATTACTCAGACACTCAATATAGAGATGAGGGAACTAAGATCAGTATTAAAAAGCATATTCTTATTTGGACTGATATTTCTTTTTATTCACTGGAAAGGTACAAGTTATCTACAAAAATAAAATGCCCACAGTGAATAATGAGATCACAGATCCACAACTGTATATTTATTGCCTTTTTGACCTTTCCTTTTTAATATATACCTCTCTGTTTTATGCTGCACTTTACTCTAATAGTTTATTTATAATAAAGAGACTTCTTCAAAGAGAATTGTAGACTTTAAAATTTCTTTTAATCAATAAAAATGTATATATCTTCTGAGTTATAAAGTATACCTATGATTCAAAAGGCTAATTAATCCTCTCTGAAAATAAAAGATATAATGATATTAAAGTCTGTTTTTCTTTGAAACAGTATTTGAAGGCAAATAATTATCCTTCAAATGCAAAGTTGCTGAAGCATATTCTTTTAGATACATGTTCATGTTTTAGATACATGTTTTTAGATACATATTTTTTTTAGATACAGATAAAAGATAAGATTCTTTATATTATCTTTTTTTTGGGTCCTCTTTTCTACTACTATATTGAAACTGATTTTAGAATCTAACATATTGGAGGGGGGTATTCTTTTTCTTTTATTATGAATATCACTTGGCTAGGCTAAAAAAATTAGATACTGAAATATACGCCTAAACCATACTATATCAGATTTGAGAATAATTCAAATGGTTTTGATATTTTCATTTAAAAAATCTGGATCCAGTTCATTTTTTAAAATCATTAAAATTACCATAACTTACCATAAAATATATCTTTTCTCAAATTTCACATTAAATATACAATAAACAAAACTCCATTCTTTATACAAGCCCATTAAAGAAATGAATAAATCAAAGATAAATATCAGAATTTAATGGGATAATGAAAAAATATTTTTTCTCCAAGTATTTCCTACAAAAAAGCACAAACACTTACATGATGGGTTGTTTGGAGTTTTTCGATCAATAAACTCATTGAAATTTAAGAGAAATTCAGTGTTGTTTTCTGATGGTTTTAAGTCATTACAGTATTCTCTGAAAAATAACAGTAACAAAGAAGACTTGGGTTAGGTTTATTTAACAAAGATACAAATGGGTACTCTATTAAATATTTATTGGGAGAACCTACTCTATACTAGGTACTCTGAAGATTCAGAAGGTATATGACACCTTTACTGCCTTTAAACATTTGATATTTGAGTAGGGGTGAAGATACTAAGAAGTTCATGTATGCATTTTAGATTCTGAAATGTAACAATTTGTCTAGTGCTCACTTTCCTCTTAAATCTGTTGTATAGTCTTTTCAGTGCCTTATCCTTTATACCCATCAACAATGTTTTGGTTGCATCCTGTCAGCCATTTCAGTGATGGATTCTGTTTTATCTCAGAATTCTTCAGTTCATTAATCTAGTACCTTCCTTTCTTCAGTATTTGCACACTTTTTCTGGAGGATATTTTAAGGGCATGCTTCCACTGAAATTGTTAAGGAGGTGACCTAAAATTGTGTTTTACTGACAGGATTGAAATGATCACATTTCATCTCCTAATTCCCTTTTCAGCCAGGTTCTTTATGTATTCACCAATTTTCTTCTCAATCTCTTTTATCCTAGACAATGACTTTTTCCTTTGTCCAGGCTAATAACCATTCTTCCTGTTTTATCAATCCTAATTACTCATATCTTTGAAAAAAAACTTTTATTTTCAGTCTTTCCCTTTTTTTCTAGTTCAAGCCTCTTGCTTTCCAACCACAATTATGGTCAGGTCTCTCTCAAAAAATATCTTTCATTGACTTTGTTTGAAGAAGAAGTAATCATCATTTTTTTGCTTCCCTCCATCAACAAATTTATTATATAGTATTTTACACTTAAAACTGTATTTCTCTTTATTTACCCCAGTAGTGTGTCTTCTGTATCCACTGCTCTATCGAGACCATTTCCAACTCAATTATGCTTTTTCTATAGTAGTCTTCCTCAGTTTCCATCTTCCTTATCTTTTGACAGTATCAGAGAAAAACATGGCATAGTGGGAAACAGGAGTTAGAAAAACTAACTGGTTTAAAAGTGTGAGTGTGTGACTATGGCCAGAGCCACTTAAAAATTGTCCAGGTTTTATTTTTCTCATCTGTAAAATGTGTGTGAGGCAACATTCAGTACTTAGCTTATAGGGTTGAATGACGATGAAAATGCCTTATAAACCTTAAATATATGTATGTGTGTATATACTTATTGATCTTCCTTAATATTCTCTTAATTTTTGGTTTCATTAAATCATTTATAGGTCTATTATTAATTATTTGTCCCCTCTAATGTCACTTTTTCATGCTCTGATACTCTCAACACAAGAATCTCTAAGCCTTTGTTCTTGCTTATCTTTTATCATGCTCTAATCTTTAAATATCATCTTATTCCATGGTTTTTGTGACTATTTGATACAGCTTGAGTGCCAGTCTACATCTCCAGCCATAATAGGCTGATTCATAGACTCATTTATATATATATTCAATAGACTCATTTATAATTGCCCACTGAATGTCATTGGATAGATGTCTCTCTTTGGCACCACAAAATCAATACATTCAAACTGAACAGCCTCCTCCAAATCTATACTCATTACATTAACTCTCCTATTTTTTCTGTTTGCTCTAATTCCAAACTCAAAATTCTCATTAACTTTTCTTTTTCTCCTACTACCTACATTCAACTAATCTCAAATCCTTTCAGTTTCAGGATTCAATCACAATATAGAACTGGAAGCTGATTGGTATACCTAAGAGATCATTTAATCCAACATCTACATTCCACAAATGAGAAAAAGGAGGCCCAGAGAATCAGAATTACTAGCACAGATTAATAGTTTTTT
This sequence comes from Sarcophilus harrisii, assembly GCF_902635505.1. Lineage (NCBI taxonomy): Eukaryota > Metazoa > Chordata > Mammalia > Dasyuromorphia > Dasyuridae > Sarcophilus > Sarcophilus harrisii. The sequence goes on along the minus strand of NC_045430.1, from coordinate 140,507,143 downwards.
GAATTTGAACCTAGGCTATCTGCAAATTATTTCCAATATACAGTCTCTGAAATGTCTTTCAAATACACCCTCTTTCTCATGCTACATGTAAAAGAGCTGCCACACTACTTTAAAATTCTCATTATATCCAATCTAAATAATTGTAAGTTTCTTAACCAATACTGAGGTTTCTCTCTACCTGCAGTCTCTTCAGTTCAATTAATCTTTGTAAAAACAGGTTTGACCACACTTCTCACTCTCCTACCCTAAACTTTCAGTAATGTTCTACTACCTGCCTAATAAAAGAGAGATTTCATAGTCTGACATTAGAATTTGATCAGTTTGGCAGCAACATAATTTTTTGTTTTGAGGTAATTGGGATTAAGTGACTTGCCCAGAGTCACACAGCTAGGAAGTGTTAAGTATCTGAAGTCACATTTGAACTCAGGTCCTCCTGACTTCAGGTTGGTGCTCTATTTATCCATTGCACTATAGCTGCCCCATAACTTTTTTCTTTAAAAATATTACAATATTTTATTGTTTTATTACCCTCATTTTATCAATATATCTCTTTCCTTCCTTAACTTCAACAATCCATCTGTTATAACAAAAGATAGAAAGCAAATAAAAACACCCAATACAACTTAGCTTTGTTTACTCTCCAGTTTTTACTTTTGTTTTAGCCATACTGTACTGTCAACTTGGTCTGTTTTTCTCTTTGTGCCTGGCTATCCCTGTTCCCAAGCCTAGAAAGATTTCTCCCTCCATTTGTTCTTCTGTAATCCTTCCTTTCTTTAAATATCCAGCTCAAATCTTTCTCTCATTCTCCCATATGAAAGTGAATATTCTGTATTAAAATCTCTCAGTACTTTATTGAACTTTCTTTTTCCACTTACTACATTCTAATCTTCATTATATTTGTGGTTATTTTATTTCCTTATGAATTGTTAGGTCCTCCCCTCCTTCCTTTCTTCCCTCCCTCTCCTTCTCTTCCCTTCCCTCTCTCTTCTGCCTTCATCCTTACTTTTCTTCCTCCCTCCCTCCCTCCCTCTGGGTCATACAACTAGTAAGTCTTAAGTGTCTAAGGTCGAATTTGAATGCAGGTATTTTATCCACTGAGCTATCTAGCTGCTCTGTGAATTATTAGGTTCTTGACAGAAAGTTCTGTCTTGTTTCATCATTGCATTCATAATGCAATTAATTTACACATAGAAAGCATTACAATCAAGGTTTATTGAATTTTATTTGTTCAATGAGGAAATAAGGCTAATTTGTATGAAGCAATTGGGAGAAATTGCAGAATGGCATTGCATTGTTTTTAAGTTCTAAACTGTATAGTACTATTTTTGACAAAAGTGTGTAGAATGATTGATCAGCACTAAGGTTTTTGTATATATAGTCTTAATTGCTTCCAAAATTCACATTTTATCAAAATGAGAGCTTAGATGTATTTCAAATTACCCTAATTCAGATTTACATATAAAAAAATTAAGTAATCTTATGTTTAAAGTGAAATTTGAATAATTCTGATTTGAGTTTCTAGAGCATCATTCATTTTTATTATTCATTATTTTAATTAGAAATGGATTAAATGGAATTTTGTTGAGTGAAAAATAGGTTAATAATAATCAGTGCAAAGAGTAGTTGGGATGCAGTTCTGCTTTAAAGTGGGTAAAATTTCTAGTCTTCATGAAAATGATCTATAAAAGTGAGTCCCACAGAAGTGCTAAATTAAGATTTAGAAGTTCTGGTCTTAAATTCATCTTCAGAAACTTAGAAGATCTATAGCTATTCACAAGATATGAAATTGTTTTGAGCTACAGTTTGCTTTTCTATTCAGTGGAGGTTGTGATACTTGTGCTGCTTACTTTCCAGAATCATTCCTGTAAAAAGTGTTTTTTTAAAACTTTAAGGTGCTACTGGTATGTAAATTGTTAGAGTAGCTGATGTTACAACAGGAATGAACTGTGGTGGGCAGTGTGTCTGTAAAACATAAAAAATGAAGGAAATGTTTTAGGACATAATATGCATTACTCAGGTAATATAAGAAGCATCTATTTCCTACAAGCTATATAACTATACAAAGTAAAATGGATCGTAGAATGAAGAGGATGATTCTGAATTCATAGGATTAGACTCTTTGGGTCTCTACTAACTTTAATTTATGTAGTATTTTTTGTTACTTAAATACATTATCTTTTTTGATGCTTTGAAAAATAGCTTCCCCTTATAGCATAGCTAAATCAAGTATTAAAAAAATAAATTTAAGCATATTATGATATTGAAATTTGTTCCACATATAAATTTTTTATATTACTTAATTATATTATGTTTACGATTAGGAAATTGACTCACCTTGGTGCTATAAAAGTGTATCCAGATTCTTCAAAATGCTCAGGTTTCAGTGTTTCTGAATCTGCAGATATGAAGTTTCAATGTTAGAAAAAACAACCTAAGCTCAGCTAGAGTACATAGTTAAGAACATGACACTTTAAAATTATTACCTAGTAAGCAAAGAAACATATGAAAGATTAATCTACTAAAGTAATATATTGGAAGATTAATCTACTTACCTTCTTATATTTTAGCTACATCAGTGATTAGATCAGTTAGTTTCAAAATATAAGAAAAAAGTGCTTATACTTTTAAAAGAGTCATAATGAAAGCATCCATACTTTAGTGTATTCCTAAAACTTAAGGGTTTGCCATTAAAGAAATATATAGATAAGTTCTCATAGAAGTGAAATCTATAAAAATCCTAGATTTGTACTTTTAAGGTGTCACAAAATTTAATTATTACTTTAATTTCTTAAGAAGGCTTTCATTCATAAATTAATATTATCAGTGACTTCATAACATACTTTAACAATGGCATTTACCCAGAACAGAGAATCAGAAAACCCCAACAGATTGGAAATTAATGACAATGTCAATGTAAAATAGATCATTTAGGAAGACAAAAGCCTGTCCATTCCACCCCCCTTTTGTTATATCAAATATGCAGTGTTCATGTGGGAAAATCTAACAAGTGAGGAACACAGAGGAAAGTATCCAATAGGAATGGAAATATAATTGGGAAATTTCAACTGCACTAAATGGAAAGAAATTGAGCAACAAGAAGATACTTGCCCTTCACTTTGACTTTTTTTGCTGAGAAAATCCATCAGAAAGAGAAAGCCAGGAAACAAAAAAAAAGAGGGTAAAGCAAAGGGGGTCACAAACAATATTTTATTCAATGAGCTTTTTGAATAAAAATATTGTGCATAGATCAAAGGTTCATTTATGTACAGCTGTAGTCTGGAAAAAAGACAAACATCTTTGAAGACTGGAATGTACTGTCACTTTTTACTAAAGTACCCTCTATGTACTGTGGCTATTTCAAGGGTCTGTTTTTGCAGGTTATTAGATGCAAGTGCAACACTAAGAAATATGTCTATTATAGAAGCATTTATTAATGACTAAACTTTAACTAATTACTCCCACTTTCATCAAGTTAAGAAATAACTCATGCAAAATTGCTGGTTGCTAAAAGACCATCATATCTAGTACCCATCAAGTGGCTATAGGAGATGTAGTTTTTCCAAGTAATAAAGGACAAGATCAGGGAAAGGCAGGACAGAATGGGATGTTGACTAGAGAAGTGGTAGAAATTGGAGCTTGTTTGTTATAAGTAATTTGTAACCAGTTTTTTTTTTTTTTAAACCTTCTCTGAACACACATTCTATTAAGTTAGTGTTGATACTTGAAACAGGCTAAGCGGATATGATGGCCATTTTTTACTTAACTAAATGTAATTACAATCAAAACAAAAATTTAAAAAGAACTATGGATAAGAATATAGCATAGGCATAAGTACTATTAATTAACACTTCATTCTGAAAGCTGCACAAACAATTATTGGAGATATTCATATATATCATAATTCAGAAGACATGAAAGCAAAGCTTATCTGCAAACCAAAGCCTAAGGCCATTACTATTTTAACTATTCAAGCAAAATATAAAATTTGAAGCACAATATTATCATTGCCAAATGCAAAACCAAACCAAAAAAAAAAAAAAAAGCTTTACTAAGTTACTACAAATAGAGTTTGTTAATATTTAGCATGTGAAACATTTAATGCCATAAGCAGACCCTTAAAATGACAGCAACAGAGGATACAGCAAGGCAATGATTCTATAAGCACATAGCAAGGCGGGGAAGGGTAGTAAGGGTTACCAGTGAAACTGGAATACCTGCTCATATTCTATCTATGTAGAATATTTCTTGTTCCTTGCATGTTTGGAATGGGTTAGAATCATTGCTATAGATTTGGTAATAACACCTACTGAAATGTATAAGCTTAATGTATTTCATATGTATTCTATAAGCTAAATGTGTTTCAAAATCTGATATTAGGAGATAATGATCAGACCCTGAAGTCTCTTTCACAGTACTTACATCTGGCCTGAGTTATTGTCTCTTCTATTTTGGCTTTTATATAGTAAAAACTGTAGGTTGGTAATACCAAGGCCAAACTGCAATAGAAACAAGAGAAGCATAAACAAAAGAAAAACAAAACAAGGAGACACAGTGGACTGAGTGGAGAATCCAAAGATCTGCTACCACTCCTTCCTTGTTGGAGAAAGATTAAACATTCATTCAACAAGCATTTATTAAACACCTATTATGTGCCAGGCATTATGATAGGCACCAGGGAGGGGGATACAAAGACAAAAATGAACCAATTCCTGCCCCAAGGAACTTACAGTCTATAGATATCAAGCACTTTTACAACAAAACCAGAGATAAAAACTACAAAATAATAGTCAGAAAATATAATATTTAATTAATTTTTCCTTCTTGGTACCATATGATACAATGTGAGAATTGGACATTAGGAGGATTGGAATAAACTTGCCTTTTTTTTTTCTTTTTTAAGTCTTATTTCAATTGATATTTCTGTTTACAGTATTATAGTTTCAAAAAAGTCAGACTAGGATGAGTGTACATTCTACATCATTATAGAATTTAGCCTCAAGATATCTTGATTTTTGTAATCACAAAGATTAACATTCATAGATTTTTTTTCCTATACAAAATAGAAATTAACTTGCTATTTGATCAAAAACATTTTTTCCCCATAATTTTTTCTCAGAATAAAATAGTAGCTCAAAATCCTATCTTGCTAAAATATTATCTATCTGGGGATTTCAAAAAGCTACTTCCTCTCCCCCCACCCCCTAATAGTGGTTCAATGTTGTCTTATAGATGTTAATTGAAGGTACTTTGGGATTCTTTTTCAAATATTAGGATTTTATGTGATTTTCATTGCACACTTGCAGAAGCAATTCTCCTAGTGCATCTAACTGGTGAACTTTTGTTGATCATGTGTTCCCTAAACACCACTTCTAACACCAAAAACTGTATGTTAGAAAACAAACGTGGGTCCCTCTAAAATTCTGTGGATAACCAATTTCAAGCAGAAATATTGATATTTCTTTCAAATGCCCCTCTTCCCCTGAGCTTTGCAAGTTTCCTATTTAAAATCCCTTAAATTCTTCGATTTGTTCCCCATGTGAATAAATTATCTTAGCCCTATTTAGAAACACACAACTCAATGATGTAAAATATGAGAAAGAATGCTATAGTAGTAATCAGGGAATCTGGGGTTTAAATATGGCTTTGTAAAAGTAGTTGTGACACTTGAGCAGAAATTACTTACCTTTCTTTAAGTTTGTTTCATGATCTACAAAATTAAGAGTTTGAACTAAATATCCTCTAAGATGACTTCTAGCTCTAAAATTTGGAGATAGGTACATGTCCAGGCCACAAATGCCTGGATAGTCTTTAGTAGGCTATTTTTTCCCCACACTCTATATTAGTGAACTGTTTTGAGGGTATTTTTATTGGTTGCCCATTTATATAGTAGTAAGCTAAATAGATTTTGCTTTTCTGTCATATAATGCCAAATTGTAGATTTTGGATAAGGGCCTTACTCATATGAAACTTCTTTCATAAAATCCCAAATGCTGGTCAAATCTCTCATCTCTAATTTTAACTACACATAATCATATTGCAGATGTAAAAACATAGAAAACAACTGAAAATTTAAATTTAATTCTTTCTTTGGGTAATTTCTAGTATTATATATAGAGTCCCATGTTTGCCAATATAGAGATTAGAAATATTGAAGTTATTTGCATTCTAAATTCCAACTAAGAGTCCTGGCAATCACTTACTTATTACAGTATAATTAGGTGGGCAAGATATTATCATGAGTACATGCTCACTCTAATTCCTAAACTGTTCTTAATCACTAAATGATTTTATAAACCTTCCTTGAGGAAAAAGGTCAGTGGAAAAAAACATTAATGGAAATCCTCCCTCTACTTCATTTTTATATGTAAGTTTCTCCTATATGTAGCAGCAGAAATGAAAATGAAAATAAGCATTGCAATCAGTCTGGAAGCAAGATGACTCTTAATGATTCATTTGCCATTTATAAAGAATAGAGAAGAATTACTGATTATTTGCTCATAATCTCCCACCAATTCCTCTCTAGGGAAATTAGGACAATTTGACTTGCCATTACCATATATTGCTTATAGAAGCTACTAATTAAAACTATAACCTTATGTCTAATAGTGCTGCTACAATGTGACTCTTGTGGATTTAGCTTATATTTCATCAACTACAGGCAATATTATGAAGGCCCATGAGAGGAACTATTAAAGTTTCAAATAGATATGCTAAGAATAAATTTTTGTTGGTATTTGGAGCTCATGTAATACCATCCCTGATCTCTAACAATCCCTTTCTTCATGGTCAGTTAAGATGTGACATTTAGGAAAATAGCACAAAATTTAGAAAGATCTAAATTGTCTTATATTCACCTTCACGGTAAAGATTTGTGCTTGCAATGTACACACACACACACACACACACACACACACACACACAGACACTATGCCTGTAATTTAGATAAGATGCCACCAGAGAGAGCATTTTGTTTAGGTTATGTTCTTGTGATGTAAACATTGTAGTCTGATCCTTCTCCCTACTACCTCCCTGGCATTTTTAACTAAAATAAACAGAATAGGGAATGCTTTTCTGCTTCACAATGCTTTCTTCATAATAGGAATATTACATAAACAGCTGGGTGTTAACAACTGCTGACTACTATAACATTTTTAAAATACCCTCTCTTATTTATGTCAGTATTTCCTAAGTGCGAGTACAGTACATCAGACTTCATAAGTACTCGATACATACTATTTAATGGAAGAGAAAAGCTGTATACCTTTAGGGCAAGATATAAAATAATACAAAATCTTAGGCGTAGTTAAATAGTCCATTTCAATAAACTTTATCTGCTTGATCTGCAATTTTTTTTTCTTAAGTAGAACACCTTGTCATTCATACTAAAGCCTATGACATGGTTCTAGCACATTACTATGAACACAGTTTCCTTAAAAAATGCTTATAGATGTTCTTGTGTGTTTTGTTATTTTTACCCTTCTATATGGTCTTTGATAGGTGATACCTTTAACTTTTTGGTTACAATATTTCTTATGAAAAGTGAAATTTGCTTTTTCATGGTTATGTTTAAGGCACTTGAGCATGGAAGCTACATTTCAGTAGTCAGAATTTCCAGGTCTGTTTCCCTGGTAATTAATTTCTAAGTTTCTTGAAGACATCCCCATGCCACTAGCTCTCCAGAAATTAGTATGTAATTAATCCCCTTAATAACAGTGTAAATTCACTGCACTTTTCACAGTTTGACAATTTGTCAGAAATTAGCAGGTACCCAAGTTTATACCCGAATTAATTTTCATTCATGCAATATATATTTATCAAGCAACCACTCTGTGCAACTCAGTGTGATAGCTACTGTTAACAATAGAAACATTTAAAATGTACTTTTTTGTTTTTATGTAATAGTGTGGGGTAGTGTGATGGGCCTGAATTCAAGAAAACCTGAGTTAAAATTTGATCTTAGACAGCTTATTAGCTATGTGACCTCAAGAAGTCATTCAACTTGTTTACCTTAATTTCTTTAGCTTTAAAATGGGGATAATATCACCTACTTCACAGAGTTGTTTTAAAGAACAAATGAGATAAAAATTGTAAGGCACTTAGAATAATGGCTGGCACATATTATTATCACAGTGCTATGGGCATTCAAAAACCTCAATTAAGAGAAGGGATATGGAATGAGAGTTGACATTATGAAGAAGGTAATTCGTGAACTAAACCTTGAAGGATGGATAGGACTGGCAGAAAAAGATTATGGAAATAGAGAAGGAAGCAGTAGTTCTAAAGTAAAGGGATGGCATAAATAAAGATGTTGAAAACAAGCTGTTGTCGTCATTCAGCCTTTTGTCAGTTGTGGCTGATTCTTCATGACCTTACTTTGAGGTTTTCTTGGCAAAGATACTGGAGTAATTTGCCATTTCTTTCTCCAGCTTATTTTATGAAAAAAGAAACTCAACCAAAGAGGGTTAAATAACTTGCTCAGAGTCACCCAGCTAATAAGTGTCTAAAATCATGATTTGAACTCAGGATGATATAAATCTTTTAACTCTAGGCCTAGAATCCTCTCCACTGGCATATATGTTGAATATTCCAGGTTGATTGGAATATAGTATCAGATATGTAAGTAGTGGGATATAAGGATAGAAAGATAGATTTGTGCCAATAGAGAGGGTTGGAAATGTTATGCTGTGACTATTCATTTAATTCAGAAAGTATTAGAATCACCAAAATTTTTTGAATAAAGCATCAAAATGTTCAGAACTGTGCTTTAAGAAAGTTACCCTGGAAAGTGTATAGGATCAGAAGATCACAGAATTGGAGCTGGAAAGAATGGGTAGAGGTCATCTAATCCAACTAAAGTTAAACTAATCTAAACTGAGGTCCAGTGAGGTTAATAGAATTGCCCAAATGGCAAATCTATGAATTGATTCCAAATTTTGGCTCTAAATCACTCATTTATTTGATAATACTGTGCTGGTAGTGAATAATACTGATTACTGGCTTGATCGATAATGAAAGTCCGGTATCAATAACTTTAATTTATTAATCTATAAAGGGACATGAATATATTCCAAACTAAAGCCTCATGGTATCTGACTTTATAACAAAAAGCATCTATGATATATATCCTAAGTTTTATCATCTTTTTTTTTCCCAATTAGCTAAGGCAGCAGTGAGTATAAGGAACTACAAATTCCCATGAAAGAAAGAATAAGTAGCTAATGACCATGTACATGTATACACACACACACACACACACACACACACACAGGTTTTTTTTTTTTTTTTTTAAGAAATAGAGCTATACGTGAAAGGGAAGAAAGGAAAAAAAGCATCTGTTAAATGTCTACTATGTGGTAGACACCGTGCTGTTTTGTAAATATTATTTCATTGATTATTACAACTTTGAGATGGAGATGCTATTATCCTCATTTTATAATTGAGTAAAGTGAAGTAGAGAAGAATTGACTTGCCCAAAGTCACACAGTCAGTAAACTTCTGGGGCCACCTTTGAACTTAGGTCTTCCTGACACATAGATCATTGCACTGTATGGTAGTATTTTGGACACAAGGGAGTTGACCACCCATTTTTTTCCCCTACAAATTTACAGGTTTTGTGAAAAGATAGAATTTGACAGCATGTATTAACTTTATAGCTAACTGATTTTCTGCAATCATATTTTATTCTATTCTTAGAAAAGTCAAATTGAGACTTACTTTACCACTGAAGTTGTGATCAATGTGGTGTCAAAACATTGATAAACTATTTCTTAGATATTTACTTTAAAAGGTGTGTAATAGGTAAGGAATGATGTAAAGATATAATAATTTTATGAACGGAGCTGCTCATAATTTGTACACATCAGTTTTTTGTTTGTTTCTTTCTGAAATACAAATGGAGGTTGATTCAATTATAGTTTACATCTTCATAAAAGATATAATTTGTGTGATTTTCAATTTAGTTTTAAATAAGAACTACTCATATTTAATTGCAGGAGAATTAGATATGTTGAAAGTAGTACAATTGTACAGAGCCCACGTGTATCAACTACCCTTTCAGTGAGAAAATAAGAAAAATAGTGTTACTAATAATAGAGAATAAGTGAATGAGGTTTTTTTTTTTTTTTGTTTTGTTTTTTTTTCTTTCATGATTTGATTCTATCTTGGGTTGGTTTTAAGTTCATTGCCACTATTATTTAGTAAATCCAAAGGAAAATTTAACAGCAGAAAATCCTGTGTAGAAAAATCAGAGAATCATAGTTTGATTCTAAACTTATTTTTTTTTTACTACCAATCAGACTTAAAATAGTGATATAATACTATTTTATCTCTAAATTAGAAAATTACCATTTATGTCTATATATTTATGTGACTTTAGAATTGATAATACTACTAATACTACTAAACCTAGTAACTGGTATTTATGTTGTATTATATAGATTTATATCAGTTGGCAAAGTTCTATAGGTATGCCATTTCATTTTTTTTCTCACAATAACCCTATATATAAGACAGGCATAATTATTATCATCCCCAGTTTTTGTAGAGGTATTAGAAAGTACAATTTCCTCTTTCAGTTTATATTGAGGGAAAATCCCCCACAACATTCTTAAGACACATAGATAGCATTAGGTATGTATGAGAAAGATCTTTTCAAACAAAAAATATTTATAAAAGTCTGTATTTGAAGATATTTCCTTCAATAAAACTTAAAAAATTAGTTACCTGTAATCTGTGCCATTGACAGGAGTCCATGTATATGTTCTATTTCCTTTGTCAATATAGCGCTAGAAAAAGTTTAACAAAATTATTAAAGCCCAATACTGAGATGTATTGAGAGAAGAATCCCAACAATACCCGATATATTTTTTTTAATTCTTAAAATATATCTTCATTTATGTGTGACTTGATTCAGTCTACATTTGTTCATGGTCTCTCAAGAAATTGTGATTGAAGACTACTAGGTATTAATAGAAAAAATAAAAGAAAAAATGTCAAATATACCTGACTTATAACTTTCACATTAGAAAGTAATAGCCCTGCTTCTCTTTCTGACCAAAGTTTTTGTGTTTCTTAGAAATTTTTGTTTGTTTGTTTTTTTTTTTAAGGTAAACAAGAAGATTATCTTGTTGAAATCTTTCATCAATAATTTCAAAATAATAAACGTTATAGTAAGTGGAAGAAATGGCAAATTACAATTTTGAGATTTCATGTAAGGAAAGACTTCTGTAAAGCCACATATAAAAGTATTGAAATATTGGCACTATGATTGGAGTATTTGAAATCTTGATCATGCTAGAATATTTTTAAGAATAGGTTATGTATCTATTTAAGTGAAATGGTTGATGGCTAGGGAGTAGGCATTCCAAATCTTTGGCGACTGCCTTTCTATTTTGGTGATAATAATAATGACAATGTGCTAATGGTGAAGCTACCCTGAAATACAATGGTTATTAACAGAAAGATATAGAAAGTTTTATTTTTAATGAAACTAATAAAGAGTAGGTTATTTCCTGAATTCAGTAAAATCATAACATCTCCCAGCCTTTAAAGAATAAAAGCTTTGGATGGTGAGGTTAAGAAATTTTGTCTATTACAAAACCAATAAAACCCTTCAAAAATTCAATTTCAAGGTATAAGTGGCTGTAAGGAAAGCCCTTGCAAACCAATATTTCTTGTAGAATAAAAAAATTTATAGACTTAAAAATAGGCCACAGTTTATGTCAGTTCCCAAATAATGTGCAATATATACATATATCCATATTTATAGGTTGTATTAGTATATATATATATGCTGATAGATTGGGCTTGATTTTGTCTTTGGGAAAGTTCAATAATTTGGTATAGTGCTTAGGTGCTAATAAAACAGAATGGTATTTAAAACCCTCCATGTTATCTGCTATTTCAATTTAGAAACCACTAGTTTTTAAATTGCTAGACTCTGAATATATCCTAGCCTTGATGTTCTTAAGAAATGATAAACAGAGATAATGTTCCTCACTGGACCAATTTCAGTTATACTCTGCTTGAAATACTGTAATTGAGCTCCATTTGTGGCATATTAATAGCATTATAGACATAGAGGAATCGAAGGGGGTACCCACAATAAAGACAGTCTGCTAGATTTCCTCTGTTGACATTCAATTGTATTAAGATGTTTAAAGTCTCATGACACATGTGCTCATCTCAAAATAAACATAAAATCCATTAAAAGCAGCATAATAAACATGATGATCTGTAATCCAATATGAATTTTATTATATATTCATAAATCTTTATCCCACATGTGTTTCTCTTGCACAGCAGGTAAGTGTGACTAAAATGCTCAAATACAAACTTCTATTTTTTTTTTCCCTTGCAAAAGCTTGTGTTTGGAAATGTTACAAATCTACCTGAATCTAGGGAGATAGTATTAAGATACATATGTAATAATCATCTTGCAAGTAAAAATGTTTCCAAGTATTCACTGCTTAATATATAAACACTGAGAGATGAAATAAGATTACAATTTTCTCTTAAAGAGAAAAATTGTATAGATAGACACCGAATGACTTGTTCATACACAAGTCAGAAACAATGCTGATATTCACTTTTGGAGTCCCATAAGTGAGCCCAAAAGACAGACCTTGCAAATTTTGGAGAATACTCTAGTGTATAGTGTCAGACAAATTATATAAAACAGAACTTCAGCTTCTTGGGTTATTTGGCTTACTCACATTGAAAGATGTGTATTCAACTCATGAAAGCGTGGCATTTTTGGTGGAATATAGTTTTGAGGACATATAACTCAAAATATTAATGACATAGAAATAATGTTGAAATTGCTCTGCTGCATATATAACTTATCAAATTGCTTCTTAGTTGGAGAGGGTGGATGGGAGATTTGGGTGGAAATCAAAAATTTTGGAAACAAAAATGTTAAAAAATGTTTTTACATGTAATTGAGATGAAATAAAAAATTAAAATATTTAAAAAAAGAAATTATTCTCTGATATATGACAGAAAAGAAAATAGGTAATTCTGATGATATCAATAATGCTATCATTAAGAGAGCCATCTACACCCAGAGGGAGGGACAGTGGGAAGTGAGTGTGGATCATAACACAACATTCTCGCTCTTTTTATTGTTGTTTGCTTGCATTTTGTTTTCTTATTCATTTTTTTTTGCCTTTTTGCTCTGATTTTTCTTGTGCATCAAAGTAATCGTATAAATGTTTACATATATTGAATTTGATGTATATTTTAACATGTAAATATATATTGGATTGCTTGCCATTTAGGGGAGGGAGAAAATTTGAAACACAAGGGTATGCAAGGGTCAATGTTGAAAAATTATCTGTGCATATGTTTTGAAAATAAAAAGCTTAAAAAATAATGCTATCATTTCCAAGAGTCAATTTTAAAAATGAAAAGAAAACTAAAATCAAGAACTATGTCCAATTGTGAAGTGGTATCTAAAATGGTATGTTTGTAAGAAAAGAGCACATTATTTTAAAGTTCACTTATTTCAAACTCTTTATTACAGATGAGGAAATAGGCTTACAAAAAAAGTCTGCCTTGTCCAAGGCAATGCAACTATTTAGACGAAGAATTGGAAGTAAGGAATCAGTTCTATGATCTTTCAGTGTATACTATGTTGCCTCTTCCAGGTCTGTGTCCTTCTTCTGTCCTTCTAGGGCATAATTTCGGATAGGTCACCTAATAGCTCTGGCTTCATTTTCTTTCACTATAAAGTGGTAACTAAATAAGCTGTGAGGTTATTCCCACTATGAAAATTCTATAAATTTCTAAAGGACATTCTTAGAAATGAGTGTTTTCACAAATAGTACAATTTGTCAGTCTTAATGAGCATGCACAACATGGCTAGGACTATTTTTAGGTATGACAGGTGTTTTCTTAGTTAACTGTAATTTGGCTCATCTATCTTTTAATAAAGTTTACAAATTCAGATTCAGTCAAATGAATATATATTCTTTTTGAGGGTAGGGACTCTCTTGCAATAAATTTTTAACTAAGACAAAGAAAAAAACATAATGACATTGTATACTTATTTCACAAGGACTTTGTGAAGGAACTACTTTGTAAATCTTAAATGTAAGGTTAGATGTGCTTTACAACACTCTCCCCTCTGCATAGGCAGTTTATTGTTGCCATACCAACACTGATCATGCCAAAGAAGCCATGTGGCTGAAGAGAGAGCCAGGCAGGGAGGGAAAGAGCAGAACATGTCAGGCCTGGCTAAGACAGCTAGCAATAGCTTCCCAAACTTAAAATTTCTAAAAGTGAATTTCTGCAAAGTGGCCTTGAAAGAGTTATGAATTTTCAACTTCATTCACTGGGTAGGTGGGAGAATATAAAATAATTCAAGAATTTATAAAAGTAAAATTTTAAGATGCATGCTTATTAACTGCTTATATATTTTGGATAGCAATTCTATGTGATTCAGAAAGAATTTTTCCTGTTAAGTAAGTCTCATTACAAAGTATATAAATCACTTAGAACCAAAGTCCAAGTACAACTGCTGTCACAAATCTTTCAACATGGCCACTATAAAATAGATTTCTTCACAATCTTATAACTTGGACTTAAAAAGTTATACTTGGCTGAAGTTTTGAATGGGCAGGGGTGCCTTTTATTACTTTGTTGATAGGATAAAAGATTATGTAACATTTTTAATTTTAAACTTGACAAAAGAAAATGAAAGCAAATTAAGGAATTTGCCTATCTTGAAATGAAGGTTAAAGAGAAGTCCGACAAACAAAGAGGACTCTATCCAAAAAGAGTTACTTGGTGGTTTCTGCAGATAAGGAGTAATTTAATGTCTCTCAAGGGTGAACCAGACACTAAAATGAATTCTGCTTATAGGACTCACTTGGGGGGAGAGGGAGATGTGATTTGATTCCATTAACTGAACTTGCCCCTATTTTAAAAGAAAAAGCTTTATTTAATTTTGAAGTGATGAATATAAATAGTGTAGGAATGAATTTACCTTCACTTGGGAATCCTTTGTTGCTTCCAAAGTGTTTCCTGGCCCATGTTAATACCTGTCTGTACTTAGAGAAATGAACTTTCAAAATTTCTCATCCTATTGGTTGGACCATGCCTGATAACTAGGATAATAAGAATAAGATGTACTTGGAAGGGATGAGAAGTAGGAAATTGAATATTCCACCCATATTGAGCTATTTTGATTTGTTTCCCTTTAAAAGGCATTTAATATAAGTAGAGCATCTTCCAAGACATATTTAATAAAAATATTCTCCCACCATAGTGTGGATAAAGAATTAGAAAATTTCAAACAGTCAAAAAATATTTTTAAGAGCTTTATTGAATTGAATTAGCTTCTATGTGTCTGCTGATGAGATAAATTTAATAATTGTCACGTCTCAGTTTCAAGATTTTGCTTTGTAAGCATAGACTTAAAATGACATTTGAAAGTCAGAAAACAATGGTTCAGCTTTCTGTGCTACCACTTATTATTTCTTGGTCATTGGTCATATCATTTAGCTTCTCAAAGCTCCTGTTTTGTCATCGACAACATGGCATTAATGATATGGGCATTTCTTACAGCAAAAGATTTTAAGAATCAAATGAGAAAAAGAGTATGATTTTTTTATGTGACTGCAGATCACCAAATCAAAACAAGGTTGTTGAACTTTTTCCTCTTTCCCCCCTCCCAACTTAGTAGTATTTTTTTCCAATTACATGTCGATACTTTTCAAAGTTCACTTATTATAAGATTTTGAGTTCCAATTTTTTTTTCTCCCTCTTTCCCCCTTTTTCCAAGACAGCAAGCAATTTGATATAGGCTAATGCATGTACAATCATATTAAACATATTTTCACATTAATCATGTTGCGAAAGAGGAATCAGAACAAAAGAGAAAAAATATGAGAAAGGAAAAAAAACAATTAAAAATGGAAATAGTATGTTTCTATTTGCATTCTCCACAGTTCATTCTCTGGATAGCATTTTCCATTATGAGTGTTTTGGAGTTGTCTTGAATCATTGTATTGCTGATAAGAGCTAAGATTAACAAAGTTAATCATTGCACAATGTTGATCTTACTATGTATACTGTTCTGATTCTGTTCACTTAGCATTAGTTCATTTAAGTCTTTCTAAAATATGCCTGCTTATCAATTCTTATAGAAAAAAAGTGTTCTATGACATTTATATACCACAGTTTATTTAACAATTCCCCAGTAGATAGGTCTCCTCTCAATTTCTAATTCTTTACTACCACTAAAAACACTGTTATAAACATTTCAAAATAAGATCTTATCAAATGTTATGTTGCTTAAGGACACAAAATTATGTGACTGTGTGTGTAATCATTTATTAAAGGAGATGCTATTTGAGGAAGGCATTTAAAAACTCAAACAACCAAAGCAACTTTACCTTGAAAAAGTATGGATATTTCAGCTCATTTTTAAAAAATACTCCTTGAAAAATAACTCAAGTTAATTTATATATCTCAAAAGGAAATTTTTCATGAAAATATTAACTAGGATATTCTATTTGCTTTGTAGCGTACTTTATTATAGTATGCTTTAAGCATGTATGTTTAAAGTATTTTAATAGTACATAAATAGTACATGATTTTTTAAAATTATGCTTACAAATCTGAAATATATCAATAATGAACTCGGCATGCATATATCCAAAATCTTAATACAAATAACTGATTTTCATTATGTTTACATATTATTTAATTTTTAAAAATAGGCCTTACCTCATCTTGAGATTTAACCAGTGTTCTAAATGTCTTTTCTCCACTCTCTCCATCTATCATTTTATTTCTAATCTATAAAGAAAAGCATTGTTAATGCTGTAAAGTTACCCATGTATATATCCTGTAAATAAAAGGCTATTAAATAAAATTAAAAAAAAAAAGAAAAGCATAGAATAATCTGTGATACCACACTGTCAATAAATAATAAAAATAGTCTTTGCAAGTCTATTAATTGTATTTAGAATAAATAAAACACAATTTCTCATAGCTGACCCAGCACCAGCAATTGTTTCTGGGAAATTGATCTATGAAAAATAGTTATCATGATATATTAACATTTTAAACTATTGAAAGAAGATAAAAAGTCTATTTGGTCATTCATTAAATGTAATTAGCAGAGGTGTAATTCATGTTATTTTATTGATATGACTATTTCATGCCATTATTTATAAAGTATGTTTCGCTAGAAGGGTAACAAGAAATAGGGCAGCCAGATGACACAATAGATAAGAGCATTGGGTATGGAACCAGAAAGATATATCTTCCTGATTTAAAATCTGACATAAGCTATGTAACTAACCTTGGGCAAGTCACTTTACCCAGTTTGCCTGAGTACCTCATCTGGAAAATGAACAGGAGAAGGAAATGGTAAAATGTACCAGTATCATTGCAAAGAAAACCTCCAAAAAGGTCGCAAAGAATTGGATACGGATAAAACAACTGAAAAATACATTTTTCTCTTATGGAGATAAACAATTTTATTAATATATTCTCTATGGGTAGCTTATTAGAGAATTCTTTTCTCCAAAAATATTATTTTTATGAATTTACATTCACTTTTATATTTTTTAAATATTAAAATTGGCATGACAGTAGGGACAAAAAAATTCTCTTAAGGTTAGAGAAATATTAAAAGGACAAATTGGAAGGGCCACAAGATTTTTTTGCTTCTTTCAAAACATATCATTAAGTTTTCAACATAACCAAGACCATATGTAAAATTGTCATTTAAAAACTTCATTGTTCTTCTGGTGGTAATGTATATTTTTTGGAATAATATAGACTGAAGAGTTAAACACGTAGTTCCTTAAAGGACAGTGGAAAATATCATATCCAGTATTTGTAGGCAACAAACTATTTTTAAATTATGCAGAAGAAGCAGTGCAAAGCATTACATAAGACATAGGACTAGAAAAAGAGATGGACCAGTCAGGAGTAAGAGATAACCCAGCCATTTAGGTAGCCTGCATATTTCATGGGCATATCTGTACAATGTTAAAAATCTAGAATTAACTATTTAATATGTTTCAGGGTTAGTTTATAGAGATTGTGACCTAAATTACAAGTGATGTCAGTGGGATCCAAACAACACAGTGATCCAAAAAAGCACAAAAATATATTCAAATAAAATTATCTGTTTTTACCAGGGGGAAAACCAATTAATTTTGCTCTTTTAGGGATGGATCCTTCTTCAGTTTTAAAAATCTTAACAAAAAAAAACAACAACCTTGCCTTTATATCTGTTAATCTCTTTGTTCACAAAACAGTGAAATATTCTCCAAGATGCAACTACTGTCCTCAAGGAGTTTCTAATTTGATACCAAAGATATAACAGCCCTACAACTCAGGTGATAAAAGTGACATGTCACCCAAGTATCTGTTTTGTGCTGTGTAAGGAACAAGCAGTGGTGCCAGCAATACTTTTTTGATGCTACATTGGTATTCTTGGCTATCCTTGCCCCTAGAAGTAAAGAGAAACTTATTTCAAAACCATATCCTTGGCATTGTTGCCAAGGACTGTTTCTGATGGATAAATATAATTAGTGTCATAAGACAGATTATTAATATTAGATTATAAGATTAGATAGAATATAAGATAGATTATAAATATTAGAGTTCAGAGGAGTGAAGCATCATTATCATTATCAAAGAATCACAAATTCAGAGTTAGAAGGAATTCTGCAGGTCAACTATTCCAAATTTGTCATTTTACAGAGGAGGAAACTAAAGCTAGAAAGGTGACACAGTTCCTAACTAACATAGATTTGAATCCATATTCTGATCCAAAATTCACTCTTTCTACAATATCACATAGATATAGTATATTGTATGCATAACTATTCATAAACAAGAATGGGAAAAATTTAAAAATTAAATTAGTGTAAGAGAATTATTATTCATTTTAGAAAAGAAGGATGAGAAGATAAAAATACCTCCCCACCTTGAGAAGGTATGTTCCTTATTTTAGAAATTCATAGTTGAATGGACATAGAAATTGAGCACAACATTTTGGAAGGAAAAGCATAAACTAAGTATTATTTAATAACTGTAATTTTGGGCATCAAATCTGAATGCTCATTCTTAACTATTAGTTCAACTTACCTCCACTTTGATGTCATTCTCCAGTTCAGCATCCAGGAAATCCAAGGTGACAGGCTCCTGAGATTTAGGATTCTATAGTAGAAAATAGTAAATACTAAACATATATCGCTTTTTTTAATAATTACATGTTGGATATTGTGTATTAATTTAATAAGTTAATCAAATTGAATTTAAATGTATTAAAATGTCTGGCATAATAAATAACTAAACAAATCTCTTTTCATATGATAGGAATTTGTAAGTGATCATTGTTAGTGATTATGAGATTTAAATGTGGCACATTTTTAATTTATCATACCCTGAAAAAGGAAACTTTTTTTTAGTATTTTTCTAATATTTTATTCATGATATTTAGAGTTGAGTCAACTAAATATGATGGGATAGAGATAGCTACTCAGATAATTCACATAATGGAGTGGGTAGTTTTTCTCATAAATCAACCAAAACATATGTCAGAGATTCAGGGCAGAATGGGACCTACTATGAGAAATGAACAAGAAATAAATTGAAATTCAAAGGGAGCTAAAAGAATCTATGAATACATAAAGGACCAAGGGATCCCATTGCTTTTAAAGGATAAAAAGTTTTATTTCCTGAAAAAAGTACACAAATTTTAAATTGTATAATTCACTAATTGTCATTGGCTTTTAAAAAAAAATTCTATGTCTGCTAATATTCGTCTATTAAGATTTCATATACTGTCAACAATTCATTGTAAAATTATTCACATTGTCTGGGGGGACATCATTTTATATGTATATATTTTTCCTATGATTTATTTTTCTATCTACTTACCATATCCACAATACAGAATAATATTGTCTATAACTACACATTGAAAACTCAAATGCTTAATAAAGAGGCATTCAGCAAAGGTTTACTGATGGAGGAGCTGGTGATGGTGATGATGATAGTGATGACACATATGTGCTATTTTTTTAACTTAAATTTTTTCATTAAACAATTTGTAGTATGTTTTAGATAAAACAAATGTGCATGTATATATATATATATATATATATATATATATATATATGCAACAAAGAGGAAAAGAAAAATATGAAAATAACCTTTTTTTCTATTCATGAGAATAACTTTAGTTTTAAATGATTTTTTAAAGATGTAGAACCTCAAAAGAGAGATTACAAATATGTGCTCAGAGTGTAGTTTAAGGCAAGGGAAATAATTTTATATGGCAATGGAATCAATCTAATTAATTTAACATCACATTTCACATATGTGAGAATATATACAAGCAGGCAAACACATGCCATCATTATGTATCTATACAGAGAGAGAGAGGAAGAGCAAAACAGAGAGAGAAAAAGAGAAGGATTATGACATTACAAAATGACCAAAGACAAAATGCTGAATAATTTATATGGTTAGAGACAGGAAATAGAAAGTAATCTTTTGCTTTTATAAAAGCAGTTTTATTTATATTGTTTGTGTGTCTTTGGAAAGTTTTACATGGATTAGATACCATCAATGGTCATTAATAATGAAACGATATATTATTTGATAATCATTGTGCATTCATTAAAAACTTATGTCAGATACTATGTTAGGGCCTGGGGATACAATAAAGAAGGAAAACAATATACATTCAGGAAGTTTGGCACCAAAAATATGTGTGTGCATGCACACAAATGGTATATATAACATTATTTAGGGTCCTACCAACCACAGAACTAGAGATGGTTTCTTAAAATATTAACAGGTATAAATTTTCCATTTTTGTAACAAAATTGATACTAATTTGAGTAGACACTAAACAACAGTGGACTTAATTAAGAGGATAGGGCTTTTTTGAAGGTTAAAAAGTAAACTAGAGTTCTAGATGATATAGACTTCCCAAAGAGTAGTATTTTATGTGTGTATCACAGCCCTTTCAATCATAGGCAGAGATGTTTTTGAGCCAGCTTGAACTGACTCACAGTTGATTGTTAAATTTTCAGTGTAACATTAACCTCTAGAGAAACAACAAATGCCACAGACCAGGGCTTTATACATTTATTTTATATTTGTTGTTGTCTATACTTAAAGTGGTAGAGAGAAAATATTAATGTAGGTAAAAGTGTGTCGTGCATATTAAAAAAAGTTTTAAATAGGAAATCTTTTGTTAAACTTTTACCAGTGTACTGTTGTTATGGCTCTTTCTGGAGAGATAAAAATAGTAATGCTTTTTGTTGGGGAAAAACTAACAAACAAAAAAAAGTTGTGTTTTTAATAAAATACGTCATTTTATCCCATAACAGCTTTCTGGGTAAGAATACATTTTATTTATAGGATAAACTCTTTTGACATTTCTATGACCAGTTCTATTCTAATAAACAAATACACCTACAAATAAATAAATAGGCTATTGAAAACACATGGATTTTTGTGGAGGATAATTTATATTGTTGAAAAGAAAGCAGATTTTTTTTTTCATTAATCACTAACAAGTTTGCTGTTTTATCAAAAACTGGACTGTGTTATGCACATAATATATGCATCTTCAGTTATTTGATCTGGAATAAACAAAATTGTAGAAAACAAAAAAGTTAGGTGATAGATGGATATGTTTTTTTGTTTTCAGCTCTCATGTTGTTTTGTAACCTGTATGTTGCTTTGAAAACCTGTTTCCTTAGAAGAATTATAATGTATTTAATCTCATAAAGGGGAATGTTGGAAAGCCCAGCCATTGCCATAAATAGATGAATCAAACTCTTGTCAATTTTTTTTTATATTGTCACAAGAAATCAATCATCTTCATCACACAGACACCACCATATCAGCATAAAGGTTTTTTAATGTTCCGTCCAAAATAGTCAAAATGGCAAAATGTAAACAGAAGTAAAATCATTGTCTTACATGCAATGGATAATGCATAGCATGACCAGACCCAAACAGCATGCATGGAGGCATTGTCATGGAAGAATTGTCATTATGATGTTCACGTCCCATTCCAACATACAAAGATAGAAGAAAATGAAATGGTAAAAAAAGAAAAAGAAGAGAAAGAAAGAAAACAAAGAGAAAAAAACCACAAATCTTTAAGTCAATGAATTAAATTCATTTAAAATGGCAATCTGGCAAACCATATTTATTGGACCCAACAATAGAATTGTGACTGAAAAGGTCAAAGACAACGGGATGTCCTTGAAAATATAATAATAGTAGTAGCTCACATTTTTACAAAATGTTTTATTCCCATTTTTACAGATTAGGAAATTTAAGTTGAGAAGTTAAACAATTTCTTATATAGTTACTAAATATTTGATGTAGTATCTGATTTGATTTATGTACCAGCCCACCCAGCTGCCCCCAAGACACTGATTCTAGTCTCTTCTCTTGTCATTAGAAAACAGTTGGAATTGCTCACCCCTGATTCTTAGTTTTTAAAAACTTCCCATCTATAAAATTAAAATATTAATGTGACTTCCCTATTTCTCAGGGTTATTATGGAGAAAAAGTTATATGGAATGGCATATTTCTATTTAAAATGAAAGTTGATGTTATGATTAGCATTAATTAGTGGCAATACAAATATACATGACTCCTCATAAATTTATTTTCCCCCATAAAATAGTAAATGTATATATTTAATAAAGGTAGTTGCTAGTTTGCCATTTTGAATTTTTGCTGAAAGAACAAAAATTCTCTCAATTTATTTTTAAACATTCTACTTTCTACATGCAATTGAATTTACCACTGAAATGGAGATTCACTAAAATTCCCATGACCACAAAAGAACACAAGCAAATATTAAAAAAAAAAAACAAAAAACTGAAACATGCCAAAAGATTAGAATTAAATAATTTCATGTCAATGTAATACAGAGAAAAGGGATTTAAACTGGTTTAAAAAAAAAAAAAAAGAAACACAAAAGATAAAAGTCTTATGCAAAAAAAAAAAAGCCATATAGAATTACAAAGATGAAAAGGGCCTTGGAGATAATATAGTTCATCTACTTCATTTATAAATGACAAAACTGAAGAACATGGAGGATGAATGGTCTAGCTACAATTGATAGCATTGGAATCACTATATCTCATATACCTTTGAAATCACCTCTCTAGCCTATACTGAGTCGTCACCATTAAACAACACAAAAAACCCTGCTCTAGGCAGATGCTTAGCTTTCAATCGTAGTGCCATTTGGAACATAGATTTAGAGGTCTAAGAGATTTTAAGGATGATCCAGTTCAATTTTCTTATTTGTAGGTGAAGAAAGTGTTGCCCAGAGAGGTTAAGTAAATTGTGTAAAGTCATTTAGTAAAGTCACATTTTGAACTGTAAGTGTTCTAACTCACTCCTATATTACTTTCACTACTTTTCCTAATTCCATAAAAAATGTATTAATAATGATATTAAACTTGTCATTTCCTTTTCTTTACTTTCCTTCTCTCTCTATAATTAGCTTTTTAAAAAAAATTGGAGTTACAAAAATCATTTACGAGGCTTAGTACAATATAAATAATACTCTCCTTAATGGTAAAAATATTTTTATATATGTGTCTAAACAGTTTCTTTTTTCTCTTAACAGTTAATGAAATATACATACAAAGATAACTAATTAAATATACATAATATCAAAACCTTACTCTGCTAATGAGTCCTACAAACAAGATGGCAAAAGGCATATAGTATTTCTTTGCTATTTCAATGTATACAAATTCCCAGTTGTATTATGGAGTTTTGGTTATTTTCAGAAGTTATGTTGGACATATTTCACAGCTGATGGAGCAGAAATACTTAAATTTATTTCTTCCCATTAAACTTCTAGAAATATGGAATATAGTTTTGTTGAGAACCAATGTTTTGTAAAACTCAGACTGCCCACATTATATTGACTTCTGTTTTGAAAGCTATTTAACCAATATTGGAAAGGAAAACTTAATGAAACATTATAATCATAATATATAATGTTTGAAAAAAATCTATAAATTTATTAATATTATTATTGCATCACCTTTACTAGCAGCAATTAGTCAATGCACATCCATTACTGTCATTAATGACAGTTTTGCTTCAATTTAATAAAGGATGCACATTCCATGCTTTGGAAGCCATATATTAAAAAAAATAAACAAACAAAAAAAAAAAAAAACAGCTTTCTCATTCAACACTTGAAAGCTTTTGTGAATAAAGCTTAATTTTGCTACAGTTTAGCATAGCTTAAAGCACTAATAACTACCTTCAGTCACAGTTACCTGAACATTGGGCCTTCTTTTTCTTAAATTAACTGTTGGTATACCTACACCAATAGGCTGAAGCAACAAAAAGTAGCAATTTATAATTTAATGCTTAAACAAATGAAGGTCTTGCATTCTCTTGATGAAATTTAACTTGTTCTCCTAATGACATTTTCCTAAGAGTGAGAAATTCCTTTGGAACTTATGTATACTTGTGAGTATTTGTAACCACCAAAGAAAGCTTAAGCTGGACAAGTGAAAACTTAAAAAAAAAAAAAAAATGTCCTCAGTCGATGAGAGAAAATGTTACTAGGAAAAAAAATGCAGAATTTTAATTCTTTCTGTACAAAATTGTCAGATTTATGTTTTGATTGGCAAAATACATGCATATTGGGAGATAGTGGTTTCTTTTAAAGATATTTTTTTCTGGCTACAATTCTCAAATTAAACATGAAATTACTTATAGCTGGAGTTTACATGATCCATGAAAATTTAAATTTTAGGATTCTAAAAATTTTCCCTTTATAAATCAGTGGAAATTCAGGACTCTTATTTATTCTTCCAATAGAGGATACAATATTATACTTCCATAGAAAATACCTTTTTATTTAAAATTATCTAAATGAGAAAATAAGAACTTGGTTTCATGTATTTTATTTAATTCCTGAATTCCTTCACAGAAGTGATTAAACCCAGATAATACTACTAGATTGGATCCAAAGATTAATGAAATCATTGTAATTAAAGAAACTCTTGAGATGTTGGTGGCCAAAATGCAAAAGATAAAAAGTGTGATAATTCACATTTTTGATTATTTTTAAAATTCAGATTACATCTTTTCAGGAAGAAAACAGAAAGAACACAAAACTAAACATCCTTTAAAATATAACACAACCACACCTTGTAAGTTATATATTGACTTTATTTTGCTTTATTTCTGTTGATGAATTTCTGAGAAAGGTTCAGATTAGTTGGATTAGTATGTTGGATGATATGATATTATCTATCTAGGATTAATATTAGATTTGATTAAATTGAAATGGTCTATTTAGATGTCTTACACTATGCCATAGGTTTAAGAAGTTTCTTGTATCAATCTGTTTAGCATGCACCAACAAAATGGCAACCATAAAATCTGACCTGTTAATAATAAAAAATTTAAAAGCATACTTAATGGTTATTTTAGAAACATCTTTAGGAGAAAAGAACACATTCAGAACAGTACTATGTACCTGTGTCTTCATAGTACCTTTTTATTTAAAATTATCTAAATATAGTGCCCTGAAATACTGCTTCAAAAATAGTAAGAAAAATGGCTTCTTATTTTATAAGGATATGAAAAATACAGGATATATTATGCTAATTTAAATAAGTGAAATAAACGAAATGTCATTGTACAAGCATAATACAAACTAAAAATTTGCAAACATATATATATATATATATCACTACTGAAACAGAAAGGTGGTGATATTTAAATGATTTCATTAATTAGGACAACTGCTTGGATTTTTAAATTTTTTTTTGGTACCATCAGATAAATAGAGTGATTAACCTAATGCACACCCAAGGCAAGGGCTTTAGTAACATTTTGATTTTGGTATTTCAATCTTCATTTTGTCAAGACCTGAAGGAATCTGGAATTTTTAGATACTTCCCCCCCACCCCCATAAACTCATTTCTAAATTTAATTTGTCTTAAATCATTTTAGTTTGAAATGAGTATTTGACACTTAATCTTGATAAACAGTGACTAGTTACAGACTACTATCAAATCACATATGCAAAAAACTAAGTTATACAATTTGTGACAAGAACATTAAATATTAACATTTTTATAATAAGTAAACAGATTAAAATGAATTTTTGCTCATTTTTTCCTATAAGTCCCAATGCAGATGATACCAACATGCTAAAAACCTTTCACTAGGTTGTTTGAGATTTCTATATTTGATGGAAAGGTATGAATGGGATTTGAGCTGCCGTGTTGAAAGGAATGTTTATAGTAATAAGATGAGCGATAACCTGCAAGTAATGAATCATGTAAGAACTGTGCCACCTTGTTGGTACTATGAATAAAAATATAGTCTAGGTTACAATTCAATGCAATTTATCAATACAAATTAAATCAATACATTAGCAAAAGATTTTTTTGTGTTTATTTGGCACAATTTGTTGCTTTAGCAAATATTATAAACTGCTAAAATAATCATAAAGCTAGTCACCTTTACCATAAAAATAATCATAATCCAATTCAGTTTTAAATGAGGTATTTTTGCATTACAACATACTTACAAATAGAAATTATTTGTTAATAATCATTATTTAAAAAAATGTTATAATAGATCTTTCCTTTCAGTGGTACAGGGAACTCCCAAATAAGGAAACTTCCTATAACAATGCAATTCAGCTCCTCTGCAATTTTCAGTCTTAGAGATTTGCCTAGAGCACTGAAAATTTATAGGACTTTCCCAGGGTCACATACGGTGAGTGGGTCAGAAGTAAGATCTAAAGTCAGATCTTCCTGACTTTAAGGCCAGTTTTCTACCCATTGGTCCAATATCCTTACTATTCCAACCTAATTGATAATAATTATTAAAAATTTGAAGAATATGCTTATGTACCACTGAGTTGAAGGTTTGCTGACTGCCTGGTTAACAACATTATCTTTTGAGAATTTAAAAAGATTCATTTGAATACAAGAATTTTTCTACTTTATCTATCCGTACGGGCCTTGCCTTACTTCTCTGGCAGGGAGGGCATGGAAAGTCATGGCCCATAGATGGTTCAGGAGCAACTCTACAGACTGGTATCATGCTGGGCCTTTCCTACAATGCCAGCCATTATCTAACACAACTTTGACATCTGGAAGTATGCTCTCATTCCAAGTCTGTCAAGTAGTGTCTCCTGAGCAGTATTGAATTAAAAACTTTCTGAGTGAAAACTTTATTTCTAAGTAGCTTGTTCCCCTAACTTTTTAGGTTAGTAAAAGAACATTTCTTCTCCATGCCCCATGGTTCATGACCTAGGTGAAGGAAATAAATAGCTTGCTGCTGGATACCAGGATAAATTTCATCTACTAGTGAACTAGCAATTATAAATTTAGACTCCTATGCTATTAAGGGAAACAAATATAGACAAGTATTTTCTACATGGAACATTTTTCTGCAAAAGCCTATTTTTACTCTTTGCCTCTAAAAAGTAAAATGCTCTTTTTCTTTTTGAAATGATACACTCCTGTATTTCTCTTAGAAACTGTTGAAAAAGTCAGAGGTTACATGGTACCCTATTTTGGCGGTTAGAGAGGATTGAGAGCAGGAGTCTAGCAGGAATTAGCATCTGTTCTGAGTTCATAATTTCCTGTGCTTATATTCTATCGGTGCCCTACAGAAAATGATGCAAAATTACTTTCTAAAACTATCTTGAAAGGAAAGTTTATATTTCATTTAAAATTGTAAAGTGATATCATGCAATGGTTAAATGCTGCATCATGTTATTCCAAACTATTACACTACTAATATATACTATAATAATTCTAATAACATAAATTAAAAATAAGCCAAAAGAAGGACACTTAAAGGATGAATATAAATGCAAATGGGGGGATAAAATGTTGAATTCACATGGAAGATTTTGGCTAGAAAAATAAAGTCTAAAATGTCAACTAGTAAGAAAATTCTAAATATATCAGAAGTTTTGTTTGCTATAAAAATAAATAAAAAGATTTGGAATAGAAGAACTAAGGTTTAGTAAATGTGCTATGTTCAATTAATTCCCTTTCTGAGACTATCTACTTTGAGAAGCAATTGTTCTGAATCATAAACTTTAGTCACTCTTCCATCTTGCCCTAATAGTTTTAATAATTGAATTCTACTTCTATTTTAAGGATGCCTGAGAAGACAGTGACAAAAAAAAAATCAGGAGATGGATTGAACAATTCTCTGAATAATAGAGTATGGGAAGTATTGAAGAAACCAAGGAAAAACATTATTAATATTTATGAAGTTGTTACTTTGTTTCTATAATATGTTATTTTCTGATTATAGAGTCCTACTCAGAGACTGAGATAAGCCAAAGGAATTTGAAAGAGAATCAGAATTAATAGGCATAAAAGATGAGGTGTTTACCAATTGTAAGGAAAATGAAAATATAGAATTTTCTTTCATATTATGTAGGGTACTCCGAAAATCTTGATTCAGATTTGAGCTTTAATAAACTCAGAAATATTAATAATACAAATGAACAAAAATATTATCGGAATTTGTTATTTAAATTGGTTGTTTAGTTTTATGAATTTTGAATAAATTTTCTATTTCAATTTTAAGAAGAATAGCCACCCTGTCTTTGTGCATTGTATGTTTAACAGTTTTTGGAAGACACTTTCCTACTATGGTGGAATGGTAACGGGGACTTTTGCTTGGCCACCTCATTCACCTGGTCTGGCTAGACATTTTTTTTCCCCATATATCTATCAAAATCTAATTTGTAATGTTAGCTTTAATATTATCCAATAAATGCTGTCCTTTTAGTTCTTGAGCACTGCTTGATGAAAATTTTTACAAAATTAAAAACTGATTAGTGTGACAGAACACAAGACAGTAGTTGAATTGATTTTTTATAAGAATCCTATTAATATTTTGAGAGTGCAAATCACCTTTCAAATGCTGCATTCTCTAAGTTTGGAACATTTATACTTCTGAAGTTATTAAAACTTAAAACTACACTAATACTTTTGGGACATCTATATTTAGCAAGATAGTTTTCCTTAATTGTGAAATGAAGCCAACTAACATAAGTTGTGCTTTTTGTTGTTATTTGTTTTAACTTATATTTAGGTCAATATGATAAATATATAGATGTGATATTAGACTTAGTGATTATTCTAGGACAATTATTTAATTTCTGAACAAATAATGTTTTCATACCTTTGGCTGAAGATTAGGATGTAGCAACACATAGCCATTAGGATCGATTGCAAAATAGTAACCATTTGGACAAAGCTGAAAAAAGAAAATTATGTAAATGCAATACTTCAATGAAAGATATTTGAAAATCTAAGTCATTCCTTTTAAGATAATTTAGTAGATACATAAGTGTTTATGCCATAGTGAATGGCAACTCTTAAGTATCTTCCTTATTTATCAAGAAGCAATACTGTTTTATTCTTGGTAGTTTTAAGGGTGAAACAAAGAGCCAGAAATGCTTAACTTTTTATGTCATAGGCCACTTTTGATAATCTAATAAAGCTTAAAATTTTTAAATATATGGAATAAAATATTTAGGATTATGAATGAAACCAATTATATTGAAATATTGATATCTGATCTAAAATATTTCAGAGACCAAGAATGGAATGCAAGAAATATATTATTATTAAGTATGCTAGTTTTAATCCCTTGATATAAAATGTCTTTGCAGTTTTGGTTTATGTTTTGTTCTTAGTGCTTTCTGATAAATGCCTACAGTACAGGGAATTTCTTTGGAAATGAGTCAAATTAATTAGCAAAAAAGAGATATATAGATTTCTGCATAGTTTCTCTGGATATGAAGGTGGTATCGGGTATCCATAGACATTTTTCCAGTATTAATACAATTTATTACAGCCCTAATGCTGTTTAAATTCTGTTGCTCCTTAGCAAATTTTCTGTTCCCTTAAATCTCCACACTTGCTTTCCCAAATATTGTCAATCTCTTCAAGTCTGTATATTCCAAGTGTCTTACATCAGTCTTAGAAGATAACCTTAATGATTAATGAGAAAAGTCAGACTATCTGCCAGAAGTATTCTCAGCCTCTCAAAACTTACAATTTTTCTTTGATTTTCCTCCATCCTGACATATTAAATGAAAGAACCCCTTTGTCCTTCATTCCATTATTCTCTTCTATACTGAAACTGCTGTCTAGAAGGTTATCAATTTTTCCAAGCAAATGCCCTTTTCTCATTCCTCATCTTCCTTGACTGTTCTTATAGCATTTCTGGTTGTGAAAATCCTATTTCTTGAAACTGTTTCTCCTTTTGGCTTTATTTTACTGTATTTTCTTGAATCCTTCTACTTTACTCAACTTCTGGCTCTAATTCTTTTCCCATTCCTTAAATAAAAGCATTCCTCCCCTCCCCCAAGTCTGTTCTCAGACTTCTTTGGTTAGTAGTCACATTTCTCCCTACTTCCCTCTTTGTTGATCTTATCTATTCCCAAAGATTCATTTATCACATCTTTGCGAAGACTGACTACATCTTAAATTTCAGGACCTAACCTTTCTTCTGAATATCCAATCTAGGATACAGATAGGATCAAAAAAATCATCTAGTTCTGTTTTTTTAAGTATCCAATATCCTCTATAAAAATCTTTTAAAATTGACATATTTTAATCTCTTGAACTGAAAGGAAAATGCAGTACCTGTAAGACAGATAGTTATAGTTTTGGGTGGTTTTAATGCTTACATATTCTTATCAATCTGTTAGGTGAGTATTCCTAATGCACAGTAGTACATTACCTGATTTTACCTCTCCCATTGCCTGATTTTAGCCCAAACTTCTAACATCAACAACCAATGTATTTACTTTTCTAAACTTTTAGCTTCAAACCAGATGATTGACTCTTTCCTACTTCCATCACTTGCTTCTATTAATTTTTTTCAGGTAGAATATCCTGGGAATTCCATATTTGCTCATTGAAATCTAAACTGCCCTTTAAAGTTCAACTCAAATGATGAATGAAACCATTTTTGATCCTTCTATGCAGAATACTTTTTCTTTTCCTTTAATTCTCATAGTGTTTTGTATATTTCACACATTTATATTTTTATAAACAAAGGGCTTATCAATTATGTTGTTGTCATTTCAATTGTATTTGATTCTTTGTGAATTCATTTGGGGTTTTCTTGGCAAAAATACAGGAATGCTTTGCCATTTCTTTCTCCGGCTCATTTTACAGATGAGGAACTGAGGCAAACAGGGTTATGTGACTTACATATGTGTCATACAGTCAGTAAATGATTGAGGCTGAATTTGAACTTAGGAAGATGAGTCTGGAATTCCAGACTCCAGGTCTAACACTCTATCCACTGTTCTTATTGTTATTATAACTCATAGTATTTAGCAATTGACCTTTGCAAATAATAAGCATATATGTCAATTCAAAAGCCCTGAATGATTATAAATTAGGTTTGAATATAGGACATAAATGTATTGTGCTGAATTGCATCATGATAAACCTAGCCAAAAGGAGAAACTGCAACTTACCGTAAATCGTGGTGTAAGTCTTTTGATATCTTCTAAAGACACATCAACTCCCATTACACCAAGAATCAATTGGTTCTAGTAGAAAATTTCAGAAATTTAATTTGTTTAATTTTTGTTTAACTTAATTTTTAAAAAAGTATTAGATATTTCAACTAAATTACAAAGGTTTTCATAGGGAAAGCTGGACATGTATATATAATGAGTCTTTTTAGTAGCAGTTTATAATTTTTTTAAAGCTAATTTCATTATATGGGTATACATGGTTTACTATCATAAAACTCTTTTTCATAAGTTACATAGCATCTGACATGTGGAAGAATATTCTGTTATCATAATTATATTACACAAGGCTTATTTTAGTTTTAGTGACTATGATCAGCTACCACATTCTTTTTACCATCACAGAAAAATGCAAATCTTTTTGATAATTAATATTATTATCATTAATCAGATGATTAATATCTCTCTGACATGATTATAAAATGGTGGGATATAGTTTCCTAAAATAAAATTATAAAAAGTCTTTTTTGTAGACTAAAAATATTCAGACAGCTATTGAGAGAGACTTAGACTTATCTCATTGGTATAAGGAACTCCTAAGTGAAGAAAGCCCCTCTACCAATGCAGGTCAGCACATATTCTACAACTTCTATTTTTAAGAGAAAGTTAATAGGAATACCAAGGATTAAATGCCTAGCTCTGTATTACAAGGTTAGTATGTGTCAAAGGCAGAACCTGAAAATGGTTAAGTGGCCTGTTGGAGATCATACACTCAGTTTGTATTTTAACATGGTCAGATCCTTGACAATCTATAAGGTTACAAAAATTGTTGTTGAAACTCTAAACTCATATGATTTGCTAATTAAACTGACTTTTTAGAATTACAAATAAATGATTTTTTAAAAAAATATTAAATTATTTTATCTGGTATTAGTTTAGGCTACATATAGCATGTGTTTGCTATGATCTGTGGTCATGGATGCATCTTGGATTCCTTTTGCAAACTCACATATACGACTGTCAAAATATTTGTCATGCCAAGATTTTCCCCCAAATCTGAAATCTGGCTCTTATTGTTTGCATTTAGTTATAGCAACATAAGAGAGTGACTTTTAGAATAATATGCAGATAATGCCAATTTTCCATTTTGCAGACAAATGACTTTTAGTCTTTTTTTCAGTATTCAGAAAATGGTTATAATGTGGGTATTTCCTTAATCAAGTATCTTAACCATAGAGAACTTCAGTTCACACTTTCATCAGTTATTATCATTAAATAATAATAATAATAATTAATTAATTTTAAACCTTAATGTTGCCTTTATTTTCCTCTTGGCCTGTTAAGTTGAAGACAGGAAGTGTTCCAGTAATGACAAGACCCAATTCCTTAAAAAAAAAAAAAAAAAAAAAAAAAGAAAAAGAAAGAAAATAAAAATATGTTAAATTGTAGTATGGTGAGTAAGTAAGAGGTTGGAATTATACATTAAAGAACTATACTCAAATTCAGTATAATAAAAATGCATTAGCCTTTGATTCTTCTGACCTGGTATTTTATTCTTAGTTTATAAAGAGTGAAAATAAAAACTATTTATCAAATTTTGGAAAATGCATTGTAATCCTATGTTCTGAGAAAGTCCCATTGCAATTTTAACATTTTATGGGAAGAAATCAAGAAATTTTAGACAGTTGTTAAACATGCAATATTAACTAATACTATAAGAGCATCACAAAGAGCTTTTATCAAGCCACAGAAATGATCACCAACCTATAAATGTTTCAGCAACTCACCTCATACTTTCACTGACATAACAACAATTCATCTGATAGCAGGGCCACCCGCAATCAACAACTCTACAATTTTCATTTTTCATTCTATTAAAATCTTGACCTGTCTTCACCTAATTTAATTTAATTCTACTCTCTCTTTCATACTCTGGACTTATGATCTTAAGCCAACTTAGAAGATTACAGTAATAATTCCTTATTAATATAGATTATCATACTTCTGACCCTTGAGCTTTCTCATGTTATATTTAGTCCTATCTTTCAAGAAATGTCTTGAGTCTCAAGAGTAAAATTATGCATTTGATGGTAACGTAGAAAAGGGAGCATAGAACAATAAACTTCTTTTCATTTAAAACCAAACAGTAGTAAATTTCCAGAAATTTCAGCAAACAATAATGCATTCTG
Source organism: Sarcophilus harrisii (assembly GCF_902635505.1). NCBI lineage: Eukaryota > Metazoa > Chordata > Mammalia > Dasyuromorphia > Dasyuridae > Sarcophilus > Sarcophilus harrisii. The sequence goes on along the minus strand of NC_045430.1, from coordinate 140,473,420 downwards.
AATCAGTATATAAAAGGCAATTAATATGAAATTTAAAATGATTGGGTATGAATTATTACATAACATCCATGGGTTAGCCACCTGAAAATGGATGTACCAAAAAGGAACAATAAATTTGTGATACTATTGATCTCTTACCCAAACCATGTTTGACAAAATACCAATTTGAAAGTGGTATTTTCAAAATAACACTATTAAAATAATTTATTCTAAGAATATAAATTTACTAGTGAAGATACTTTTTATTTTAGGATTATAGGTCTTAAAGTATATTTAGAACTTGGAGAGTGCTCCATGATCATCTGTTCTACGCCTGCCTTCTTTTATAATTGATTGGAAACTGAGATGTAGAACAGTAATGAGCCTTGCTTTTGGTCACACAGGTAACAAGTAGCTGGCATGAATCAATTATTCATTCCAAATGCAGAGATTATGGCTAGGGACTACAACTGGTAACACATAATAATATATAACCTCAAAGTTTCTTTGAAAGGACCACAACCAATCTGTTCTCTAAAATCAATTTCCTTAGTTTACTATGGTTTAAATCTACACATGTAACTGAACCTAAAATCAATTCAAGCTGGTAGGAATGAGAATTGTGGAAAGAAGAGAGGTTTGGGGAGAGCTGTAACATGGAGAAACAATTTCTTTACTTTGTTCCAAATTCCCCTTTCTTTCTACTACCCCATGACCCTCTGTTGTCTCCCCTATAGTGTTGCCTTTCATAAATAAAAAAAATACCTATAAATTAGTGATTGCATGTGAAAATTTTTAAATAAAATGATTCAAGTAAAGACCCTCCTTTCCATGAGCTCCCTCCAATAGGGTTTAGAATGTATATTCAATTTTCCTAATTGTGAAAGATAAATTACAAACACATATAGTTATATTTGAATTTTGGCCTTTTAACTAAAATTTTCTTCTGAATTTTCATTATATTTTTGAAGTGCTCACATAGAAATTCACTGTAAATCTAAATGGTTTCAACTTTCTAGTCTACCTATGACTTGGTTATGAATATCAGGTAGAGACCTGATAATGTTATTTCCTTTCTCCAAAACACTTTAATAGCTCTGTATTGGGTAAGTGAATAAAATTCAACTCTTTACTAAATTTCCTCATTCAGTCAGTGATCTCATGAATGCCCACACTTTCTATGATAACACAAACCACAATCCATCTATACCTGCCCTTCCTGTGTTAACCTTTGTCCATGTTCTCCATTGCTGGGCCACAGGAACATATTACCGTAAAACTCTTTTTGATCTTCCCCAACCTAACCTTGTGACCTTATTTTTCATTTTTAGCTTACCTATATTGGGGTCTAGCCAGATTGAATTGTCTTTGTTAGTTTTGGGAGGATCCTTTTTTGACTCTGCCTTTAGTTATAAATGTTCATTAGAATATCCATCCTCATAGTCTCTCCCCAAACCATATCAATCCCATCTCACAAAGGCTAGGTCATATAGCATATTCTTTAGTGGCTCTTTTCTTGATTACCTTTCACCTATCCCAAAAGCTAGTACTGATCTCTTCCTCCTGAATTTCTGTAATATTTCTTATACTTTTTCTTATGCCACTCATCCAATTTAACTTTGCTAGTATAATTATTTTTGTTTTCATTCAGCACATAAAAACATACACATCTCCTGTGTAACCCCATAGCTGTTTAATGCCTTCCTTATGTACCCTGTTTGATAGTAAACTTCTTGAGGTTAGGAACAGTCTCTTATTCTTTTATGTATGTCTCATAGCATTTAGTATCCTTCAACATAGATTAATCACTTAAGAAATGTTTGTTAAATGAAGTGTAAAAATCTGTGATATCTCTATAATTGTGTCCTAGGATTTTATAAGACAGTTTATGGATATTCTTCAGGGTCTGCTGAATAAAAAAATTCAATCCACCCAGCATGCAGTGTTTTGGCTTCATTAAAATGAACTTTTTTTTTCCAGGTTGAAAGGACATACTTAGAGACCACATGAACTTTGTTTTAACGTCACTTAGACTATCAGTTGGAACTTCAACAGAAAACCAGACATTCTGGTCAATGAACTTTTGGCCATAGGAAATACAGCAGGGCACAATAATTGCTTTTCTAAGTCACACAGTGTCCCATGATAGTCTTACAGAAATTGAAACACTATGACCATAGCACAACTTTTGTTAATCATGTGAACTATGGGAGGTTGAGATGAAGGTTCAGCAGTATTTTTAGCATGGATTGAGGTAAGCAAGCCTCGCTTTATCTATATCAGAAGACATGACTGCAGCTAATAGTGCTTATTTTTTGTCCAACTTCCTGTATCTGTTTATTTTACAAAAACCAACGGATAAATAGCCAGAAGAGAAGAGTATCTTGCTCTTCTTGTTCTGTATCATATTCAGCAAAATAAGGGCAACTAACTGGGGGAAAGGTTATTGAATCAGCATTTTATTTCCAGGACATTCATGCTAATTTTGATAAGGTCCCTAAGCACTAAGAAGAATTACCAATAAGGATAATAGTATCATAACTTTAGTGTTTTGTAAAGAATAATTAACATTTAACCCAGGAAAATAAATTATGTAGTTTTAGTAATTTCATTAACTTTTGCAATCCCTGGCATAGGCCTTAATGTAAGTTAGCACAGCCATTGTAAGGCAGTTCATGTTAGTAATAAATGATCCTATAGGTAATGGGAGCTTCCAGGAATTACTAAAACTCTTTCCCTGACTCTTAGGTAATCTAATTTCAAAAGTGATTTAATCAAATTAAGGCTGCATCATCATAATCAATCACCACATGTAATACCTGTTTTTTTTTTAAACTAGCAAAAAAGCATGTCTAAGTTTAAAAGTATAAATAAGCATTAAATAAGACAGTCTGGAATAATAGATATTTGGCCCTAGTTTTAGGAAGACCTGGATTTAAGTCTTGCCTCTGACACATTAACCATATGAATGTGGTTAAGATGCTTAGCTTAACTTTGTAATTTCCAAGGTAAATGTTCAAAATTATAAATTATAGATGAATTCCCATTCCATATCAGCAAAGGTAAGAACAACACTGGAAGGCCCAAATACTGATAAAATCACAGATCTGAAGCAGTATGTATATATTAAAATATTTTTATTTGTTATTTTTATGTAATCATACAGCTTGCTTCCTTAATTTGGAAACGATGGAGATTTGAGAGAAATATGTGGCGGATGAATGGAGATATTAGAAAATTTCACCTGACTAGAATAATAGAATAAAACTTTGAAGATGAAACTAAAATACACATTGAGTAATGTATTTAGATTTAAAAAAACCAGCAACTTACATAAGTATGAGAAAAGACAGTTATTTTGACATAACTCACAAAGAAAAAAAAGAAATACCAAAATTAAGGGTTCTCATAGACTGACTTTCATATGAGTCCACAGGATGAGGAAAAAGAATGTGAACTAAATGAGAAATTAGACTATATTAACATAATTACAGTATCTAGAAATAAAGGATGGATGAGATTCCTTTAGGAATCCTACAGTTTCCTTTACTAGATTTGTTTTTAATTATAGGCATTCTCCAAGGTACAATTCTGAGGCCTTAATTCTTTCTTTACACTATAGGGTACACAGAAAGTAAACTAGATAGCATGGTAGACTGAATGCCAGATTTGAACTCAGGAAGGCATGAGATCATATCTTGCTTCAAACACTTGCTAGCTGTATCAGTCCACACAAACTACTTTCCTCATGTATAAAACAAGAATAACATTAACATGTAAAGTGCATTATAAATCTTATAGGGTAATGTAGATTTTATTTCTTATTATTATTATATTTCTTACATACAAATATTGCCAAAACTCATACAGAGCTTATATGTAGGTCTATATGTTTTAGTTCTGGCAATGAGATTTATTTTGAACCAGGACCAATTCATGCTATCTCAGTGATGAATTCAAACATAATTAAACATATGTGGATCATAAACTTTTAATTACGATGATATGGTAGGAATTGGAGTTGTGGTTTTATTGCTATTTCCTGGTAAGAAAACTCTTAACAATGCTGCAACTTATATAGTTCAGGATTTGCCTAAAGTGCGGGGACATTAAGTGATTTAACCAGGATCACACAGCCACATCTTCATAAGGCCAGATCTCTTTTACTCAAAACAAAATATTAAAACAGAAACCTTAAAATTGCTAAGAAAAAATGCATGTTGCTATATCTTTCTTCACCATATTACCATGGCAGCAAAAATGGAGCAGAAAGACATGCTACACAGCAACAGGAATACCACTCAAACTGCCAGGATCCCAGCTTACCCATATATAAAACTTTTCCCAAATGACAAGGAAGCAAAAGCCCAGTTCAAGCCTTAGTCCTCCAGTCCAATTGGATGGCTTCCCTGGCCCTTTTATTGAAAATCTTTCCAGTTTATGTAAAATGGATACCATTTCTACCATGTTATTTTAACATGAACTTTGCCAAGAAGAAGCTTATCTCAAGAGCTGACTTGATGATGAAGAGGGTAGAAGCACTGTCATAAGGATCAATTGAAAAAAAAACTACAGATGTTTGAGTCTGGGCAAGAGATTACCTAGAGAGGCCAAAATAACTATATTTGGATATTTAGATATTTGAAAGACTGCCATTTTTGAAGAGGCAGATTTGTTCTGCTTGGCCTTGGAAATAAAAACTAGGAAATTCAAAACTGTTGAAGTGAAAAAAGCCAATTTCAATTCAACATTAAGAAAAATTTTCTGATAATTAGATCTTTGCAAAAATGAACCATGTTGCTTCAGATGATGGCAAATTTTAAAAAAAGTAGGAGTTAGATATATCAAAATTACAGTAGTCAAGGATTTGAAAACATTAGGGTATACAGAATTGTATAAAACTGACAATAAAGGAAAGACTATTCTTATTGAAAATAAATAGGAATATAGTAAATGGGGCTTGTTCATTGCTAAACTTTGTTATTAGGACAGGATTGGCAGTATTTTGTAAATGTGGCACTTTTGTGAGGTAGAGTAAGTGTAAAAAGGGAAGGTACTCTAGGCTGAGAAGGAAAAGAACTGCTGAATGGTTATATACAGGTATACATCATCAGTCTTCATCTAAAGATATACTATACCACTATATACCACCATATTACTCATTCTAAGAATGAATTAGATAACAATTTTCAACAATAGATGTAATCATTATACAGATTTTTTACCTTGCATGTCCATTTGGGCTTAATTAATAAACAAGTATGTTTTAAATATTTATATACTAAGTAGTAATGAACTCTTTAGTCTTTAAAATTACATAGAACTTCATACCTTTCCTATAATTCTTTATAATTGTATAGTATTTCCTATTTCTATTCTACTGCTAATATATTCCATTAAACTTAAGAAATTTGTAGTCATTTTTTATTGTCCTGTGTTTTATTACAAACTAAAAGTTCAGAGTCTTGGTCTTATTTCATCTTTGTAAATAAAGCCCCATGCTTTCAACATATTTGTGCTTAATAGTTATTAAATCCGTGCAAATATTTGAAAGATAAAATTATTTCATGTTAATATTTGTCAATAGTGTTTTAGTAACATATACTAAATGTGAATATGAAAATTCCTAATTCAGATAAAATAGTTATATTTCCCCATAGTTATAATTAACTTGAGAATTCTGATATAATTTAATTGAAAACAATGGAAAAAACTTCTGTACATTGAGAATTACAAACCAAAGATATAACAGCATGTTCTACAAGTCATATTTATGAGGAAGTGATGGAGAGAGAGGAATGGCAACAGAGAAGTAGGTATGAATCATTAGTATGCCAGAATTATGACATCTATTTTTGCATAAACAACTGAAAAATCTTACCAATGCATCCAAGTATACATTGGTCCACTGGACTTGCTTGGCTTTCTCGCCTGCCAAAACCATTGGTCTTCCCAGCACATCCAAATATTCCTATTCAAATGATATAAAAGTCAGTCACTTGACAAATGATAACAAAAAAAGTATAAATATATCAAAATGAAGGAAAATTGATATAAAATCAAATTAGATGAAATAATGGGGAATTACCATCTTCATGAAGATTCCTACCATGGACTATATAAAGTGATATTTCTATTCTATCATGCTTTGAGTCAATAACATGTGGCTTGTTCTATTTATGTGGCATATCCCATCCTATTTCTCATCCTGGAACAATCAATCAGGCTATTCAGGCATAAAAAGAAGATAGTTTTGATTGTTTTTTTTAATTTTTATTTGTCTTCTAAAAGGAACTATTGAAAACCATGGTTACATGGTGGAGTGCTGATCTTAAAATAAATAAATAAAGCAAGCCCAAGTTTTCTTTCATATCAAAAATGGGCTGAAATTCAAAATTGCATTTAAACATATAAACAAATAAATGAAATCCTGTGTCAGATCTCCACAGTAGACTGAAATACAGTTGCTGTTTTATTTCAGCACTGAATGTATTCATTGTTTACATTTTAAACAAATTGCATGTTATTTTTAAAATGTGGACTCTCATTCTATAATAATGTTGATTATGATTTTTTTAGGCAACAGCTATATGAGCAGTCAATTTTTTTTTTCAAAAATAACATATAATCACTTAAATTACACTCTAGTCTTCCATCTTATGTTATAAGTAAACAAATTGATGTCAGGGTTTTGTTATACAAATGTGAGGTTTTGGTTTGTTTGCCTTTTTTTTTTTTTAAACCTAATTGAACTCTCACCCATAATCTTCCTTTGGAAAGCTTCTTACTGCAAATCTGTAGGTGTTTACCATGTCTTGAATTATCTTTTGACCATTTTGCTACCAAATTGATTGTGAATGTATTTTTATTATATTGATGGTTGGAGTTAAATTTGACCTAATGAAGACAATAGAATTAAACAAATTTGGAACTGGAATGGATACTACAATTTATCTAATCCAGGAATTCCTAATGTTTATTTATTTTTTTTTTTGTCATAGATCCTTTTGGAAAATTGGTGAAGCCTAGAATAATGTTCTTAAAGGTAAAAAAAGAAAGTAAAAAGATGACAAATTAATCAATTGCTTGCAGTTAATTATATAAAGAACCAAGTACACAGGCCCCAGATTAAAAACTCCTAAACCATTCTAATCATCTCCTTTTATATGTAATACAAATGAATCCCAGAGATAATGATTTGATTTCAAAAATACTTCAAAAAAACTTTTTTTTCCCTTACTAATTTAGACACAGAAGACATTGACCTCATTTTTTTTTCAATTTCTATACTTGGTCTACTCTATTCTAATGAATAACAGCCACAGTTGAAACCTATTTAATTACACAGTAGTTTGAACAACAGGTAACATTTATATAGGAATTCAAGGTTTGCCAAGTGCTTTACATTAATGTTATTTCAGTTGATCCTTACAACAACCCTATAATATGTTATTATATCCTCCCGCTTTTAATATAAGAAAACCAAAGTTGAGAGAGGTTAAATGATTTATTCAGTGTCACCCAGCTCTAGTATTATTCCAAGTCTAACATTCTTTCCATTCTGCCAACTAGATGCTTATATAAATATAAGTAAACAATATATAAAGCTTAAATTAAAAAATAATATCTAGCTGTTCTTTTGGTTTGGTGGCTACACACACATATATATGTGTGTGTGTGTATGTTTCATATACATCCATGTGCATTTCCTATATATGGGTGTATATATATACACATATATATGTGTGAATGTATATACAAAGATGCCACATATGCATAAAATACACTCCTATATATTTGTGTTTGTATTTAGATGCTCATATATATGTGTATACATATGTATGTGTTTCATATTAATATCACAGAAAATAATGAAACCATACATGCTTTGTCTTCTCTACCAAAAAGAACCTATTCTTTAGAACAAAAAATCCTCTATGACAGAACTTGAAGCCAGTAGTTGGAATATGAGAGACACTCTCCACTATTACATGTCCTGTTTCCATGAGACATTTAAGGGACTATTGTGAGAAGTCTGTGATATATAAGAAGGAAATTTTGAAAGAGCAGCTACTCGAGATATTCTTATAGTGACTCTAGAGTAGGTTAGAGTTGCTGTATTATATGCTGCAAAGGGAAAATGATAGTATTATCAGAGGAAGAAAGAGAATAATTCTCTTCAAAATTTTAATGATCTTTCTTGTTATGGAATGAGTTTTGCCCCATAGGAAGTTTTCAAAAAAGGCTACATGATTAATTGTCAAGTATCATGTATATCATTGTAAGGATTCCTTTTAGATATGGCTTGGACTAGATCACAAATGAGGCCTCTTCTGTGTCTAAAATTCTATGTCAGCAAAACATGGCAAAGTGTGTTGGTGTGAGGAAGACCTTGATTCAATTGTATCTCAAACTTGGCATCTATGTATTATGTGTGATTGAACAAGAAACATTAATACTTTTGTGTATAAACATTAACATACACGAACACACCTGTGTACACATACATGTGTATACATACATGTATCATATACATGTGTATTTTATATATACATATATAATTTCATATCATTCAAAGTTATAATACATGTCTTTACAAAAAAAACCGATTAAGATTGTAGAGCTGAAATTTTAGTAAAATTCCATTGTATTTATTTTCTATTGTAGCCATCTATTATGAAGATAAAAAGACATTTGCATTGTTGTGCTTGGGTTTTGATATATGTAGTAAATATTGAAACAAAAAATAATGATCACATAAATTTAAAAATACTCATAACTTTAAGTGTATTTTTCTATATCATGGTAAACATCATTTTCTAATTTGTTTTCTTCCTTTGATGTTTTTTAAAGTTTTATATAAAATTAACATCTTCTGTAAATCAGTTTGAGGTTACAGTCCTACCTGTGTATTAATCCTTATAGCTCCAATGGAAGGAATTTCATAATAGTAACCTGAAATAAACAAAAGATATAACTCATTACCCAAAATTAAGGTAATACATTTCTTATATTTATAGGCAAATTTCTGGTTTGTGGAATACAAATTAGATCACTAAAACTCTATTTTTTAAAAAGCAATGAACTATCATTAAAAGAAAATGGTGGTAAAATGCAAATAATGGACATTATGACAGACCTCTTAATTGCTTTTAAAGAGAAATAAAATGAATTTTCATACATGGGTATAAAGCAGTAGGATACTAATATTAATCCAAGTAAGTGCTGCCAGAGAAGAAACAAAATCATCGATTGATATTTAAATGTCAACCTGAATAGTAAATATATCTTTACATTACTCATTAAGGATTAAATCAAAAATTAAGACTAATCACATTTTTCTGGAAAACATGGGTTCAAATCCTTCTGATATATTCCGCCATAGAAGGGTCACCCTGAAGCTTCCAAGACAGTTTAAATCATAGTTTTACTTATCAGTAAATTTACTATTCAGTTATCACTGTAGCACAGGGTAATATCGTGTATTTACATACATCTTAGATTTAACTTTTATTTAAATGGATAAAGCAAAAATTTCAAGAAAAAAATTATAACTTTAATGGAAAAAATATAAAGTAACAATATTAAAATTTCTTCTAGTTGAAGGACTAATCAAATTTTTAACTCATCTTATGCTATTAATAAAATTTTAAAAAATATATTTTTTACTGGTTTAATATTCTCATTTCAGTTCAATTCACATTTCTTAAGAATTCTTTGGTATTGCATGGTAATTTCGTATTTTTAATTTAGACTATGTTTTAATTAAGAAAATGCATTTAAAAATGAAAATCATGCTGATATTTTAAGTAGAAGAGAAGGATTTGGGGTTCAATTATCCCAATGTTTGCTTCAACTGCTATTATTGTATCCCTGATCTAATTTTTGATTTCTTAAAGGAATGTCTAAAGACATTCTTTTGATGTCTTAAAGGACATACACTTAGTGTTAAATGTATCTCAATAATTGTTCAAGGTATACATAATATAAATTTGTTCCAAAATTAGAGTACATAGAACCCAGCAAACCTTCCATTGTACCACTGTAGAAGGTACCCTCTTATGAAGTACATTATGAGGCAGTGTGGTATAATGAAAATAACATTGACTCTAGAAGAGAAAAGAGTTCTTAATTTAATGAGCTATAGATATTTAAATGTCTGTAGATGTTTTGGGTTTTTTTTTGGGGGGGGGAGAGGGAAGGTCATTAAATTTAATTGGAGAAATATGATATTTTAATTTTCATTAAACTCTAGCTAAAATTTATCATTTCCTTTAATTACTTAAACACTTTAATGTTAGAAGAGGCCTGTCCTTCAGCTTCTTCAGGCAAGTAGAACAAATAAAATTAGAAACCTCTGCTTACAGAGTCAGGGGTACAAATCCTACCTATGGTGGTAAATTCCTGTGTAAAACTGGATTTCAAAAATATTTCTGGGCTTCAGTTTCCTTCTCTCTCCAAGTGAAGTTCCTATACTAGATGCCCTCTGAGGGTCCCATATAATTAGTTTTATTATATATTTGTACACCATATATACTCAGAAAAATAGAGTAGTTACCTTTGTTTTCACAGGCCATCCACTGTATTGGTCCTCTGTCATAATTATGCTGACCAACTGAAAATGTGAATACACGTACCTAAATGTATTAAAACAAACACAAAACAAGTTTGAGAGACTATTAACATGACTAAAAAAAAAAAACCGAAACATAAAAAAGAGGAGTTCTAGAAGGCATTTCTATATTATTCTTTTCTAAACGTGAACATGAACTAATAATATTCCAAGAACACTGTTAAATATTTGGTGAAAAATACAAATGTTTAAATCCCAATCCCTTCAGCTTCTGGTCTATTAAATAAGAACTAGGATGGAATTTTTTTTCATCCAATCCAATTTACCAGCTCTTTGAGATCTCCTCAAAGTAAACAAATATGTAAAAAATGCAACTTATTGTGACAGAATATGTTAATAGAAGTACATATACTTATGACATTATTTTCTCTAGGATGAAGTACAAAATATTTTGTATGTATTTTCAAACCCTTCAAAACATATTCCTTTTGGATCCTTTCTTTTTAGACAAACCTCTCTTGGACTTAGGCTGTAATTCAGTGACATTGGCCTCCTGGTTGTTACTAATATAAGATATTCCATTTCTTGACCTTAGGCATTTTTCACTGGCTGTCTTCCATGCCTGAAATCCTTTCCTCCTTCGTCGATCTCCACCAGGTAAGTTAGCTAAGGTCTATTTTCTGTAAGAAGGCTTTCCCAGTCCTCCTTAATCTTAGTACCTTTCCTTTGTGACTGTCTCTAAATTGCTTGGCATATATTTTGTTAACACATACTTACATGCATGTTGTCTCCCACTAGACTCTGAATACTCCTTAAGCTAAGGAATACTCACCCCTTATCTCCTGCCCCACATCTTTCTTTGTATCTTCAGTGCCTGATTCATACTGGACACTTATTAAATGCTGGTGATTTGAGTTATTGGTGATTTTCACAAATATACCACAGACACTTACATTAAGGGATTTACTTTAGTAATTCATTGTTTTATGAAATATATTCTGGGCTCCTGAAAACTATGCTAACTAAGCACATGCTTTTTCCAGATTAAGTAGACTTCTTTTTTTTTTATGCAACCATTCCCCCCTGCCCCCCCCCATTTTAAATGCTTTGAGTAGACTTCTAATGTAGCCCTAAGGCCCTCGGAATCAGTAGAATAGTTTGGCCATTTTTTGACCCCAACATAGTGAAGTCATTTGGTCTTCTTCCAGCATAACAGATAACATCTAACAAGTTTTGTTAAATTAGGAGAGACTCATTTTGAGAAGGTAGGCTATCAGTTGATTTTTTGAGAGGGATGGCAATTCATAAATAATATCTAGTCAGAGAATAAAGTAAAATGGAGAAATGCATGGCAGCACTAAAAGAAACCCATGGATCTTTGTTTTGTAGAGTTTTGATTTAGTTTTATAGAGTGACTTGGATACTTTATGAGCATAGAGATTATTGTCCCTTCTTGATTTCATTTATTTAACCATATAGACATGTTGGTATGACCCATCAGAATGTAATGTTCAGTGATATGTAAGAAATGAATAATAAATCAGATTCTAAGACAAGACAATTCTAAGACCATAAACATTTTTTAGAGAATGTTAATATTAGTTATAATTTTAAAATGTATGTTGAAACATGTACTTTACATCTGTTAATATTCTAAAACTGTCAGATACTTTCAGTAGTTCAATAAAGATAACATTGAAATTATAATTATGTGACAATACATTAAAAAAATAAATACATGGGGCAGTTAGTTAGTGTAGTGGATAGAACACCTGCCCTGAAGTCAAGAGGACCTGAGTTCAAATCTGATCTCAGACACTTAATACTTCTTAGCTGTGTGACCCTGGGCAAGTCACTTAACCCCAATTGCCTCAGCAAAAAACAAACAAATATATAAAACAATTTATCTTTTAAACATTGCAAATAAAGTCTTATTTTTAAAGTATTAAATATTACTATGTACTAATTTTTTAATGCATTACCTTTAGAGCTCTTCAGCATCACTTTATATATATGTCTTGTGTTTTTCTCGTATTTAGTTAACTTTGAATGTGTATTCCTTTTAGCAGAATGTAAGCTCACTGATCACAGGGACTGAGTCATTTTTAGCTTTGTAATTCCATTGTCCAGGACTGATTGGTTCTGAAGTGAATTGAATGGACTCCATTCAGAACAAATTCATAGGGGGAAATCTATTTATTTAGTATGTGTCCGACTGGACAGAGGATGTTGGAGTTCACCAGAGCTAATTATCAAATAATCAATGTAATCATATCACAAATCAGCAGATACAAGAAATTAGGGCTTGATTTACTTTCTTTTTGATTTCTACATTTTAAGAAGTGATGGGAAAAATGATAATAAAGATTAAACTGAAAAGTGTGTTATCTGTCTTTTTTGCCCTGAGTGATTTACTTAAACATTTACCAAAATGCCCCTGCTTATTGGGATTGAATTTCCAGGTTTGGTCTGGCCAATTGAGTACTAAGCCACTTGGCAGGGAATATGCAAGATCAGAGTATATAAGTTACCAAGAGGATAATTTTGTTAATTTTTCAGTCTGACAGAAAATAACCCTTCATGACTTTTAAATCTCACTGTCTCCCCTGATTCTGGTTAGGAGACTCTCTAATTCTGGAAACAATATTGGTTTTCCTTTCTGTCACTCAAGCATTAATCTTCCTTCTGTAGTGAGGACACTTTTCTAGGATAGGGTTACTTCTTAGACAATTTAGATTAAAACAATAAAGACAACTTATTCTTAAACAATTTTGCCACCTTCAATTGAAAATTCAATTTAAATATCTCTATCAAAATTCCCATGAATATGAGGTAAAGAAGAAATGTCATTGCCTTAGGAATTATTTGTCCCTCTTTTTCACAAGTGAAGATTTTGCATATATTTTATATTTCTTTGACATAATTTTGGATTTTCTGAATTTTCTCTTGCTGTTATTGTGAACATTTAAGTGATATAATTTTATTAATGAATTTCCTCATGTTGTTTTGTTAGAGAATTCTCCAAGTTCAAACTAAAATGGTAACAATATAGTCACTATTTCTAAAAATCAATTTCAGTAAAAGCAATTTCTAAGAAATATTTAATTTAATTGGATTTATAATAAAGTATATTAGTACAAATTAAGCACTTTCAGCTTGTTAGTCTTGTAAATATATTTTCTTGTCAGAAAAGATGGAATGGGAATTGTAAACCTCTTACAATAAAGGCATGAAAGACAGACAAAATTATGGTTAGTGGGATTCTTTCTAGATCTATGAAAATATGCATTTTTAACATTAAAGAAGCATTGTCTATGCTAACCCAACTTGGATGTTTAAATGATATTATCAGTCAAATAGTCTACAGTCAAGGCCATCCAAAAACAAAAGAAAGCAAAAAAAAAAAAAAAAAAAATACAGTCAAAACAGCCAGACTCTTTTATATACATATGTTTTATCTCAAATGCATTGCTTCTTTTCCATGTGTTTGTCTACATGAAACTAGCAGAGGATATTATAGATAAGAAAGGGCAGGAACTTGGCTAGCCATAGAAGTATACACCCTGTCATATTTAATTCTGGTTGTTTTAACTTGTTTTTCAAACATCCCAAAGGGGACAGAATTTAGTCCAATGTTTTTTAATCTGCTATTTTATTCACTAGTTACACGTGGCCCTCTGACTTCCCATCAAAATTGATCTTTCTCAAGTAATTATAGTTAACCATATTTATTATTTTCCACTTCATCTCCCAATTTTCATTTGTCATTATGTAAATGTTTCCTAAAAAGTGTTTCCCCCCCCAAAGAAATTTCTCCAGACACAAGTTCAATGAATAGCTATATATAATTAATAAATGTACTTTCTTTGAATGAATTGTTAACTCTTGGGATTGCTTTATTTTACAAATAATAAACATCTTAAAGTTGAAATTTTTACGACGTCATTCAATACAGGCAATGTAGTTCAATGGAAGGAGTATTGTTCTGTTTTCAGAGAACCTGGGTTCAAATCCTTACTACTTGTATGATATTGGGCAAATGTTACAATCTCCATTAAAGTCATTACCTTACCTTTTAAATAATATAGTTGGACTAGATATCTGATCTATGATCCAAGATTTCTGTCATTGATTTTACAAGTAGAAGGAACTAGAGATCAAAAAGAACAGTCCCCATGTTCATATAGCCATAATGGTTAAATGATTTGTTCAAATGCACTTAAATAAGTTCATACTCAGAAAATAAGAGCTGCTCTTCCTTCTCTTCTACCTCAAGGATAAGCTACATATTCCTTTTCAGAAGTTAAGTTCAATAATGGTTCTATTTAAGAGTGGTTTCTGTTCATATTCAAGCTGAGATCTTTAGAATATCCTATACTACCATTATACATTTGTTAATTACCTATCATGAAGACAGAAATTAATCAGTCTTTTCATTTTAGCATATTCTAAAAAAAAAAGTATAATTAAAAATTTAAATGCTCTTTAAAGTTAAAAGATACATTTTTAATTTATTCTATTATAAATTGGTGGAGATTGCAGTTAATTAGCATATTAGCACCAGTTCTCTGTTCTTTTCTTTTTTACTACATTGTAGCTATGGAGCTTTAATTCCAATGTTCTATATTGTATTACTGCCACCCTGTGGAAGTTAATGAACTAGCTGAAGGCTGTATTTGTTTAAAATTTAATTAAAGAATGCTTTTGCTGGGATTGTTTTCCTGAAATAATTTACTAGTCTAAATGACATCTATCTCTTGCAAAATATACATGATTTAGCATTTAAAATTATTTGTGAATGCCAAATGTTTCATAATTTTAGATTTTTTTTATTTTTACAAAATCATATAGGTGAAATAGTTGTATTTATTTAATATATTAGCAACATGTGTGTATGTAACACACACACACACATATATATGTATATATATAGATATATATATAGATATATAGATATATATGTTTGTAACACACACACACACACACACACACACACATATATATATCTGGCCAATTGAGTACTAAGCCACTTGGCAGGGAATATTCAAGATCAGAGTATATAAGTTACCAAGAGGATAATTTTGTTAATTTTTCAGTCTGACAGAAAACAACCCTTTATGACTTTTAAATCTCACTGTCTCTCCTGATTCTGGTTAGAAGACTCTCTCTCATTCTGGAAACAATATTGATATATATATCAAATTGAACTTTAAAAATTATTACAAAAATTCAATTTCATTCAAAATTTGAGCTTTGGGTTTTCACAATTTTGATGTTATAATCCTCAGAAGATGCTCCATAAGTCACCACTCATTCATTAGGATTTTAAATTATTTTGATTTGCTGATTATAACTATGAATCAGGGTTTATTTAATATTTCCAGCATGGACTATTTTTTCTGGAGGTAGATTTTTATTAAAAATAAAATGGACTACCTTCTCAAAAGACTATGCCCATCCCTGCCTTTATCTTGTAATACTTTTTTTTTCTTTTTTCTTCTGATTCTCCTAACATGAAGTAGTTGCATGCAGTGGAGTATTTTTTCCCAAACCCCAAGGTCAACCTGAAAAAAAAAATTAAGGCCATAGGAACTCATTTCCCAGCAGACACCAGTTACTGGAAATTATCACCTCTGCAATTATCAGCTATGCAAAGTTCAAGTTTAATTTTGTAATAGGCAAATCTCCAAAGAATAAATGGAACTATGACTATAAAGTAATGAAAGCAGTAAAACTGAAATAAAAAATATCAGATCAAAACATACTGGAATACATGAAGACAGAGATGGATTTTTATCATTTTACTGTGCTTAGTATAATTTAATAACACTGGCATCGCTCCTACAACAACACTATTTTGGACATTTTAGAAGAAAAATTTCCAGAAATTTCCAGAATTTGCAATTGTTCTAGAATCCATATCTTTTGAATCCTCATGATTTGTTGCATTAGAGGTTCTGACATAAATAAAACCAGTCTATTTTTTTCTTTTGCTCTTTTAATACTTTTAAATGATTTTAGAAGATCTGAAAATTGTTAAGAATTTTGATTCTTCTCTTCTGCTTAGGACTACAAAATACAAGCTCATCAGCACTTATGGATTTAATTGTCCTCTCTATACTGATGGCAGCTAGTGGATAGAGCTCTGGATCTGTAACCAGCAAAACTCATCTTCTTGAGTTCATATCTGGCCTTGGACAAGCTGTGTGACTTTGGGCAAGTGACTTAATGCTGTTTGCCTTAATTTCTCATCTGTAAAATGAGCTATAGAAGTAAATGGCAAACCACTCCAGTATCTCTGCAAGAAAACCCCAAATGAGATCACAAAGAGCAGGTCATGAGTGAAACAACTCCACAAAATGCTAATGACTCTCAATTCTACTTTTTCCATCCCTGTCTCTCTGTTGACATCCAATCCAGCATCTCCAACTGCTTTTCATACATCTCTAAGTGAAAATCTAGTAGACATCTTAAATTCAGTGTGTCCAAAACAGAACTGATTATCTTCTTCCTAAACCTGACCCTCTTTGGATCAGGAAGATCCAATACTGAAATTTGCCCAATACTGAAATTTGTTCACATGTTGTTCCCATAGGATTGTAAATTCCTTTAGGTCATAGACTGTCTTTTGCCCCTTTTTGTATCCCTAGTGCTTAAAAGAGGACTTGACACTTAATACAGTGATTAATAAATATTTATTGATCCATTCTGTAATATTAGTGTCACTGTATATGGGGTGAGGGTAGCACAAGGACCCAGAACAAAGCCCAAACATTTGTGCTTACTGATCCTTGTACCATATTCCCCATATGTTCCATGGCTACAGATCAAATTGTAGACAAATTATTCTCTTGCTCTACAACCTGGCTCTCTGATGGTATGCATTTCCTCAGTTCTACAAGTACTATCTCAATTTAGTTCCATTCTGCCTCTGTCTCTCTTATACACACGGTTCTTCCTACTGTCTACTCTCTACTTAAACATAGTCATAGGTGAACTCCTACTCAACACATTCATAATTGAGTTAAAGAGGTCCTGCATATAGATGATTGGCAGTTGTCAGAAGATCTATCCCTCTTAAAAAGAGATCTTTTTGCCAGTGACCTTCAAGGCTGTTACATAAAGAATACTGAATGAGGAGAAGAGAATTTTTCTCATTCTATCTCAAGTGGCAATACAAGGTTAATGCTATTTCTAAGCGATATCCAACATTAGAACTGAACATTTTCCATTTCTGACTTAAACACTCATCTTAGCAAAATGTAGACACGGTCTGAATGATGAATAAATTGGCTCCTTGATTCCTACTAACCTCCATTCCATAAGGAAATTTAAAATTATAAGTAATATGAATCTTAAGAAAGAGACATAATATAATATTCTTTTCCTCCTAAAACTAAGGGAAATTTATAGTAATGATACATAAAATTTAGTGCTTAAAAGAGAATTATGTGTGATCAAGGAAGAGTGTGTCAAATGATCCTGTTTCTTAGGCCAGATTTTTTCCCGTGAAGATAATTTGAAAATAAATTTAGCATAAAATTTGGAGGGAAGAGATCAATTACATTGATTTCTCAAATTTATCCAACTTTATTATGGATGGGACCAAAAACACTATCTAAAATGTATTCAATATCTTTGTTATTAATAGAGCTGATCTGAGTTCCTGATATATTTCATCAGCAGTAAAATGTCTGGACATTGATTTCATTTAAAAAATATAGGAATCAATGAAATAAAAAAAAAGGGAGGAAACAAATTAAAATCCAAATATGACTATTGAGATGTAGTGTTCACTTGAACTTCTAGAACTTCCTTAATAAACTCAGCTTTAGAATTCAGTACCATCTGCTCATTGTCTATAGCATTAAAAATTCTGTGAAATTCTAGCTATATTTAAAAGCAAATTAATATATAATTATTTTTACCACAAAAAACAAATTTTTCAAGTCTAATAAGTCACTGTGCTATAATTTTCCTATATATACCATAAGAAATAAAATTCATTACACTTATTTGGAAAATAATTTCACAATATGATAGTGACAGCACCAAAAACATGCTGCTAAACTTGCTATAAAGAATATGGCATCGTATGATGTGGTATTTCAATTTATAAAGACATTTATTATCACATCAGTCATTTTGCTTAAAATAATCATAATAAATAGCTTCCATATTTTAAGATAAGAAAAGTTCCCATCCCCACCCCCATTTCCGTTTTTGTATATTTACAATGTTTGACAAAGAAGTGATAAGATTTGGGCACACTGTTTCTAAACAATAAGCAACATTGATATTAAGCCCAAAGCATCATCAGCTGAGAGGTGACTGGCTTAGAGAGGTCAGTAAACAATCAGCAGAGTGATTTATTTCAGATGCCCTTCTTGGGTAATTCCAAATATTTCACTGTCAGTGATACTGAAAAGATTCATTTTAAAAAGACTGGTTCTTCTATTTGGGGTCAAGGGGAAGAGGCCATCTACACAACTTTCCACAACATATATTTCTCTTCACTCCATTTTCATATACAAATGGAGATGGTTGCTCTGCTCAGGATATGACAAAATTAAAATTTCAACCCCAAATCCTAATTAAACAGAAAAATTAGGTAATAAAAAAGTTGATTAGAAATAGCAACTTTTATTTTAATATTTCTTTTTTTGTGCGAATCACAAAACTGTTGAGCTTTTGAACAAATTAAATATGTAATGTTTCAGATAATCAAAGTATCATCAAATTTCCATAAGAAAATTTAAAGTATATTTTATATTCTCTGTATTTTATAATTAATTTTGTGTAATTTATATTTAATATCACACTTGAAAAACTTTTAGTTTTTCCATAACATATTAAAGTTACCAAAGTTTTGTGGTGAATTTGTAAAAGATTTATGCTGCAAATCTCATGAATCTGAAGCACTTTTTATTAGCTTTTCCTATCACAATGTATCTAGGTAAGGAAAGCCATGTTGTTGTTTTTGAGCGGAGAAAAAGGATAGGGACACAGTGATACAAATAATTTCCCCAATGTTTATTACCTGGGTGACGTAGGATGACTCAACAAGTTTAACAATTATTAATTAAATGCCTTCTAAGTACTATGTACTGTGCTAAGAAAGGAGGATATAAGGAAGGCAAAAACAGTCTCTGTCTTCAAGAAGTTCACAATTGTAAGAGGATGACAACATATAAACATTCGTATCTATCATCTATATTCACACACAGGTGTGTATTATATAAGTATTTACACACAGGTATATATCTATATATGTATACATACACACATATGTGTGTATGTTTGGTGGGTATATATATCTGACCCCTTCCTGTCTTTCCAGTTTTCCTATACCTGACTTTTCTCTTTCTGTTCTCAATCCTGTGACTAACTTTCACACATTGCCTTCTACATAGGACACTCCATCAACTGATTCCATAAATTTTCACTGGCTCACATCTCTGAGATATATAAACACACACATATACACATGTGTACTGTATGCATATATTGTATGTATACACACACAAACCCACAATACACATATAGCTTTTTACAGAAGGTAGGGATTTAGTTCAACTTTGAGAAAAGCCAAGAGGAAAAGAAAAGTTCTTGAAGAGCTTTAAAGGACTATTTATTTTATATTTGAACCTCGAGGTAATAGGGAACAACTAACAGGGGTCCTCAAACTTTTTAAATAGGGGGCCAGTTCACTGTCCCTCAGACTGTTGGAGGGCCGGACTATAGTAAAAACAAAAACTTTGTTTTGTGGGCCTTTAAATAAAGAAACTTCATAGCCCTGGGTGAGGGGGATAAACGTCCTCAGCTGCCGAATCTGACCCGCGGGCCGTAGTTTGAGGACCCCTGAACTAAAGTTTTGAATGAGAAGAGAAAGCAGGCTTACATGATTACACTTGTACTTTAGGAAGATCACTTTGGTAGCTGGTACTGAACATTTTACTAATGATTTAAGACATATACTATATTTTATGGAGGCAGAAAAAGATGCACTAAAGTGGCACATCCTTGAGCCAAGGAAAATAATGAGAAGTTATTGTAGTAGTTTAGGTGAGAGGTGATGAAGTCCTGTACAAGGTGGTGGCAATGTCAGTCATGAGAATGGGGATTACACAAGAGACATTAACAAGGTAGAAATGACAGGATTTGGTCGATAGAAAATTATGAGAATGAGGAGTTAAGGATGACAGTATCTTGGCATAGCTAATAAGCTAAAAAGCCAAGGGGCATAATAATGCCCCTTGGAATGACTATTCATAGAGATATATTTGGAACATTCAAATCTTTTAAATACTTTAAAAAATAATATAGCCATGATATATATACTGTATATATAAATATATTAAAAAATACTTAAAACTACGCATACAGAAATACAGCATTGGATATCTTGGCTTAGCTTTTCAAAAAACAAACAATCTAAGTAGGAAAGAATTGTGATACGGTTAAATCACTTTTTCCCCCATGGTTTCGCTCTTGCTGTTCTGGAAGATTGGCAGAGAAAACAGATGTTTGGTGGATAGTTTCCCACGAGTATTATGTTCTTCACCAACTCTTGAAAAATAATTGTTAAATGTTCCTTTACACTATATACAAAAAAACAAAACATAAAACTAGCTTTCTGAAAGCTACTTTGAAAGGATGTATGTTACTGCTTTCTATTTCCCATCTGGTACTCTAATTTGAGAGAATTGTGTGTATTGCTTCTACAAATTTTTGTAAGTAAATACTAGTAACCTTTAAAATGAATAATATCTTTCTTCTTGGAGGACAATTTTTTTTTTTTTTTTGCAATCAATTGTTGCACTGAAAATAATAACAATGATGGCTATTCCCTATATGTCTTATTCTTTTCCTAAATTCCATCAGTTTTTTTTATTGATAATTCTAAACATTTATTTATTTATTTTAAGAATTTAAGTGTTTCAGGGGCAGTTTCAAATCTGGCCTCAGACACTTAATACGTCCTAGCTGTGTGACCCTGGGCAAGTCACTTAACCCCCAATTGCCTCAGCAAAAAAAAAAAAAAAAAAAAAAAAAAAAAAAAAATAGAATTTAAATATATGTTTTGGAGTTCATGTCCAGTTTTAATTATAAATCTACTTAATACATGCAAATTGCTCCTTAGACAGACTAAAGTAACAAACCTTTATATTCTGAATAGGCATTTGGAATGTTCTAAGCTAAGTAAAATGCTTTTTTACTCTTTCACTGATCTTGGGAATTATCAGTTATCTCTGGTACTAATTTTCTCCCTTTTTTCACCTGTTTGTACTTGATTATATTGTTCATTTCAGTTTGGCAATATTTGTAAGGAATTCCTGCTCATGAGTGAGCCTGTGAAAAATGGAAATGTAGGTAAAGATTGGGAGGCAAATATTTTCTAATTTGACACAGCTGTGTCAGGAGAATAGCAGAGACTCAATCTTAAAGTGATACCTATCTGTAATTAGATTATCATCCAAAAATAGCAGTTCTCATGCAAAAAATAATCAGACTTTTTAATACTCTATTTCTTGAACTTTTTACCCTTGTTAAAGTGTGTCATACATCAGCTGTCCTCATTTTTCCACTTGTACTGATGAATCCCAGTTGCCCTGCTTTGGAATGCTCTGAATTATTCCTAATATGATGTGGTTGGTAACATATATAAAATATTCAACAGCCATCATGATGCCAAGTAGAAAGCAATAAGAACCAAAAATAGATTCATAAAAAAATGGCATGCTGTCAAGAAGGAATTTTCTCCACATTTTTCAATGATTTTGAAATGGTGATTTTTTTAAAAATTAAAAATGTACAATAGTTTTAATGAGGATAGCAATGTAAAGACCTTATTTTATGATGAAATCATGATCATATGCATCTGGTTTATATTTAGTCATCTGTGAATGTCTTAGGAGGCAGCCAGGTAGCTCAATGGATAGAACACTGGGCCTATAGACAAGAACACTTGAGTTCAAATATGGCTTCGTGTACTAGCTGGGTGAACTGGGCAAATTACTTAACCTCTGTTTGTCATTAAGACAAACCACTGCACTATCATTGCCAAGAAAACCCCATGGACTGTGGGATCATGAAGAATTAGTTGACATGATTTAACAACAACAGCAATGAATTTGTCTTATTCACCTTAACAGAACGTAAACTCCATGAAGGTAGAGATCTTTTTGTCTCATCCATGGTCTCATTTTGCAAACTTTAAAGCACTTTATAAATGGTACTATTTATTTATTATTATTATATTATTATTATTATTTATTATTGACCTCAGAGTAGATGTTTAATATTTTGAATTAAATTGTTTGAATTAAATTGAACAGACCAAGTGAATACCAAACATTTCAAAAATTTTAAGACAATGGATACTTTAGAAATGAAAATTTGACATTTTGAAAGTTCTAAATAAGTTAATCGACAGGTGTAACTTTGCAGTTGTATCCAAGAATTGTGCTGACATCCCAAGAATTTTCATAACTGGTTTTGAATCAGTTAAATTGCAAAAACAATCATATTTTAACAATATTCCATAGATTACAGAAAACACAATCATATGTGAAATGGGTGCAAAAGAATGAATAAGTTAGGTGAAGTGGCCTTAATTATTTTTATTATTTATTGTTGGTTTTAAAGTGAATATTTTACTAATGTTCTTAAAGAAAATATTTATTGTTTTCTGGGGAGGTAGAAAGGAAATACATGCTTCTTTGTGTTTAATACTGCAATGGTTTAACTTTCTCAAATATTTTAGCTTTCATTAAATAAAAGTATACTGGCATTATTTAATTAATATCTGTAAAGAGTGACTATCTGAACTTTTAGTAACTAAGACAATTTGCTATTTAATAAACTAAGAGTTTAAATGGGATATTGAACAATTTTTTTTTGAACTGGGAAAGACTTGAAAACTAAATGAAATGAATTAAAGAATAAATGATTTTAGAAGTAGCATGGCATCATGTAAGAAATACTTAAGTCAAATTCAAACTGTGCTTATGTTACTTATGAGCTAGACAATTTGAAGGCAAATTACTTTGTTCTTCTGGGATTAAATTTTCTCACCTGGGAAATGGGGGTATTTTTCTTAATATCTCTCACATATGTTTCGAGGAAAACATTTTGTAAACCTTTAAAAAGTTCGAAAGAGCTCTTGGACATCACTAAATACAAATCTCTATGTAGAATTTTTAGAGGAAAAAGTTATCCTTTTCCCCCTTAATTCCTTCAAGACTTTGTATCTATCCATCACCTATCATAGGAAACTACTAGGAATTTTTTTCAGTTTGATTATTGTCCTAAGAATCTTTGAAGAATTATTGATAATGAAATATATTGGCAGTCAGTAGTGCTAAATACAAAAAGAAAGTTTTGAAGTATTAATAGGTTTGTGTCTGAATCCTCACTGGCAAACAATATTAAACAAACTAACAAACCGCAAGTGTTATTTGTGTTATCTCTATATAGGCCTAACACGGGGAAATTTTTTTTTCTGAAAAAGGTTTTAAAAAATGTAGGCCTCGTTTCAGAAAAGCCATTATTAGCCAATAACCTTGATGATTTTGGTAACGCTAGATCTTTCCTCTATCTTTCTAGGTATTTGTTTTGAGATTCCAAAAAAAATTATATACTTGAAGGGCAGGTCCAAAGCTAGACTTAAAATATCATTTCATCATTTCCCATTCATTTCCCCCCAAGGTTTAAGAAATGGCCCTACATATACATGTATATATATATATATATATATATATATATATATATATATACACACACACAATAATTGACAGCTATGTGAGATTCCTGGTAGAATGCAGTTCTTAAAATTAATGAACAAAGCAGTTATCTATGTACAAAATAATTTTATTTGCATATAATGGCCCATCAGCTTGAAAAACTTTGTCATTTAACCATATTCTCCATTCTTGTGGATAATTATTATTATTAAATCAATTGCCAAATCCTGTCACTTCTACTTAGGTGACATGCCCCTTTTTCTCCATTCATATCACAACCAGCTCAGTTTCTCATTACCTTTCCCCTACTAGAAAACTACCCTGCTGGGTTTCTCTGAGACCAGAGTTTACCCTCTCCAATTCAACCTTCACACACTTGTCAGATTGATATTCCTAAAGTGTAGTTGTAATGTTACTCCATTGCTCAATGATCTTCAATGACTTCCTATCGCCTCTTTGATAAAAAAGCATTTTAAAAAGCCTTTTATATCTGGCTCCAGCCTTGCACATTTCTTGCTCCTATGGACTCTATACTTTAGTTTGCCAGATCTACTTGTGACTCTCTAGATATGACATTATATCATCCTACGCCATTGTTACCAACTCCTCTCCCTGCCCCCACCCCCAATTCCTCATGCCTGGAATGATCTCTTCTCCCATCCATTTATTAGGAACCCCAACTCCAACTGAAGACTCATACTAATAAGCCATAATAAATGTTTGCTGGTTTATTGATTCTCTTGATTCCCCAATTATTAGTGAATTTTTGAAAAATTTTAATTTAATTTAAATATCTCTTTACTTAATTGTAACAAAAAAGTAGAAAGTTCAATTAGAGAAGAGACTGTTTCATTTTGTTTTTGTGGCCTAAGGTCCTGGCATGTGGTAAGACACTTAACAAAAGCCTATTGAATTTAATGTTATTTTCTTTTAAGGCAACAAAATGTTCACATAAATTTTGATGACATCATTGAATTTAATCAGTGGAAGGAACCTTAGAAATCATGTGGTCTAATTTCCTTATTTCACAGATAAAAATACAGAGATTCAGTTACTTGTCTGAGGTCACATAGAACAAATGATAGAACAGAGGCTTCTGAAGCCAGCCCAAAGTCATTCAACATTTATGAAGTACATTAAGCCTGGATTATGCTTGAGGCGTGACAGTTGTCTCAGGGGACAGAGACAAAAAATGGCCTTGTCCTTGCTTAACTGTGATTAGAAGGATATAGCAGACACATCAATATAAGATAGCAGTCCTTAGTCCTGGGTTTTTAGTCTTAGATAGTATAAGAGAAAGGCAAAGGAAAATATCAGACAAAATATTGCAGTAAAATAGGAGAAGGAAAAAAAAATCTCTCTGGTATAGAGGAGAATCTGAGAAGTCCTCAAGGAGATTGGGGAAGTTGTGGAGGACATTCTAGGCATGGTTGTGCATGTGTGTGTATGTGGGGGTGGTATTGTGCCAATATACAGAGACAGTAGGTTAAGTCAAAAAGGGAACAGCTATTTATTCAGTTTTGCTAAACTACAGAATGCATGAAGGGCAATGGAATGAATCAAGGTTTTAAATGAAAGAGTCTTCAATGATTTACTGCTGATCCTTTCACATGCCTCTAATTAGAACAATATACTCCTTATACTTTGTTCTTTAGTTTGTGCAAAAGATGTTCCCCTCTCCAGAAAATTAAGACATTTCAAGGGAGCAAATTCAGACCCGAAAACATAGCTGTAGCATTCAATGCTGTTTTTAAAAGGAAAGTTCTTGAACTTGAACAATATTCCCACCATAACATTTAATGGAACATAAAATTAGCTGGTTGGAGGGCATCAAAATGCAATAAACAGTACCTAGCATTTTTTTCTTCCCGAAAATTTCTATGACCCAGCACTTACCGCACAGCTAGGATAAGTGATTTATTTTTACAGTGATGATCTGAAACCACTCTACGCTAAAGTATCCTCTCATTTACCAGAGGAAGATTAAGTTGTGTTCAATATAGTGAACTTTATTATATATTTGAATTCTTTGAAAACTGTTAATCCATGAATGGCATAATTGTCTATTGACCTATTAGAAAAGTTGATTGAAAAGATTACTCTGTGCTCTTATCAGGACAGATAACAGATAATTCAACAATAATTATTAAAGAGCTGATGCTTCTATTTTAATAAATAAGATTAAAAACCGACAATTAAATCCTAAATTCATTTAGGTGTATCTATGTTGAGCAAACCTAATACTGTTATTTGATCCTGGTATTCTTTTTTAAAAAGAAGCATCCTTTTTGATTACCTCATAAAAGTGCTATTTGATATTTTTAATAAGAAATGGCAATTGTGGAGGGCAAGTGTTTGCAATTGGGATTCATTTGTTTTGAATGTTGCTTTACTGCAGATGGGATGCATATGTTGGTAGATGGTAGAAAGCAAGAATGTTTTATAAGTCCACCCAATGTATTAGAATGATTGCCAGTGTGGACAATGCCAGCATACCATTAATCACACTTGCAACTGATTTTCAAACACTTCAACTTTCACACTGTTTCAATATTACTGCTGACCTCTGTGCTCTTAAAGGGGGAAAGAGTTGGATTTGAGGTCTGGATTCAAAGGGAAATTGGTTACAATCGCAGACAGCTTCCCAGTGGTCATGTACAATTTAAATCCAAAAAATGAATGTAGTATAAATGACTCTATATAATTTAGCATGAAGTTGCTTTTTTCAGATTTTTTTGGAAAACATAATAATTTTCCTTTTAAGGAAAGTCTGTTTTTAATTTCTTTTCATTCTCTCATGTTACCTCTATCTCCCCTACTCTGGGTCTGTGCAACTATTATGTTTCTGTTTCTCCATGTCTCTGTCTTTTCATGTTTTCCTGAGTCTTTGTCTCTATCTTAGATCATTCCTTCTTGTTGGAGCCTGTAGAAATCTGGATAGGGACTGGACCCCTGCAGCCTCTTCTCTTGGTACCATCAAAATAGAAGGCCATATTTTATGGCTGTTTTATTAAATTATTGGAACCAATGCAATGTCAAGAGAAACAAAGAAACTTTCTAGTATCTCATGCCATGTAGTTGATTTATGACAACATGTGAATAAGAATTGAACAAATGGCTGAACAACTAATAAAAAGTTATGATAGAATGATTTTGCTTACACGCACACTTTGTATCTAATAGTAGGCATGTCGGTGGGAGTGGGAGGAAGGGAAAAATAAATTTACATGATAACTAAAAAGTATAGCATTTTACATAATAGGTTTGCAGTTTCATAAGCAATTGGTTTATTATATAGGATGTGATGGAAATCTTTCTTTTACCCCATAAATTAAAAATTTAAAAAACGTAAATAGAATTGAACAAGATGAAAAACCAAAGAGCAGCTGATACTGCCTTTCCCTCTAAAGATATTTTGCACCTACTCTTTATATAACATATATCTTAGTGAATATTCATAAATATGCTATACTTTATAATATGATATATATTATATACCATGTAATTAATTTATTTATCTCAAGCTATGCATGTTTATTTACATTTTGTTTCCTAGTTATACTTTCAGCCTCTTGGAGTCTATAACATATCTTTGTGTCTTCACTACATATTGAGTGTTTAATAAATACATGTAGAGTCATTGATATGGGTAGTTTGAAAATTCCATGTTGAAGAGCATAGGTCTTACCAGAGAGTCATTGATCCCTTAAGAATGTGAGGAAGGCAATGCTGAACTCCACTAGATCATACTACTCAATAAATCTTAAATAACATCTAGATCTTGGTGACTAGTCATTTCCCAACCTATTCACCTCAACTTCCAACCAAAAAGAATTAGAAGAGCTTAAAATAAAGTAATAAAATGTTTCTTACTTTTTTGTCTTTGTTATATTTGGTAAAAATCTCTTGTGCTCTCTCTTCACCTCCATCCGTAAACAGCATGATGATCTTATTACAATTGGCTCTGGAAACGTTGTACTGTAAAACATATATATATATATATATATATATATATATATATATATATATATATAAAATCCATTATTCACGATTGTGTTTAGGATTCAAAAGAGCGTATAATGGAAGCAACTAGGAAGTAAAGATACTATATATCTAATTGTAACTGTAAAAATGGTGGGGAGGGATTACCCAAACATTGTAAGAAATGACTTTTAGAGGAATTTTAGTAATTTAAAATTCAATAAAAATGAATCAGTTGAAGATGTTGCTTAATAGAAGTTGTTTGTGATGTTTTAAACCATCTAGAAATATTGGAAATTGCTACTTATTTTGACTATACCACAAAGAGCTTCCTAAAAGTTTCCTCACTGTAAAATAGGAATAATAGCCACACCTACCTAACTATTGTGAGATCAAATAAGTTAGCATTTATAAGGCTCTTTGAGAATCTTAGAAAGTAATATTATAAATGATACTTGCTCACCAATTGCTAACTTACTTGAAGCAACTATAAGAAGCAAATTAATTCAAACAAGAAATTCAGAAGAAAAAAAAAACAAGATAAAACACCTAAGAATAGATGACTATCAAGGTCCTTATCACTTCTCAAGTTCTATAATTGTATGAAGTACTGTGTATAAGAACTTCAAAACCTTTGTGAATAGCAAATCATTGCTACTGGTATTCATTAATTTGTAATTCACACATTTATTTCTTCATTCAGGTGATTAATATCTTCTCTAAGTACCCAAATGAGAGACAACAAAATTAATTTTAAAATGTTACAAAAATTTTATCTCCAGGGCCTGAAGGAATAAAAATGTTCCCTTAGAAGTAAATTTAGGTTAAAAAAAAAAACTATATGAAAAAGATTACATATCTTTTTTTATTTGCCAAAATACTAAGTAGAAAAGAGCAAATCAATTTATTCTGATCTTTTTTTAAAAGTTCAATATTCTACTTTGTAAATATGTATAATCATAATTATGGTTTATTTAAATCCTTACCTAAAACCTAAAAGCTTTAGCTAAAATAGTACATGTTTGTTGAGGGTTCACTCCCTCCTCCCTGATCCCAATGTTGAAGGGAGAGATAAACATTACTTTCTTCTATGAAAAGAGAACTACGTGGAACTGTTTTTAACTAAACAAGACATTTTCTTCTCATTAAGTAATATTACTATAAGCTAGAAGTTTAGAATTTTGTAGGAATAAATTTTAAGATATTTCAAAAGTATTTTGCTTAAAAAAAAGTTTGTCACTTTCAATAGATGTGTTATTTTTTGGTGAATGACCTTTTTGGGTGTAAAAGAATTGTGACTCCCTGTTCTCTAAATACTCCTATCATAGATTTGTTGATTCCTAGAATTCTACCATTCATTTCCTCAGTTTTAAACTTTGTTATCTGTCAAAATATTTAAATCTATCACTGATATTGGTATAAACATCATCAGATCCCTTCCTGAAAAGAGAGAGTCACAGGAAAAAGGGATATTAGGTATTTGGATACTAGGGGAAGTGATGAGCACACACTGAAGTGATGAGCCTGATATTGGCACCATTCATTCTTATTGAACACAGTATGTTATAGTAAAATTATGGTGTGTTTTCATCAAGTTATAAGAACATGTGAAATATGCATGGAAGGTTTACAGAGAATTGGAGAGAAATTATTATTTGAATAAAACTAAAATGAACAGGTAAATGAAAAATTTTTATAATAGGGTAGACCATTACATTTTCAAAACAGTAGCATTTCAGGAGGGTACTACTTGTAGAATTAATTCAAAGTGTTATCCAAGATGGTGTCATGGGGATCAGTGATCCGTCTAATTCTATGTAACACCTTCATCACTGATATGGAAGAGTGGATGCTCTGTGCTATAATGCAAATCCCAAACTGCCAGAAATTAAAAGATGGTTCAGAGCCCAGTGAGGATTATAGAAATGCTTTCTTTCAATGTGAAATGTTAGAAGCATTTGAAAGAATATCATAATGATATGTAGAAAAAATAAGCCATTAAGATTGAGAGAAATTTTTAAAAAACAAAGATATTACACAATGAAGAAAAGAATGGAAAACAAATTCTGAAAGAGACTTTGGGAATAACTGAGCACATATTAGAAAAGCATTTGCAAATGTTGTGGGTTGGCACAAAGGGCCAATATGATTTGGATCCTATATGCAGAGGCAGCAGGTAATGAATCTGGGACTTACTATTTCCTCTCTAGTGAGATTACTTCTGAAATACTACATTTGGTTTCAGGCACCTCATTACCAGACTATTATAAGCTAAACTAGAGGGAATGCAGAAAGGCAAACCAAAATAATTAAAAGGCTATGACCCAGAAAACTTGATTACTATTTCAGGGCCAAAAATAACTACATATTAAAATACTGTTCTCTCCCACTCCTGAAAGTGAAATATTTCTAAATCTGCTGATAGCTAAACTAAATGATACTGTATTTCTCCCATTTTTTTTAAAGACTAAAAGGAATTTAATATTTAAAATTCAAAATAGGTATAATGTTTGTCTATGTTTTTATCCTAATGTTTAAAAAATAATGTACAGCTAAAATAAACTGTAAGGTGACTGGTCAATCCCTAAAACCAACAATTATAAAAAGTTCTATCAATATAACTTTATGCTATATTGAATAATAATTGAATACCTCTAGTTTGATTGAGTACCCATGTTTGGTAATTTTTTTTCTTGTGGGGGAGAGATAGAGAAAGGTCAAAGAAAAGATGATAATAATACCATTTTCATCAATACTCATTATCAATAGGCTGATGATAATGCAGAACATAGACAAAATAGAACTATTCTTTTCTTTTTTTTCTCTATGAAAGAGGATTATCTTTCAGTTTGAAATGCTAGAACAAATGGCTAACAGGGAAGTGGAATAAGAATAAGGGAAGGCATAATAAGAGAGCATCCAGTTACTCTTAAATGAAAAGTATGAGGATTAGAGGCACAACATATTAAAACAAATGGCCCTAGAGAGCAAAATGAAAATTTAGAAAAGTAGATTTTGGTTCAGGAAAAAAAAAGAATTATCTAGAGCTATCCAAAAATGAAATGGGTTGATTGAGTAGATAGGCTTTTCCTATTAGCAGCTTCTTTAAGAAGAGGCTGGTTGATCATTTATTTGAATTTTAGTACAGGTGATCCTTCCACGTAGAGACTGAGCTAACTGACCTCTGATATCTCTTCCAATTGGGAGATTCTGTGATGATATTCAAGGAGCAATGTATAGTGCTCATGTATATCTTTAACAACTACAAGCAATTTTTGTTCTTGCTGAGATTACTCCAAAGCCACTATGGGACTTGTAGTCCTTTTCCTATTGAGAACTCAGTTTCTCTTCTTTTATACTTTTAGTAGCCATAGTATATAGAGTGTAAATATAGATTCACAAAGTATTGATTGGGATTCTTAAAATTGTCAGCTCTGTAGTATCTAATGATTGAAAGTAAACATCACTAGAAACATACTAGAGAAATTGTCGAAAGGTTTTCAAAAGATTCAAGTAAATGCTATTAAATAAACATTTGAATAACATATAGTGTATGTACAATGTATATATACAATATGACATACATTTTGAAAAGTTTAATGATGAGAATAACTGAAAAAATCATTGCCTATCTGGATAGGTTTATATATATCTAACTTGTTCATGGGATCATAGATTCTGATCCATAAGGGACATTAATTTAAACCCATTGTTTTACAGATGGAGGTATCTCTGGAGTCTTCCACTTTGCCTGTTCTTATAGATCTAGATGGGATCACTTGCCTTTTATTTAAAGATTGTTCTAGAGTTAAGGATTGTGCAATTTATTTTTAAGCAGTTTTATTTTATTTAATTTTAAGCAGTTATTGGAAACATCCATGAGGACCTGAGATGTTAAATAACATGGTTTCACAGCTAATAAATGGCTAAAACAGGATTTGAATCCTGATCTTCCTGATTTGATTTTCAGCTCACTATTCAGTATTCACCAAATATTACTCAATATATATTAACTTGATTTTTTAATGAAGTTCTAATCTGATTGGAATAGAGGGACAATTTTGGGATGGGGGGACAATTTCTAAATGGAATGAAAAAATGGCTGTTTCTCAGTTTAAAATGACCATATTCTCAAAGCAAAGCAAATGAAAAGGCTTTCTACCAATGTCTACAAAATAGATGAAATGTGTTGGCTTTTGCTTCAATGTCCTACTGAAAATCTGGACATTGCCCTTCTGTTTCTATGATTTAGGAATCATATGAGAAGTGTTATGGATACTTACATTTAGCAGCTGCTCAAAAGCAAAACTAAAACCCTTTTTATAATCTGTGATGCCTTTAGCACTGATGTTGTTCACAGCATCTTTTAGCACTTTCTTGTTTCTTACATTAGCTTGGACAAGATGTCGAAAGCAGCTCACATCCTGGGCATTGCTGTTAAACTGAAAAACAAAATAATACATATATAAAAAATGAATTAACAGTTTCTTTTCCATTTTTCCTTTTTTACATTTCTAAGCACTAGGTTCTAGACTGATTAGCTTTATCTTTTAAATTTAAGTGCATTGGCAAATCACAAATAGGTAAGTTGGGTTAAATAATGAGTTTAAGTAATACCTTTACCTAAGCTATATGAACCACCTGACTTAATCTCAGGATTCTCATGTTAAGTTCCTTCTTCATCGAAGTTCTTATTCAACTAACCATTGTATAAAGTCTGTGGTTCTGTGAAAGCTTGGAAAAGGAAGACAAGGTATTTGACTACGTAGAATAATATAATATAGGCAAAATTCAATATTTCATTGCCCAAAAAGGTGAGGTTTGTTGAGAGAATTTTGCTCTGAACAATAGGTAGAGATCTAACAGATCTAAAGATGGATGTTTCCAATAACTGGTGCCAGTTTGGGCATGATCCTTAACTCTAGAACAATCAAATAACAAGACAAGTCAGCCCATCTAGATTTATAAGAACCAACAAAGTAGAAAACCCCAGATTGTCAGTGGTAAGCGAACACTGATACTCAGTTGATAACAAATGCCTATGGATTAGAAAAATGACAGGTCAAAAGAGGTTTTGGATTTACATAAAGGAGGTTTTAGTGACAACAACATAGAATTTTAAGAGAAATAGAATAAAATTATAAAAGATAAAAGGATCCCAAAGTGTGAAAAGTAACAAGCTAAATAAAACATAAACAGTGAAAGATATGTAAAAACATTAGGGAAGCTTTGGTCTGAGGACTGACAAACAAAGCAATCCATTTGCCTCAGGTTGCTTGTTAGCAAAAGGGGCAAAACTGATTTGTTGGAAGTCATATGTCATTTGTCTCCTGGAGTTCACATGTACATAGGGCAGTTACAAGTGGTGAATTGATCTTTTTGCTTGAATGATTCTGAAGAAAAGCATCTTGTTGTGAGAGGGGACTCCAGTGACCTGTTACATGTCTACACATGAGGGCAACCTGATTCATGGAAGCATAGGAGAATCATGATTATAGGAGGGGAGACTATGGTAGAAATCTATTTATTCTTTAACTAACAAAAGAGAAAGTGAATCCTTTTAGAAATTTTGTTTTCAGAATTTTATTTTACATACATAGCACTAGAGGCTCTTTAAATTCTGAATTGTATATTCATTTTAATTTTGGAAGTAGAATTTCACAAATATGCTTTAGTTATTGCATCAATTAAGAAACTGAGGCAAAGAGAAGTTTCCTACTTGACAAAGATATTTAGACAAAAATGAGGTCTTTCAGTATGGGTCCCAAAATATAGAAACTTATCATATTTTTAATTGTTTTTTGCTTCTGATTATCCTTCCAACATATTAAGTATATTATCATTTCAAACATTCTTTACATAGCAGTAAGCATCACACATTTCAACTTGTCTATCACAATTTGCTTTCTCCCAATATTTTTTCCTTTCTTCTAATCTTTTTTGGGAGGGTGTTAAATCATGGATCTTAAAATTTGGAAATGAAAAAGATTATAGCAATTATAGAAGCTAGATGGCCCAGTGGATGAAGCAATGAAAAGTTAGTTCAGCTCTGACCTCATTTCAACTAGCTTATGTGATTTTAGTTAAGTCTCTTAACCTCTTGTTTGCTTCAGTTTCCACAAGTGTCAAATGCATAACACTTACCTAGAGTTGTCTAGATTGAATAAGATAATATCTGAGGAGAGCTTGTCAATTTAAAAGACAGTATACAAATGCTAACTATGATGATAAAGAAAGGAAGGAAGAAGATGTGCTCACCTCACTTATTTAGCAGATGAAGGAACTGAGCTTAGAGAAGAAAACATGACTTCAGGGGTCACACAATGAATAGGAATCCATAAAGAATGATTTAGAGGAGAAGAAAATGAATGTTCAAAGACCACCTGAACTAAAGTATAAACTAAGGCAAGGATTGCATAGGTAGGATAACTAATGGAACTATGTCTTCGGATTCTTGTTGCTTCTTGATATTCAACTACATTTGTAAGAAGATAAATAGATACTCTACAATAATTTGATAGAGAAAACGTTTTCTCCATTGGAGACATTTAAGAAATCTTAAATCTTTAAGAAACAGCATATTCTAGGAGTTATTTATGCAATAAACCAACATATAAATTGACACCTTTGTCTTTTTTTTTTACTTACACTAATGTATTATAGAAATAAGCAATATAAAATGTCAGCAGCATAAAATAATGTTTTTGATCTCTTAACCCTCACTCCTACAAGTGCTATCCTAAAATGATTTTCTTAAATATGTAAGTTATTGTAAATAGCACGAAACAATAATGAAATCAATTAAATCTGCATTTGTTTCTCTTAAAAGGCCTTTGACATAAAGCTAGCTATAGCAATTACTACTTTCCTCTGTTTTCTTTCACCATGGGATGAGTGTATATTCATTCTCAATTTCTCTCTTTTTTTCTTTCCCTCTCCTTCTCTCTTGGCATTATATATTATGGTAATCTGGTTCTGTTTTCGTCATTTAACATTATTTTATATATACTTTTCTCAGTTCTTTTTAATCATCTATATTTTTCATTAGCTACAATAAAATATTTTATCAACAAATGTTGATATCAGTTGTTTTTTCCCATTCAATGTTTTTCTTGGTTTCTCTTATGTAGCTCAGCCATTCTAAAATTATTTTGTGTCTAGAGGATTGCCTTTCTAAAAGTCTTTGAAAATCTAATACTCACACCTAAGAAGATCCACACCAACATATTGTACTTCTTTAACCAAAATGAGGCTTGTACTCATAGTTGGTGTAGAAATAAAACAAACAAAAGACACTAATAGTATGATAGCCATAAAATCTGAAAATTGATTATATTCATCCTCAAATTGCCTTTGTTTTTCACTACAGGAAGATCAAAATAGAATTAAAAGTAATATATATGAAAACTGAGGACTACAAATACTATGGATGTCATTGTAGCAAAGGCCTTATATTGTTTGTGTTTAAATTTGATTTTCATAAACTAAAAAGAGATTATATTCAATAAGTCTCTGTCTCCATATAGAATTATCTAAACCCAAAATGTGTTTGCTTTTACAGAGTAATGATATAATATAATTGAATTTTCTGAATTAATAAAATTTTGGAATATTGAAAGCTTTTGCCTCATGCTAAAATCACATTAGGTGATAAAGAGTTTTTAATTACAGCAAGCTCTTCCTCAGAGTGGGATTTTAAAGTCATGATCAGAAAAAATTAGGCAATATTGGAAATAATAAAGAAGTATTACTTGGTATGGTACAAAGATAAGAGAAACAGGACCTATGAGTTCATTTATAAAGAAATTCTCAAAAAAAGAAACTTTTACAAATGCCAACTGGCATCTTCTCTGCAAATTATAATCTTGGAGAGTTACTTAGGGTTTTGAAATGCTAAGTGACTTGACCAGAGTCACATAGATAGTCTATATAAGAAAAGATACATCTTTCTGGTTTTAAGGCCAGCTTTCTTTCCACTCTGTCCCATTTTTCAGGACATAATATAAAGACACATTTGAAAAAAATTATTTTATAAAATACCATAATTTAATATGGATCTGAAGTCAGAGTCATCTTCCTGAGTTCAAATCCAACTGGACATTTCTTAGCCATATGATCCTGGACTTAATGCATTAAGTAAGCTGGAGAAGGAAGTAACAAACCACTCCAGTATATTTGCCAAGAAAAATCCAAATGAGATTATCTCCCCCTCTTGTCACACAGCTAGAAAGTGTTGTGTCTGAGGACAGATTTGAACTCAGGTCCTCTTGAATTCAGGGCTGGTGCTCAGTATTAAAATTCTTAAGTGTCATTTGAATTTTCTTGGCATCTCAATAGATATCTAAGACTAAATAATGAATCTTCAGTTGGGTAAGTGGGCATTAGAAAATTTTGGAAGAACCACGCTAAGTAGCTTTAAAAAATGAGAAGGAAAGTCTAGGCCCCTTTTTAAAAACTGCTTTTCCAAGTAATTAAAGATAACGACAATTTAATATTTGAGCTCTAGCATATTTTCAGGAAGCTTCAGAAAGGATTTTTTAAAATCTGTGTGTGTGTGTCTGTGTGTGTGTGTGTGTGTGTGTGTGTGTGTGTGTGTGTGTATATATATATCAACATGAGTATTTTGTTAGAGAGAGAAGGGTGATGTAATGTGGCTGATAATGCAATTGTGTATTTAGATTTAGAAGGGGTTTTAGAAGCCAACTAATTCAATCTCATTAATAACAATCCAAAATCAAGGTAATTAGGTGGGGCTCAGTAAAAAATTGTATTGAAAACTGGAAGACATCTTCCTGATTTCAAATCTGACCTCAGATACTTAGTAGCTGTGTATCTCTGTGTAAATCCCTTAACTCTGTTTGCCTCAGTTTCCTCAGCTATAAAATAAGTTAGAGATGGATGTGGCAAACCATTCCAGTATCTCTGCTAAGAAAATCCCCACATGGGATCACGAAGAATAAAGATAGAACAACAATACAATCTAACTTCATAATTTCACCATGAGGAAATGCAGTTTCAGATATATTAAGTGATTTGCCCAAGTTAAAGGACACCCAGAATAGAAAGAAAAGTCTGCTGAATCCAAATCACTTATTATTCTTTCCATTGTACCTCGCTGCTTGCTAGTTTTAATGATCAAAATCAATCAATAAATCAGAAAAAAAAATGAATCACGAAGTTTAAAGTTGGCAGAGGACCATAAAAAGGATTGTTTGTAGAATTAAAGCTATGTACAGATTTGAAGGTTAGTTTATAAATAAATTTAATTACATTGCTTTGCATTATAGATCAAAGAGATTTTTTGAAAAGTTATTCTCTTATCTGGAAAATGGAACAAGGAGAAATGCTGCAAGTCAGTTTTGCAGCAACCACTAAGGAGTTTGATACCATCATTAAATACTCTAAGTCAAAAGTTCTTAACTTGGGGGTCTATGAATTTTTTAAAAAAATATTTTATTAATTCATTCCAATTCTAATTTACTTCCTTTGTAATCCTTTTTTATCTTACTCTATTAATTTTGAAAAATCATTCTTGGAAGGGATAACGACTTCCCCAGATTTCCAAAGAGGTCTATGACACAAAAAGGTCAAGTTATATTTCAATTTACAACTTAACTGAAAATGAAAAAGATCAATTTTGAATCTTATTGTCATGTTCTTATTGTGTTTTAATTAATTTTGCAATCTTGTATTTCCTCCATCAGCCTTAAAACATGGATTAGACATGCTTTATTTAGATTATTTAGATGTAACTTTATGGTAATTTAAATATGTTAATATTTATTGAGAAAAAGTTGATCCATAGCTAAATTTATCTGATTGGAAGGTGCCCGGATTGTTTGATTTTTCTTTTCTGAATCTTTGTGTCTTGTCCATAGTGGGTACATTGAACCCAAACAGAAATGGTATGTAAGACTAAAATATACATATGTTTAAATGAAACCCTTTATCTGCTGTGATATATTATTCATTTTTTTGACCAATGTCAAAATATTAGAGATATCACTGCAAGGTCGGGATTGTAATCACATATGCCCATTAATCCATTATAATAAGAGTCAAGAGTAGAAGGAATCATAAGCACAAAGTTGTGACCACAAGGTGGCACTGCAGGAAAAAACAAAAAATAGGAGGTATGTGATTACTGCAGTCCCACGCTGAAGATGTATATAATTTTCTAGGATTTCCTCTTTTCCAATGAAAATGTCAAGCAATGTAAATTTTTATGAATGTCAAACATTTTTCATTAAGCTCAGATTACTTTTTTGAATGCCTTTTTTTAATGCCTTATCTAAATTGAAAATAATATAGAATATTTCTACTATAAACTCTGAGGTTAAGAAGAGAATTTTATGTTGCTGTAGAAAATATATGTATATTATAATACATTTGCATCCTCATGTGACCACATTGACAGTCAGAAAATAGTCAAATTACCCTTTTGAAATACTGATATGACTTGCTTTTGAAGTTTAGTCCAGACTTGTGATATTAATCGCTGGAAGTTTTACAAAATAGAAACTTATTCCAAAAGTTCAGTTGGAAGATTCAAAGATAAATTCATTTAAATCTGCCACGGAGTTCTAAATCTGGGTTCAGACTCTTGGTTCTATAAGCATTTCACCATGCTTTCTTTTCTTAGTTAAAAACATAATTATTCTTATGCCTTGTAGTTGGAAGTACCTCAATGTAGAGGTCACTCTTATACTACAAGTGCTATTGAAATGGATTGTATCTGTCAAATTTTTAAGACAGAACATATTGACAAGATTAAATAATAGATAAGAAAAGCAGATTTTTTTTTAAAAAAGCTAACAAATGCAAACCATATATGGATATAATTGTAGTTGAATTTTCAACTAAGAATTGTTGCTATTAATTTAATCTCAAAATTAAAACAACTTGAAGAATTGATTCTGCCTATGTGTCAATAAAATAGATTTTTCCTGTGTGATACTATTCCCAGTTAGAGATAATCTTAGGAAATATCATGGATAACAAATGCACAAAAAAAGTTATTTCTGTGGGATGGGGAGAGTTCTAACAACTAGGGAAACTAGAAAAGATCTCATATAGAAAAGGACACAAGCTAAATACTGAGTGGAATTAATGATTCAAAGAGGAAGAGAGAAGAAGTGAGAAGGGCAAACATTCTAGGTATAAGGACAGCGTAATAAAAACACAGATGTGGAAAATGAGTTATATCTAGAGACCAGCAAGTAGGCCAGTTTATCAAGTACATGAAATTTATCAGGGAGAATAATATGAATTCAGCTTAGAAAGATCTTTTTTAGCCAGATAATAAAGGCCTTCAAATGCCAAACAAAGGCAAGTTCTATTTTATCTTCCATTGGCCATAGACAGCCACCCACTGAAACTTCTGGAGGAGAATGATGTAGTTAAGCTCATGTTTTTAGAATGTCAATTATACATTTTTGGAAGATTAATAGGATGAATTGTCCTGAAGGACAGGAATAAAAATTAGATTAAGAAGAAAGAAAGGCAGTAAATATTGTAAGGGTAAAATCAACAGAGTGGGGCAATTGAATGGATATGGGAGGTAAATGAGAAGAATAAGAAATGAGTTCCTTATGAACTTCAGTGATTGAGATGATACTATCCTGAGTAGAAACAGAAATTAGGAGGAGGTTTTGGGGATAGATAACAAATTCAATTTTGGACATGTTAAATGGAAGATGTTTATGGAGACACTGGAAGGAGATATTATATGTGCAGTTAAAGATGCAGGACTGAAGCTTAAGGGAAAATTAAGAGCGAAATATAGGGGATTCTGGAAGCATCAGCAAAGACCTGATAGAGGAATGAATAGGAACAATTGCCATTATTAAGAAAGAGAGAATATAAAGAGGAAAGTGGAGAAATTCCAGGTCAGAGTCTTGATGTAGACTCATGAATAAGAAGCAAGAATGGGTGATGATCATGCAAAAGATATTGAGACTTAAGTAAGACAAATAGGAAAAAAAATGATGGAATATCATTTCTAATGTATCATTCTGTAAAAAAAAATTTTAATAAATCAAATGGGTAAATAAACACATAAGGAGAAATTCAATAGCCAAAGAGGAAAGAGAGAAGGTTTTTAGAAATGGGAAACTGTGAGAACAAAGGCACTAAAGTGGGAAAATCTAAGGGCATATTCATTTGTCAGACACGGGTACAATTTGACTGGAATACATTGCACCAAAACTTTTAAAGCACAGTAGGGACATGATGAGAACAGTATATAAAATTTTTCTTTTCAGCAGAGGCACAAGAAAGGTATGGACTACAGGGAAGAGAGATTGAAGGCAGCAAGATTTCCAAGGTTATTGAAAGAATATGGGTGAATGGTAAAAAGAGTCTAGACTTGTTGGGAAGGGCAAACAAGATATGTTAAGACATAGCAAGAAGGCCTTGGTAACTAACTGATAATGTACGGAGAAAGCAAGTTATAGTAAAAATTATATATATATATATATATATATATATATATATATATATATATATATATGAGGAGAGAATGGGAGAGGATTCTGGATGAATCATCCAGGATATTAAATAAATAAAGTTCTGAACAGTGGGTTTAGGAGGGAATTAAGCTCAATGTGGGGTATTAGACTGAGACGGTAATGGGAAACACAAATAGAAACATTCCAAAGCCAGTTGGAAGTTGGGGCCAAGAGCACTGGAAAAACTTCAGAGATGGGAAAATAGAGATTTGGGAGTCATTTGAATAAAGGAGACAATTGAAATCATGAAGTAAATAAGATTCTTAAAGGAACAAGTAAAGGGTTAAGGATAGACTGATATTAGGATGCCAAGAAGAAGAGATGGACTTAAAATTTATCTGTTATATATGATCATAGTTATATATTATTCCATCTTTCTATATGCCTTATGATCCTAAACCCGTACTTTGTCTTCATCATGACTTTCAATTGTCAGTTCTTTCTCTGACCATTTTTATTAGTTTCCTTTTCCTTTTCCTTCCTTGGTCAGTCAGTTCATTTCTACACTATCCTACACATTCAAATAAGTCCCTTGTCCTCTTGTCTTATCTCTGATGATACTTTGCAAAGCCTAACCTTGAATTTCTTCCACAATCTTTCTCCTTCATTCCTATTTGTTAATATCCCTGGATATAGGGAATGGAATATCTCTTTAAGAATCATCTGAAAATGTGATCTGAACTTTTGCATTAGTTTTAATATAGAATAATGTTTAGTTCTTGGACAAAGATGGAATGGATCTGATAAAGGTCAATAAAACTTATTTATTTAAAGATATACGAATCAAATGAAGATTGTTTTAAATCAGAATAGAGGAGAAAAGAAAAAAAATTCTGATAGGTATAAGAAAGGAAGAGGGATGTTAGGCCAAACATATATATGGAAATGCAATGAGTACTGATAGAAGCAAAATCAATTTAAGATCATAATGCAAGGTTAGTAAATTTCACTTAATAGACATGGCTGAGATTTTGTGGATAAATGATCAAAACCCCACCACTATCATAGGTAATAAAAGTACTTCTATTCTCTTATAAACTACCATGAATAGTTCACAGATTTCCAAAATTTAATTTAGTAAGTATTGTAAAAATATCTTCAGTGTACTATGTACTTAAAGTAAAAATATTTACCATGCTTGTCAATACCTTCCTATTAAACTTTTTTTGTTATATATTTGGACAGTCATGAAGTTACCATCTAAACATTTCTTCTCTAAGTTAAATACCCCCCACTATCATAGTTTGTATAATTTATCTTCTTTTTTTTTTTTTTTTTTTTTAATTTTATTATTTATTTTTTTTATTTAATAGCCTTTAATTTACAGGATATATACATGGGTAACTTTACAGCATTAACAATTGCCAAACCTCTTGTTCCAATTTTTCACCTCTTACCCCCACCCCTCCCTAAATGGCAGGATGACCAGTAGATGTTAAATATATTAAAATATAACTTAGATACACAATAAGTATACATGACCAAAACATTATTTTGCTGTACAAAAAGAATCAGACTCTGAATTATTGTACAATTAGCTTGTGAAGGAAATCAAAGATGCAGGTGTGCATAAATATAGGGACTGGGAATTCAATGTAATGGTTTTTAGTCATCTCCCAGAGTTCTTTTTCTGGGTATAGCTAGTTCAGTTCATTACTGCTCCATTAGAAATGATTTGGTTGATCTCGTTGCTGAGGATGGCCTGATCCATCAGGACTGGTCATCATCTAGTATTGTTGTTGAAGTATATAATGATCTCCTGGTCCTGCTCATTTCACTCAGCATCAGTTCGTGTAAGTCTCTCCAGGCCTTTCTGAAATCATCCTGTTGGTCATTTCTTACAGAATAGTAATATTCCATAATTTTCATATACCACAATTTATTCAGCCATTCTCCAACTGATGGACATCCATTCAGTTTCCAGTTTCTAGCCACTACAAAAGGGCTGCACAAACATTCGTGCACATACAGGTCCCTTTCCTTCTTTATAATCTCTTTGGGATATAATCCCAGTAGTAACACTGCTGGATCAAAGGGTATGCACAGTTTGATAACTTTTTGAGCATAGTTCCAAACTACTCTCCAAAATGGTTGGATCTGCTCACAACTCCACCAACAATGAATCAATGTCCCAGTTTTCCCACATCCCTCCAACAATCAACATTATTTTTCCTGTCATCTTAGCCAATCTGACAGGTGTGTAGTGGTATCTTAGAGTTGTCTTAATTTGCATTTCTCTGATTAATAATGACTTGGAGCATCTTTTCATATGACTAGAAATAGTTTCAATTTCTTCATCTGAGAATTGTCTGTTCATATCCTTTGACCATTTTTCAATTGGAGAATGACTTGATTTTTTATAAATTAGAGTTAATTCTCATATATTTTGGAAATGAGGCCTTTATCAGAACCTTTGACTGTAAAAATATTTTCCCAGTTTATTGCTTCCTTCTAATCTTGTCTGCATTAGTTTTGTTTTGTACAAAACTTTTCAGTTTGGTATAATCGAAATTTTCTATTTTGTGATCAGTAATGATCTCTAGTTCTGCTTTGGTCATAAAGACCTTCCCTTCCACAGGTCTGAGAGGTAAACTATCCTATGTTCCTCTAATTTATTAATAATTTCATTCTTTATGCCTAGGTCATGAACCCATTTTGACCTTATCTTGGTGTACGGCGTTAAGTATGGATCAATGCCTAGTTTCTGCCATATTAGTTTCCAATTTTCCCAGCAATTTTTATCAAACAGTAAGTTCTTATCCCAAAAGCTGGGATCTTTGGGTTTGTCAAAGACTAGGTTGCTATATTTGTTGACTGTTTTATCCCTTGAACCTAATCTATTCCACTGATCAACTAATCTATTCCTTAGCCAATACCAAATAGTTTTGGTAACTGCTGCTCTATAGTATAGTTTTAGATCTGGTACAGCTAAGCCACCATCATTTGATTTTTTTTTATTAATTCCTTGAAATTCTTGACCTTTTGTTTTTCCATGTGAACTTTGTTGTTATTTTTCTAGGTCATTAAAATAGTTTTTGGGAGTCTGATTGGTATAGCGCTAAATAAATAGATTAGTTTAGGTAATATTGTCATCTTTATTATATTTGCTCTTCCCTATCCAAGAGCATTTAATATTTTTCCAATTGGTTAGATCAGACTTAATTTGTGTGAAAAGTGGTCTGTAATTTTGCTCATAAAGTTTCTGATTTTCCCTTGGCAGATAGATTCCTAAATATTTTATATTATCAGTAGTTACTTTAAATGGAATTTCTCTTTGTAACTCTGACTGTTGGATTTTGTTAGTGATATATAAGAATGCTTGATGACTTATGTGGGTTTATTTTATAACCAGCAACTTTTCTAAAGTTGTGGATTATTTCTAATAACTTTTAGCAGAATCTCTGGGGTTCTCTAAGTATACCATCATGTCATCGGCAAAGAGTGATAATTTGGCTTCCTCATTGCCTATTCTTATTCCTTTAATCTCTTTCTCAGCTCTTATTGCTATAGCTAGCGTTTCTAATACAATATTAAATAGTAACGGTGATAGTGGGCAACCTTGTTTCACTCCAGATCTTATTGGGAATGGTTGCAGTTTGTCTCCATTACATATGATGCTTACTGATGGTTTTAAATAAATGCTGTTGATTATTTTAAGGAAAAGTCCATTTATTCCTATACTCTCAAGTGTTTTTAATAGGAATGGATGTTGGATTTTATCAAATGCTTTTTCTGCATCTATTGAGATGATCATATGGTTTTTGTTAATTTGGTTATTGGCCATGGCCAATTATATTGATAGTTTTCCTAATATTGAACCAGCCCTGCATTCCTGGTATAAATCCTACTTGATCATAGTGTATTATCTTGGAGATGATTTTCTGTAGTCTTTTGCTAGTATCT
This sequence comes from Sarcophilus harrisii, assembly GCF_902635505.1. Classification (NCBI taxonomy): domain Eukaryota; kingdom Metazoa; phylum Chordata; class Mammalia; order Dasyuromorphia; family Dasyuridae; genus Sarcophilus; species Sarcophilus harrisii. The sequence continues at coordinate 140,428,730 of NC_045430.1, read as the reverse complement.
TATTTAAGATTTTAGCATCAATATTCATTAGGAGATTGGTCTATAATTTTCTTTTCTGTTTTCAGCCTACCTGGTTTAGGTATCAGTACCATGTCTGTAGTCATAGAAGGAATTTGGTAGGACTCTTCATTCCTATTTTATCAAATAATTTATATAGCATTGGGGCCAATTGTTCTTTAAATGTTTGGTAAAATTCACATGTAAATCCATCTGGTCCTGGGGATTTTTTCTTAGGGAGTTGTTTAATTGCCTGTTCTATTTCTTTTTCTGAAATGGGACTATTCAAGCAATTTACTTCTTCCTCTGTTAGTCTGGGAAGTCTGTATTTTTGGAGGTAGTCATCCATTTCACTTAGGTTATCAAATTTATTGGCATAAAGTTGAGCAAAATAACTCCTTATTATTTCTCTAATTTCCTCTTCATTGGTGGAAAGTTCTCCCTTTTCATTTTTAAGACTACTAATTTCATTTTCCTCCCTCCTTTTTCTAATCAGATTTACTAAAGGCTTATCTATTTTATTGGCTTTTTCATAGAACCAACTCTTAGTTTTATTAATTAGTTCAATAGTTTGTATAATTTATCTTCTTATCTCTTTTAAAATGCACAGAATAAGGATTTACTAAATCCAGAAAGGGGAAGAAGTTCTCTCTGGATAACTTCAATTATTTGCACTTCTCTTTATTTTCTGAGCCTTATGTGGGATGGTTCCAAGTTGAGGAGGCTTAATGAAGGAAACTACTTCATTAAAAAAAAAATCTTATATAACAATCAACTCTCATTTATCTGTATAATGGAAGAGTAAAACATGGTGGATGATAATTAGCCACAATAACTAACCACAAAGTATTCATGCTTGCAAGTCAAGACATCCTCCTCCTGATGTTATTGGTCTGCTTTGAGAATGAAGGAAGCATAATATTCTGGAGAACCCATTCATATACATGTTTCAAGGAAAGTATTTAACATACATTGTAAAGAATGCTTTAGAATGAGCTGGAGAGATTATCTAGTTTTTGGATCATATCTAATTTTTAGATCTTCTTTCTCCAATCTACCCTATTCCTCCCAGAAATGCTTCTCCAGCTGAAAAAATGTAAATTTTGAATTTGTTTTTCATTCCTAGTGAAAACAATTATTTTCATTTAAAAGTCTTCTGGACAGGCTGCATAATAAGTTAGTGGCAGGGTGCTAATAGTATTGACTTTATAACCCACACAGCTTAATCATGTCTATAATTTTGGAATTTTTCGTCATTTGGAAGTGATATTTACTGAGGATAATCTTTAATTCTAATAATAATATTTAATGAGAAAATTAGTTAGATGTCATTTTCTGGTGACAAAGTGAATAAGCAATGGGTTTAGAATTAGGAAGATCTGAATTTGAATTCTGAGTGAAACTTCTTAGTCATGTGATCATGGGTAAGTAGTTTACCCTCCCTTAGTTTATTTCCTTATCTGAAAAACAAGAAAGTTGGACTAAATGACTCTGGAAATCCCTTCAAAATCTATGTTCTTATGAATGGTGACATCACTAGAAGAACTAAGAATGGCCCTCAATTGCTGCTGACTTTTCAATTTACTCTGATCTTAAGATCATTTTTGTTCATGTTGCTTATTCAACTACTTCTAAGTATAGTTCTATTTGTATGCTTAGGAGTGAAATCTGCCTCCTGATTAATTGATTAAAAGATTAATTGAAATTAATCTTAGATATTCTGTGTGTTTGAAATTTTACATAAACATTATATGCTAGAGAAGGAAATGGCAAACTAGTCCAAGATCTTTGTCAAGATTGGGTAACTAAGAATTGGACATGACTAAAAATGAGTCAACAACAATATTCTCTCCGTCTCCTCATCCAACATAAAGTCATCTTATAAAGCAAGAGCTGCACAGCACCTTGGTGGGGATGTTATTGAGAAGACTTGTGTACATATTGGACTGGATGTCCTCTAAGTGTCTATGAACTGGTGAGCCACACTTTAGCAAGAAAGCTGAAATGAAAGGAACTTGAAAGCAGAACATACCAAGATGGTTGTTTTTTGTTTTAGTACTTTGCTACTCAAGCATGCAACACTTTCTTGATACAATGATTAGAAGGTGAAAAAGAAACTGAAAAGGAGCAGATGAGTCCTTTAAAAATACATTTTATATTTTTAAATAGATTGGATGTTTGGGCTTAGAGAGGTGGATAATATCAATGGATACTGCATGCTATTTCATTGCTACTTTTTGATGTTTATTTTATAAGCTTTCATGTCTCTAGATAATTCTATATATGCACATGATAGGAATCTATAATTTTGTCATCTGATGAAGTCATTTACATAGCAAAATAATACATTTTCATTTAGACATATGGATATGCTTGGGTGAGGCAGACTAGACTACAAAAGACTTTGGAACAAGAATGTCTCTTTCTTACCCTGGCTATCTGTAGGAATGTCAAAGAAAGGATTCAGATCTATAAAAGGGGGGGGGGAACTCTCTTTCTTTAGGAATACATATGACCCCAATGAATTGTATTATTTACCTACTTTACCACTACTTTGAAAAATTGGTCTTTTATCTAATTGTCTAGGGGGGGGTATATTTCTTTTGTTTTTTTAAAGTATAATTTAAAAAGATAGCATCTCTGACTTGTCACTATTGTAGCTGTTGCTTAGTAGCCTGGCATCTGGGGAAATACCTGGGGACAGCAAATTGTAAAGGTAGCTTCATTCTAATATGTCAACAGTATTTTCTATGACATTATAGATATGACATTTTTCATCTGCTACTATTTCTGGGCAGTCTTTAGAGGTTGTATATTGCAGTGACATCCAAATTCCATGGCACTAAATTGCTCCTAAAATACCTGGAGAGGCCATGATATTTCACATTTATTTTCTGGGTAAGAAATCCATGATTTTATTAGGTCTTTTCAGATATTGTATAATATTAGAATGAATGACTAAAAAGTCCTACAGTGCTGACCTCTGACATAGTGATTTTAACAAGTTCGCATTTGCCTTTCATCTTCCACAGGTTTGAAACAGAGCTCTCCTAAACCCTGAGCCTACACACAATCATAAATAAATTACACTCCCTGTATCAACATTTGAAACCTCTTCCGTAAATCAGGGCATGCTGGTATTGAATTGCTACTTCTATCATCTACTATTTACTGTTATCAAAGCATATAACTGGATTAGTAGAAAAACAGCTATATTATTCTTATATTTAAGCTTTCTAGAACAGCAGGCTCTCTTTCAGCAACAAAGCACAGCTCTGGAGATAGCAGAAAAGCATTTCCAGGAGGAGAAGGATAGAGTAGTAACCCTGACAGCAGTTACGGGGTTTATATAGGCATGGCAATCATTCTCCTTAGAATAAGTAAAAAATTTAAAAATATGAAACCAGAAGCACGAAGCCAATTGGTATTTCTGCCTATGGTTCACAAGAATCTTTGGATGAACCTTTATATGACTGACTAAATTGTACTATCACTTCTTAGGGATGATTGACAGGAGTTTAAATCCCTATATCTCAGGTATGAGTAGGAAGTTTTACATGAGGGCTTTGCAGGACAGCTTGCTAGAAGAGCTAAGTGGAAGAAAAACCCTCAGGTTAATTCAGTACCTCATTACCAGGCACTGCTGCATCATAAGAAACTTTAAGCCATATTGTTGGTTTCCTGGCACACCAAATTCTGAGGGGAATGGATAAAATCACATTTTCCAACCTTAAGTTTTAAATCTCCAGTTTCATAAAATTCTATTCTAGCAGAGACTATTGTGATCATTAAACAATGGGATTTATACCATTCCAAAATGTAAAAGCATCCAGAATTCTTTGTTGGAATTCTTTGTTTTACCTTTCTTTTAGAAGGATTTCAAATGTTTCTTAAAAGTATGTAAAAGCATCAAGCTACTGTAATTCCTGATTAAACCAAAGAATGTTATGTGAGAAAGCCTTTGGGTTTATTTTTAAAATTTAAAATAATGAACAGCATTATACATTATAAACATTATAAAAATAATGATTTTTTTTGTTGATTTTTTCGCATGTTCATTTGTTTAAATACATTAATCTACATCACTTCCAAAGCAGTGGTGGTATGGTGATAAAAGAAACAAATGTCAGTAAAAAAAAAAAAAAAAAAAAAAGCAATGACTGCCTGCTAGATTGACTTGATGTTGCTTAAGCCCTTTGAAAATATACTAGTGGTTATTTTAATGCTTTTAGTGAACCTTGCATTGAACATGAATATGTTATATTAGTTCAATGTCAGTATCATAATAATGACTGTTTCTTGATTACTGTCTCAGAATCACAGAACTTCAGAAATCATTTAGCGTAACTCATACCTATCCAAAAACAATCTCATCTACACCACCCTTAGTAGATGTCCTTCCAGCATACTATCATCTGAATAGACATTAGAGAGCTACAAGGAGTGAAGAATCCATATAATTTATTTATTCCCAATAACTCCACACCATGCCTTTCCAATTTAGAGTGATTCCCCCACTCTCCTTTTGCATACAAAAAGAAAAAAAAATACTAAATTAGAAATATTTTAATAACTTCAAAGAAAGAAGATTTTTTTCCAAAAAAATTCAATGATCCTAGAAAAAAAACTTTCTATGGATTTGGGAAGTTCTTCATAAATAATGAATGGTGAAATACATTATTTTAATTTGTACTATTTGGTTGAAGTATCCCAATTCAGATGAATTCTCACTTCTGCTTGCAAGTAACAAATTAAATGTATGTTCATTTTCAATGAACAGTCAAGCTAAATCAAATAGTTAAGGGAAGTCAAGTGTTAAAGCTTTGAGAACTATTAGCCAAAAAATAAATTTGAGAATAACTTACCAATGAAGAATTCTTTTCATTTAATTAAGGAAAACTCCAAGAAATGTCTAACAGTTGGATTACTGGTTCATATTTCCAGCAAAACTGTTTTTCCCTTTAAAAGTACATTTTGGAGAAAAACAACAGCTTTTATATCATTACAAATCCCAGTGTTCTTTCTTTCTAAAGTTGTCTGACTTTTACAGGGGAAAGTATGGAATAAGAATGAATTACTAGCTATTGTGGAGGCCTACCCATTAGTGTCTCTAAACTTCCATTTCCTCATCTGTAAATGGGAAAACTACTGATCGTAATGAAGAAGAGCTTTAATACCACCTAATTTTCTCTTCATTTGAAATATGACAAAAAAGTGAGATGCAGATAGAAGTGACTTTACCAGGGTCACAGAAATAATGAATAATAATAAAATAATTCACATCTTAATAATCTGATTAAAAATTTAATCTATGCCCCTCCTCATTAAAGGACACTGCCCCTCTACTATTGTAATACCTCTTTACATTATGGGATTCTTCCTTCTTGCTTTTGAATTACCAGCAACAATCTGGGCTTGGCACTTAGTAGGTGCTCAATAAGTGCTTGTTGATGGATTGATTGGTATGGAGGTGACTTTGAGTTTTCTAAGGCTATGCCCATGGAGTGTCGGGTCTGGTACATCCTACTCAAGTTAGATAAGCTTTCAGATATGAGACTGGTAACTGATTTTGTCTAAGTTGGTGCAGGGCAGTTAGTTTTTTATGCAAAACAACCCTAGAATTTCCTCAGAGATTTTCAAGGGGTTGCTTAGTCCTTAAGAATTGATAAATTAATAATGCTCGACTGCCCACATAGCATTAAAGATCACAGAATAAGAGTTTGAGGATACATTAGAGGTCACCCATTCCATCTTCTTAATTGAGAAGTTAATTGATTTGCCTAGGGTTATATAAATGGGAAATGGCAGAGATGGCATCTGAGCCCAGGTTGTTGGACTTCAAAGTCAGAGCCCTCTTTGCACTCTACTTTGGATTCTGGTAAAAAAGATAATTCATAAACCTGTGTGTGTGTGTGTGTGTGTATGGTGTGTGTGTGTGTGTGTGTGTGTGAGAAAGAGAGAGACACAAAAAGAAAGGGAGAAAAGGAGGAAGAAACAGAGAGACAGAGATGTGATGGATCCCTTTGACAGTTCAGTGAAGCCTATAGAGCCTTTCAGAATAATTTAAAGGCAAAAAATATATATTACAAGAGAAAAGATATTATATTTAAATATAATTATAATAAGTACTGGTATCACCACCATCATCACTACTACTATCATCATCATCACAATGTTTACAATCTTAGATTAAAAAATATATACTTTTTTTGGGAGGCATTTGGGGATAAATGACTTGCCCAGGATCACACATCTTGGAAGTATTAGGTATCAGAGTCCAGAATTGAACTCAAATCCTCCTGACTCCAGGATCAGTACTCAATTCACTGGGCCACCTAGTTTGCCTAGGAGCCCATATCTTAAAGAATGATATAAATGTTAACTTTTATTTGTGTTAGCAATAAAATGATAATAATAATGATAAACAATAACATTGCTTTCAAAAATTTTGGATGGTTTTACTCATACCTTATTTTCTATAGTCTAAATGAAACATGATTTTGGAAATTAAAACCATCTTTGTTAATATTATAGCCCCCCCTTTTTTTTGGCTTCCTACAATATCTCCTGGCATACAAGATAGGTCATTTTATAAAAAGTTTATACAAAGTCCTAGTACAGTTTTGAATCTAAAAGCTTAAATAGCTTGTGGAACATGATGAAAGGGCTCATTATCAGGGGTATTTAACAATCTAACTCAGTAATAGAGAGCCTTCTCCAGTGTACACCTATTCTAAACAGAAATATTTTCTCTAGTTTAGAAAATTCAAAACCAAATTTAAATATCTTCGGCAAATAATTAACAAAATAAAGCTTAGATAACGCCAATATGTGGTTTTCTAAGTCAATATGTGGCCCACAGGAATCCCTATTAGTGGCTTCTATTTCTATTTCAGTTTGATATCTTTCTTAGTTAACACCTATTTCAATACTGCTAGGACATTGCCAGTTATCTTGACTTATTTCTTGCCACTGGACTTTGGAGGAAAGAGTGATGCTTATGACTGCTCAGGTTTGCCTCACTTAAATCCATTTTACCCAAAAGTCAGCACATTACCTTCATGATTTATTGGTGGTCTTCAAGAAAGAACCAATAACAACAATAATTTCAACAGCAAAATGTGATATCACACACATGAAAAATGTACTGAGTTCAAAGTTGTTCAGTCTAGATTTGAATCCCAGCTTCCAAACTTATGAAATGTGTGAGACTGAACAAATGACTTGGCCTTTTCTGAAGAAGAGAATATTTGCTCTACTTAGTCAACAAGTTTTTTTTTTTTTTTTTTTCCCCTAGATGAAGCACTTTATAAGCTTTAATATGCCACAGCAATACATGCTATTATACTATTAAAATTAAGTAATTGTTTTCTAACAAGATTTCAGAGATAAAACATTGAGTTTTAACAACTATCTGAGCAAGTATTTTCAGTAAAAGATTAATTTAGAGCTTTTAGCTTGCACTAAAATAAAAATAAAAGCTAATTGTATCAAGAAATAGATTTTAGGTGATCTCTTCATGTTGACAAAATGTTCTAGAGAAAATCAGCACATGAACAAAAACATTTGTTTTTCTTAGCATTTTCTTTTCACTGACTCCCTAAATTTTTGTAGCTAAATCCATTTAACAAAAATTCTAGATCAATTAAAATCCATAAAATACAAATTTGTCAGGCATTCCCATCTATCTTCCCTTCCAACTTTCCCATCTCTCCTTTTGCCAAGGCACAATGACATATCATATATAACAGGTATATATGTAACAAACAGAAAATTTATGTATAATGGGTATTTAACATATTTATATGTAACAGATTCAAATATTAATGGGATCCTAGATGAGTAATGTTTTCCATTAGAAAACTAAAACAGAATTATCCAAATTGGATTTTGGAAAAAGTCAGTGTATTGGAATGTGTATTATCCCCTGTGTTAATGGACTAAACTGTATATTTAAGTGCTAGTATCCTGTAAATAAATAACGGGCTCAAAAATGGCCATAGTACTACTAAGTGATCCCTTTGATAATAGGTGCAAGAGTGACAGCACAGCTTGGTGATATGAAGAGGAGTGTTATTGGAGATGACATCATACCTAGGTTAGGGTATCTTGACATTTAGGTGATTTCTTCAGAGCCCTCAATATTTTTACTAAAAGTTTAAGCTTTAGCTATTTAAAAAGCTATAATAAAAAGATGCTCAGAAATCTGGTCAGTATACTTAGTGTGGCAGAATAGAGAAGTTACATTGAGAAAGATTTCTGGCAAGGGGTCATAAAGATTTTGAACTTTTATGTGATACAATATCATAAAAATGTTTTGAGTCCACAATTATCATAGATGATATAAGCAGAAACCAATTTTTTTTAAATGGAGAAAAAAATAATCAGTTGATACTTACTGAAGCTACATTCACAAAATCATCATCAGAAAGAGTTTCCAACATTTCAGAGACAGATGTACGAATCAGCCTCAGAGTTAATCCACTGACACTTCCACTCCTAAACAAGCAAGTGAACCATTTCATGAATGTTATTAAAACACATATTGCATATATTTATATTATATGACAATTTTCATTATATATATTTATTTATATTATAAATATTAATACATATTAAATCAAATCTATAATATCAAGTTATAAATCAATTTTTATATAATCATCATGATTAATTTCTTTAAAAAAGAATGATTATAAAGAAATATTTAACAGAAAGAAAAATCATAATAAACAAACTAGTTTTTATTTATCTTTTGTTCTACATAAAAGACATTAGAACATAAGGATATTTTAAAATTCCAAATGCTGTTACCCAAACTATATGTCAAATAGGGTTACAAGAATTCATTATGGCATATAAATTTTTTTGTTTGTTTGTTTTGTGTACTTATATATGAACATACATTGTTGTTAATTCAATCAAATTCTTGGGGAAAAGAATATTTACATTAATTTAATTTCTTAAAATTATTTTTTATAATTGCAATATATTTACAGCTATCATTTACTTTAATAATATAACTGTCTCCCCCCACTTAAAGCATCATTTAGTTTACCTTGTCATTTTAGTTTAAATTGACACTCAGAATGTATACGCTGAATAAAACATGAGCACAATTTAACTTACTCTCTGATACATCAAATAATGGCTTCTTTTCTCACTTGATCCTCCTTGGTTTTTTTTTTTTTTTTCCTGACATTTTATTCTACTGATAAACCTTCTATCTCTTTGGTATTTCTTTCTTTCTTTTTTTCTTTATTTTTATTTCTTTCACTGACTCTTTTATCCTGCCCTTTCCCATACCCATTCACTGGTTACCCAAATGTAATCCTCTCCCAAATGTTTCCTTGAGATTCTTTTCTTCTCTCAACACTGACCAACAACCTAAACCACAATATCTAGTTCCCATATTACATATTAGAATACTTATACTATATATTTTTCATGTATTTTCTTTTTTTTTTTTTTGGAAGATTTAATTCAGTACCTAACACTATAATTGATTGCTCAAAATCTAATACAAATGTATTTACAAAACCATTCTCTCCAGAGAGAATATATTTCATCAGCATTTAGATCTATTCTTAAAGAGTAGCCAGTATTGTTTAAGGATTTGAACTAGGATACTGATAGAATGAAAAGAACAATTTAGACAAAACATCATGTTATTTCATTTTCACAAGAGACTTTGAAAATTCACATTCTGTTATTTTTTTTCCCTTATTCATTACTCTCCTTTATCTTGTTCAGTGGTTTATAAGCTTTTAGAGAGATAAATTGAACTAGCTTGCTTCAGGGCACAACTTAAGTTGGGGAGAATTACAAATGTTTTCAAAACCAGGTATGTGCCATTTGCTTGCATTTATAACATCAAATGCTGTCTCTTCTAATGAGGCAAAATGAGCAAGGAATAGAACAGATTTCTTTTTCTCCAAGGTAAATTAATTTGAAGTTTTTCAAACTCATTTTCCTGATCCCTTAATGTTCTTTGGATAAAGCAAGTCTCTACTGTAAGAGAGATGGTTTTATTCAGAATCTGACTCTTTCATTTCATAGGATAATGAAAAAACAAAAACAAAGATATTCTCTATATGAATCTTAAATTTCAGCTTCTGTAACTTCCATAATAAGAAGACTACATTTAAAAATCCCCTAGCTTCTGAAATTTATTTGTTTTATGAAATTCTCAGTATTTGACATTTGTTTATTTAACATTTGTCAATTTTTGCTATAAAAGCTATCCAAATGAACTAATGGTAGATTATATTTTATGCCATTTTAGGTATTTATAGTATTTAGGTATTTTTTTTTAGGTTTCTTTTATTTTTAGCTGAAGCAATATGGTACCATGTATGTCTATAATAAAGTACATTTTACCTGTTTTCAGAAATAAGTACTTACATAAGAGTAACTCAAAATATACAATGAAAATTGAAAATGCACTTGTAGCTTATACAAAGTTCACCTTTGATCCATGAACTAAAATCTTTGATTCAAAAGGAAATTCTTTCAACCTTTGTAGGGTTTTTTTTTTAATTATGTATTCTTTCCCTCTATAGCTTTAAAAATCACTCTAAATACTGATTCTTTTCCAATCTACCATTTTTCCCAGCTCTCTAGTACAATAGGAACAGGGTTTTCATTCAAAAAAAGTACATGTGAAATATTAAAATACTTACACATCAACTAGAATAAGCATATCTTTGGGAGATGCAGCTCCTTGGATATACCTGCAAAAGATATATTTTTTTTAATGAAAGGGGAGAAAAAGTTTTACTGAATATTGACTGAAGGTATAATTTTTGACCATTCAACTTTGTACATTCAAATTTATATAATTTACTTCAATGCAATTCATTTTGATTCCATTAAAATATTTATTACACGCTTGCTTTATGTAAGGCATTGTAGTAAGTCTTGGTGATTAAAAAGCAAAAAAATTGAGGAGAGAGAAATAAATGTGAAATTATGTAAATAAAAACTACACATGAAGTACAAAATAGTTTTAAAAATCTTCTCAAATTAAAATAACATTTATAAGTTAATATGTCATAATTTATGTGCATTCTTCACAATTCAGAAACTCCAGAATCAGTGTTACAGAGGCACTTATGTGGCCATTTCTTCAATAAAGAAGCACCCATTTAATTTGTTTTTATTTTCCTGACATTATTTTTGTTTTTTATTTATATCCACTATGAAAAGAAACATAAGATTCAATCTTTCAAATCCATTTAATCAGACATAGCACAAAATTGAAGAAAACTTTTGTTTTTAAAGGATTGAAATTTAAGATAACTTTGAAGGACCAAGCTACATCAATTAATGCAATATATTTACAAATGCTAGAGACAGAAGGATGACATGTTACATTTCCAAGTAAAATTATACTATTTCCTTGAATTTTTTTTTGCACTTAATGTGCATTTGCATAGGCAGCAAAAATTAAAGTTAATTATCACAAAGATGTAATAAAAATTTCATCACTTGACACAATTGACTTAGTTATTCCTATGTTGCATTTGTTAAGTAATTATCATATGCTTGTTGAATTGAATTGAATCAAATAGCAAAGGATGACACTTGGGGTTAATTGAGACCAGCTTCAGAAATTCAGGGTTAGAGGTGATTTATCTCTTCCCCATATCAAGCCACATTTTCCTATATCCTCTTCTCTGAGGGGAGATCACCATGGAGATTCCTATGACTTAAAAAGTAATACTAGCATTACATATGATCATTTAAATTAGAGTGTCTGGTAATGTTAAATAGAAAGAATTAATAATCCTGATTGGCAGGATTAGTTTTACCCCAATATTCTTTAGTGAACATAATTTATCAAACCTTTCACTGAACTTCTGTTAAAAAGGTACTCAAATGTTTTACCAAATAATCATTCTGCTTGTCAAGAAACAAAGCAAAACAAAACAGGAATAGGGATGGGACCTGCTCCTATGATTTTAATGGTTCAGGATATATGATTTCAGGTAAGGAAACTCTATCTTATCAATACTGGTAAGCACTTTCTCTGTAAATTACAGTTTTAAAGACATATTTCAAAAGTTAAGAATGTGAGTGATTTATCCAAGGTCATAGAGCAGACAGTCAAAGACAAGACTTGAAGCCAGATCTTCCTGACTTTTAGTTTTCTATGTGCAATGCCATATGGTCTCTATGTTAAAGTAATAATAATACACACATATCTATATGTATATATACATATAATACATATATACATATATATATATATACACACACATATAAATTATAGCTCTTGAATGTTTCTAAAGCACTTTCTAAACTGTAAGCCAATTTACATATAAGAAGAAGGATCAGAAAGGTAAAGTTAGAGCAGGTCATATTATTGCTAAGTAATAGAGCAATTAAATTTGTTATCTTGATATTATGGACTGGTATTTTCACTATATTACATTATCTTTTATTGTACAAGGAAAAAATAACCATTTTTTTTTCAACAAAAATGGTTTATTTCTTACCTTTTTTTTTTTTTAAATGCATGTTATCTTACCATGGCCTTCTGCGTACATCATAGAGATCTATCTTGTTTGGTGTTCGAGTTTTATCAACCCATGGGGAAGCTAAAAAAGAAAACAAGGCATTATTAAATTATATCTACATCTATTTATGTATCTATCTATCTACACATACATACACATATTTCAGAGGAAGTCTGCTGATGCTAGACTTCAAAAACAGATAGAAAAGCTTAAGTCCATAATTCACAAAGAAAACAACTTCTACATTTTCAAGGAAAATCACAAACCTGTACTAAAAGAAATCAATGACAAGCAATTTTTTTTTCCCATAAGAAATTGAAATGATCATTTAGACAGTTCTTTTTCTTGATACTTCCGAAAGGCTAATTTCCTATAGATGCTTAAGAAGCTTGTTGTTTTTTATGTTTATACAGACACCAGAAATTAAGGGAAACTATTTTACACTAACAGTACCTGTGTTTTCTTTTTATCTTTATCAGATGTATCCTTTTAGAAACATTTTATGTTTGTTTGTTTTTAAATGAGATCTACTTTTTAGCCCAGTATCAAGTATCTGAAAAATCCCATATCACCTTGACTTTTAAAACCAGAAAATAAGAATTAATTTACAAATCAAACTGTTGTCCAAAACTAGTATAGTTCAACTTTAAGCAATTTCAAAATATTTAATGAAAATAAATAGTGGGAACATGAATGATGAGTTATTGAATATATGTATAGATAGTCCTGTAAAATCTGTAACAATAAAATCATTTGCATATCATTTACAAACTGGAGAACCTAAAATTTGTCACTGACTATTAGGAATTATCTTTTTCTATCTGAACCCCATATTAAGATATACTGCAGAACAGTAAATATTTTTTGCAAGACATGCATAGCCTCTTAAATGTCATGAACCAGTCACTGTTTTAGATTACATCTTCTTAGTTTCCATTTATTCTCTTTTTTTTTTTCACAAAGAAACTTTATCAGAAACTGAATGGTGCAATCCAAATGTGATGGTCCAAAGTAATCAATGAAAATCAATGAAAAAAAGTTATAGAATTGTTGACACATCAGTTCCATTTTCTATTTTGTTGTCCTATTATCAAATTGAAATTTGAATGTTCTAGAGAGTGAATCAGTTACCTTTCACAAGAGGATTTCTGCAAAATTGCCTTCATTTTTTCAGGTGTTTTTTTTTTTTTGTTTGTTTGTTTTTTTTTGTTTTTGTTTTTGTTTTTGCTTAGTTATAATGTGACATTAGTCATAATCTTTCATGACTATCCTTATAAAAATGTTTATTTAATTGACGTTAGTATTGGCAAACACATTTCTTTGATTGGCAAAATCAAGTGTTTTCTGAGTTAGTTTCTTAGAAATTTTGTCCTCCTTAATATAGCTACTATTTTCCAACTTTTATAGTGCATGGCTGCAATCAAGGTTAATAGTTTTAACTTGTTCAATTTTTTTTATTTAAAAAAAATTGTTCATTCATTTGAATAGATCAGTGTGAAGTTTTTGCAACTGTATTCAATATCATTTCATATCAATTCTTCTAATTTGAATTTGGCATTGACACTTGTAAATTGATGGCATGAATTCACATAGACTATTGATTCTTATATGACTCTTGATGATTATAAATTTTATAACATCATGATATCTGAGGAATCATAGTATCATGTGACCCAAAATCAAGGGAAGGACACATAGTAGACAGGAGTACACTACAACATATTTTCAGTAATGATATATACCCAAGGTGTGGGGCAAGGCATTTCATCAAAGATAAGTATGAACAGAAAATATTAGAAGTAAGGAAGAATTATTCCTCAGATGTACTTGTACTGGGTCAATAACCTAAGTACCAGACTGATGTCTGTGATATATAAAATGACTTAAAGGAAGGACTCCAATATATTGGACACTCACTCAAGGGAAATACTATGTGAGAACATAGTCACAAGTCATGCTCAGGAGGAGGTATAAATTATCATTTACATAAATCTAAATATCACAGAACTTCTTAACTATTGAAATATTAAAGGAATGAATCTTTTTGGAACAGGGGAAGAGAAAAAAGAGAAACATTCATAGAAATTGTGTGTAGAGGACATTCTTCCCTTTTTTCTTAAGAACTTAAAAGAATAAGAAATGAATTTGCCTAGAGTTTAGATTTAATTGGATGATTAAGATAAAATAATACTCTAACCACTATTTAGGATATTTAAAATTCCAGGGCTTTAAAAATAGTCACTGGAAATGCTTCAACATATAAATTAGTTGTGAAAGAATGCCTTTGTTTTTAATTATTTTAATTGTAATTTAACCTTTGATGGATAAAACAATTAAAGCTTTAGGTAAATTACTGATTTCTAGTACTATTCATTATTAAAGTTGATATATTTGACCAGCTGACTTGTCTTACTTTAATATTTCTTTTGAAGGATCAAAATTGAATATCCTTAATCTAAAATTTAAATTACAGTAAAGAAGATGTATATTAAGATTATGTAGTCCAAGTTCATCATGTTTCTATTGACCATAGGTAGGGATTATATATACTCGTAGGGGAAAGTTGGTTTGCAGTTTTGATAAATGGTTCAGTGAAAGAAGTTTCAAAATAATGGCTAAATGAGATTTTTAAGTGGTCATCAGTTTCATTTATTCAAACTATTTCTGTCTAGATTTTAAATCAATAGTCAATTTCAATTTTGACTTTCTATGCTAGATAAAATCCAAAATTCTTAAGACATGCAAATGTTGGATATTATACTGTTTAGTAGGTTTAAGACTAAAACATTTTACATAGCATAAGACCTTAGAAATTCGCATAATGGATTACCACAAGATTAATAAGTAGTTTTTTGGCCATTATTGGGAAATCTCTAATTCTTCAGTCATTATTTTTAACCATTGACTGTTCCATAATATTGCCTTTATAAGTTTTACATGATCTTTAATTTATGTTAAAATGGAAATGTAATTGGATCATCAATTTACTTAATACAAAACTCCAATGAGGGAGGGATATTGCTATTATATAGGTGCTAAAATAATAATAGGTAATAATGTTTGCCTATTATTCTAGGCTCCAGTCATTCATTCAGTTGTACCAGGAATCAATTTGGCAGTGATGCAAATAAAAGCTACTGAATAAAACACGCAATCTGATTTTTTTAAAAAAAATTTCTACAAAACAATAGCAACAAAGAGTATGGCCATTTTGGGTGTTCAAATTATTATTATTGTTTTTTAAGATGAGTTTTGGGTGACTAGAGTTCGGTTTTTTTTTTCCCCTTTGTCATAAAAATAACTATGTTTAGTTACAGATAAATCTATCAGGTTAGCATTGTCTTTTATGTGGCATCTACAAATGAGCAACAGCCACAATATTTTCCTAATGATGCTACCATTGGGTTTGATTTCTAAACATTTGCTTATAGAAAGCAGTCTGTTTGTCAGATAAAGACAAGTACTTTATTATAAAGCACAGAAATAACAAGACTAATATTAAATAGTATTTTAGAGTGTTTATCTAGTTAACACAGCTAACAGTTTTTAAAAAGAAGATATAATTATTTATTGTTTGGGAATTATAAAGAGAGCAGAGATGCACTGAAGATGTTTTTCTTTTGTGAGGAACTATTCTACATAAAATGAAAACTAATTGCATTAGTAATTAATAATGTTAAATGTTTCTTAACTACATTCCTAAAGAATTTAAAGAAAAATTTGCTATGAGAACAAAAATATCAAATAAATGTATAAAGACTTTTCTTTTGCTTCTTTTATTCATATTATGTGCTCTGAGTTTACATTTGTTTGACTCTAGTAATGTATTAGAGTGACAATTATCTGTACAAATTCAAAAGTGTTGGAAAAGGAAACAAACTTTTAGTTGATATCTCTGTATACTTTATACCAGTAATGCCCTTCATTTAACAAGTTTCTACTTCCAAAAAGTTAACTATTTTAAGCCTGTTTTCATGTTGATTTGGATATGTAGCTGTACTTTTTAAATTCAATAAACCCTGGCTTGTTAGAGAATAGATTATAAAATGTAACAGAATTTGCTGACAAAATCATCTCCATAAGCACCAGCTAAACATTGTCATTGTCGTCATTTTGTTCTATTAACTTACCAAAAAAAAAATATGGTATTTTTGTTGACCCTGCAGAAACTTTTTAATATATACAAAATTCCTTATCCCCAGTACAGTCTCCTAAAACACCTAAGAAAAATCAACTAATATAGTGGTTACTATTTACAATACAAGATATTTTTTTTTCCTCTTGTAGCTTTCTAATTTCTATTATTGTAATCATTTTGTATGTGTTCTTTTTAATGTATAATTCAATAAAGCCACCATTTATTTCAATAAAATCTTACATTCTTTCTTCATCATTGTCCAGTAACATTCTATTCTATTATATGAAGAGCAAGAAGATGGTCAAACTAGATTCTCCAGCAAATCTCAGCCTGCCCTACTTACTTCATTCAAATATATATATATATATAAAATTTATGATGCTTATTTGTAGGAAACTTGAATAAAAAATTTTAAAACGGCTATATTTCTTCTCTGAAATACACAATAATAATTCATGACAGGGCATATGTAGGCAATAATAAGGAATTGAATAGTATCCATATTAAGAAGCCATAATTCAAACTGTTCAATTATAATTCAAATGTCCTGGCAGAAGTACCTAGTTTTTCTTTTTGTGAAGTCTATTGCCTTCAAAAAGTCTCACCACAAACTTAGTTTTATAACATAGTAAACAAAGTCTTTTTGTGATCTAGTTTTGTCAAATAAAGATTAGTTTTTTCCTACTAGCTCATATCCTTTATTTTATTAAGCTCTTGATTATGATATAAATTGAATTGTGTGTGTGTGGTGTGTAATTCCTATAATGGAGAGTTCTTGTGAATTTCTTTAATATAATTTGAGTTTTGTAAAGTATAACATTTTTCTGATTGTATTTCCTGTCAACAACCTATATTCTCTTCAAAATTCAATACTACCCTCTTGAACACATGCTGTATCTCTTCCATAGGGCCCTTTAATTATATGCAAGGACTATTAGGATTATCAATTTAAGTGAGTGTGCCCCTTATTTTAAAAGTTGCAATAAAAAGGTCCATGCATATTATTTTGATGATGGCACCAATGAACTGATATGACAACAAAATTAATTAATTCAAAGTTCAAGGATTTTGTCTTTTTTTTTTTCCATTCAATATTAAAGAAGTCAAATAATTTCCAGATTTCTGTCTTTTGAACAGAAAAGGTCTATAAGTCATCTGAGAAGGATAACTGAAATTCACTGTAAAAGCCTCCTTGACTACTAATGAACTTTATTTTCATCTGAGTTTGTCTTTAATACCCCACTCTAATTCCTTATAGACAAAAAATAAGAGCAACAACACACTCATGTATTTCATAATTACCAATTATATCTTGTATCATTTATAAAGCAGTCTTAACTACAAAATGATTTGCTGTGAATTCAGCAGATGGTAGTTAATCCACATAAAACATTTTCTTTGACATAAAAGAGTTACCGTCTGTCAGCAGGAGGGGCAGACAAAATAGATAAGTAGATGGGTTAAGTGGAATATTATGAAACTAAAAGGCAGAAAGTCAAACAGAGACTTAATTATTTATATGGTCAATATGTAATAGGGACTTTTCAGTAGAAATCAGGGACAGATAAAATCACATACAGAGACTGTGATTTTTGATGAAGTGGCATTGCTTAATATGTTTTAGAGATAATCATGTGCTATTACATAAACAGAAAATATTCTCAGAGGTTAAAAAATCCTTTTTGAGAATAATAGATATATTTCTAGAAGCATCGGAAACATAAAAAAAAAAAAAACAACTATGTAAATATAGGAAGCATCTTAAGAGAGACTAAACTTTAATACCTAGATAGAGACTGTACTTGTTTTTCATTTTGTGTAGAAATTTCTTCAATCAATGCAAACGCCTTTTGTTTGAGGAGTTTACAAAATGTTCTTTAAGGGATACAACATGTAAACATCTATGTAAATGGAAGGTGAGATAAGGAAAGGAGAGAGAGCACAGACAGTTTGGGGGATTAGAGAAAACTTAAGAGTCCAACTTAGAATCTAAGATAGAGGCTCAGTCCATTGAAAGGTTAAGTGATTTGTTAAGTGACTTCAAGTTTATGCAATAACAATAAGTAAAACACTACAACACTGGGCTTTCATTTTAGAGAAGTTTAGTGAGTCATTTTTGTTTGTTTGTTTGTTTCAAGTTCCTTAAATAGCATTTTTCCTATACAGAGCTGGTCACAATAATGCCTCTGCTAATGAATCAGTACTATCACTGCTTGTGAGAAATAATAGTAAAAAGCATCTTAGTTTTTGCATAACTTGAAGATACACTAGATATCCACATTATAATGAATTGGGATGTTATTCTATTAAAAACTCCATATCATCAGCTGCTAAAAGTTTGTGTCATTGTTGTACTCCTTAAACATAGATGCAATGGAAAAAGAATGAGCAGTTTAGATGTGCTTGAATTCATTTATTCAGGTGATTTCCAGACAAGAAAATTCAGTCTCTAAATTTAAATGTTTGTAATTAAATTTGTTCATCAGGGGCAGCTAGTTGGTGTAGTGGATAGAGCACCAGCCCTGAAATCAAGAGGACCTAAGTTCAAATCTGACATGAGACACTAAACATTTCCTGGCTGTGTGGCCTTGGGCAAGTCACTTAACCCCAATTGCCTCAGCAAAAATAAATAAAAAATAAAAACAAATAAATTTGTTCATCATCGCAACCTTACCATCACCTAAAACATAAAAAGTAAAATATGAAGTCCATCACTTCGAACACAAATGTTTCCTGTTTTGGCTTTCTTATTTCTTTCAAAGTCAATATACTATCATTCTTGCACTGTTGCTTCAACTTCTTCACCTTGATTTCTCCTTTTCCTAAGCCCCAAACTTCACATCAGTTATTATTCCTTATAGACATATCTCTTGAATTCTTCTCTTTCTTTCTCCTCCCAGTATCAGTACCTCAGTCTAGGTATAGATCTTACTCTAAATAATGTTAGCTATCTCATAGCTTGATTCATGAAGTAATTAGTAAAGGTAAGAAATAGTATGCTGGGGTACAGAGGGTTTAGAGTTGATTAAGCTGGATAAAAAGGACCCATGGGAACAAATTTGTAACTAATTTGTTTTGGGAATAGCCACTGTGTTTTTGGATGTCCAGATTTCCCATCATTCACATGAAAATGGTTTTTGTGCCTCCCCAGAGGTGTGTTTGTTGGAAGGAGGAACAGTTGGCTAATTAATATCCATGAGATATGGCCAGTTCTGTGTTCCTCATAATATATAAGACAGAAATGTTGCCACAGATTTGCTCTATCAGGGACTGAGGAAGTGGCTAGCTAACTATTATCACCAAAGAAAATTGGTGATGCAATCTGTCATACAAAAATATATGTATATTTATCTGTCTGTTGCTTCTGCAAATACACTCTTCAAAAATCTACCTCTAGCTTAATTTTCTGGACACTTTTCACATTACTTTCCTTCAAGCATTCCATATTCCAGTCAAATTGGATTCTTATTTTTAAAATGTGGCATTACATATCCAACATCTACGTATCCGTCTAGGCTGTGATTCCTTCCTAAAGGACATTGTCCCCACCCCTATATTTCCACTATTTTAAAATTCTTCATTTTCTTTGAGACTGGCCCTGGTATCACTTTCTTTGGGAAGTTTTTTTCGAATCCCCCAAGCTGTCAGTGCTCTCTCTCCTTTCCCTATTTCACCTTCCCTTTACATAGATGTTTACATATTGTATCCCTTGGAGAACATTTTGTAAACTCCTTCAGGATAGATATAGCTTTTCATTTTTTTCTCTATACTCTAGCACCTTGAATATAGTAAATACCTATAAATATTTAATTTAACTGAATTGTAAATAGCAGATAAAAGCCTTGGGCACTTGAAAGATCATTGAAATGAAATTTTAACTGAATTTCTCCACTTAATTATAGTTTATCCTATATAAAATTATCAGTCTAATATACTTTTAACATTCCATTGTTGGAAAAATCTTCTACGGTTCCTATTTCCTACAAAAATACCCATTCCAATTTCTATTTCTACTCTTATTGCTAAAGCTAAAATTTCTAGTGCAATATTTAGCGGTAGTAATAATGGGCAATCTTGTTTCACCCCTGATCTTATTAGGAATGTATCTAGCTTCTCCCCATTATGTATAATGCTTGCTGACGGTTTTAGATAGATGCTGCTTATCATTTTAATGAAAACATCATTTATTCCTATGCTCTCTGTTTTTTTTTGCTTTTTTTTTGACTGAGGCAATTGGGATTAAGTGACTTGCCTAGGGTCACACAGTCAGGAAGCGTTAAGTTTCTGAGGTAAGATTCAAACTCAGGTCCTCCTGACTCTTCAGGGTTGGTGTTTGCTCTCTGGTATTTTTTTAAAAATAGGAATAAATGCTGTATTTAGTCTAAAGCTTTTTTTGCATCTATTGAAATTGTCATATGATTTCTATTAGTTTTGTTATTGACATAGTCAATTATGTTAATAGTTTTCTTTATACTGAACCAGCCAATGCATTCCTGGTATAAATCTCACTTGGTCATAATGTATTATTCGGCTGATAAATTGTAATCTCTTAGCTAATATTTTATTTTAAAAATTTGCATCGATATTCATTAGGGATTTTGGATTATAATTTTCTTTCTCTTCCTGGTTTAGGTATTAGCACTGTATTTGTTTCATTAAAGGAATTTGGCAAGACTCCTTTCCCTGTTTTTCCTGATAGTTTACATATTGGAATTAATTGTTCTTTAAATGTTTGATAGATCCCAGCTTTTGGGATAAGAACTTACTGTTTGATAAAAATTGCTGGGAAAATTGGAAACTAATATGGCAGAAACTAGGCATTGATCCATACTTAACGCAGTACACCAAGATAAGGTCAAAATGGGTTCATGACCTAGGCATAAAGAATGAAATTATTAATAAATTAGAGGAACATAGGATAGTTTACCTCTCAGACCTGTGGAAGGGGAAGGTCTTTATGACCAAAGCAGAACTAGAGATCATTACTGATCACAAAATAGAAAATTTCGATTATACCAAACTGAAAAGTTTTTGTACAAACAAAACTAATGCAGACAAGATTAGAAGGGAAGCAATAAACTGGGAAAATATTTTTACAGTCAAAGGTTCTGATAAAGGCCTCATTTCCAAAATATATAGAGAATTAACTCTAATTTATAAAAATCAAGCCATTCTCCAATTGAAAAATGGTCAAAGGATATGAACAGACAATTCTCAGATGAAGAAATTGAAACTATTTCTAGTCATATGAAAAGATGCTCCAAGTCATTATTAATCAGAGAAATGCAAATTAAGACAACTCTAAGATACCACTACACACCTGTCAGATTGGCTAAGATGACAGGAAAAAATAATGATGATTGTTGGAGGGATGTGGGAAAACTGGGACATTGATTCATTGTTGGTGGAGTTGTGACGATCCAACCATTTTGGAGAGTAGCTTGGATATGCTCAAAAGTTATCAAACTGTGCATACCCTTTGATCCAGCAGTGTTACTACTGGATTATATCCCAAAGAGATTATAAAGAAGGAAAGGGACCTGTATGTGCACGAATGTTTGTGGCAGCCCTTTTGTAGTGGCTAGAAACTGGAAACTGAATGGATGTCCATCAATTGGAGAATGGCTGAATAAATTGTGGTATATGAAAATTATGGAATATTACTGTTCTGTAAGAAATGACCAACAGGATGATTTCAGAAAGGCCTGAGAGACTTACACGAACTGATGCTGAGTGAAATGAGCAGGACCAGGAGATCATTATATACTTCAACAACAATACTAGATGATGACCAGTTCTGATGGATCAGGCCATCCTCAGCAACGAGATCAACCAAATCATTTCTAATGGAGCAGTAATGAACTGAACTAGCTATACCCAGAAAAGAACTCTGGGAGATGACTAAAACCATTACATTGAATTCCCAATCCCTATATTTATGCACACCTGCATTTTGATTTCCTTCACAAGCTAATTGTACAATAATTCAGAGTCTGATTCTTTTGTACAGCAAAATAATGTTTTGTCATGTATACTTATTATGTATCTAAGTTATATTTTAATATATTTAACATCTACTGGTCATCCTGCCATTTAGGGAGGGTGGGGGTAAGAGGTGAAAAATTGGAACAAGAGGTTTGGCAATTGTTAATGCTGTAAAGTTACCCATGTATATATCCTGTAAATAAAAGGCTATTAAATTAAAAAAAAAAAAGTTTGATAGAATTCACTTGTAAATCCATCTGACCCAGGAGACTTTCTCATAAGGCATTTATTGATAAGGTGTTCGATTTCTTTATTCTAAATGGGGTTATCTAAATAATTTATTCCCTCTTCTGTTATTCTGGGCGGTTTATATTTTTTCTAAATATTCATCCATTTCAACTGGATTGTCATATTTGTTGGTATACAGTTGGGCAAAATAGCTCCTAATTATTGCTTTAATTTCTGCTTCGTTGGTGGTAAGTTCATTCTTTTAATTTTTGATGCTAGTAATTTTTTCCTTTTTTTGATAAATAAATTAATCAAAGGTTTATCTATTTTCTTGATTGTTTTCATAGTATCAACTCTTAGTATTTTTTGGTTTTGTTTACTTTTAATTTTATTAATCTCTCCTTTGATTTTCAGAATTTCTAATTTGTATTTAATTGTGAGTTTTTAATTTGTTCTTTTTCTGGGATTTGATTAAGGGGATCCTTTAGTTAAGCTAATTGTAACTAAGCAAGTGGGAAAATCTAGAGTCAAAATTTCTCATTTAAAGACAATGTGTTGAGTGGTTATTACACGCAGCATATTATGTAAGCTGTGAGCATAAGGCATTTTATGAAATAGTTCAAATAATACTCAGACTTGTTATGCTATTCATTAGCCAGTAGAGAAGATAAGATATGCAAATGTTTCTAATGCAAAGAATATAAAGTGCAAAAGATAAAAAAAAAAGATCTAAAAACAAATGCTATGGAAGTTCAAAAGAATGAAAATTATAATGGCATTCTGCTTAGATTGGCTGGTAAAGAAGTCTAACAGGGTATGTAATGGATTAGAACTAGCAGCATATCTAGCTTGACAGAGATAAATGGGCTCAATTCTTATACAAAATGCAACATTTCTAGAACATGAAAATCATTACTTTTTCCTAATATTTTAACTCTAGAAAATGATATCAGATATATCCCAAAGAGAATGCCTTGAGTTCCCTCTCTTTATTGGTTCACTTGGGCTATTCATAAGGAAAATTTATATATTTTTTTTTAGATATGTATTTTTTCCCCTTAGGCATAATGTATATTCAGATTCTTTATATCTTATTCTAGCAAAAAACAATACATGAGATATGGAATTTTTTTTTTCATTAGGACTTGAACTCTAATCTCCTATGCTTTGAGTCTTATGCTGTGCCACAGTTCTCTTTCAATGTCCTGACCCAGTTTCCCTAATCGTCCTATTTAGTTACTCTACCTCAGGTTATAACCATTCCCTCTCAATGTTTGATAAGATAAAGGTCTTATATCTTGGACCTTAGGCAATACTTATTTCCTCTTAATGTTTAATGGGATAAAGGTCTTTATCCATTTTAGACATCATTAGCATATCAGGAGCCTCTCCAGCACCTCTCTCCATTATGCCATCCTCATCCTAGGTTTCTCCCCCCATTAGGTCATCCCCATTCAAATACCTCCCCCATTATGTCATAGGTCTTGCAACCCTATAAAAGAATCTTGTATCTGATATTCAGGCCTGAATTCTTTGAGTCTCATTCAGTCCTGGGACCAAACCATGGGATCCATTTGGTCCCAGTAAATCTCTCCATTTAATAAACTATCAAATTGTTCTCTAATCTCTATCTTGCTCAGTTTCTCTGACATTATAATTAAACATTATAGCTTTATTTTAAAATAGAGAAATAATTCATGAATGTCATTTAAAAGACTATGTAAAGTATCCTCATAAGTTATTTTAAAGGTAGCTAAATATTATAAAAAGGAGATTTGCATTCTAAAATGGCACTATAATAATCTACTGATTACTAATTAAAATCCCTAATATGCTATTAATTATAAAGATTTCAAGAGAAAAAATAGATGAACTAAATAGTTTGTGCTAAGGAGTTTTGTTTTTGTTTTTCAAAAAATGATTCAGACAAGCAACAAGCAACAAATTTGATGGTTTTCTCAGGCAATTAAAAAAAAAGGAGAGAGATTATTTGGGAGGAAAAAGAACTTTAAAAGGAACATCTGCCTCTCCCCTCCCCCAAATAAGCTTTATTAATCCATTTATTTTCTCAGGGATATGAAAACCTTTTCTTGGAGAAGTCTCAAACCAGAGAATTTTAGATTTCAATCCTGGACATACCCTGATTACCTGAGCAATCTCATTCAACCCTCAGGTCTCCATTTTCCCCGAATTGTACAATGAGGAGTTAAATCAACCTCTAAGGTCACTAGCTTTTTTTAAAAAAAAAAAATACTCTATAAGTCTGTGTCCATAATTCTGTGACTCTGTTTATACACAAACTGGGGAAAGTAAAATAATATCTAAAGACTAAAAAGAAGACAATGTAATATAATCAAAAGTATACTGGTTCTATCCAAGGACTTGAGCTGAAATCCTGTCTAGGATGTTTACTACCTGTGTGACCTTGAGCATGTCACTTAAGTACCCTCAATTTCTTCTATTGTAAAATTAGGCAGTTGGATTCTTTTGTCTTCAGTTGATCCTATTTCAAAGTTGGCCACAAGCTTGTAACAATATATATCTATCTTTATCTCTATCTCTATAAATACCTTAATACTCAATACCCAAATGAATCATTTTTAGTCTTTTGGGTATGTTGTATTCCATGTCTTGCTCACTGTTAGGCAACATTGTTAGAATACTGGCGTTGAAAAGATGGGCCTTTGTTTTTCATGGTATGTTTAGGATGAGTCGAGGAATGTTAAAATTTCCCAACAGTGATTTAACTTATTCAACATTGGGTCCAAATTTGTTTCTTTCTGTACTATCTGAGATACTAAATATGAATATATAAATATTCTATATATCTATAGATATTATATAGTATACTAGGTATCTAAAATATATATAATTATATATTAATCTCTATATGTACAGAGATATCTATAGTTCTATGTGCCAAATAAAAACAACTTCATATGCATTTCAGATTGTTAATTTTCTTTTAAATAATATTTCTCTAAGAAAAAAGTAAATCCCTGAGTGCATATAAAAAACAATCTATATGATAGCATGTTGCTAAATTGGACACTCAGGTAATGTATTTATTATTTCTCAACAAATTTTTTTTTTACTATTAAAAATTCCTGAAATACTTTTTCTTGACCTATTCTAGATATTCACAAAATAGTAAATAATGATGACATCATTTGGCATTTGCCACCCATGCATTCTATATAATGGCTACTTTTTGAAAGTTGGGTATAGTAAATAAAATTATTTTGTATATTTGTCTTTATTGCTATTGGACTTGCTGTGCCTTCTTATTGTGAGATTTATATTCGGTAAAAGCTTTTTGGGGGGATTTATTTCCTAACCCTGAAGCACTGGTGGGAGAAGGCATAAAGTTTAAAAGCATATATATGTAAGACCATGTGGGAATATTAGATATGTATGAGTAGTTCTCTGAATAAAAAGATTTAGAATGTGTTAATAAAATGTGAGTGCAATGAAATTGCTTGTGAATGTGATTTAAAAGGTTTTTATTTCTCTACCGGATCTAAGGTTACTCAAATTATTCATTTCAAAATTAAATAAAGAGTTGTGTTTTCAGCTTACTAAATCAACATTATTTTTCATGAAGAAAAGATTTGTAGGCAGTGGATGAAATTTGCTTATTTTCCCTTTAAAATGACATCTCTACTTTCATTTAAAATATTTAATTTTAAAATATATCCTAAGACTCAAAGAAGGGGACTAACTATATCTGTCCATATTTTTTTTCAGGTTTCCTTTTACCTGAAACCAAAACACTCTAAGTATTATGATGAAATTGTTAACTAAAGAAATATTATTTTTAGCAAATGTATTCATAATCACAAGAATCTTATGCACTATTATTGTATGTTATCAAATGCATTGGACAAGTAATCAAAAAACCCTAGTTTTGGTTGGGGCTTAATCATTAATTGACCTTGCCCAAGTTTTTTTTTTTTTCCCCCTTAGGTGCTTGTAGTCCTTGTTCTAGTAGCCTCACAGTGAGTTTTAAGAAACATGTTATTAAATGTCTCCCATTAGCTAGGCACTCTCTTAGCTGCTAAGAATCTAAAGTTTTAAATGTCAGAGTACTTATATAGTCTGCTGGCATCAGATAAAACACTTAATTTTAAATATATAAATGATGTAAAATACAGGCAAAAATTATTCTAAATGATTTTTAAGCTTTCAGAGATAGTCAAACTGTATAGATGATATGCCTGATATGCAAACCTAAATTAAAATAACCTATCTTTCACATAACTAAAAATGGTACATATGGAATGTTGTTTTTTCTGGCTACATATCTTCACAATAAATATTTCAAAATTAAATAACATTTTGAGGATCAAGATTTTTTTTTTTTCCTTTGAAGTAAACCTTTCAGGGCCAGTAGAATGTAAATTCATTGAAGGCAGGATATGTTTCATTTTTATATTTTTATCCTCAATGCCAAGCATGGCTTCTTCTTTGCAATTAAAGCCTTATTAAATGTTAGGAGATTGAGTCATTGATGGAGACAGATTTATGATCTCATTTTTGTATGTTAAAAAAGTGAGCATAAGAGGTTTTACGTAACTTGTTAAGTCACACAGGAAGAAAGTGCTAGCCGTAGAATTCAAACTTAGGTGTTCTGATTTAGAGCCTAATCATTCTCTTTCCTTTTCAACAGAGGTATTAAACACAATGATCTGATAGGCCAGCAATACTCCCAAAGGAAATACAAATGAAATTGAAATGTAATTGGGAAACATTTAATAAAATAATGAAAAAACAATAGAACATAGATAATGCTAATATGTACTTTTATGAGTCAATATTTGACCTGTAGAGATCCTTATATATGGTTTTGTACAGTTATTTTCAATCATATATAACTCTTTGTGATCCCTTTTGGGAGTGGGTCCTTGGCAAAGATATGAGTGGTTTGCCATTTCCTTCTCCAGTTTATTTTGCAGATGGGGAAACTGAGGCAAACAGGAATTAAGTGCCTTGCCCAGGTTCACACAACTAACAAGTGTCTGAGATTGATTTGAACCCAGGCCTGACTCCAGGCCTGGTATCTAATTGCCCCCTATCCATTATGTGTTAGTGGTCTCCATGCTTGGCTTGGGGGATAAAAATACAAAAATGAAACATTCTTTGCTTTCAATTAATTTACTTTCTATTGGTTCTGAAAGACTTACTTTAAGGGAAAAAAAATCTTGATACTCAAAATGTTATTTAATTGTGAAATATTTATTGTGGTAACATGTAGCCAGACAAAGCAACCTTCCATATGTACCATTTTCAATTATGTGAAATGTTATTTTAATATTCAGGCATACATATCAGGCATATCATCCATACAGTTTGACTATCTTTGAAAACTTAAAAATTATTTAGAACAATTTTTGTCTGTATTTTATAATATTTTATATATTTAAAATTAATTGTTTTGTCTGATGCCACATGGTCTGACAAGAAAGGCACCCTTATTCAACACCAATGCTCTACACCACTAACTCACAAACCAGTGTCTAGTTTTCATAGGATGTGATATTGCTATCCCATAGCTACTGTAGATCTTACTTCTACTTCCAGGGCTGCTAATATAAGAGGCAGGATCATAAATTTAGAATTAGAGGAAATTCTAGGGGCTATCTAGTCCATCTTCTTCATTTCACTGTGAAGAAACTGAGGTTCAGATAAGTAACTTGCCCAAAATCACACAGGTATTTCATGACTCTGACTCCAACTCCAAGGCTCTAATCCCTACATCACTGTTCCTGTCATGGAGGATGGTTCATAAATTCTCCATTTGTTTTTAGCTAAACTTTCATCCTTTAGCTAGCTCTGTGATTAGCCTGAGACCCTTCTGACATAGAACACTTAATGTCACTCTCATGAAATGGCTTAGGGACAAGGAAAATTACAAAAAAAACTGGTCTGGTTTTTTAAAGCATTTTATTCTTCCTTAGTAATATCTAAAAACAAATTTTAACATACAGTTTTTAAAACTGTGAATTCCAAACTCTTTCTTCTTTCCTGCCTATTCTCTTCACTGAGATGGCAAACAATTTTATATGGATTATACATATGTAGTCATGCAAAACATTTCCATAATAATCATACTGTAAAACAAATATTGGTCTGTATGTTTTGCATTTACTTATGAAAGTAAGTAAAATTGAGACTCTCATATGTTTAGATATGTTATTTCTTTTGGTGCTCTACAATCTCTGCTTTCAAATGCCCATTGTTGTTGTTTCTTTACTCAAAATTCAGCTAATTATTGCATTCCATCAGGACCTTGCTTTTAACTACACATTAGAAATAAATCCAATAAGGTAAATTCTGATTAGGTATTGATTTCTATCGAAATGATCTGCATTTAATATTAACAAACATCCAAAAGCTTTCAAGACTGAAAGATAATCTTTAAAAATAAAATTTCAGGTAATGCTTCAGAACAAGTAATAGTTTGGAGCTGATCGTCTATACTCCTAATATGAAAGGGCAGCTGCTGCCTATTCCTGAGTTTAGCCCTGTGTCCCCCAAGTAAATCACACTAGACAAGCTTCACAATCAGAATTAGCTAGTAGGAGAAGCATGTTCTTTTGACAATAGGATTACCTATAGTCTGTCTGTTTATCTATATTTCTATTTCTTTCTATCTATCTATCTATACCTATCACATAGACTTAACCTACATGAGGAATGTTGGATAAGGTGTGGAAGTCTCCCTTAAATATCAATTTTATTTTATTTTATTTTTTATTTTTGCTGAGGTAATTGGGGTTAAGTGACTTGCCTAGGCTCACACAGCTAGAAAGTGTTACGTGTCTGAGACCAGATTTGAACTTAGGTCCTCCTGACTTCAGGGCTGATGCTCTATCCACTGTGCCACCTAACTGCACCAAATGTAAATTTTAAGATGTTCCTAGACTTTTTTTTTCTTTTCTTCCCCTCTTGATTTTTTTTTTTTTTTAAAGAGCAAACATCATTTTATCAGTGTAGGGAGCTTATGTTGAGGGAACTCCTTCAATGCTAATGCAGAAGCAAGATTCCCTAATTTCTTTTGATAAGGGAGTTACCTAGGTTATTGAGAGATTAAGTGATTTATCCAATGTCATAGCCAGTGATGTATCAGAAGCAGCACTTGGGTTTTCCTGATCCTAAGACAGAGATGGGGAACCCTTTTTCTTTTCTTTTCTTTTCTTTTCTTTTCTTTTCTCTCTTCTCTTCTCTCTCTCTCTCTTTCTTTCTTTCTTCTTCTTCTTTTTTTTTTTTTTTTTTTTTTGCCAAGGACCATTTGGGTATTTATAACATTACTTGTGGACCATGCAAAATTGTCAATGTGTAGAACTTAAACAGTGGTAAGTTGTGGTACCTTGCTTTCAGTTCATCATCATCTGTGGGTTGCCTTAGCAAACAATTTTGTGGGCCTTATACAGTCCGTGGGCCAGATGTTCTCCACCCCTGCTCTAAGGCCCACTCTCTTGCCAATATCACACATTATTTCTGTGAAAAGCCTACTGGTCAAATTCTATTTTCTTCCCCATTTTTCATACATGGTCATATTCAGACACTTGGTCTGTTTTTGTTACCAAATGGTTTTGTCACACTCTAGGCTTACTTTTACAACAGGCTCTCATCTTTCTACATCT
Source organism: Sarcophilus harrisii (assembly GCF_902635505.1). Taxonomy (NCBI): domain Eukaryota; kingdom Metazoa; phylum Chordata; class Mammalia; order Dasyuromorphia; family Dasyuridae; genus Sarcophilus; species Sarcophilus harrisii. Next base: position 140,398,215 of record NC_045430.1, on the reverse strand, counting down.
CACCTACCTATATACTATGGCATATCTATGTCACCTAAAATAGATAATGTCACTAAACTGTTCAGGTCTAAAAAGATTTCACAGAACTATTCATATAAAGGAAACCTATTTTTAAAAGTCTATTAACAATCTTTTTTTCAACAGAAGTTGGGGAGTAAAATAATCCCTACCCAGAGAAATCAGAGGTCTAAGTTGAACTAGATTGGTGAAATATGCCATCATTTAAGAGAATTAATTTACCTGGATAATATCTAGCGAGGCCTGTGGCACTGCCAAACACCTGCCACAACAGGGTAGGGTCTTCATCTCGATTTTTTTTGAAAATTTCATCTAAGGCACTTGTCCAGTTGAGTTCATTCAACACAATTGTTGCTGTAAAAGAGTCAAAGAAGAAAAAAAAATTTGAATTAAGGTTTTTTTGGGGGGGTCAAATTACTGAACAATTTTACCTACTGTCTTTTAAAAAATCCATATATATGTAATTATGTATGTGTGGAAGTGTATATGTGTTTTTAAGTTCCATATATATATACATATATTTATTTATATGTATGTGTGAGCATATACAAACACAAACAATATATACATATCTATGTATATCTGTACATGCATGCATATAGACACACACATATATATGTATATGTTTTATTTACATAAAACTCTGGATACAAAGTGAAAAAATCCAGACAGTCGTCTAGGTGCTTCCTGATAATCATCAATAGACATAGGTTGTGTGATTGTGTCTACGCAGTTTTGTTGAACACTGGGACATTGGGGCCTGATAAGAATGAGATTTGCTGAAGATGTGTGGCTACTTCATTGTAAATCTTTTAGCATTGCTGAAAATATGATTCAAAGCAGAAACCCTATTTGTAGTTGACCTTTACCACTTCTTCAGACAAATAAAGCACATTATTTATTTTTTTCCCAGAACATTACCTTTACCTCACCCTTAAAATTCAAAATTGACTAACAGTTTGAAAGTAGAAAAATACTTTTGGGAAAAAAAATATAGTATACTTTCTAAGCATTTGTCATCTGTAGATGTAGACTTATGAACGTAGTTAAAAACTACCTTTAAATTGGCCAAATCTGCACTAAAAGGGATTACGATGAATAACACAGTTGCAATATTTCTCTTTAATTTATTGTACATGTCAAGATAATAAAATTAAGTGACTGATGTTCATGATCTGAAAAGAAATGATCAGATTAGGCATCTCTAAAATAGAGAAATTATTTTAAGGACTGGATAGTAACTCCATTCTAAGCATAAAGACAGATGATTCGGTGAGCAATAGAGTTCTGTCTTACACTAGACTGAGAGAAAGAGCATAAATGGGATTAAAGTTTAAAACATATATGTGTAAGTTTTTATTATTGGCAGAAGTAGGGAAGTGTTTTAAGAAAGGTTCTAAACACTGACATTTAAATGCTACTGGAATAAAAGAAAACATTGAACTAAATACGTGAGAATTGTAAAACAGGGTTGGGACTAGCATCCTAAAACAGGGCTCATTATTACAGGATAACAAGATTTTCATCTTTATGGATGCAATTGCTTGCAAAGAGATCAGTTGTGTGCATGTTAATATTCATGAGTTGGGTCAGTTCCACAGTGCTTTGGAGGTAGTAGAAAATTCATATTCGTAAGCATGATCTGAAAAACACTAAGTGACCAGTTATATAGAAATTCATATTCACGGAGATGACCTGAATGGATACTTCTTATTTGTGGGCATTTACATTAATATGCAACATAGCATACAAAAGGGGAGCGACCAAGCTTTTCTTTAAACATTTATGAATGTTACAGTACTATTCAACTGAACAAACAATGGAGTTTATTTATGATATAGATAAACTTCATTATCCCCCAATCTGTCCTGAATATCTGCTTAATTTCCCCAAGTCTCTCAATTCACCCTAGGTAGCAGCTGGCATTCAATTAATGTGAACATGGTAAGGTTTTATTTGTTAGTTGAGCTGCTGTAGTTCCCCTTTGTCTTTTTTTTTTTTTTTAATAGCATAGCAGCTACTTTTTTAATGGTTAGGTAAGCTGTGAGCTTAGCTCCTTGAATCAAAAATAGACCAGGATGGAAATATGCAATAGAAAAAAAATCTAAATTCTGAAATATGCTTTCATTCATAATTTGCTATTACAATTAATTTGTAATAAAAAAAAACTAACAAACTAGCAAACATCTTTATTACAGTATTTTCAAAATGTTTTTCCTAAAAATTAACTCACTCTAATCATGGTGAACCATGAAAATAAAATTTCCTTCCTGACTGTTTCTTTTAACTTCATTTTATATACAATGAGATACTCTGCTGCTCACAGATACCTCATCATATAAACATGTATGTATGTATGCCTGTCATAATAGCTCATATTTTTACACTTAAATCTATTTTACAGTTTTCAAAGTGCTTTCCTCAAAACAACCTTGTGATATATAACTAGTCCCAATGTTATTCCAATATTAGAGTAGCTGAGAAAAAAAAAAAGGAGTTAGGAAAGTTTAATTGACTCATTCTGGCTCACACATGAAGCTTCCAATTGTAGAGCTGTAACTTTTACTCAAGTATTCTAACTCCTAGTCAAACGTACTTTTTCATTTTTAGATTATTATTTATGTTCCCCCCCCCCCACAGTGATACAGTTTATCAGTATTCCCTATCCCAATAAAACCTTCCACTATAATGAAAATAAACAAACAAATGAATAAATCAGGTTAAACAAAATAAGCTAATGCCTTTTCCATTATATCTGTGCCTCTCTCAGAGACTGACAACTAATTTTATATTTTTCACAGTCAATGAAAAGTAGGAAAAACATATTTCAGTTAAGATTTTTCTTTACTGAATTAATTTTTAATTTGAGAGCTATAAATGTATTTTAAAAGCTATAACAATTATCTTTTTTCATAGGTAGCTAGGTGACTTAGTGGATAAGAGTATCATTGAACCTACAGTTAGGAAGGCCAGAGTTGAAATCCAGCCTCAAACATTTACTATCTTTGTGAGGTTGGTTAAATTACTTAACCTCTATTTCCTCATTTGTAAAATGGGGATAATGGCACCTAATTTTCAGCACTGTTATAAGGAACAAAAAAGTTGTAAAACAGAAAAATAGTGAGTATCTGTAGGTAATATACTATTTTTAAAATATCTTTTAGAGTAATATGATAGTATTTATATTTTAGCAAATCAAAGGGTACAAACATATTTATTTAGCTTTAACAAGACATGTGTTATTTGAATTTCATTTTAATGTTGTACTCCCCAAATGTTATATAATGTAGTTACTTTCTATTTTCATATATGTACATACAAACAAAAATATAAAAAAAAATTAGAAAGATAGCAATACTATTCCTAACATATGTAATGCCATGTATATATAGCACCTAATTTGTATCGAATCAACTCTAATAGATAATTATAAAGAAGCAGCTTTGGTAAAAATGATTATCATGATAATTCCATGAAAAAATGTATTATAACAACTTTTCCTTGAGCTTGAAATATCTAAACATTAATTCATATTGAGGGTATCCCAGCATAATTGAGATTCAGTTAAATTACCCAAATAAAATATGTTCAAATATTTTCTCTGTCTCTTTAAATTAAAATCTAATTATCTTTTTTTTTTGGAGGGATACCAAAATACGTGTTCAAAAATGGCAAATATGATTTGTGCAAAAAAACCCAGGATGGATAAAATGCTATTTTGGGAGTGAGGAAAATCTGGATTCAAATTTCATCTGTAACCCAAGGCAAGGCACTTCTCAGTGCCTCAGAACTTATCAAGATATACTCAGAATATTAGAGGAATTTTCTATGACTGATGAGTTGCCTATACTGATGGCAGATAATAAATCTATAATTCATAGTGTATAGGTGAGTGAATGTTTGATCTGGAAAAAATTGGTTCTACACTGGGAGTTTCCAATACTAGTGAAATTATAGGTCAATGGATAGATAGATAGAAAAAGATAGTTAAAAGGGGATATAGCTATACCTGTCTATAAATACACAAATACATATATAGGTGTGTCTATATTCATATACACATGCAATGTGTGTGTGTGTGTGTGTGAGAGAGAGAGAGAGAGAGAGAGAGAGAGAGAGAGAGAAAGAGAGAGAGAGAGAGAGAGAGAGAGAGAGAGAGAGAGAGAGAGAGAGAGAGAGAGAACATAGTTTCATGGATAAGAAATCCGTTATTTTGTGATTCAGAAATTCTTGGATATAGGTAGTATCCATAACAGAATGATAAATAGATAGATACACACTTAGCTTTACTGGTACTAGACTTAAGACTTATCTCAAGGTAAATTATAAATTCCTTTTTTTAAATTATAACTTTGTGGCAAAGTACCATATAACATAGATTTTACTTTCATATTATGAGTTTTCTTGAAGGAAAATTAGTTAACAGCTCTTTTGAGCATTGTTCTATAATCTTTCTATATAATTATGTTTTTATTTACTATTTTTGCTTCTTTTATATGATTGAAGCCTTGTCCAGCACAATTTTTAAAACTGTACTGTTCTTGCTTTTGAAAAATAATTTGAGGAAACTTAGGCAATGGACTTTTGTATAGATACTCATTTTCTTTTCTACTTCAATGTCATGATATATGACAAAGGATACACTGTTTTTATTGTTTGTGGGAGTTTTGTTTGTTTATAGAATTTAAAAATCACCTAGTCCAATCAATTGAATTTTAAATATATATATTTTAACTAACAGAGGAGTTGCTGGCATATTAGAAGAGGGAGTTCCTTATGCTATTGAAATCAAAGATTCTGAACATATACATCCTTTCAAAACTCCAAAAAACAAAAACAAAAACAAAAAAAAAAACTATGTACTTAAGAGAAGAAAGATGATGAAGGGCAAAAGGGAAAAAAAGTAAAAAGCAGACTAGCCTGATAGTTGGCAAGATAGTTTGCCTCTGATATATACTGGAACCCTTTACTGTAGGGTTTAGAGCTATAAAAAATCTTAGAACTAAGGAACTTCAGAACTACTGTTGGGTTCAATTCTCATTCAGTAATGAAATAGAAATAATAATAATGATATTATTATTGAAAATAATAATCACTGATCTTTCACTTGAATTGTATGATTCTTTTAGAATTTTTCCCTAATTGTTTTGTCTTTTATACAACTAGATTTTGGCTTTTGCTTAGATAGATAAAATGGTCTTTAAGTGATTTTCCTAAATATGCATTTTTCTCTTTAGATATAATTTTAATTAATAGAACTTGAAGAAATTTGATCAACTTATTTCCTCAGAAATATTAAATATTGCTCAAGCTCACACATTCAACTAATTAAACTCCCTCAAAAGTAAGGCTAGAGTTCATATCATTCATATTCATGAGTTAATGTCACCATTCAGAAAAAAAGATTTTAAAAGATTCATGAAATTAGTGTTAAGACCTCAGATTTTCCTTAGGTTGTATGTAGATTACATATTACAATAAATCATTAAAGCAATGAGCTCATCACTGTATTGAAAACAAATTTCATTTTAAATCTTCAGTTTACTCTTCCTTCTATATCATAAGCCTTTATAGCCTGCATCACCAATTAGACTACAAACTGAGGACAAGACCTCAAATTTTTGCATTCCTACAGCCTTGCATAATGTTTTACAAGTAGGTTTGGTCTGGACAGGTGATTTCAACTTATGTATGGATCTCTTGATGGAAATATTCCTTTACCAATAATGATAAGTACCTCCTTTGCAAATTATATATTTTGCAACTAACTATTCAAAGTTCCAGCAAAACATTTTTGACTATTCATATCCACTTTACATTTTGTATACACATATTACTGAGCTGAAATGAATGCATTTCTCTCTCCTTAGCTCACTTAACTGAAATATTCCATTTAAGACAAATTCAATTCCACAAACATGAAATGCCTAGCATGTCGAATGTGTTATGTTGAATATGCATATGAACAAGGCATACAAAGGCTTCCTTTACAAGGTTTACAAATAAAGAGGATTATCTATCTATACAGATACTGATGCAATAACTAGCTGTCATATTTTAGAATAGCTGAAATATGAGACTCTTCTTCACCACAGAATTTTTGGGGAAAGTACATAAAATATAGAACCAATATTCACCTCAATAATGTACCCCCAAATTTTATTTTTGAGTAAAGAAAGATAGAAAGACTACCTATGACAAAATGAACTTCAGGATTTGGATGTGTACAGTAGTAAAAGCTAGCATTTTATATAATGTTTTAAGATTTGCAAAATATTTTGGAAGTTGTACAATTTTATCCTCCCAATAATCCCCAGAAATAGGTGCTATTATTATCTTCATTTTGCAAATAAGGTAATTGAGGTAAATAGAGATTAAGTGATTTGTCTCAGGGTCCAGAATTAGTATCAGAGGCAAAATTTGAACTTAGTGGTTCTTGGCTCCAGGTCTAGGGCTCTATCCACTCTGGCACTTAAGTTGCTGCAGAAAGAGCTTCAGAATTGGCTAGTGTGTATTCACATACAGTTTGAACATTTGCTACTTTTTTTTAACTTTGCTCAAACCTCAAACTTCTAGAATCTCAGTTTTCTCAGATGTGACTGAAATGAATGGACAAGGACAAGAAGAAGAAAAATGACAAAGTTGAAGCTGAGATGAGGATCTCAGGTTCCTTATAGCTCTGGATCAATGGCTATGTAGTTCTAAATATTCAGGACTATAGGATTGAACTGATTTGTCAAATAGCAAATGAGTGGGTTTCATATAAGAGTTGGATTCTGAATTCAGACATTCTCACCCAAATCAAGTATTCTTTCTGCTGCCTGCTTCAAGATACCTAAAATGAGAGGCTATTTCCTCAGTCTAGCCACCTCCATGTACACACACACACACATACACACACACACACACCCTCTCCCCACACACATCCCACCACCACCATGGGCATAATGTTCTGGGCATTTTCTCCTTGTACAAGAAAGGGTGTAGGTAAGCATTTATGAAAATAGGCAGATCTTCTGCGCTTTAGTGAAGTGCTCTCACTCCAGTCAGACATAAAATCAGCTTCATGAGAAGTGGGATAACATCAAAGTATGATTCTTTTGTCTTTATTAACAAAGAGTGTATAGTTGCTATTCTGATTCTTGGCCAAATTAATAAGGAAGTATTTCTGAGTGATGGTTTAATATCTAGAACTTTTCTAGGTTCTGATCAGGGGAGCAGAATTAAATAAGCATTAGACATGGTCCTTACAAGAAGGAGACAAGATGGCTACACACACAACACACATTTTTTAGAGACATATTAATATCACCTTTACACACATATACATATACCCATACTTCCTTCAGTTTTCCTAATTACTGCAATTTGATTGTAGATTAGTTCATTTTCCTCAAGAGCTTGAAAAACATATATATATAAATAAATAAATATATATATATATATATATATATATATATATGTATACCTACACTACACCTATATACATACACATAGAGAATTAGGTGTCACAGTGGATAGGGATAGACCTGGAGGCAGGAAAATTCATCTTCCTGATTTCAAATCTGGCCTCAGATACTTACTAATTGTGTGAATCTGGGTTAAGTCACCCAAATCTGTTTGCCTCAATTCTTCATCTGTAAAATGGGCTAGAAAAGGAAATGGCAAACACTCCACCATCTTTGCCAAGAAAATCCCAAATGAGGTCACAGAGAATCAGACATAATTGAAAAAAATGACTTGATCATAGACAGGTATGTGTGTGTGTGTGTGTGTGTGTGTGTGTATCTGTAACACACACATATACACATGTGTATTGATATATGTATATAGATATATAAACCCATATACATATTTGTATATATGTATGTCTCTATATCTATATCTATACACAGATACAAAGAATATTGCTCAAGATTTATTATATGATTTGTTTAACAACTCAGGATTTCAAAATTACTTACATGTGTTCATTACTTGTTCTATGATCCTGACATTTGTAAATACCATTTGCTTTGTAAACATTTTGGTACATTAAAAAGTGCTTCTGCATTTGGAGTCAGGATCTTGCTTCAAAAAGTGATTCTGTCATGTATTACCTGTCTAACTTAGCAAGTTACCTAATCTCTATAGAACTCAGATTTGTCATTTCTAAAAAAGAGAGATTTGACTAGACAGTTAATCCTATGATCCAGAGCAGGAGTTCTTAACCTTCTTATATGTCATAGACACCTGGTGAAACCTATGGATCCATCTGAGAATAAAAATGTTTAAATATATTAAATTAAATACATAACATTACAAAGGAAACCAGTTATGCTAAAATTGTGTGTGTGTGCGTGTGTGTGCGTGTGTGTGTGTGTGTAACACCAAATTTTTAGAAATCTCTCCATGGGCCCCTTGAAGATCTAAAGATCTTAGTCGAAATGCCTCTAATTTAGATCAAGGAATTTCTGCTCTCTTACTGCAATATCATTAGCTATAAGCAACAGTTAAATGCCACTTCTAACTATCATTTTATTCAAGTTGAATTTTTAAGGAGATATAAATTTCTTGAAAGTAGAATTCATTTCTTTGTTGTATTTTTTAATTTTACTTTTAATTTATGGAATAAAACAAGCATTTCTATAACATAGTACCCTAGAAAAAATGATTGTATATGAAATTGAAAACCTATTATTCCCAACTTTCTATTCCTTTCAAAAAAATTTTAAAAATACATATCAATTTTTTCTCTACCTCACAAGATGGATAGTTATTAGACACAAATAAGGTCATGTGTGTAAAATTATTTTATATATACATTGATTTATCAGTTCTTTCTCTAGACGCAGAAATTGTTTTTCTTCATACGTCCTTTATAATTAATTTGAGTACTTATACTAGTTAAAATGCTTATTTGTTCAAAGTTGTTTTAAAAAATAATACTGTTGTTACTGTATACAATGTTCTCTTGGCTCTTCTTGTTTCACCTTTATTTTTTGCAAGTTTTTCCAATTTGTTCTAAAATCATCAAGCTCATCATTTCTTATAGAACAATACAATTCCATCACAACCATATGCCATTCATAGGGGTCTGTTTAGCCATTTCTCATTTAATGGGCATCCCTGAAATTTCCAATTCCTTGCCACCACAAAGAGAGCTGACATAAACATTTTAGAACATACAGATTATTTTTCTTTTCCCTTTAACATCTTTGGAAACAGACCAAGTAATGATATTTCTTTGTATCCACAATGTCCAGCACAGTACCTTGAACATAGTAGGCATTTAAATGTTTTTTATATTATATTGATGAGAAATTTTCAAAATTTATTTGCTCAATAATCCCTTAATATTTCCCAGGACTTGGATTGTGAAGATGTGATTTTCTGCTCTGTCAAGAGAAATTACAACCTCTCTGTGCAGAGAAATTTTCTTTGAGAGGTGCTTTGGCTTAAAAATTTGTCTCTTTGTGGTTAAAATGAGAGGTACTTATTCAAATGTACTGAGGCTGGACTTCAGACAACAGAAAGAAAGTGTAGTCATAAGCCAGGCCCAAAACAAATAGTGCAATAAAATTATTACCTTTTTCATTGAACATATTTAATTAATTTTAAAAGTATGGACAAAAGAATCTTAGGAATTTTATTTTATCACAATTTAAATTACATTATTGTAAAATGAACTTATTCTACCAAAAGAGTAAAGCATGCTTCCTATAAATTAGGTTGTTCTATTTGTTTAGATATTTGGAAATGGCAATAATTTTAACTAAGAATTTCTTTAAAATTAAACTAACTTTACAAAAAATAGCTATTAGTCAAAATCTAACTGCTATACTCAGCCACATTAATTGCATTATCTTTGATATACAAATATAGTTTTACAATCATTGGACATAGGATTTGATGCTTTGGGTTAGTCTTTTATAGGATAATAGCATCATGAAGGACCTAAAAGTAATTGAGTTCTTCATTTTTTCATATGAGAAGAACTAAGGCTCAGCTAGAGGTTAAGTAACTTTCCCACTTTCAGACAGTTAAAGTTAAGTGTCTAATACAAGATTTGGACTTGGGTCTTCCTAATTTAAAGTCCAATACTCTATACCACCATATTGCCTTGCATAGTGTAGTCATACTTTGCACTGAATCATTCAAACACTTCTTTACCAGTTCTTGCATTTGACCAACTCCCTTCACCCTCAGGGCAGCAGGCTGAGGTCACTCATATATGAATGACCATGTGGAAATTTTTGATTATATGAAACTTACTGAGATCTAACCTTCATCTATAACAGGTCCTTAAAAACTTACACAAGTATACCATACCAACTTTCAAAAATTAAATTTACGTGGGCTTTTATGAGCTTTTAAAGGTATGAATAATAACTCTTCTTTCTTGAAACAGCAGATTTTGCTAAAATGAATCTTTTATGAATTGTCAAGGCCAAGTCTACTTCAGGCATCGAAAGCTGGAATAGCATACCTTGACTTTTAAGCCTCAACTCTGAATAGCATAAGAGGATTTTGACTGATAATTGAGTCAAAACATCATATACACAACTCTATTATGCTTACTCTCAGTTTTCAAAAACTGGCCTTGGGCTTTGGAGAGCATCTTTTTACAAATTTCTCCCATTATTCAGTGAAGCTTGTCATCAGAACAAAGGAAAACCTAAATTCATCATCACACAAAAGAAGCATCTTTCTTGTCTGCTAATTCCATGAAAACACACAGGTTTTATTTCTTTCCCTTGTTTATGACATGGAGAGAAACCTTGACAAGCTCTGAATTCAATTTTTTTTCTACAAGTTTAATCAATAAAACACTGCACTATTGCTCCCTTTTAAATAGAGCTGGCATATACTTTTGATGATTTATTCAGTGTATAGGGCCCACTATTCCGCTGAAGGCAATGTATAACTTTATTTGAAAGGCCTTAAAGCTATTTATAATCTCTGAACAAATGTCAGCAATGGTTCCCTAATGAAGTAGATATGCTCTCAGCAAAGAGGAGAAAGGGAAGAAAGTACTTTAGTTACAGTTAATTTATAACATAAAAGTGGCTTTGTTGAGATTCTAAGATTTTGACTAATAGCTATTTTTTTGTAAAGTTAGTTTAATTTTAAAGAAATTCTTAGTTAAAATTGTTGCCATTTCCAAATATCTAGACAAAAAGGAGAACAACCTAATTTATAGGAAGCATGCTTTACTCTTTTGGTAACATAAGTTCATTTTACAATAATGTAATTTAAATTGTGATAAAATAAGATTCCTCTGTTTCCAAACCAAAGAAGCAGAACAAATTGTTTTGTAAACAGGCCTGATAATCATTATTAACATTAAATAATAAAAAAGAATGAATAACCATAATTTTCAGTTTTATGGTGATTATAAATAATTGTGTAGTCACTGATCTACCTTCCAAATTCTTTAATCACCATGGTAACATCTCAATTAATAATTTAAATAAGAAAGTTTTAATATATTTTTCTATAAAAATTCAAAGACAAATTTAATCAAACTGATAATAAAAATGTTTTATAAATTACAGTTTTTGTTGTTAATATTACTATCACAGTTTCACTCAACATTTTTGTTCCCTTGGTTCAGGGATTGGGAATCAGATGGGAAGATGTAGAGGAAAATAAGAAATACAAAGGAAGTGTTACATATTTTATGAATGAGTTGCTTTAAAAAATCTTTCTTGATTAGGTAAGATATAAAAGGGACTAATTCACTTGAAATCACAGTAAAGCAATGTTTTTTTTTTTTTTTTTTCCTAGGACTGGAGATTTTTAAAGTCAGAAGAGAGCTCCTTAGAAATCATTTAGTTCAGTGCCCTCATTGAAAAACTTGAAGGTCAAAATGATTCAATGGCCTGTCCTAGGTCATAAAGGTTGTAGATCGTAGAAAATAGATTCAGTTCCAGGTTATCTGATTCTAAATCTAGTTTCTTTCTCCACTGACTAGACTGTGGGAGAAACTTTCATCACTTTTACTTATCTCAGCATGATGTTGATCAAAAGAAGATCATTGATGGTTGAGTTGTTTATACTACCTTGGAGTTTTCTTGGCACAAAATATAAAAAATGATCATAGAAGATATTGACTATAATTGGACTGGATAATTTAATATTATTTTAGATGTGAGAAAATTATATCACATTTAATTCTTCTTTATCACTCTCTTTTTTCCTCTTATTAGACGGCTACAAAGTAGAATACCCAAAGTATTACTTAATAGAAAGCAGAAATTGAACTTCCAGCTCATTTTACTTTGTTATACCAGGTATCACTGCTATACCCATCCATCCCCTTGGTGCCCACCCCACTTTACAGCTTCCTTTTGTGTGTTGTCTTCCCTATGAGATTCCCCTTAAAGAGAGAGGTTGTTTTGCTTTTTTCTTATTTTTATCTTCAATGCTTAGCACAGTACCTGCCACATAGTAGGTTTTAATACATTTTATTGAATTGAATAAAAGCAATAATTTATAAATAGTCAACTCAAATATTAATACAAGATATATATAAAATTCATATTTTTCTTTATCAAATATTCTCTGATGCATGAATGTAACAGTGTAATAATTAAAAAAAGAGAAATACTTGTGAAAGGAATTGGGAGGTCCTCAATTTGAATATATTTTGTTTTTTTTAACACTGTTTTCTAATGCAGAAATCTCAAATTAACATTTATAATTCATGGAATATAAATTTTTTGTGCTCATAATAACTAGGAGAACTTGTTGCAAGACAGTTTATTCTTTTTCTACCTTTTGTAATAAGGGTAATTTTCTTATTAGGGTAGAAAAGATGACAATTAAAATAGGTGAATTTAAAATATGAACTAAGACATGTCTTATTTTGTTCAGTGCCACTAATCTCTAGAAAGGACAATTTAAACAACAACAACAAAAAAAAAAGAATCCACTGATCTAATTAAGAGTCCAGACAGTAAGAATCCACTTTAAGAACTGAAGAGTGTTCATAAATATTAAAATGAACAGACACTTTTCAGTGGATTTGACTAATGGAATCTAATCTAATCTCAATGTAAATGAAAGATTAATAAGGTATAGGGGGATAGACAGGCCAGATCTAATCTATCTAATCGCATCTCAGGCAATAGAAATCCAACTCATACTGTGGAAGGGGAAAAAAGAACGTACTAGAGTACGTGAGAAAACTAATAATGAGATAAGCCCTATTCCTACAGTTAATTTAGCATAAATATTAAAAGGCCCTTGTCCTTGTCTATTCCCCAATACCTGTAAAACTGAGTTTTCTGGCCCTATTTCCTATTCCTTTAGCTTCCTGTAGAGTCACCACCTGGATAAAGCCTGTAACACAGCTGTCCTTAATGATACCTGCTGACCATGGAACAAGCAAGGAGTGAAATCAAAGAAAACCACTTCATGATCTAATAGGAGAAATCTTCTTCAAGAAGAAAAATCTGATCTAATATTGTAGTTTGTGTCTGTTAATAGAAAGATTTGAAGGTGTCAATAGGGGATTATTGGAATTTGGGGAGATTTTGAGATATAGCTGCTAGAAAATTCATACATATAAGAGAAGATTGGATAACAGCTTAAAGTCATTTATCCTCTAACACTTTAACTTTTATTATGTCTAAAACTGGAAATTTTAAATCTTTTGGTTTTGTAATTATCTATAATGCCATGCCTTAGGAACCCATGGTTACAGGCAATGACAAAGCAGTGAAATAATATTTGGCTCTGAGAGTTCTAGCACTACTCATAGTTCTGAATCACTATTTTGAAGCCAGACAAATAAACTCCTTGAGTCTCAAACATCTCTTTATAATATGAAAATTATAAGATATTTATAATAATCATACAATATTTAATAATATAACAATCATACTAAGAGAAACTGAAATGATATGTTTAAATGATAATTAAATGCCACTAAAGAAATTTAGGGTATTTTATTTTCACTAACAAAAATAGACTTGACTTTTTCCATTTGCTGAAATCATATTCATTCATCTAACAAGAATTTGTCACTTTTAGTATCTTCTTAAGTAAATTCCTAAAGAAATGAAGGTCTATAACCATTCATTTAGCTATATATGGCATTGTACAGAATGCTAGATTATGGTAGTACAAGGTGATGTAGGGTATAGTATGGTACTCTTATCCTGCATTTGTCTTCTATGATGGTAAGACTGAGTTTAACCTGCTAAACTGAGAAAAAACATGGAGGAAATATCTGGGTCTTTTTTGTTGAAATGGAGTCTAGATAGAATGGAGGATATCAAAAAGCATACAATATTGATATCTCTCCAACTTCAAACTGAACCTTTAGAAAAAAAAAGCAAATGATTGACATAGATTATTCAGTGAATATTTCTGCTCCTTTTAGATAGAAAGGGGAGCTAGTTACATAATAAATCAAATGTTGGTCTTGAAGACATGAGGATCCAAGCAGGAATCCTCACTCAAACACATACTAGGATGATACCTCTCCCCCCCAACAACCTGGACAGTTACTTAACCACTCACATTCAGTTTCCTCAACTCTAAGATGGAGATAATAAAAGTACTGATTATGGGGATAATGACATTAATTTTACAATAAAATAAAATGTCTATTTCAAACTTCAAACCCCTAATAGGATTTTGTGGTGGCCAAAACAATATATATAAATACATATATAGATATATATATATATATATATATACACATACACATACACACACATATATGTATGTAATTCTTTGCAAACTTTAAAGTATTATTTATGTTAATTAATAGTAGTAATAATATTTGTTCAACATATTTTATTTATTCCATTAGATTATAATCACTTTGACATCAGAGATGATGCCAGACATTGTTGAAAATCTCATAGAATATATCACTCAGATGTGCACAAGTAGGAGTTCAGCATATACACAGAGAGAAATAAATAAATAAATGATATACACACACAAACACACACACATGCATAGAGAAAGAAAGAAAGAGAGACAGAGACAGAGAAAGAAGTTAATCATCATAATCCACTATCATTCATTTAAGACTTAGAGAACTAGAAGAAATGTTGATAGAAGAGTGTGATAAAGTGGAAAAATCAATGTATTTGGTTATAGAATACCTGGGTTTAAATCCTAATTCCTAATTATTAGCTGTGTGTATGAAAATAAACAACTGATATTTTATTTCTTTGGGGCCTTTAATTTCCTCTTCTCTAAAACAAATACATTAAATCTGGTGATCTCCAACATCATTTTAAGTTCTAAATCCTATGATTATCTAATCTTATCTAGCTTGCTTCCTTTAGGCATGTAAAATATCAGTTATTTAAAACAAGTTATCCATTTTTTGGATGATTTTTAGGGTAATGGTCTTTAGGGATAAATATTTGGTGTCTTCTTTTAGACAGCCAATTCCAGGATTAAACACATTTTATTCACAAAAGGTTTTTCATATATATAATAGATTTCTTCTAATGTAATCTCATTCCTTGGGACTATGACATTTTTACAGAAGAATGGTTTTTTTTTGGGGGGGCAGCAATGAGTTCTCACTTTTCCTCAAATCCCATTTCACTTTTTATGAGGCTTTCAGAAATCACACAATTAGGCTGGAATTAAAGTAAAACTTATTTCATGGGTCTTTTATACACACATATCTTTTCCTGCAATCTTGGGGGAGAAGTTCAACTAAGAAACAGAGATTTAATCAGATGTGAGAAATCTATTTTTGCCTTAGTTCTGAGAATGCATTAAAGCACACTGAGATTGGAGGCCCCAAATACATCTGGCTTGGTGAATTAACAATGAAGGATCAAAATACATTGAAACCAACTAATTGGATTCAACAGAAGGAGGGGATAACAAGTCTCCTGGGGACTTGAGTGGTGCTGTCAATGAACTATATACACTGACTGATACTTAAGGGTGTACATCAACTAATTTTTAAATAGAGAATTGCCTGGTAATTTTAAAAAGCACGGATCAGGTGTGTTCTAGTGTTATACATATTAATCTGTTTAAATCAAGAGCAGTTGCCACTTGCCCTAAAAGCACCTTGTGATTTTTGGAGGAAAGGAAGTAAATAGTAGACTTTGATAAAAAAAAAAAAAAAAAAAAAATTAGCTAATAACATTTATCTCATTATTCAAAGTTGGGTTACTCAGATTATTTTCTCAACACATTTCTGGAAAAGTCTATCTTATTGTAACATAGAACAGATATGTAGCTATTTTAACTAATTTCCTTAGAATATTACTATTGTTCCAGAAAAGGTGGTGGTGTTTTTTCTTTGTTCTCAAAGAGGACCTGTGATATCAGAGAGGTGATGCCATGTGTGACAGATTTAAGTGAGAGAGGGCTATGCAACATCATCAGCCTCACTTTCTTCTCTTGAGCCATCTGGTTCCAGTAGAAAAATATATAAATTAGGATAACTGGCCCTGGATGCAGTGGGAGATGCTGGTCTTTATAAACTAAGGTCTTTCCTAGATCTCAGTTTAACAGAGGTAGCACTCAATCAGTGAATAAGACTTAGGTAAGTAATGAGGCAGAAAATGGCCTCTTTTACTTAGTGAAATACAAAGCATCAATCTAGGAGGAGAAGAACCTCAGGGTTTCTGATCAAAACAGAAAGATTTGTACATAACTTCACTCTGAAACAATCAAGGCCCAAACCATAAAGATATTTTAAAAAATGTGATTCTTAAGTTATAAATGAAGCTAATTTGCCAATGAATCAATCTATGTATATTTGTATTCCTGATTCTAGAGGATCATGGAGCAAAACAAGGCTTAGAAAAGTGAAAAGATTTGCCCGAGATCATTCAACTGATGATGAAAGGTATGAGGTAAGATTGGATTCCAGGATTTTGTTTGTCAAGGATTTAATCTGCTTGACAATAATTTAAAAACAGGAAATTTAAAAATGTCGATAGCTTTCCTTTGGATCCTCTCCAAAATCAGTTTACACAAGACCCCAGCAATCTCAGATGAGGTCAAAACAAGCAAATATCAATAAACTTCCTCCTCTTCTTCCTTCTCCTCTCTCTTATTTTTAAAATAGAAGGTGTTCTTAACTTAGGGCCCATGAACTTAAAATCTGTGTGTGTGTGTACAAATTTTATGTCATTGTAAATGGTCCCTTTTCTAATATTTTGTATTTTACTGTGTGTTTTTAAAAATATCATTCTGAGAAAGGGGCCATACATTCCCCCAGACATTATGTTCCATGACACACATAAAATATTAAAAGCCTCAGCTCTATATTCTGAATACTTTAAACAAAAAGAATTTTAAACATCTAGATCTATTAGGAGGGAGAAAATAAGCAAGCATCTAATCTTTATACATCCTTATGCATATATAAATGTATTCATTTAAATTGTAGTTTAGCATGAACAAGATAAATCCACTAGCAGTGAGAAAGCAGGGCAGTTCAAGCAAAACAAATCAGCACATTTGCAAATTAAAAGACTTTCATAAAATTGGAGAATTCATCAAATATCCAGAGATACACAATTCTTATAAATACGTCAACATAATGGTATGTCTTTCACATTCTACTATCACCCTTATATTTATTCTAAGTAGTAATCCAGCCAACTCAAATGAATGTCAAGTAATTAGCCATACCACAGTGGGAATATATAGAAAGCCTTTTAAATTAAAAAACAACAACAACAACAAAAACCCTACCACCTCAGCAACAATCAAAAATTTTATGAGACTCAAAAGCTATAATCTAGTAGCTACAAAATCAGTTTTCTTACTTTTTTTAAATCTAATAGTACATGCATATAAGGATATTGAAACCAATAGCTGTATACTGTTTCTTAATGACTTACTTTTTGCCTTTATTCAAATAGCTGTTGTCTGAATTCACACATGCAGATAAAAAAGAACAGTGACTTATGCTTTACAACTCCTGACCCTAATATCAGTTCTATTTGTGAATTAGATAATAGGCAATACCCTCTCCTCCACTTCCCCACAGAAAATGAAAAAATCTGTTTCACTTTCAAGGTCCTCAAAAGAAATGACATCAACAAGGCATATTATAAACTCCTTTCTATTCCTGATATATTCTTCAAATCTTTATTACATTGGCTCCCTTTTTAAGTTTACCTAAATGTGTGAGATTCACAAATGACTACAAATGATTATGCTAAAATCTCAGAACATGTTTCATGACATAAACCATACCACCTTCTTCAAGGAAAAAAATGTCATGGTTTAATTCCGTAGGAAACAACTCCAATTTTTCTTAAAAAAGGAATGTTTTCTTTTAACATACTCAATTTATAAATATATTCAAATATTTAGAGTTATCATTTTTTCAAATTATATATTGCAACTGTATAAGTTTAAATTTCAAAATGAGCAATACATCTTTTCATTTGATTCTCTTTATTAAAAAAAGATTATCTATTTGCTATATCATTTTTTCTTTAAAATGATTTTTACTTTTTTTTCCAAAATATATTTCCTTTCATATTACTCTTATTTGATTTAAAAAAACACAATATTTTCTTGTTGATCTCTATTGCATATCATATTGATAGAAGCAAAGATTTTAGACATTTATTCTTCCATTCTATCTATATTTTTTCCAAATAAGATTTTTTTCTAATTATTTTCGGTCTCTCAATATTGAGCTAAAGTATTAGATTTTCCTTTCATTAAGTTTTTCATCAATAGCTTATCTGTCATTCTATTGCCAAGTTCTATTAAAAGTTCATGGTTACATTTGCTGATCTAAAATTGGTAATCTTTCCAACTTTTATTTGTTAAAATCTCAGTTGGTTTATTCGTGTTTTTCATTGTTCTAGTACTTAACATTAACACATGCTTTGGTTATACTATTTTGCTTGATTAGTTTTATAAATTAGATATTCACTAGCAGATTTGAACTACCATGATATAGAAAAAGACAGGTTTAAATCATGAGAAAAGTGAAGTCATATTATCCTATTCCTAAGAAAGTACATCTATTTCTATTATATGTGAAGACCACACATATTAAAATTACTTTTATATACATGTTATTGTAATACTCTCACTGCTTAACTACCAAATATTCTCATATGCTTGCTTACTTTGGAGCCATAAAAGCTATTTCTTTTTTTAAAAAGAAAAAAAATTCCCAGAATTCTATCCAAAATTCTATTTATTTTACTATGATTGGATCAAATTTATTGCTTTTGTTTAATATCTCAGTTCATTTTACTGTGTGTGCCTGCCCTTTTACACATTTTAAAGGCAATTTCCATCACAGAGAACCAATCTCTGTCCAATTCATCACTTTTGGGGAAAACTCATATTGCTCTAAATCCAAAGATCACAAATCTAATCTGTTGGATGAAAACCTATGATATTACTACTGCTTAGTAAATATTTCATAAATATTATTAATTTTTATATAGCTTAAAAAGATTTTCATTAAAAGTAAGCTTTTATGAGATTCCCACACGTTTTACCTGAGGTAACTCTGAAATAAGGAATTATTCTATGAACTATGACACTACTCTTTAGTTCAAGTGTGATTTCAAAAAATTAATATTGATCTCAAAAGTATGGAAATTATGCATATTAATTTTTTTACACAGATAATATATTTAGAGCTAGTTTTTTTTTTCTCTAGTATTTGAAGCCTAACAGGGTTTTAAACTGTTCCTTCCACAAGTAGGTCATACATACATGCATATATATTTAATTCCACAATAAAAGTACATTAGGTCTTTATTTCAAAGTTACAAAATTCTACACATAATTAAAATTAAAGTTCTTACATCATTATTTTGCAAAAGTAAACCAAAATCTAAAAAGGATAATGATGAATATGAAACTGAATGAGAATGTGTCAATGCTATAAAACACGATGAGAGTTTCATTTGAAAATGTAACAGTTTTCTACTTTATACTTGATTACAAGTTCAATAACATACTTGAAAAACTTAAAACTTTGAATTTTTGACACTGCATACTTATTGTCAAGTGAAATAAGGAATTGAAATAATTATCTGTATGATAAAATCCAAAGAGTTTATTATCTTAATATTTGAAGTAAATGTAACTGGTTTTGTTTTGGGCTGCCTCATGTTCCCTGAATAAATAATTTCTCTAGTCATGAAATCACATTAGAAATACATAGGTTTGAAGTTGGTTGAATAATATGAACTTTAAAGGAATTAACTGGGTAAAGTAAACAAAAAACATTTTCTTTTCCTGCTGAATTCTCACAACTTCTGTCAGGGAATATCTGTAGCCTATAAACACTAAACCAAATAGCCCCACTGGGGAGATTTACCTCCATTTATTCAGGAGATGACCTAGCATTTTATTCAATTATGCTATGTTCAAAGTGCAGGTGTGAAGTAATGCAAATTATTTATACATACTTTCTGTGCAATGAAAGTGGACTAAATAAATATACAATCCTTACAATCAATCACACACAAAAGTGAGAATTTAAATAGTCTCCAACAACACGGAATACTTTGGGAGGAAAAAAAAAGTGTAAATATGCCTAACTCTTCAATAACACATGCAAACTTAACGAGGTAAATTGGGAAACGCCTCTTATTTTTATATGTATGGCTCAGTTCCCTACATAGTTAAGATATGAGACCCATATACAATATTTTAAAACCTCTGTGATGAATGTATCTTTGAACCGATATCAATCCTCACTTCCACAGGATGAAACAAAATCAATGAGTTACACAGACAGAATAAACTCAATTACAATAAGCCAAAAGTGGAACAGTGGGGCAGCATGTACTGCAGCTCAGAAAAGAAGATATAAATAAGTCACAAAATATCAGAATTAAAATCCATGTGATTAAAAATAAAATTAGCATGCGACAATCTGCTTGTTGATTCAATAAATTATTTAATTAGGTATCACCCATTCTTGAAACTTTTAATTTATTCAGTTTACTTTAGCAAATGTTTAATGGAAATAAAACATTACACTAGTTTCCAAGGAAGAGCTCAAGGAACGATCTTGTAGAATACATCACATGCATAGATAAATTTAAAATAAAATTACACAAGAAATTTGTCCTTTAAAGAAAAAGAAGGAATGAGGCATTAAGTGGAGAAAAACAAAAGATATATTTTTGTGTCTCCTCCTATTAATAGAAAGAGATAGGTAGGTGGAGAAATAGATAAAGCTCTGAGATTGAAGTTAGGAAGACTGAGTTTAAATATCAGTTTCAGATGCATAGTACTATGTGATTCTGGGCAAGTCACTTCACCTCTTTGCCTCAGGTCCCCATCTGTAAAAGGCCAAAGTCTCTCATTGCATCCAGAGCCATCTCCAGTCATCCTTATCTATATCTAGCCACTGCACCCAGATGAGTGTAGAGAGTGAAGTCAGGCAGATGACGTCATCTTGCACAACCCTCCCTCACTGAAGTCAAAGTCAGTTGCATGTCATGGCATCACCTGCCTGATGTCTGGGCCCTCTTTCAGAAGGAAGGACAAACAACAACATTTGTAAAATGAGCTGAAGAAAAAAAAAAACAAACACTTAAGCATCACTGCCAGGGATACCCTAAATGACATCATAAAGAATCAGACATGATTGAATGACTGACAGGACTAAACAACAGCAAATAATATGAATAGGGGAGGACTGCATATATTTGAAGGCAGAAGGAACACACTTTGTAAAGAGATAATATTCAAAGTTTTACTTTCTAGCACTTTAGGTGCTAGAAAGCAAGTGAGCTCCATAATACTAAATGGAGGGATTTTTAAGAGTTTAGTCTCATTGTCCTTAAGCACCTTCAGCATTTGATAATACTCACTAAAAAGAGGATCTGAATGGCTTTAATGTGTTTTTACCTCAATATGTAATACAAAAGAGCTAATGTGACTTTAGGTTTTCATTAAGAGAAGTTTATTATCCAGAATAATAAGATGATGGTCCCATTGCATCCTGTCCTTGTTGGATTAAATCTAGGGTATTATGTTTAGTTATTGGTATATCATTTTAGGAATTAGAGCAAAACTAAAGGAAAGTCTTCTCACACTTTACTCTCTACTATATACTCTTTGATCTAAAGATACTGGCTTCCTTACTCTTTCACCAATGAGACACTCCTCCTGGCTCAAGGAATTTACTTTGGATATTCCTCATTCCTTGAATGCTCTACTTCCTCATCTCAATCTGGCTTTCATTGTTGAGTCATTTCAATTGTGTTCAATTTTTGTGACCACAATTTGGAGTTTTCTTGGCAAAGGTACTGGAGGGATTTGCCATTTCCTTCTCCAGCTCATTTTACTGATGGGAAAACTGAAGTAAACAGTCTTAAGTGCCTTGCCCAAGGTCACATAGCTATAAAATACCTGAAGCCCGATTTCAATTTGGGAGATGAGTCTTACTGACTCCAAGATCAATGCTCTATCTACTGGGCCACCTTGCTTCTTTTATGTCCCAACTAATATCTCTTCTTTAACAGGAAGCCTTTCCCAACCCCTTAAAATGCTGTTGCCTTCTCTCTTAATTATTTCCTATTTGGGGTTTGTACATAGTGTTTGTCTATTGTCTTTCTCACTGTGAGTTGATAGTTGAGATAGTCTTTTGCATCTTTTTGTATCACCAATGTTTAGTGAAGTGCCTGACACAGAGTAGGCACTTAATAAATGTTTACTGACTTACTGGTAGGATGGTAAGAGGACTGGAGACTATTAATATATAAGGTTGTGTTGAAGAAACTGTTAGCCAGAAAAAGAAAAGACTTTGGGGACAGAAGGGAGAGGGAGAAGCGGGGTGCTTTTTTCCTTAAGATCACCTGAAATATGGAAATCTTTATTACATACTATGTTATTTATAGTTTTCAGGTGTTACTAGGTGGTATGGTGGATAAGAATCATGAAAAAGACTTGAGTTCAAACCCAACCTCAGACACTTATTAGCTATGTGACCTTAGAAAAGACATTTAACTTCTGTTTGCCTTAGATGCTATTTCCTTCCTTTTTTTCAGTCAGTTTCAATAATTGCAAAGTAGAGCTAATAAGAATACTTATCTAAAAGAGTTTTATGAGGATCAAATGAAATAATATGTACAGTTCTATACAAATCTTCAAATCACTATATAAAACTCCCTGTATCCTAATTACTAGGTGTGATGATATACCTTAATTCAGTGGGTTAGGAAACACAGGAGACACCTGTCAGACAATTATGGTTAAGGTTATCATGTATTTTTCCAATGTCTTAAGTGCCACAGATTATAAAGTGGAAAGAAAATAAAAATTCATTCCTTTTCATCCCCAAATAATATCTCATCAATTCTTCCCATCTAATATACTTCTGGTCATGAAAAAGGGATGGTTGGTTAGCCTGTCAAGTATGGTGACAAAAAAGGTTTTATTTCAGGAATTTGCATAATAACTCCTTTATTGGAAATCTTCTGATTTAAGATTTTGATTACAAAAAAAAAATGCGGCATAGATACTTGATTCTGAATATTCTATGTGAGAAAACAATATATGGAATTCAAATAAATTATATATATTCTTTATACACACATACTATTTATTTTCCCTTTCCATTTCACTACATGCTAATATTTTCAAAGATTTCACAACTCCAGTGTCAGAGATACATTATCCCCTCTTTTGTGTTGGACAGCATTTCTCTGGTTCTTGAGTCATATTCTAATCATCGAATTATGAACTATATTGACCTTCACGCATATCAGTTTTAAGATTTTATTAAATTAACAGGCCAAAAGAACAAAGAACATTATAAAATTTGATATTCAAAAGTATAAATAATAACTAACTAGAAATTCTCCTTCTTTAAGATAATAATCAAATAACAGTATTACCTCAAATTTTTATATTGCTTTTGAATTCTATTTTCTTTTACACAAATGAAGTATAACTTAACACATAGGTATATAATTGCATTGTTTTGATTCAACAAAGCCTTATCTACAAGCAAAACATTCCTCCTTCGATTCAGGAATTACATATCCCACAGGCATGCTTTCAAGCAATCTTATCATCAAAACTTCATCAGTGCAGCTGTTCCCAACATTTGGATTTGCAGAGACTATGTCAGCTTCTTGTGCTAACTAGAGCCTACACAGTACAGTACTTTCTACAGCAAAAAAATGTTGCATATTTTTAAAATTAAGAAAAAATTATATCAATGACTGCTGTGTTAATGCTCAACACATTAAATTCTTCCCATAATTTTAAGTAACTTTAAATTTTAATTTTGGTTATGGTGTTACAAGGAGAGACTGAGCTGGTGGATCACTTATCTGTGGAATTCTGAGTTACAGTAGAAATAAAGTCAATCAGGTATTTACATTGATCCCAGCAGTAATATGATGAAAACTTTATAGCAGAGGGTCCTCAGGCTACTTGAAAAGGGTTAATTGATGGCAAATTAAAAAAAAAAAAGGAGAGTGGTTTAAAGCTTTATTGCTGATCAATATTCAGATGGAATCATTGAGACACCAATTTAATTCCAACTTTATCTCAAAAAAAAAAAAAAGACAAAGCAAAATATGACAATTTTTATGTTACTAAGAAAATTACTACTATATTTCTTTAAAAATGAAGTTTTCCAACATTCTTTGATTCTTAGTTGAAATGTTTTAAAGGTGTTTTGGTTTTTAATTTATTTGCTTTAGGGAATAAAGGAAAGGTCTCACTCAGTTGCATCTGATAGGTTCTTCATCTCTTGGCACATACAGAGAAATGGTAGTGAGACTTCTTTTGTTCATGGAGCATTTCCAAAATGGAAAATTCTAGCATAAATGTTTGCAGATATTTAAGCAGCAAAAAAGAGGCATTGTAGGCGGCACCAAAAAAGTTTACTGGTCTACCATATGGTTTGATCAATACTTTAAATGATTTTTACAGTTGGTACAATTGGGTTAGTAGCCTTTATGAATTCTGCAGACAGTTTTGTTTTAGCTATGATGATGTTTTAAAAAAACTTAATTAAAACTGATCTTTCTACCAGTTTTAATTGAAGATCTGACTTCAAAATTAGTCTATTCTTTTTTCCCCTAAATATAAATTGTCTATTCATTTTCATTTTATCTTTATATATCTACAAATTATTTTTCTTAAGAGAATTTTCTTGCCTTTGTTATTAAAGTTCCCTGAAATTCCTTTTCACCAATATTCCACAGCCAAGGTTCCATTCTCCTCCCTAACCACATATCATTGTATTGAATAGAGGGAGGTATCTTTTTTCAAAATATATACAAAGATAGTTTTTTAACATTAACTCTTGCAAAATTTTGTGTTTCAAATTTTTCTCCTTCCCTTCCCTCCATCCCTTCCTTAGACATCAAGTAATGCAATATATGTTAAACATGTACACTTATTCTATACATTTCCACATTTATCATGCTGCACAAGAAAAATCAGATCAAAAAGGAAAAAAAATGAGAAAAAAAAACAAAAAGCGCGCTAACAGCAACAAAAAAAGGTGAAAAAAATATGTTGTGATCCACATTTAGTCCCCATAGTCTTCTTTCTGGATGCAGATGGCTCTCTCCATTGCAAGTCTATTGGAATTAGCTTAAATTAGAGGAAGATATCTTTTTATATTTCTTTGTGGCCAATGCTTTTTTGTGCAATATTCATTTTATAATGTTAAGCTTTTATTTCCATTTTCATTGTTATGTTTACTGTGATTATTCATATTGTTTTCTTTGGTTCTGCTTACTTTACTTTGCATCATTCCATGCAAGTCTTTTCCATGTTTCTCTTTATTCATTATTTTTGTCATTTCCAGTCAAATACCATAAATTGTTTAGTCTTTTCCTAGTAGGCATCTCCTTGTTTCAAATATTCCTATTTGTTTAAGTATGCAGATTTTCTTTATGTGAAAATTCCCTGAGTTGCAAAAACTTCAAGTGAGTCTTCTCACCTCTAAACACTTCCTTTTCCAAACCATGTTTCCCCCCATTCCATTCTAATATTTATTTTCTTTATTTGTAATCTGATTTTGTTAATATGTCAGCTCTAAAAGGTTCAGTGGTCTGGTTTTGTTTTTTTTTTTTTTTGCTTGAATTTCAAATTACTCTGATATTTAAGGTCCAGATGAATATAGGCATCATCTTATATTCATTACTATTCCCTTCTGCATAATTTGTATTACAGCTTCATTTACCCACTTGACCTTCTTATGTACTTTATATTTTCTTCTTTATACCTTTGCTTAAATTGTTGTTTAGAATGTTATTTCCCCAATCTTCTTTCCATCTCTGTCTTTTTCTTCACATATTATATTACCTCTGATTGTTGGGTACATTCAATGTCACC
Source organism: Sarcophilus harrisii (assembly GCF_902635505.1). Classification (NCBI taxonomy): domain Eukaryota; kingdom Metazoa; phylum Chordata; class Mammalia; order Dasyuromorphia; family Dasyuridae; genus Sarcophilus; species Sarcophilus harrisii. Next base: position 140,371,905 of record NC_045430.1, on the reverse strand, counting down.
TCAAAAGTCAGATATGCTTTTTCTAATACAGTATGCCACAAGGTAATAAGCTTTTCCTCTTTGTACCTCATAGGAAACTTTTTAACCTTTCTTATTCACTCATAAAATTTGTGTGTAGTGTTTGGGGCAATTGCACCTACCCGAACTGACTACTCAGGAGTCACTCCAAATGATGCACAGAAAGAATTTTTTAGAATCTTGAGAAGCAGACCGTCCTGGCCTGTGGGCCCGAAAGGACAGCAAAGATACCCACAGGAGGAGAGTCATTCACTTGAAGATGCTTACAACTTTTATACATTTCAGACAAAGAACCCCCAAAATCCCACCCTCTATAGTTGTGATTAGTTACATAAACCTTTATCTCCCTATTTGGTCAATGGAATGCAGTGAAAAAGGTGATATACAGCTTCGGTCACTTAATTCCTTCTTTGGACAGTGGAATGCAGTCCAGGTCTCATCTAAAATCACGTGACTGGGGCCTGTAGGCCTGATGTACATTAGTGAACAGTCTCTGATCAATATGTGCTTAATCTGTAAGTTCTTCACCTTTCCCCACAGTAGGAATAAGTTATTTATATTTGTGCTACATATCATTAACTAGATTGTAAGCTTTCTGAGGGCAGGGACTATGTTTTATTTCAATTTTAAATTTTCTCCACAGTGCAGCATAGTACTCTATAAAGTTATAAATGCTTAATAAATATGGTTTAAATTGAATCATAAGATCAATTAGTAGCTGTATATGTGTAATTATATATATATGTAATTATAAGAACAGGCACTGGACCTATGGTTCCACTAGTCCTGACAAATCCCAATAAAGAAATTCCCTCCAGCGATACAAATCTCTATCTCCTACCTCCTACTTATTTTAGAGATTTGCCTAATGTGGAGAAGGATTAAATAATTTTGTACAGATTCACCCAGCCCACATGTGGTCAGAGAAGGAATTTGAACTGTGGTCATTCAGGATTATATGCTACCCTACCTCTTGTAATAATACTTGGCATTTAAATATCACTTTAAGCATTTTATGTAGCTTATCTCATTTGATCTTGGAGATCAGTGATATAAGGTAGTTAGAGGGCTCTGTGGGGGTAGATACTGTGAAGTCAGAAAGACTCATTTTTCTGAATTCAAATCTGGCTTCAGATTTTTAGTAGCTATGTGAACAGGGACAAGTCATTTAACTGTTTACTTTAGCTTCAACATCTATAAAATAAATTGGAGAAGGAAATGGCAAACCACATCAGTATCTCTGCCAAAACCGACACCCCCTTCCCCAAAATGTGATTGGTGTGTCTAAAGAAACCACTTTGCTAGGAACTTAGCAACAAGAATGCTAGGGAACAGAATAATAAGAGTCTGCATTAATCTTGAAACCCTTCATCATATACCTTGCACACAATGCCCCATTTGCATAGGCAAGAAGTCTATGCAAAAATAAGTCTTTGCAAACTTGACCCTTGTGGTCTTTGGCTGGTTGGATTTCAGTCAGCTCACTCTTGGGAATGGATGTTGAGGTCTCAGATGTGAGTTCTGCTTCATTGGCTAAAGGTCCGGGGTATACACCCTGTAGACACACCAGGACAAGCATCAAGCATGGATCAAATCGAGATTGCCCCCACCATTTCAGGAGTTGGGCTCCTGGATACACAAGCTAAACACATACTTGTTGTTGGGGCACGTTGGCAAGGGATCTGAGAGGGGTATAAGAACAGGACAGCAGAGAGAGAGAGAGGAAGCAGGGAAGCAAGGAAGCAAGGAAGCAGGAGGAGAGACAAGATGATGTAACCAAGCAATAAAGCTTCTTTAACTGCATTAAGGGGTGTCAGAACTGCTTTGTTCTTCCATTTTCCCAAGGTCATAGAGGCAACGATAATTGTGGGTAAGTACTCAGACACCAGCTGGTATCAGCAGGTCTGCACTAGCTGAAGATCGCCAACACCACTTAACAACAACTTGTGATGTGGGTGCAATAGTATGGTTTATGCCATCCTGGAGATGAGGAAATTGAGACTTCTATCTCTACTAGCTGTGTACTTCTGGACGACTGTTTGAAAGACCACATGGATAGAGAGCTAGCTTTGAAGCCAGGAAAAACAAGGTTTAAATCTCCCTTATGGTACATACTGAACAAGTGTTACTAATGCTCCTTTTTCCTTCTGGGACACACATGATATTAAAAGGCCAGATCCTGTCCCCATTTCTAGTAGCTTCAAATTCAACATTCTTATCACTAACAAGTATTAGTTCTCTGATTTTACAACAAAGTGCTGGATTTATTTATTTATTAATTTATTTACTTATCTACCTATTCATTTATTTATTCATTCATTTGTTTTTTTAACCTGTCAATTCTGGCTTGCCTTTTAATAAATTTGGCCTTGTCACAAACAACACTCTTGTTAAGATGATTATTGAATACATGTTACTTCAATTGTCAAATCCTAATCATGATAATTATAAGAGGGAAAAGGGTAGTAATAATATGTGCTGTAACCAACAAATTTTATACTTATATGATGAATTAAATAACTTTTTATTAATATTATTTCATTCTATTACATGAATTTTAATTCATTTAAAAATTTTTCCTATGTCTACTGATGACCAACAATGTAAATGCTAATAAATGCCATATTTTCAATCAAATCTATCATCTATTCATATAACAGAAGGAATTGTTGATTTTTTTCCTGCTTTGTTATATTTTGACAACTTTAATTAGGGAGAATAACTACAGAAGAAATATAATAAAGATCTCGAAATTTTGATGACAGTAAAAAAAATGCCATTTGATTATAGAGACAGGACTGTTTTTGGAGTTAGATTCTTTTACTAACAAAGTTGAATAATATACAATCATATTAGGTAAATAAGAAGAAGGAGTGGGGAGGGGTAGACAGAAGAGAGGAAGAGAAGGTGGAGGAGTAGGGAAGAAGGAGAAAGGAAATGTGAGGAGGAAACTACAATGATGATGACAATGAGGACTTTGGTTTATAGTTAAAGAGAATCACTATCTACTCCCCAAATACACCTTTTATTCCTTTTGTAATACGTCTTAGTACATACCATATTGACACATGGAATATCTAGTTCTCACTTATCTTAAAGGCTCAGCACAAAGACTCACTCCACAATAATTTCTTTGGTACTTCTTGCCCCAGAGTCAGCTTCCTTCTCTGAAATAAGCTCATAGAATTTTTCATCTCTACTTTACTAACTCCATTATAATCTATGTCTGATTTATCTTTTTATTCCCCTTCCCAATTTTTTTTTAACATAGTAGGCAATCAATTCATGTTTATTTGATTAATATAAATTGGGAATGATATAATCAAGGAAGCATCCTTGGCAAAACTCCTGGCAATTTTATCTATCTTCTTCACTTCTCCCCCTAAAGACCAAGGACTTTTGCTTATCCTGAGTCTGACTGATCCTGTCCCAGAACTTACATGTTGGTTTAGATATTTTACTCATACAAAGTATTACAAAAGTCTTCTATATATTAAAGCTAAAAACCACTAAAACTTGCATGACAACCTGTGTCTGTATGTAAACATACACATGTGTACACATATTTAAATTATTGATCCTCTTACCTAAATACATAGGTATGGAAAAACATGATTTTTCTCATATCTTTATTATTTATGAGGATTGCAAAATATATGCAAGAATATCTGTTATTGTGCATATCTATAAAGTTATTTATAGCTGAATGTTCTATATACTTCTTACATATGTAAAAAAAAATTATGAAGCTTTTGGCTTTTCATTTCATCAACTAGTCAAAAGAAACAGTTATTGGAAATGTCAATATTATCAATATTTTTTTTCTGGAGGAATATTTGATGCAATCCCCTATTTTGACTTTCTTCACTAAATGATATTACAATCTTATTTTTATCCACCAAGATTTAGAATTTTTCTCTTGGAATCTCAAAATTTCATCATTATCTCCCTATAATATTATATACCCTTGAGAACTGCAGCTTTATAAGTAACATGGCAACTGAAGATTTAATCTCATTGAGAATTTTCTCATCTGTAAAATGTGGCCAACCAAACCCATAATATTTTACAGGGAGTTTTGAGTATCAAATGAGATTTTGTGAAACATTATATAAATATCAATTATTATATCATTTGTCTCTTCTTTTGCAGCACAATTAAGATAAAAAGGCACCTGGACTATCAGACTACAATACTTGCTCCTTGATAATAAATACTCTTGAAATCAGGAGGAGGAGAGTTCAAATCCTGTTTCAGACATTTACTGGCTGTGTGACCTGGGCAAGTTACTTAACCCTTATTGCTTCCTCCCTACTCCCACCTCCCAAAACAAACAAAAAATAAAGTTAGTAGATGTATTGGGATGTAAGTTTTCCTTTTATAGTATCACTGAAAATACCTTTGAGGAAATTGCAATAGCATGTGACATATAGTTCTACTTATTTTCATGTAGTTTTGATCTCTTCTGATACACATTTTATAACCTTTTCATTCCATGTAGCTAAGAGTTTTTTTTTTTAATAATTGATGTGGCAAAATATATTAAAACATTTATTTTTATTTTAATGGACCAATGTTATGGCCAGGAAATGTTGAAAATCAGTTTTCTTCATGATATTGCTTTGATTATAGTAGTTTGTTTATTGAAATCTTAAGAATGTTTTGAGACATTTATATTAATGAAATTTTACCTTTATTAGTGTAAAAAATGAAAAGACCTCCTAATACATATTCCTAGGCACCATATTAAGCTAGGTACCTATTAGTAAATTTTTGGAACCTAAAATGACTAGATTATATACCTGGTGGTTATGAAGATGACAATGATGATGCCATCCTTCCCAGTTTTTTTGGATGAGATATAAACAGAATCTTGCGATAAACTATTATATTGCTGCTATTCTCTTATATTTAAAACTTTATGGATTATTGAACAAATAGGTAAAATAGTGCCTCTTTATATTTGAATTAAGATGTAAGTTCATTATCTATGGGCTTGCTGAAAGCAGTCTTAATACAACTCCACTAGCATTCAAGAGAACAAGAATAATATTTACCTCAATCCATTTACATATTTATTTGGAATTTTTGTTAGATCTTTATTTTTAAAAATAAATTCTTTGGAGCTTGGAGATTATAAGTATTTGGAATTTTTATTAAAATGTTTTTATATTTTTATAGATCAATGTATTGGGGAAATTCTGGTCAATTGTATAATTAGTGACAATGGTTTTATTATGATACAATTTATTGGTTGAATTATCCAGGGTTTTCAGTTGTTTTTATTTTTATTTTCTGAAATGTAGAGAAATATTTTCTTTCAGTCTATGAAAAATAGGATGGTTTTGATATGGAATTCTAGCCATCAGACTATGTCATATTATCAATATGATACATTTTTATAGCCTGCTATGATATGTTATGTAGTTTATACTTGGTTTCTTGCATAATACACATTGATCACTGAGTTTAGGCTCTTTAAGAATAACTATTCTATAACTTCTGGTATCAATGACTAGCTTCTGATTTTATATCACAAATCCATTTCCACGAATGAATCTGCATGACTCAACCATTTATGTAATGTCTCTTTGCTGACATGCCATAGGCAAAGATCATACAGCTGTCATCCATGAAGGGTATTTTGGTTGTATTTTTGCATATAACCTATTTTGCAAGCTCTATCCAGAGAAAATATATTTCTGGTTACATTTGACAATTCCAATGACTTATATGTTTTATCAGCTTTTACTTAGCATCAGTTCATGTAAGTCTCTCCAGGCCTCTGAAATGATCCTGCTGAGATCATGTTTAAAACAATAAATGCCTATGCAACACCACTGAACACATACTTTAAGAACATGGATCATACTGGAAAGTATACTAACAAAAGCTATGAAATATTAATTAAATGTGATTAATTAAACCACCCCAAGGTGATGATAATTATAGATATATTAACACATCTGTATGAACTTAGGAAAAAAATCTGATGGACATCCTTAGAATATATAATAAACAATTCAAAATCCTAAGGAGGTAATTTTAAAGAAGTAAAATTGCTAAGTGAAATGAGCAGAATCAGGAGAACACTAAACACGGGAAGATTATATGATGATCAATTCTAATGGACATGGCTCTTTCCAATAGGGAGATGCTTCAAGCCAGTTCCAATGGTGTGAGGAAGAGAGACATCTGCATTTAAAGAGAAGACTGTGAGGACTGAGTGTGGAAGACATATAATATTTTCACTTTTTTTGTTGTTTGCTTGCATTTTGTTTTGTTTTTCATTGTTTACCTTTTTAATCTGATTTTTCTTACGCAGCATAATAATTGTGGAAATACCTGTAGAAGAATTGCACATGTCTAACACATACTGGATTGCTTGCTATCTAGGGGAAGGAATGGTGAGAAGGGAGGGGAAAAAATGGAACACAAGGTTTTACAAGGGTGAATGTCAAAAATTATTTTTGCAAAAGTTTTGAAAATAAAAAGCTTCAATAAAAAAATGATCACATTCAGTTTTGATTTTAAGAAGTAATGATTATTGTCTGAGTAGTGATAATAATTATATCTAAGCCTATTCCCTTCAGTGCAAATCTGTAAATGTATTGTTTCTTCTTAAACTTCTATATAATTTAATGCCTCCTAAAACTTTAGGAAGCAAAGATAACACTCTTTGGAGGAGGAGTATGGGAGATAGAATTATAAATCAAATTATGGTTGGCACAACTCTTTTAAAAATTTATTCTGAATTTTAAGAAAATTCTTACATAACTCTAAGTAGGTAGTTTAGGTAGGTAAAGTGATTTTATATGAGTATTTCTCATGTCTGCCTAGTAACATGTTATCAGATGGCTGTGGAAAGATTCAGAGAGAAACTGACATAGTTCCAAGGACAAATTTGAAAGCTCATCATGAAAGGAGCAACTAAGACATCAGCTAGACAAAGTTTAAGGGCTCCAAGTATCTGCCTTCCCTGTTTTGAATCTCTAGACACAATACTTCTGCACTTCTGACTTTTGTTTACACTTTCATGACTAGGGAATGCAAACTTTCTCTTCTACCCACAACTCAGAAAGTCAATTTCACTATTATGAACATTGATAAGGTAGTATTGATACAAAGAGTGGGAACTGGATTGGCCATCACCTTTGTCACATACAAACCCATCTGTGATTTAGGATGATTAGTAATTATGCTTAATAAAGCACAATTTCCTCCCTTTCCCTCCCTTTTGCGAGGAACATCCCCAGTCTACATAGATTTACCTAAGTTTAAAAAACTTTGACTAGTGAGCACTACTATGATTTTTTTTTTTTTATTTCTTGACTAGGCAGTCATTCTTTGTGATTTTTATTTACTTTAAAAGGCATTCTGGGAAAGTACAAGTCAGAAGTGCATCTAGTTTCTTTCTTTTTTTTTTTTTTTAATTTAATAGCCTTTTATTTACAGGTTATATGCATGGATAACTTTACAGCGTTAACAATTGCCAAACCTCTTGTTCCAATTTTTCACCTCTTACCCCCCACCCCCACCCCTAGATGGCAGGATGACCAGTAGATGTTAAATACATTAAAAATATAAATTAGATACACAATAAGTATACATGACCAAAACATTATTTGAGCACTACTATGTTTGCTACTTCAGTAGGAGACAATAATGCCGAGTAATTTCTTAGGGCAAATATTTATTTTTTATTTGTATTCATCATTATTGCCTTGTGATGGCTCTTAAAACAAGCAGCTACCCAGCTACTCATATTACAGAACCATCTCCATTGAAGCCAGAACTAACAAGCAATAGCTTGTTTGGATTGATGGATGTGCTCCAGTCAGTGTTTTCACACCAAAATCCATCTTATATTTCTACAGTGATTCTATCAATACTTATTGATCTTTTAGTCACTCTGTGGAAGTGCAAAGTTATAAATCTGATTTAAAATGAAAGCTGCTAATGAAGAGACATTCCTTTCTTCAATTCATCCTATTAAGTAGGTAGGCAAATTGTAACAAATACTTGTAGGTCCAGAGAGCAAACTGCAAAAGTAGATTAACAGTGAAGTCAGTTACAATATGGGGATATAATTTGGGGATATAATTCAGTTTCTCATGATGTCTACATTTTTACAAGCTTAAATGGCCACTGCAGGAGTTATTAAATATATGATGTTAAGAAAAACCCACATGTATAGAAATAAGATTAAAAACACTCTTTGTAGTTAGATTTTCCTCTGCTTTCTCTATAGGACATCAACTGAACAGAGAAATTTTGTTTGCAATTTGGGACTGTATGGTCATTGTTAAGTGTTTCTTAGAGATAGATATTATAATCCATACAAGTTGATAGCTATCAGAAGAAAAATTACTTAACATAGATTGTAACATTATTTTTTATAACTGCTCACAAGATATACAAGAACACAGAAAGACTTTTTGGATGAAGGATAAACTATGCCATAAAAATTCATTATGATAATGAGCTTATTAATGGAGGAATGGTGATGATAATGCTATTATAAAACTTACCTAGGTTGAATCTTAGACTACTTATATGAGATAATTTATTTTAGCCTTAGTTTCCTTATCCATGAAATGAGGGTATTGTATAAAACAATGTTGATTATCTATTTGGTCTATTGTAGTTAAAAGTGCAATTATTTCTAGAAGCAAGTTCTTGATATAAAGAGCAGCTCATAACCAGGATATCTGTTATGTTCAGAGTTATTTCAATGTTTCAATAGAGTATTTTTAAAGAACTAAACACAGGAAAAGGAAGGAAAAAGTTATTAGTCCTTAAATGGCTGTGATTATTTTCCCCTACCTCATCAGCCTTAATGCCAGCTTTTCACTAGTCTATTATTGTCCATTATCTAGGAAAACAGTTTTAGTATTTGTTCTTTTTCATGTGCATAGATTTTTCTATCATCATCTAATGGATTTGAATGACACTCTTAATTACTGATTTATCAAGTCATAAAAGATTACAGGATAATAGACTTAAAACTGAATGGGGCCTTGAGGTCATATCTCCTCATTTTATAGAAAAAGAAAATTGAGGCTCAGGGAGAATAAGTGATCTCCTCAGATCAGGCAGGGAATAAAAGGTATAACTGAATTTGAACTCAGCTCTTCTGAATCCAAATCAGTTAGTTAATCAAACAACAGGTACTAATTAATCACCTGTATCAAAAGAACTTTATTAGGCATCAGTGATACAAAGGCTAAACTTTGTGGCTACCTTTATAAGAGCTCTTTTTTTTTTTTTTTAACTAAAAACATGGCAGTATGGTACAGTTATCAGCATATTACTTTGGCGAAGAAAGAGTTTTGTTATGGTTTTATTTGTCATCTCCTCTAAACGTGTTTATTCTCCAAGGCTCTGTCTTAAATTGTCTTCCCATCTTACTTTATATTATCTTGCTTGCTGATCTCAACATTTCCCACAAACTCTATTACTGTCCCTATGCAGATGATTTCTATATCTGTAAAATGAGCACTCTTTTCTCTCCTAAGCCCCAGTCTTGCATAACCAAACTGCTTTTCAGAGATCTCTAATTTGATGTCCTATAAGCATCCCAAACTCAATATCTCCAAAACTTAATGCATAATCCTTCAGCCATTCCATACATTTTTACTCTCAATAGTACTACTGTGTCCCTAATCTTAACAAGGCTCACAAGGTCAATATTTTTATTGGCTCTTCATTCACTCTCAACCCTTATATACAGTCATTTGTTACCTACTCCAAGTCTCTGGCATATAACCACGTTTCTATACTGACATAGCCAACACTCTAGTATAGGCTTTTATAATTTCAAGACAAGATTATTACTGTGCATATCCATTGATCCAGTAGTGTCTCTCCTGGGTCTGTTATCTCAAAGAGATCATAAAAAAGGGAAAAGGATCCACATGTGGAAAAATGTTTGTAGCAGTTCCTTTTGTAATGGCAAGAAATTGGAAACTGAATGGCTGCCCATCAGTTGAAGAATGGATGATTAAATTATATGTGAATTTAATTGAATATTATTGTTCTATAAGAAATGATGAGTGGGCTAATCTCAGAAAAGCCTGGAAAGACTTAAATGAACTGATCCTAAGTGAAGGGAATAGAACCAAAAGATCATTGTACACAGTAACAAGATCATGTGATGATTAATTGTGGTGAACTTGAATTTTTTCAATAATGAAGTAAGTCAAGGCAATGTAATAGACTTGCGATAGAATACTTTTTTATATATAATAGCTTTTTATATTCAAATATGTGCAAAGATAGTTTTCAACATTGTCTTTGTAAAACTTTATGTTCCAAATGTTTCTCCCTCCCTTCTTCCTCTCCCCTCCTCTAGATATTCACCCTTGCAAAACCTTGTATTCCAAATTTTTTTCTGTCTCCCTTCCCCCCATGTCCTCCCCCAGACAGCTAGTAATCTAATATATGTTAAACATTGTACAATTCTTCTATGCATATTTCCACATTGATCATGGTACACAAAAAATTAGATTAAAAAATGAGAAAAATGATATATGAATGTTATGTAATATTATTATTTTATAAGAAATGATCAGCAGAGTGCCTGGAGAGACTGATGCTAAGTGAAGTGAGTAGAACCAAGAGAACATTGTGCACAGCAACAGCAAGATTATGCGATAATCATCTCTTATGGACATGGCTCTTTTCAACAATGGGGTGATTCAGGCTAATTCCAATAGATGTGTGATAGCCAGAGCCATCTGCACCCAGAGATGCATATCATTAGATATTGAGATCATGGAGATAATGAGTTTAGGATGCTTACAGGACATCAAAATAGAGGTCTCTAAAAGGCAGTTTGGTAACGCAAATCATGTTGTGAATATGGATCACAAGATAGTATTTTCACCTTTTTTGTTGATCATATAATCTTGTTGTTGCTGTGTACTTGTACTATAACTTGTCCAGCCATTCCTCAATTGATCTAGATCAAAGGTTATGCATAGTTTGATAGCCCTTTGGGCATAGTCCCAAATTGCTCTCCAGCACGGTTGGATCAATTCATAATGCCACCAATAATATATTAGCTTCTCAGTTTTCCTACAGCCTCTCCAACATTTATCATTATCTTTTCCTGTCGTCTTAGCCAATCTGAGAGGTGTATAGTGGTACCTCAGAGTCATCTTAATTTGCATTTTTCGGATCAATAGTGATTTAGAGCATTTAGAGAACACTATTTTAAAAAGAAATGAAATTATTGTGATAGCAATAGCTTTCTAGTTGGTCTCACTGTCTCATATCTATTTTACACTTAGCTACAATGGTTATTTTCTAAAAGCATATCTCAGATATGACCATGTTACCCCCACTCGTCAATATATTCAATTGGTTCTCTATTCTCTATAGGATCAAAATAAAATTCTCTATCTGGCATTTAAAGTTTTGAAAAATATGCCCTCTTGTATTATGCAATCATGTGATCCTATCCACAATTCCTTGCACAAGATACTCCATATTTTGACTCCATATCTTTTTTTTTAGTGGTCATTCCTCATACCTACAATAATTTCCTTTTCTCTCTGCCTTCCATCTTCCCTAGTTCTCATGTTGTGAAGCTTTACTAAGCACTCCTCTGCACTAATACCAGTGACTTTCCGCTGATGTAACCTTCCAATCATATTGTGCATACATTGTTTATGGACATTACTTTTGCATGTTCTATTACCCATTTTAATGTAAACTGTTTGAGGATTGCTACTATTTTTATTTTCATTATATCTTCACTATCCCCAGCCCCCATGGGAGCATAGTGCCAGACACAAAGTAAATGTTTAATAAGTATTTGTTGCCCAAGTGAATGTGATAGCAATGGTCATATGAATATACATCCACTGATGTTAAGCTGATTTTGAAGGTTGACTTTGACCAGATGGAAACAATTTACTTATTTTCTTTCCCTCTAGTTAGTGCCTTGTCAACTGATTGCTATATTTCATTCCACATACCCAATTCATTCCTTTATTGTTATGTTTTAAACAAATGGATTTCCCTGAAAGGAATTATGTAAATTGTAGCTTTCTAAACTTCATGTTTTAAATGTCTGTTAGAGATATTGCAAATAACTTTGGAGTTCACTTAATAAATTTTCCATTTGATCAAATCAGGAATTTAATGATATGATCACAATGCAACAGAATCACTTTAACCAAAATGCAAAATAAAATGTAGTTGAACAACAAAAAAATATAATACATTCCAAGAACTGACAAGTTATCATTATGAAGCACCATAATTAATCCTCAGATAATAAGTAAAGACCTTAAGAAAGATCTGGCAGATAGATATAGTATTATTGATTATTTCTAAGCAAAATATAGACTTTTTGAAGTGGAAAAGTCAACAATATGACAGCTAACTGCTCTTATGAAGAAAAAAACCCCACTTGTCTTAAGTAAGACCTTCAAAAGAGTAGAGAAGCAAAAGTTGGAATACAGGTAATTCTTATAGCTGAAACTCATCTTTTTAAATTCAAGGCCATGCCAAAGCTATTTTCAGTAATTCAGGTGAGCCTGTAAAATATGAACTTTTTCATCAAACAATAAAAATATCCATTGATAATATTCTAGGAATTAAAAAAAAATTTCTAGTAGGTTTGGATGTCTTTTTCTTAGAGAGGGAATGATAAGAATTGACAGACATACTGATTGGCTAAAAATAGAGTTTTTCCTGCATTACAGAAATCCCCAAATGAAAATGGAATTCTACAACATAGTCTTGCATCAGGCAGCACACCATGGAAGGTTGCAAAATTTGTATGAAAGGTGAACAAGTGAAAAGAGTTTGAGAACTTAGCTGATTTAAGACTATTTGAAAAATTGTGGTGTATAATTAAGGCTAGATCTGGGAAAATGACTTCATCAAAGATAATCTTAAGTCTGATGTAATATAATGCACATTTCCATAATGAAAAAATTTCAAAACTGACACCTTAATGTAAACTCAATATAAAATTATGTAAAACATAAAAGATAGCTGCATCATAAAAGATGTTCCTTTCAAATGAAAAAAAATTGTAAAATCTATTTTATAATAATACATTCGTTTATTTTGTTTAGTCCACATTATTGTCAATACTGTTGTATGCTTAATAATATTCCAACATAGATGTTGGATGTTATTGTATCTATAGGAGGGAAAGAATACACTCTTCAGAGTTTCCAATTGTAATCATCATTCTAAAGAGAGTTAACTGTCATGGTGAAAAAGATTATGTGAGGCACAGAAAGGAAAAAAACTAAGTGCCCTTCTTGTATGAGAGATTGAGTTAATTGTTAAGGAAAAAATCTTAAGGGATATTTTGAGTAAACTACCTTTGATTTAGATTTTGGAAGAGATAGTATATGAAAAGAACCCTTTAGTGACTTAAATCACCACTCTAAAATAATTGTTTTCAAAAGGTGAAGAAAAGTTGCAGCAGTATCATGTCTCCTCTTACTTTAGAAGATCACCGAGGTGAATCTATCTCTGAATCTTATTTATCATCACTATACTGCAAATATTTATTTATTTTTTATAATTATTTGCTACTATGATAAATTATATAAAGAGTAACACTGATGTTTAACTTTATGGGACTGGGAGATTTGAACGTGTTTATGAGAGGAAAGGCAGTGAATATTTATAGACAAATGAGACAAAAGGAACGGGACTTAGAGATAATTGATCAATTAATGAATATTAAATATTTGTAACAACTTTAAAGGAAATATTAGAATATATCCATTGACTCCATTTTTACTTGGTTGTAAGAAGTGATAAACAGATGAGCCAAAAGTCAACAATAAAAAGAGATAAGGCATCTTATGATTCTCACAAAATTCAGAGAACAGTCATCCTCCACTCCATTGATGTTATAGGCTATCCTCCTCCAAATCCCATTTTATAGATATAAACATGCAAACAAAATTAATTCATGATGATTTGTCTGATGGGAGTAGGGAGGAAAGCAGTGGCAGCTGGAAAGGCATTACACATAGGTGGCTTTTGATGAATACTAAAGAAGAATAAGGATTCTAGGGATGAGAGGTAAGAATAAAGTATATTATAGACAGAAGGGATACACCATGCAGGGGCATAGAGATAAGAATGGAGAATAGAAAATGAAGAATAACATGGCCAGTTCCACAGAATATGCAAAAATGACTTATGTAATGAAGTTGCAAGGGTAAATTGAAGCTAGGTTGTGAAAGACTTAAAATGTTCAGCAAAGATTTATTTTGAAACTAAGAGTACTAGGAAGGAAAAGTCCATGGACTTTTCTGAGAAAAGGAGGAGTCATATAAGTACAATATTTTGGGAAAATCACTTCAGTAGTTGTGTGGAAGATGGGTATTAGTGGGAAGAGGCTTGACTTAGGTAAATCATTCAAACAGCAATTTTTAGGAAAGGTGGTTGAGGGCTTGAACTAGAATAGTAGGTGAGTGTATACGAATAGAAGGGGAAAAACATAAGTAATAGACTCTTTCCACTGAATCATATGGCTTCTAATTTGCCTGGGAAGTGAAATTTAAGTGTTTGGGAATTATTATTTCAATGTCTCTGCTCATATCATTCAAATATTAATGAGCTGAAATTGTGAACAAAATAAATAAGGAAAACAATGTTAGGCTTTGTTTGAATGTCTAACCTCTAACCATTAACAATCTTTAGGAATCAAAAAACGAACAAACAAAAAAACCCAAAAAGTATCTGTAATCGGAAGATAAGAGTTTCATTTTAGTGTGAAAATAAAGACATATTTTAGAGTTTATAAAAGTCTTATAAATATACTAAGATTCATAGCTAGATTCACAGCTTTGACATTAATGAAGTCCAGCTCCTATATTTTATGAATTAGAAAAACTGTGGCCCAGATAGAGAAAACTACTGAGCCAAGATCATACAACTCATAAGTAACACATCGGAAACAGATTCTCCTAATCCAAATTTCAGAGTTCTTTTACCATTACATATTCCCTCTTACATTTTACTTCTATTTAACTAAATGCAAGGAGAAAAGCATAATATTTTCATCTTGGTTTTATAAATACACACACACACACACACACTCACACACACACACACACACACACACCCCATTTCGTTTTTTGCTGCTAGATTCTTTGGAGGAAGGAATAAAGGTCTATCTACATCACCTTTTTCTGATCACAGTTTATACAGAGACCAATGAGAAGCCTAAAATATTTTTATCTTTCAAAATTCACTTCTCCCAGGAGGTTTTTCCTTGCCAAAGCAAACTTGGGTGTAAGGATTTTTGATAAGCCCCAACTAACTAAAGTTATTCATGTCCAGACTTTTGTGAAAATGATGGGTAAGACTGGAATTTTTTTCTCCCAAAAGAAAGAAATCAAATTGTTTCTTACCAGCTCAAAGAAAGGAGCATTTTCTTTCATTTTAGAGTCAGGGTCAGCTTGTTCAATAACTCTCATAAAAAATTAAACAGAAGCTACATCTTCTTGCTTTCATTTAATTTTATTTCTTTTAAAAGCAACTATTGAAGTTATTCAAAACAACACTATGATGTAATTGAACTGGAAAATCTACAGTCAATTCATAACAAAAGAAAAAAGACCAAAAACTATGTGGCATAAAATATAGTTGGGGGAAGCAGAAAACCTGACAAATAGTTTTATAATGAAACATTTTTACAAAAATGGATGTTTATGGTTATTGCTACAGATGGAAAAGATGCACTATGCAGAACTTTGACTAATGTGTGAAATCTATCTGGATAGTGTACATGCAAATAAGATTAATATAGTATTTGATTTATATAGGCCATGCCAAGATTATAAGGAATTTGATTAAAATTTTACTTAAATGTTTTAAATGCTCTCTTGATCCTTTATTTTATTATTATCCAATATCATAAAAGGATTTGCTAAAGGAAGTTAGGAGCATTTAGTTTGAATATAAGCTTTGTACATTTGAAAGACCATTGTATAGGAGTAATATTAGACTTATTATGGTGGCCCCTCAGAATGATATTTGGCCTCAGGGAAGTATGTATCCTATGAATGCTGTTGCTATGACAGTGAAGAGGAGGAGAAGGAGAAAGAGGAAGAGGAAAAGGAGGAGGAGAAAGTAGGGACAGGAAGGAGACAGGGAGAGAAGAAGAGAGTTGGGGAAAGAGAGAGGGAAAGAGAAAGAGTTTTGGGGAAAGATTTGACATTTGAAAATATCAAATTTTATATTTCCCAAACAAATTACATAATTTTCTTCTTCGAAAATGCCTCCATTCCTAACTTCTGGATATATGTTGATGATATCAACATTTCTCTCCTATCTGCAATCATTAACCATCTCTTAGCATTATGTAATCCAGTTTGCTTTTTTACACATGAGAACAAGCTGATGATGGTAATAGAAAAAAGACATTTGGGCCTCTCAAGGTGCTCCTATAGAACACTGAGGAATAATGTAGCTATTTTGACAGTGGAAGAGAAAGAGTGAACCAGATAATGCACATTTCACCAAAATTCAAGACTTTCCAAAGTCTAACTTCAATCTAGTTTTCTAATCTTTCAATACTCCCCTTTAACTCTCTTAATGTTCCATTCAAACTGGACTACTGATCTTCCAGTTTCATCCTGCCTTTATGCATATATGCACATTTGCTCAATTCCAGAAATGCAATTATACTTCATCTCTTTCTGTTGTAATCCTTTATTCAAGGTTCAGTTCAACTGTTACCTCCTCCCATGAATGTTCCTCCCTTCCTTCAGAAGTAATGCTACCCTTTTCATTTTTCATACCATATTGTTTTCTTCTGGGTACTTAATCAAAGGAAGCTAAGATAAATGTTGAACTTTGAGTCAAGAAGTCCTGAATTCAAATCTAGCCTCAGATATTTATTAACTATGTGACATTAGACAAGTACTTAACCTGTATATATCTTAATTCACTGGAGAAGAAAATGGCATACCACTCCACTGTTTGTCAAGATAACCTCATGGACAGCATGATCCATGGGATCATAATGATTCAGACATGACTGAATGACTAAACAATAATACTTAATGATATAATCATCCCACTTAATTAACTTTAACTTTTATTATGGGTTTTCATGAGTGTTCATTTTCCCTATAACTAATAGTATGTAAGTAATATAGCAAGAGGAATAGCTTCTTATAAACAACAACTATCCGTTTTGATTTTCTTATTCCTTAGATAGCCTTCTATCTTCTAATGACAAAGTTCTTCAGCTTCAGGGTTTATAGGATCAGATATTTAGAGCTGGAAGAAATAGAAGTCCATTTATCTCATTTTACAGATGAGGAAACTAAGGCCCAGGGAAATTAAATGAATTACTTAGGGCTACACAAGTAAGAAGTGTCATAGTTAGGACTGGAACTCAGGTCCTTTGATTGATATTAAGGACTCTGAAAACTTATTTTGATAAACTTGTTGCATCTTGTTGGGCTTCTCAGGTCTTTGTATGAGCTGCGCTTCAACATTTCTCTCTGGATTTTATTATTTTAATATTCTAATTATTATAATATTAAAACACACTATATTATATTAATATATGTAACACATATTAATATTTATTATTTCTGTATAATAAAATTTTACCAAAGTTGGTTTCTAAATTATGCCAAGGCCAAAGGCATAAGAACAAAATATTTAGTTAAAATACATTTAAAAATGACAGCAATTAAAATTATGGCATATAAATAGAAAACAATGTCATTTTAGTGGATTTTTTTTCTCCAAATACTACAAATCAGATTTCAAGTATATACTCTAATTCACCAAATTCAGCACCCCTCACCAAACATGCATTAAATATTGCATTAGAGAAACAAAGATGAAATGTGTAAATCCCTGCAATGAGGAAGCTTTTTGTTACATTCTATACAAAGAAATTCAACATCAGTAAACTGCTATATTCAAGGAAGGGACGATGTTACAATCTAGGAGGGAAATGAGATGTGTATTACAGTAAATATAACATAAGAGGCTCTTCATTATGACTATAATATGAACATTGTAGATGAAAATATTATGTGTCTTGATCCAAATAAACGCATTGCTCAATTGGATTTCCTGACTCTATATACCATTTGTAGCATGGTGATCCTTCTGGGCCTATTCTGCTGTTCTAACATAACCTATTATAAATCATCCAACATGTTCAGATTTTTTCACATAAATCTGAAAAAAAATTCAGTGTGGTTCAGATTTATAGAAAATGACATTTGAAAAAAAGTGCTATATTTTCAGACCAACAAAAATTTTTCCCCTTTAAGGAGTGAAAAATCCAGTATGTTTTTTTACTTTCTCCTACTGAAGAGTAGAATACACTTCTTAGAATTTGATATAGGGTGTCCCAGGAATCTCAATAAAATTTTAAGCTTCAATAACTTAAAAACACGCTAAGACTATTTGTAACATTTTGTATTTCAACAACTAATAAAAGTTAAAGATCATGTTTGCAGGAGCATGGAAGAGCTAATGTCGCTAAATATTGCAGGCATATTTCATTTCAATTTGATCTTTGTCCTATTTCATGGTACTGTCTTTGGAATACATATATATACATATATGTATATGTATATATATGTACATCAAGTCTATTGTCATTTTGATATAAACATGTATGCATATATATATGTGTGTGAATGTAAGATGTGTATTTCTGAGAAGTACCACTTTTAGACTGGAAAACACAAAGTTCAAATTCTTTTAAGAATTAAAAATGAGGTAATTTTCAAAGTGCTAATTTTAAATAATCTATTATTGCTATTATATTAATATTCTCTTATTAAAAAAACTTTCCTTTCAATAATATATTGTCTAGGTCAATTTTGTTTTTCAGAATAGAAATATTGATTACTCTTCCTACAATTTTCACTATTACTATTATTGTTGCTGCTGCTGAGTTCAGTTTTTAATTCCTCAAACCCAAGAGCTTCACTATTATTTGATGACACTCATCCATTTTCACACTGGTAACATTGGTGCTCTTTTTGGAATTATTGGGAAAAGAAAAATGTGGAAGACTGTTATTGAATAGCAAGGGAGTTTGGATTATAAACTAAATTAGAATTAACTTTTCATTATAAATTAGTTGTAGTTACTTTTAACATGTGGAACTGAAAAAATATCTAATGATATAACCAAGCCTGATTCTCCTAACATTTTTTGGATCCTAGAAGCACAACTTTAATACCTTACTAGCTCTGAATAAAAGAGAAACCTCTACCTGTGAGAAAAATAATTCCTCCCAATTCATTCTCTTTTCTTTCTTCCCTATCTTAACCAATTTTGATTAGTCAGTTCAACTTTAAATTTACTACATCTCCCTATCCAGATTCCTGATCATATTGTCCACTGATATTCTACTAAGTCTCAGCCTTGTATGATTCCCAACATCTTTTGCTTTAGTCTTACATATATACTATTTACTGAAAAGAGTTTAAGAAAATCATGCAACCATTCCTACTGGACATACTACAAATTTATTTTACACAACTTTAATTGGTTCCTCGCTACTGCTAGGCAATCTTTCTACAACTCCCCTATAAATTTTCATTTCCCTTTCCCTTTTCTTCTCTTTCCCTTTCTCTCTTTCTCATCCCTTGCCCTTCCCCTTTCCTTTTTCTTTCTTCATTGTTCCCTCTCTCCTCCTCCCCTCATGTCTCTTCTCTAACTTTTTCTTCTCCCCTCTCTTCTCCACTCCTTCTGTCCTTCACTAGAGATCTTTTGGAAGAGAATGTATGACTACTCATTGGGGATGCTAAAGAAGAATCAAGTATGCTTTGATAAATTAGCATCTTGTCCTTTCCTTCTTTTAAAAGCCTGTGATTTATTTTATTTTTTAAAGTCAGAGCTAATAATTATAATGGTCCTGTATGTATCTCTCTCTGCAAATTGGCTATTTATGTTATGCTATATGTATATTCACATTGCCACATTAAAGGACTAGCCATTACCTATGCCTAAGTCTGTAAATGACACTAGAGGCACTTTAGAGGCTCTGAAATGTCTGTTAGAAAAAAGAATATTTCATCTGTCTTATATCTGTAGTCATAGAATTATAGAATTGTAGAGCTGGAAGAGACCTTAGAGGTTACTTTTAAGTGATTTCACTATATAAATGTGAATTACTTTTTTGTCTGCAGTAGTTAAAGCACAACTTCTATCCAGGAAGACCCAATTAAGATTCAAATGCATCAACCCCTTAGTGTGGATTAGTTTATGGCATTAGTTGCCTACCAGCAACCAGGACCTTGAAGGAACAAATATTACATAAAATTATTAACTCTTTCCAGGTAAAATCTAGAATTTAGAAGAACTCAACTAGGGTAGGGGAAATTGGAGCACTGGGTGCTCAAGGAAATTACATACATCAAAATTCTTGCTAGGATCAGAACTGTAAACAAATATGGAAGAAAGAAGGATGAAAATAAAATATCACTTTGATGGGGTAACAAAAAATAATTGTACTTATTCACTCCCTAGTTCAGCATATCTGTCAATTTTTAAAATATAATATTAAGCATAACTTTCTATATTTTGTACATTTCTATATCTATTTGGTTGAAATCGTCAGTACATTTATTCTCTAAGCTAGGAAGCCTTTTGCTCCTGGGTACATGGAAAAAATAAAATTAATTCTGGGAGACAGAATTTGGGAGACAGTCCCCTTCTCACAAACATGGTCAGTCAGATTCTGTCATTTAATGATGCTATTTTGTAATGATACCAGTACATTTCTTTTTAAAATTCATTTCAAAATTTAGCTAGTGCCAATATGGCACAATCACATGGCTTTCTCCCTTTATAGACAGACTGTATCTGCTTAGGGAGAACAGTTTAATGACTAACATTGTATTTACACATTAAGAGTCATAACTTGTATGGGGATCAATTGGGCATTGCAACAGTTACCCTGAGAGTAGGGGTGGGAAAGTGCATCTTCCACATGACAACTAGCATCTTCATTCCCCTACCACCTTCTGGGTACTACTACCAAGTATGAGCTCTCTAAGATATAAGCTTGACTGCTCCATTTTCTTCTAATACTAACTCATAAATAATACATTTTGCATAGGTGAAAAAATGTCCTAATATAGCTAAATGCAAATTTGAAATGTCCTGTTCTAGGCTTCACGGTGAAAACTGAAGGTGGTTGTAGCACTGAAGAGATCATAGAGAGATACTCTGTGATATAAAATTCAATCTTGGATCTAGTCATTGAGACTTTCTAGTCCTCAGTTTCTTGACTAATAAAATTAGGTTTGAGGAAACTGAAGACCAGAAGCTCTCTGCATACCCTTCCATCTATATGTCTATTATTCCATACATCTAAACAATACATTGACACGAGATATGATTTTTAAATGGCAAGTGTGAGTATTTTGTACTTGGTGAGAGAAATGATTATTAATAACCAATCATTTGGAAAGATGCTGAATTTTTCCTTTTTAGAAAATCCTTATTTCCAGATCTCCATCTCTGAGGATTAAGTTAATCTTCTCTTTTAGTCAGAACCCACCTAGGCACTGCCATTGTCTTCTGCTCAAGTTTAGGTGATTTTTGAATAAATTGCCCAACTCTGGGGGGAATTGAGAAGTGGATGACATAATCAAAATTCAGGCCCAGCCCCTCATTGTAATATTTATTCTCTCATTAATTATTAACCAGAGTTGATTGCCATCTTTTTGAACATTTCTTTTCCAAGAGGTCACATAAACCATGAGTCTACTAACATGATTGCCTTTGCTCTAAGAGATAGAATAGCCAAATGATCATTCTTTTATTAAAATGCTGGTATTATTTATAAAAATGGTTAAATTACCAGAAATTATGTCTTTTAAATCTTTTAAAGTGACACATTTGGCAATAGATTTGCTTTATACTTACAAAATACCTTTTTTATCTGTTATATAAATGAAAGGAAATAAGAGGAAACTATACATTATATACATTGTAAAATATCACCATTTCCTTAGCACATTTGTAACATAATGAAACCTCAGACCGAGAATCTCAAATTAGTGTGATATCTACCTCATGGGGGCATTATGAGGAAGACATTTTACAAACCTTAAAGCTTTATATAAATGGGAGCTTTGTGAGTTTTAAAGATATATATAGGCACTTATTTTGAAACAGTCTAGTTTGTCCTAGCTATACTCTTCCTGTGAAACATGGATGAGGATTGTGGATATAATCATTATGTGAAGCCTCATCACCATAAAAAGTCTTTCTTATAGCTCAACCTCAAACATTTTTCCCCCCTTTCTTCCATTTGGACTTCAGGCTTTGGGTAGTGTGAAAGTAAATGAACCTTATTTGAATAAATCACAAAACCAATAACTATGCCTCGGATGTATGTCTGAATTAATGAATGGAGTAAAGTAAAAATCTCTGATAATGGCTCAAAATCCAAATTCAAGTCCACAAAGACAAGGTAAGCTCAGTTGGAATTAATTGGACTAAGCTTTGTAGCTAGTTTCTTTTTGTTTTATCACAAACTAATGAACTCTTTAATTCCTGTAATATTCACATTTAATTTTAGTTTCTTCAGTATAGCTTGATCAGAATTGGCACTGATTACATGAAGGCAAAATCTTCATGAGACAGAAGAGTTGAATTAATGAGTTGACAAAACTGAGTTTGCTTTGGCTCAGCAAAATATAGAGATCACAAAAATGAAAATTAAAAAAAAAAGTGCTATTGATTTAGCACTTAAAAGCTTATAAATCACTTTAGATAAATCATCTCAGACCCACCCTTTCCATGGTCTTGTGATGCAAATTTTACAGGTGTGTTATGCCCATGTATATACAAGGACACTGAAACTAAGATGTATGAAATCATTTGTCCAAGAATATATATATATATATAGATATATATATATATAGATATATATATATAGATATAGATATAGATATAGTTGTTTAGTTATTTTTAGTCTTGTCTGATTCTTTATGAACTCATTTGGGTTTTTCTTGGCAAAAATACTGGTTTCCTTTTGTAGTTTATTTTACAAAAGATGAAATTGAGGCAAACAGGGTCAAGTGACTTGCTCATTTTCACACATGTCCTTTTCTTTGTTACACTACTTTTTTTTCTTTTTTTAAAATTTAAAACATTTTAAAAAATTAAATAAGGCTTTTTATTTTCAAAACATATACATGGATAATTTGACAACATTAATCCTTGCATAGCCTTGTGTTTCAGATTTTCTCCTCCTTCCTCCCATCCTCTCCCCTAGATGGCAAGCAATTCAATGTATTTTAAACATATTAAAATAAAAGTTAAATTCAATATATATAAATAAATTTATACAATTACCTTACTGTACAAGAGAAATCAGATTTTTAAAAAAGAAAGTAAATGAATAAGAAAACAAAATGCAAGTGAACAACAACAAAAAAGAATGAGAATGTTATATTGTGATCCACATTCAGTTCCTACAATCCTCTCTCTGGCTGTAGATGACTCTCTTCACCACAAGATTATCGGAACTGGCATCAATCATCTCATTGTTGGAAAGAGTCAGCAGAATTTGATCATTGTATAATATTGATATTGTCATATACAATGATCTTCTGGTTCTGCTCATTTCATTTAGCATCAATTCATGTAAGTCTTTCCAGGCCTTTCTAAAATCATCCTCCTGATCATTTCTTATAGAACAATAATATTCCATAACATTCAAATACCATAACTTATTCAATCATTCTCCAACTGATTGGCATCCACTCAGTTTCCAGTTTCTTGCCACTACAAAAGGGCTGCCACAAACATTTTTGCACATGTGGATTCCTTTCCTTCCTTTAAGAACTCTTTAGGATATAGAACCAATAGAAACACTGCTGGATCAAAAGAGTATGCACAGCTTGATAA
Organism: Sarcophilus harrisii; assembly: GCF_902635505.1. Classification (NCBI taxonomy): domain Eukaryota; kingdom Metazoa; phylum Chordata; class Mammalia; order Dasyuromorphia; family Dasyuridae; genus Sarcophilus; species Sarcophilus harrisii. The sequence continues at coordinate 140,347,983 of NC_045430.1, read as the reverse complement.
CTTTTTGACCATAGTTCCAAATTGCTCTCCAGAATGGCTGGATCCATTCACAATTCCACCAACAATGTATTAGTGTCCCAGTTTTCACACATCCGTTTTCAACATTTATCATTATTTTTCTTGTCATTTTAGCCAATCTGAGAGGTGTGTAGTGGTACCTCCGAGTTGTTTTAATTTGCATTTCTCTGATCAATAATGATTTAGAGTATTTTCTCATATGATTAGATAGTTCTAATTTCTTCACCTGATATGTTCATAGCCTTCGACCATTTATCAATTGGAGAATGGCTTAGATTCTTATAAATTTGAATCAATTCTCTATAGATTTTAGAAATAAGGCCTTTAACAGAACCCTTAGATGTAATAATGATTTCCTAATTTATTGCTTTCCTTCTGACCTTATTTGCATTAGTTTTGTTTGCACAAAATTTTTTAACTTAATATAATCAAAATTGTCTATCTGGTATTCAATTATGAATTCCAGTTCTTCTTTGGACACAAATTCCTTCCTTCTCCACAGATCTGAGAAGCAAACTATCCTATGTTCCTTAATTTGCTTCCTCACTCTTTACATCTACATCAAGAATCCATTTGATCTTATCTTGGTATATGGTGCTAGGTGTGGGTTGAGTCCTAATTTCTTTCATACAAGTTTCCAATTTTCCCAGGAGTTTTTGTCAAATAGTGAGTTATTATTCCAAAAGCTGGGGTCTTTGTGTTTGTCAAACACTAGATTGCTATAGTCATTGCCTATTTTGTCCTATGTTCCTAACCTATTCCACTCATCGACTACTCTGTTTCTAAGCCACTACCAAATGGTTTTGATGGCCACTGCTTTTTAATATAGTTTTAGGTCTGGCATAGCTAGACAACCTTCATTAGCAATTTTTTTTCATTAATTCCCTTGAAATTCTTGAACTTTTGTTCTTACAGGTGAACTTTGGTACTATTTTTTCTAGATCTGTAAAATAATTTCTTGGAAGTTTGATTGGTATGGCACTAAATAAGTAGATTAATCTAGATAGTACTGTCATTTTTATTATATTCACTCGGCCTACCCTTGAGCACTTGATAGTTTTCCAATTGATTATGTCTGACTTTATTTGTGTGGAAAGTGTCTTGTAGTTGTGTTTGCATAATTCGTGACTTTCCCTTAGCAGATAGATTCCCAAATATTTTATGTTACCTACAGTTATTTTGAATGGAATTTATTTTTGTATCCTTGTTGCTGGACTTTGTTGGTAATATATGAATATGCTGGATTTATTTTGTATCCTGCAATTTTGCTAAGGTTGTGAATTGTTTCTAGTGGTTTTTTAAAAAATTGATTCCCTAGGGTTCTAAGAATACCATCATATCATCTGCAAGGAGTGATAATTTGATGTCCTCATGACACACTTTAATTCTTTTAATCTCTTATTCCTAAAATCAACATTTCTAATACAATATTGAATAGTAATGGCGATAGCGGGCAGCCTTGTTTCACTCCTGATCTTATTGGGAATGGTTCTAGTTTGTTCCCATTACATATGATGCTTGCTGATGGTTTTAAATAGATGCTACTGATTATTTTAAGGAAAAGGCCATTTATTACTTTACTCTGTAGTATTTTTAATAGGAATGGGTATTGGATTTTATTAAATGCTTTTTCTGCATTTATTGAGATAATCATGATTTTTGTTAGTTTGGTTATTTGATATAGTTGATTATGCTGATAATTTTCCTAATATTGAACTAGCCCTGCATTCCTGATATAAATCCTACTTGGTCATAGTGTATTATCCTGGGGATGATTTTCTATAATCTTGTTGCTAATATTGTATTTAAAATTTTTGCATCAATATTCATTAAGGAAATTGGTCTATAATTTTCTTTCTGTTTTCACCCTATCTGGTTTAGTTATCAGCACCATATTTGTGACATAAAAGGAGTATAGTAGGACTCTTTTCCCTATTTTTTCAAATAGTTTATATAGTATGTTACACAACTATTAAATATATATGACCAGATCTGAATTCAGTAATAGGAGTCCTCCAGACTTCAGGACTGTCACTCTATCCACAGTGCCATTTAGCTGCCCCTCTATTTGGGAGGGACACTGGAATAGAATATGACTGAAAATGACTGAACAAAAAAATATTTCAGAACAAAGCTAAGAAGTCAAGAGCTATCTTTAGTTTATATCACAAGAAATTATCAAGATTTCTATTTCTATTTCAGTAGTGATACCACTGCTTTGAAGCTGCTGATGTTTCAGAAATATGAGACATTCATCAATACTACAGTCAAAAAACCTATACATGGTATAAATTTTATATATATTGACCATGCCAAAATTTTCTCCAATATATATAGAGTTTATAAAATGCACACTAAATCTGAAGGAAATGTTAGGTGATAGTCATTTGGAGAAAAGCTAAAATTCATGCAGACAGTTGGCTTTGGGAAGAGTAAAAGATGATTGAGAACCAGTATATACTGTAGTAGATGAGGTATTTAATTTGGAGTCAGGAAGACCTAGGTTTGAATCTATCTCACATACCCATGGCAAGTCATTTAGACTCTAGGTCTCAATTTCTTCATCTGTAAGATTCTGATAGCTTAAGATCCTATAATCTAAAGTCATTTGAAAATGTGTAGCTTGCAAGAGGAAGCATGCAATTTGAGGATGACAAGCAATTCAATCTAAGTAGAAGTGAAAGCAAACAAACAAGGGGAAACTATGTGGTACAGTAGAGTACTGGCCCTGAAATCAGAAGAACCTTAGTTCAAATCTAGCCTTAGATATTTGACACCTAAAAGCTGTGTGACCCCAGATAAATAACTTAACTGTGATTGCCTTACCAAAGAAAAAAGAAAGTAGACAAATGAGAAGAAGGGGAGGGAAGAAGAGGAGAGGGGGGGAGAAGGGGAGGGAGAGAGGAGGGAAGAGAAAGAGAGAGAGAGAGACAGGCAGAAAGACATTTGTTCCTTTTAAACTATATTTTTCAGAGTGTAACATGGAGAAAAATCAATCATCTACAAATTCGATTGTAAACATCATTATTAAAAAAAATATTATACTACATGGGGCCAAGTATTGTTCTGGGTACTAATATATATGTATAAGAAACATAAATAACAATAAGAGCATAAAAGGAAACCTGTGAAAAATGTCAAATGAGAAAAAAATGTCAAATGAGTACTGTAGGAATTTTTTTTTTACAGTTATTTAGAATAGGATGACAGTTACTATTGGCAAAATGCCTGAAAAAACAAGATACCAAAGAATGGTATAATTCTTTGACATAAAACATGCTGGAGAATAATGCACTACAAATCAGAAACTTCAGTGAAAGCTGTGTGACCTTAGGCAAGTCATTTAATCTCTATAACCCTCAATTTTCTTGGCAATAAATTTAGGGATAATAATATTGTATCATCTTATATTACAGATTATTTTGAGGATCAATTGCAAAAATTCATTTGAAAGAATTTAGAAAACTGAAAGTGCTATATAAAAAGAAAATATTAATAGGATTTAGATAAGCACAGTAAAATCATAGAGGCATATTAGTCTGAACAAAAGAACAGCTTATTTGGAAGTGTTAGAATCTTCACAAAGTGTTAAGATATTTCTTTACAAAGTGTTAAGACATTGGAGTTGATTTGATCTTAGAAGATATTTTGGGCCAGAACTTGAAACTAGGTACTAAGTGGAACTGATTGAACAATGCTTGTTGCAAAAATTCATTTGAAAGAATTTAGAAAACTGAAAGTGCTACCTTTAGAGAGCTCATAAGTATCTAAGTACTCAATGGAGTTCACACATGTAGGGCTTAGTCCGAATTCACACCTCCCTTGAAGTTCTTAGGACCAGAGAGCACTCTGGGAGATAACCCAGAATCCCTCTCCCTCCAGAAGGTGGAGTTAACCTTTGGGAGATCACATAAATATAGGGAGCTTTTGAAGCTTGAACTTACTTCTTCTGGTGGAACTGACTGGAGGTACAGAGAGATTTATTGCATCTTCCAACTTGGTGCTGGCTGGAGGCTGAAGAAAGAAGAGGCAGAAGCCAAGGACAAAGCTACAAGATCTCTTGGAGCCAGGCAGAGAGAGAGGCCTCAACTAACCGGGCTAATTTGGAAGGAGAAATAAACGTTTGCATTTTTTACCAGCTGGCTGTATTTTTGGAGTAATTATTTATTTCAACTGAGACTAAGGGAAGAATCTGTGAAGTAAATGCTATATGAGGTATTGTTAGAGATAGACAGAATTATGTATTTCTGCTTGATCCAGAAGGGCTTTGAATCACAGGATATGGAATTTAATTTTTATCAAAAGATAAAGCATGATATGTTTAATAAAATAATCATTGATTGGCCAACTATTCTAGCTACTCAAACTTTCTGACAAGGGAATGGCATATAGAACTATGTCAACAGTGTAGTAAGAATTTCCAATCATTTTGAATCGCTCAATTTATCAGTAAAATTTATTTGAATCTGTCACTGTAACCAGGTTGTCTGGGATACAAGATATATCTATGTTGAAGGTATTGGCTACAAAGACGACATCAGCTATCTGTGATCTAGTTATAATCATTTGGTTATTCCCTCCCCGAAAACCTCCATCTCCTCATCCTAACACAGAAAGAGATAGGTTAGAAACTTGAACAATATTTTAGGACTGGTTAAAGTATGAGGAAGTGGGGGAAGAACTATAGGATTATAAGGCTGAAGATAGAAGGGAGTTGTGTTTGTGCCATGCCTTCAAATTTGTCATGACAGGGAGAGATGGGATCCATCTTCTTATTTGTCAGTCCCATGCTCAGAGGCTCACTATTTACTTCACTGGGATGAGAGGTGCCATATCACTCTGGAGATCACTGGTCTAGAGGCAGGGAGATTTAAAGCAATGTAGTAAATGTGATGAGGCTCTGAAGTACAGTAGTAGTACTATAAATGGAAAAGTAGGATGTAGATTTAAAAATAAATGTTACAAAGAAAGCTTCCACTGTAACTGGACTTGAGTGAGAAGGAGAATTCTGAAATAATGTAAGGTGTGAGCCTTAAAAACGCTCAATAATCCTAAAATTCAAAGTACAAATAGTATTTAATACTACAAAATTTTTAAATGAGAACCACTCAAGGCTCACAGGTTTCAAATCTTCTTAGTAGTGAAAGTAACTAAAAAGACAATGTAGAAAGTAATAACAAGAGATTTAAGAGTTATAATGAGCAAGAGATCATGTTATTTCTAAACATAGGATGAATTCTTTGTAAGAATTCTCTTTACTTATTCAGCCAAGCTGAAATCGGAGATATTACCTTTTCCAGAACAAGAATTCTGTTTACCACATTTATAAGATGATAAATGGGAGTCATTTTACTTCCAAATAATTTTGTTTTTTATAGAAATGAAAAGATTTACTACAGTATTTATTTTTTCTGAATGCACACTAAAATGTGTGAATATATATATATATATATATATATATATATATATACACACATACATACATACACAACTTGATGACAATTATAATTTATCACTTGAAAAATAAAAGATTGGAGAAAAGACTAGAAGGTACAGAGGTATTTTCTTAATGGTCACAGTCAGTTTAAAAATAAATTTAAAAAAAAAGGAAAAATTGTATAATCTTTGTGTGAAATTAGAAATTCTTGAAAAAATAAGTTTCTCTTGACCATGAAATTCTATCAGTAAAAGTAGGATGCAAGTAAAACCTGAATGTCTCAGGGACATGGAGAAATACACAGCAGAAGGTGGAATTCTGCAGATCAAAACAACAACCCTGGGATTTGAATAGTGAAAATATCTGGATGGTGAAAATGATTTTTATACTGCTGAGGTAAGGTTGAGAGACTCTGCCTTAATTTTTTCCAGAAAGAAGACTGTGGAATAAAAGTTTGTATGACTGCTGCTCCTTTCTGTGGAAGACTTGTTCTGAAATACTAAGGCAGGAGAAGGACACTCTCTTTGCTGTCTCTCTGCACTTCAATTCCCTAAAGGAAGAGGTCTGGTTAGAGTAAAATGAAGTTGAGATGAACAAAAGGATAATTAAGTCAGACATTTTCTGTGATTTCACTATTCATTATGCTATTGTGAATTCCTGATTTTTTTTTTAACATAAAACTATTACATTTTGTAACTGTTCTATGACTGATGTTATCAATAATATTTGGAGGGACTGAAATGGAGGAGGCCAGTGACTAATTGGGATTTAGTATAAAAAGTAGAAAAAAGTGATCTCATCTCCAAACCTAAATAGTTAGGATCTTTTAAAAATCCTAACTTGGGTGTTCTGAACATATCAGAAATTGTTATGATTTACACAATTAGTCACTTTTGATAAGCTTTTCTGAAGCAGAATTAATTTGGGATCAAGGCTAGTAACCAAGGTAGCACAGTGAGAACAATACATAGAAATGAAATAAGTGATCACTCCCTACTGTTTTTTTTTTTTTTTTTTTTTTTTTTTTAACTTCCATCATGCTCAATAGAGAGAGACAATGACTCACAAATATCGTTAATGGGAGGATGAAATTCCAGTCCTGAAAGTTCAAAGGTGTGTGGGGCGGAGGAGAGAAGGAGAAAAAGATCATCTCTGACTTTGAGTTTCCTTGTAAAGCTCCAGTCTTTGCTAAATAGTGACATCTGATGATTTTATAGGTGTCAAAAGCCAATCTAAACAGGAAGGTAAGATTAAGTAGGAAAGAAAATCACTGTGAGTGCTGCCTTCCTTCTTGTCTAGCTAGTAGACTGTTTTCATATGACATTAAGATGATGTCAGAGTTGATCATACAGGGTTTCAGATCTATTGTATACATGTTATCAGGAGTCTTCAGCAGTGACTAAAGAAAAATGACTCATGATTTCTTCAATTAAAAAAAATATAAAAACATATCAAAAATATAATTCATCTTGAAGTCAGGAGAACCCGAGTTCAAATGTGGTCTCAGATACTTAACACTTCCAAGCTGTATGTGACCCTGGGCAAATCACTTAATCTCAATTGCCTCAGGAAAAAAAACAAAAAAAACAAAAAAAACACACACACGTTTTATTTCTAAATAGTAATATTTATCTTTAAAATGATCACTAATCAGTATAATTCTATAAATAGCCATTACATTTTTTTCTGTTTCTCTGAGGGTAAATCTGAATAAAAATTGTATCCTTGAATTAAAGTGTCACACTATTTTTAATGGTACAATAGATACAGTGCTTTCCCTGAAGTCAGAAAGGCTCATTTTAAGTTCAAATCCCTGACTTCAGATATGTACTAGCTCTATAATCCTGGATAAGTCACTTAAGCCTATTTGCCTTAGTGTCTCATCTGTAAAAAATGACCGAGAGAAGGAAATGATAAACCACTCTACTACCTTTACCAAGAAAACCCCAAATTGGGTCAGGAAGAGTTAGGCATAATGGAAAATATCTTAATAAGAACTGTTGTTAAAAGAAAGACCTATCATTTCTTCATCACTTCCCATCCCCTCCCCATCACCAGGTTACTTCCTATGTGAATTCTTTATTTTTATTTTTTATGAACAATGCTGTCAGCTTGCTTTGAAGGCTATTCTAATTTGAGATTTCATTATCTTCTTACCTTCAACCTCTGAATGATCTATTACTTGATATATTAATCATGTTGAACTAGTCAAGTACATTTCTGATTTACAACAATCAAATCACAGACAATTAAATTTAACCATTTCTTTCAAGCTTTCCATTCAAGATCCTTCCTAATTGAATCCCCCTTTTTTATATTTACATGTCTATTTTAATTGAGAAACCTTAAAAATTTCATGAATTTTTCAATCTACATTCCCTATAAAATTATCTCAAAAGATGGGCCTACAGATAGTGTTCAGTACTTATCTATGAACAAGATAATTTGTACCATGATTCCCTCAGTGTTAAGGGATGTGCAGTCCTTAGGTATGATATAGTAGAAATTCAAAAGCAGTATAAACCCCAATATTTTTTAAGAAACCCCCAGGCTACTTCACCTTGGGACAGATATAATCACCTTAGAATCAGGTTATTGGAATAATATGGCATAACTTTGGAGAATGGGTTAGAAAGAAAGTGACTTGGGCCTTATATTTTGATTCCACTAAACTATCCTTCAAGGATATTTAGCTTGTTATCCAGAGGCCTGGGCTGCTATCTTGCATTTGGACCTCTTCCTGAGCAGGAGTACTTAGAACATATGCTGGAGTTTATGATCTTCCCTAGGATTCCCTGCCTCTAACCCTCTGGACCTCATCCTTGCTTCCCCTCTCCTTCCTTCCCTCTAACATTTAAGTAGTGCATCTTCATGTTAAGCCCCTGCTAGGCCCATGTGCCTTTCATGAAATAAAGTGTTCCTTTTGGTTATGAGAATGTCTTTGTGAGTTTTTCCCATTTCAAACTGCTCTACCAACCTTGTGCTTAACCATTAAGATTATTTAAAAAATAAATATATGCTTAAAAATGTTTTTGTTGAAAAAATATTCATGTTGATCAATATAATAAAATCTTCAAGCACTCATTGAAAAAAGGTACTGTAAGATTGTTTTGGGAACATGGAAAATAAATTAATGAAATAATGCTTTATAGCTTAATCATCCATGCAGCATATGATATATTAAAATTTAGATTGCTCTGATAAGGTTAGTATTGGACCAATGATTTTTCTGGTTTAGGAAATTTCTCTTTCAGTGTATGTCAGCAGCTCCTCTGTGACTTTCAGTCTTAGAAATTTGTCTAGTTCAGAGAGATTAAGTGCCTTGTCCTGGGTCAAAGAGAGTTATTTAATAGGAGGAACTTGATCTGAAGTCTTACTGGCTTTGAGTTCTGCCTTTCATCTATTACAAAGTCAATTTGTCACACTGACTTTCTTGTACTTGGATAAAGATATTATTCTACTGGAATGTCAAATGCTACAACTATGGAGCACATAGATAGAGAACACAGGGCTTGGAACAAGGAAGAACTGAATTGGAATCTGCCTCAGACACTTAGCTGGGCAAGTCAGTTAAGTAATCTTTTTTAATCTTAATCTCTTTATCTGTAAATTAAGAATAATAATAGCACCTACTATTCTCAGAGTTGTGAAGATGAGATGAAATAACATATGTAAAGCCTTAAAGTGCTATGTAAATTATAGATTGAACTAGTATTATGTAGATACAATATGATAGATTAGTCTTTATGTTTTCTTAAAAATTCTTGCATAGATTGATCTATTTAAAATCATGAGTCATTCACTTTTCAAGTACCATATCCTTAGAGAAATATCTGCTTCTTCCTGGCAATCAAATAAATGTGTCCAGACACATCCTTCTTACTGAGATAAGCTCCTTGAGGGCAGGGATTGTGTCACTTTTCCATATTCTATCCCTATTAGTGAGTAACAGTGCTTTGCTTGGTAGGAGTGTGAGACATTTTTGTTTAATTGAACAGAATCATTATCAATTCATTATTTATTTGTCTACATGAAACAAGAAATTAGATAAAATTGTTGTCTTCTAGAAACTTAAGAATATTAACATGGGACAATATGTATTCCATGTCAGAAAATATAGGACAACATCTGAAAGTTTCTATTGCAGAGCATTATTTAACCATACTGTCTTAGGGTAAAGTGTCTGTGTATGTGTGTGTATTAAATAATAAAATGTTATTTTATGAAAGAAAGAATAACAGTACTAAGCCAGAAAGGATAAAATGGATAGGTATCATATTTCTTGAAGCTTAATCATTAGGGACATTCACTTCATCTTTATAACCTCATTATCTCTTCACACTTTTTAATAACCTAAAAAGATAAAGATCATACTTCATTCAACAGAAAGGATAATTAGTTTACATCTAGTTTGAAATGCCTAAAAATATAACTACTTATACTTATATCTCTAATCATCAGTCTGTCATCCAATGTTATTGTTATAAAATAATTTATAGTACAGAAAGCTTTCATGGCCAGGCATTGGACATTTATATCCTTTATTTAATAGCAAAACAGAACAATAGGCATTGATAGCTATTAGCACATCTTGAAAATGTGACTTTTAATTAAGGAAATATGGCCAAATCCACTGTATACTGACATAGATGACTGCATGTCTAGAAATGTATCAAATATATTAATTGCTGGTGAAGACAAATGTCATATATATTTTCATATATTTGTATGTGTATGTTCGAAATATTTGAATATATATATATATATATATGCTAAAAATTTCTAATCAGTTTCCTTAAAAATAGAAAAATCGTTTAAATATCCAGTGATTAACTTGTATGCTTACGTATGTATGTGCTTTTATAATCAACACAGAAAAGTGTTCACCAGATATGTATTGATTCAGTGCTACATGGCATCTGATTTTGTTTATTAAAAAAATCAAATAAAATCCATCGTAGTAAACAAGTATTATCAAAAAAATGAAAACTTTTTACGAGACCAATTTATTAAACACAAGCAAATGTGTGTGTGTGTGTGTGTGTGTGTATGTGGTAGTAGGAGTGTAGAAGGCTGGAACTCTGGAAAGGTATACTTGAATCAAGGACATCAGAGTGCATATAGTTAAGTACCTACTCAGTGTGCTTGATGGGATAATGGTTCTCTAGTTAAACATATACTTAATGTGATGTAATTATGTAATCACTCTATGGTTGGCACATGCTCAGTTGCAGTGGTGATGTAATTGTACTGAGGTATTTAAGGGCTGAGAGGACTGGGAACTGAGAGTGTCAGCCACAGACACAACAGAAGACTCCAGACTTCAGACACCAGACTCCATCTTTTACCAGCCTCATGGCGGCTCTCCTGCCTTCATCATTTCCCATTTCTCCATCTAAAGAGCAAGGTTCATCCAGAGATCCTCCAGAAAGCTATCCTAAACATTACAGGGGTGTCTTTTTGAAGATTAAAAAGAGGAGGTACCAAGCAAAATGTATATTTAAATTTTTTTTTCAGAATCAAAATTAAAATTTTTACATAAGACATTTTGGTATGGCAAACCCAAATAGCAAAATAATGCAGACAATAGTTACAAATGAAATAAGACATTAGAGTATGCAGATTTTTTCACTGACTTTCAATTATATGATCTAGCAATGTCAAGGAAATAAGAGCATCACATTTCTAAGAGCATATTTTCACTTGTGGATCTGTATTAATTCTTCAGTGCAATTAGCAATTTATATGTTCTTTTCCTATTTAATTTGAACTGTTTAAATTCTAGGAGCATTACACAATATGGAAAACACTCTATTTTCTTCAGTATGCCAAATCACTTGAGGAAGTTGATTGTTAATCACATTTATCTGCCACTTTAGCAAGTATGAACTAGAATTTCTTCAATTAATCTATACAGCCATTTTTAGTACTGGATTATTGACCATTTCCCTCACTGTCTATTAAGTTTTTTCATTCATTCATTCAACAAGTACTTATTGATTACCTAATATGTGTAAACCATTGTGATAATTTCTGAAAAAATACCTTTGAGGGGTACAGTAGTTGTGAGAACAAAACAAGACCACAAAATAATTTCATTGTAAGGCATAATATATTCAAAGAATTTAAGGTTTGGAAGAAACTTTAGAGGTTATAAACTTCTGCTCTAAATTATTGATCCCATATTCAACATTTCTAATTCTCAATATCCAGTACTAGTAAAACTGACTATAGCCCTTGATTACAGTCATTTAATTTTTAGATTACTATTATTATTATTATTTTGTGAAGTTTTCTTTTTATGTTGCCCTCAGATCTTTTTCTAGGTAACCTTTACACATCAAGAGCCAAACAGAACAAATCAATTTCTTCCTGCAGATAACAACTCTATAAATATTTGAAGTTTTCTTATGTTATAATTAAGACTTTTTTTTTCCAGGATATACACCCACTGTTTATTAAATTAGTCCTCATAATGTAGTTCTCAGCTCCATCACAATGCTGGTTATATTCTCCTTTCTGTGAGAATCCTAGCCACCCATGTTCTTTCCATGTATGCTTTTATATTTCTGATCTATATATGCAATCATTCTCTTGGGTGATGTTGAGTAAACTCCAGGTTTACAGAGTTGTTGTGATAGTTATTTTTTAAACAAACTTTTCTTCCTTTATCATTCACTAAATAAATGTCTTTTCTATGTATTTCAAATAAAAGATACTATATTATTACACAATGATAGTAGATAATAATAGCTATCAATTACATATTGCTTTTGAGGTTTAAAATACACTGCAAATATTGTTTAGTGTTTAGAGGTAGGTCCTATTATCATCCCATTAATACAGATAAGGAAACTGAAGTACAAAAAGTTTAGGTGATTTGATCAAGGTCACACAGTTAAAGGGTGTCTAAGGTAAAATTTGAACTTAGAAGTTCCTGATTCTAAATTCAATGCTCTATCCATTGTGCTGCCTACCAGTGTAAAACCTAATTAGAGTGCTAGACCTGAAGCCAGGAAGACTGACATCTACATTTTATAAGGAAATTTTCTTGTTGGACATTCCCAAGAATGAAGAAATATTCACAACTCCAGATTTTTTATGAATAAGAGAAAGTACTATCTTGAATTCTGGAGGTGATAAAGGTATTAATATAGCTATACTCTGCTTGCAAAAAAAAAAAATGACAAGTTCTAGATTTTTAAAGATGGATAAGAAAGAAAAGATTAGGACTTCTGACCAAGATGGTGGAGAGGACACATACATCTATCTAAGCTCTTTTTTGCCCTCAGAATACATTTTTCAGGACACAGTTTGGGAATTAGTGCTTGACTGAGAAAACCCAGGAATACATTACCAACAGAAGATATCGTCGAGATTCACCAGAAAATGTTGTTTTTTCTTGCAGGCAGGGATGATTAGACTAGACAGCAGACTGCAGGCAGTCAGCGAGAGCATGGAAGGCAGCTCACATTGAGCAGACTGGAGGCAGTGGGGTGTAGTCACAGCAATCAGAAAATTTGCAGGGAGAACTTTATCCAGTGTGAACTTCTTTGCCCTGGCAGCAAGCCAGATCAGCAGAGAAGCTACAAACATAGGGGATAAAGACTTCAATCCTGAAATGCTGGGGTCTCTTGGGATCTGACCACACCCACCCAATGCTCAGAGTGACTCAGCATGCTCTCAGAGTCTCAGAGAGTGGCCGTTGTGCAGGCAGCACAGCCATTGTTGTTCCACTGCTGCCTCACTGTTACTTCCTGTTAGTTCTGTAGAGGACACTTGTTAACACCACCCTGCCCAAAAAGCAGACTGCGTTTGCTTTTTGTTTGTTTGTTTGTTTGTTTTCTTTGATTCTTTTTTGTCAAAATGAGCAAAAAAATTAAAGCACACTTTAACTACAGATAGCTTCTATATGGATAGAGAGCAGACTTCAAACCCTGAGGACACTAAAAACAGTGTCTCCAGATGAATCCCCAAAGCAGGATATGGTCTGGCCTCCACCACACAAGACTCTCATAGAAGAAATTAAAAAGGCTCTTACAAGAGAGCTAGAAGAAAAATGGGGAAAGAAAAAGGGAGCTTGACAAGAGGGTCTGGATAAGTCATTGCACTCATTTAAAGACAGAATGGATAAAAAAATCAAATCCATGAAAAACAGAATTAGTCAATTGCAAAAGGTAAACAATTCCAAGGAAAATAGAATTAGTGAATTGGAAAAAGAAAATAGCTCTCTAAAAAATAAAATTGGCAAAATGGAAAAAAAAATTCCATAGAACAAAATAATTCACTTAAAAACTCAATTGGACAATTACAAAAAGAAATAAAGTTAAGTGAAGAAAATAATTCACTGAAAATCTGAATTGAACAAATGGAAATGAATGACTTAAGGCGACACCAAGAATCAGTCAAGCAAAACTAAAATAATGAAACAGTGGAGAAGCATGTTAAATACCTACCTGGGAAAACAACAGACCTGGAAAATAGATTTAGTAGAGATGATGTGAGAATTATTGGACTTCCTGAAAATTATGATGAAAAAAAAGAGCCTAGACATTATTTTCCAGGAAATCATCAAAGAGAACTGCCCAGATGTTATAGAAATAGAGGATAAAATAGACATTGAACAAATTCATTGATCACCTACTGAAAGAGATCCCAAAATCAAAACTCAAAGAAATATTGTGGCTAAATTCCAGAACTATCAGACCAAGGAAAAAATACTACAAGCAGCCAGAAAAAAACAATTCAAATACAGAGGAGCCACAATAAGGATTATTCAGGACCTAGCAGTGTTCACATTAAAGGATCGAAGGGCCTGGAATCTGATATTCTGAAAGGCTAAGGAACTTGGTATGCAGCCAAGAATAACTTACCCAGACAAAATGAGCATTTTTTTCCAGGGAAGGAGATGAACATTCAATGAAATAGGTGAATTTTATCTATTTCTGGTGAAAAAACCAGAACTAAACAAAAAGTTTGATCTCCAAATATAGGATTCAAGAGAAACATAAAAAGATAAAAAGAAATCTTGGGAATTATATTTCTGTTATGAATATACATAAAGAATACAGGTATAATTTAGTTTTACTGTTATAATATAAAAAAGAAACTAGAAGTGGAAAGAATTGTACCAGAAAAAGGGCAAAGTGGGGGTACTACATTTCACAAAGAGGCCTATTATATTGAGGGAAGGAAGGGAGAGGGATGAACATAGTGTGTATCTTACTCTCATCAGAATTGCTTAAAGAAAAAAAAATTAGACATATTCAATTTACAGAGAAACTTCTCCCATCTCATTGAAAAGTGGGAGGGGAAAAGTGAAAAGGGAAGGAGTACGTTAAGTAGAAGGAAATACAGAATTTGTGAGGAAAAGTGGTAAGAAAAGAGAAGGAACTCTAAGGTGGGAAGAGGGATCCTAAAAAGGGAGGGCTGTGAGAGGCAAGGGATGCTCACAAGTTTAATACTGGGAAGGGAGGTAAGGGGGAGGAAAGGAGAAAAGCATAAGTAGGGGTTAACAAGATGGCAAGAAATACAGAATTAGTAGTTTTAACCATAAATGTGAATGGGGTAAATTCCCCCATAAAGTGGAAGTGAATAGCAGACTGGGTTAAAAGCCAGAACCCTATAATATGTTGCTTATAGGAAACACACTTGAAGCAGGGTGATACACACAGAGTAAAGGTAAAAAGCTGGCAGAATCTACTATGCTTCAGGTGAAGTCAAAAAAGCAGGGGTAGCCAGTCTGATCTCAGATTAAGCAAAAGCAAAAATTGATCTAATTAAAAGAGATAAGGAAGGGCACTGTATCATGCTAAAGGGTAGCATAGATAATGAAGCAATATCAATATTAAACATATATGCACCAAGTGATGTAGCAGCTAAATTCTTAAAAGGGAAATTAAAAGAGTTGCAACAAGAAATAGAGAGCAAAACTATATTTGTGGGAGATCTCAACCTTGCACTCTCAGAATTAGATAAATCAAACCACAAAATACATAAGAAAGAAGTCAAAGAGGTAAATAGAATACTAGAAAAGTTAGGTATGATACATCTTTGGAGAAAACTAAATGGAGACAGAAAGGAGTATACTTTCTTCTCAGCAGTTCATGGAACCTATACAAAAATCGACCATATATTAGGATATAAAAACCTCAAATTCAAATGCAGTAAGGCAGAAATAGTAAATGCATCCTTTTCAGAATACAATGCAATGAAAATTACATTCAATAAAAAGCCAGGGGAAAATAGACCAAAAAACAATTAGAAACTAAATAATCTCATCCCAAAGAGTGATTGGATTAAACAGCAAATCATAGACATAATTAATAATTTCACTCAAGAAAATGACAATAATGAGACATCATACCAAAATGTGTGGGATGCAGCTACAGCAGTAATAAGGGGGAAGTTTATGTCTCTAGAAGCCTACTTGCATAAAATAGAGAAAGAGAAGGTCAATGAATTGGGCTTGCTACTAAAAATGCTAGAAAAGGAGCAAATTAAAAATCTCCAAACACTAAACTTGAAAGTCTAAAAATAAAAGGAGAGATTAATAAAATTGAAAGTTAAAAAAAACAAACTATTGAATTAATAAATAAAACTAAGAGTTGATTCTATGAAAAAGCCAACAAAATAGACAAACCCTTAGTAAATCTGATTAAAAAAAGGAAAGAGGAAAATCAAATTGTTAGTTTTAAAAATGAAAAGGGAGAACTTGCCACTAATGAAGAGGACATTAGAGCAATAATTAGGAGTTATTTTGCCCAACTTTATGCCAATAAATTTGAAAACTTAAATGAAATGGAAGAATAGCTCCAAAAATCTATCTTGCCCAGATTAAAAGAAGAAGTAAATTGGTTAAGCAGACCCATTTTAGAAAAAGAACTAGAACAAGCTATTAATCAACTCCCTAGGAAAAAATCCCCAGGACCAGATGGATTTACATGGGAATTCTACCAAACATTTAAAGAGCAATTAACTCCAATACTATATAAAATATTTGAAAAAATAGGGATTGAAGGAGTCCTACCAAGTTCCTTTTATGACACAGACATGGTACTGATACCTAAAACAGGTAGGTTGAAAATAGAGAAAGAAAATTATAGACCAATCTCCCTAGTGAATATTCATGCAAAAATGTTAAATAAAATATTAGCAAAAAGATTACAGAAAATCATTCCCAGGATAATACACCATGACCAAGTAGGATTTATACCAGGAATACAGAGCTAGTTTAATATTAGGAAAACTATTAGCATAATTGACTATATCAATAACCAAATTAACAAAAAACATATGATCATCTCAATAGATGCAGAAAAATCATTTGATAAATTCCAACACCCATTCCTACTAAAAACACTTGAGAGTATAAGAATAATGGACTTTTCCTTAAAATAGTCAGGAGCATCTATTTAAAACTGTCAGTGAACATCATATGTAATGCGGATAAACTGGAGCCATTCCCAATAAGATCAGGAGTAAAACAAGGCTGCTCACTATCACCATTACTATTTAATATTGTATTAGAAATGCTAGCTTTGGCAATAAGATTTGAGAAAGAGATTAAAGGAATTAGAGTAGGAGGAAACCAAATTATTACTCTTTGCAGATGATATGATGGTATACTTAGAGAACCCCAGAGATTCTACTAAAAAGCTATTAGAAATAATCCACAACTTTAGCAAAATTGCAGGATACAAAATAAATCCACATAAATCCTCAGCATTTTTATACATCACCAACAAAATCCAACTGCAAGAGATACAAAGAGAAATTCCATTCAAAATAACTGTCGATAGCACAAAATATTTGGGAATCTATCTGCCAAAGGAAAATCAGGAATTATATGAGCAAAACTATAAAACACTTTCCACACAAATAAAGTCAGATTTAAACAATTGGAAAAATATTAAGTGCTCTTGGATATGCGAAGCGAATATAGTAAAGATGACAATACTACCTAAACTAATCCATTTATTTAGCGCTATACTAATCAGACTCCCAAGAAACTCTTTTAATAACTAGAAAAAATAACAACAAAATTCACATGGAAGAACAAAAGGTTAAGAATTCCAAGGGAACTAATGAAAAAAAAAAATCAAATGAAGGCAGCCTAGCTGTACCTGATCTAAAACTATATTATAAAGCAATGGTTACCAAAACCACTTGGTATTGGCTAAGAAATAAACTAGTTGGTCAATGGAATAGGTTAGGTTCACAGAACAAAATAGTCAATAACTATAGCAATCTCGTGTTTGACAAACCCAAATATCCCAATTTTGGGGATAAGAATTCACTATTTGACAAAAACTGTTGGGAAAATTGGAAATTAGTACATCAGAACCTAGGCATAGACCCATACTTAACACCATATACCAAGATAAGATCAAAATAGGTTCATAATTTAGCCATAAAGAATGAGATTATAAATAAATTAGAGGAACATAGGATAGTTTACCTCTCAGACTTGTGGAGGAGGAAGGAATTTGTGACCAATAAAGAACTAGAAATCATTATTGATCACAAAATAGAAAATTTTGATTATATCAAATTAAAAAAAATCTTTTGTATAAACAAAACTAACGCAAACAAGATTAGAAGGGAAGCAATAAACTTGGAAAACATTTTTATAGTTAAAGGTTCTGATAAAGGCCTCATTTCCAAAATATATAGAGAATTGACTCTAATTTATAAGCAATCAAGCCATTCTCCAATTGATAAATGGTCAAAGGATATGGACAGACAATTTTCAGATGATGAAATTGAAACTATTTCTACTCATATGAAAGGGTGTTCCAAATCACTATTGATCAGAGAAATGAAATTTAAGACAACTCTTAGATACTACTACACACCTGTCAGATTAGCTAAGATGACAAGAAAAGATAGTGATAAATGTTGGAGAGGATGCAGGAAAACTGGGATACTGATGCATTATTGATGGAATTATGAACGGATCTAGCCATTCTGGAGAGCAATGTGGAACTATGCTCAAAAAGTTATCAAACTGTGCATACCCTTTGATCTAGCAGTGTTACTACTGGGCTTATATCCCAAAGAGATATTAAAGAAGGGAAAGAGACCTATATGTGCCAAAATGTTTGTGGCAGCCCTTTTTGTATAGTGGCTAGAAACTGGAAATTGAATGGATGCCCATTAATTGGAGAATGGTTGGGTAAATTGTGGTATCTGAATGTTATGGAATATTATTATTCTGTAAGAAATGACTAGCAGATGAATAAAGAGAATCTTGGAGAGACTCACATGAACTGATGCTAAGTGAAATGAACAGAACCAGGAGATCATCATACATTTCAACAACAATACTGTATGAGGATGTATTCTGATGGAAATGAATATCTTCGACAAAGAGAAGATCCAATTCAGTTCCAACTGATCAATGATGGACAGAATCAGCTACATCCACAAGGAAATGAAAGTGGATTACTTGCATTTTTGTTTTTCTTCCCAGGTTATTTTTACCTTCTGAATCAATTTTTCTTGTACAACAAGAGAACTGTGTGGATCTGCACACATATATTGTATCGAAGATGTACTTTAACATGTTTAACATGTATGAGACTGCCTGCCATCTAGGGGAGGAGATAGAGGGAGGGAAGGGAAAAGTTGGAACAGAAGTGAGTGCAAGGGACAATGTTGTAAAAACTACCCATGCATATGTTATGTCAATAAAAAGCTATAATAAAAAAAAATACTGTAAGAGAAAAAAAAAATATGCCCCTTTGGAAATTACAGCTTACATTTATATAATGCTTTAAGGTGTGGTGAACATTTTGTTTATCATATTATCAGGATGCCCCCAAATTCTTAGGAGGTAGATGACTTACTCTTCCTATTTCAGGTGATGAAACTCACTCCTAATGGAGTGAAATAACTTGTATGAAGATTTGTGGTGCTGAAGCTCAAAAACAAGGCTTTAGACCTGATGATCAATATTCTCACTACTGTACCTCTTGGCTTTAATTGCAAAAAGGACAATCAAGTCCTCTCTCTTTACCCTCTCCCCCCTATATTCTTTGTGATTTTCTTGGATGAGACAGTTTCAAAGAGCTCTTGTTTGGCTGTCACTATTAAATCTGACTAAGAGGATACCTGTGGAGATGTCAATAAGAGCTCCCAGGAGGTTGGGAGACTGACTTTCTAACTATTAGGCTAGCGTTTTCTCTACAGCTGGATGGGTTAGTTTCGACATTTGAAAAACAAAACTTGTAAATTAATTGCTGGGGCAATGGAATAATCTCTCTTATCTGTAAAGCTTTATATTTTTAAAAATATACTTCTTTATCTGTTTTATTGTTCAAGCCTCACAACAACCCAAGAAGAATAGTAGAAGAGGAATTATTGTCATCATTTCATAGAGGAAAAATCCAAGTCTTCTGTGTGCTTTCCACTAAATCTCCATCGAGCTAATGCCAGTCTTTATATATAAAGAGGGCATTTCTTTTATTTTTTTAATGAAATAAATGTTTTATTGATTTTTTTAAGGAGCTCATTTCTCCAAACTATAAGTAGGAATTATGAAAAGTCAGTAATGTCTGCATAATCCTTTGTCCTTCCAGAAAGCAAAGAATATGTTCCTCAACAAATAAACCAACTCAAATGCAAATTGCGTTTATATTAATAAGCAACATATAATATGCAAACAGGCAAAATTGATGTGTGGGGCCATTTTCTCAACAGTGCCCTGTACATAATGACTATATTTTAAGCATTCAACCCCAAATGATAAAGCCCAGCCACAGTCCTCATAAAAGTTGTTCTGTCAGTATCAATCCTAAATCTCTTAGGGAATTTCAATGGCTCAGTCAGTCCTACAAAAATTTCAGCAGCTTGGGAGCTAAAGTATCTTTGCACTAACTAATTAGCTATGTAACTCTTGGGTAAGTCACATCTCCTCTCTGGACCCACACAATCTAGAAAATAAACTAGTTCAATTTCTTTTAAAAAAAGAAAAAAAGAAAGAAAGAAAGGATTAGCCCAGGTGAAGGAAAAAGCAGAAAGGTTCAGAAGTACAAAAGTATGAGATAGGTTCAGGAAACAAGAAATAATTGTTCAGTTTCACTAGCACATAGGGGAATGATGAGAAGTAAAGTTGCATACTAGTCTAGGAATTTATTGTTGTTGAGTCATTTTAGCTACATCTGACTTTTCCTGACCCCATTTGGGGGTTTTCTTAGAGAAAACAACGAAGTGGTTCAACATTTCCTTCTCTAATTTATTTTATAGGTGTAGAAATTGAGGCAAAAAACATTAAGTAATTTTCCCATGGTCATACAGGTAGTGAATGTCTGAAGGCAGATATGAATTCAGGTCCTCCTCATTACAGAATGAGAACCCTATCCATATGCCACCACATGGGAAAAAAACCTTATACCAGGCTAAAGAATTAAGACTTCATGGAGCAACTAGTTGGTGTATAGATAGAGCACTAGCCCTGAAGTCAGGAGAACCTGAATTCAAATTTGAACTCAGACATTTAACACTTCCTGGCTGTGTGACCCTGGGCAAGTCACTTAACCCCAATTGCCCCAGGGGAAAAAAAAAAAGATTTCATTTAACTGACACATTAGTCAACAAGTACTATTGAATGTTTCTTAGAAAGTAAGAATGGGATAGTTCTTTTATTATTATAATTATTATTATAGCTTTTTATTTACAAGATCTATGCATGGATCATTTTTCAGTTTTGACAATTGCAAAACTTTGTGTTCCAATTTTTCCCCTCCTTCCCACCACCTCCTCCCCCAGATGGCAGGTAGACCAATACATGTTAAATATGTTAAAGTATATGTTAAATACAATATATGGTTTTTGGCCATACAGTTATTTTGCTGCACAAGAAGAATCGAACTTTGAAATAGTGTACAATTAATCTGTGAAGGAAATCATAAATGCAGGTGAACAAAAATAAAGGGATTGGGAATTCTATGTAGTGGTTCACACTCATTTCCCAGAGTTCTTTCACTGGGTGTAGCTGGTTCAATTCATTACTGCTCTATTGGAACTGATTTGGTTCATCTCATTGTTGAAGAGGACCACTTCCATCAGAATACATCCTCATACAGTATTGTTGTTGAAGTGTATAATGATCTCCTCATCCTGCTCATTTCACTCAGCATCAGTTCATGGAAGTCTCTCCAGGCTTTTCTGAAATCATCCTGCTGGTCATTTCTTATAGAACAATAATATTCCATAATATTCATATCCCGCAATTTATTCAGTCATTCTCCAATTGATGAGCATGGGATAGTTCTTTTGAAAAATTAATATAGTGCTAGTGCTTAGACTATCCTATAGGGAAAAGATTTGAGTATAATCAGGAAACTACTTCAATAATCCAAGTAAGGCATAATGCTATTTTGAACCCATGACACTGGAAAAGACAAAGGAGAAAATGAAAGTGACAGACTTTTAGAGATAGAGGATTTGACACATGTTTTTGATGTGGAATGAAGAAGTCAAAAATAATGATATGATTTTGAGCCTGATACTTTACAATTTATAAATTGTGCTACCATGAATAAAAATAGGAAAATCAGTAGGAGAATCTAGATTACAGAAGAGAATGATAGGTTTCTGACTTGGTGAATTTCAAGTGCTATCAAGACACTCAGGCAGAAATGTCCAGTAGACAATTGGAAATCCAAGACCAGAGTTTGGAGTGGAAATAAGGCAAGACTGGGGAGTCTTCAACATTATATATGTGGCAGCAATTTACCTTTGTAATAATCCTTGAATGTTTTCAAAATGCTCTCCTTAAAACAATCAATGGGGTGTGTACTCTTAGTCTCCATGCCCAGCTAATATTAGGAGGAAATTGACACTCAGATTAAGTGGCGAAATCTAAGGCTAGGAAGTTTTGGCACTGGGATCTTGACTTTACTGTTCTGTATCTTAATGATGCCTGAAACAATTAACATCTAAATAAATTTTTATCTGTCCAAAAAGTGTGAATCATGTTCTTTAAGTCTTTGAAAAAAAAAAAAAAAAGCAGTACAGTTCCCAATAAAACTTTTTGTAAGTCAAATCAGGTCAAGTCAACTTTCTAGACAAAAGGATTCTTGAAAAACATAGCCAAGAGGAGAAATTAAATATTCCACTTATAGTTTAATGCTTTTGGTGCAAACTCCAATTCTAATAACATTGATGCAGTGGGAATTGTCCTAGTCACTGCTTTGCTCCTTTTTAGTGCATTTGTCTGTCTCAGGTATCTTACCTATAATTAATAAGGAAATAATGATTCCTGATGATGAGCTTTAGATTTAGGGAACCAAAATGAAATGAGAGTTTCTGGTGGTCAGGGAGTTAAATGATAAGGTCTAGTGGCAGGTTCGGGATTCAGGGAACCAAATGGAGAGGTTTGGCTCCCCTGCAACCTCTTGGGATTTGGAGCAAGGATAAGGAGTTTTGGGGACTCCCTTCTGGCAGTACAGAGGTTCTCTGTAAAGGAATTTACAGACCTCAAAACCTCGATTGATAAAAAAGGTTTATTATGGGGATTGGAAGTAAGGTTAGAAATCTTGACAGAGAAGCCTAAAATCTGGTTAGGGAAATAGGTGAGGGTAAAGAAAGGCTGGCACTGGAAAGAATATTCCAGTGGACAGAGGCTCTTGGCATCCCAAGCATGGCATAGCATGGCATGTTTGGAACCTCTGCAAAGAGAGGGTTTTAGTTTGGTTCTTTTATAATAAGAGCTTTGGCTACAAGCTGAATGGGGCTCATGGGTGGATCCCAAGTTGGCTCCTTGCTGGGTTTCAGCTTGAGCTGGAATTTGAATTGAATTCAATGAGTTTCAGGACTGAGCTGACCCCAGCCAGATAACAAAGATAAACCTGTTTGTTCCTTGGGGCAGGGTCCCTCACTGAGGCAGAGTTGAAGGAAATTTTGTTCTTTAAGGATTTTTAGAGTTTCAAGGTTCCCCTCTTCATTGATACCTATGATATTTACTTCATAATAACAGCTATGAGTTTCAAATGAAAGAATGTATATGTACTGCTAGGGTATATGTGTCTGACTGTATTATTTTCCCATGAAGGTAAAAACAATATCTTATCCAGAAAATGAAAAGTTGATGACAAGTAGTTTAAATGCATGCTGTAATTTCCAAATAAAGTTCAAATCTTTAACAAGTCTCTGAAAAGAAAATGATTTTTAAAAAATCAACTTCTGTCCCAAAATGAAAATTAAGAGGGAAGAGTTTTGAAGAACTCTTCAAAAAGCTTAGTTTCAACACCTACAAGCTGAAGATCATTCATTGCAAACAATCTTGTGCTACTGTCATGATATATGCCCCAGAAATGATGGCTTGTGACTGGCATATCAGCAGCTTCTGCAGCCAAAAATGGATCAGAAGGCCAGCACGACCTTTCATCAAATGAGCCACAGCCAGGTCCAAATCACAAACAAAAATGATCTAGAAATCATTTTGGAACTCTTCAAATATTCTAATTAAAGTTATTAAAGATCACAAAGCTGGGGATTTCAGCCTTATTCAAGAAATCAGCTATAATTTAGCATCCTTGAATTTAATCTCCTTTCCAATTTAAAAGTGAAAAAGCTAATTACAGCAGACAAGACTTGGTCTTTTCTTCTTTTGATACTCAGGAAAAGCTTAACATTCTGCTCTGAAAGGAAGGCTGAGGGCTTTCATTTTGCAACTTAGGTTTTTCACTTTGATGACATAAGATAAATTTCTTTTACATGACAGACATCTTGTGAACTTTAAGGTAAAGCCCATTTTCTCCATGTTGATTTATTTTTTTTGTAGTGTCAGGAATGATTTTTTTGATTCTTTTGTGTGCTGAAATCTTTAAACACAGTTTTCTATATACTTTTCTTCTGACAACATGGTTTCTACTAATGAAGTTTTAGCATGAAATAAGCATAATTTTTGTTTTAAGTATTTAGTCAGAACAAATGATTTAATCATTTTGGGGATTTAAATATTTTCCAGTTAGAAAGCACCCCCTAATGTTGCAGAAGTTGTTGGAGAAGGCTATTTATAGCCAAATTACTTAGACTTGTCGGGGGAAAGGGAACACTAAAAGAATGAATAACTTGCTCATCATTATATAGTGATGAGGTACTCAATGTTAGGTATGGTTATCAGAGAATTTGATCCCTGAAGCAGTTTAGCGTCATGGTCCTAACCTCTATAAAGATCTTGAGCAGTCTCACCTTGTGAATCCCAACCATGTCCCTAAGGCTAAATTTTCCCTATAAAATCCACTTATGGGCAGCATGACTACTGCCTTGCTTTGGGTCAGTCTGCCAGGGCACTCTTTCCCTTCCCCCATGGTATGTGGTATATCTTCTAACTCCACTATGCTTCCCAACCTCACTTCTCTTTCTTATAGCTAGCTAACTCTTTGGGGGTACTATATCCCTTTTAGTAAAACCCCTTTCTATTCTCTCCCAACTCTATTTCTTATTTACCATTCTCAGTGTCTATTGTATCCCTAATCTATTCCCCTAAATTAATCTACCTTTTGCCAAAAAGAATGGCTGTTGTGAATTCATCACATGACCAATCCCCAATTTTTAGTGTTAAACCCCATGTACTGGCTCACATTATACAGCATGGATCAGAAGCAGAATTCAAATTCTTATCATTCTAATTCTGAGGTCAAGCCCTTTCTGTTGTGCTATACTATCAGGGTATTACTAGCTTCCTATTTTGATTAAGAAAAGACTTGTACATTCCTCCCGCTCCCCCTGGAAATTTTTATTTTTACCTTTATGATCAGTGACATGTACAATGGTTCTGATGCTTGGTGTTGAGCCAAACAATTCATTTATTCAGATTTGTAAACTAACATTGTACAATTATTCATTTCCTTCTTATTCTAAAAATAAATATGTTCAATCAGATGCTATTGAAAATATGAAAGAAAAACATTGAGCAATATAAATTATTCTAATTTTTGAAAGGTATTTTCATGGTTTTTACATAATTCTTTTTGCCTAGATTTGCAGTTTCATTCCATTTCAGGAACTCACAGTGAGAAGCTCCCTGTACCAATGTAGAACTCTTTGGAACTTCTTGTCTTAAGAGAGTAGGCTAGGGAACTGGAGATTCAGTGATTTGCCCAAGCTCTCCTAGCCTATAGAAGTTCAGTAGCAAAAACTGAACTCAATCCCTTTCACTTCAAAGTCTGTTTTCTACTTACTATGCCATCCTTCTTGTGTTCATGAAACCAAACTAAAAAAGAGGATATCTCATATTTTAGAGGGCATGATATATCAACAAAAGATTAAAGGGAAATTATTATTAAAGAAAATCATGTGTCAGATGGTAAAATGGATAAAACACTGGACCTGGACTCAGAAAATCTGAGTTCAAATCTGATCTCAGACATTTAGTAGCTATGTGATGCTGGGAGAGTCACTTAATACAGTTTGCCTTAGTTTCCTAATCTGCAAAATGAGCTACAGAAGGAAAATATAAAATCACTATTATCTCTGCCAAGAAAACCCCAAATGGCATCAAGAAGACTCAGTAACAACTGAAACAACTTAATCTTCACAAGAATCATAAGATATAAGGACTCGAGTGGATAGTCAATGAAGTGTGATTATTTCATCAGTGGTCTTATATTCACTCCAAGATTCTTTTGTTAAATGTTACTTAAGGATAACTTTTTCAGTCTTCACCTTTTTTTTTTTTTTTTTTTAAACATCTGAAACTGTTAGCCATTCTTTCCTTTTCTTTCTCTTGTTTCTGGACACTATAATAGCTGCTTATGTTTGTTGCATTATAATAGCAGACCAGTCTAACTCAGTTCTCTTCCTACTTTCATTTTAATAATAATCATAGCTAAGTTCATCTCTTTATTCTCACTCTTCCATTACAAGCAATTCCATTCTATAAGTGAGGAAATAAAGTACTACATGAGGAGTCTAAACCAATTAGAAGTCTTTCAGACCCCCAAGTTTAGCATCTTATCTACTACACATTGATTAGGATCTGAATTGGCCACTAATTAGAACTGTGATCCTGGATGAATCCTCAAAGGTCCTTGCCTTTCATATCTATAAAATGGAATTGTATGGGGTACATGGGATATAGGTGAGAGAGATGACTAGGTGCTCTCCAAGCTCTCTTACACTCACATTTTATAGGTCCATATTATCTGTTTCTATCAAAATATGACACTTTGTATCTAATTACATTTTCTATAACTTTTGTAAAATTGATTAATACTGTTCAAATCTGTTAATAATATACATAGTTTGATTTCCTGTCATAAAAGAAAATTAAGCTGAATTTTAATTGGTATATTTTTGTATACATTTTTAAAAGATTTTAAGAAAATTGAATAGATTTGTAAAGATTTTAGAACTGTCATTACAGTTCACACCATGACTTGTTTCTGTAAACTCTTTCATTCAATTAAACATACAAAGAGAACATATTCCCCTATATTAGTAAAAAAATTAATTTCTAAATAAATTCCATGTGATCTTGATATGTCTTAGAAATATAAACCAAACCTATCATTTTCTTGATATAGAAAATTCTCAGGTGAGGGTATTCCTTATAAAAATTCAGGTCAGTACCTTTGCATAATTTAGACTTGGAGAATAATCTAGAGCTCTGAGAGGTCAAGTGATTAGAGGAAAAATAGTATAAAAGTATATTAAGATAAAAAAAACAGCTTCTTACACACACACACACACTCACTCTTTATACTCTATGAATGAATTCTTTACTACTTTAAAATAAAATGTTATCCCTAAATCAATTCTGTATGATTTCCGTATATCTTAAGAGGGATGGGGACTGGACTTAATATTTTGCTGGAACAAGGAATCCCTAAGTGAGTAAATTACTGCAGGTGAGCTTTTCTTTTCTTTTCTTTTTTTTTTTTGCAACTTTGTCTTAAGAGGATGGCCTAGAGTAGAAGTGTGCATTGCAGTGCTTATGGTCATCCCAAGTATGCTAGAATCAGAATGAAATGTGATTGGAAGATACTTAACAAAATAAGTAAAAGTACAATGAAATATAAAAAGCATTACATTTTAAAATTAAGTCGATATGTGCAGGCAGGGATCCTTATATAAGGATTAGTGCTCTCCTTTCTTATTTAAAATTGTCACCTTTGACCTAAAGCATTCAAGAATTTTAAATGACTTATCTAGTTTCACAAAGTCAATAAATGTTAAAGATATGACTACAAATTAGGTACAATCAGATGGCTCAGTTCATAGAGTGCTAGGTCTGGAGTCGGGAAGACTTATAGCCCAAGTTCAAATTGAGCTTCAACATTTACAATTATATGATGCTTGTCAAATCATTAACTCTGTTTGCCTCAGTTTCTTCATCTAGAAAATGAACTGGAGAAAGAAATGTCAAACAACTCCACTATCTTTACCAAGAAAACCCCAGATGGGATCATAAAAAAAGTAGGACACTAATGAATTGAATGAACAACAATTGAAAACCAGGCTTTCTTACCTTTGAGACCATTTCTCTAATCACCTTATCACGTTGTTTTCTTAATAATGTCTTATAGAACTGGGCCATAATTCAGAAAATATATTTTAAGTAATGAATTTAAATTTCAACTGAAAGAGAATGACTAGATATATTATTATTGTTATTATTTGATTAAAATTCTGATCTTGAAAAAAGGATCAATTTTAATAATTCTAGGTAAAATTTGTAATTAATGTGCATATTTTGAATTTGTCACCTCTGAACACATCATCACATAAGATTATTATTATTTTATTCTCATATTTTAATCCCATAAACTAAAATATTTAAATGTAACTAATTTAAAAATAACAATGCTGTGTTCTTTAAGGATTTAGAAAAAGCATATCATATACTGATGTATGTAGATTAATTCCTGGGTTCAAAGAAAATAAATTATATGAAATAGAAAGTGTATCATCTGATATGTCCCATAAGGATCAGTACTCAAATTTTATGTACCACTCAGGGGAAATTAGACTTAATTAGGTATGGGGATAGGCATCTTGCTCCCATGAAAGAAGAGGTTGGCAACTTTTCAATCAATGTTTTTCATAGCAATTTGGTAGAAACAGTAATCTTCATTGCAATAGATTGGACGTTCCATAACAGAAATGTTATTTTCGTGAAAATTATAATAATGAAAGAAATAGCTCAGCATTTCAAATATCTATGATTTCATCAAGATGGTCTTTTTCTTTATTGATAAAGATTATAACCCTTCTATAACTGAAAGAAACACCTTAAGAATTAATATTACCTTGCATCCAGCCCAATATTAAATCTCTCTGACTTTTGGTAGGTAAGTTTTCTGAAAACAGAATTAGGTCATAATGAAAGCCTTTTCCAATTTGGTAGGAATTATGAGACCTTGCACTCAGCTATCAGATTCCTGGGGAACTTGGATTGACTTTCATGTCATGCTGAGTGAGGCATACATAGTAAGGTTGGGAAGGAGCTGATAGAATACTACAATTTAAATTAAGCCAATTGTTCACTTTTTTTAATTGTACAAACTTCTATGAATCTAGAGATCCCAAGATAACCTTAACTAAATCAGTTATATTTAATTATATTAAAAATGTTTCAAGGTTCTAAGTGTGATAGGAATATCCATTAAAAGAAGGAATTAATGTCTTAAACTCCTTTTAATACTGTTTTTCATTTGAAAAAGCTCTCTCCCTTCAGAAACAAAAATCAAAAGATATATATGTATTTTAAGAACAAAATCAACAGTATTTTGCAAAGAGGGAAGGATTTGCAATTGTGATAGTAATTGAGATACATACCAAAAAACAACATTTTGGACATTTACATACAAATCAATTTCTACTTCAGAGGATCAGAAAATTAGAAAAACAGAATAAAGCTTGATCTTTGTGCATTGTTTCTCAACATTCTTCCTTTCAAAATGTTATTTAGTTTGGAAGATAAATGTCCCTTTTGTAACACATATATGTGTTATCTGTAGTATGAAAATTTTTTTAAATGATGTATTCCTTGAGCTAGAGATGTTTAAACAGCATCTATTAAACTAGAAAGTAACTTTTCTTTAGTTGACTTTATTTTTGCTATTATGAGTATGATCTTAGCATTTCTGCATGTTAAATTTTAGAACAAAAAGAACTGAGAGAAAAAGAAAAAAAGTTGTAAGTTAAAAAGGATTTTGAAGAGAATATGGAAAGATCATTTTTAAAAAAGAAAATCAATTTTAAAGCCTTTGTAATATTATCTCATTATTGCTGACTTATCCCTTCAACTATCAACCATTTGTTTTAGAGGGGTCTGATTTTATGGTTTTATAAATTGTAAGTAGGAACTTAATATTATGAAATTAAGTATTTTCTCTCTAGAACTTACATTTTACTCACTTAAAAACAACCTGTGAGCCAAAAGCTTATTTTTTTATTGGAGGAATAAATTTACAAAATCTATGAAAATGAAAATGAAGTATATAAAAATATTCACTTTCGTCATTTAAAACATACCAAAGATAAACATTTTGCAAGCTCAAAAATGCAACATATTCATTAATTTTTACATTAAAATTTTATATGTAAGATGACATACATATTTAGGATAAAATATTATTCATTATTAAATATAACCATATTACATAATTATCAATATAGAAATATAATGAGCAGAAATGAAGTATTTTGCTCCTCAATTATTTCTCTTCCATTCCATATTTATTAATCAGAGTCAAATAATATTAGTAGGAAGCAATTTGTAGGGCAGACTCAATCTCAGGAAAGGTATCTCCTGCTAATTATATTACTAATTTTTTCTCCACCTAATCATAAGCAATAGTAATTACTTTCCCCAGTCAGATATTGTTTATTTAAATGGATAGTAATATTAAATGGGGAAGTTGTAATGAAGCAATTCTTTTTGACCTTTTATGGATTTTCTTTTTATTTGAAAACTTCAGCCCCTAAGCTTCATCTTTTTCTCTCCTGAATCTTAACAATGCCATTTGAAGGAAACATTACATATCTAATTCAGTCCCTCAAAAAAATCAACATTTTGTGCTTGAAGTAGTATCTTAAACTTATTATATAAATTCAAAAGATCAGATTAATTCAAAGGGAGAAAAAAGGTCAATTCTGTGAAGAACCAGAATCATGATTAGCATGCTAATAATACTTCATAATAATATTTATTTCCTCCCCCTCTCCTTTTTTTTTTCCAGTCACAGATCATTCAGAGATGATTAGGAGTGAAAGAAAGTATGTTTTGGGGAACAACATTTCCCTTAAAGTACAAAATTAAGAAGTATATCTGGGTTTACATTCCACCTCTGGCACTTTCTATTTGAGGGATCTAAACATGTTATATCATTTGATCCTCAGTTTCTTTATATGTAAAATGGAAAACTTGCACTAGATCTAAAGATCTTACCCTTTTTGTGTTTGTCATATCACAGTTTGCCAATTAGGAGAAGGCTCTTGGAAGAAGTGGCCCTTCAGCAGAAGCTATTTAGTTATGTTTCCTTTTGGGGAACTTATTAAGATGTAAAATTTGCCACTTAAAACTTTTGTTTGATGTTATTATTAATAGAGATTTAAAAATAGAAAGTAATTCAATTTCTTTCTAACTTCCTGCTAGATTTTACATTTATTTTAATAATTTACAATTATTTTGATAAATTTATTTTAAATTTATATTTAATTAACTTTAAAACTAACTTGAAAATTAATTAATTTAATAATATTTTACATTTAATTTAATAATTTATTTAATGGCTATTTTAATAGCCATTGGATTTTTAGTGAAATGTGAATAAGCAGCATTTTAATTATCTTTGACAGCAATATTTAATCTGGGATAAATACTTGACTTGATCATTAGCTATGTTTGACATAATATAATGTATTAACAATATAGATGAAGTCTGAGACATTTTCATTAGTAGTATATGCTACTTTCACAAGACTTTCAGTTAATAAAATGTGGTATATGAAAATCCTGACTATTTAAATATATTTAGAATTTTAATTCAAAGCCCATAATAATTCTTTTCTGCCACTTGGAATAATAATATTTCTATAGCTGATAATATGGCAGGAAATACATTGGTATTAATGAAACAACATACTACACTAATTTTATTTCTTTAGCACAATGCTTGGCACAGACTTAGCCCTTAAAATTGATTCAACTATCCCCATTCCAAATTTTCTTCATATAGATTCTTTTAAAAACAAGTGGTAGAGAATATCTATTTAAAATGAGGTAATGTGTCAAATAAAAATATGACACTTTGGACAAAGAGCTCTAATTCAAATATGTGCTACAGTTAACAAAAAGCAAATCACTCAACAGAACAAGTAAGGGAGAAATAAATAAAGTACTTTTGGAGGATAATTTTTTGAATAAAGGAGTTCATAAATATAGCCAATTTTTTTATGCTTTTTGAAAAAGTATTTCATAAGAAGACTCTTTAGTTATAGGGTTAAAAAAAACCTTCACCATTTAAGTAATTCACCTCACTAACATCAAATATGACAGGTAACCTCAAAAGAATTTTGAATTTCTTATGACCAACATTTCTTTCAAATAAGTTTTTATCTAGATAATTAGGGTTTTCAATCTTCAACTTTCATTTCTGTAGTATCACATTCCTTTAGCTACATGGCTAATTAACATTTAAAAGAATAAGATTACCCACTGGAAGGGAGAGATGTCCCCATGAATATAAAATTATTTTTTCTTCCTCTCAAATGAATATAGTGACTGGAAAGTCAATACTGAAATCTACTACAACATTGGAATATTTCAACAAATATATGTGAACACAGAGCCTGGTACATAGTAGGTAGCAAATAAGTGTTTTTTGATTGAATGAATAATTGATGAACCACTGAAGAATGAATGGAATTTGATTTCTAATATACGATCAGGCTCTATGTTATTCACCCAGTATTCTGTAGTGGTATTTCAAATACTATTTTGCAAATATATTCCTGATAATCTGTTCATATGATGTGACAAGTCAATTTTTGTCTTCATATATCTCTATAACTTGTGTAATATATATAACAGATAATAAGAAAAATTTGTAAATAAGTCATAAACCATGTAATAAAAATGATATAAAATAAATGGTTTCCTAAGTGCAGATTTTAAAAAATATAAACAAATAATATTACTGTATTATATATAATATAATATATGATGATAAAATACTTAAAATATTTTATGCCTATAACAATTCATTTTAGTTATAAATTTGATGTAAAATTTTATTAATTTTTATAATTTGGTAAACTTAGTAAATTTTAGTCATTTTATTTAAAATATTATTGTAAATAAACATTTAGCTTAGCACAACTACAAAGAAAAAAAAAAAGATTTCCTAAAATTAGAAGCTAAAATTGCTAATCAAAGACAAGATTTACAGTTAAGCAGTGGTTTCATTTTTTTTTCTGTATGTCATATAAACAAACAAACAAACAACAACAACAACAACAACAAAAACAGATCACCAAACCATTAAATTTAAATACTTGTAAATCATAAAAAATCTTCTTTGGAAACTTATCACAAATAACCATGTATTAATTATATTGCTATTCCAATATTTATCTAAATAATAGTATATTAAAACTGCAATTATAATTTTCTTTTGTCCACTTCAAAGACAAAATTTATTTTATTAATATTATTATCCAATATCATTTACCTCAAATTTTATGAAATAATTGTTAGTAATATAGTAACAATAAAATACCATTGATTTATTAAATTTATACATATTTGTAACAGTTTAATTTTTTTAACCTACCATATTATGATAATATTTATATTTTACACGGGCTTTGAAATCATATACCATTTCCGAGCATTGACTTCAAAATCAATTTTAAACTGAAAAAAAAAGTTGAAAGAAAACTACAGAACACGTCATGTCATTAATATTTTAAATTATTCAATAATAAATTTTTATGACAAACTCACATGAAGTTCACCTTATTTCTAAATACTTTCTTTCTTTCTTTACATTCAGGTAGAAATGTTAAAACCTTGAAAACCATAAGAGTTTTAATTTAAATGTATTTGTCAGTAAAATTCCCTGAAATCCACAATCCAATATCTTAAGAATGTACATATTTTTCAATTCAATAAAATATTCAAATACTTTAAATATGACTGTGCCTGAAAATGGCATTCCAAATCATAGAATTTTTTTTTTCTTTTAATAGCCTTTGAGAGCATTAGATTTCCTATAATAGTTTTACTGCTGAACTATAGATGCTCTTAGAACTAAAGAAGGAAGCTGTTTTCTTCACTTTAATCCTTCAATTAAAGTGCACTTTCACATTTATTAAAGTCAGAATCCCTGAATAATCCTTTAAACCTGAATTGTTCTATTGCCATGCCTGAAGAATACCAATAATGATGAAATCTGACTGATTCTATTGACATTTCTGATTTCATTCCTGTGTCATTTGCAGATGCAGCACATAACATTGGATGTGAATTTTTAAGGAGTACAGGGCAGACAAGGGCTTCTTTTTGTTGATGAGATTTCAGGAGAATAGGAAGAATTCAGAATTAAGATAAATGGGACTAAAGACAATGTCCACAACATTGCCTTCCTTCCCAGTCCCTCCTCCTCCAACCGTACAGATATTTCAAAGTGGGTTTCATGTTTCCTTTAGGACATCGTGAAATTTATTCACTTCTTATCAAGTTTTATTGCACATTTTTATTCTGCAAAATAATTTAAAACTGCTTTCTTGAAATGCAATGGCCCTCTTCAAACTTGAAGGATTATTGACTCCTCAAATAACTTACTTTGAAATAAAGTAAACTTTCAATAAATGATGAATGGTATCAGTTGCAATAATTTTACAGAGCATGCTTATTACTGAAAAGATCATATTTTTACAATACTTCAAGAGTTTTGAAGTTTTATTACTGCCACAGGCTGAAAGAAAAACAAAGCTTTCTCCAAAATATTTTTGTTAAGAAGCAAATAGTTATTGTATTATTATATTTATGTGACTCAGGATCCAGATATCACTAGATTAGTGTGAGTATGTTCTAATGGAGTTAAAGAACTAAGCACAAGCTTCAGAGAGATATAGGGACAATGGGGATATGCCATTCAGGCACTGATCTATAATTTGAAAACAAAACAAAATACTTATCCCTCATTAGTTCATATCTAATATATTTACGTCAATATACCTGAATATATACCTGAATAAGAATCTCCTCTGCAACATGTCTAAGAAGTGGCCATCTAGCTTTTGTTTGAAGACCTCTTATGAAGGAGGTGTCATCTCCATTATAGTCTGGAATAGATCTAATTATCCAAATCTTGTTCTTGACATTTATCTTCAATATGTCATTTCCCCCTACTCTTTTAGCTCTGC
This sequence comes from Sarcophilus harrisii, assembly GCF_902635505.1. Classification (NCBI taxonomy): domain Eukaryota; kingdom Metazoa; phylum Chordata; class Mammalia; order Dasyuromorphia; family Dasyuridae; genus Sarcophilus; species Sarcophilus harrisii. The sequence goes on along the minus strand of NC_045430.1, from coordinate 140,313,140 downwards.
TTTCTAATACTAAGCAAAATAAATCTATTATCTCTTTCTCATGGCAGTGCTATAAATACTTAAAGATATGTCATATTTGTTCTAAGTTTTTTTTCCAGCTTTTATTGTTTAGTAATTTAAGTTATATCCAACTTTATGTAGCCCAATTAGGATTTCCTTGGCAATGATATAATAGTGGTTTGTCCTTTCCTTCTCCAACTCATTTTATACATGAAAAAACTCAGGTAATATGGTCACACAACCAGTAAGTGCCTGAATCTGAAGAAAATTAGTCTTCTGGACTCTAAGCCAAGCACCTTATTCCCTGTGCCTCCTAGATGTTTCTTTTTTAGATTATATACCTCCAAGTTCTACAGGTGATTCTGATAGGGTATGAATTTTAGGCTCTTCACTATCCTCATCAAATTCCCATAGGCGCTCACCAGACCTTTCAGACAATGACCTTTCAGAAATATGGCACCCAAAACTAAATGCAATACTCCAAATATGGCCCAAAGAGATCATAATGCAATGGAACTACCACCTCCTTAGGCCTTGATGTCATGACTTGCTTAAAAGCCTTATAATTACATATTTTTTTCTTTTTTTTTTAAATACAGCTAATTTTATAAAACACTTTAAAGTTTATGAAGTGATATATGTGGATAGATGTTTAAAATGTGATTTTTACAAAAATTCTTTGAGATACATTTTAGTTGTATACTCAGATACACAAACAGAAGCTGAAAAGGGTTAAGTGAACTGGTAAAGGTTACATTTCTATCAGGCAACTGAGAAAGAATTTGAACAAGTTCTTGGCTTCAAGTTTGGGACTCTAATCCACTGTGCTGTTGTTGAAATTTCTTAGTTAATGTAACTCACAAATGGATCACAATTGAGTTTTCAGTCCATTAAAACAACAAGATCTTCCTTGAAACAAACTGTTACCTTACTATACCTCCCCTATGTTGTTCTTGGTCTTTTGAAGAAATTTTTTGGAATGTGAGCATAAGACTTGGATTTTTCATCTTATAAAAGAGTCCCTCTTTCTAGCTTATCAAGATATTTTTGAACATGTTTAATTGAGATAATATGTAAAACATTAAAATACAATATAAACTCTACAAATTATTAATATACAATGCAATTGTCATCCCTTCCATTTTGTGTTATCTGAAAATTTGCTAAATATGTCATGTGTGCCTTTATTCAGGTCAGATATAAAGATCCTAAGCAGGATGGGACCAAACAGATTCTTAAGATATCGTATCAAAATTTTCCTTCCAAGCTGACTTTGAGTCATTAATACTTTCTAGATCCAGTCATTTAAAAATTCTTCAATTCAGCAAAATGTATTATCATCTAGCTTATATTTCTTCTGACTGGCACTCGCTGAATAACAACTTTAACTCCCCATCATGAACTTTCCCTCCCATTTCCCCTTTCTTGGTCAAACTCTGAATCACTATTTCCTCATCAATCAAAAGAAACCCCAAATCTTTTGTTTGACTTGTAGACTTCCTGTTCATTCCTGATAGTATTGTGGTAGGTTCCTCCAGTGAGGCAGCAGCCCATTGCATTCAAATGACTCTACAATCTTGTCATTTGACTTGTTCCTGAACTGTTTGAACTATTAAGTCTTTCTATTTGCCCTTTATATTAATTCTCCTTTGTGTGTCTTCCTCAATTAGATCCTATATTTCTTAAGATAATAATATATATAATTTGTATGTTTGTAATCCCAGTAATTAGCATGGTGCTTGACACATTCATCTTTTCCCACCAAAATAGCATGATATATTTGATTAAATATTATGCCAAAGCCAAGGTAAATTATATTAGCACAGTGTGGGTGCTTAATAACTTTTTATAGACTACAATATTGGTTGGATAATAAATAGTATAGTACAAATACAATATAGAGCCAAGCACAGTTTCTAATAAGTAACTTGTTTCTGTGAAGACACAAATAAAATCAAACCAAAATAAAGCAAAAAAAAAAAAAAAAAAAAAAAAAAAAAAAAACTCACACCAGTCAAATAGTCTTGAAATGACCAATGGGAACTCAGTTTTTCCATGGTGAAAGAACAAATATATAAGCATTGAGGACTTCTAAGAAGCCATGGAAAAAGTCTTGTTATTTCTCTATGGTGTTTTATAGGATGACATTTGGGGCAGCTAAAAACCCTGAATATCAAAGCTTGAATATAGGCCTAAGGGTTATTGGTACAGTATCTTCTAATGAAGAGAGATAGTTCCTTCATTATTGATGAAGTACTGAACCAAAACAAAAATACTTAAAACTTTATAGTACAAAATGCCTAAATGATTTTAGGAAAAAACTATTCACTATTGAGGGAATTTAGATTAACAGAAGGAAGTTTAAAGAGATATTGAAGGAAATCTCAGCAAAAAAATGAAATGATCCCAGAATGTAAAAATACAACAAAATAATCTTTCTATATTTAATTTGAATTTTGGATCAGCTATCATGTTAGGTAGATCTTGTGGGGATAAGAAGACAAAAACAATTTTGGATTAAATGAGGAAGTAGTTAAACAAATAAATAAAGGAGAAAATGAAGTGATAAAAATGACCCTATCTCCTATCTGATATTTTATTTTCCAAGTAATATGTCTGAGGTAGATGATTTACCTTTTAAATATAAATTCAGACCACATGAATTCTGTAATGGTCAAGAATATAGCAACAATCTGTGTACATTTGACATATCTTTCATGTAATGCCATAGAATTTAATTTATATTTCTTTAAAATATGGATCAAACAATAGACATGATATAATTAATCAATGAATGTTTATATCATTTTACTTACAGCCCTCATATATGTCTGTGGGAATGTGGACCGCAGCATGCTGGTAGGATGTTTGGCGTCGAAAGACTGCATCTTCAACAAAAACAGGTCTGATCCTTTGACTGTTTGGGTCACTCTCATTTTTTTCAAACTTGATGAAGAAAGACAGGCAAAGAAGCAGCATTACAATTCAAACTAATGCTTCTATTCACATGTTTTCATATTTCATAATTATATAACACATTTTAATGTTCTATAGAAATATTACATAATTACATAATATTGTCTATAGAAATATTACATAATGAATATTCATGAGTAAAACTGATTATACATATCTTCCCTCAGGAATATTAATAACACATACAGATTTTCTCAACTTTATATTCTTTATATCATACAGATACACATTATATCCCATCACAAATAAATGTGTAAGTCAAATCTTTCTCACATGCAATGGAAAGAATGAGTATATAAATGTGTGATATGTGTGTGTGTGTGTGTATACATATATATGTATATATATATATGTGTGTATATGTATGTGTGTATACACACACACACATATATTTATATAAAATACATTTTGGGATATCATTTATTTGTACTCAGCATTTTTTCATTTTTATATCTACCATGAAGTTCAACTTTGTATTCTAAAAAGAGTATATTCAAGAAGTTTACATACCATGAATAAGAAATCCCTTGCAAATGTGAATACGATTAAAGTCTAACCTCAACTAATTTGTCTCCTAAGGCAGAAATCAAAATCAGATCAATAATAGTACAAGAGGATAAGAATAAATATTAACATTTCATCTATTCAAACTTTCCTTTGATTATTCAATTATATTGTTATTCATTCATTGTCAGCAGAATATCTTACTCATTTCTTCAAAATTTAGTTCTAGACCAATTTTTTTCTTGACCAATGTAATTATTATTATTCATTTCTCTTTTCAAATGCTATTAGAATTAGACATTATTTGTGGCTATTATTACATAAAAGAAAAAAAAATGTGATATACATAGACAGATAGATAGATAAATGTACAGGTGACTTGGGACAGCACTATCTTAAGCTTTAGAGATGAGACAGATGGAAGAAATGAAAAGTAAAGATAGAAAAAAGAGGGAAAAGATAGAAGAAAGATCTGTAAAGTTAAGCATAATCCTTTGATTTCAGGTATCAGTAAATGAAGAATTAATTTGCTATGAATTCTTGTAATATACCATTGCAAAATTAAATACTCTTATAAAGTTCACACACTATCATTTACTCTTGAGCATCAATAAAATTATGACATAAAATTCATGAGTAACTGATAATAACAGAAAAATCGGGACTCTAATGAATATAGTGATTTCTCTTTTCACAAATACATATATACACTAAAGTCTTAGTAATAAACATAATGGAGATTATTCAATAATAATAAAAAGTATACATTTTCCCAATATTTTATACAAGTCCACAGAACAAATTAAATCTCATAAAAAGTAATGGTAGGTGATATATTTAAATGAATAGCTAACAGATGAACTCATCACTCAAAACTTTGAAAGATATGTGTTTCATAGACATATTCCCGTGCTTTTTTAATGACATGAAAGGGACCTTAGGTTTTCTCAGACTTTGCCAGGGAAATCCAAATTCTGGAAGGGTTTTACTGAACTAGCAAATATTCAAATAGGTTTCAGAGGTAGTTTCTTTTTCCATTTAAACACTAGTTTTCCTAAATTCAAAGAAATTCATCATCACATGGTTGGCTATAGATGATTTTTGTTTTATTTTATTTTTGCCACAGCACCTCAGTAACATTTATTTACTAAGTCACTAGGAGCTGTTATCTTTTTGAAAGCATGGTGTAGTAACATGAGTGAAATTTCATATCTTTTGAAATATTTGTATATGTTAATATTTAACCTGGAGTAACAAGATTTAGAGGGAATACAATAGGAGCAATCAAAATTTTGAAGGGTTGTCAAGTGATGAATTATTTAGGCCATACTAACAAAGACTATTTACTAAAAGAAAGAAAGGTTTTTGAGTTTCAGTGGAAAAGGACTACCCATATCGATAAATGCACAATCCTTTAAGTATTAATATAAGTAACATTCACTTTCAATTCTTATTGGAACCTAGGTAGCTTGGTTTGATTAGAATTGTACTGTATTTGAGATTTCAGAGCCACAAAAATCACAGAAGCTTAAAGTAAGAAGAGACATTAGAGACTACATAGTCTAACTCCTATCTAACTAAGAACACCAACAAGTTGTCATCAGGTTTCTTTTGAGAACTTCTAATGATCAGCAATTCACTGCCTCTTAGAGAAATCCACTGGAATCCAGTTCAGACTTTTTTGTTTGTTTTTGTTGTTATTCTAATAACTCTACTATTACTAAATATACTCATCTACTACTCTAAAACTTTTACCCAATAATCCTAATTTGCCCACTGGGACAAACAAAACAATTCTATTTTTTTTTCCCCATAACAGTCTTTCAAATTATTGAATATTGTTTTTTTTGTGTCCTCACCCCCTATTCCCTCATCTTATTCTTCCAGTTTTACTCTTTAATGGACATTTTCCACTTTACCTATTTCCTTTTAAAAAGTGGCACCCTGAATTGGTTTAAATTTGAGAGATTATTATGGGATCTTGTACTGGATATTATAGTATTCTTAAAAGCAGTCTAAGAACATAATAGCTTTCTTGATAGTTATGTCATACTGCTGAATCAGATGAATCTTGCATTCCTATAAAAAAAAAAAAAACAACAACATTTTTTTCCCAGATAAACTGTACAGTTATTCCACTAAAATATTATACTTGGGAAGTTGAATGTTTAAACCCAATTAAAACAAGACAAAACTTTTCACTTATTCCAAATTAATTTAATATTAAATTATTTGACCCAATGTTCTGAACTGTATCTAATTGAATACCGATTCAGACTTCCTTATGTCAGCTGTTTTTTCCGAGCTTTACTTCATCTGTAAATTTAAAAAATATCCCATCTATGATTTTGTCAGAGTTATTGATTAACATGTTAACCATGCTGGGGATGAAGAAATTCCCCTAGAAATTCTACTAGAGCCATTAATTCAAAATGCCATTGAACTATTAATGATTACTCATTGGATACTGCTACTTAACAAGTTTTGAATTGACCTTATTTTACAACTATATGACTATATCAAGTCATAATAGCTAAAAGAATAATACAAAAAACTTTTGTCAAATGATGTACTGTATCTTAAGCATTCCTCTGCCTTGCTAATCCAGCACCACTTTCACAAAAGGAAATGAGGTTAGTCTGGTATAATTTATTCATGAAACCATTTTTGATATTTTGTGTAGTAAATATTTTTTCTTTGTACTATTTTTCAAAATACCTTTGACTTTAGCATGATTTAAGGTCAAAATCAGCAGATCATTTACAGTTGGCAGATCACTCTTTTCTCCACTTGAAAATATTTAACTCTTTCCTCCACTGTCCAGCCTAATGTATGCATAAATCCAGATATACATTATATATTGTGGCATTAAAACCAACTGCCCAATTTTAGATTGCATCTTGTAGAAGTTTAACTTCAGCAAAAGCATAAGTTAAACAAAGCTTTTACTACAAATATCTGGAACAAAGGATTTTTTCTAGGACATGTTTTAAGTGCCTTGCTAAAAAATGAGATATTGAGCTACTATAAATGATCTGCATATCTCCTGTAAGGTTCTGTGCTTGATGTTACCTCAGAAAATATTCCAATAATTAATTCTGTTTCAAATTTAATTTGTTCTTAAAAATCCATGATTAACATTTTAAAAAATCCACTTTAGTGAATCTAGAGAAAAACAGAGGAAAACTATCTCAAATAACTATATCCCTTATTTTTTTAATTAATTTTTTTTTTTCAAAACATACTCATGGATAATTTTCAACATTCAACTTTGAAAAATCTTGTGTTCTCATTTTTTCCCTTCTTTCTCCCCACCTCCTACCCTAGATGGCAAGTAATCCAACATGTGTTAAACATGTACAATTCTTCTATACACATTTCCACAATTATTATGCTGTGGCAAGAAAAATCAGATCAGAAAGGGAAAAAAAGAGAAAGAAAACAAAAACAAACAACAAAAAGAGTGAAAATACTATGTTGTGATCCACAAACAGTTCTCATAGTCCTCTCTCTGGGTGCAGATGGCTCTCTTCATCACAAGACCAATGGAACTAGCCTGAATCATCTTATTGTTGAAAAGAGCCATGTCCATCAGAATTAATTATCACATAATCTTGTTCCTGTATATCACTTATTCTGAAAAAAAGTCAGGTCAAGAAATTTTAGAACCTAAGTTTATAACCTATTCTATATCCACATAATTCTACATGTATACCTACACACAAACATGTGTTATATCCATATATTACACACATGCACATCACATACTATATATGTGTATTTGTGTATACACACACACACACACACACATATATGTGGTAACAAGTATATACTACAAATTCAAATTCTATTTTTATTCACCAAGGCATCTTATGACAAGAACCATAAAAGGTAAAATTATTAGCTAAATATATTTTATTATTATTTTGGCCTCTTTAAAATCACTAGATATTCATTACTTAGATTTATATTGCTTTGGATTGAATGCAGTTTCCCCATTATTAAAAGAAAACCCAGAGAGATCCCTACTGATATATATATATATATATATAAATAGAAAATTAATGCAATAATTTAAGTGTTTATGTTTCAAGTTTTCTTAGCAGTATGCTATATATACTTATTTCCAGCTGTTGAGTAAACTGCAAAATATAAAAAGAATATAAGGTTTTGCCAATTGAAGTGCACCATTAAAAAAATTTCATTTTAAGCAGGAAAAAAGCAACTATATTAACTGCCAACAGTAGTAAAACCATATGAATGTAGAAACAACTCCCAGGTCCAGATGGCATTATATATTGGTAAAAACCTTAGGAAAGTAACCCTCTACTGTGTACCTCAATCTATTCGATTTCACATAATAGCATGAGTTCTAGTAAGCTCAGTGGAAACTGAGTGCTTATGAGAGGAGGTTCTTAAATGTATTTCTTTTATAAAAAGGTGTTCTTTCCTCCTTTTCCCTGCATTATTTCTTTTGAAGTAGGACAATTTGATCTGTCCTAATCTCTATTTTCTGATTAGTACATCCATCTAAATCCAAAATAGTAGGTTTCATTTTAAATGAAAGAAAATATATTAGTTTCTTCTTAATAATATTTAGTCAAGAAATTAAAAAAAAATTACTGGTCTGAAGTGTATTTAGTTAGAAGATAATGAAATAATATTTATACAAGAAGATATGTCTATATCCTTTTTCAAGTACTCAGCAATCCTAACATTATTTATATTTGGTGGGGAATATTAAACAAAGAAGTCATTTTTATTTTTTAATGAAGATTGGCTGATACACTAAGAAAACATATAATGTAATTATTTTCTATTTCCCCTCTCTTAATTTAAGAAATGAATCTTAGAATTAATTATGAGATAATATTAGAACACTATTTACTTTATTTGCTCTGCCACACTACCTCAAATAGGAAGATAATAATGTAAACCATTTTAAAAATATATTTTTTAAAAAACAAACAAAAAAAAAAATCAGCAGCCCTCCCAAGATAACTGTCTGACTATCTCCTAAGCCTCATCACATTCTACTTTGTATTATACTTATTACTAAAATTGACAACATAATACTTATATCTCACATATGTATACATTTGTATGTATAACACATGCTACCAGATAGCTTACTACATATCCAAGTTCATATTGATTTCCCTCTATTACAAAGTAAGTTTCTCGAAGGCAAGGACTATATAATTGTTCAACAACATGTTCACTATATTTATCAGTGTTTAGAAATGTTTATTGAACTGAACAGATATATATTCTAATGAATTATCATGAAAAAATATTACCCAAGACTTTCAACTTCATATCTGATACAACCAAGTCTTGACAAGTGACTAAATCTAATCTCTGTACTTCATTTGCCACAGTGAATGAAAAGGTAACTGTTGCCAGTCAGATATCATTTTATTGATGACAAAAACAAATCTTTTAATTTCTTAATGATCTTGCCGCTTTAATATAAATATACCCTCCACTTACATCACAATATTTCTACTAATCATTACAATATAGGGTAGTTTCCATGTATAGTAAATAATATACTTAAGTATCTTAAAAAGGAAAAACTGAAATAAATCATGATGAAATCATGATAAAGTCATTTTCAAATTAAAATTTTTTCCTTTTCCTTTTTGAATTAGCTAGTTAAAAATTATCAAGAGAGAGAAGATGGAAGGGGAGAAGGGCTAGAAAGAGGATAGCAAAAAATAAATAGCAATTATCATTTACTTTTTAGATATAAATGTGACTTCTGTGACTAACTTCAACCAATTAGGTATTTTTCTTTTAAAATGACAAGAAAAACTAAACATGAGACTCCTGTATGGATTTTTTTTTTTACCCATTAACTAGAAAAATCAATAAGGTACTACTAGAAATTTCAACTGCGCAATACTCCTATTAAACAATATATTGAAGATCACCATTATCCATTATATATAGACATATGACATGAATTATAATCAATAACTATGTGACATCCTACCATGAGAGTATATTTTATTCATACTAAAGCTATTAATTTAAAAATTATAAGGAAACATTTTCAAAGTTTTTCTTCTCTCCTGTCACAGAGACAATGACAACATAGTCTTTTGGAGAGTTTTAAGAATCTCTTAATTCCTTATGGGGACAATATATATATATAATTAAAGACTTCCTCCAATTTTGTTTTCTCCTCCTTTGGCCTTCCCAGCTTGCTTTCTTTTTCCTGCCCCTTTACTTTCTCTTCCTTTTTTCCCCCCAAAAGGGAAACAACTTTTAACTTTACTTGGACTAAAGAGAGATTTCATGTATTTTCTAGAAAATAGTTTCACTATATGTGTTCAAGGTCCTTTTTAATTCTTAGAGGTTGGTATTCAACTTCCATACCACATAACAGGAGAATATGTGATATGTAACTATATAGGAATCAAATGCGTCTTCAGTAGAATTAAAAACTAGACAGTAACCATCACAGGAGAATTGATGTGAAGTACCAATTCCCAGAAGCAATTACAACAGGTTAGAGAATAGTTTTATAGCAGTTTATGTGGAATCAAAATTAAGAGGCTCTCCAAATCTAACCACATTTTCAGCAAATGTTCCAGGAGAACTTCAAGTGAATATAATATATCCTAGAAATCTGCACCACTACAAATACATTAGGAAATCTAACATCACATATATGTATTTTCTGTAGTTCTAACAATGCAAAGGAAAAAAAAAAGTTAAACAATATATGTAATATAAGCATCATGCTTCCAGAAAGCAAAATTTGACAAGATACAATAGATACAAAAATATCTAAATTAAAAAAAAAATCTTAACTTGAGTATGAATACTCAGAGTTTCTGGTAAATTGAAAGCCTAGATTAACATCTTTCAATTAATCAGAAAATTCACTGATATAATTGAAAGTCTGAAAGACCTATCTTCCTGAGTTCAAATCCAATCTCAGACATTTGATATGTGATCCTGGAACAGTCACTTAATGCTGTTTGCCTCAGTTTCTTCATCTATAAAATGAGCCAGAGAAGAAAATGGCAAACCACTCCTATTTCTTTTCCAAGAAAAACCCAAATGACATCACAAAGAACTGGACAAGACTGAAAATGATTGAACAAGTATTCAAACCCTCTTCTTCATTTATTCTACTTCCTGATAAAAAGATAGTCCATTTTCTCACTAAGGTCAACTACTGTAATTTTATCTGGATTCTATTCCTTACATTTTCTGCAGATTGATTCCATAATCACTCCTATCCTAATTCCCATGAAGCAGCTAATGGCAAAGTAGATTTAATCCTGGCCCTGTCATTAAGAAGATTTGCCTTAGACCCATATTAGCTATGCATCCCTAGACAAATTACTTAAACTCTTTTAGCCTCAACTTTTGCAATTGTAAAATGGGGATATAGCATCAATCATGCAGGGGTGTTATAATAATTAAATAAGATAATATTTGCAAAATACAAACATTTATCGCAGTGTCTGGAATATTGTAGGTATTATATAAAAGCTTATTCCTTTCTTTTCCCTTCCACCTTCTCTAATATTCAGTCTCTCTCTAATTATAAGTACCTCTCTGCTTCTTATTAATTGGTCTAGGACTTCCTATTTTTAACAACCCCCCCATTAAACCTTACCATTTTCTAAAGCAATTATTAAATATTTTCCTTCTTTGCACAGCCCAACTCCTAGAAGAAGCTGTCTACTTCTTTTGCCTCTCCTTCCTTTCTGCTCATTCAATTTTCATCTACTAGCCATTTGATTTTTGACTTCATCATTTAACTGTGTGAACCTGGGTAAACCATTTAATTCTGTTTGCCTCAGTTTTCCTATCTGTAAAATGAGCTGGAGAAGAAAATGACAAACTAATTCAGTATGTTTACCCAAAAACCTTCAATGGGATCACAAAAAGTCAGACACAAGTGAACAACAACAACATTATCCATAATGTATTCTCTGATCTAGTCAAACTGGTTACCTTGTTGTTTTGCTCACATGATATTCCATCTCCCATCTGTTCCTAAAACATGACATTCCTTCTCTAAGTTTTGTGTGTTTCCAAGGGTTGTAACTTCCCTAGCCTTGGAATTTATCATTTCCCTCCACCACCTGCCATCCTTGAGATTCTTTCAAAAATTAGCTCAAATACCATCTTTTACTTTAAATCAATCTTTACCACTGGCCAGCACTAGACTCCCCTATAAATTCCCTCTCATTTGTTTTGTGTATATTTTTCAGGAGAGGCAATATAATGTATTGCATAAAGTTGGACTCAAAATTAACATTCCATCTCTGGAAAATGCTGGCTACTACCCTAGTTTAAGGGCTGAAACGTGAGTTGATGCACTGGAGTCAGACAACCTAGCACTTAAGCTAATTACCAATTGGACATTACTCTATTAGCATATGCTTGGAAAATGGCCCTTCCCACTATTCTGTGCTGGCTCAATCTGTTGATGTATACAGAGAATTGTAGGAGGGACTAGGGGGTGGGGTGGAGTAAGACAAGCCAGAGTCACTTTGGCGGTAAACAAAGAGAAGGGAGGTTGTGAAGATCCTGAGTATATCCAATTCATTTCTACCCCTGAAGACCAAGAATAAAGACCAAGGACTTTTGCTTGACTCTGGCTGATTCTAAGGCCTCCAGGGTGCTAACTCAGTCTTCACACCCTAGAAAAATCCCTTATCTCTTAGTGTTCTAGAAAATTCTCTAAGAATATTAGTTTACATAAATGAGGCTGATCTGCATCAGTAAAGGTAGTTTCCTCTTTTGGGAAATCCTTATATCAGCAAAATCACAGATCTAGTGTCGTTCACTATATTTTGTAAAAATGTATTCCTTATATACTTATGTATGTATCCATTTCTCCCAATAGAATTTAAACTGTGTGAGAATAAAGATTATTCTTGTCTTTCTATCTCAGAATCTCATATGGCCTCTAGCATATTGCTGTTTTTGTTTTTTTCATTATTTCCATTATGTCCAATTGTTCATGACACCATTTGGAGTTTTCTTGACAAAGAGCTGAAGTGGTTTGCCACTTCCCTCTCCAGCTCATCTTATAGATGAGAAAATTGAGGCAAATAAGATTAAGTGACTTGTTCAGAGTCATATAGGAGGTTAAGTATTTGAGGCCATATTTGAACTCAGGAAGATGAGTTTTCCTTTCTCAAGCCTGGCCCTTTATCTACTGTGCCACCTCATTGCCCTGGTCAATAAATAGGGCTTTAATAAATGTCATTGCATTCACCTCCATTGGAGGTCCTCAGATGAAGACTAGATGACAACGTCTTGAAGATGAAATGGAGGGGATTCTTGATCACATACTATCTGGACAAGATTGCTTCAAAGATTCTTATAACTATGATAATCTATGATTTGGTGTTTTCTCCCAGGTCAAAGTGATTTTCTTTTCTTGTCAGTTTTAGCTTCTTTATTATGTTTTTAATTCTTTGTCATAATCTCCTTTTTGTTACAATTATTTGTTTCAAAACTTTACTGCTTTTTAAAAAAAATTTATAAACTTCTTGAGGGCAGAGTTTATGTTTCATTCACTTTAGTTTTTAATGTAGCTCCTACTTACGTGGTGGGCCATTAGATTTTAATATGCTTTTGAATTGAATTGAAGGATATATTTTAACTGAATTGAAAATTATATGCTTTTGAATTGAATTGAAGGATATATTTTAACTGAATTGAAAAATAATCACAAATGTATAATGGTCACAAGACTGGTAATAAATTTAAAGAAGGAAATCATATTCATTAAAATTTTAAAACCGGATATATACAAGTTTAATGAATCATTTTCTTCTTAGTTCTGTTTCTTATTTTTCAAAGTGGGCTTTAAACCACCTCCAGTGGAATAGTTTAATTACTCGAAGATGCTAATTATTTTACCCTCTTAGCTTTGCTATTCAGGAACTTTTCTTCTTAGGTATTTTAAAATCAACACCAGTGATTGAGTTTTTGTCCTCCCCCCAGAAAAACAATAGGCATCCTGAAATATAATTCAGAATGAATGATTGAAATGGGACACTGGGTAGAATGATAGATTTGGAATCTAAAGACTTGTGTTTAGATCCATGATGTATTATTTCCTAATTATGTGACTTGAGCAAAATACTTGAGATTTCTGGGCATTAGATTCCTTTTCTATAAAAATGAAGTGGTTGGATTTTGAGCAGGAGAGTGATCTGGACAGATATGTATGTAAGGAAGTTGAATATGTTAACAGATAGAAATATGGCACCCCAGATTCTCACTACCACCTCAATATTTCCATTATTCACTAGTTGAAATCTCTAATTCCTTTAATAAGGACCAAAGTACTTAATTCAATAATTAGATATAGGACTATGAAAATGAAAATACTATATCTACCGGGCTGGTAACTGATAAACCAAATGACAAAAATTAAAATTGCAAATCAATCTCCCTTCTACTTACACTGTAGATAGAAGTAATTTACATTGTTTCTCCCCCAACTAATATAAAAATATAAAAAATACTACCCACATCACAACCCTGTTTTATGGTAAAATATACTTATTTGCAGATGCAGTAAAGAAAATAGCTGTTTAAATGCCTTATATTTTATATTAATGTATTCATCTTACATTGAAAATCTACAAAATAATTGTGTATACCACAATACTACTACCAACAGCTGTTTTCCCTGTCCTGTTAATTCTGGTTTTAATTGATGTATGCCAATTGCAGTGCATATGGTTAAAATTCTAGTGAAAAATAGAACATTTCAAATAAATTGAATTTTAAGTCTCAAGGGTATGAAGTGAATAAACAAGAGATTTTCTCCAAATAGTCCTGCCATCTGGTGGACATATTAACAAAGCTGATAGATCATTATCCTAACAGCACTAGGAGTATAAGAAAAGTTCATTTAAAAACAAACAAACAAAAAAAAACACAAAAACTGAAATGACTTTGTAAAACAAAATCATTATGGGACAAAAGTAAATGACATTTATAGTTCTAAAGTTTATAAAGTATTTTTTCTACACTACCTAATAAGAGCCTCACAATAGATAAGTATTAAAGACATTATTATCTCTATTTTATAGATGAGGTCATGATGCTCAACAAGGTTAAATGATTTCCCTAAGTTCATATGACTTGAATGCAAAGCACAATATTCCTTAGGGCACACTCAACTGAATAATTTTCAGTGGATAATTAGCAGAAATCATAGGAGAAAAAAAATTTTTTAAAACAAAGAGAATAGTTTAAAACAAATCTTTCCTAGAGTATAATTAACTACATGACTATCTATGATTTATATGCTTATGTATAACACACACATAAATGTATATATGTATGTATATAAATAGATCAATAGATATATCCTGGGGAATTTCTCGAGTCTAAATATTAGTAGCACAAAATAATATGTAAAAATAACGTCCTCTTTATAAATACTTGTAACATTTAAATTTCCAATGCACTATTTATTTGAACATAAAATTTAATTGAAAAAATTTAAAGTTGATATGCACTTTTCATGTGTGATCTAAATGTATTAATTGTCCATTACTTGTAGATTTAATATTACAGAGAAAAATATCAGTTATCAATGATTCTCCCACTGTATTTACCACCGTGTTAATTTCATGAAAAGAATGAAATCTTAAATATCCTCTCCACCAAACTTAAACATTTGGAACTTATGGTTCCCACTGTGCTCATAACCCATTCTTTTCCTTACCTGAATATATATTACGATATAGTTTACCATAACCGAAAATGCAACACATTCACAGCATTAGAGAATCAACTGGATGCTTAAGGGACTCTAAATTCAAATTTCTTTACTTGTGGGAGATTTTGAAATCTTAAATAATTCTGCTGTGGTGTTAATATTTTCTAGTTTTCTCTATTTTTTTTTTGTTTACCAAAATAATTTCCTTTTACTCCATATGCAAATCAAATTAATTTATCATAATATAAAAGCAAGTTTTCTGCTTTAGACACATTGTTTCTAAATAAGATTCCCAAAGCATTTTTCTACCAGATCTGTGTACAGGAAAATAAAGAACAAATGTAGCATTTTGCAGTTCATTTCAGCTTTTTAATATCATTTATGAATTGATACTATGAATCAAAAACAGAAGAATGAATTGCACCTTTAAACCACATTCACTATCAGTAATTCACTTTGTAAGCTTGGTTTTGTGATATTTGGGGGTCTAGTGGACACAAAACATACTTTTTCAAGAACCAAATATAAATGTTGTGAGATAAACTTAGGGAGGATCGAGATGGATTAAAAAAAAGGTAGAAAGGATACAGATTATGAAAATGAGGATGTTTTGATTTCTAGAATCCCAAGTCTGCCATCAAATTGTTGACCTTCCTGAATCATTTCATCTCTTGGGTCTTAGTTATCTCACTTTTAGCATAAAGAAGTAGAAATAAATAAATCCCTAAAGAATTCTTCTACATCTGAAATCTAGGAGCATCATAAAAATATATGACCTATTGGTTTAGAGATATCTAGCAACTTCCTCATCTGAGGCAAGGCCCAGAGAGACTCAATAATTTGAATAAAGATTATAAAGCATCAAGGTTCCCTCTTTTCACAAAACAAGAATTAATTTTCCCTAAAAGACACCAAGCTGTTCCTGGCAACAGCCTTCCTTGATTTAGCTTCCTAGTTACCTATAAGGTATAAAAGTCCCAGGGTCCCTCCATCTTGACACATGTCTAAACAGCACTTGAGTTACCATAGTCTGATGTATTCACCAAACCTATTTCCACATGGAGACTAGAGGTGAGGATCTATAGCTGGTGAAATTAAGTGTCCCATTGTATCTTTGATATATATATATATATATATATATATATATATATATATATATATATATATATATATATCTTTGTTGTATTGTGGAAAAGTAAAGATCTTTTTAAAAGCTGTTCAGTTATTTCCGAGAGCCTCTTTTCATCTCATCACTGAACTGAATAAGTAGGACATTCATATTAGGGCCCTTCTAATATACTGGATGCATCTGAGAGATTCAGTCTCAGGTTTTCTGAGAACAAATCCGATATTCATTTTTTCACACTGAAGAGATTTAATGTGTATTTCTAGGATTCTAGAATTTTTAAATAGCAGCTACATAAAGAGAAAAAGTTAAGATGGTAAGAATGGTTTGGAGAAAGACAATAATTCTTTATGGAAACAGCACTGAAGTGGGAGGCAGGAGACCTGGATTGTGGTCTTTTCTCTACCATTAGGTAGCTGTATCATCTTGGAATTATTAAGCTTTTGTGAGTGTCATTTTTTCCATCTATAAAATTAAGATATTAGGATCAATGGCCTATTATTAATATGATGGCCCTAATTTCCTAAGAAATGATATATTATATTGAGCAAGGTAGTATAAGTATCATTGTTCTCTTTTCTTTGTGAAACTGAAGCTAAGAAATATTAGATTAATTTATCATAATCCCATCATTAAGAAAGCATGAGAGAAAGGATGCAAACCTAAGTCTCCTTACTCTGAGTCAAAGGCTCTTTCCCTTATATTATCCTATTCCTAGAGATCCATTTCTCTTTAAAATTTCACACACACACACACACACACACACACACACACACACACACACACGAGTCAGCCAATCAACCAAAAGGTTTTAACAATGTGTCGAGCATTATGTTCTGTGTGAGAATTATAGATAAAAGCAAAAAAGAATCCTTGCTTCCTGAAGCTCACATTCTAATGATAAGACTGACTCACTCTCACAATCTCCCCCATATCCACATATAAATGTATATATGTACATAAATGTGTGTATATCTTTATGTCTAGATGCATATACATACAAGTATATATGTACATACACATATACATACATATCTATACATATGTGAGACAGAGAAGAAAGGAGGGAGAGATGAAGAGAAAGAGAGAGAAGGGGGAAAGAGAGAGACAGAGAGAGAGAATATACATGCACATGTGTGGATGTGTATATATACACAAATATATATATGTATTATATATATATATATCTGTACAAGGAGAGGATGGGAAAGAGTGGGGGAGAGAGAGAAAAAGAAAAGGGGAAGGAAGGAGAGGGGAAGGGAGGAAGAGAGAAATGGAGAAGGAGAGAGGGAAGGAGAGAGACAGAGGAGGGGGAAGGACAGAGAGACAGAGAAAGAGAGACAAAGGAGGGGATTAGAGATTACATGGGAGGTAACTTTAATGTTATTGTACTTAGTTTTATAAGTTAGAGCTTAAAACAAAAGGTGTGGATGACAAGGAAGATATATTTCCATTGAACACATGGAAAAATTGTCTAATCATTAGATCTGTCCTAATATAAGGGCAGAGACGGGGCTAAATAAAATACATCTAGTTCCCTGTCATTTGTGATGGTCCTTCATTCACTTCAATTGTGTCTGACTCTTTATAACCCCATTTGGGGTTTTAGTGGCAAAGAGAGTGGAATGGTTTTCCATATCTTTCTCAGCTCATTTTATAGATGAGATGGAGTTAAATGACTTCTCCAGGATCACATAGACTGAGGTCAGATATGAACTTAGGGAAATGAGTCTTTGTTACTCCAGGCTTAGGCTTCTATCCACAGTACCACCTAGTGCCCCTTCCTGGTCAGAGATCTTAAAATATCTTATTGAAGATGTTGGAAATGAGAACTCTTCTCAGGTCAGGTCAGAAGAAGTCATGTTGATGTCCCTCCTAATCCTAAAAATCTGTGATTCTATGATTTACATGGCTCAGTTTAGCCTTAAACTAGAGAATCTATGATGGCCATGGCTTTATACCAATTTCCTGTAGCTTGTACTGAACTACAGAGTCAACTATCACAATGTGTGAGCCTGAGAGTTCTATATAAATGGAAGCTTTATTATTTTTATAACTATAACCAATGACTTATTAGGTAAGATACCATTTATAACAATCCCCCAAAGGGATTGTCAAATTTACATTAAATTGCAGATAGAGTGATGTCAGTTAGCTAAAAGAGCTTTAATAGTTGTTTAACATTGCAATAAGTTATGGAATATCTTTCTTATTTATCTTTAATAGCAGAATAATTACTTGTCAGCATGAGATAAGAAGGTAAAAATTCATAATTGCCTAGATGTTAGTATATCTTGCAGATAAATTCTAGCTACTCCAGTATCTTTGCCAAAAAACCCCCAAATATGGTCTCAAAGAGTTGGACATGACAAAGATCACTGAATAATAGCAAGAACAATTAGTTCCTTCATCCAATGTAATATGCAACTTGAACTTGTTAAAATGACACCTAATTCTAAAAGATAAAAATACCCTTTTTAGATGTTTATATAATCTCTCAGTACAACATAACCATATCAACATTTTATATGTCTTGGCATAAGATTTTAGCCACAGAACAAAAATCATTCCTAATATGTCAAACTGCAGTTTGGATTTCACAGAGAATAAGATTCTGAGACCTAGAGCATGCTAATTTCAGATCAGTTTTAATGAACACAAGTTTATGCTATGACTATCAGCACACAATAAGAATTTACCCTCAACAGTGCTGTTTCATCAGCCATGACTGGTTGCCAATATTAAATCACTGAAGGAAATCCTCTCTTCTACTAAATCACTTGTGCCAATTAGAAATGAGGCTATAGATAGAAGGAGCTGCAGTTGACTGTTCCCAATTAAGGCCTAATGAATGGAAGGCAAAGGGTATTGGAAATCATCAGGCAGTCCTAGATGTTTTTCTTTAAGGTTAAGCTGAAAGTTAAATAATGAGGCCAGCATAAAGGTAAAAAGAATAATAGTTGGGTCCTTTGACTTAATTAGCCTAAAGCTATTTTTCCTATTTCTCCCAAAAAGGATGATATGACTCCTGGAAGATGGAATTCAACAGAGGATGAAAAGAAAATGGTGACCGCTTGATGTTTTCTATGCAGTATACAATGAGGAACATAGTATTAACGCTGGCATTTATGCTATACAGTCAGTGTTCTGACAGGTAAAGGCTTAGACCAGTCACAGCTAATTTGCCATAGTAAAATTAATGGGCTTGTAGAGAATAATAGTCTTTGCAGAGAGTTTAGAAAATATAAGTATAGCTGTAATTTTCCTCATTCACTGAGATTCTTTTAAAATGTTAACACTTTAGTGCTATCTACTCATTGCTAAAATTACAACTTGATATTTTAAAGTATAAATTTGTTTATTCATTATGTTAAGATAAAATATAATTCTTAAAAAAATTAACTTAAAAACTATATTTAGATCATTCCTGAGAAAAATTTCAAGGAAGGTCTGGTAGATTAGAATTAATGTCTATACGTTTTAAGCTTCTGTATCTCCTGCTGCTACTAATTATGATATATGAATGTCTGCTGAATGTGTGTGTTCTGGGATAAATAGGCTTCAGGGAAATGAGAGAAAGTGAAACACAGAAAATAAAGAACATAAATATTGTTTCATAATGGATAAAGACAAAGGAAACCACAATAACAACAAAAACCTCCACAGAAGTAAAAATGGAAGGAAATCAGAATGAACCGTCTTCTAGAAGTGACAGTTGATGAGGAAAAGGCAATTGTGACTATACAAAAGCATGTAGTGGTACTAAAATTCCACAAAGGAGGGCATTGATTAGAATAATACATTGTTTATAAAGATAATTTCAGAATGTTGTAACAGGCAGACTTCCAAATGAAAACAAAAGCATTGATTCTAGTATATCAATGAAGGAGCATCTTGAGAGATAATTAGGAGGACAGGGAGAAAGTTCATTGAAGGAAGACCAAGGAATCTGAGAAGCTCCTAGTGTGAACATTGATTTTCAGTTTGAAGCATTAGCCATTATAGACCAAGAACAAGACATTGGGAGGAGGTGAAATGACATTAAGTAATTTAGATTTAACAATTGTTCAAGAGATTGAATGTTATGTAAAAGAAAGACAGAAAAGGAAAGGAAGGTAAGGAAGTGGGGATAATAAAAATATTCCTTTAGATACTGGGAGGCGCTAGAAAAAAGTGTTTCCTCATACTCTTCTCATCCCAAGGGGAAAAAATGTAAAAAATAGTTTCAGCATATGAAAAATCTTAAGAAGTAGAAAAACAACTCAAATCACATAATATAGGATTGTACATAGGACATATTCTATGGGATTCATTGTTTTCCTGCTAAACTATGAGAATTACTTTGTATGTGTGTGTATGTTTGTGTGTGTACATAGCCACACACACATATGTATATGATGTATGATATTTCTGAATAGTAGGAAAGTGCTAACAACTGGGGTGTGGGATAGGAAGGAAAGGTGGGGATTAAAAATGACTTCCTTTTTGAAGAAGAGAGGGATTCCTAGATCAAGTCATTTAAATCCTGCTTTCTTCAGTTTTTTCATGTCTAAACTGAGCTGGAGAAGGAAATAATAAACCACTCTAGTATCTCTGCAAGAAAACTCCAAATGGGGACATGAAGTGTTGGACACCACTAAAATGACTTAACAACAAAGTATTCTAAAAAATAGAACAGAAGAAATGTATGTTCCAGGCATGAGGAACAGTATGTTCAAAAACATACTGACAGGAGATTATATATTATTTGTGAGGAATAGCAAATAGGTCAGGTTGGCTAGACTGTAGAATGTATGGTGGAGATGAACATGAAGTAAACCTGAAAAGGAGAAGTAAAGCCAGAAAGCAAAGGGCTTTAAAAAGCTACATGACCACAAAAGTTTTTATTTGATCTTTGAGACAAGAGACACATTGGGCTTCCTGAACTGTGCTTTAAAGATCACTTTACTCTGAGTGGTAGATATTTTGGAGAGAGAGATAAGGAATGCAGAGAGTGTTGTTATTATAATTCTTCAGGCAAAAACTGAGAAGGGATTGAAGCAGGTATAAGTGATAAGTTTTTGTTTTTCTAAACTCATCGTTCTTCCTAACTTTTCTTTATATTTTGAAGGCATCATCCTGATAGTCATCCAACCTATCAACCAAAAAAAAAAAAATGTCATCATGGACTCCTCCATTCTCTTTTACTTCTATATTCAGTTAGTTGCCAAATTCCTATATATGGCCTTCATCCATCCTTTAATCTCTATTCATCCACTGTCCATCAACATTTATTTCTTGCTTAAATAACATCCTTATGAGTCTAATATTCTCAAGTATTTTCCTTCTCCAAACTATCATTCATACAGATATCAAAATCATGTTTCTAGTGCAGAGTTCTGACTATTCCATAAAAGGCTCCTTATTGTCATTGGGATTGAATATAATTTCCTTTATTTGGTATTAACAAAAACTGTCTATGACTATCTTTCTCAGTTTATGCCTTAGTTCTCTTGACACATGCCATCATCCATCCACATAACTGTTGCTCCTCCTCCATGTCATCTCCTTTATGATCTATGTGCCATTGAAGAAGCTTCTCGACTTCCATTCTTAGAAGGTACACTTTCCTCACCTCTGTGAGGAAATCACCCTATAATCCCCAGGTTCCTTTTGTGTATTCTCAACTTCTAGTAAGGATGTCCTGATGCCCTACCTCCTAATGAATTCCTCTCTTCACAAAATGATTTTGCATTTCTTTATCATTCATTTAATACTTATATATCCATATATTGCTTGATTCAGTTGAATGTGAGCTCTTTGAGAATGATTGGCTTCTCTTCCCCTAACATGAGGCACACTGCCTGACTCACAGGAATTTAATTAATGTTTGATGATCTAGTGATTTACAACTATGTGACTATTTATAGAAAGTATCTGTTATCTGAGCCTCAATGTTCTTATCTGTAAAATAAGTATAGTAATATTTGTGTGATCTTTATCAAAGAGTTGTTATATGGAAGGCATATTTAAGACAAAGTGTTACCTAAATTTGAGTCATTAACATTTCTACTGACCAAATCTCTACACCAGAACAATATAAACATTTCCATTGAATTTGCCTTTTAATTTCTTAAAAGAGTGACTTACTTCAAAGAAAAAGAAAATCAAACAATGGGCTTGGTTAATTGCCTTGGTTATCAGTTCAGTCACATAAGATGAAACACTTGAGTGTATAGGTATAGATTGAATTCATCACTAGAATACCTGTTCCTTGGTCTCAAGAACAGTTGGAAAAAATGTCAATCCTTCCTCTCTTTGTAGAGGTTAGAGACTAGGATTGTAGAATGTTAAATGTATCATTTGGAGATGACTGATACTGGTTGATTTTGCCATGGAGCTTTTATTCCTTTCTTTTTCATTAATTCATTCATCTATTTATCTTTTGATTTATTTTTGTTCCCCCTGGATAGGAGGGAGAAGACTCTATTTAGGGGATTTGCAGTGATCATTATATCACCTTTACTAAAAACTCACTCATGTGTTTGTGTTCTATTTCCTGAGAGAAATGACACTTAAATGTGGATCTTTCTTTCATTAAATTGATTATAAATATATAAACTATAACACTCTATGATCAATTTTATCTATATCTAACATAAAATAGAAATATGTGAAAACTCCACAAATTACTCAGGATACATTATATATTACATTTGGAGTTCCTTTTATATTTTAGCATTTATACTGACATGAATCTACTAAGGTTAAATTTGAAGAAAATAAAAAACGGGAATCCAAAAGATTAATTCAAAGTCCCAGACAAGTACACATATGTAACAATCAATAAAATCAAATGCTGCAAATAAATCAAGTTAGCTCAAAGACCATGGGAGTTCTAGGGTAAATAGAGTTCATTTGGTCTTTAGTCAGAGACATAGATCTTGGAATTAGGTTAATAAGAGTGTGTAATTATCCTTTTGCTTCTTGCTTACACCAGGATTTTTTTTTTTAATAGTATGAGAACATTCTGGGGAAATTTCTGTTTTCTGATCTTTGGGGAGTTTCACAAACCCCTTAAACATCTATCTTAAAGCAATTAAATGAAAAACAAAATTTCAACTTTATGGGAAGTTTGATTTAAACTTCATGGAAGTGGATATTTTCCATTAAATCTACTCATTTGTTTTATCCAGATTTCCATATATATGCAAAGGGCTTTTCAATATTGTTCTTTCATCATGTTTTTTATTCTCCTGAGTTTTTTTTTTTTGAACAACACTTTAATCTCATAAAATTTGTATGTGTTATAATAAATATTCCATAAGTTAATGGAAAATATATTACTGTAACACTAAAAGGAAATGTGTCCAAAAATCACTTTATACTGAAATGTAGTAACACTCTTTTATATATATTTTACACATTCCTACCTTCAGACAGAGTTAAATTAATCCTGAAACTTACTAAAATTTATGAAGTTAAAATGTATGAAGTTATGAAGTTAGAGAAATATTCTCTAATTCTAAAATACTTTCCATTGTAGTATGGGAATGATAATTGTTACTCATTCTGGCTTACCTACAGAAGTAAAGAGGAGATCTAATTTTGGCTGGAGTATCTAAAAGTTTTTAAATGATTTTATCTTTCTTTTGGATTGAGTAGCCTAGATGTCAGATCTATACAGACTTTAACCCAGATAACCAACTATGGATTCTCATCTCATCTAATCTCAAACAAGTGTTTCTGTCCTCTTTCCATATATTTCTTCTTGAATCTGCAATGGCCCTTCTGTTATTCATGTATGGCGATGTACATATTAGATGAATGATAAGGAGCTGATTAATGTAATGAGGCTAGTAGCTGATAGAACTAGAAATGACAGCCACCCTTACCAGCTGACATCCCTTCTTCCACTAATGTATCACCCGCCCCAGGTAAACAAAAGGAAATTCAACATTACATTTGAAAATAATTTACAAAGATACACAGTTCTCTTACCCCCAAAATTCCTCTCATCTATCTGCTGGTGAAGAAAAGATATTATTATTTTAAACCAGTTCATTGCCTGGCTTGAGAATAATAGCACCAAATCAGCCATATCTTTTTTTCTAATGTTTTGCTGAGAACATGACAATCTTGCAGTTACCTGATGAAATTCCAGGAAAACACAAAGAAGTTGAAAGATCACTCTTCTAATGCATTGATTATTAATGAGTATAACTTTATTTCAGGCCTATGTTTACCCTCAGAAACCTGGCCAGTTCCTTGAGTAAACACAATCTTCCTAAAGGAATGAACAAATATTCTCCTTGGTGGGTTTCTTGTGATGGAACATCCTGTACCTTGGAGGCTGCTACATCTTAAAAGGCACATATCAAATGAGAATATTTAGCATAGTGGATTCTTCATTTTCAGCCTATAAAAACCCCTTCATGGAAAGGGACTTTGAGGATTTGGGTTAGGAAGTCTTGTACAAATTTGGCTAGCACTGGCTCCCATCTGAGACTGAATAATTGTGACCATTAGTCCTTCAAGACAAGGAATTCAGATGTTGGTGTTTTCTTGAAGTGGTGATGATGTATGTTGTCATTCGTTTGTTTGTTATAGTGGCCACTGTGTTTGTTAATTGTGTATTACTTTTGTGCTGAGCTTTCTCTTCTCTTATGTCTTATTTAAATCAAGGTTCTGAGCAATATTGAATTTGTACCCTCTTTAAGACTATGCCTCTTGAAATGTGAATTCCAAAATTCCAAAATTAATCTTACATGTAGCAACTGTTAACATATATATATTGTTTAAACATCAATGAGTAAATATTTCAATAATAATTACTTGAATAATAAATATTGACACATATATAATTGTCTAAAATATATTTGACATTGAAAATCAATTAATTGATTTATTCAATCAATGATTGAGACTAATGGGAAATGAGGAATAAGGGAGAAAAGGAAATCAAAGATGTCCCAATTTACAATTGTTACATCTAACAAATCTTTAATTATTAAAATACTTTTTATAATATCTGGTCCCTGTAGCTCTACTTTTTTTATAAAATATGTGAAGATGTGATTTTTCTTCTTACAGTTTTGAATTTACAAGTAATCTTCCTGGCTCTGGAGAATGTAAATGAATTAATCTTATTTAAAACAGAATATATGTTTCCACAAACATATTTATATTTAACTATTGTTGGAGAACTCCTCCAGGTGATCCAGGTGAACCAAGGGAAAATAGTATTCATTAGTTGTCCCATTGACTAAAGCTCAATAATTTCAGAAATTGGCTAAAAAAGAAATACAATTTACTTAAATCTTTTTAGAGGAGCCCACTTGCTGAAAAATAACTCACAGAAGAAAAAAAAATCAATCTTGCTTTAAGTAGAACTTGTATTGAGATCTCCAGATTCTTTACAAAGGCTACACAGCTAAAAAGTAACACTGCAGAAATTTAGGTCCAATGGGTGGTATTTTTAAAAAAGAAATGGAATAATACATAAAAAGGAAGTCAAATGGGAAGAAAAGCAGGTTTAGGATGGCATTTGCCATGCAGTTAACAGGTCTGATCAGGTACTCAAAGATAGAAAAAAGGGAGATGATTATGAACTTATTTTATATAATTGTTGCATGGGCCTATTTGAAGACAAAATAGAAGAGAAATAATCATTAGAGAATGTTTTATAATTGTTTCTGGTCCCTTTTATCCATGGACATCAAATTTGTTTTACAATAATGACTTAAAGTCTTCTATCATATGGGATCCTTGTATAGTTTTTGTTCTTTACTATATTAATAAGTAAGACTTATCTTTTTACAGCCTTTGAGCAATGGGAAGTTTATTCCTCTTCCTTGAAAGAATCTGACTTAGTATTTCATGTATTGAGTACCCAAGGTAAGGTAGAATGGAGAGAACCTCAAATATTGGATACAACTTAAAGTCAGATAGTTAGCACGTGTTAATTGTACATTACCTTCTTGCTTCACTCTTAAAACCAGTTAATTCTCTCTCTATGTCTGTCTGTTTCTCTCTCTCTCTTTATCTCTGTCTCTCTCTCTCTCTCATTCTCTCTTGTTCTCTCTCTCTCTCAGATGTCTTCATTTCTTTTTTCTTAGCCAATGCTGACTAAATCAGAAACAAGAAACAATTAATATTTATATTCTCTATTTTATTAACAAATATGCTTAATTATCCCAAAATGTGGTGATATAGGTGATGGTGGGAAATGATATTTTGCTTATCACATATTAAATGCTTAATAAACATGCTATCTGATTGACCAACCAATCACAATCATGACATTTTTCCAAAAGGAGGGAGCAACTTGAATATACATAAAAGATTTGTTTTTCCTATACAGAAAAGCAAAGATGTGAAGCTATCTTTAGAACTGTCATTCCATTGCAATCTGGAAAGCTGATTTACTGCAGTATCATAACTGTTCCAGCTGTGTGTCCACAGTTCCATCATAACTGTGAACCAGCTGTTCACAAAGAATATTGTTTATCAAATCTCCTTTGGATATGTATTTTTTTCTTTTTCTTAATACAAAAAAATGGATTTACTATACAATCACTCATTTGCAAAGAAACATGCCATTAAGTGAAGAAAATGAAATGTATAGGAGAAAAGGATTGTCTCTACCTCATTTTCAAATTCTTTGAAATGAAGGAATTCTTGTTTCATTTCTTATGGTGAACAGCCCTAAATTAGTAATCATAGATCACTGAGAAGTAAATAATAAGATATCATTTCTGGGGAAGGTCACAAACTCAGTTTTAGACACATTAATCTTGATGTGCCATTGGGCTACCCAGATGGATATATACAACAAGAAAGTAGAACTATGTGATAATGTATTGTAGAGGACCATAGATAATTGGGGAACTCTGGGTGAGACATAACAAACACCCTTCAGCTTACAGGGAATTTGCTGACAATGTCTGGTTCAGTTCCTCATCTCCCTTTGGGGCATCTCACCCTTCCTGAGAAGTCACGGGGCTGGGACAACCTGCGTTGTAATTAAAGCAGAGTGATATCAATTGGCAAAGAGTTATCTACATACAACAGCAAGTTGGTTATGTGGTTCTGCATGTGCAGTATATAGTTAGCACATGCACAGTGTTGCTTTGGTTATATAAGGCTATTAGGGTATATAATGTTGAGAGAATTTGGATTAAGTGGATCTCATGTTTGACCATCCACTTAGTCAAAGAGGAATTACTCCTCTTCAATCCTTTTCTAAGACCAAGATCTAGGGATGATATCAAGATTCTCCAGGGAGCTAGTCCAGACACAATAGTTGGTGTTCAACATGGGCAGGGCACAAAGTAGTTCAATTGACATGATTGGTGAGTTCATTTGAGGAGTCCCCATGATTCACATAGGTTAAGTATAAAGACAGGCAAGTGGGAAGATTTGGTAAATCTAATCTAGTAACTTTTATTTTTCAGCTGAAACGAGGAAACTGATAATAACAGAGCCTCCCTCTCAAGGGAAGTATGAAGCATGCTTAATTAAGTTAGTAGAGAAACAAGTTTGTTGGTAACTCCCGAAGCAGATCAATGAGTACTCAGATGCTCTGGAGTGCACATCTTCATAGCTTTGTAAGAAGGAGAATTTGGAGCCAGAGATGTGGAAGGTAGTGGGAGAACAACTAACTGAATAAAGTGGGATAAAATTGCCCTTAAGGAATCCCACATCTAAGAAAGAAAAAGAAAGCTTTTAATGTGGGGTATCAAACAAGGAAATAATAGGAAAAAAAACAGTAGAAGGTTGGTGCCCATAGCTGTGGAAGGTACAGCACGTGGGAAGGAGCTAAGGAAGTCTTTTTTAGTATTTTGTTGATTTATACTGTTTGTTACTGCTCTAAGAAGTTTGAGGGCATAGTGGGAAGGGAAATAAAGACAGCCCTGGGAGGTTGAAGGGTCATGGCACTTCTCCATTTCTCAGTGCTTCACTTCTATCTATATGAAGCATGCACCTTTGGGGTATCCTCTGCTTCCTGATCCTCCTCCCAGCTCTCCAGCACAGTTTTGCCCTCCTATGTCCTGAGGCAAGTCAAAAGAAAAGAAACATTTTACTGCAGTTAAGATAACTATTGAGCACTTTGGCTTTTTAGGCAGAGCTGCAAATGCCAGCACTCTCACCTGTTCCCATTTGATGGAAAAGTAATACACCAGTGTGGGTGGAACAGTGTTCCTTAACTAGTGAAAATTCAGGCCTTATTAGATACAGTACAGGAGCAACTTGACCAGGGACACTTACACGTTTCTCTAAGTGCTTGGAACTCCCCTATATTTGCTGTAAAAAAGAAATGTAGAAAATGAAGGATATTGACTGATTTGAGAAAAGTAAATGAACAAATGGAGTCAATGGGAGCTCTTCAGCCTAGATTTCCATCTCCTACTCAAGTGCCTAGGAAATGGCCTCTTTGAGTTATAGACATTAAGGATTGTTTCTACTCTATCCCTCTGGATAAGGAGGATATGAAAAGATTTGCCTTTTTAGTGCTCAGCATTAATTTAGCTGAACCCTCTAAAAGATTCGAATGGACAATTTTGCCATAGGGAATGAAAAATAGCGCTACCATGTGTCAAATGTATATGGCTGCTGCTCTTTCTCAAGTAAGAAAAGCATTTCCAAAAGTTATATTATTCTACTACATGTATGATAATTTGGGGTGTGCACCTGAGGAGTAAATGTTTGAAGCATGTCTACAAAAGATCATAGAAACACTAAAGAATTGCCAATTGTATATATCTCCAGAAAAAATTCAAAGGCATGCTCCTTTTCATATTTAGGATATGAAGTATATCCCAAGGTGCTTACAGTACAAAAACTTTCTTTAAGAACAGAGAAGTTGAACACCTTAAATGACTTTCAGAAATTGACAACAGATATCCAATGGATGCATCCAGTGTTAGGCTTAACTACTTATCAATTACAATCACTGTATGACATTTTAAGGGGTGACACTGCTTTAGATTCACCATGACAGCTTACAAAAGAAGCCCAAGAGGCTCTGAGAGAGGTTGAACTGGTTTTATCCAATGTGTTTGAAAGAGTCACTCAAAAACCTTTGGAAATATCAGTTTTTGCTACACAAGAAGCAACCATAGCAGTCCTTCATCAAATACACAGTGTGATAGAGTGGATGAACCTTCCAGCACAACCAGACCAAAGCCTTATTCCTTACCCAGTACTTGTGCCTGGAATCTTATTAAAGACCATTAAATGACTAATGCAATTATCTGGGATAAGACCTAATAATATATACACTTTCTATACTAATGCACATATTAATGTATGCCATGAATCCATCCCAGAGTGGCAAATTTTATTGGCCACAGCTCCAAATTTTACAAATGGGTCCCCCTTAAAGATAACCCAGCTATTATATAATTGGCCATAGGTTTTTGAAGAAAAAGTTTCTAAGCTTCCTCTTAAAGGACCAACCATCTTTACAGATGCATCCAAACATTCGTGCTATATATTCTCCTGATTTAGCTATAAAAAGAGTAGTTAGAACTTCCTTTTACTCCATTTAACAGAATGAGTTGTATGGAACTATGCTAGCTCTTATTATCCAGATGTAAATATAATATCTGATTCGGCTTATTCAGTAGGTGTTGTACAAAGTATTGCCACGTAGTCTTAACATATTCCTTTTTAAGGAACCTTGGGAGTAAGTAAGAAAACGTCTACTCTCTTAATGGTATTCTAGGTGTTTTTCATGAAAACTCAAAGGCAGATCACCTCATCATGTTAGCCAACACTTCTATTTCAAGCAGTCCAAGAATCTCATTATAAATATCATCAAGCTGCATAAGCTTTACGTCTTCAGTTTGGGATAACAAAAGAGGAAGCTAGGAGCAGAATAAAAGCCTGTATGACTTGCCTCCCTTTCCACACTCCTACGCTCTCTCCAAGGAAGAATCTTTGTGGTTTGAGATTCAATGAAATTTGACAAATAGATGTGATCCATTATAAATCTTTTGGTCATCTATCTTTTATCCATGTTGTCATGGACACCTTTTTAGGATTTATCTTTGCAATATCAGTAGCAAAAGAGACAGCCCAAGTGGTCACTGAATTCCTTATATAGGCTTTTGCAATTATGGGCAGACCATGAGCAATAAAAACAGATAATGTACCTGTATATACTTCTAAACATTTTGTACACTTTTATGCACAGTATCATATTTCGCACACCACTGGCATAACTTTTAATCTTCAAAGACAGGCAATAGTAGAGAGGAGAAACAGACCTCAAGATGCTCCTCCAAAAATAAAAGAAAGGAAGAGCCACAAGTAACTCTAGAGAACTTCTAAATTTAACCCTTTATGCTATAATTTTTTTGATTTTTGCTGAAAATGCACTGGCTCCAGCAGACAGGTTTCCAGCAGACAGGAAGGGCAAGGTCCAGTGCAAGCTGCTCCAGTGTCTTTAGATAATCACCAGGTGATGTGGAAAGATACAGAAAGTGATGAATGGAAGGGAGCAGATAGGTTAACTGCTTGGCACAGAGGGTTTGCTTGTGTCTCTACAGATGCAGAAGGAATCTGATTGGTGCCAGTGAGCCATATCTGCCTTGTCGATCACAGAGAGATAGAAAAAGAGAAGACCCTTGAAATGAAGCAGAAGACCCAAGAAACATTTGGGTGGTTCCATCTCTGACTACATTCACCACTGAAAGAGCATGGCAGTTAATCCAATGTGTATGACAACTGATTCATGAACATTACCATGGCCATAAAAATAATTGTTAATAAGACTGATGCAGGACTTCAAAAGTGGCAGGAATCATAGGATTCCCTGACACATGAAGTGATGTACAATAGATTGGCTTTGGACTATCTCTTGACTGCTGAAGGAGGTATATGTGTGGTTGTAAATTGATAGTTATTTTCTCCACCTTCCTTCTGGGACTCATGGAAATTTTAAATAGTATCGTGTTTATTCATATTGTTTGTTATATTACTACTTGCTTGTGTATTTCTCCCACTGATGAATTTAAGCACTGATGTATACCTGCTTCAATTAAAACAAAAGAAAGGAAGAGATAAAGAGCGCCACAGATAGTGGAGGAACTCTGGGTGAAGTATAAGACCCTTCATCCCAGAGGGAACCTGCTGACAATGTCTCTTTTGCCTCTCTACCCCCACCTCCACCACCCCAGGGCTCTCAGCCTTCCTGAGACGTCAGGGGGCAGTGACAATTTGTATTGTAATAACAAGTAGCAAAGAGTCATCTACATACAATAGCAAGTTGTTTATGTAGTCTTGTGTGCACAGTATATAGTTAGTGCATGCACAGTATTGCTTTGATTATGTAAGGGTATAAAGGGTATATAAGGCTGAGAGAATTTGGAATAAATGGACTCCATGCTTGACCATCCACTTGAGTCCTGCCTCTTCACTCCTCTTCTAAGACCAAGTACCAAGAACTAGTACCAAGATTCTCCAGAGAGTTAGTCTGGACACAACAATATATATTGGCAAATTCAAAAATTACTCATATATTGTCTTTTTCTAAACTCAGAAGAAAATCTAAATTTAGAAATAGTCAACATAAGAATGGTCTTTGGATCCAAAATATATCAATATACTTTTTTTTGGGGGGGGGGGGCAGAGAGAGATCCATAAAATAAAATCTTTGGTATTGCCTATGTTAAGAAGCCTGGAAAAGGAAGAGGAACAAATAAAGAAGGGATAGCAAAAGTGATGAGAATATATTCCTTTCATAGCAATGAGTAAGACATTAATTCAATGTAATAGTGCATAGAGGCAATTGCAAGGGTCAAAATTAAATAATTCTGATTGCAAGAAATTAAAAAGGTTTTACACAAACAAATTCAATGTATGTAGGATAAGAAAAGAGGTAGTCAATAGGGGGAAATATTTTTACCACATATCTTTGATGAGCTTTTACTACTCAACATAGTAACCAATTCAAAGAAATGTATAAAATCAAAATCCATTTCCTAATGACTAAATGATCAAAGGATATGAACAAAGAGTTCTCAAAGAACTGCAAACAAATTTTAAAAAATTTAAAAAGTTCCAGATCACAAGTAATAAGAAATGCAAATGTAAATGCAAAAATAACCTAAAGGTTTCACTTCAACCACAAGCAAATGATAAAGATAAAAAAGGATGAAAATTGTCAATGTTAAAAAGGTTGTAAAAAGATAAGCACACTAACGTATAATTGGTAGAGCTGATAATTAGCATAATTCTGGAAAACAATTTGGAATAATTCAACAAAAGGAGTTCAATTATATAATTTTAGCTCCAAAAGATACTGCAATGTATAGTTCCAAGGAGGTAATTCACAAGAAGAAAGTCTCCATCAAATGAAAAGAAATTATATCAGCATTTTTATGGTATCCAAGAATGGGAAAAAAAAAATCTGCTCAACATTGGAGAAAAGTAATTTCCACTATTTTGAAGATCAAATCAGTCTTGGTACTTATACCTCATCAGTATCTTCTGATCCTATAATTAGATAGTAGAACCATGAAATCTAAACATTCCATTTAAAGAGGGAAATGTCTTTAATACATACATACATGCATATATATATCTCTGTATCCCCATTGCTTAGCATGGTGCTAAAGACTTAGTAGGTACTTAAATGTCTATTCATTGACTACTGAATAATGAAATATAAACATGCTATAAGAATTGATAGAAATTTTAACTGTGGAGAAACATATAAAGAATTACATGAATTTGTTGTAAGCAGAATCAGGAAAATAATGTAAACAATGGCTATATCAACATAAATAGAAAGAACTGCCACAAACTAATTAAAAATAAATGATGTATAATTATAAATAAGCTTAATCTTACCCCAAAAGGGACATATAAAGATAGGACACATTGCTTTTTTGCATATGTGAACACACAGGAATATAATATGACATAAGTTCAGATTCTTTTGTTGGAGTATTGAAAAGTTTATCTTCTTTTTTAAAAAAATTAACTTTGTTGGGAGGGGTAGAGGAGAAAGAAAACTACAGATAAAAATCTGAGTACCATAAAAATAAAACATATCAATCTATTTTAAATTAATTTAATTATATAGATTTAAATTTTTGAAAGAGGTAGTTTCATAATATAATTCTGTTAAGATAAATTTTGCTCATTTGTATCATAAGAAATTTTTTTTAGTATGCAATCCATTATCTTTATATTAATTATTTATAAAGCATCTGAACTACTGGAATAATGATTATTCTCATTATAAAATTTATACAAAATAGAAACCTAAAGAAATATAGAAATGAAATATTTTGTGATTAATATTTTACTTATTAATGGTATATGCTAATTATTATATTACAAACAATATTTTAGTGAGACCAAAATGATTGAATATTTCCAATTATCAAATTTCTTAACACTTTAAAATTTAATAGTTCAAATTATGGTTTTTTATTGAAATCCCGCTAGTAAATGATTCTCTCTCTGATGTCAATCAGTTGTTCTTACAAACTAATGGAAAGGTATTGCATTGTTATAGATTTAAAATGAATACAAAGTTCACTGAAAATCATTTGGAAAGTCTTATATAGGGGTTAGGAGATTATATGTCCAATTGTATTTCCAAATTATGTACTCAGATAAGCTATGAAGGTAACAAACATCATTTATTTTGTAATTTATAGAGAAAAGAAGTATTTAGCAATAAGAGACAGTGACATGTCAAATTATATAGAGAGCACAAGAAGTTTTAGGATTTTGAAAAGGTCAAAAGATTTGACAATTGAAATTTCATCAACAGCACTCAGTGAGGAGACAAAGAAAGAGAAGATTAAGAATCAGTATCACTGGAAAGACAGTGGTAACCTCAGCATGGAACATGGAAGTTCAGAAAAGGGATGAGTTAGGAGACATGGAACACAATTCATCTATGTCTGCTGAGCCTCTGAAACTTCCTCACTGCCCCAGAATATATAGCCCAGCTTGATAATGGAAACTTGTTACTATGACTAGGTGATTTGGGGTGAGGTATGGATAGATTGAGAGTGGGGATTTTCTCATTGATACCCAAGTTTGAGGGTGCTATAAGAGGTTGATGACCAGCACAGAAGTAAAAAGAAGTAACTTAATGGCCATATAGGGGGAGGAGTACTACTATCTTGGTTCTTTATCTTTATCTCTTATAATTCTAGATAGGTTACATAGTCTCTTGAAGTCTCTTGAAGGATGGCATATGTTTGGAATACTAAAAGTTGTAATTATGTAAAATACAGTGATTGGGTCTAATCCAATAGAAATCTGTCATGAAAATTCTAATAATGAAATCACTCTATGGGATATATTATTCATAATAATTGAGACCTAGATATATAGACACAATAAAAACTGACATTATATATAAACTATCTAGTTTAAAAGTTGAAAAGAATTATAGATATTGATGAATGGAAATACATAAAATGATACATTGGACACTACTTTCAAAGCAATACCTATAAACCAGGCATCAGTAAACATCTGATGTTATTCAACATAGTCTGATAACCAAGTACTTGTGCTTGTAAGTGTGAGATCAATAGCAATTAATGAGGCAGAACCTTTGTTGAGGAAAGACATGTAAAATATTCATTGGCAATTTGGTGAAAACTTTCCTAGAAAGAAAAAAAAAAAACAATTTTGGATAGTTAAGAAACCACTGCAAATTTGGAAGAAATGCTTGTTCAAAACATATTAAAATGGATTATTTTCATTTGGATAAGCATTAAATTGACACTGAGTATCAGACTCACTTTTAACATACAACAAAAACATTTACAACTATTTACACATATGTTATACTGTGGTAGACCACTGATCTCAAAGATATGGAAAAGACCACTATTTAAAGTAACTAAATTAATTGTGAACACATACATATAATGCATGTATTTTTAAATTTTGCTTTATTTCTATTTAGAGATTTGGTCCTTTTTTTCCTTCAGTTCCAAATGGACTAATTTGACTTTAATAGAATATGGTAGATATCAGGCAATTGTTTTGAGCTAGCAGTTTATGGTTGGTTTCCCCACCCACCAAAATCAGACTATAAAGATGTGAATTACTCTCATTATTTCACAGATTAAGATTACTACTCATAAG
Organism: Sarcophilus harrisii; assembly: GCF_902635505.1. NCBI lineage: Eukaryota > Metazoa > Chordata > Mammalia > Dasyuromorphia > Dasyuridae > Sarcophilus > Sarcophilus harrisii. The sequence goes on along the minus strand of NC_045430.1, from coordinate 140,277,702 downwards.
GAAACTGAATTCCAAAAAAAAATTAATGATTTGTCTAAAATCATAAGGCTTCATACAAAGGCAAATTTGTCTTTCAAATTTTCAGACTCTCCAAATCATAACTCCATTTCCTCGTCATTGGTAAATTATTTCCAAGATATTTGTATTAATCTATAGTTCACTAAAAAACAAAACCAAATAAAAACCTTTTTTTTTCCTAGAGTAATTTTTAACTCGTCTTACATGCACATATTTTAATCAAGTATTTTCTCTGTTTAGCCAGTTATTATTTGAATGCATCCTGATGGCATATGAGAGAATGTAGTTTTCCAAAGTTACTCAATGCAAAAACCATAAGGAATTTAGTCATAGAAGAATCTGACTCATTGTATCTGATTATATACTAACATACAGTAGATGCTAAATGTCACTTCCCTAATAAAATTTACTTATCAATGTTCCAATGAAATTATATTTTAAGGCAGAAAATAATCATGATCTTGTATACCAATATGAATATATTCTTTTCACTATATATATCTCTCTTTGTCATTTATCTATCATTCATTTATCATCTATCAAGTCACTACTTATTCTAATACTTGAACTTTCTTTTTGAACATTTCAAAAAGTATTAGTGCTTACCACTCCTTCTAAATTGATTTTTCATGACACTTTTTTCCTATTTGTTCTCCTCTCTATTTTTTCCAATATCCTTTGCTAAAAAATCATCCTATTCCCTATGTATAACTGCATCCCACAGGTCCTCTTTTCTCTTTTTTTACCCTTTCTTTTAGTGATTTCATCACTTCCCATGTTTCCATGATCACATCTATTCTAATGACACATACAGCCCTCATCACTCTCTTGAACTCTAGACGGATTTTGCTGAACTGGATAAAGTACTCAATCTGATTCCAAAAGAGCTATGTTCCAATATTATCTCATACTTTCTAGCCATGTGACTCTAATTAAGTCATATCATCTGTTTGTTTCAGTTTCCTTAACTGTACAATGGAAATAATAGCAACACCTATTCTGCAGTTACCCTGAAGATCAAAAGAGATAACATCTATTTCATTTTGTTTTGTATTCCTTTTTTGTATTTCTTCTTTCTCATTCTGTTTCTTTAAATAAAATATTTTTTAAAAAGAGATAATATATGTAAAAAAGGACTTAGCACAGTGTCTGGTATACAGTAAGCACTATATAAATGCCTATTTCCTTTCTTTCCCTTTCCACTTCCTTTCTTTCTCCAGTGCAATGTCACCATCTTTTCCACTGGATATCTCCCCCTAGATGTGATTGGTAGTTTAACCAAAGTGTGCCTCACAAAAAACTAATCACCTACTGTATGAAATTTACAAAAACTATCCATTTCCCTAATTTTCTTCTTTATGTAGGGGAAACACTGACCTCTTAGGTTCCCAAGTTTGAATTCTCATGTGTCTGCAACTCATTATTTTCTCTCCCTACCATGCTATTCACGTCAAAACAGTTTTCAACTCTTACAGATTCTGTTTCCATACTACCTCTAGATTCTGTCTCCTCTCATTCACATAGCTGCTGGCCTTCAGTATACCTGCTTAGACTACTGAGGGAAATCAACAGCCTCCTAAGTGATCTTTCCCTTTTTAAAATTCATTTTGCACTCTGCTACCTAAGTGACATTCCTAAAATGCTTTACTCTCCTAATTGAAATGCTTCAATGGCTCCTTATTGACCCCAGGATAAAAGAAACAACTCTGTATTCAATTTGAAATCCATCATAATTTGACTCTAACCTAAACTTCCAGAATAATTTTAAACTCCTTTTTCAGGCCAAATTAGCTTAACCCATGATACAAGAACTTGATACATTTACATAGGTAGTTTCCTACACCCACAATGCCGACTCTTCCCACCTCAAAGTGCAGCTCAGGTACCATCCCTTAAATAAAGTCTTTCCTGATCCCTTCAGTTGTGAGTACTCTACCCATCAAAACATTCCCAACAAGAATATAAGTGTTTTGAGGGCAGAGACATTTCTTTCTTTGTATTCTGAATGCTTAAGATAGTTAACATATTTGACATTCAACAGATTCCTGTTGAATTAAAGTGAGTGTAAAGACACTCAGGTTTTAACCATCAAGAGTTTATCACCAATCATAAGACATCTTCATACTGAAGAATCCAATAGAAAATTTTCATGAGTCACTGATGTGCATAAACATTTTTAAAGGGCATAGATTTGCCATTATAATTGGGCTTGCTTAATAAAATCTAAATCTACCTCTATATCTAGAAACTTGAAAAATAAAGAACTGAGCAATCTGGTATTTTTCTACATATTGATTTTTTTTTTTGCTTCTTCATTTAATATGCAGAACGAATCAACTAATTTAAATTGTTTTGCTCTGCATGATCTATGCATCTATTTTAATTAGTTTACAGAAAAATATAAATTACAGTATTGATATGACCAGTTTATGCAATATTTTATTGTGGCATATACATGCAGAATATTTGTGCAAGTGCCTTATATATCTTCAACATCTTTGGCATAGTTGTATAAATTAAAACTTTAATTTAAAAAGGCAGTTTGGACATTGCTGAAATGTTTGAAAGTTTCACTCTATCTTTTAAAATAAAGAAAACATTATTTTAAAATATTTCTGAATGATGTGAATGAAAAATATATCTCTAAGAGGACCATTTGCTATGATCAAAATTTTGAAATTACAGTATAATTTTTGTGATATAATTATGCTTAAAGGCAATAAAGCCATAGTAAAATTTTCTTTCTTTTCTTTTTTAGGAGGAGAATCTGGATCTGTGACACAAATCACAGAGTAATTTCTAACATGAAAATGATATATTTATTCTTGTTAAATTACTCTATATTACCAATTTGTTTATTCAGACTGACTGAAAATTATGTTAACCAAAAAGAAATTCTCTCCTGTCTTAAGATCTCTAAAATTACATGTATGTATATGAAAGTTATGTTAGTCAAAGAGAATAATAGGTGAATTGTATATTTTCATTAAGATATATTCTTTTTGGTATCCTAATTAATATAATATTATTACTAATATTAATAACATTGCAACAATAAAATGTCTCAACTACTTCAGAGTAAAATAGGTTAATACATTTATTATGGAATTACCCTGGAAATATATGTTCAAAGTATATATAGGATGATTCTCAAAGTCTAAAAGCTGTTGAAGATGCAGAACAAAAATCTTCCTGTTCATTTTGGTGTTATCACAGATCAATTTCTTTTATTCATTTCAAGTTGTTATGCCTCAGTTCTCTTTAACTGTTCTTACTTGGTTTCCCTGAACTAGCTTCCTTTGTCCCAGTTTCCTTAACTGTTCTGTCAAATCCCCTTAGTCATAAAAACCTACTCTGGTCCATTAAGATTGGGAACCGTTTACTCTAAGGTTATAAATTGTTAGCAAGATAAACAAGAGAGCAGAACTCCTGTTCTCAAGAATTTACAATATCCCTCTAAAATATTCCAAGATACCTCACTGACATCTTTATCTCTGGGTATTCAGACATCCTGTTTCTGGGCTTTTAGGAGTTATGGTCTCCCCCCAACCTGACAGAAGCCCCCCCATCCTCCTGGTTCTTTGTTTCTAGGGTATTTAAGGAATGAGGCAGCTCCTATTCATTGCTGGATTTCAGCCCTGGGACCAACATGGTTTCCTTGGTCCCAGTACATTTTTATCTCTATCTGACTGGATAATTTGAGACGAGAGTCCTGTCCAGTCAGTTATATTCTCCAATTAATAAAATATTGGAAACTCTCTAATCTCTCTCCTGCCTCAGTTTTTCCGGCATTACAAAGTGATAACCAAATAAATCTCCGTGAGTCAATCAAGAGGATACAAAAATGTTAAACCTTTTGTAAATTAAATATACTCTTCAGAGGGGATATTCCTTTTGCAGTATCTGGGTAGCAATTGTACAAAGTGCTTTTCTGATATTAATTACATATTTCATACACTATAAATAGCAGTCTATTTATAATAAGGAATGATAAACGGGAAGTTTAAAACAAAGGGAATTCAGTGTTTCATTCATTTTGCTTTCTTTATAAAGTAGTTGAAGGAATTCATATTTCTTGGTATACTAGAATGGGATTTGGTACACTGAATACTATCCCATGAGAATAGTCTTGTAAATAGTCATTTGCAAAATATTTTGATAAGTACAAGTAAATTATGTTTTACCACAATACAAGTACACATATGCATAGGCACACTATGTGGGCTTCTGCTTATTTAATGTATGCCATGTATAAACAGTAGTGACAGTCTAGAGTAGCCACAAAAACAAAGAAATGAAGATTTTTCAAGACTAAGATTTTGAAATTTATCAAGAGAACTGAAGTAAACATATTCTTTCCCCCCAGCAGTTATTAAAGGAAAATCCTAAGGCTGTTTTGATAAAGAGCAGTCAAATTGGATCATGGCAAAGACTACCCATTAATTTCATCCATATACATAATCAATACCAATTAGACCAGGGAAATTGATCATGTGGCATTCCATATGGATAGTTAATATAACTAAAATGGTGATGCAGAAGTACATTTATTTTTATCAAGTTCCACTTAACTCTTATACAAGACTCTTGCCCATCACCACCATCATCCTTCTTCTGAATAAGGTGCAGATTAAATTCCTGTATTGATCACAGTGCTCTACTTACTACATCAACTGTGTGGGAATTTGTCCCAGTTCACAGCCATCTTTTTGCCTGGACAGTTGCTTGCTGATGTATGTTGAATAAGAAACATAATACCATTAGTTTCTTTGGTCTTTACTGCTTATCAGACCTCTTCAGATGATTATAATCATAAAATCTTAGAGTTAGATTCTAGAGTTCTACAACAAATTCTAGAATTAGATTCTATAATCTAGAATATACATGGTCTAATCTTTCATAAAATGGATAATTTTATTTTAGAGTATACCTATCATAAACGTTTAACTGGAGTTAGGTGTTCTCAAATTCTAGTCCAAGGAGCCCTGGGAATCCCTGAGATTCTTTAATTTGGTCTTTAAAATCAAAATAATTTTCATCATCAATATTAACATTTTATTTGCTTGTTAAAATATGATTACATTCTAAAACTACTTAACTAGATTTAACCATATACTTTATTTTTTTTTAAATCACAATAGATTAAATACTAAAGGGACTGCAAATACATATAAAACAATGTTATTTTGTTTGTTTTGAAAAAAATCATCAATTAAAAATATCACTTGTATTGACATATTTTAAATTATTTAATAATATAAATTGAAATTAATCAGTTATGATTACTATAGAAATAACCCACAAAATATAAATTCTTTAATGTTATTAATAATTTTTACATTTGTAAAGGGGCCCTAAGACCAAAATATTTGAGAATTACTTTCATGGACCATATGAAGAAAATGATATAGACTGGGTTAGATGGTGACAATTTTATATTTCTGCATATAACTAGAGAAATTCTGAACCTATTTTTCCCCTGAAATCTTAACTAATTTAGAGAGCCTGAATTTATTATTTCTTTCTATTATAAGGTTACTACCTTATATAATAAGAATGCATCCATTCTACATGCAACTATTTTTACATGTTGCCCCTCACCCTGCCGGAATGTAAAATCTTCAGGAGCAGACATTGTTTCTGCCCTTTACCCATAGAGCTTAGCACAGTGTCCAGTACACAGTAGGATCTTTTTAAATGTCCCCCCCCTTTATTAATTATGATTTTGTCTCTTATTCTATATGAACAAAATGCTTTTGTAAAAGAAAAAGTTACATTTTTTTAAAATGAAGGTATGGATTTGAGCTTGATATTTAATACTATAAAGTATATAAGTTGTATCAACATCATTTGAATGTGAGTCCTAGTCATGACTATTTATTGAAGTGACAACTGCATATAATTTACAATAAAACTGAAATTTTTATCCTTGCTATAGTCTCACTAGTGAGGATTTGCTTGTAGTATCTTATAGTTCCTGACCTAATAAAATGCCTAATTAAAAATGGCTATTGGTACTCCAAATTTGTCCTGAAGAACAAATTTAAGAAACAAAATGTTTACTTGCAAATTGTAACAAATTTCATATTAAATAGATAATACTTACATCATTGAAATCATCTTTTGCATTGTAGTAGACAACTTCATTACTCTAAAAAGGAAAGAAAAAGTTTTATTTGAAAAATTGAATAAAATAAATTGCTTAATAATAGTATATGTCCTATATCTATTTTAATAATGTAGTCTGTCATTTTTTTCTACCCAATATTCTATAGAGATCCAAATAGACTTAGTTGATCTTTCCTAAGAACATTAAAGTCCTATATCAATTATAAGTAGAAATGTGCATTTTACACATAGGGACAAAATTATAGGAATCCCAAAACCAATTTTTTTCAAATGAGAAATGAAGAAGTTATAATGAAAATAGTAATATTTTACTTCATGAGTTATCAATCAATTTGAAAGTCAGAAGATTTATAAAATAAGCTTGTTAAATCTTTCCCAAAATTATACCATTTCTCACATCTTATTATATAAATTATTACTAGTAAAATTGTGACTTTCAGTTGGGCAGAAGAGTTGGCATACTTCTTATTTTTCCTCTTCTTTTCCATGATCATTCCTTTGCTAGTATAACTACAGAAAATCTTCTACATTCTATTAGTGTTTGTTATGTGCCTTTTTATTAAATGTAATTATTTACTATGCTAAATTTTGGGGATAGAAAGAAAAAGAAAAGAATTCATAACTTCAAAATTCCTTACTTGAATAAGGAAGACAATGCGTACCTAAAGTGTAATTCACAAATACATATGGAATAGATACAAGGTAACTTTAAAAGTGAAAATACATTTTATAGCCAATGGTTCTAATAAAGGCCTCATTTCTAAAATTTATAAAGAACTGTATCAAATTTTTCAGAATACAAATCATTCCCCAACTGATAAGTGGTCAAAAACAAAGGATAATAAACAACCAAATAGTCAAAGAATATAAACAGATAATTTTCAGATGAAGAAACTAAAGTCATGTGGAAAAGTGATCTAAATCAACTTAAATGCAAATTAAAGCAACTCCAAGGTATCACCTCATATCTCTAAGATTGGTTAAGAAGGCAGAAAAAAAACATTAATAAATATTGGAGGGGAAGTGGGAAAACTGGAATACTAATGCATTGTTGGTAGAGTTGTGAAATGATTCAACCATTCTGGAGAGCAATTTGGAACTCTGCCCAAAGATCTATCAACCTGTTCATATCTTTTGAACAACTAAGTGTCAGTACTATGTCAACATCCCAAAGAGATCATAAAAAAAGGAAAAGAACCCACATGTGCAAAAATATTTGTAACAGCTCTTTTTGTGGTTGCAAAGAACTGGAAAATGAGATGTTCATCAATTAGGGAATTACTGAATAAATTATGGTATACGAAAGTAATGGAATATTATTATTCTATGAAAAAATGATGAACAAGCTGATCTTGGAAAGGCCTGGAGAGATTTATATGAGCTAATGCTTGTTAAGAACCATGCTTAGGTGAAGGGGAAGTCAGTTATCTGAAAGCCTCCACAGCTGTGAATCATAAACTTGAAGGCATTGCAAAGCAGCTTTTGCAGATATTCCTTATGGATTGGGAATGAAATAAATTGGAAGTAAGAGGGAAGAGGAAAGAGGTCAGAGAATGCAACTAACTCTCAGTCTCCTTGTATCATCATCTTCCTCTCACATGAAGAGATCCATTCTACAGGTCTGAGTTAGAGTGCCAGCAGCCACTGGCAGGTGGCTCCTGTATCACAACATATGATACTCAAACATGAGAAGGGAATGAGAGAGAATAGAGATGTGAAGACAATACTATGGTTATGAACCTGAGTGAACAAAAGGTTGGTGTTGCCTTCAATAATGAGACCAGTTTTTCAAGTAATTTATTGCTAAGGACCCTTTATCTCATGATTTCAGGATATACTTTACAGTTTTGTTCTCTAGATAAGCTCTCATTTCCATCCACAAGGACTTTAATATCCACAATAATTTTCCTCCTTCAGCTTCCTTAATTTATAGCATATCTATCCCCAATTCCTTACTTTAGGAAACTATTATCATGGATATATTTTAAACATCTTCACTAGGCTCAATCTGTGACCTTCATCTTTTTCTTTAAATTTCCTCTCCAAACCTCATAATGATCACTTTTCTCCCTTGTTATTTCTCTAAGGTTATTTTTACCTTCTGAATCCAATTTTTCTTGTGCAACAAGAGAACTGTATGGCTCTGCACACATATATTGTATTTGGGATATACTTTAACATGTATAAGACTGCTTGCCATCTGGGGAGGAGGTAGAGGGAGGGAAGGGAAAAGTTGGAACAGAAGTGAGTTCAAGGGACAATGTTGTAGGGATTACCCATGCATATGTTCTGTCAATAAAGAGCCATGATTAAAAAAAATAATAATAAATAAATTTTAAAAATTAGTCTTTAGAAAACAGAAACTTTCAAAATGGGTTACTTGTTTTACAAACCCTAAAATGCCAAGAATAATTTCTGTGAAGATTTCTAGGTAACTTCCATTTCAGTTTTTAAAAACATATAGATGTCATAATAAAAACAAATAGATCAAAGATGGAATTTATAAAGGAAGATAACTGGCAAAAATGAAGATTTTTTTTAATTTTCATTACTAAAAGTACATCAACTTAAAAATATTTCACATATACACATTATTTCTAAAAACATGTATTTTTTGGTTTTTCCAAGAATCAGGGAAGAATGCTTACAGAATTAAAAGATGCATAAATATTCTAGATTATAATACTTTTTAATTAGAATGGGTTTTATGTCAAAGAAGAAATGTGACATCAGTGTTATTGTATGCACAAAAAGATACCAAGAGAATACATTTTTCCATCTGAGACCAAACCTAATTGTTAGTTCATTGATCGGTCTATGTAACATTGATTTGTACATGGGAGATAATTTCTAATTTTAAAATGGATTGCAGGGGGGAAATAAAATGATGATTTCATTTTGTTTTATACTTTTCAACTAACCTTTTTAAATAGAAAAGGGAAAAAATGAAAAAAAGAATTAATTCTTTTTTAGTTTATTTAAGATTATTATTATTAAGATTCCTGAACTACCTATTGGAATATATCCAATATTTCTATGAACAAATTAATATACTATTTTCATCTTCATAAAACTAAAAATCAATGCAGGTTTATTAAAACGAATTAACAAATAAAATAAATCATGTAGTTCATTCTGTATATGACTACTAGAATAACATCTCAGGTTGGTTGAATTGGTAGTTTCTTATGAGATATCAAATTCAATATCAATTGGAGTTTTATACTTTATAAAATAACAATAGAAAGACATCAATTACTAGTATTTTAAAAATAAGATCATTTTCAATAAACACGTTTCTGTGATGGATGCCTTGTGGCATGGAGTTTATCATGGGGTATCAAAGAATACATTGATAGAGTAAAAGTTATTGTAACTTCTATCAATCTAGAAAACTGGCAAGGACACAATGATATATTGTCTGATCTGTGGACCAGTTAGCTAAGTATGGGTAGAGACATAACCAGAAAACTGGCTATAGGGTAGTACATTTTTCTTAGCAATGGAAGCTTTTAAGGTGTTGCAATCCATTAGTGAGAGTGTCTAAACTCATAAAAGCATGAGTCCTTGCACATAAAATCATAAGACCAAAGGTATTATAGTCACTCGAGAACACATGTCAAAATGTGTCAAATAATAAAAAAAAAAAAGAATTGTCATCTTGATCCTAATCACTGGATCAATAAGTTAGAAAATAGACATGCTACATCATTCACTTGATGCACTACCACTCCTAAGCAATGTGCCTTGCCCAGAAGTAGACATTCAATAAATATTTGTTGAACTTGATTTGAACTGAACCATCACTCCTTAAACCGTGCTAGAGGTGAAAATAAAAATAGAAATAGAACAACTTCATTCTCATTTGAGGATTTGTAAAAGCTACTTGCATCTCTAATTTATAGAATTTAATCTCTCTCTAACAAATTATCATTTTACTAAAGCATTCTCCAATCTCACTTAAAAAATCAAAGAAAATATTTTTATTTCCTAATCTGATATATTTATATATTTATACATATTCAAATAAATATTATAGTATATTATATTAAAATATTATATTATGATAATATAAGAGTAATAAGTATACTAAAATATATGTTTATATGTACTATGCTATATATATATTTTAGCTTCTACACTATATATATATATATATATACACATGTATGTATGTATATACATATATACTAATATAAATATATATATCTACAAATTTGCCTGAGGCTTTTAAAATATTGTATGATCTTTCATTCAAATTAGTTCTCCATTCATATAAGTAAAGTAGAAAAATTCACTAGAAATAAATATTGATTATTATGGAGCTTCCTCAGAGTCTGATATTTTTAATGAGATTTAATTTTAATAATTCTTTTTATAAGCCCTTGCTTACAAAACTGCAAAAATCTAGGCAAAGAAATGAAATGGTATTTATAATGTTCAAAACTGCAAAAAAGTTTCTTTATTCATTTATTTAAATTTGTATATGTAGGCAATAAGTAAGTTTATATAAGGTAGGAGCTGCTTTATTCACTTATTTATTTATTTATTTTTGCTTTTCTTTGTATTCTTAGAGCTTAACACACTAATTGTCACAAAATCAAATAAACCAACCAAATAGTTGGTTGATGAATTCCTTAATAGATAACACACAGTTTTGTTGAAAATACAAATAAAATAGATTTATTCTCTTTAAATAAGGAGCAATAGGTAGAAATTAAAAACAACAGATTCAAAGTAGTTATTTGGGTAAACAGTGAAACAAATAATGCCCAGTGAGCTGTGGTGGTGGCAGATTTTCCCATATATGCTGGAGGTCTTTAAGCAAAGGTTCAAAGGCTAAATGTATGTCAGAAAGAACTCCTGTTTGGGTGTCAGACCAAGATGGAATCGGAATTTCCTTCAAATTCTATAATGCTGTGAAATATAAATTTTTTCATAGTATAAACATTGAACAAAGAGGAGGGTATTTCTTGTTTCCCCCTCCATTTTCCTTCAATATTTTCTTTACTTAATAATTATTTATTTTTATTAATAAGAAAGTGAAAAAGAAGGGTTATATTACAACAATTTGGAGATGTCACAAAGGATAATAACACATATCCTATAGGTATGAGGCCTACTGCCACGTAACCAGCTACATTTAGCATCTGACTTTTTTCTTTTTTCCCATCCCCTTGATTATAGGGATATGTAGATGTCTCAGGATAGATGGATGGATGGATAGATGTCAGATAAATGTAGCTATATAGATAATTGTGCATGCATGTGTGTATGTGTGTGTGTGTGTACAGAGAGAGAAAAGAGAAAAAGAAACAAAATTATAAAAAGTAGAATTATCAATATACAGATATAGATATATGTATAGAATATGTATCCATATTCCTATATCAGATCTTCTAGGGAGTAAAGGAGAAACACCCATAATCATCATGATTTGCCACATCCTAGGAAAACCTTCTTGCAATATCATAGCTTGCAATATTATTCTCCCACATGTCTCCATGTAACATTTTATTACAATCTTAAAAAGGAGGCAAGTCATTCTTCATATTGCATTACTTTTACTTGTTTTTTCTATTCTAATATTTGGATTGATTTTCTTATTCCACAGTCTTTGTGAGAAAGGAATTAGTTACTCTGGTAATTTGAATAAATAAAATTTTAAACTTGTGTGTACACAAAACTCATTTGATTAGAGGGGGTAAATTGTGTCATCTGATTTTGTTATAGTATGACTTTGTTACTCCATTATCATTCCAGTAAAATATACAAATACAAATCATAAACCAATATCAACTTTTAAGGACATATTTCACTATCCTTGATATAGGAAAAATAACTTTCAATGTATTATGATTCAAGAAAGTCTGCAAAAGCCACTAATGCAATTCATAGATCAGTTAGGCTTTCAGAGAGCTATTTTTCATAATTTAACCACCACCATCTGACAAGAATAAATTGTTTTATTTCTGATTTTCAGCCAAGTAGTTTAGTTATTTATTAACTCTTTGACACAAATTTATCCAAATGTTCTAACCTAATGTAATATTGTAGCTTCTGAAAGTTGAAAACATTTCCAAGCAAGTCAGAAGACAAATTATTTTTGCCTCAGTATCTATTGGGAGTCAAAAATTAAGTCTAGGCAAAATAAGACTATCTATCATAAAACTATATATTGTGAGTGATAGTACTCTGTACTCACTTTCCTTTGGAAGCTCTGTGCTCTGATAGATAATTTATAGGGAAAAGTTGTAGCATATGTACAAGCTATCACCTGGTAGTGGGGTTTGGACAGGGACAATACCATAACATCGAATCTGTGAATTACCATTTCTTAGCCAGCTATTTAAATATATTACAAACATAAAATGCAAGGGGAGATTAACTTCAGCACCAATTTACTAATTTTTCTTTTTTGGCTGTGCAGAGATCCTTAGCTTGCCAACTTTTGGCGACTGGATTGTCTGCTGATATCATATTGTTTGATCTTTATCTTACTGTCAGTCTTTTTTGTTCCACAGCTCTGGCCATGAAGCAAATCCCATGAGCATTGAAAGCAGTATTCATTACAAAATGAGTTATATTAATATGTCCTACCTGCCAAGATTCAAGCTGTTTAACCCAAATCATTCATACACTATAGTTTCTGATTAACATATCTAGGCAGAGATCTGGGCAACCATACAGATGTTCAAGTCATAAATGAAAACATTGTTCACATTTTCACAAATCAATATAAGTTAAAAGGTGTTATTATCTTAGAGTTTTTTTTTCCTTTTTTATAAGGAAAATTAAAGATCAGTAAATAGTAGATGTTATATTATTTAGAAATCAAATTTAGTAGTAATTACCTACAGAACCAATAAAATTTGTATGTGTACTAACTAGATTAGGTTCTTATGTGTGGATTAATGGTAAACAATGAAAAATGGTAAATAGTAAATGTAAGGTTTCTGAAAGTTGTATGCACATATACTGCATGAATAAAACATAGTATATTTGATCTACCTGCTTATTTCCAGTCACCTAGATGGCTACGCTATACAATAGAGCAATGAGAACATGGAAATACTTATTCTCTCTACTAAAGATCACAAATTAATCATGAGAACCAGATGCTGGTATTTTTAATCTCTCTGTTGTTGTTGTTATTGCTTTTTTATAAATCATTTCTCTGATGATCCTGTCCATTTACAGAAATGCCATGAAAATGAAAAGGAACACATAAAAACTTCCATATCTGCTCTTCAACCTACTATCAAAATCCAGAATTCTGACTAGAAAAGATGATGGGGATTACAATTAAGCAGATCTTGAGAAGGAAATAAGGTTTTTTTGATTCAAATGATTGCTTATTATTTCTATATTCAGTTCTAATAGGATATACCCTTTAATTTTATTTTTATTTAATGTCACAAATTCCCTATTTCTTCCAAGGCGAATCAACATCCTCTTGGCTTAACAGCCTATCAATCTGGTAGTAAGTCTTAGGTCTTCATATTCTTACTCTGCTTCCCCACCCCATTAACCAATCAGTTAAGAAGGCTGTCAATTTTACCCTTGCTTTATCTTTTGGGAATGCATCCTCTCTTTTCTAGCACTAGTAACTGCAGTTCTTTAACATCTCATACCTAAATTATTGCAATAGACTTTTGGTTTGCTTTCCAGCCTCAATTGTCTCCTCACAGTGTTCTTCTATCACAGAGATCTTATGTTTAATGTTACTCTCCCATTCAACAAACCACATGACCCCTATTGCCTCTAGAATTAAACAACATTCCCTAAGTCATTTTGCAACTTTTCTCCATGTACCCAGTGATGATGTCAATAATATTATTAATTATCATCATAATAATAGTTGTCTTGTTCTTCCTCAAACAAGTTATTCCATTTTCCAACTGGGCCCATTTTCATTGGCTATCCTCATGCCTAGAATTCTCTAGGCTTCCTCACTTCCTCTTTCTAACTTCCCTTTACTCAGCTTTACTCCTTTTCTAATCCTATATTTTAGTGTCTTCCTTCTAAGATTATCTGTAATTGTTCACTATCTATCTTGTAAGCATATCTTTGTTTTTACCTTATCTCACTCTTCTCCATGAGAATGTAAACTCCTTGAAGATAGGGGCTGTTTTTGCCTTTCTTAATATTCCTAAGTGCCTGACATATAGCAAATATTTCATTATTTTTCCTGACTTATATAAGTACCAGACTAAGACCATCATTTTATGGGTGAATCATAATTGCTAGAAAATGTTTATTCACAATCTTTTTTTCTTCATTATGTCTATACCTAACTTAGGAAAGTAACCATAATAATAACTGTCATCATAATCATAATCTCTTCCAGGGAAGACTAGGTAAAGAGCAGGAATTTCAGAGTAAGAGATTGCTAGCTAGGATAATGTTTCACAGGGTCTTTGTGTACTAGGATAATGTTTTAGAAGGTCTTTGAGTACCCTGAGACTGCTACAGCATATGTGAAGCTTGGAAGAAAAAATGAAACTTGGAATAACTAGGATCTTAAAATACAACTTTTGGGGTTAACACTCTTATCAAGGTCATGAAATCATTCCTAAGAATCTTCAAAACAAATGGATGGTATAAGGACACAGATTGGCTGTGTTAAAAAAATATCTTGAATGAGCAGCTTAATGGAAAGATTTAAAAGACAGTGGTACTCCTTCAAGTTCAATTATCACAAGGAGAAATAGTGCATCTTAACAAATCAGAAATACCATTATATTATACCTGAAGAAAATGTTTTGGTGCAACTAGCTCTTTTCACTGAAAGCAGACAAATTACAAAGATGCATGAATACTTTCATTATGCTCCAACAAAATGAGAAATGCATTTTTTCAGGTTTATAAGTAAGGACTTTATACTGTTTTTACCAAAGGTATATGCAGGCCTAAGTCACACAACAATACATTGGTAAAAAGCAGGACAATCTCTATCCTTGAACTAAGATTGGAGGAAATAAGCAATGATATCAAAAAGTTATTAAAATTTGAGGAAGGAAAAGTTGAAAACCTTGAGGTTCACTTATATTAATTCCAGAGATTATATATAATAATGAAATAAATGATCAAAGTGTACCACTATTTCAAGTGATCTTTAAAAGGAAGCGGCATTTCTAGCCTGGGATTCCAAAAAGTCATTTTTGAATACGTTAACAAGTATCTAAGGAATTAAGCAGTAGCATTAACAATAGTAAGTTAGATCAAAACAAAGTAATTCAATAAAAGCTAATCTAACTAAACTATGTGAAACCAACACATTCATCTAAAGTATTTAATACAAAGCATGAAAAAAATTTCAGGGCAAGTACGTAGTAGCACATATTCAGCAGTTACCATGCATGCATTAAGAAACATGAAAAAACAGTGAAATTATAAGGAAATAAGTCTAAATGCAAACTATGAAAGCTAATCAAGGATAAGTGGAAAGTCACTGACAGACATATCATTATGTTGATTGTATATTTACACACACATGTTTTGAATTACACATAGCTCATTTTCAATACTATAGGGAAAGGAATATGAAAGGAGAAATAAAATGCCTGAACATCTTGATGTGTTGAATGACAACAGTGACATTAAGGAAGTTGGGGTATTGCAAAAGAATGAGACCAGATGAAATTTATGATTATAGGCTGAAATGCTTCGAAATGATACAGGAATTACTATAGCAAAACTCTTTATGAGCTTCTGCTAACACACAAGGAATATACCAACCATACAACAGAAAGTATTGTATATCTATTAGCAGAAATAAAATCCACAGGATTACATCCAAATATAGGACACTGACATGTTTATGTATGATACATATTAAATTCACATTTTATATATCTTTAAGCATCTGTAAACATTTGACTGAGAAACAAAAGGACTCTCTAAAAGTCCAGGGGTGGGAAATGGTTATAAAAAGAAACTTTTTATCAATTTAGTTATTATTGAACAATCTAACTGAAATAGTTTTAACATTTATATTGCTGATGACTCTATTCCTTTCAATCAGTTTTATTCTCACAAGATTTTAATATCTTGCAAATATACAAAAAAGACCCAAGTGTAATAAAGATCTAAAGTACTTTATTGGAAAGTCTAAGATTCAAGAATTGAATCAAAAGAACAACATCCAGAAGAATTCAGTAAACAACATTAAGAAATAAGCATCTATATAGAGAATTTACTTTAATTTATAAGAAATCAAGCCATTCTGCAATTGATAAATGGTCAAAGGAGATGAATAGACAATTCTCAGATGAAGAAATTGAAACTATTTCTAGCCATATGAAAAGATGCTCCAAGTCATTATTAATCAGAGAAATGCAAATTTAGATAATGCTGAGATACCACTACACACCTGTCAGATTGGCTAAGATGACAGGGAAAGATAAGGAAAACTGGGATACTGATACATTGTTGGTGGAATTGTGAATATATCCAGCCATTCTGGAGAGCAATTTGGAACTATGCTCAAAAAGTTATCAAACTGTGCATACTCTTTGATCCAGCATGTTACTACTGGGCATATATCTCAAAGAGATCTTAAAGAAAGGAAAGGGACCTGTATGTGCAAATGTGTTTGTGGCAGCCATTTTTGTAGTGGCCAGAAACTGGAAACTTAGTGGATGCCCATCAATTGGAGAATGTGGTATATGAATGTTATGGAATATTATTGTTTTATAAGAAATGACCAGCAGGATGATTTCAGAAAGGCCTGGAGAGACTTACATGAACTGATATTGAGTGAAATGAGCAGGACCAAGAGATCATTATATACTTCAACAACAATACTATATGATGATCAATTCTGATGGACATGGCCCTCTTCAACAATGAGATGAAACAAGTCAGTTCCGATAGAACAGTAATGAATTGAACCAGCTATGCCCAGCAAAAGAACTCTGGGAAATGAGTGTGGACCACTACATAGAATTCCCAATCCCTCTATTTTTGTCCGCCTGCATTTTTGATTTCCTTCACAGGTTAATTGTACACTTTTTCAAAGTCTGATTCTTCTTATGCAGCAAATTAACTATATGGACATGTATACATATATTGTATTTAATATATACTTTAACATATTTAACATGTATTGGTCTACCTGCCATCTGGGGGAGGGGGTGGGAGGAAGGTGGGGAAAAATTGGAACAAAAGGTTGTGCAACTGTCAATTCTGAAAAATTACCCATGCATATATCTTGTAAATAAAAACGCTATAATAATTTTTTTTAAAAAAAGAAATAAGCATCAATGAAATGGTTGTCATGTGGAATTATTTATGGAAAAGGGACTTTATTGTCACAATTTAGAAACAAAATATTGCTAATAAAAATTATCCATTATTCATGAGGATTTTAGACTTTGCAATCAATGCAGATTAAGAGAGGAAATAATAGAATTTGTGGAGTGCTGTCATTAAGTCTATAAAAATTAGCACCTCATCAAATATCCAGTATATGACTTAGTGACCAAAATTGTGTGTATATATGCTATTTATCTTTCATGATAAATTCCCATATTAAATATATCTTGGATTTCAAGATCATCAAGGATACAAAACTATCCAAGACAAAAAAGGGGTAGAGATATCATAGAAGGTAACAGGCAATTTTGATAATAATAAAAAAAATTTTTTTAACAATTTTGCAAAATAAAAATAATGCAGATAATATTGAGAGCAAAAAAAGGCAATTGGGAAAAAATCTTTGCAGTGAGTGTCTAATTATTATCTTGTCTTTAAGATTTAATGTGCATATTTATACAATTTAAAAATGCAAAAATCATTTCCTAATTGACAGACAGTAAAAAGCTATGAAGAGGCTATTTTTCAATGAAAGAAAGCTTGGCTCCAAACCACTACAAACTAGAGAAATGCAAATTAAAGCTTTGATAAGGTTCCTCATAAGACCCATCAGATTAGCAGTGCTGACAAAAAAAGAACAAATGATAAATTTCTGTAGGACATACAGGGAAAAAAAAAAACAAATATATTAGTGAATTACTGGTGAATCTGTGGTTTAGATTGTGGTAAGTGACTTTGAACTATATCCAGAAATGTTGCAAATCTATGTAATGTTCTTTATGGTAGCAATATTATTAATACACTTATACTTCAAAGAGATCAGAGGAACAATATGCATTTAAAATGTCAATAGCAATTCTTTTTGGTGGTGGTAAAGAACTAAAAATAAGAAGATCCCTGTTAATTGGACAATAATTGAACAAACTGTAATCTAGGGATGCAATGGAATACTAAATTTCTATAAGAAATGATGAAAAGTTATTTCAGAAAAAAATCTGGAAAGACTTGTGTGAACTGATGGAGAGAGAAATGAGCAAAAGCAAGAAAGAGTAATGAAAAAAAAAAACAATACTCTGAAGAGATCTGATTTTGAAAAAGTTAAGACTTCTGATTAGCACAAAGACTAATTGTTGGATATTTCCCAGTCATATTTTAATTTGGTTCTTCAGATGAAACTTCAGACCTTCAGGATCTCAACCTTGCTATTATCCTTGTTTCTTCATTTTCTCTTATCCCATGTATCAATTCAGGTGTCAAAACTAATATCTCTTAGATCTAATGTATCTTCCCTCACAAGAGTTCCATAATTCTTCAGTTCCTTGGCATCTCCCACTTATAAGAGGACTTTTTTTTTTTTACTAGATTCATAATTCCTCTTATTTAATCTCCTTGCCTCATTTCTTTTACCTCTTCAACTCATCATTGATGCAAATGATTTTCCAAATGTACTGGTATGATAATATCACTTCTATGCTCAATAATCTCTAATAATTCCTTATGCTCCCTAAGATAAAAGAGAAACTCCTTTGGCATTTAAAGGCCTTTATGATCTGACATCCAACTATTCCAACCCTATATATTATTAACTATTTTAACACAGTTAAATTATCTTTCTTGCTCTTCCTCATATAAGGTACTGCACATTTATTGTATGAAGTTGCATAGGCCACTTCCCAGGCATAAAATACACAAATTCTGAATATATCTTTCAAGACTGAACATAAGCAATACCTCTTACACAACTGCTTTCCTGAATTATCCCACTTTCTAGTGCTCTACCTTTTCAAACTATTGTAGTGATTTTATATTCATTCTGTGTGCAATTATGATGCAAAAATGACAACTACAAATCTACACACAGTAAAATAATCAGAGAACACATTAAAAGTTCAGTCAATTCAGTTGTAAATATATTATTCAAGTCATTTGCATTTGTGCATGTCTGTATATAAAATAACAAATAAAAGCAAATAAAAAAATTGTAAAATACTAGTTTTATAGAAAAGAAATAAATATTTTAGAAGTTACAAATGTAGTTAATCTTATATTAAGCATAACACTTTCATCAATATTTTTAAAAAGTTAGAGAATAAATACTAAGAAGGAATTTGTTTAGTTCATCAATTTCAAAGGATTGTTAATTTCTTGCTAGCACTTAGATATTACCATCAATTTACTTTTTTTTCAAGCAAAAATTTTTTAGAAACTCTTGTAGGGGTCTTGATAATACATCTAAATATAATCTTTAAATTTCAAGTCAGAAGAAAAAGTAGGATATGACAAAATACATGTATTATTTTTTTTTATAAAAACTAAATCCACCGGGAAATACTGTTAGGATTTAAACACCTCCATAATGGGGAAGAACATAACTTTATTCAGTGCATAGTGAATCTCTGCATATTTGTTGTAACATATTAAAATTTAATCCAACAGTTTATGTATGGTCTCTTTTTTCCCATCAACTAAGACATCTTTTTATTTCTATAACACATGATTAAAAGTTAATATTCTTTAATATAACAAAAATTGATAGCATTATAAAGGCTTCTTGATTTGCCAAAGGCAATACTTGTATTGCCCTTTCAATTTTATTCTGAATTCTGGACAAATATCTTATTAAACATAAAAATGTAGGCAGTTTCTTGTGGGGCAGAGAAATCAAAGTGAAAAATGATCTGATCAAATTAAAGATTAAAAAATAAGGCTGAAAGGAATTCATCACCTTGTACATTTTAGAACATTTTAGAGATATTTATAGGGATTTTTTTTAAGGAGAAAAAAAAAGCATTAGGCAGGACAAAATCATGGAAAAATGGAAATACCAAAGACATTTTTCAAAGGACAAACTGCTCATAATCTTAAATCTTGCTGTCAATCCATTAGCCACTGAGAGCCCAGATATTCACTTTTAATTTTGAACATGTGGAAACATTGGATTCTTGATGATAAACACATTATTTAACCTCTATAGACATCAGGTTCCTCATCCCTAAAGTGAATGACCTTGCCTAAGTGTTTTTATATGGTTTTCCCCAGATCTGAAGTATACCTTTTCCATTGATCTCATCATTTTAATTACATGCAGATAATTTTCATTCAACTAAAGATTGTTTAAAATGCTTCTTCTTCTTCTCTTCTTCTTTTCTTCTTTTTCTTCTTTTCTTCTTCTTATTATTATAGCTTTCTATTTACAAGATATATATGCATAGGTAATTTTTCAGCATCCACAGTTGCAAATCCTTTTGTTCCAACTTTTTCCCTTCTTCCCCTCACCCCTTCCCCCAGATGGCAGGTTGATCAATACATGTTAAATATGTTAAAGTATAAATTAAACACAATATGTTAAATATAATATATGTATACAGATCCAAACAGTTATTTTGCTATATAAAAAAGAGCTGAACTTTGAAAAAGTGTACATTTAGCCTGTGAAGGAAATCAAAAATGCAGGCGGACAAAAATAGAAAGATTGGGAATTTTACGTAGTGATTCATAGTCATCTCCCAGAGTTCTTTCCCTGGGTGTAGCTGGTTCAGGTCATTACTCCTCTATTGGAACTGATTTGGTTCATCTCATTATTGAAAAGGGCCACATCCATCAGAACTGATCATCATATAGTATTGTTGTTGAAGTATATAATGATCTCTTGGTCCTGCTCATTTCACTCAACATCAGTTCATGTAAGTCTCTCCAGGCCTTTCTGAAATCATCCCCCTAGTCATTTCTTACAGAACAATAATATTCCATAATATTCATATAGCACAATTTATTCAGGCATTCTCCAATTGATGGGCATCCACTCAGTTTCCAGTTTCTGGCCACTACAAAGAGGGCTGCCACAAACATTCTTACACATACAGGTCTCTTTCCCTTCTTTAAAATCTTTTTGGGATATAAGCCCAGTAGTAACATTCCCAGCAATCTTTCAATTCTCAGAAATAGATGCACTGCAGATTTTTTTTGAAAAATACATAAAACCATCTGCTATGTTCCTATGTAGCCTTGTGGCTTGAAATCAATAAATGAAAATTCTTTGTACATCTACAAATATGTTCAATTCATCCTAAAAATAAAATTGATGTAGATAAAGAAAGTTCTTAGATAATATCAGTCTCAAACAAAATTGTATTGATTCATTCACATTAATCATGACTTTAAAAATCTCTTTTATTGACTCATAAAAATTCCCATGATAAACTATTCTTATCTTTCACTTCTATAGGAATGCCTCATGAATATAACAATTGTAATTTATTTTTAAATAGAAGATTGCCTATAGTTTATTATTGACATTTTAATGAAAATAATTTTCTAATTATTGCAAAGACAACTTGTAATCATTTAAAAGAAAAAAAGAAGAAATCCCTTTTATAAATACTTAACCACTGTCTATTTTTAAGGAATCAATGCAAGTGCAAATTAACCAAAAACAGCACTTACTAATAAGCTTTTAAAGTAACTTCAAAATATTATTAAAGATTTAATAAAATGTCATTCATACTAGATAATATGTTGTCACCCTAATTCTTTAATTATGTAATTGAAAGAAAACTTAATTTATTTTAAAATATTATAAAAGTGAAGATTTTCAATAATTTGAATTTTCCTTGTCCCAAAGTTACAGATACAGAACTATATGCTTTGTATGAATCTTTTGTAATCCAAAGCAGCTTTAAATTGGGCTTCTAGTTTTCTCTCTCAATCAGACATAAGGCAAAATGGAAAATTTTGTATATTGTGGGGAGAGAGAAGGGAAGCCTTTTAAAATATATAATCAGGACTTTTAATTTTTTGGCAGCAAAAATAAAGCTATTTCTCATTGAAACATTTTAGGTAGACATTTAGTGATCTTCAAATAGAATGATTATTTATTAAATTTTATTCCACTAGAATATATTTTTTCTATATAAAAAATAAAGATGAATAACAGAATTGAATTGAGTAAATTTGAATAGGGGCAGGAAATTACTCTTTTGTTAATTAGATGAGGCTTTCAATAATTACAAGGTGATACTGACACAAAAACTTTTTGTCAATATCAATAGTCTCTTGAATATATGAAAGATGAATTCTGGGTATCAAAATTATGAATAGCTTAAAGAACAATGGATACACATTCAATGTAAATAAATAGGCTACAGCATACCAGTGATGATTTATTTGCAAGAAGCAGAACCTTAACAATATGTCTGATCTAGAAATGAAGAAGACTTGTCATGTATGCATGAGCACAAATAATAAAGACTTTATGGCTTAAATGGATTCCACTGAATATAAAAAGAACTAGGGAAAAAGTCCAGCAAGCTGAAGAAACACTCTCTGAAAGATTAATCAGAGTTCACAATCAAAACTATTATGAAAAGGAATCCATAGCTGATGATATTCACTGAAAGAAGTGAGGTCAAACTACATCCATGAAATCACAGGTCATTGAAGTAGCAAAGTATTTCTAAGATTTAAATGACAGATTATAGTTATGTTTATAAAGTACATTCATATACTTCTCCAGCTGAAGAGAGAAGTATTAGTAAAATAATGAGAATGTAAGCCAACTTTACATAAAAAGGGGGGGGATGGAGGAGACTGATATATGGCCCAACATTGGATCTTAAAACTGTAAGGAACTTGAAGAGTTATAATATGAAAAATGTTAAAAATTAGGAGATTCAAATTTGAGATCAGATACTTACATGGGACTATTTAAAAAAAATTGGTAAGGTGGAAAGAACAGTAATATTGGATTAATAGGACATGAGTTCATATTCTGTAACAGAATTCTGTGGAGAGGTTGGAGCAGAGATACAGATTTAGAAACCATATAACTAAGAGTTGTAGTTAAAGATATAAATAAAAATATACGAAGTCCATGAGAATCCTTTTTAGAACTATCTTAAAATGTTTTTATGTTTTAATAATTTATTCATCTTGGTAGGTGATATGAAAAGAGAAAGGACGATAGGATCAATGACTTAGCAGAACAAATAACTTTATCAGACCATAAGAATCAATATAGATAATTGAATTGTACTTGCCAAAGTTGAACTAGTATTCAAACACAGATTGGCCGACTCCTTAACAGATGCTCTTTTTACTATATATTTTCTCTTTTTTATAACTCCAATTATTATATGATACCATTTATATAACTAATCCCTCCAAAAATCAAGACTGAACATCATCCATGACCTCTCTTCTAGGCAGACTCTTGTTCAAACAGATGTCTGAATCAAGATGCAAATAAAAATCTTCCTTACTCCATATCCAGTGTTCAACCACTGATTCATCTAACTCATTGCTAGGTAATTTTTATTATTAAATATATAGAAGAGAGAAGAGTAAGAATATATTGGGGAAGATGGTATCCAAAAATTTTGGTATTAGTAAAGGATGCCTCTTATTGAATAGTAACTATCAGAAAAGGGCTTGAAGGAGTAGAACAAAGGATAAGCTGAGATGGGACTGAAGGGAGAAAAGAGGGCTTGAAATGTCAAAAGTAGGATGCTAATCTACATCAATATTAAAGCATTTGTTTCTTTGGTTCTGATGACCTGATAGCTTCTGTGGAAGGAAAAAAAAATCTAGACTGTGGCTGATGTCAGATAAGGGAAATGAGATTTGAGAGAGGAGACGGAATTATCAAAAATAACTTGCTAGTATAAAGTTCTTATTTTACAGTTGAGGAAACTAAGTCCCATAGAAGAAGAAGGAAAAATAAATGATCCTGAGTAAAGCAAAGGAAGGGAACATACAGAGTAATTTGGGTATATTTGAATGATTAATGAAGTCACCTTGAATGAAGTAGTTTAATACAAGATAGTTTGGTGTGACTTTAGGAGAAAGTGAAAATATTCCAGAGATGCTGTACTGTTTATAGATTATTTCTCTTAAAAGATGCTTTAAGAGGTGTTGCTACACAAAGAAATGCTATAAAAACTCTCATCTTTTGATCACAGTCACTTTCTTAGCACATGTTCAGGATGACAAACTTTATTTTGAAAAAAAGAAGTGATTTCAAAATTAATAACCAGGTGAGAAGAATGAAGAAAATGCATTAACACCTAATTAACCTTTATTGTCACCACTTCCTATATCCCAATTAAAGCACATTTTGCCTTTGCTGTCATACAGTTTATTCTATCCAATTTCATACATTCTGCACTGAAGCAAAGAGTAGAAAAATTGAAAGAAAACCAAGAGGGGTAAACATGATTAAAACACATCAAGTGGCAGTTTCATCTGGATTTTCTAATAAAACTATGCAGAATTTCAATCTCTAAGTCTGCAGAATAGGAAATTAATTAATAAACTGGAAAATGACTATTATTTTGGTAAAAAACTTTGTATTTGTAACATGTAAAGATAATCCTAAAGCTCAAATCTAGTTGATTTATCTGTTTGGAATATCTGGAGAGACTCTGAAAAGATTTAAGAAATTAGGCATGGATAAATTAAAAAAAAAAAAAGGTAATCCCTTTTATAAATACTTAACTACTGTCTATTTTTAAGGAATCAATGCAAGTGCAAATTCACCAAAAACAGCACTTACTAATAAGCTTTTAAAGTAACTTCAAAATATTATTAAAGATTTAATAAAATGTCATTCATACTAGATAATATGTTGTCACCCTAATTCTTTAATTATGTAATTGAAAGAAAACTTAATTTATTTTAAAATATTATAAAAGTGAAGATTTTCAATAATTTGAATTTTCCTTGTCCCTAAGTTACAGATACAGAACTATATGCTTTGTATGAATCTTTTGTAATCCAAAGTGGCTTTAAATTGGGCTTCTAGTTTTCTCTTTCAATCAGACATAAGGCAAAATGGAAAATTTTGTGTATTGTGGGGAGAGATAAGGGAAGCCTTTTTTAATATATAATCAGGACTTTTAAATTCTTCGGCAGCAAAAATAGAGCTATTTCTCATTGAAACATTTTAGGTAGACATTTAGTGATCTTCAAATAGAATGATTATTTGTTAAAAGTAAGATAGTGATAAATGGGCAGGCAAGTGGAGAATGAGGCTAAGGATTAAAAAATAGAACGTTATATTATTTACAAGAGCAAATTATATAATTATCAATTAGTGATTCAATAAACAGATAGTAAATAATATTAACAAATGAAATTACATTTTAAATGTTTTATCCCCCTGAGACAGCTCGTGGTGCAATAGGCCTGGAATCAAGTTTTTCAGGTTTTTCTTTTTTTTTTTTTTTTTTTTTCAGTAATGTCTGATTCTTCATGATCCCACTTAGGGTTTTCTTGGCAAAGATACTGAAATAGTTTGTTATTTCCTTCTCCAGCTCATTTTACAGATGAGAGAACTGAGGCAAACAGGGTTAGGTGACTTGTCCAAAGTTATACAGCTATTAAGTGTCTAAGGACAATTGTGAATGCAGGAAGATGAGCTTTTTGACTTTAGGTCCAGCACTCTCCCACCCATTGTGTCACATAGCTGCCCTGTAATAATTAAGACCTGACTTCAAATCTTGCCTCAGACTCTTACTAATTGGGGGACCCCTTAGCAAGTCATTTAACTATTTTTTGCTTCAATTTCCTTACCAGTAAAATGGGGATATTCACAGTTCCTACCTCACTAAATTGTTGTGAAGTTTAAAATGAGACATTTGTAAAATTACTTAGTAAAGCATTATGCAAATCATATAAATGCTTTCCTCCCTGCATTTCTTGATGTTGAATTATAGTTCTGGCATTTTAAAAAATCTGAACAAAAAGTAACAAAGATCGTAGATTACTATAAACCTTGTGATAGGCTTAACTTATATCAGGGCATATCAAAAACAAGCAAAAATGATTTTTAAAACAATATCAGCTTTATATGTATATATAATATATGAAATGTGAACCTTTTATTTATGATAGCATATACAATTAATTGCAAATATTTGAAAGGAATTAACTTTCCAGTTATTTATATGTTCCAAATGGACTATGAGTCAATGTCATGAAAGAACTTTTCCTTTTGAATACAATAATGTCTCATTTATTTTATTTATTTTTAATACACATTGTTTCATGAATCATGTTGGGAGATAAAAAATCAGAACAAAAGGGGAAAACCATATAAGAGAAAAAAAAACAATAAAAAAGAAATGAACATAGCATATATTTATTTACATTTAATCTCCATAGGTCTTTTTTTCTTGATGCAGATGGCATTTTCTATTCAAACTCTATTGGACTGCCTTGGATCACTGAACCACTGAGAAGAATCAAGTTTTTTGTAGTTGATCATTGCATATTCTGTGATTGTGGACAATGTATTCTTGGTTCTGTTTGTTTGATTCAGCATTAATTCATGTAAATCATTCCAATTCTTTCTAAAATTAGCTTGTTCATCATTTTTTATAGAACATTAATATTCCATTATCTTCAAATACCACAACTTGTTCAGCCATTCCCCAATTGATGGGCATCTACTCATTTTCCAATTCTTTGCTACCACAAAAAGAACTGCTATAAACAGTTTTCCACATGTGGGTCCTTTTCCCTTCTCTAAGGTTTCCTTGAGATACGGACCCCATAATGGCACTACTGGGACAAAGGGTATAAACAGTTTTATAGTCCTTTGGGCATAGTTCCAAATTGCTCTTCAGAATGGTTGGATCAATAATGCCCCATTTAACTGGCAAGTTGGCTATGAAGATCTAACAGCTACACTGGCTTGAAGGATATGAGGCGATTTTTATTTTTTGTCTGCTTATGATTTCATTTCTATGGGAAATTCTCTCTTGATATATACTTGTATTTTTTTTTGTGCATTTTCCAGAATTAAAGACCTTCCACGGCACTAAAAATATAGAAGTGATTTGGTTAATATTCCAGAAGTCATCATATATTAAAAGCAAGATTTGAAAATATTTCTCCCTAATTCTGAAGCAGTCTTGCTAACTTGAACATAAGTCACATGAATTTTCTTAATATATAGTTATACTATTATTATATTGTTATTATACATTATTATATTGTTAATTTGTTTTTTTTTCATTCTTTTGAGTTATGACTGATTTATTGTAGCTCCATATGGAGTTTTCTCAGCAAATATATTAGCTCTTCATTTCCTTCTCCATCTCATTTTACACAAGAAGAAACTGAGGCATATGGGCTTAAGTGACTTACCCCAGGTCATATAGCATGTAAGTGTGTGAAGTCAGAATTAAATTCAGTAAGATGATGCTCCCTGACTCCTGGCCCAAATGCTATCCATTTGCTACCTAGTTTACTTTTCCTATTAATTATCCCTGTTACTATTATCACTTGCTGACTTTTATTTGTACTTAAACATTTAATTAAATGGTCATAACCATGTATCTAATGATGAGAAAATGAAAACTATCAAGTCAACAAGCATTAATTTAGTACTTCCTATGCTAAGCACTGTTCTGAACTTTAGGGATACAAAAAAGGCTTTAAAAACAGTTCCTGACACTCAAAGAACTCACAGTCTAACGGGGAGACAAAATACAAAGAAAAAAATCCTAGATATAAACAAGTTATATATAGGAAAACCAAGAAATAATCCATAGAGAAGACATTACTAAAAAGGGGCTAGGTAAAGCTTCTTGAAGATGATAAGAGAAGATAACACAGTTGAGATGTTGTAGATTTAGAACCCCCATGATTTGACTGTATGCTTGGGGTGAGTGAAAATGAGAAATTAGTGATGGCACTGAGCTTGCAAAACTGGTAAATGCAAAGAGAGGAAGACTATCTATTGCAAATGAAAATAGAATGATTAAGAAAAGCAATTATTAAGTACTTGCTACATGCCACTCTTTGCTAGCCAATGGTTATACAATTAAAAAAGTTAGAAAAGGTGAACCATAAGGAGTTCACCTTCTAATTATGGGACTTACACATAAAGTATGGTCTGATTTCACTAATTAACCAACAGTCATTTCATAAGTACCTAATATGCATCAGGCATTGGACTGAGTTCTAGGAATAAAAAGAATTTTTACAAAATACCCCTGAGCTCAATGAGATTATAGTTGTAATGGGAAAGACATCATAAAACACATAAGCATAAATAAAATACATACAGAATAGACAGAAAGTAGCTTTAGAGGGGAATGCTGTAATATTTGGAACATCAGGAAAAGCTTCCTCAAAATTGGTGCTTTATTCTAGTATTAGTAAAAAGCCTGGAATTCCAAAAACTGGATATGAAGAAGAGAATGTATGAGGTATGAGGACATCCAGTGCATAGTAGGGAGATGGAATACTGTGGGATTTTTTAAAGTATAAGAACATGGAGATTTTTATAGGCAGCATGGAAGGATTCATTAAACAGATAATGAAAATTAGAGAAAAAATTTGGAATGATAGCAAGGACAATCTATTGTAGCTGAAGGGAGAATATGGGATCAGGGAAATACTACACTATAGAAAACATGAGAAAGGGATTAAGATGAGAGGAAATTATTTATGGAACAGGAATTCCAGTGCAGGTAGCCCTGGAGAAGGTAGTATTGTGGTAGATGATAATAAGGGATCAGGAAGTTGGTGGTGGGAAACTAGATTTGTACATAGACAGATGAGGATTTTGAATCCCAGAGACAATAAAAGAGGATAGTTATCAATGAGGAATGATTCCCACTGAAGTATCAGTGAAAAGAGAAAAGTGCAATAAACAGAGGTGATTAAATTAGCTAAGGTTCTTCTTTAAGGTCTAGCCTCATATTAGACAGTGCTATCTTGTGCATTTCAGGGGGCCTGACTCAATACAGGTATAAGTAGGAAGTAGTCCTCAATTTCCCAAGAGTGGTTGAGGCTGATTATCCCTTGGTATCCTTCAAGCCTATTGGTGGCCTACAGTAGGGAAGGAGAAAGTCCCTAGATTTCTTCAGCAGAAACCCTGACTAGTTATATCACGTCTTTAGTTCTTGTATTGATAGGCTGGTCCGAGAGTGTTAGAATCCTTACAAAGTGTTGAGTCATTAGAATTTATAGAGACAAAAATTATCTAATTTAGCATGGTTCAGTATGATTGATCTGATCCTACAAGGAGATATTATGGGCCAGAACTTGAAACAAGGTACTAAGTGGAATCGAGGAGACAATGGTTAAATCTAGTTTAGCATTGATTTAATCCTACAACAAATCCTAGTGATATAATGATTGGTGTGTACTCAGTGAACAGCATATAAGGAAGAAGCTCTCAGGGCCAAAGAGCACTCTGGGAGATTGAGAGCCAGGAGTGAGTGGAGGCATCAGTTGAGAAGATTCAGAGAGAGCTGGGGGCAGAAGCTGGCAGACAAGCTGCAAGAGCTCTTGGAACCAAGGAGTGAGATAGGCCTCTAAGAAAGCTACCTGGGCCCAAGGAAAGAGATAAGACTTGGAAGGAGAAAACAAACGTTTGGATTTTAACAGCTGGGCTGCATTTGAAGTGATTATTACTTTGAACTGAAACTAAGACTTCCTCCAGAAAACCTCCCCAAGAAACATGCTCCCAAAGAGAATCATCACATAGTATATAAAAAAGAATACCAGACGAGAGAGAGGGAGATCTTTGAGAAAGGAAGGGAGATTCTGGAGATTAGTTTGTTAAAATAACAAGACAGGGTAACTTAAACAAAATGACTCAAGAGTGGGAAAAGTTGCAGAATGATAAAGACTAACTCTTAAGAGTTTGTAAAGAAACTAACTGGAATTAGGAACATGATGTAAGGATCAGGTCAACTCTAAATCTAGATACATTAGACTGAATAACACATGATTTTGCCAAGGATGCAGTGCTTTTCAGAGAATGTCCAGAGGCAAAGACAAACAAAGATATATATTAACTGGAGATTCTCTGCTTCTGATCAAATGGGAGGTGTTTGAACTCATTTAACTCCTCTAAATAACAACATGCATAAAGGGAGCTGGACTACACACAAACTTGGGAGGAGAAACTTAAAGTAAGCCTCAATGAAAGACATAAGAAAGCTCATGAAAAAAGTTAAGAACAGAGATAGAAGTTTAGCTTCATTTAGACTTGAAGAGGCCCTTAGGTCATACCTAAGTGCAGTACTGCTGTGTATGAGTGTGTGTGAAATCTCCTTGTCAATTTATTGTTCAATTGATTTGACTCAAGTATTATATATTTTGAGTTTTTTGTAATAAAAAATAGATGACAAAAGCCCTCATAGCAACACTTATATATGCTATCTTAAGATAGATTAACAATCTAGTCCAATACATATCCCCCAAATATTTATAATTAAAGCAACTAAGTTAGATATGAGTGGGGTACACTCCTCTTGTTATGCCTAATTACCACTGAGGCATACTACCACAAAGAAATCCGTGAAGATTTCTAGGAAATAAACAAATAATAAAAGCCAGGAGACAGCCCATTACACTTATTAAGATTATTAGGAAGAGTTTTCTCCTATCTAGCCTAAATTTGCGCTGCAATTTCCCCCCAATTCTCCTGGTTTTGTATGCTGGAACCAAATAGAATAAGTCTAATAATTTTACTATATGGTAGCTCTTTAAATATTTGGATAACTACCACACTATCATAAGGATTTCTTAATTTGCTCTAGAAAAGAGAAGAATTTCCATAATTGTCAAGGGACTTAGCTATAAGTACATTCTACATGTTTTGTCATGTTAAAAAGAATCTTATCTGATGCCTTTTTGACGTGAATACTTGCAGAGAAGCAAAGGTTCTCAATAAGCCATAATTAAAATTTATATTCCCAGAAGAAATGCTAATTGTGGGTAGAACAACAGTAGATACTACTAAGAGAAACCAGCAATAGGAAATCAATGATGGTGTTATGGTTAGTTTCTTGGGTATTATTTGGATTAATATTGATCTTGTGACTATACCGATATCAATTATAAACAGGATTAAAATGTGTAACATATTAGAGATCACTTTATCTTCTTTCTTCTATAAAAGGGTATATAACCACTTGGAAAACAACTTAAGTTTATATAAGCAATAACTCTGAAGTTTCCTCTATCAATAATCTACCAATTTAGTCATTATGTAAAAGGATCTGAAACATACCATTTTACATGAATCAAATACAAGTCATTCTGACATATCATCAGTAGGTATTTATTTTTAATTCTTTTACCAATAACCATTATGGATTTATCTACAACTATCAATCTATTTCTTATTCCCACCAATCAGGTAGGAACTACCATATATTTAGGAATCAGCTTGGAATTAGAAATTTGGTCTGTTACCATGCAATAGAGAAATATTAAATGCATTGTAACAGGGTTAAATCTATGAAATTATCCTCATTAGAATCTTTTTCTCTTTAATCAATTGAAGGAAAAGCTATAGATCTTCCTACAAATTAGACTTCTTGCATTTCTAATCACTTATTTTCTTTGATCTATTTTAAGGGTGTTATCAGCTTTAATTAGATAATGGCTGCTTAGGACTAAGGGAAAAAAATCTGAGCACATTTCTAAATGCTGAAAAATTACTAGTTTAAATAGAAAATTAAAATAGGGTTTCCAGTAATGTATTTCAATAGTAGTTCAGGCTAAACTCATCATGTAATCATGCAATTTTAGTCATGTAATATTAACCATGGCAATGATGAGATCTTTTAATATGTAAGCAGAAAGATAAATTATCAATATTGATACTCTTTCTGGTGGAGAGATCCATATATTAGAAAATATCCTAGTCCAGGAAACAGAGTTATCCTCTTCCAAGGACCAACCTACCTAAGAATGGGGTTACATTACTACTAGACTAGCCATCTGGTAATAAAACTTTTTTTTGGCCATGGAAGGTAATCTATCATCTTGTAGAAACATTGCATAAAGAAATGAGAATTTATTCTGTTCTTGAAAACAAGCAAAAACCCCAACTTATTCTTATTGGATTAAGGTTTCTTCAGCCTTTGAAAATATAGAATCATGGGATTATGAAGGTTATTTAGTCCTATTTTATCTGAAAAAGAATTCCTCTTCAATATATTCAACAAGATATCACCCTCAGCCATGTTGCACTAGAAGAGCTCTACTTCTCAAAGAGCCTATTATGAATAGTTTTTATTATTTTTTAAGTGTTTTCCTCATATGTCTCTTAAACACATCAATATGGAAATTCTCCCTAAAGTTCTTCATACTGTTTTTTGGGACTAAAACAGCACTAATCCCTCTTCCAAGCTCTTTAAATATTTAAAGACAGATGATATATTTCTTCCTGCCCAATTCTATCTTTTCTTCTCCAGGCTAAACAGCCTCAGATTTTTCAAATGATTCTCATAGACATGAATGCTAGTGTTCTTCACCATCCTCTGGATGTCCTCCCACTTATTCATGTTCTTCCCTAAAGTATGAAGACTAAGATCAGATGTGGTATGATAACGATAGACTGCAAAAGGATTACCACCTTCCTCTTCTTGGAATGCTGAATCTTTTTAGTCATGATCTACTCTTTATGACTTCATTAGGGATTTTCTTGGCAAAGAAACTGGAGAGATTTGAGATTTTCTTATCCAGCTCTTTTTACACACGAGGAAACTGAGGCAAACAGTTAAGTGACTTGCCCCAGGTCATATAGCTAGTCAATATCTGAGGTCACATTTGATTTCAAAACATGAGTCTTCCCGACTTTAGGCCCAGCACTCTATTCACTGCACCACCTAGCTGCCCAATATTCATGTACACATTTATATACATATATATGTGTGTAATATATATGTATACATATGAATGTATTGTATGTATGGCACACACATATGCATATATCAGTGTAGAAAACATCTTAAGAATTTATATTTGACTAACAAGTTAAATTGTTGACTCAAATTAAGCATGTCCACTGTCTACTTTTTACCATCATTCCTGGCCTCGATCTTTAAAAAATAAAACTTTCCTCTAATAAACCTCTATCAAGTATTTGTGATGAAATGTGTTGGGTATTTTTAAACTCATTTGTACAACTATGTCTTTATTTCTAATAAATTTCATATGCTTGGATTTGACCCATCATTCTAACCCATCTAGTTCTTCTCATAACTTGTCTTGATTAGCCAAAAGTATAAACTCTGTTCTAGCTTCATAGCACCTACAGATTATTAAGTACCCCATTTCTAGCTTTATCAAAGATAATAACAAAAATATTAACACTACCAAAGTCAAATAAAGATCCTGGATAAATAACAGTTACAACATTCTTCTGATGATGACTTATTTGTTTTTGATGATCTTTTCTTTTGCCTATAACTTTGGATATTCACAAACTGTTTTATTAGAATAGATACTAGAATTCTGCCAGGAATCCAAGTAAAACTCATCAAAATCTCTCCCATTTTCAGGGATCTTTTAAAGATATTGTTGGTAACTTAGTAACTAATGCATTATTGGTAGAGTTGTGGAATGATCTCATTAGTCTGGAGAACAATCTGGAACTATGTTCAAAGGGCTATAAAACTGTGCATACCCTTTGATTCAGCAGTAGCATTATTGGGTCTGTGTCCCAAAGAAATAAGGGAAAAGGACCTATACATGCAAAGATATTTGTAGCCCTTTTGTGATAGCAAAGAACTGGAAAAGATATGGATGCCCAGCAATTAGGGAATAGCTGAACAAGTTGTGGTACGTGATGGTAATGGTATATTATTGTTCTATAAAAAATGATGAACAAGCTGATTATAGAAATGCCTAGAAAGATTTACATTTACTGATGCTGAGTTAAACAAGCCGAACCAGGAATACATCGTACACAATCGCAGTAAGAATGTGTGATGATCAACTATGAAAGGCTTCGTTTCTCTCAGTTGTTTAGTTATCCAAAGCAATCTCAATAGACTTTGGACAGAAAATGGAATTTATATCCAGAAAAAGAACTAAGGAGACTGAATGTAAATCAATACATGCTATGCTCACTTCTTTTTTTTTTCTTTCTATTTTTATTATGTCTCCCAGGATTTTTCCCTTTTGCTCTGGTTTTTCTCTCCCAATATGATTCACAAAGCAATGCATATTAAAATATGCTTATTAAAATAAAAAAAGAGAATTCCCTGACACTTTCAACTCCCAATTAATAGTCTTTGTCTTTTCTTTTCCAGTCTGGTAAATCCTTGAGAACACATGGATACTGAGCATTTGCATATCTCTGTGAATCCTTATCATTGTTTCATTTACTATGAGTGGCAAATTTATCTCTTATTTTGATCTGATTTTTTTTTATTTTTTTTTACCCTTTAGAGAATTTGCAAGCTAAGATTGTAAATTTCAGAACTGTTGCTTAGCCGCATACAAAGGAAACATTTCCTTACTTAGAGTTATTTGTGCTTCTTCATTTTCATAATGAATGAGAGTTGATTTAAAATTAATCATGGGTCAAATCTCAGTTTTTCTCCTAAAACTATATTATGAAAAAACGAATTTTAACAAAGAATGCATATGGCATGGCATAATAGAAAGATCAGGACATATGAACCCCAGAGTTTAAGTCCTACATCATTTACTAAGTGAAAATGCTATGTGGCTTCACTATTCTTAGACTTAGTTGCTTCATTTGTTAAATTGAGATAATCACATATAGTGTTGTTGCAAGTATAGTAGCTTGAAATGCTATGTAAATATTATTATGATTCACATAGTTTATATTAACTCTGGAATAGTCAGTCAGATACCTAACTTCATCTGCCTGCAATGTTTCACTTAATCATGCTTGGGTCCTGGCTATCCAGTGCTGTTCTAATGTCAACTACCAGGGAGAGAGAAAGGGAAAAGATAAGCCACTTCTGAAAAATGGAGTAATGATATTCCATAATGAAAACAAAAAAGCTAAAACCAAAGAGTGACTTCCTATTGAATCTATTCTGAATATGATAAATATCAGTCTTTGAAAATGATAGACTAGATACAACCCAAGGCTTTGGATTTTCTGTTGCAGATCACTTACTCATTTAACTACAGTTCTCCTTCTCAAACTTTTACCCAGGACCAGGATAGGTATCATTTGATAGCTTTCATAAATCACAGTGGTCTAGATGCTAAAGTCTAATTCCCTTTCAAGAGTCCCAGGTTCCCACCCTCAATATGTAAAAAAAAAAAAAAAAAAACACAAAAAAAAACCCACACACATTTAAAAACTGATCCTGTTAGCATCTGTGGGACATTAGAATTGACAAGCATGAAAGAAAGCATCATTGATAATTAAAGTCACAATAATTAATGGAGAGGGGAAATTCCTATAGGAGAAAGAACACAGAACATGCAGTTAAAAAGCCTCAGTTTGAAACCACCTTGTGCTCTCTGTGACCTTGGGCAACTTTTACTTACTTTGGGGGTAAAGGGATATTCAGCTTGCTAATCTATAAAATGAGGAGCTGATTAAATGAATTTCAAGTGGACTTAGAACCCTTAAATCTACTATTCTTATTTTATATGCATTAGTAATTTGGAGTAGAGGAGAACTAAATTCAGTAGTAAAAATTTTGGAGTTAGAAAAATATTTGATATTTATCCCACTTTAGGAAAAATATTTCCCCACACAGATTATTTAAAGAAGCACATTTGAAGATCTCAGTCAGCTAACTTGTTTTTATGCTAAATATATCAAGACACATAACTAAAAGTTATAAAATATCTTTCTTGGAAGACATATCAATATCAGTTAGGTACTATACGTGGATGTATAATATTGTCTTGAAGCTTTTTGTATTTGTGTTTTATAGCTAACCTGACTAATTTCCACAAAAAATGGCTCGTGAAATGTTCTTCAGAACCTAAAGCAATATTCTATTCTTCTAATAGTAGCTGCTTAATAAATTTGAACAAATAAAAGTAGTCTACCTTATATAGGTCAATGTCTTTGCAACTTTGCTTTGAATACATAAAAATTAAAGCCTTGCTTTCCAAAATTTTCACCATTTGTTTTTCAAATACAGAACAATATGCTGAAGAAAATTCTATCCCTTCTGCCATCTGCATGTCAAGACATATTGATATTATATACTATATGATATACTATATTGTTATTATCTTTGATAAAGGTAGAAATGGGGTACTTAATAATCTGTAGGTGCTATGAAGCTAGAACAGAGTTTATACTTTTGGCTAATCAAGACAAGTTATGAGTAGAACTAGATGGGTAAAAAAAATCTTTAGAAATAAAAATCCAAGCATAAATGTCACCAATATGGAAAGACGTGCAGTAGGAACAGTGAGAATTCCAATATTTCCATAGGGAAATCTGCTTGTGACCCTATTTAGGGTGTTCTTAGTAAAGATTCTGGAATTGTTTGCCATTTCCTTTTCTAGCTCATTTACAGAGAAGTAAACTAGGGCAGACAGTGTTAAATAACCTGGCCAAGGTCACACAACTGGTAAGTGTTTGAAGTTAGATTTGAATGCAGGAAGATGAATCTTTCTGACTCCAGGTTCAATATTCTATGCACTTAGCTTCTCTGTATTTTGCCATTCTCATTAAATTCTATAAACTTACTTTATTATATTGCTTCATAAACACAATAATAAACATTGGTTTATAAATGTAGTTAAAGAAAACTGAAATGTTGCTATTGCATTTTATAAATATATTGAAAGGAACTTTTATTCATGTAAAGATGGGGTTGAAGCCATCTCATTTAGCTCTAGTTGACTTGGTGAGAACTCTTTTTGATTGAATAGAACTGTCAGAATTGAGTGTGAAAAAAGGTCTCACAATTCAATTAGAAGCAAGTGTCAATACTTGTCAATTATAGGATTTTGATACATGTTTCAGTGACATGTTGTTAAGTGGCAATCTTTGTTATTTCATTGATAGATTTCCCAAACAAAACAGAAATAGACTTTAGAGTGCATTTTTGATATGAGGGTAAAAAACAAGCCTTTTTAAAGGAGAATAAAAAGAATAGTACTTGGGTTACAATAATTTATTAAATTTATCAAATTATACATACCATGGCCCTATTAAAAACTGATGAAAATTGTAGTTAAACTTGTGAGTGACTTGTAAACCTTCTATCCAAATCAAACTGGCAAAAGGAAACTGCCTAAGGTTATATTTGTCCTGTCAGTTCCAGATAATATTTGTTATCTTCAATTTTGGTAGGAAACCACTGCCTGCTAAAGATTCTCTATTTTCTGAAGAGTTTAACATGGTAAAATGGCAATTATGTGGAAAATATAGCCAATACTAATATAATATTCACATAAAAAAGCAATTAAAGATATTCTTTACCTGATTCCCCTCCCATCTGTAACCACCATTTTGAAGTATACTATTCATATGACAAAAAGACTTGAGTTGGAGTTGAGAGATCTAGCTTCTATGACTTTGGTATGTCACCTACGCTTTCTAGATTTCAGTTTCCAAAGCTATAAAATTAGGGTGTTAAGACTAGCTGTCTCTAACGTCCAATAATTGCTTTAAAATCTGTTATTCATGATAGAAAAGAATAACTTTAGCTTTATAATAATGAGTGCAAAACAAGATTGTCTTTATTTAGGAAGGTTTTTTAAAATGGTAACAGAAATTAATGTCATCACAATAAAAGCCCTGGCACATCCCATAAGACTGGAAAAGCTTCTAGTATGGACTTAGTGATGTGATGTCTGTTGTCCAAGGATCAGGCAGCTTGGAAAAGCTAGTTGCCAGAGAGTTGGCAACCAGTGAGAAATATTTTTATTTCCAACAACTTTTAAGAGACAGAGAAAATGCATTGGTGGAGATAGTATGTAACTAGGTAGATGAAATAACCTGTTGTAAAGGTAGAAAGTAGTTAGAAATACATGAGCTAATAGAAGATATTCCTTAAACATAAAAATGATAGAGATAGGAATGTTTTGAAAAACACTACACATTTTAAGTAGCCACAAGTACAATTTGTGAATCATTATGACTGGAAAAAAGAATAACTCATGTAACATATAAAGAAACTTGGGGCAAAAAAATTATTTCTGTTAATGTAATTTTAGTACTTATGATACATTTTCTAAAAAAAAAAATCCAAGTTCTAATCCTTATAGGAAAAACAATTTAAAAATCTTTAAATCCTTAATTGTTACTATTTCTTTTTTTTTTTTTGAAATGGGATAAATAAAAAAATAGCAAGACTAATATTAGGAAAGGATGTACTGAATTGACCTGAAAGACAAAAAGTACCCATGTCACCTTGGGTGAGTCACATCTCAAAAATTAAATGTTTTATTTCTAAAATTGGGGATTGGAAGATTAACTCAATGACTTTAAAAGGTCTTCCTAGCTCTAGATCTTTGATTCTTGAGACAAAGAAGTTACTTTTGTCTTTGTGTTCTTATGCATTGCCCCAAACAGATCCTTAATAAAAACTGAACTGAATTTAGTTGCTTTCTGAGCTTCATTTTTATTAGTTTTAAAGTGGGAATAGTGTCATTGTAAGAAAAACATTTCAAATACATTAAAGCACTACAAAATGTGAGATGTTAAATAGTATATTCATCTTTAATCCTTATTTACTTAAATCATCTCAAACATAGCAGGTATAGATGCTTATAGGTTTCTTTTATACTAATTATTTAGTGTTTTTTTTTAATTCAGAGGGATTATATTCATGAACATAAATTGTCCTTTCATTATTTGTATGCACTTGTAATGACATACTTTAAGTTCAACATATAATTATAAAATTACTGAGATTTTAAAAAGCTTAATAAAGCTGAGTTCTAGAGTTGGCATATAAAGTCAAATAATTATGTAAGACAACAACTTGTATCACATTTATCCTTTCATTTTAATGTAAAACTACACACTACATTGATTCATAAACCTTTGTTTTCCCTAAAGTTTTCAGGACAAACAGGAAAATGTAGACTTTGAAATATTTATTTCTTTTTCCGTTTTGAATGACTAGTTCATTCCTTGACAAATACTTCCTTGAAGGGAAAATAATATTTAATTTACCCATCTGTTTTCTAGCTTAAAAGCAAAGAATTGCAGGGATACTCTTACAAACTACAAACTTCTTTTTGAATTCATAACAGGATGGACAATGTAAAGTATTTGGGAGTCTACCCGCCAAAACAAACCCAGGAACTTCATCAACATGGTTACAAAACACTTTTCACACAAATAAAGTTAGAACTAAATAATTGGAAAAATATCAACTGCTCATGAGTAGGCCGAACTAATATAATCAAAATGATCATTTTACCTGTCAAAAATTATTTTATAGGGCTAGAAAAAAAGAACAACAAAATTCCGCTGGAAGAACAAAAAGTGAAGAAGTTGAAAGGAATAAAAAAAAAAAAAAGGCAAGGTGGCCTAGCAGTACCAAGCCTAAAGCTATATTATAAAATGGCATTCATCAAAACCATTTGATACTAGCTAAGAAATAAGAAATAGATCGGTGGAATAGGTAAGGTACACAAGGTACAATAGTTCAATGACTATAGTAAATTAAGTTTGATAAACTTAAAAACTCCAGCTTCTGGGACAAAAACTCACTATTTGACAAAAATTGTTGGGGAAACTGGAAAACAGTAGAAATTAAGACCAATATTTCATACTCTATACCTTTATATCAATTTTAAGGTCAAAATGTGTTCACAATTTAGAAATAAAAAGCTATAGTACAAGCAAATTAGGAGAACAAGGGATAGTCCACCTCTCAAATTTGTGGAGAAGGAAGAAATTTATGTTCAAAGAAAAACTAGAGAACATTATGAAATGCAAAATGGATAATTTTAATTATATTAAATTAAAAAAAACTTGGATATTAGTCAAGATCAGAAAGAAAGCAGAAAGGTGAGAAAAAATTTTGACTGCCAGTGTTTCTGATAAAGACCTAATTTCCAAAATTAGAAAATGGAGTCAAATTTATAATAAAACAAATCATTTCCTAATTGATAAATGTTCAAAGAATATGAACAAATAATTTTCAGGTGAAGAAAGTAAAGCCATCTATAGTCATATGAAAAAAATGCTCTAAATCCCTACTGATAAGAGAAGTGCAAATTAAAATAACTCTAAGGTACCACTTCACACCTATTAGATTGACTAAGAGGACAGAAAAAGACAAAAATGAATGTTGGATGAGATGTGGGAAAACTGGAACAATAGTGTATTGGTGGAATTGTGAACTGATCTAACCATTCTAGAGAGAAATTTGGAACTGTGCCAAAAAAGCTACAAAACTGGTGTATACCCTTTGACCCAGCATTGTAACTACTGAGTCTGTGTTCCAAAAAGATCATAATAAAATGGGAAAGGATGCACATGTACAAAAATGTTTATAACTGTTCTTTTTGTAATGACAAGGAAGTAAAATTAGTGAATGCCCATCAATTGGGGGATGGCAGAATAAGTAATAGTATATGAATATAATGGAATA
The DNA here is from genome assembly GCF_902635505.1 of Sarcophilus harrisii. Lineage (NCBI taxonomy): Eukaryota > Metazoa > Chordata > Mammalia > Dasyuromorphia > Dasyuridae > Sarcophilus > Sarcophilus harrisii. The sequence continues at coordinate 140,236,915 of NC_045430.1, read as the reverse complement.
TTATTTTTCCAGAAGGAATGATAAGTAGACTGATTTCAGAAAAGCTTGGAGTTACATGAACTGATGCTGAGTGAAGTGAACAGAATCAGAAAACATTATACATAGTGTCAAGAAAATTATGTGACAATCCAACTATGATAGACCCAGCTCTTCTCAAAAGTACTGGGATCCAAGACAATTCTAAGAGACTTGGGATAGAAAATGTTACCTGTATCCAGAGAGAGCACTTTGGAAATTCAATGTGGATTGGAGCATTGTATTTTCATCTTTTTTTCATTCGCTTATGCCTCTTCTATTGTGATTCCTTTTTACATGATTCATACTAATATGTTCAAAAGTATGCGACATGTATAATCTAGATCAAATTGCTTGTTGAATTGGGGAGGGAGTAGGTAAGGAAGCAAGAAAGAAAAATTTGGAACTCAAAATATTACAAAAATGAATTTTGAAAACTATCTTTACAAGCAATTGAAAAAATAAAAAAATAAGTAAAAATATTTACCTTAACAATTATTTTTATTACTCCTAAAGATCTCTGATTTCATGGATATGAGTACTTCTCCACATAAATAAGATGGTAACCACTCAATGACTTGCTATGTTCTCAGGCAGTTTTTATAAATAAAATTTTCTTGTAGCCAAAATTAATGTAGCCAAATTAATATGACCTATCTTTTTATAGGACATGGTAGGATAAAAGGACTATAACATTTTTTTGGTCATGGAAGAATTAAAATTTATACTATCACTATACTTGAAATGGTAATATAATCTCTTGATTTTAATTCAAGGATGACAGATTCCTTTTTTTTTTTTAATCATCATTCTTTGTTGTACTAGTATATATTTACATCCTTTGATTCATCATTATAAGGTACCAATTTGTTAAATTACAATTCCTCTGAAACCTCTTATTTTGTGATATTAATTTTGTCTTTTGTTAACAGGTTTTCTTTCACCATTGTCAGCTTCCAACTTGCAATAGTTTATTCCCTTAATCTGGTTGTTAACTTGGATGTTATATGAAAATATGCTAGTACGTAATTTGTGGATATTAGTTTTTCTTCTAGAAATAGCATTTCATCTTATCCTTGCATATTTATTTTTTCAATTATTTATATATTTCTAGATAGTTTTTTCCCCTGGTGATTGACTTAGTTCTCCTAAAACAATTAGAAGTTTTGCATGTTATTTAATCTGAGTATATCTAGACTGGCCTTTAATTTCTTATTACTATTTTTCTTTTTTTAACTGTTATTTTTCAATTGGAAAAATATTTATTCAGTACCCAAAAGTGTCTGGCAACATTGAAGAATTCAGTAACAATATTCCATATCCTACAGACATCCCTATATATCACACATAATGGATAACAGTTTCTGCCTTTTTTTTTATTTAACTATTGGATTGTTATGAACCCTGACCTATACTCTCCAAACAGATTGGTACTCAGATAATTTTGCCTTTGCAGGAGAGGATTAATAACTTTCTGTTATTATAGAAAGATACAAGATATCATTACACAAGATATCTCCTCAATAACTATGTACATTATTTCATAAAGTAAAGGTCCTAAGGATGTAACTTCCTTGTCCAGCATCACACAGCAGCTGGTAGCTAAGCCACAACTAAACCCAAGATTTCTTAACACTTATCATGGGGTTCTTTGAACTATTTCATATCACACTATGGGTCACAAAGAGAATTTGAATTTAAATATGAAAGATGCATTTGAGGAAGCTTTGTAGGTTTTGGTCTCAGCTCTTTCCTCAAAGACTATATTAGAACCTTCATGTTTCAGCTTTCATATCTACTAAAAGTTTTAACTGACAAACTTAATAGAGGGACAGATTTACTAAATATTTGAATATTATCTTTTTGTTGGACACCTCAATACTTTACTAAATGCTATTTGGAAATATGGAATTAGGAATTAAAGAGATAATCAAAATCCTTATTGTCCTTACTTTTATCTTTCTCTATCTCAACATTCCTCTTAAACATTTTTCCTGTAGTTCTTTTGGTAATTATATGACTGAGACAAATTACATATATACATTTTGCAGTATTATCAATAATTATCAAATTATTGTTCTCATGAGAGTTATAGGTAAAAATAATTTAATAAAATTATGAAAATAAAATTTCATATAAGAATCAGAAAAATCCATTAAATTTCTGTAAATTTTCCATGTAGGTAAATATATTATGAAAAATGCATAATGTTTTATTAATGTGATTAATAACTGATCTTCTTTCTCTCATTTCACAGAAGCTCAGTGAAAAGAAGAGATTTCTGTTTATTAAATGTCACTTGAAAGATTTCATTTTTGTTAATTGTTTGTAAATGTCATGGACAAAAATAAATGTTCATCCATGTAAGGATTAATTTTCATTGAATCCAAAGTCTATTTGAAAGAGCAAAATTTCCAGACTCTATATATATATAACAAGCAAAATTAGCCACATATGATCTATGGATAGTATCATTTTAAGGAGTATTTGGACAGCATTTCTTTTTTTTTATTATAATCATTGTTTTACACAGAATTAATAATAATCTATCCCAGTTCTACTTGGGAATTGAGTCTACTTTTATCTGCTATGACCAAATTAGGCATAATGTGATTAATATGACATATTGAGACATTCACAATTGTGGTGTCACAATCAATAGGACAGACCTTGAAGCAATGAAGTTTATTTAATAAAGTTGAAGTAACTCAATGGGTTATGCAGTGGTTCAGTCACATAAACATAGTCAAGGATGGATTTTACAACTTTTAAAGAAATCTTCTAACAATGTATATGAAAAAACTATTTAGAGAATTCAAAAATAAAATGGATTTCTCAGAAGCAATGATTCTTTGATGAGCATGGTGATAAGCATAAGGGTAGGAAGAGACCTAAATTTTTCTAATTAGTCATCTGCAGTTTTCAACTTCACTGGAGAATTGCTCATGTTTTAATTCACTTTGCCTGTGAAGATAAAGCTGACGTGTTCTTTCAAATGTTTTATTTATGGACCAATTTCTCAAAATCTGTGCTTTAGTTTTCATAGTAACAAGCGGATACTAATAACCCATGCATTAAGATTCTACTTATTGAAATACAAATTAGGCACCCCTTATGTTTATACATGTGTAAGTACAATTAATGTTATAGGCTTAGTTAGAAACAAAATTACTTTAGCTAACCAACCATTGCAAAGCAATCAAACGTGATTTCAAATGCAATTGGAAAAGATCTGTTTGGGGAAATCACAGCAATTATTCCATGCAGAGCAATTATGTTTCCACTATTTTTTTTCCTGCCACCTGCCCCCCAATAAAATAATTTGTCCCTAATAACTGACACAAAATGTCACCTTTAACACTTTCCAGTTACATGGAGACCTCAAAGGCAGCTGGCAGACTTGATCTATTTACAAATATTGGTTTGAACTTTTAATGCATGACTGCATAAATTTCCATCTACTTAGAACTATGGTCTTTGTTCCCTCAATCATATATTCACTTGGGAGTTAAGTTGGAGCTGTGGGAGATTGTGAATTACATGATCACTTCCTTGATGCCAGCAATTTAGGGTTTTGCCTTTTGTTCTTTGTGGTTATGATGTTTCTTAGAAAACACAGGAAGGCATAAGAATAAATTTTACTTAAATAATATCAATGAAACTTCCTCTCTCATACTTTGCCAAAACCTCAAACATTTTATTCTTCTTTTAAATGTTAATGCAATTTTAACACAATTATTTTCACTATGGTGCATTATATATAATTAGAATTAAAAGTGTGACATTAATCTAATATTGTTATTATATTTAAAAACTAAACATATTATAATAATTTAAAAAAATAGAGAAACCACTAAAATAGTGCTAGTATCATTTCTAAAATCCCATAAATTTTAAAACTCCTTTATGATATTCTTATAATTGTTTTCTGTGGATAAGGTTAGGATTAATGAATTCAAAATTCCAATCACAGCTTTGAATATGAATTTTCTGGGTTTCAGAGTTCTTTGAATTACTGCATCTATTTTTTCAGGATCTATTTGAATCAAGAATGATCAAAAGCTACAGATGTTATTTCTGGTCTTGTAAAAAAATTAAAAGATGGCTTTTTAAGATTTCCTAAAATTTTGATTGCCATGGTAAATTAGAATCATGCCATACACATTCAATGTACGTATGTACGTATATATGTACGTATATAGAGATGATGGTAACTATTATTTTCTATTGTTTTGCTCTTCAATCTTAAAGAAGACACATCAGTAGAGAATTCTCCTACAATCTGAAGAAAAACTTAGCCAGTAAGATACTTTTAATTGCTGAAAGCACTGGATAGCTCCTTTATCAAAAGTACTGGACTGAAAACTTGAAGGGCTGTGCATATGTGTGTGTGTGTGTGTGTGTGTGTGTGTGTGTGTGTGTGATTCTACTCCTTCTGTGGGTATTTTCACAGGAAAGGGATATTAGGAGGTCCTTGTGTAATCTGACACAGAAGGAAACAGAAAATGTTCTTCCCTCCATAAATAGCAGTAGATTTGTACTTAAATAATCTACTTTCAAAGTTCCTATAGAAAGGAAGATAGTATAGTTGAAAGAACACTAAAGTTGGAATGAAAAGAGACATAAGATCAAATCTCATCTCTAATACTACTTGTACGGCCATAGAAAAGTCATTAAACCTATTTGAGTATATTTCTTCATCTGAAACTTGACTAGTTCTTATCTCACAGGACTGTTCTGAAGATTAAATGAGGTAATATATGTCAGGCCTTCTGCAAATCTTGAAGAACTATATCACTGCCAATTATTGTTGTGGTTGTTATTATTACCCAAAGAATAAGACAAAAGGAGATACTTTAACCTTATTTGCCTTTCCTTTGTAGTATTCTATGTGGTAACACATTGGCTGATACAGGATCACTTTGGAACCACTACCACTTGAAAGACAACAAGAAATATGGAATCTAGAAGCCATGGCAGAGCTCTACAAATTGCAGCACAACTAATTGGTGGCTTATTAGGAAGTTTAGGTACATTCTCCATTCTTCTAATGTCACTTTCATTTATTTGATCACCATATTCCCTTCTCTTCTCCTGGCCCATTGTAGGTGCTGGGAAATATAATCAGTATAGGAGGAAGGGGAAGTTTTGTTTTTTAATTAAAGGTTTACTTTCATGTCTCTATTATTTAACGCCAATTTCTTTGACTATTAGGATGCATGTATAGAGGGTCACAGTCAGTGGGGAAACTCTGGGTGAGGTATAAGACCCTTCAGCCCAGAGGGAACCTGCTAACAATGTCTGATTCTGCTCCCTATCTCTCCCTAACAGCTCTCAATCTTCCTGAGAAGTCAGGGAGCGGTGACAATCAGTGTTGTGATTGAAACAGAGTGATACCAGGCGGAAGAGTGAATCCAGGTGGCACATACAATAGCAAGTTGTTTTTGTGGTCCCACATGCACAGGGTTGTTTTTGTTACATCATAAAAAGGTAAAAACCCTTGAAATAAAGGGACTCCATTTTTCCACCATTCTTGGGAGTCCCACCTCATCACTTCTCCACTAGGAACGTATATCTTAATCACCCCAGTGTGGGAGCTCTAGAAAGCAATGGTATGTTTTGTGACCCCAACCTGGGGGCTCTAGAAAGCAGGATACAACATGCATGAATTTGGGGTGCAAGGGAAAATTGAAATCTTCCCTTAAATAAGTGACAACTTTCCCAGTTCAGAGCTAAGCAAGAGGGTATGGGAAGAGAACACAGTGATGATGGTACCTGTTTTGTTTTTTGTTTTAGTTTATTTTTATCTTTACAACCTTACAGTATACATTATCAGTAGAGAAACCCTCAAATATCTGTGTAAACACCTAGCCAGTAAGATCCTTTTTATTTGCTGAGAGCACTTGCTAGCCTGTTTACCAGGACTGTTAGCCTGAAAATGTGAAAGCCTAATTGAGGAAGAATATGATTCATATTCTACATGAAACAACTTCAGGTAAACCTTACTTGGGAAACTGTCAGTGCTTGAGGTAGGAAGATTTCTTGTTTGCACCTGACATTGTCATGTGACAATGAGACTTGTATTACCTAAGTAAAGCACCCCAGAAAGAAATTTTATTTCATTTTTTTATTTTATTATATAACAGGTATCATGTCAAAGGAGTCATCTCAGTGCTATTCCTTCACATAAAACCCTCCAGGATCCTGAGCCAGGCAATAGGACCAAGAACACAGAGCTTTATCAGGAACTTGAAAGATTTTTAATTTGAACTACTCAATTAATTAATAAATTAATGAATATTTATTAAGTGCTTACTATAGGCTATACACTGTGCTAAGTGCTGGGGTTACACAAAGACAAAAATGTAATAGTCTCTGTCATCCTAACAGAGGACACATATGTATGTTTATTTATGTATATTTGTATGAACATGTATATGTACATATATTTGCTTTACATATGTATGTGTGTGTATAGATAGATAGATAGATAGATAGATATAGATACATATAAAAACTTCATTTCAAGGACTCAGAGGGGAAAACAACTGTAGCAAAACCATATTAGAATAAAGGGGTGAGCTAAAAGAGTGGAAGACTATTGAACAAATTAAAGGAGAAGGGAATCAATGAACCACCTTCTATAGCGTGAAAGGACTTTTATGTCCCAAAGTTAATATGAGGTAATTCAATGAGCATTAAGTTCCTACTGCCTACCAGACACTGTGCTAATCACTGTTATATGAAGTAGTATTAGAAAAAAACAGAAAACATTATATAACTAGTAGAAGACTAATCATGGACAGAGGCAATGTCAAGATACACAGTTATCAAATATCAATATGATATTAAATATTTTATAAGACCTTATGAGGAGTGATATGAATATACAATCTTGTCTTTTTGTACATGTTCAACTGCTACATTTTAAGATAGATTGCATAAATCAATGATGATAAGTAGGTAGATAAAAGCCTATCAAATACTTATATTAAAAATGTTCAGTTTATTATTTCTATGTCTGACTAGGTGGAATATGAGACATTTACATATAGGATCAGAGATTTAGAGCTAGAAGGAACTGGGCTTTAAGTTCATTGAATCTAATTCTCTATTTTATTAAAAAAAAAAAAAAACAAGCAAAAAAACAAAAAACAATTCCTGAATATTTAAGTATCTTGCCCAGGGACACACTACTTTTAAATATCTGAGATGGGATGCAAGCTCATTTCTTCCTTACTCTAAGTTCACTTTATCCACTATACTCTGCTGCCTCCCAGAAAATCATGTCTACTGGAAAGAATTTACAGATAGAGAGAAAAAAAAAACAGAGATTCATAAAAAATGAATCCTTATTGACACCATTTACAAAACATTACTCTTATTTTCTCATTGTGGCTTCAATATATGGTGGGTTACATATGAAATTAAATGGGAATGGGAGGGGGTTCAGAAACTGCAGATGATACTCAAAGGCTAACAACATAGAAAAAGTTTAGAAACTATAGAAATATATAACATATATATATATATATATACATATATATGTATTAGAGAAAGAGAGATAGTATTATATAATATCACCCCCAATTTTACAATAAGGTACTGTAAACATCACATAAAAGAAAAAAAAATCAGACTTCTCTGGTACAAAGGGAAGAACAAAAAATTTTATGTATATTTTCTAGATTGAGACACTGTACTCCTTAAAAAGGGATGTAATGCCAGAGAAACTGAGGCAAGATAGAGATTAGAGAGTATTTAATAATTTATTTAAAAGGGAGAGATTTACTGGGACCAAATGGATCCATGGTTTGGCCCCAGGGCTGAATGAAACTATCCTCTCCAAGAATACAGCAAACAATGTGAGTTCTCAATGACCTATATATATACATTGCTCAGACAGAGGGTAAAGTGAGGCAGGGGTGGAGTCAGGGTGCTGAGAGTAGGAAGACTCAATCAGTTTCTGACAGGGTAAGGAGAGGAATGGGGATATTTGATAACTGGGATTACAGAATGGGAAGAGGCACTCAACATTTTGATGATGCCTAAGATGGAAAGTCTTTCTCCTTATCTGGATCATCATGATTAGGAGGGAGGAATAGTTGAGCAGAATAATTATAAACTGAGGCAGAACAATTAGAGAAACAAAGGCAGGACAATTTAGGGAACCTGAGTCAAGATAATTAGGGAAACTGAATCAGGATAATTAAAAGAGAACTGTGGCGTGATGGAGTGGTATGATGGAGTGATGGAAAGGGATGAATTTTTGATTATCTAAAATGCTATTAGATAGATTTTATTTTTATGTTTGTGTTGTGATGAAACCAAAGTAAAAAAAAAAATGATCATGAACAAAGACAGGTAAATTGTAAAGACTGACAATATACCTATTGCTTGAAGCAAAGCTAGGAGGACCATTGTATCAGTATTCCCTCACCCTTTACTTGATAGAGAATGTGAAAGGTGGGTGAGCTACTGCTTAAGTGCAATTAGTGCTGGTAAAGGGAGGGTTGTCATGCAATGGGAAAAAATGGACTGAAAAAAAAATCTACCTAAAGAGTACTACAACTACTAAGAGATAAAGGAAGGAGGATTTCAAAAAGAGTGAGGTTAAATTCAAAATAAATTCTATAAACTCTAAGGCTTAATGAGGTCACTTGTCATTGCTGGCAAGGGTGAAGCTGAGCAGGGGGTAAACTGAGCCCTTGGGATGTGCTGTCAGGGCTTCTAAATGACCCACTCTGGGACAACCCACTAATCTCCTCCCATTATTTATGTCTTCATTCAACCACTAAAGTGGCCCTGGCCACAGTGCTGGTCAGGAACTATAAGGTACTGTTAACAATTCCTAACACAATTGTTGATGTTCTATTGAAAAATAACTTCCTATCTGTTAAATTCCACATTTTCATTTTACAAAACAACCCTAGTTAATCACTCTGCAATCCAGCTGCCTAATTCATTTCTGTTACTATACTAAATAAAGAGAAACAAGCTGTGCTCTGAAAAGTGCTTTATTTTTTCCCTCTGAAAGTTTTCTACGATTGAAACTGAGATTTTTGATGAAAAAAAATTAAAGTGTTTTCAAATTTCTTAATTGAAATTTTTCATTGCTTCTTATTAAGGCAAGATTTAGTCACTGTTTCTTGATGTAATATGAATACAATCAGTGCCTAGCATATGAGGAGAATCCACTTTTCTAATCAGTCTTGAGTGGAAGGAGTTACATTGCAAAACAAGTTTATCAAAGACATATGCAAGAGTTAGTGAGGATTGACTTTTTTTTTTTTCAAAGTAGGCCAGAAATGGGGAAAAAAAAAAAAGAAGAAGAAGATTGCTTGTGGCTAAAGCAGAACAAATTAAATTATAAGAAGCTTAATACATTTATTCTAAGTATAATTGCATGTCCCCAATGTCAAGATTGTCATAACTTGTATAGTGTTTTCTTAATTCAAAATAGTATGGCACAAGTTTGATTTTCAATAGCCATACTTCAAATCAATCTGTAGATTATTGCAGACCTTATACCTAATACTAGGTACAGTCCTAATTCAATAAGCAACTAGTTGCTTGAATAGTGAGGCTTTGTTTCAAATAATTTATGTATTTTCTTCACAACACAGATGGCATTTGAGACAATTTTTCTGAGATAATCATATTGTTTTTTGTTGTTTTTGCTATTCATATAGTCAATCATGTCCAGGGACTTGTCTGTACGGAACCATCTCTGCATTCTTAGTATAAATCCCAGCTGGTCAGAATGTCTCATCTTGGTGATAGAGGGCTGTAATCCCCTTACTAGTATTTTATTTGGAATTTTTACATCAATATTCATTAGAAAAAATGGCCTACAGTTTTCTTTCTTTGATTTTGTTTTTCTGGTTTAGGTATCAAAATCATATTTGTGTCATGAATTCCTTCTATACTTACTTTTCCAAAAAAGTTTATATAATATTAGAATTAAGTGTTAAATATTTGGTAGAATTCACTTGCAAAATCCATCTGGTCTTGGGGATGATTTTTTTAGGGAACTCATTTATTGCTCATCCTATTTCTTTTTTCTAAGATAGGGTTATTTAAGGATTCTCTGTACTTGAGACAATTTTTATTTCCCTCTTCGTTTTATCTTTTCCACTTTTGTGGAAAAAGCAAAACAACAACCACCACAAAATTAAACAAACTTATTATTTTTATAATATGACAAAAATGAGATTATCAAACAGAGATTACAATGCAATTATCAAAGAGAAAAAAGTCAAACTATTAATGAAGAGAGAGAAATGTTTCTTACCCCAAAATCATCCCTCCATTGATGGGCTGCTTGAAATTGTTCTGCTTTGGTAGCCAGACGCTGGAAAAAGCAAATAAAAAAAAGATAAATGTTTAAAATACTCACATGAAAATGACTGTCTTGGATATATTACTTTTGATTTTCTGAGCAACCATCAGATTACAGAGAACCCAAGTAATTTGCTACTGCTACCTAATGGATGCTTAGGCTTAAAGTATTCTTAACACCTTCAAGTCATCCTATCTGAAAGAATCATTATTCCTGTAACTAAACATTCTTGAATGCAGTTTAGTTTACAACTGCCATGATCATCATCAGCAGTATTCACCATGATTTATGATTGTCATCTGGTCTTGCTTGATTTCATACAAAAAACTCTGCCAAATCATTTTAGAAAGTTAGTATTCCTTCTCATATTGACATCATTTATTTCTGTACAAGTCAAACAAAATAAATTCTGCCAAGCAAAACTATTATACATTTAGTAATCAATTAATTTAATTGTGCCAGGGACATCACGATTGCCTTTGTTATTGTAAAGACAGCAAGCAGAGTATAGAAGAAAAGTGCTGGAAGGAAGGTGCTACATCTGAATCTCAACTTTTTATTCTGTGAAATGGAAAGAGTAGTGCCCATTTAACAGTATTGCTTCACAGTTTCACTGATGTTACCTAAAGTCCTTCAAAAACTTTAAAATCCTAAAGCCTTATATAACTATTTTTAAAAATTTCTAAATTATTATATAGATTATATTACTATATAGTAATATAATTTATATTACTATTTAGAAGTCCACTAACTATTCTTAATAAATTGGCAATATTTACCTGATTTTTTTTGGGGAGGGGGGCAAGGCAATTGGGATTAAGTGGCTTGCCCAGGTCACACAACTAAGTGTTAAGTGTATGAGGTTGGATTTGAACTCAGGTTTCCTAACTTCAAGCCCAGTGCTTTATCCACTGCACCATCTAGCTGCCTCCAAATTGGCTAATATTTAAAAATAAAAATATTTGCAATACTTTTGCTTATTTAATTCCTATATAAAGTACTTAATATTATTTAAGGTACATATATAAAGTACTTCTATAAAGTATGAGATATTGATACAAGGTTTGAAGGATTCTTCAAGGTTTCTGAAAGACACTTTAGAAATCTTAACAATCCTTTCAAACTAAGCATCAATACTTTGTGAATTATTTAAATCAGAAATGAATAAACAAAAGCATTACAAACATTCATTCATACTATATATGTATATATCTATCTACCTACCTACCTATCTACCTATTTATTTATTTATCTATCTCTATGTCCCCTTAAGGTATCTTCGAGTAGATGATGCAGCTAATAGAGCATCAGGCCTGAGGTTAGGAAGACTGATTTCAAATCTGGCTTTAGACACTTACTAGTTGTGTGTCCCTGGGCAAGTCATTTTACCCTATTTGCCTCAGTTTCCTCATCTGTAAAACGATCTGGAAAAAAAAATGACAAACCATTGCAGTATCTTCATCAAGAAAACACCAAATGGAATTACTAAAAGTTGTACACAATTGAAACCACTGAACAACATGAACAAAATGTGTCTTCCTGATATGATAATTTATGAATCTCTGGGTCTAAGACATTACTGCATGACTGCTTTTTGGCTCTCTTAGACCACGTTGTGTAAAAACCTTTCTGAAATATCTGCAAATCCTATTAATTATTCTCTAAAAATAAGAGAGTAGTTTAACTTATGAAAACTTTAATACAATTTATGAAGAAACCTGTCGTACTCAAAGGCCTATCTCAACATTAGGCTTATTATTTTCTTATATGATCCCTAGCTTCCAAAGCATCAATCTCCTCTTGTTTTTCTAAGATTCAGTATTAGCTCTAATGAAAAAAAAAATATAAAACCACAAAACAAAAATGAACTAAGTGTTTTGTCTGGCTTAGATGATATCAGAGATTCCTTTTAGAAATAAAAGTTATGATTCTTCTGAAAGCTTTACATTCTTTTAAGGATTTTTCCATTATCTACTCATGCCTTGCCATACCATGCATTACTGAATCTCCAAGGTCCCTTCCAGACTTAAAGTCTTAAGCTTCAATTCAAGAAGTCAACAAACATTTATTAAATCCCTATGATATGCAATGCTGTGGGTTAGGTGCCTGGGGATATTCAAACAAAATGAAACTATCTTTGCTTTGACAGAAATTTCCCTTTACTTGATCTATGCTATGTTTTTCTATTACATATTAAAAAAAAGAAATGATGAATTAAAACTTTTATTTTTATACTGTAATAATTTCAGTGTTCATCAGCCTTCCCCACTGCCATTGCACACACGTGCTCACATTCACATACACACACACACACACACACACACACACACACACACACCCCAAATAGAGGTGCATGTCACAATTCCCAACTTCATTGAATTGGGAGAATTTTTTGATTATCAAATCAAATAAGCAAATGATATGTGAATGATTCCTAAGCATTCCTATGGAATCAATAAAAGCTATGAATTAAGTGAAAAGAATATAATTAGTTAATCAACTTGGGAAGGAATGAAGTGTTTCAAAGAAATGTAATAGGATTAGTTCAAAAGAACTAAAGATAACCCTAGACCTATATATTAGAGAATGAAGTTCCAGGAGAATTTCAGCAACTGCTTAAGATTTAGGAAGCATTTTGAGTACCCAAAACATTTAATTGATGATGGAGAGTGAGAAAGCATTGGAAGAGTCTTAAGGGAGAGCCCCAACTTAATATGTCAGACCAGTAATATTCTGATGTTAAAAGGAAGAAGATGCCAGTCACTGAAATTGCATGGTACATGAAAGTGTTCATGAAAGCTTCATAGAAAACAGGAAATGGAGGGAGAGTTAAACAAAAGAGGGAGGAGGGAAGAATATTTCTCAAATAGAAACAACCTGTGAGAAAGACTATTCCCCACAAACATATGTATATATGCTGTGTATGTTACTAATCTATATCTTTTAATTCACATTTGAAGTTTCATTAGTAATAAGAATCAATGCAGAATAATTCCTCAAAAAAAAAAAAAACCCTCTTCACCTCATTTCAAAAATATGCTCTACCTATTACATGTGCAATCATATAATTACTTTTGGGATCTTTTCCCATCCAACCGTTTGTACAAAAAGCTTCTAGAAGGCAGAGACTAACATTAAACTGTATACAATGGGAATATGAAACTACTATTCATATATATAAATACAATTATATATTTTCATGATAATGAATACTCTGATATTTTATCATGATCATGAATACCATGACATATACACATATGAATATATGAAATTACTATTCATATAAACTTCATTTTTTATCCATGTGGATAGGATTAAACAGGAAGATGATGATCTTATTTTATAAGAAAAACAAAATATTTGGGAAAGTCGTATAATTTGTTTTTTTTGTTTCGAATAACAGATTAAACATTCACCTAAATAAAATGTTTTAGGGATAACTGAAATATACTTTCACTATAAGAGTTTGAATGAATCCCTTATCAAAACTAATTTACTATGATTTCTAAATTAAATTTCAAAGTCAGAACAGAAAAATCATGAGAGATTATCTACCACTGATGCCATCTTTATATTTCAATAATTTTAGTGAAAAGTTTAAGATTAAAGAAATTTCTGCATAATTGTGCTTCAAATTTCAATGGCCCCTTCTAGGTGCTTTTGCCAACATAACATGGTGAATACTGTTCTGTGTTAGCAAATGCCAACTGCTCCTGGCTAATAGAAAATTACTATGTCTCATGGACATTTCAAGTCCCTAATTAACTTCTAAACTGGCCAAGTGCCATCTTATTTTAAAGGCCAAACAACCTGCAATTAAATCCTGCGGGCAATTTGTACAAGGACAGAGCCTAGACCTAATAAAATATGACCATTAAAGCATCTCTGCTTCAATATTTTCCTGTACAGGAAGATCCTGCTTTGGCACATTATGCTGCATTTCAAGGAAATCATAAAATTTTATTTTTCTCATTTGATGATTTATTGTGACATACTATGGTACTAGACAGCAAAATGAGGCTAAACATGAGTATAATATGCTTTTACTGAATTCAGCATAAATATTAGAGGAATCATTGTTTAATTTTACACACTCAAGAGCATAGTTTAGGGGAAATGTCATGAGATAGCCTAAAAATAAATATTAGTATATGAAAAAATTTGCACATACACATATCTATAAATGTATATATTGGGAGACAGCTTGGTTGAACAAGTAGAAAAGCAATTTCAGCATCAGGCAGACCTGACTCTGAGAGTAGATGTGAAGCTAGATACACTCTAAGTCTCTAAGTTAGAAAAGAATTACTAATATACATTTGGAAAGGGAGTTTAATCACTAGAGTGATTATCAATGAAATCACAGCTATATAATATATATTTTATTATATTTAACAGGAATATATATGTATGTGTGTATGTGCATATGTACATATGTACACATATACATATATGCGTGTCTTTATACCTCTAGAAGCAAATTTAAAACCCTATGTTCATAATTCAAAACCCTTCACAATGTGCTCCCCTCCTACCTTTCCATTCTCCTTATGGCTTTCTCTATTCCACAAATTCTGCAATCAACTAAAATTAGTTTTCTTGCTATTTTTTGGCACAAGTTATTCTACCTCTAAAATCTGTATTTTAACTGACTTTCTCTCATACCTGAGATGTTTTCCCTCCTCATATGTCCCTCTTTAGCTTCCTTCAAGACTCAGGTAAAATCTCATCTTCCAGAAGTCTCTCAGTCCCTTCAGTGTAAGTGTTTTTCCTCTGAGATTACCTCTGAGATTCAACTGTTTATTCTTCTTTGTACATAACTTCCTCAACCCCCTGTACCCCAACAATATTGTCTTTCCCATTTGATTATGAAATCTTGGAAGACCAAGGACTTTTTTGCCTTTCTTTGTATTGCTGGTTCTGAGCACAGTTCCTGATACAGCCCGGGTATCTAATAAATACTTTTACACACACACACACACACACACAGTTTGCAATATTATATTTTCTATAGTATTTATGTGTACATAAACTCATAATATACCATATCTATATATAGACATATTATGTGTGAGTGACCTTTAAAATATGGCAGATTTTGCTAATAATAAATGAGAAAATATACCTACTTACATAGGAATTTATAAGTACTCATTTCCATATCATCATTTATAAAGGAAGAAGAAAATACCCAAAGGAACAGAATAAATGAATATCCAACTCCAATTTCTTATTTCTTAGCTCCATATTGACATGAATAAAAACAGGGACTATATCTAGAATTTCATTGTTAGAAGTAAGGAAACTCTCTGAATTATATCATCTCAATTTCCCAGAGCATGGAGAAATTAGTCCCATAGTCAATATTTGTTCTTCAAGGACTTCAAGACCAGCTCTCTATCCACTATACCACACTACAACCCATAAAATCAAAGTTTAATGACTAAGAGATCATTCAACTTCATATAATTTGAAAAGGGCTTATAAATATCTTTTTTTGTATAAAAAGCATTATGCAAGGTACTGGGAAATCAAATAAGAAAAGATCAGTGCACACCCCAACCCTCTATACACACACACACACACAGACATACATACTCACACACACACACATACAAATACATGTGTGTGCAAGGACTTCCATCATTAGTATTCTAATACTTCATATGATTTATATCCACTGATTCAACTGTACTCTTTTAAAGACTTTAGGGAATGTAATTTTTATTGGGGGAGGGAATTCTTACTGTACAATGTGCTTTTCCAAATGTGCTTTTTGACATTGATGATACATAAAATTTACCTTGAATGGGAAGATGAACATTATTGGTAAAAACTGGGTTACACAAACAGGATCCTTGTACTGTTTAGTTCAAACTTAAACATGTCACCTGAGTATTAAGGCAATATTAAAAGGGATAGGTAGAATTGATACATTTCCTAGAATTGCCAATAAAGCCAATTGAAAGAGGTAGGCCAGTTTTAGAGTTATGGAAAGTTAGGAATTTATTTCAGAACATTTCTAAACTTCCTAATGACTTTTCAGGGCATAGCAAGAGATTACAAAAACAAATGATTCCTTCTATCTGTCAGTCCTGGAATTGTCTTTTTAAAGGTCTTGTCTTCAAATTCTAAGTATATATTGCTAAACGGTGAAAAAGCTTTTGATCTACAGCAGTCTGCAGGAAAAAGACCTAGCAAGGCATTATCAGATCAATAAAAGATCAGCTCCCAGGAAAGGTCCATTCATTTCCAACCTTCACTTTTTTTGTCATATCTTTATCTCTCCCCCTAGCATTGAATTCTATCAGAAGATATGACAGCCTCATAAAAGAAGCAAGGCTCTCTGCAGAGAAAGAAAAGCATTCTATTATCACTTCCCTTGCGATTCCTAAATATATTTCATCCTGAAAAATAAAATGAGACTGCTTTTCAATATTGAAAATGTCTCACTTATTAGACTATCAGTTAATCTAAGCTGAAAGACAGCATTGGTTGTTGAAAACATTTAGTTCTGAGTAATTTTCTTTGTGTATCTTTGAAAGGAAATCTATGACATATATGACAATTTAGCTTGGTTTCAACAATGCAAATATTCAAGTTGAATTTTCAAGAGTTGTCTTGGACAGAAAACAGAAGAAAATTTTCTTATACTCATTCAACACAACTTTGCTTTGATATATGCTAAAATTATAACAGGCATATAAAAAATTTAAAATAAAATTAACAATTGGAATGTTATTCATATCATCCACACTTCTAGACTAAATTATGTTTGGTTAATGCTCATCCTTGTATATGTATGAATGTGTATATAAGTATATATATTCACATTTATATACACAAATACATATGCATATATAGCTATATATTTCTATATAGGGAGTGATATTTTATATTAATGAACTGACACCAATCAAGGCACTTATTATTGTCTTTTTTGTGTGCTGATAATCCAGTTTTCTAGTTAGTGCATTATTTAATTATTTACATTAATGTTTCTTAATATATCAAAAATTTTAATTAAAAAAAAACTTTTTGTGAGAGTTAAGAAAAGCCTTTTTGATGTACTCCAAGTTCCCAAGGAAGCCAATTTAATAGAAAATCAGCTTTGGAACTGAACAGGAAACACAGGAAATGGATAATAATATGCTAATCCTTGCTGAACCCTAGTTTTTTGAAAGTATCAGGGAATTCACTTGAATGAGAACAGGACCTCTTAGGAGAGACATACTTATCAGAAAGGGTCTGATGACTGTGGGTCAAATATAGAAGGCCACTCTAAAAGCAAAGAAATGGATTAGCATGTTAAGACTGCTAATAGAAGCTTCAACTGCTCAGAGCACAGGTTTTGTTTTTATAACTTTTGGGGACCATTTAGCATACATAGCCAGTCATCAGAATTTTGTGGCAACTCAGTCATAGATAAATACTAGAGAGGAAGGGATAGACAAAGGGATAATCATTCAAGAGAGCAAAGGAGACTTCTTGGAGTAGAGTTTGCTATGCAGCTGGTAGAGTTTATAATTGTAATAATAACAATACAACAACTAAAATATCACTTAAAGTGTGCCAGGTATTTACAAGAGTAAATTCTTTCTAATTATTATCTCATTTGAACCTCACAACAAGGCTGGGATTAGGTATTGCTATTATCCTCACTTTATAAATGAGGAAACTGAGGTAGAAAAAGAATAAGTGACTTGCCTATTAAATATTGTAAATCAAATTTGAACTTAGTCTTCCTGACTCCAAGCCCAGGACTGTAGCCATTGTGTCACCCAGCTACTTTAAACAAGCAATTGGAAGACATGTGTCAATGAGAAGATAGTCCTAGTTTAAGGGCAAGTGACAAAAGGAAGTAATCAAATGCCTTTATAATTGTGAAAGAAAAAAATCTTTTAGACAAAACTTCAAGACAGAGTTAACTATTTAGACAGGATTGGAAGTATCTTTTGACCAAGGACAATACATAGTTGTTACAATAGTAACTGAAACTAGCTACTTTTTTATTTCTCCTTAATTTATTTTTCCTTCTTTTCCACTATTAGGCTACCAAGTGGTTGGAGGAATTCTACATCATTACTCCCTCAAGATGTCATGAATAATTCCTAATTTTTCTACAGTAGCCAAAACATTATTAAAGTACATACCTATTCGTTGGATTCAAAGAGAACTATTAGGTAAATTATTGTGTAGGCATGGATGAAAATATCAATGAACCCAAAATCTTTATAATCTGCAGTTACTCATTATTTTAAGCACAGATTTTCTATCTTTGTTTCCTATGAAAAATGCAGTTACTATCCTTGTAAACATGACTACTATATTAGATTATGGCCTATAACATTTCAAACTTATTTTCTCAAGCTAATTACTTGAAATAGTTTATACTTTAATTGATTCAGTACTTTAAAACATCTATTATGTTTAATCATTTTGGATACCCCACAGTATGAGGAAGGTATGGATTGAGCTTTGCAGCATTAAAAGTTCCCACATCTATGAGATCACACCCCTTAAAAATATATCCATTTTAAATATCTACTTTTTCTGTCATATATTTGGAGTGGGGAAGAGTATTTAGAGACATAATTTGACCTCCACATTTTAGAGGAGAAATTTTAAATTGGAAGACTGAAGTTCAGAAAAAGGAAGAGACTAACTGAGAATCACATAGATAATGTCCTATTATATCCACAGGTAAAACAATGTCATGTTCTTCTCATGATCAAAGTGAATAGTTAAGATAAGAGGTATCAAATGCGGGCCCATGAGTCCCTTTGGCCATCAACATTCCCATAACTCCTATATAGTACACCATAGTCCCCAGTGTAGTCAAAACCAGTTAAAATATAATTGGGAAATGTTTAACAAAATAAATAAAAAGATAATAACACAGATAATGTGAAGTTTTTGAAGTCAACATGCAGCCTATGGGGACCTATTTGTAAAATTTAATAGTTGCCTTTCTATTTGAATTTGACACCTCTAGTTAAGATAAGAGAACAGAAGAATCTGTCATTATTTCCTCCTGAAATGCTATGAAAATGAAAAATTCTAAAAATGTGAAAGATCCTAAAAGTTGACATCATATTTCTATCTGAATTACAGAAGCAGCTGAAGAATCCAGAAGTTTTAAAAACCAACAAATTGGTGATCTAAGCTAGATGGGAAAGGTTTTGAACATAATTTGATATGTTTCACAGTCATCTGTAAATCCTTTATAGAGATTTTACTGGATTAGAATTAAACAGTATAAAAATTTAAAGATAGTGGCCACACAGATGGAATCATGAAGCATCAAGTTTAGCTATAGAAAGTCATCTTAAAAGGCAGGAATGGTATTTTTAGAGCAAGCTTCAATATGACATTTTTAGTGATTAGTTTAACAATGCTCTCTTATGTCTTAGTTCAAACATCATTTACATATACTATATAGTTATGATGCCGTTTAGATTTTGGGGGTTCCCTTTTTTCAGAGAACCAAATGATAAGGTCTATATTTAGGGAACCATAATGAAATTAGGATTTCTGGTGGTCAAGGAGTTAAATGATAAAGTCTCGTGGCAGGTTCAGGGTTCAGGGAACCAAATGGAGAGGTTTGGCTCCTCTACACCCCCTTGGCATTTGGCACAAGGATAGGGAGTTTTGGGGAACCCTCTTTTGGTGGTGAAGAGGTTCTCTGTAAAGGAATTTACAGACCCGAAAACCTAGATTGATAAAAGAGGTTTACTATAGGCATTGGGAAATCAGCCTTTGCTATGCAAGAATAGAAAGGCTGCCCTCCTTAGTGGCAAAGTCTGACATAAGGTAAAAGTCTAGAGAAATCCCAACAGAGAGGCATAAAGTCTTGTTAGGGAAATAGGTGAGGATAAAGAGAGAGTAGCACTGGAAGAAAGGTTTCCTTGGCATAGCATGGCATATCCTACCATGGCATAGCATGGAATGGCATGTCAGGTCCTCTGCAAAGAAATGAATTTTTAATTGCTGTTTTATAAGGAAGTCTTTTTTTTTTCTTTTTATTTAATAGCCTTTTATTTACAGGATATATACATGGGTAACTTTACAGCATTAACAATTGCCAAACCTCTTGTTCCAATTTTTCACCTCTTACCCCCCCACACCCCCCTCCTAGATGGCAGGATGACCAGTAGATGTTAAATATATTAAAATATAAATTAGACACACAATAAGTATACATGACCAAAACGTTATTTTGCTGTACAAAAAGAATCAGACTCTGAAATATTGTACAATTAGCTTGTGAAGGAAATCAAAATGCAGGTGTGCATAAATATAGGGATTAGAATTCAATGTAATGGTTTTAGTCATCTCCCAGAGTTCTTTTCTGGGCATAGCTAGTTCAGTTCATTACTGCTCCATTAGAAATGATTTGGTTGATCTCGTTGCTGAGGATGGCCTGATCCATCAGAACTGGTCATCATATAGTATTGTTGTTGAAGTATATAATGATCTCCTGGTCCTGCTCATTTCACTCAGCATCAGTTCATGTAAGTCTCTCCAGGCCTTTCTGAAATTATCCTGTTGGTCATTTCTTACAGAACAGTAATATTCCATAATTTTCATATACCACAATTTATTCAACCATTCTCCAACTGATGGACATCCATTCAGTTTCAGTTTTTAACCACTACAAAATGGCTGCCACAAACATTCGTGCACATACAGGTCCCTTTCCTTCTTTATAATCTCTTTGGGATATAATCCAGTAGTAACACTGCTGGATCAAAGGGTATGCACAGCTTGATAACTTTTTGAGCATAGTTCAAACTACTCTCCAAAATGGTTGGATTCATTCACAACTCCACCAACAATGCATCAATGTCCCAGTTTTCCCGCATCCCCTCCAACAATCATCATTATTTTTTCCTGTCATCTTAGCCAATCTGACAGGTGTGTAGTGGTATCTTAGAGTTGTCTTAATTTGCATTTCTCTGATTAATAATGACTTGGAGCATCTTTTCATATGACTAGAAATAGTTTCAATTTCTTCATCTGAGAATTGTCTGTTCATATCCTTTGACCATTTTCAATTGGAGAATGGCTTGATTTTTATAAATTAGAGTTAATTCTCTATATATTTTGGAAATGAGGCCTTTATCAGAACCTTTGACTGTAAAAATATTTTCCCAGTTTATTGCTTCCCTTCTAATCTTGTCTGCATTAGTTTTGTTTGTACAAAAACTTTTCAGTTTGGTATAATCGAAATTTTCTATTTTGTGATCAGTAATGATCTCTAGTTCTGCTTTGGTCATAAAGACCTTCCCCTTCCACAGGTCTGAGAGGTAAACTATCCTATGTTCCTCTAATTTATTAATAGTTTCATTCTTTATGCCTAGGTCATGAACCCATTTTGACCTTATCTTGGTATACGGCGTTAAGTATGGATCAATGCCTAGTTTCTGCCATATTAGTTTCCAATTTTCCCAGCAATTTTTATCAAACAGTAAGTTCTTATCCCAAAAGCTGGGATCTTTGGGTTTAATCAAAGACTAGGTTGCTATATTTGTTGACTGTTTTATCCCTTGAACCTAATCTATTCCACTGATCAACTAGTCTATTCCTTAGCCAATACCAAATAGTTTTGGTAACTGCTGCTCTATAATATAATTTTAGATCTGGTACAGCTAAACCACCATCATTTGATTTTTTTTTTCATTAATTCCCTTGAAATTCTTGACCTTTTGTTTTCCATATGAACTTTGTTTGTTATTTTTTCTAGGTCATTAAAATAGTTTTTTGGGAGTCTGATTGGTATAGCGCTAAATAAATAGATTAGTTTAGATAATATTGTCATCTTTATTATATTTGCTCGCCCTATCCAAGATATAAGGAAGTCTTTGGCTACATTCCAAGGCCTGCTCCCCCTCCAGATGAAGCCGGTAGATGGAGTTGGAATTGAATAGAAAATCTTCAATTGAATAGGGTTGGTATCTCCAGCTCTGAATTCAACCAGTCCCATCAAGACAACAGAGGCAGTTGTGGTTCACTAGGTAAAGAAATGTCCTTACAGTTAGGAAGCTCTGGGTTTGAATCTGACATGTTCTGGCAATGTGATCAAAGGCAAATCATTGTTCCTCTCCTTATCCTCAAGCAACTCTCTAAAACTAGAAACTACAGAGCTAGTGCCCCATCCATTTTAGTAGAGAGCATACACACTGGAAGTCCTCCCTACTGCTAAAATCAAAGGTCCACAGTTCTGATGGACCTGGCCATCCTCAGCAATGAGATCAAC
This sequence comes from Sarcophilus harrisii, assembly GCF_902635505.1. Classification (NCBI taxonomy): domain Eukaryota; kingdom Metazoa; phylum Chordata; class Mammalia; order Dasyuromorphia; family Dasyuridae; genus Sarcophilus; species Sarcophilus harrisii. The sequence goes on along the minus strand of NC_045430.1, from coordinate 140,214,299 downwards.
CAAATCATTTCCAATGGAGCAGTAATGAACTGAACCAGCTACACCCAGCAAAAGAACTCTGGGAGATAACTAAAAACCATTACATTGAATTCCCAATCCCTATATTTTTGCCCACCTGCATTTTTTATTTCCTTCACAAGCTAATTGTACAATATTTCAGAGTCTGATTCTATTTGTACAGCAAAATAACGTTTTGGTCATGAATACTTATTGTGTTTCTAATTTATATTTTAATATATTTAACATCTATTGGTCATCCTGCCATCTGGGGGAGAGGGTGGGGGTTAGAGGGGAAAAATTGGAACAAGAGGTTTGGCAATTGTCAATGCTGTAAAGTTACCCATACATATAACCTGTAAATAAAAGGCTATTAAATAAAAAAATAATAAATAAAATTAAAAAAATAAAGAGATTCCAAAAATGCTAAAAAAATAATAAAATAAAATAAAATCAAAGGTCCAATTTAGTAGCAATAAAACAAACAAAAAAAAAACAACCCAATATAGATCCCACCCCCAAACACAAGCTAATTTTTTTTATCATTTCTTTTTATAGTGAATAGGGAAGATAAAGCCTGTCACTTTTTCTTATCTAAAATCATTAACTAACAGCTTCCTTCCTAACTAAACATTGTATTATCTTATTATCTTATCCTTTCTGACCCTTCTTCTGCATTGAAATACAAATAACGTTCCCAAAACAAAGCTATAATAATATCATAATTCTATTTGAATTGTGAGGAATAACAAAAGATCACTTATTTTCCATCTCAAATGACTGTTGAATTTAATTAAATTTACAAAACTCCTTTATTTAATTGAAGTTGGTAACCTAAGACCAATGGTAGGTGGACCAATGGATTTTTCAGTTTCCTTTGAGGGAGTAACTCAACAAAAGAACAAAGGTTTCACATGTATTGATATCCACATGCATATGTATGTGCATATATGTATAAGTATATATATACACACATGTATATTAGTAAGAGTTAACTATATTTTTGTCAAACTCAATTGAATTTTAGTAACAATTCTACAAGTTAACAAGGTCATTCTCACCAAAATGCCTACAATTGCTTTAAAGATTTTATTTATATTTGGCTAAAATAGGCTTTTCAGAGAGTTTGTTTTTTTTTTTTTACTTTTATTTAATTATATCTGGCCTCTGGGAGGGAGACATTGGTACCATCACACAATTAGAGCTGTTCTCTCCAGAAATCTTTTAAAATCACACTTCCTAAAAGGGCAGCTCCAATTTTGATTTCAGATATGATTTTTTTCTTTATAAAAAGACAAAAACAGATATACAGCTTCTCTCTCTCTCTCTGTCTCCGTCTCTCTTTGCATGTATGTATTTTCTATTAGAAAAAAATTCTACTTATTAAAGAAATGAAAAATTAGAGGCAGCTGGGGGGGATGGTAGTTAGAGCACTAGACCTGAAGTCAAGAAATGCTAGATTCAAATAGAGTCTCACACATTTAAGATATGTGAGGGAAAAAGCACTTCTCTCCACTTAAACGTTCACATCTTCAAAACAGAAATAACAATGGGACCTATCTACTTCTGGATGCTATGGTAAGGCTGAAAAGAAGTAATATTTACAAAAGACTTTGCAAAACTTAAACACCATATAAAAGCTAGCTTTTATTATTATTATTATTATTAACCCCACTCCTCTCTCTCTTAAGATTATATATAGAGAATACACAAATCTGCTCAAAATAATATAATCAGTAATTTTCAGGGCTGGATTAAAAACCAGAATATGAGGCAAAATTCTATGTTTTCATTCTGTTCCAAACCCTGCCTCTGACAGTTAAATAATGTTTAGAAAGTCACAACTTTCCTAGGACTCAGTTTCCTACTCTAGGGTTAACCTAGATGACTTATGGGGAAAGGTTCAGCTCTAGTTAATTCATCCTATCTATACTAGACATATATTCCAAAATAAAATCAAAACAGAGTATCTGTAAAATCACAAGGTGAACTTTAACAAAATTTAGCATGCTAATTTTCTTATCATCATTTCCTCAATTATAATTTGTCTTTCTGAGAGATATGAAATTAAAAAGAAATTCATTATAAAAAGACCCATTTTTTAAGTTACAGAGACTTAATATTTGAAATAAGATGCTGAAATCACATTGCTTATCAATTATTGGTCATTTTATTTGATGTCAAGAGAATAGCAAAACTTAAGAAACATGGTTTCTGCACTACTTTATGTTCAGATGTCTTTGTCTGTCATGCCCATAAAATGAAATGACTTTGAAATGAGTCAGAAAGCTTAAAATCTAATCTTATAACAGATAATTAACTCTTAGGCAACAGATGATTGTAATAGAAAAACTATTTGTTTTAAAAAAAATAAAACAGAAAAAATTTCATTAGTAACAATGGAAGCAATTTATGTAAGAAATACAACTAGTAATACTTTTCTGCCTCCTAGGGAGGAAAAAAAAGAGGAGGAAGGCTTTGATTGTCAAACAGATATATGTCATATTGTTCCCTAGGAATTTCCACTTCCATAGGAGGAAGGATCTTGCTGAGAACAGAACAGTAATATTAACATTGTTGTAACTTAGTCATGCTCCATTTTTTGTGACCTTTTGGGGGATTTTCTTGTCAAAGATAGACTGGAGTGGTTTCCCATGTCCTTCTCCAGTCCATTTCACAGACGAGGAACCTGAGGCAAATGAAATTAAATGACTTGTGCAGAGTCACAAAGTAAATGTCTGAGACTGAATTTGAATTCAGGTTTCTCCCTATTCTAGGATTAAACTCTATCCACGTCACTATCTAGTTGCCCAACAACAAAATAGTGTTCTTTCTGGAGTAACATCCTTTCACTGAATAGTCTATAAGTATCTAGTTAATCTACACAGTGTCAATGCCAAAGATATTGAAGAAGTTAGAATGATTACAATCTGGGGAAATAACTATTACCATGATAGGTAATACCTATTGACATTCCAGACAACAAAGCATGTTTTCTCAGATGAAAGGCATAGTAAGTAGTATGGGCTGATGCTTCATTTTTGCTAGTAGTCAAAAGTGCCAAAAGAGGATTTGTATAGAATTTGTGTCATTTTAATCTCTACTCATATGACAAAGTTAGGTTCTCTAGAAGCATCTTGGGAGAATGGGGAGGAATGAGGCGGTCAGATCCAAATAATCTGTGTTTGAAGAAAGTTGAAAACCCACCCCTCATCACTGTAGGACACCTGTAGATATAATTCTTTCTACAGGGAAGTAAAAACAAAATGACAGTGAATAATATAGCTTTCTAGGATATTTTCTCCTCCAATAGAATGTCAACTTCTTGAGGTCAGAGACTTTTGCCTTTGTAGCTCTATTGGTTAGCAACTAGAAGTTGCTAGTTAATAGTTTGTTCATTACATAAGAAGTCTAGAATTATTTACTAGGTTAAAAATTAATTGAGTTGATTCTAATGTAGGAAATATGTATCATGATTTAAATCTGATTTCCACTTTATTCAATTCCTTTGCTCATAAAGTTATTGTAATTTTAATGCCTTTAATATGTAATTTTAATGATTTTCTTAGGTAGTAGTCCCTATTCATATTAGTCACTCAATAAGCTTTTGGACCTTCTGTCAGATACTGTGCTAAAGGCGGAGGGTGCAAAGAAAGGTAAAAAAAAAAATTGTTTTAGCTTTTGAGGACCTTACAAACTATTGGGATAGATAATGTGCAAATAACTATGTACAAACAAGCTATATAAAATAGATAAAGATAGATACTTTGGATAAACTAGAATTGACAATGAGAAGGCACTAGAATAAAGAGGGACTAAGAATAGCTTCCTGTGGTAAGTAGGATTCTGATTGGGTCTTATAGGAAGCCAAGTTACCCAGGAGGCAGAGATTAAAAGGAAAAACATTTCAAGAACATCCAATGAAAATGCCTGGGATACACATGGATTGTCTAGTACCAGCAAGGAGGCCAGTGTCATTGAAGTACATGGAAAATTGTGAGTATTGAGAAGACTGGAAAGGGGAATGAGAGCAAGTTACAGCTTTAATTTCACCTCTTATCTTTATTTGAAAGACTTGATTTTAACCAGAATTTTTTGTATGTTTCAGCTTCATATTTTTATTAGATACAAAATCAGTAAACACAAAAGCATATGTAAGATGAAAAAGAATGTAATATTATTATGGTTAAATGAGAAATTTTCTAATCTCTCAAGAACTGAAATACATAATTACTTCAAGAAAAAGGCCTTGAAAAGTTATTTTCTCATTTGTCTCACATAGTCTATAAGCTATTCTATCTACAATTAGAACTTGATGACCTTTCAAGGTCTTTTTCAGTTTATTTATGCTACCATAACAGTCCAAGCCACCAAGTTTGAAGTTAAAAAAATGATTCAAGTTTGAAAGATGAATATAATGTGCTAAAATAAGAGTGCCATCACTACTTGAAACTGTTAATGTACTTCATCCTGAAACATATTATCATTTATATTCTTAATTTTTTTTTGCTCCTTTGGTGATCTTTTCTAACATTAAAAAAATCAGTTAGAAAATAAGAGTATGAGCCTGAAATACCTTAAAAACTACAAAAAATATCTCTACTGCCAAATAGATAAAAATCAAGGTTAGAAGAGTGAGAATGAAGATAAATGTAAGAAGAAAAATGAGCAAAAAGAGAAACTAAGAAGTATTTACTAAATTTAGCTTGACATAGCAGAATCTAATTTAAGGAGTTTATCCAATCAGTAAAAGGCTATTCATTTTTTTTTAATAATTATAACTTTTTATTGACAAAACCCATGCCTGGGTAATTTTTTACAACATTATCCCTTGCACTCACTTCTGTTCTGACTTTCCCCTCTCTCCCTCCACCCCCTTCCCTAGGTGGCAGGCAGTCCTATACATGTTAAATAGGTCACAGTATATCCTAGATACAATATATGTGTGCAAAACCGAACAGTTCTCTTTTTGCACAGGAAGAGTTGGATTTAGGAGGTAAAAATAACCCGGGAGGAAAAACAAAAATGCCAACAGTTTACATTCATTTCCCAGTGTTCTTTCTTTGGGTGTAGCTGCTTCTGTCTATCACTGATCAATTGAAACTGAATTAGAGCTTCCTTTTGTCGAAGAAATCCATTTCCATCAGAATACATCCTCATACAGTATCATTGTTGAAGTGTATAATGATCTCCTGGTTCTGCTCATTTCACTTAGCATCAGTTCATGTAAGTCTCTCCAAGCCTCTCTATATTCATCCTGCTGGTCATTTCTTACAGAACAATGATATTCCATAACATTCATATATCACAAGTTACCCAACCATTTTCCAATTAATGGGCATCCATTCAGTTTCCAGTTTCTGGCCACTACAAAACAGGGCTGCCACAAACATTTTGGCACATACGGGTCCCTTTCACTTCTTTAAGATCTCTTTGGGATATAAGCCCAGTAGTAACACTGCTGGATCAAGGGGTATGCACAGTTTGATAACTTTTGGGGCATAATTCCAGATTGTTCTCCAGAATGATTGGATTCGTTCACAATTCCACCAACAATGCATCAGTGTCCCAGTTTTCCTGCATCCCCTCCAACATTCATCATTATTTTTTCCTGTCATCTTAGCCAATCTGACAGGTGTGTAGTGGTATCTCAGAGTTGTCTTAATTTGCATTTCTCTGATCAATAGTGATTTGGAACACTCTTTCATATGAGTGGAAATAGTTTCAATTTTATCATCTGAAAATTGTCTGTTCATATCCTTTGAGCATTTATCAATTGGAGGATGGCTTGACTTCTTATAAATTAGAGTCAATTCTCTATATATTTTGGAAATGAGGCCTTTATCAGAACCTTTAACTGTGAAAATGTTTTCCCAGTTTGTTGCTTCCCTTCTAATCTTGTTTGTATTAATTTTGTTTGTACAAAGGCTTTTTAATTTGATATAATCAAAATTTTCTATTTTGTGATCAATAATGATCTTTAGTCCATCTTTGGTTACAAATTTCTTCCTCCTCCACAAGTCTGAGAGATAAACTATCCCATGTTCCTCTAATTTATTTAAAATCTCATTCTTTATAAGGCTATTCATTTTAACGAAATTTATTATTTTCATTTTCTACCTCCTTAGGAGTTGATAACCATAATTCCATTTTTAAATTTTTACAATTTTAAAGAAAGTATCATTATGCTTTATTTTAAAAACTTTTCACAATAAGGAATAGGCAACTTTATTTATTTGCTAATAAACTGATTAAAAAAACAAAAACAAAAACAAACACTGTGCTAATGTTGAATGCAGCCATCATAGGGGTTACCTGACCTTGACCCCATGGTTGGAGCAATTCTAAAGCAATTGGGGCCAGTCTTTTGAAATTCATAATTCTGGTATCTGAGTCCACTGTTCTGACCAGATATCACCATTCGTGAGCCTTCTCTTTGGACTTTAGGTTGTTATACAAAACACTTATATAACAGTTGCTTTTGAGGTTGTGCCTCCCATAAGACTCCCTTCTTATTGAAATAGATTTCAACTCTGCCCTCTCTTTGCGCCTCTTGGACACTCCAATACTTTGGTACTGTGTGGTACTCTAAAGTACAATTCACTTACTTTGATTAAAGACTCTAGTTTTTGTGACTCTGCTAGTCCTATTTATTTGAAACTGACACTACTATCACATGTAATTTCAGTAAACTTAGAAATTCTTCAGCTAGGTTGGCAAATGCAACTAAGAAGGTTTAAGAAAGTTGTCCATTAATAGTCTTAAGAATGTACTATGATCTTTCATTTTCACCTGACAATAAGGCATTATTTAAAAAAAAACCTAGGAAATGTTAGATAAAAAGAAATATATTAAGCGTTTTTGTTACTTTGTTATTTTTAATTATGAAAAAAGTTCCATCAAAAACAATTTCCTTTATGGAATTATGCTAATTAATTAGTTGATTTAATTGTTTTTTTAGTGGAACTTTTTTTTTTTGTTTTTATCAATAGAACAAATATTCCAGCAGTAATTGTTTTCAAATATTTAAAAATATCTATATATCTCAATAAGAAACAGATATTAAAATGGAAGAAGAAATGCAGAGATACTCATAATTAAAAATAACTAGAGAGAAAACAAAAAAGGGAAATGGATGGGGTAGAATAAACACGGGCAATTCCAGGAATTCAAAGAGTAGAAAAATCTAAGAAAAAGGAGCCTAAGGCAGAAAGAAACAGTTCAAAAGACAGGCTTAACATCTAAATGTTACTGTAGACGAATATGTCTGAAGCACAAAAAGGCTAAATTAGCTCCTGGAGCTATGATCTAAAAGCATTATGTACTATTCCCTAGGTATGGGATTTTTCAGAATTGAGGGACCTATCCCCTAGGAAAGTAATAAATGAGACCCTTTGGGGGAGAAAGTGTTATTATGAAATATTGGCTGAAATTAGCTATTTTCTAGTACAGTTGTCATACATAAACTTTTTCAATAAAAAGTTCAAATTAAAGCAAAAATGGGCAGAAAGCAAATTTGATAAAATTGATAGTGAACATAGTCAACAATGAACTAATATAAAGTTAAGTAAGCAGAATCAGAAGAACAATTCGTATAGTAATAGCATTATTATGAAAACAATCAATCATAACAGATTTAGTAACTGATCAACATTATGACCTACCATAAGTCCAAGAGGCATGATAAAAAATGTTAACCACTTTGGCATAGAGAAATGATAGATTCAGTATATTTACTGAAGCATTTTTCTCTCTTTGCTTTTTTTTTTCTTGTATAATGTTAAACTACTTGACTAATGCAGAATTTTATTTTGTATAACTTCATATCAGTAAATTGATTTTTCAAACATTTATTATTAATGAAGAAAGATCATCAAGCACATTTTGTCTGAATAAATTAACTGGAGATCACATGAAATCTAATAAGTTAAAACATCTTAAAAGTGTGCTTCTGAAATATATATAATTTTTCAGAGAAAATTAAATACTATTAATACATAATACCAAACATTTTCAGAAATCATTTCTATGATACAAAAAGGATTATTTATATTATATTATTTGTGTAATTATTAAAAGTAGGTTAAATAATTTAATAAAAGAAATAGAGTTTCTAATTTCAACTATTTCTTTAACTAACATGACTTTTGATGACCCATATGCAAGGCAACTTTGAATGATTCTTCTTGCAAACATTTTTTTGGGAAGGATATTTGTCCCTTTGTCTAAAGACCTTTAAATCAATCACCTGAGAAACAGTGTTGATATTTTTCCTTTAAAATGGATAAAACATCAGACATAATTCAATATGAACATCTGATTAAAAATGGATGACAGTATTGAAACTAATGTTAGGGTAAGATTTTTTACTTTGAATACCTACTGATAAGAATGCTGAATCAAGGTATTTTCAAGATAATTGATGGATTTGTTAAGAACAATACTTAAAGATATGAGTGAACTACATTAAACTGTGTACAGTGGAACTCATTCACTGTCAAAATGAAATGCGTACCACTACTAGTTAAAAACATGACTTTATGTATCATTTGCACACATTTCACACATCACAGTGACTCACTAAAAAAATATGAGTGGGGTGCCTCATAAAGCTCTTTAAGTTCTCACAAGAATAATCAAATTTATTTTTTAAAGTAAACCTTTTTACAATATATTGTGACAATTATGAGTATAAAACATAGAACATTGATATAGTTTCCCCAAAATAGTCTGATTTTCCTTTTCATAGTATTTTGAATTTTAAGAGTTGAAATAATTCAAAATTTGATTTTGTAAGATAAAATTTATTCTTAGTACTTGAAAATTAATTAAAAAAATAAAAACTTTAATATAAGGCTAAAATCATGCTCTCATAGAGAAAGATAAAATGAGAATGAAAAATATTGGTATTAATAATTTTAAAAAATGTTTATATGTTTCTGAATTTTAAGAAGTATCTTTTTATGCAGTCCCCTAGTCTATAGAAACAATTCTCATTTTATTTTAGTTAATTAAATATTCTTAGAAAGAATAAGGAGACCACTTAGCAAAGAATAATAAATTTGTTTATAATCCATCTAAATAAAAATAGTTGACAGACTTGACTTATGATAGTACACTGGAAGAAGAATTTGAATGTGATTTTTTTTTTTGGTATTTTGGTTCTGGGCTAATAAAGTATTTTCTGGTTTATGAGAGTAATACAATTTTATTACCATGTAAACATTCTATTTTGTCTTAAACTTGTTTTCTATTGTCCATGAAGAACATTTCTGTTATTATTTGATAAAATGAAATTATCAATCTTGATTAGTGCTTGAAAGACTTATGAATAAGCAATACCATCAGTGACATCATATCTTAAAAATTCTGTGGTCAAAATTAAGTCACTATCACATTAAAATTTTTGTTATAATTTATGAATTATTAAATAGTACATAGTTTACAATATCTGGTAATTAATGTAATATTTTTTGTGTTGTTATATATATTTCAAATTTTATTTGAATAAAGTGCTAACTGATGAGATCCTGAGTAACTAGGTGGGATTCACAGAGAAGCCTGTACTACTGATAAAATTACTCCTTGAGGCAAGCTGAAAAGGGCACTGATGGGAATCACTTCAATCTTATAGTGAGCAGTTGTATTTCCCCTATAAATTTGTCTATGGTTCATGCCATCTTTGCTGAATCGCTTTTGGGGCTATAGTCCACAACAGCACTCTGCCTCATGTGTTGCAATACAGGAGCCATCTGCCAGTGGCTGCTGGAGGGAGGTCTAACTCAGACCTGTAGAATGGCTCTCTTCATGTAAGAAGATGAAGATGATACAATGAGACTGAGAGGCAGTTGCATTCTCTGACCTCTTCCCTTTTACCTCTAATTTATTTCATCCCCAATCCATAAGAACATCTGTGTTAGTAAAGGCTGCTTTACAACTCTTTCAAGTGTTATGATTCAAAGCTGTGGAGGCTCTTGGAGAATAGACCTTCCCCTTCACTTAGTTATGGTTCTTAACAATTACCCTCACTCATCCCTCATGCCTCATGGTGTCTGCTCTCTCATCCTCCACTGTGTTTCATGCTATCTTTCTCATTCTAACTGACTATTGTTAAACTTCTCTGGATTTGGCCTGTCAGCTAATAGCATACTTCAACCCCAAGGGTACCATTTCTCTTGGTTGTGAGTTCCACTAGAGAAGTTGTCTTTTTCATTGTTAAAAGCCCTTTCCTTGCTAACTATAAGATGTACCGACTCTTACTTCATTATTTACCACCTCTATTATTTACTGTATCTCTTAATTTTGTCTGTAGCCTCTTCTCCTAAATAAACCTACCTTTTACCAAAGAGAATGGCCATTATGAATTCTTCACATGATGGAATCCTTGCATTGGTACCTGAATCTCAATCTTATCATTTGGTACTAATCCCAAACACAGAATTTCTGAACTAGCAATTGTTCTCCAAATTACATCAACCTCTAGCCATGGGAAAAGCATTATCTTAACACTTTACTCAAACAAGTTTGACTAGTTTTTTCCTTACTATGTATTAAGACATATGAGACTTGGTTGACTTCAAGACCACTGACATCACATCTTTATTTATCTGAGTGTAGTGTAGTGATGGGAACTACTCAGTTGAATCAACAGAATGGATTCAAAATGCCTATCCTTGTTGAATATTTTTCTTCTGCTATGGTTAAGTAAATTTCCTTTTCTTAAATGTTTAATGACTTATATATGTCTCATTTGTCCCGAAATTAAACCTAACTTATCAAGCAATTAGCTCAGTCTAGAGCACCAACTAAGGAAATTATGTGCATATGGCAAATAATGCTTTATTTTTATTTTATTTATTCATTTAAAACTATTTCATGACAAATTATTTCTTTATTTATATTATTTTATGATCTTACATTATGTTATTTTTGAGAAATATCTCCCACAAAAGAAGTAATATTCTATTTTATTAAATTGAGACTTAAGATTATTTGTTAAGGTAAGAAAAGGATTAATCTCAACACTTTCTCTATTTTCCTGCTTTAGAGGGCTCTAGTTTTCAGCTTTGCAAAACCTTGAAACTTGAACCAGTACTTAGTTGAACATATTATTAATATCCCTCTTCTGACATCTTTGCTCTGATTCATGAAATGAACAAACCAAGATCTGACTTCCCATTTTTTTATCAAAGCTTTTTATTTTCAAAACATATGCATAATTTTCAACATTTATCCTTGTAAAAACCTTATGTTTTAAAAAATGTTTTCCCTTCCTTCCTCCTACCCCCTTCTCCTAAGTGGCAAGTAATCCAATATATGTTAAAGATGTGCAATTCTTCTATAGATATTTCCACAATTATGTTGCACCAGAAAGAATCAGAGCGAAAAGGGGAAAAATGAGAAAGAAAACAAAATGCAAGCAAACAACAACAAAAAGGCAAACATACTATGTTGTGATCCACATTTAGTCCCTATAGGACTCGCTCTGGGTAGAGATGGTTCTCTACTTCACAAGACCATTGGAACTGGCCTGAATCATCTCACTGTTGATAAGATCATGTGCATCAGAACTGATCATCATATAATCTTGTTGGTGTGTACAATGTTTTTCTGGTTCTATTCACTTCATTTAGCATCAGTTTTTGTAAGTCTTTTCAGGCTTCTCTGAAGTCATCCTGCTGATCATTTATTATAAAAGAATAATATTCCATAGTATTCATATCCAAATAACTTTTTCAGCCATTCTCTAACTGATGGATATCCACTCAGTTGCCAATTTCTTGCCACTACAAAAAGGTCTCCCACAAACATTTTTGCACATGTGGATCCTTTTCCCTTTTTTATGATCTCTTTGGGATATAGGCTTGCTAGAGACACTGCTGGATCAAAGGGTATGCACAGTTTGATAGCCCTTTGGGCATAGTTCCAAAATGCTCTCCAGAATGGTTGGATCAGTTCACAACTCCATCAACAGTGTCCCAGTTTTCCCACATCCCTGCAACATTCATCATCATCTTTTCCTGTTATCTTAGCCATTTTGAAAGGTCTGTAGTGGTACCTCAGAGTTGTCTTAATTTGCATTTCTCTAATCAATAGTTATTTAGAGCATTTTTTCATAGGAACTAGAAATTGTTTTAATTTCTTCATCTGAAAATTGTCTAGTTATATCCTTTGAAGGTATTTACTTTTATTTTTATTATTATTATCTTTTTTTTTTTCTGAGGCAATTGGGGTTAAGTGATTTTTGGCCAGGGTCACACAACTAGGAATTGTTGTGTCTGATATCAGATGTGAACTCAGGTCCTGCTGATTTCAGGGCTGGTGCTCTATCCACTGTGCCACCTACCTGCCCTACAATCATACCCTTTGACCATTTATCAGTTGGAGAATGGCTTGAATTCTTATAAATTTTGTCAATTCTCTATATAGTTTAGAAATGTAACCTTTTAAACAAAAATGGTAGCAATGGAAATCTGACAGGATGATTCCTAGAAACCTCTGCAAACTTGATGTGTGCCATGGTGAAGGAAAAGTGTTATGATAGAATCTGAGATTGTTTAAAATAAATATAAATGGAGAACTTGGAATCTAACCTAGTCTGTGTACTTATTATGTTGAGTAGATCATTGTTATGAAAACTACCTCAAGAGGTAAGAGTCACCTTATCCTTTGAGGTCATCAAGATCTAAGATAGTTGAGAATTTGTAGAGTACATTCTTGTTCATATTGGGGCTGTTTCAGATGGACTGAATTTCCTTCTGCTTCTAATAGTATGTGAAACATATACAGCCACTGTTCAATTTTCCCCAGAACCCAATTCATTCCATCCTAAATCTCTGTAACTTTTAATTCAGGAAATTACCTTTAAATTTTTTTTCTTCCTAAACTGCAATTTGTTTGTTGGGCCTTGTTACCAATTCTCTTTATATTCCATTAAGATACATCTAAAAGTGTATTGTTTAAATACCATCTTGCAGTAAATACCAAATTTGGAAGAAAAAAAAAAGAGTTAAAAGAAGAGATAGGATTTTTTTTTTTTTGTGGCAAATGAAGGAAGTAGACATAAATGACTTGAATTTATTTTTCAAATCCACATCTTAGCCCCAAACTGTTCAGAGTATATCCTCATAATTTTCACAATACTGATTTACTAGTTTCCTTACTTCTTTTACCATGCAAATCCTGGTCTCTGATGTTCATGTTCTCTCTCCCTCTTTTCACTTCTCCCCCTCTCTCACTTTCACTCTCACTCCTCCCCACCCCCTCTGTCTCTTAAATCAGAGATGATAAATCAGAAATTTCTTTGTGAAAGGTAGATAATTCTTATTATTCAGGTCATGTCTTAATTTCTCCATATCTTTAAACTATCCATTGGGCTTAATTAACTTACACAGTGCTGCCAATTTGGTGAGTAGGAAGCAAAGGGGGGGAAAGTGTGATTTTTAGGCACCAGGCACGTTCTATGAGTTGCTGTTGTTGCTATAGAAACACCCACCCCTCATCTTATTTGTGCATAAATGTACCACATTACAAGATAGGTAATTGTTCATATCCTTCTTTTTAAAGTTTTCTCCTTAGTAATTGAAAAATCATTGTGATAAGTAAATTGTTCCATCAAATATGAATGTAAAATAAACAACAGGCAAATTTTTATAGCATTTTCATATTGTCTCTTAGGACCAAAATGAAAAAAAAAAAGAATACAATGTTTCTGTATCTCCATTACTTACATATGGTTTTACTTAAGCTCTACAAATCCCTGACCAGTTCTTTAGTCTTTATCTAATTAGTTTATAAACCTAATTCCAATTCTTTGTGATTTATGTAACATACTTATTTAGGATCTACCTGTGTAAATGGAGTATCTTATAAGATGGAAATAGTATAGCTCTTCACATTCGTATTATGGGTACTCTCTATTACCCAAATCTATTTATTTAAAAGCTAGTTGATATCCACATAATTGTTACAAATCTTACTAGTACAACTTTACCATTAAAATACCATAATCTTTTGTTTGCTTTTCAAAGACTCCTAGAGCTGGATGTAGCCAAGTATGTTAAACTCTGGGCTGCCAAGATAAAATTTTGTAAATGACTTTGTTCTTTAATAATCACAAAATAAATTTTCTAATAGTAATGTTGCTATCTTTTAGGAATCCTTATGACTTTTTGCTCAAAAATTAGTCTTCATTTTTTTTATTTTACATTTATTCTTTTTAAAATATTTGAGTTTTCTTCTATTATATATAAAAACAATTTTAAACACTCATTATTCTAGTTATTTTTTTTAAATTTTGAGTTGCAAATTCTAGTCTTTCTTTCCTTTCCTCTGACATATAAGCAATGAGTCATACATGTGCAAATTATGTAAAACAAAAAATGAATCTTTCCTCAAAACAGCTAAATACACTCATTACAGACTTAAACAGTAAGGTAGATAAGCTTCACAGAACAAGCTTTTAAAAGATAAACATCTAAATATAATTTGTAACTTTCTTTTCATATGCAATTTGTATTTAATCAGTATGGGGAATGCCTAAGGAAATTAACTTTATCAATGATGACTGGTACCTTCTCTGTCCTGGAGCTCTAGAAATACTGAAAGGATAATAAACCTATTGTTACATATAAATGTTAACTAGAATATTTTTGATTCTATTTGTTCACTTTGAGAAAGACTTTCTTAAGGTGTGTTCATGGCTTATTATCAGGTTACTCACAACATCCATCTGGAGCATTTTCTTCTACCACCTTTGCTTTCTCTGCTGAAAATGGATGCTTTCCAATATTAACAAAGTTTTGCCTGTGGGCTCATGGCCACATATTAGGAAAGATATAAGATTCTAGAGTCTTTTTAATAGTAAATTCAGTGATTTACTGTGTCATAGGATGAACTGTTTACACATCAGCTAATAGAAAAAAATGCAAATTATACAATTCAAATTGAGGAACTTAAAGTAAAAATTCCACATATAAATTAAAATGTTTACAGGTGAAGACTTGATTATTTCTTCACTCCACTATTGCAGATCACAAACTTAGTAGGTAAGTTTCAGGAGGTCGAACAAGACACAGCATCAGCATTTAGATGACTTGCCCAGAGTTATAGAATATTAAAAAGTGTCAGAGAAAACTTGAAATCCAGTCTTCTTGATTTCAAATCTCATATTATTTTCATTATGAATGCCATTATTTAGTATCTACCTTCAAAATAAGCTTTTATTTTTAATAAATTACTTCATTATGTTACAAAAGATGAAGATAATGTAAAAATTTTATGTAAGTTTACATTATTATAATTTTATTTTAATTCTAAATCCTGACAGGTGCAATCACCTTCCTCAATAAAGCAAAAAGTTAAAAGTAAACATATTAATGCAATAAAGTTTCCAAAAAAAAGTATACACACACCATGTTTCTAGTGTTAGGGTTATAAGGCTATAGGAAGGTGCCTTAATAATACATTAATATAGCCTTCAAAGACTTTAAAGTTGTTAAATGGGAAAGGAAAATTAAAAATTAATTCATTTTAAGCATCATCAAATCACTAATTAAAAAAAAGTGTCCTGCAACAGCCCAAAAAATCCTTAAGTTCTCAGTTTTACAGGATCCGTGAAACCATCCATTCTAGTTTATATACAAAAGACAAAACATCCCCTTTATAACAAATCAATAAGTAGCCTCTTCAATATCTCCTTTGAAGAGGAATGAACCCACTACCTATTCACATGCTGATTTGCCAATAGATCATTTTAATTATTAGGAAGTTTTTCCTTAAATCATACTCAAATTGAAAAGCTACTTTTCAGCTTCCACCTATCCATGGGCTCTTGGCTGTGGCCTGTGGGGATAAGTGGAACATGGTTATTGGCTCTTCAATATGAAAGATAACTCCTTCCATGCTGGTATTAAATCACTGATTAGAGAAGACAGCACTTAAGGCTTTATTGATCTAAAAACAAATTTACAGCATAAGGAGAACAAAGTATTTATGCTACTTGTGCATCAAAAATACATTTCCTAGCATTTACATTCATAAATTCAAGGGTCAATTAAGAAATAATTTGAAAAAGCAATAGGAAGTGAAGAAAGACATTAAAGCTGAAGATTGAAATCAAGAAAGAATGCCTTTTGAAAACTAGCCAAATCAAAACAGCTAATAAATATTTGTTCAAATTCCCTACTATTTACAAATTAGCTATAAGTCCTAATTATGGATAAAAAATACACAAATTATAAAACATGGTTCCTGCCTTCTAGGATCTTTCATTCTTGTGAAATATGAGAACATAACTAACAATGACTTAAAATATGAATACTATAATACCACCCAACCCAATGAATTAGTAATGACCTTGGTCACTAATATTTTAATTTGAGAAGTTCATAGAATTTTCAGGTTTTTTGCCTGGTACTAGTTCTGGTTAAAAGAATGATTTAGCTGTAGCACAGATTTAATTCAACAAATACTCATTTTGTTTGTTTTTCATTTTTATTTTAATAATATCTTCTTTTTCCAAATACATACAAAGATATTTTCAATATTCACCTTTGCTAAACCTCATGTTCCAAATTTTTCTCTTTCTTCCCCTTCCCAAGACAAGTAATCCAATATCACTTAAACACATGCAATTCTTCTAAATGCTTTCCCATATTCATCATTCAGTAAATATTCTTTAAGAGCCTACCATGATCCAGCCATTCTGGAGAGCAATTTGGAACTATGCTGAAAAAGTTATCAAGTTGTCCATACCCTTTGAACCAACAATGTTTCTACTGAGCTTATTTCCCCAAAGAGATCTTAAAGGAGGAAAGAGACCCATATATGCAAGAATGTGGCACGAAACTGGAAACTGAGTGGATGCCCATCAATTGGAGAATGGTTGAATAAGTTATGGTATATGCATGTTATGTAATATTATTGCTGTATAAGAAACAATCAGCAGGATGATTTTAGAGAGTCCTGTTGAGACTTTCATGAACTGATGCTAAGTGAAATGAGCAGAACCAGGAGTTCATTATACACAACAAGATTTTACAATGATCAATTCTGATGAATGTGACTCTTTCCAACAATGAGATGATTGAGGCCAGTTCCAATGATCTTGTCATGAAGAGAGCTATCTACAACCAGAGAGAGGACAGTAAGTACTGAAGGTGGATTACAACATAACATTTTCACTCTTTTTGTTGTTGCTTGCTTGCATTTTGTTTTCTTTCTCATTTTTTTCCCTTTTTGATCTGATTTTTCTTGTGCAGCAAGATAATTGTATAAATATGTATGTCTATATTGGATTTACATACGTTTTTATCATGTTTAACATACACTGAATTACTTATAGGAGAGGGGGTGGGAGGAAGAAAGGGAAATTGGAATACAAGGTTTTGTAAGGGTCAATCTTGAAAAATTATCCATTCATATGCTTTGAAAGTAAAAAGCTTTAATTTTTTTTTAAAAAAAAAAGCGCCTACCATGAAAATTTCTCAAAAAGTCAAAGGTGAAAAACTACACAGTCCTTGCTTTCAAGGATCTTATAATCTAACAGAGGAGAAGGGAAATAAAATGTGTCACATGAGGCAAAATGTAATAAAGACCCAAAAAAAGGTCCAGAGAAGTTAAAGAGGGTACACAGAATTCTGAAGGCATTGATAGGAAACATGAGACAAGAAACTGAAGGTTGGATCATGCAAGCAAAAAAATATCCTCAAAAACCTTAAAATACTGAGAGACATTTATTCTTGTTTGCCTCACTGTAAAATAAGCTGAAGAAGAAAATGGCCAACCACTTCAGTATCTCTGTCAAGAAAATCTCCAAAGGACTCACAGAGTTAGACACAACTGAAAACAACTAAACAACAGTGGTCATACCACAAAAAGTATAAGGGAAGTTGGCCAGCCGAATCAGGGTGATAAATTTAGCTTCAGCTGTAGCATCTGAAGAGTTGGTAGAACATTCTTGTGGATGTTACAGCAGGCAGTTGGGAAACACAGATCTGAAGCTTTAGAGATAGATCTGGAAGTCCTTGTTACGTGGGTGATAATGGAAGTCATTCTAGTGGATGCAATCAACAAAAGAGGAAAGTATGGTAAAAGAGAAAGACAGAGGACATAGCATTGGAGAACGTCCACATTTAGGCAATGACTTTGTATTTCCTCTTTGGCCTTAGAGGCAAAATTGAGGGGCCAGGAAAAAACATCAGGTAAAGTGAAGAGGAAAAATTAGAAGTTAACTAAATGGAGAAGGTACATCTCAAGATTATAGTTATCATGAAAAAGGTATTATAATAATCAACTATCCTATCAATCAACAAGTATTTATTAAACACCTACTGGGAAAAAGTATGAAGACAAAAAAGAAAGTTTCTATCCTGAGTTTTGGATTATGTAAAGGAAGAAGAAAAATTATTATTTTAAAGTAATAATGGTATTTTATGATTACAAGCCCTTTGGATACATTGAGGTTATTTTACCAAGAACCCCAGGATGCAAGAAACACAAATAATATCATATTGTTCTAATGAGGAAATTGAGGTACAAAGGGGTTATATGATTTGTCCAAGATCACAAATATAGTAAATGTTGTAACAGGGAGTCAAACCCAGGATTTTTTCAAGTTCAGTTCTTTCCACCAAAATATCCTGTCTCTTAGCCTTACAAACTTTGTTGCTGTAGTTTTCAGTTTAAGGAGATAGTATCTAATTAAGAGAAATTGTAATTACTGGGTTTTTTCCTGAAGACTGTTGGAGAATTAAAGAATATCAAATATATGAGATGAAAGTAAACAATACCTAGTGACTCATTTTTACAACATGATTTCAATGCTCTTGTTTCAGGTAGAAAGAGATCATTTTATCATTTTTTTTACACTTAATTTGAGTCAGTGGGTAATTGCTTCATATCCATATTTGTATTTATGATAAATAAATTGCTTTACTTCCAAAAAATCTATTTTGTGGCATAAAAGAGATTAATTACTAAAAGACAATAGTAGTTTTTGACTATCAATCACACATGCAGAAAACTGTAGCTATCTAATCAGGATTAAACTTCATTAACTTTATGAAATCTCTTTTGTAATACACCACTGTGTGTGTGTGTGTGTGTGTGTGTGTGTGTGTGTGTGTGTTCATTTCCTTGAAAGGTAAATTTAATCAACCTAGTTGTTTGTGAATTTGTTTACAGTACCCTTACTTCTTAGCTAGAAAAATTCTTTTGGTTTCTTTCAAAGTTAGTTCTTCTCAATCTATTAAAGGGGCAGTGAGGTGGCACAGAGAATAAAGTTCAGGATCTGGAGTCAGGAAAACTTGAGTTCAAATCTGGCCTTAGACATTTATTAGCTATGTGATCCTGGACAGGTCACTTAACCTTGCTGGATTCAGTTTCCTTGTCTGTAAAATGAGGGGGAGAAGAAAATAGCAAACCACTCCTATATCTTTAACACACACATGCTTATATAGACTAATAAATAGAAAGCCTAGAAAGAACATGAAAGAAATCCAAAAATAATTCCTAAAATAACTCCCCTCTGCTACTTTCAGGAAATAAACAGTTGCCAAACATTAATGAATACATATTTCCCATGCCTTAAAATATCACAACTGACATTCTTTAGGGTAAAGAACTTAACATATATGTCGGTTTAAATATTACATTGTAATTTACTTTCAGTATAAAAATATATATTTTTTCAAAACCATTATTTTTAAGTCTTTCATAACATTAGCTTAGGATAAAGAATCAGAAAGCCAGCAAAACAATCTGGCTTTATCAAAACTGCTTTTTAGTAAAGAGGTGTTTAATTAGGATGTCTCACACATTCTTAAATCTGAAAATCTAATCACCACCTTCTAACTCAAAAGAACTCAATCAAGTAGCACTATATTATCTCCTAAAACCTTTGGTTTCCCCCTCTTCTGTTCACCACCTTGAAGCTGGAAATACTTTTCCTTAAAGAGTTTTTTTTTTTCCTATATAAAAGAAAAACTAAAATAAACCCACAAGACAAAAACCTAAATGAATATTCTTTTTCTTACATTTCCTATAAGTAAAACTGTAAAAAGAATGGAAAAGGAGAGAGCAATTTACAAATATTTGGAAGAATGTGGGGAGAAGGAAATAATCACAATATTCTAAGAATATCTTCTTTAGGGGAAAAAATCTATCTAATTATGAGCTATTGATGAATATATAAAATGTCCTAAAAGTCTTAGCGCAGTTTCAAACTTCAAGTAATTTTGGCTTTTTCACTGATATTATAAAGGTTGGTTTTGAACATAGATTAGTTCGGACAGCTATTAGAGGGTCTGGTATATAAGTTCGAACTAACTCCTGGAGATACAGGAATGTCCTTGGTTCAATAAATTGAAGGGGGGGAGAATTACTCATATAGTTTAATCAATTAGATTCAAATCTAACTGATTGCAGCAATCAGATTTGACAAATGCTAAGCAAATGTGATCTTTTTAAGACATTATCTACTGGCTGCTTAGAGGGCCTATTTAAGTACTAAGAAAGGATCAACAATAAAGAAGTCAGCCAGATAAAATTTTGTGGATGGGATGTTTAATATTTATTAGACTTTGAATATAATCTCAAAATTCTTCAGATAATTTCCATGCACTTTAAACCATTTCTCACACATCAGAACTCATTATGTGGAGAAAATTCATTGGTCAGTAGAAATGGAGTCTTAAGAATGTGTACATTATATAGTTGGGTAGTGTTGTAGATAGAGCAGCAGGTTCAGAGTTAGAAAGTCCTGAATTCAAATTTGATATCAGACGCTTAAAGCTATGTAACATTGGACAAGTCACTTTACCATGTTCATATCAGATTCCTCATTTGTAAATTTAACTAGAGAAGGAAATGGCAAGCTACTCCAGAGTCTTTGCCAAGAAAACTCCAAATGGGGTCTTGGAGACTTGAACTTGGAGAACTGAACAACAACAATGGCATTATGTAGAGCACTTTGAGACGTGTATAAATATATATTTTGATGACAATTTTTCTGACTCTGAACCAGAGAAAGTTTTGTTTAGTCAATCCAATATCAATATTTTACAAATGAACAATTTTTGAGTATTTCTATACACTGATGAATGAAATGATCAGAACCAGGAGAACAATTAATATCAAAGCAATGATACTATAAGAACAAATAACTCTGAAAACTGTAAGAGTTAGGATCTATACAAGAACTCAGAATTTATAAGGATATATATATATAATATAAAGTATAAGTATATATAATATATGCATTCATACCCATTTATATCTGTTGTAAATCTATATATATATATATATATATATATTAGGCCTAAGAAATTTAATTTCTGCCTTCCACATCCAAAATAACTTTGTACAAATTTGACAAATACTGGAGATATTTCAGCAGGCTTTGGAATTCACAACAATTTTATTATTGTAGCTTTTTTTTAAGCCTTGAGATGTATAGGCAACAGTTTTGTCAAATGCACAGATTAAAAAAAAATGGAGATTCCCACTTAGGATGTGCCATGGATATTCTTCTAAGAGATAAAAAAAGGGAAAGGAAGACCTGAGAGTCGACTTCCCCTTCTTTTATGTCCTGTAGGCTTTAGAAATAGGCTTGCATTGTAGGGTTTGTTAAATTTATCCTTTCCAGATGTGGGAAATAGAGTATCGGGATCTGGGATCTTGAGTCATGAGGACTGTGGAACCCAGGTCAAATGTTATAATAAACCCATTAGGGAAGGCTTGAGAAATCACATGCAAGCCGAGGGAATGCTTTGTACTTGGAATTCCTGTGGGACTAAAACTATGTAGAAACTGAGTTAATCTTTAAAACTCATTTTTTTCCCCTTGATATGTCTCTGAGGTATTCTGGAAAATGTTTATTTATCATTTGTTCTTTCTATGTCTGTGACAAAAATGTTTCTTTGTAAAAACTAATATAACTATAAGGGTGTAAATTAGGTGTTTGAAGGCTAAATGAAGAACTTGGGTACTTGGATCCTTAAAATTAGAGAGAACACAATTATTGGAGGTTTGAGAAACTAGCACAGATGAGAATCATCCTCTCCAAATTCTAAGGGTGCCAAAGAATTGGGGCATAATTACATATAATACCTTCAGACAGTGGTAAGTTGAGAGTCATTTGTAAAGTAAGAAAATAATTAACATGAAACAAAATCTCATACAAGAATTTTTTGTTCATATTAAAACAAACTAAAATTTGTCATGCAATATGGATTTATACATATGGACATTATAATGCCATTAAATAAGCTATATATTTAGTTGCATCTCATGAAACAAAAGTCTTGAGTTTTCGAAGATTTGGTAATTATGATTTATTAATGTTGCAATTACATCTGAGATCCATAGCAATTCAGGAGCTGCCTGATCATAATGGAGACCTGAAAGAGGGATTAACTGAGAAAGTTAAGGATTATGCAAAAGGCTGGATGTAGGAAACTATTTTTCTTTAAAAATTTCACAGGATCTACTCTAAAAACAGTGATGCTAACAGGTGAAAGCCATTCACCCCATCATTGGTCCTGGTAATTTTCTTTGCTTGGCCTCTAATAGACAGAGACATTTAAATAAAAAATATTATTTTGAAAGAAATGACAATAAATACAATGTAATGGATTCAAAACAAATTAGATGCTTAGCTTCAAAGAATAATTAGTAACAGTTCAGTATCATCATGATAGGAGATCTCCAGGGGAATATTCAAGGATCTCTTGCTTTAGACATAATGTGACCCTGGAAAATGACATAATCTGTGATCTCTGTCTCTTTTTTCATTTGAAAAATGAATGGACTAGATTTAATATCTTTTCCAATACTTTTAGCTCTAAACATATGATTATTTAACTCAAAATTCTGGGTTTTTTTTTTTTTTTGGAGAAATCAAGTTTTTGATAGACCCAGGTAAGTGTACACACAGAGCATATAAAGAATATGAAGGAGATGGTACATTCATAGGATCGGACAATTATTAAATTATTTTTTTAAAATTTTACAAAAAAGATAGAAATCTAACAGTCCATCATGTAGGTGTTTAATATATAAAATTTAAAAAGCTAATCAAGACTTTTCTCAGTGTGCAGCTAGAGTAAAAAGGGATAAACATTAACCTTCCCACTTACTAATGATACAAGCTCTCAAGTTATCACTACATGAACTAAAGTACCTCCAGGTACCTTTTTTTGTGAAGGAGAAAGATTTCCATGTATGTGGGGAATCAGTGCCTAACGACAAAGATTGTCAGGACCTCATAAACATCCTTTCATCCTTACCAATCTTTAAATTATATTAGAGGCATTGGACTATGAATTCACTTTTTCTTACTTTTATGAGTAGGCAGAATGAATGAAGCTTCTGTATAAATCTGGAGAATGAATCTCTTCTAATAGGGAATTCTCCAGAAAAGATGAAGCATGATTTTGGTCAGAATTATTAATAGCTTGGAGCAAAAATTTGGGGGGGATTAAAATGGTCTATGATACCATCTGCAGATGTTACCAAGAGGAAAGAGAGACATCTGTTCTTCTGGTAAGCAGGCTACATTCTCCAAGCAATGTTATTAATTAAGCAGTGTCCAATAATTAGAATCATTATGTAAACAAAATTCTAATGTTAATATGATCAGATTATTTTAATCTGGGAAGGAGAGGCCAAATATATTGGTTAGTCTAGTTAAGTATGTAATTATAAAGAAAAAAATATATAAATAATTGGGATAAAACAGAATATTTGGGGCACATCTCTTAAATTTTTTAGTCAGGATTTATCAAATAAATGGAGAGATGTCTACTTTATTCTAAATCCTAGTCCCATAGGAACACATTATCTTTTCCATTTAGTTTATGGATTAACCACAAGCATAATATTTTCACAGAGAAATTCAGAAGGTCTTCTAAGATGGGCTTGAATTTCAAAAGGATGTATCAAATGTGTGACTGCATCAAAATTATGAAATAAATCACTATTTCAGCTTTAAAATTCTTCTTTCCTCAGAAAACTATATTAAACCATAGACAGTAGTTTTATTTTCTCTCAGTCTCACAATATGTAAATATTTTACCTAAAACTGTCTTGAAACTATATAGTAACTATCACTATTGTTTTCTCATTTGCCATTGAGTTCTTAACCATATCTATGGGGCTCCAATATTTTTTTTCTTTTCATTTCCCCCACAGAAAATACTCTATTAGTAATATATGTATTCCTATATAAATAAATTATTCTTCTGGAAAAGATGAAAACAAATGTAATTTAATAGGTTCAGAACTTGTTGGATGCTTAGATTCAAAGAGTAGTTATTAATGGCTCAGTGTCATAATGGCACAAGTTCTTCAGGGGTGTACATGAAAGATCTTTTCTCAGCCATATGAAATGTAAAAAATTTTTATTAATAACTTGAATGAATTTATCAATACTTTTTTGTTTTGCTCAGTGATTCAATCATGTGTGATTCTTTGATGCAGTGGACTAAAGCACACCAACACTGTCCATAGGATTTTCTTGGCATAGATGCTTGAATGGTTTACTCTTTTATTTTCTAGTGGCAAACAGAGATTAAGTGACTTGTTCAAGTCATCCAGATAGTAAGTGTCTGAAACTGTATTTGAACTCAGGTCTTCCTCAGTGGAAGCCCAGCAGTCTATCTACTGAGCATCTAGCTGCATCAATATTGGATTCATCTAATTTGCAGGTGACAGAAAATAGAGAGAGAAGCTAATACATTAGATGGCAAAAATAAAAATGCAAAAGGATTGGGTTGAATCTAATAAGATGAAATTTAATAGAGATAAATGTAAATATTTCTATTTGGGTACAAAAAATCAACTCAACAAATATGAGTGAAGAATGGATAGAGAGGATTTGTTCTGAGAAGAAATTAGAGATTTAGTAATCTGCCAGCTGAATATGAGGGGCAACCAACAAGGCTAACATAATCTTGGACATTGTGAGGATGGACAGGTTCCAGGAAAATAGAGGTGCAGAGGTCACTGCACTGTGACTGGAGTATCATGTTTTGTTTAAGAGGCACATAAATATCCAGAGGCAAGCAATGAGAATGATACAGAGCTTTGAGTTCATGATGCAAGAATAGGTTAAAGGAATTAATCATGTTTATCTATGAGAAGGAAGTTTCTGGGGCACACAGGTGGGAGGAGGACAAAGACACAATATCTCCATTCAGCTGTTTTTAAGAATTATCATTTGGAGGAGACATTAGATTTGTTCTCTTTGGCACCACATGGTAAAATGAGTAGAAACAAATGGAAATGGCAAAGAAGAAAATTTATGCTTATGTCAGGCAAAACTTGCTAAAAACCAGTGGTATCTAAAAGTAGAATGCCTTGTCTCTAAAAGCAATGAGTCCTCCCACCTGCAAATCTTTAAGCACAGACTAGATGAATATATTATACTGGGGATTCTGTTATGTAAAAATGTAAAAATGGGGATAGATGGTATCTGAAATCCCTTCCAACTCTTCAGTTCTGTGACATGTGATTTACTATCGATTAAATAACATACCATATTAACATAATGATTCATGTAGAATTTGCATTCTCAAATATGTTCTTGCTTCTGTTCTAAGAATGAATATTCCAAGATTCCTTACTAATGTAAAAAAAAAACCTAAAAAGAAAGAACAAAATATATTCAAGTATGTATATATATGTGTGTGTGTGTGCGTGCACACATACCACAAATATATATGCCACAAATACAATATATTATATAATTTCTAATTACCTATAATGTGTTTTATATATACTATTTCATATAATTTATGCCTACATAAATATTTGTGGTATATGTGTTTATATAAATATATAATACATATTATATATATAATTTTGTTCTATTTCTATTTAGATTAGAAAACATTCATCAATTCCTTGACATTGTTTTATGTTGTGTTATCTATTTTTAATAAAGTAGTTGGAATCTCATTATCAAAGCCAGGAAAATCGTGTTCAAGTTCTAACTTGACAGATATTGTTAGTGTCACTCTAGGCATCTTCTCAAAGTCCTGGAGAATTTTCCAAAACTATAAGTTAACATAGGAAGTGACATTTGAATTGGTAGAAGGATTTTCCTCACCTCGGCGTTTCCTATACCAATGAAATGCCATGTTCAATCCTTATTTCCAGTTCTCTTTAGTAATGAGAAATAAATTCTTCTGAATGTACACCTGAGAATTTTTCATTGAGCTGAATATTATTCTGAACTACAAGTAATTGTCTAACTATTATTAGCTATATGTTACAGATAAGGAAATAGGTTTAGAGAGGTCGCTAGATTCTTAGTCTAAGTACAGGACCTTTATAATTACATTACTATTCAATTTATTGACCTTAGAAAATTATAGTCTATTTAGGAATACAAGTAGGAATAAGACAGAACTAAATAAAATATTTAAAGAGAAAAATATAAAGTATTACTGATGCTTAATGTAATGATGCTAAAAGTAAAGAAAATAGTTGATTTTTGAACTCTATCCATTTTAAAAGAGTAAAAGGTTGTGGTATGGTTGAAAGAAAAGAGAAAGACCTAACCTATCTGAGGCACAAGGTTGAAAAAAAGCAATGTGAAGGAAGAAATGCTTTTTTAAGGAACAGGAAGAAATTTAATTGGAAATATACCTTGAATAAACTATCATGAAAAAGAGACAAGGCTTACAATTTAGAATATAGGTAAGTAAAAACCACTATTTTATCCAAAATTGCAAGCCATGGCTTAGAGAAAGAGTGATCATACATGAGAGAATTATCTTTCAGACAAAAAGACTTCTAAGCATGATTTATTTATCAGAAATATATTTAGAATATTCACAAAGCATGTAGTCATGCTGAGTGCACAAATGGTTTATCACCAGCACTAAGAGACTTCCTAATGTACTTAGTCTATCATTGGTCTCCCAATATGAAGAAAGAAAGACTATTTTCATTGGCTTTGCACAAGGATCAGAGTTGAGGAAAACAAAATCACATGTCAGTCATCTGTTTATAATGAAATGGTGGGTTATTCTAAAAAAGGAGTTACTTATGTGAAGGAAATTAATTTTTTACATAGTTTAAACATAATTTCATTTATTTAATTAAATATTTCCTAAGTACATGTAAAAAATAACATTTGTTTTTCAAAATGCTAACTCAAATTCTCTTTTTCCCTCTTTCTGGCTACTCTCAATGAGAAGGCATGTTATTTATTATATATGTGAGATTATGAAAAACATATTTCCATATCAATCATGTTGAAAAAGAAAACAACAAAAAAAGAATACAAGAAAAATAAAAAGTTTTTTAAGAGTATGCTTCAGACTGCACTCAGATACATCGGTTCTCCTCCAGAAAATAAATAATATTTTGCATTATTGGTTCATTGGAATTATCCCTACAATTAAATTTTCTTTTTTAATAGCTTTTGCTTTTCAAAATATATGGAAAGATAGTTTTCAACATCCACTTCTGCAAAACTTGTGTTCCAAATTTTTCTCCCTCCTTTCTCCCCACACCACTCCCTTAGACAACAAATAATCCAATATAGGTTAAACATGTGCAATTCTTCTAAATATTTTTACATTTATCACACTGAACAAGAAAAATCAGATCAAAAAGGGAAAAGATGAGAAAGAAAAAAAATCAAGCAAACAACAACAACAAAGGTGAAAATATTATGTTGTAATTCACACTCAGTCCTCATAGTGTTCTTTCTGGAGGCAGATAACTCTCCATCACAAGTCTATTGGAATTGGTCTAAATCACAATTCAATTTTCAAAGATAATTTATTAAGTAGCTACTATATGGAAAGGGATGGGGCTAGAAAGGCAAGAAATAAAGAAGCTTGGTTCTCAAGCAAATATGTGTAGTTGGGTGGTGCAAAAAATCCACAGATAAATAAAACAAGCAATTTGAAGAAAAAGAGAATATTAATAGCTGAGGTAATCAGATAAAACTGCAGTCAATGAATCAAGAAACAATTATGAAGAACCTTCTATGTGCTCTACTGGGGCAGCTAGGTAGGACAGTGGTAGAATGATGGCCTTGAAGTCAGGAAGATTTGAGTTTAAGTTTGGCCTCAGACACTTACTAGCTGTCTGACCCTGGGAAAGTCACTTGTCCCTGTCTGCCTCACTTTCCTAAAAAAAAAAAAAAAAAAAAAAAAAAAAAAAAAAAAAAAAAAAAGAGCTGGAGAAGGAAATGGCAAACCACTCTAGTATATTTGCCAAAAAAAAAAAAAACAACTAAGGGTCATAGTGGATGCAACTGCAAACTGAATAATAATGTGTCAGTCATTGTACTAAGCCCCAGAGTGGTTAAAAAGGCAAAAGACAGTCCCCTTATCTTTAAGGGAGGAGGTAAAACTTCAATTAAATGAAGAGGAAAAGATGCCTCATCTCTTTTTAGGAAAAAAAAAAAGATTCCTCAGGATTTGGGAAATAAAGAAAGTATGCATTCCAGATTTGGGTGAAGGGTGACCTGCTTGAAGAGAGAAATGAGGAAGAAAATGAGGAAGACTTTAG
This sequence comes from Sarcophilus harrisii, assembly GCF_902635505.1. Taxonomy (NCBI): domain Eukaryota; kingdom Metazoa; phylum Chordata; class Mammalia; order Dasyuromorphia; family Dasyuridae; genus Sarcophilus; species Sarcophilus harrisii. Next base: position 140,185,769 of record NC_045430.1, on the reverse strand, counting down.
AAATAGCTAATAGTTCTAATATAACTTAAACAGAAAAAATAAAATGAGTTATGTGCAGTAAGGATGGAAAAGTATGTTAGAATCAGAATATGAAGGGCCATAAAAGCCAGTCTGAGAATAATACGTCAAATATTCTCAGTTATTAAATTGAATAAAAAGCATAATTAATTGTTGCTACATTGCTTATATTTTGAAATGGAGAACAGGGGGTAAAAGAGACCCTCTCCCAAGCTCCAAGTTATTAAAATGCTCGACTCTAGTACTTAACATATGTGCAGAAGTAAATCTTACATAAGAAAATAAACCAAGTTAAATTGATTTTCTTCACTTATTTCAGCCTTATTATATATGCCCTACTTAATGCTCTCCATTTTGATAGATGTGAAACATTAAAAATTCTAGTGAATAATTCACTGTGAAAAAAAGCCAGCTAATTAAAAGTTAAAAGCAAAAAAAAAAAAAAAAAAAAAAGCAAACATGCAAACTGGGATTCTATTTGGTAAAGCTTCTATTAAAGGCTGAAGGATCAATTTGTTTCTCAGGGACATGGGGCTATCTGTTAATTATGATTTTAAAACATATACTTAATGAAATGTGACATGAACTTTTTTTTTCAACCTAAGAAACTAGACTCTGATCACTTTATTTCTGGAGGCATTAACAAGCTAAAAATCCCATCAATTAATAGCTATACTCAGGCCATACAAGTCAGTATTAAATAATTATTTCCATCAAAACACCATCTTTTAAAAACAGAGCAATGGGATGTTACCATCTTTCATCTCTTTTTCAAGAATGAGAGTGGCAGAATACTAATTGGATGACAGAACACAGAAGATTGAATAGTTATGAAATTTAAGACTACTTTAATCATCAGTTTTTAAGTTCTTCCTCAAGAAGTTACAGTTATGAATTGACATTCTGCAAAATGGCAATAGTAATACAATTATGAAAGCATATGCAGTACACTGTGTTGGATAAAGAGGCAATAAAATAATTAAGATCTTTTAGTAAATTGTATGAGGAAAATGTGTGCAATCAAAAGAAACACAGTTGATTGTCCCCAAAGTTTTGATAGACTGGACCTTTTCTTGCTATGTTTCCTCAGGCAAAGACATTAATATACATGCTTCAGCCTTGTTATCTCTTCCCCTTATGTCTCAGAATAATAAGTAATGACAAATGAGTTTGGTGAGATAGAAAAAAGAACAAGATACCAAATTTAACTAATACAAAATGAAATCTGTTCCAAATTTATGTTGATGAGTCAAAAAAATGGCAGCTAAATTAGACATAAGAAAACTAATTTTCCTGTGTATGTGTCATAGCAAAAGAATTAAAGTCTAATGTTTAAAACTCAGGAAATATAATTAGTGCATTTATTAGATTCTTGTTTTAAGTATACATTCAGGATCATTATTTATTGCTTTAAAGGATGATTTTGCTTGATTTAAGGTGTTAATATGTGATGATCATGACTAAGTCAGCGGTATGAAATTTAAAATTAAATTCAAACACACTTTTTACTGATCAGCATTCTAGAGGTGAATGAACACTATAAGTCCTAGATTTTTACCATGCTCATATAAAGAAAGAAATCATTAAAACAAATATCAAGAAAAGAACAGGAGACCAGCTCAGCAAGTACTAAGTGCTATTACTGAAGTTAATCAAAATGTGAAAAGTAGATATGGTGTTAGGTGTTCATATGAAAATCTTCATCCCCAAGTAACTCATTCTAATCTGGAAAAAGTATTGGTTTATAAATTTCAAAGCAGCACCCAAATAGTAGTTATAAGACACCAGCATAAGTAACTACAGTTTTTGTTTCACTAAATACTTGTTCCACATAGAACATGTTTCATCAATTATAATAAATTTCAAAGCAGCACCCAAATAGTAGTTATAAGACACCAGCATAAGTAACTACAGTTTTTGTTTCACTAAATACTTGTTCCACATAGAACACGTTTCATCAATTATAAAGTGGAGATATAATCAATTTATATATCATTCTTTAAATAGAATATATATTTTTAAAAGTGTATGTACACAACTTAGATTGAATATTACTGATATTTTAAACACAGGCTCTGATCCATCCTAGTTTTGTGATCCAAGAGAAATCAGTTAAGTTCTAAGAGGCTTTTTCTAGGCTATAAAATGGACTATAATAATACTTGCATTCATTTTGTGATAGGAAAAATCTTGGAGGGGGTGTAGAAGAGAGCATCCGTCAATTGTAGAATAGTTGAATATATCTTACAGATATAATGGTATATTACTCTTCCTTAAGAAATATCAAATGAGAATTCAAAGGATAAGATCTATGAACTGATGTAGAACAAAGAAATAAGGGGAAGAAGAGTATATTTAATGACTATAATAACAAACTAAATACCAAAAGGCAGCTGAACTCAGATCCACTGAAATGACCTATCTTGATCCCTGAGAAATAAAGAGGCAGCACCACCCCCCTCCTTTTAGCAGGAACACCAGGGAAATGGAATTTTGTTTATGTTGGCAAACATCAATTTATATTTTATAAAACAAGGGTTCTATAAAGGAGAACATATAAGGAAATGATCATATTATTAAAAAAAAATTAAAGTGGCAATAAAACTTAACCAGTACTCCCCTACATCTTAGTCACAAGGAAGGAAATATATTTCAGTATCTTTACTTCAGGTCCTTCACTGATTCTTCTGTTACTCAGAGTTCAAAGATTATGTTAAAGAGAACCCATACAAAGCAAATGCTCTCATGGTAGCATGAGTATATATACTCATATATATCTCATGGCAATTATATAATATATAATATTTATAAATAAAATATATAATATAATCTCATGGTAATTAGAAGGAGTAAAACAAGGACACTCCTGTGGCCTTGTTGAAGCATTTAGGAATTATGTGACATGGGAGATGCTGGCATAGGATAGCCCAGCATGGTATACACACATCAGAGAAGGTACTGTACTCTATGAGCAAAGCAGCATTGAAGTAGTTTAAAAGAAACACAATATGTGCAAATTTAGGGACTCCATTCCATGTGTTAATATGGACTATTTGTGCTGCACCTATGGCAGGGCATACTAACCTTATATTGGTCTGATCAACTACAGTTAGACCCACTGTAACCAGACTCTAGCCTAGTGATGTCATTTTGGTCCCCTTCAAGAATGAAAGACAACAACCAACCATTAAGAGTTCAAATTTCATGTGAACTTTTCCTTTACTTAATTACTATATATATCTATACATATATATATATATATAAAAACAATATATATATATGCATATGTACAAGGATATACACATGTATATATACATTTGTGCATAATTATATGTTTATATTCACATATAAAGAATACAATAAGCTGATATAACTTTGATATATGTGTATATGTATTTAATAACTGTATTTCAATATAACTGCTTTCCCTTGTATTCCTATGTATTTTATTTAATACATTTTAAAACATCCTTCTCAGAAGGGATCCATAGTTATCACCATAATGTCAAATAGGTATATGGTTAAAAAGATTTAAGAATTCCTGCTCTATGATATCTTCTGAAATTCTATCCTTTTCTATCCAATATAAACATCATAGTATAAAGGTTCTAATTAAGCAGTAGGAATGATTAGGAAAAACCTACCACTTGATGTGATCCTCCATTAGATTTCTAATATTGTCCTATATAACTTCGTAATAAGTTGCAGATATACCATTGTAAAATCCTTGGTTGAATATTAAATACAAGAACAGAAATATGGCAATGACATCCGTTCCCTTTCACAACACCAGGGAAATGAAAGGTATTTTGCTGTTTTTTCTAAGATCATGGAATTGTTTTGCCATTTTACTGGCAGATCATGCTATGTGATATTATGACTTAAATTTTTTAATGTGTTTCCATATATCTAAAAGAAGCAAGGAAAGTTGCCAAATGACTTCTGTTATTTGGAAAAGAGCTGCCTGATAGTTTAATTAGTTAATTAGTGGTGCCTACCATTTAATGAGAAGAATTTGCTTTCTGCAAAAGAATTTAAAATTAAATGTGATAACAGAGCTTATTTGAAAACACCTAGAAATATGATTAGATTTCATCTTTACACAATTTAGCTCTAAAGTACTGAAAATTACTTGTTAAATTTATTCATAAAGAAAAATATGCAGTATAGCAGTTGGTCTCTTCTAATTGATACACATTCCAGGTTCACAGGCAGCTTGATTTCAAATTTCATATCCTTTATCCCAAACTATATGGGATTCATTAAAAGCTGCAGATTGATTTAGAACCAATTATGTTATGAAGTTATCACTGGTGATTTCATGATCTCTATGTTATTGTTAGCGAAAGGTTGGGTTAGAGTAGTACATTTTTTTAAAGAGTCTCCATTTATTTTTCCTGATAAGGTTAGTACTTCAATTCTGTTTTAAAGTGGGATTGACTTGATAATCCTCCTAATTTTTTTTATTGTACTTTTTTAAGCATTAAAAAACTTAGAAAATTTACTTATGGAAACAATTTTTAGAGTAATATTTGTCATTTTTATGGCTATAAAATTCTATTGTTTTAGTTTTAGGAAAGATGGCAACCAAATTTGAAAACAGACTCCCAATAACTGGCTTTAAAAAGTAATTTGCAATATTGTTCACTAAGAAGCAGCTACGTATAAACAAAAGAAGCTAGGAAAAACATATCCTGCAGAGAACATCACAAACAAATATATTCAGTGAAAATTAAGCTGGGAAATAGAAGCTGTTCAAGGATACTTAGAGCCACACTGAACCCTCTTGCTGCCACATTTCTTTCAGTGAGAGCTGTCATAAATCTACATCCCCTGAACGACTTGCATTTGGCATAGGGTCTTGTAGATTATTTATTGAAAAGATTTCTGTCAGGCTGGGATTAAGATGTCCTAAAATTCCCAAGTGGGCAATTCATCATAACACAATTTAAAAAGTGAAAAGCAAGCCACAATAGACGTCACGGCTAAAGCAGAACTGAATGATAGGTGAACCAAAATTTCAAGCTTGATCTAAAGACAGGGGACAATGGATACCAAAGGTGTCAATCAAATTACCACAAGTAGAAATTTCATGAATATGAAATAGGAAACAAATTGTTTTTTGTTTCCTTGATCGCAATACTATAAGAAAATAGATTCCCAAGCTAATGACCATGCTTCTGTATTATTGGCCAGGAAGGTTCCTCTTTTAAAAAAAAAGTGGCAAAACGTGCCATTTTTGAAATAGCAAGGACTGTGAAAATGCTTTTTTGTTAGCAAACTGCTATAGCCATACAATTTTCCATTTTTTTCCTGCTGGGTAAAATAAAGCTTATGCTTTTGTTTCTAAAAATTAATAGAATAATGGGTAGTTATGGTACTGAATTTTAGCCTTAACAAGCCAAAAGACCTGTGCCTCTGAATTTTAACTCCCTTTGTCAAACCAGAATTACAAACAAAAGCTTACTGTACTCAGCAATAATTCTTAAAATATATTGCAGGTGCCTTTATAAATGAAGGATTCTGAAGTGGTAAAAATTCTTCCACAGACTAGAACCTCTAATATAGATAGATTTTAGACAGACTATTTCAAGGGGAGAAAATGGGAATTTCTAAAAGGATATCCTGTTCCAAGCAGAAATGAATTTCCAGGAGGGATTAGGAAATGCTAAAGCAGAAAACCTATTCAATTTCTGTCTTAGCTTTCTGGAGAAGCAACAGTGAGACAGAAAATCAATAGATTGCAGAGTCTCAAGTCAATTCTCTCTAGAATCTGTTAGTTGCGGATATTGGTGTCTTCATCAAAATAAAAAGAACAAAACAAAATAAAAATAAAGTGCTGATGGGAAATGGGAGGGTAGTTAGGAGTAGGGGTGAGAGTGGCTAAAATAACTCATTTAATACCCTAAGAATAGGTATAAAGAAAGATAAGATAAGCTGCTTGGTGTCATTTTGTCATTGATCTTCCATTAATGTATATTATCACATGAAGAAAAAAGTATTTAAGTTTTTTTTAAGTATTTAGATTTTAAATGGGTATGTGTGGAAGGTGAAAATGTTTTCTTAGAATCTTTGGTTGGAAGGTACCACATTGACAGGTCAGATATGTAAATAAATAAATTTAATAAACATGTGACTGAGACACATAAGGGAAGCCCATACAATTTGGTGCCATATGGGAAACTTGTTAAGACATTGGCCAGAACACTCAAAGCAACATTATTCAATACTGAATATCTTATAAGTATTCTTTAATTAGTCAGTTTTAGTTTACTAAGTTTAGATGAAGATAGCGGTCTTTAAACCTTTTAACAATAGATTTTGAAGGACTATGCTAATGTTCTTCCAAAGGTCTTTATAAATGACTTTGTTACACTATTCTTACTCTTTTTTGGCCTTCTTTTTGTTGTTGTTATTGTCCTTAACCAATTGGATTTAAGTGAATCCCAGTTATGCAAAGTCATTAAGCCTCACTCTTCCAGAGGTATGGAAATCTAGTAGCAAGAAAAAAGTCAAGAGGATTGATGATGATCTGGGATGCAGTGGATATCTTATTTTGACCAATCTAAATTAATATCTTTCCCAGACTTTAGTTTATCTGAAGCAATGCTCATTCAATGAGGAAAGGTTAAGTAAGAATTGAAACAAAAGATGGCGCAAAAATGTCAATCTGGAGAACAAAACCATCAAAGCTTCTTGAGAGAATAGAACAACTGTTATTTATATTCATTCCTGTTGTACTTATTTACCAAGACAATTTTTAGGGCATTTGGCCTAATGTGTACTTTTATGCAATAATTTCATAGCTATGGGCTTTCTCTTCTCTTACAGACTAGAAATCCTTGGGGCAGTGGGGAGCATTTTTATACTTCTTTGAAATGCACCACCATCTGCACTATAGGCTTACAAAGCAATGAATGACTAGGTGAACAATAATTAAATAAACACAGACACAGATGTTTACCAGATTCAGCTAGCTACATCTGGCCATGGGAGGATTACATTAATTCAATTCAGTACTTTTTTTAAAATTAAGTCCCCTCTTTGTACAAGGACTCTATAATTTTTCATTAGTATGAGAATCCCTTCCACTTCCTCAGATCACAACTGCACTGTATCACAAAAGCTTATATGTTAATGAAATTATAGATATGTATGGCAGAATATGGAAAACACCATGACAGGTATTAGGAATAAAAGAAATTATAAGTACAGAATCTTGATCTTCAAGGAGTTTACAATCTAATAGAGAGGATAAGGTATATGCACAATTAAAAGGAAGATATGGCAAGTTTTAGATGTAGCAATTACTTACTCAAGCAAGCAAAAGTATATTAAGCACTTACACTGTGAAATGCTGTTGTAGACACAGGAGATACAAAGAAAAATAGGAAATGGTCCCTGCCCTGTTGCAGTTTACATTCTAATTGGACACAATTAGGTATATAGTCCCTCAGAAGCAAAAGTAATAACTTACATGAATAATTTATTCTAAAATACTTAACAAATAGTCATTCACTGTTCGCTTGAAAGTTTTTAGTGATTTTTATTTTATTTTACTACTAGTAGAAAGATAGTAGATTAGGGATATATAATAGTCATACAATGTTAGATTTGGCCACATACAATGTTAAGATGTGACTTAACTGTGTTCTTTGTTAACAGGAAGTATTATTTTGTTGGTTATTGGGAAGTGAAAATGATGTAAATCTCAAGAAATCAATTACAGTAAAGGTTGTGGGGAAATACTTCATTATTTATTAATATTTTTGAAGCTCACTTTATATGGCTAGACATTGTTCAATCCAATGCTTGCAGTAAGAGGTCAAGCTGATCTCAGAGATGTGAGTCACCTCACACAGGTCTCATTTTGGTTCCACCCAAAGCTTGTGTTTTGGATTCCTCATTAGCTTTTATTTTGGCTTTGGCAATATTATATTTAATGTATATCCTTATCTGCTATTATACATCATAAGCAACCTTACTTACAAACTGCCCTTTTCTGGAAACTGTCTACATGCAATAGGCATGTTTGAAATTTTTATGATGCAAGCCTCACAGAAATTTGAAAGGGACTCATACCATTTATCAGCTCTCTCCCCTGCCAAATCTTTATAAAACTTTGGTTTGATTGACTATCAAATCACCTTCCTAGGTAGCTCATTCTATTTTTAGTCAACCCTAATTATTAATACTTTTTTTTTGCAAAATCTAAAACCTAAATCTTTTTATAACCACCTCCCATTATTATTAGTCCTGCCCTCAGAGTCAAAAATCCTACAAGATTCCTTTACTGAATTTTAAGATACATAGGGAAAAAAATAACAAGGTGGTCAATTAATCAAAATAAAATATACTTTTTCTTAATAAATTATTGTCTTATGATCTTCTTGATGTCCATATAAGGAATTTTTTAAAATATAGGTGTTTTGAGTAAAGAATTTAGCTAATAGAATTTTTGCGATAAATAAATGAAATTAAATATCAGTGTTAGTTATTTCTTTGACTCTTTTCTCATTCATGCAATAATCATTTCCTTACTGGTCTAGTGCCTAGCACAGTGCCTGGCACAGAGTCAGAATTTAAGAAATATTTAACTTTAAATGTCTGATTGATCCAAACTGTGTTTCCACAGCTGCTGACTTGGTTCTGTTGCTACTTCTAAGTAATAATCCTCAGCAATCACAAAATTAATGGAAATATGGATACAGTCAAACTATATATGCCAAATTTCAATACAAATTTCTTTTTGTTCTACATATCTACTGATGTCCATTCTTTTATGATTATCCAGTGACTGATATTTATAAGCATCTCTAATCAATGGCTTTTTACCAAGACACAGCAATACTAATTGGGCTATTAGAAAAGAGATTTTATAAAACCATATTGAAATTGCCCCCTTTATTTCTTCAAAGCCATCAGAATGGAGGAAAAACAGTTTTTTACTAGATTATATGAACCTTTACAAAAAGTTTTATTGCAAGACTTTAAGACAAATTTTTAATTTCTTCAGTGACTGAAATTTTACAAATGATAGACTTGAAATAAAAGAAATTTAACTTTTTTTGGGGGTGGGGAATCCTATAGTACAATCAGAAAAAAATTCTCAATGGACCAGAATCCCCTTTACAATTTTAAAAGATGTTCATTTAACAAAAGAAGATAAGAGAGGTCAAATTTAAAAAGTAAACCAACATTGGAAGCTCATAAAGGCAGGAAGTGCATATCATTGGGACAAAGTTCATTCCATGAACATGAACATAGAATCAGTACCCAATAAATACTTGTTGCTGACTTGGTCTTTAAGGATTTGCAGTTCTAGACTTGAATTAGAATGGAAATAAACTAAGAATAATTCTTTCTTTGACACCTTTCAGTAAAACCTCAAAGCACTTTATCGCAATAGAATTTATAACTTTAAATAGTTCATCTAATCTAAATGCTTCATTTTAAAACTGAGGAATGTGTAACCCAATGCAAGCAAATTACCTGTTCAAGTATTTAATTGCTGGTCAATTTTTCCACTCCTCCATATAATTCAGCCACCTAATTTTCTTGTAGCATTTATATTTAATATCCTAACTGACTAAAATAGTAAATGAGATTGAAGTATGTTATCTTTCAGTGACAAACCAACAAACTATTTTAGTTATTGATAATCATGAGGGGGATTTTGCTGGCATCCATTTAAAATGAAACAGTCTAAATACAGCAATTAAGTTTTCCTATATAAAATGGGTTCCATTTTTTTATAGTACTTATGTGACTCTCTTAAAGTTAAATGTAAAACGTGTATTATTTCTTTTAGGTAGCAGTAATGATCTCATAAAACAATAAGGAACTTTTAGCTGAACAGCCTCCCCAAATATCTAACTTTTTAACTAGTAATATTTTTTGTTGTTTGTTTTTCAATGATGTCTGACTTTGTGATTCCTTTTGAGGTTTTTTCCCTGAGAAAAACACTGAAGTGGTTTGACATTTCCTTCTCCAGCTCATTTAATACATGAGGAAACTGAGGCAAACATGATAAAGTGAATGGCCCAGGGTCAAACAAGTAATAATTATCTGAGAAGATTTGAACTCAGGAAGGTGAGTCTTTCTGATGCAAGGCCTGGGACTCTACATTGCACTACCTAGCTGCCCAGTGAATAACATACAAGAAAGAAAAAACAAAGTAGACTTATTGTTGCCAAACTTTTTATTCTTTGTTAGAATGGTCTAATATTATAAGGACATTGATCTAAAACTGACATCATCTATACATATCAAATGTAAAAAAAAAGTCTTTACTCCACCTGCATTTAACATTGTAATAGCTGCAATTAGTGCACTGAGAAATTTTAGGTTACAATAGCATCATAAATAAATTAAATAAATTCAATAAACAGTCAAAGAAAAGTTACTTTGTACCAAGTATTCTGGCAGAAGATAAATCATAGCTACATAGCAAAAGCAAAGTCCAGAATAGTCAACTTTAAGAAAGTTTCATTTTATTTCTAGTGCTTTGTAAAAGCATGTATAAAAAGGGATACACACTTCAGAAGGAATTGAAAAATGAAATTAGCAACAAATGACTGATGGTTCATTATACAAATAATTAAATCCTAGAATAATGTATAATGTTTCCACAAATGTAATTATTTCTTCTGTATTTTGTCATAATTCCCCCTGGGTTATATTTTTTGAGTTCCTGTTGATGTTTTTTTTTGTGTAATATGAGCTAAATTAATAAGAACTTTATATGAGTAATAAGTGAGATGGTGAAAATATATTCTGATTAATTAATAAGAAATATGGAACAGTTAGCTAATTATATCTTTTCAACACCTAAGATTTTCCTTCTTGTTGCCAAAATTGCTTTGAATTAATACAACTGTTTTTCAAATTAATTTTAGAGTTCAAATTTTCATCTACAAAGATTTGTAACAGTTAGACATTTAATTTAAATACAGTTCCCACAAAATATTATAACATTTGAAAAGTGATTAATCACTTATCTATTGATGCAAAGTCAATACAACATGGAATAATTTTTCCAATCCATCTTAATATCAGCAATACAAATACAAATCCCTTCAGTTCACACAATTTAATTATTGTATATTAACATAGTCAAGGCATTGGGTTAGGTAATAAGATAATGAACTCACAAGGGCCTCCAAGTTCAGTAACAACCCCTCTACTTTTACCATAACCTCCTATATACTCAGTTGGATTGCTTCCTGAATCATCTTTCCATATCTCATTGCCATTTTCAGGTTTTTTTCCCTCCATACAAGTTTCTTCTCTTCTGCCTACAATTATAAGCATCTAGATAAAGCAATGGATAGAAGTACAGGATATGGAATCATTAATTAAGAGGATAATTATGTTATTTTAGGAAGGCCACTTAAAATCTTAAAGAATATTTCCTCATCCATAAAAAGGAGAAAAACAGTGGAGGGTCAAACAAACTTACATATGACAAACCTCAAAGACTATATAACTTCTGGTTGTTGTTACAAATATGCCAGATCTCTAATACAAAATGCACCATTTATTTGCTTCTCTCACATGGTCTCTATCCTTCTTCAAGCCCTTATCACATCTCACCTGTACTAATGAATTTACCCCTATCAGTATCCTTGCTTCAGGTCTCTCTCCTCTCTTATCCATTATCCACACAGCTGTCAAAATGACATTCCTAAATCATAGATCTGAGCATAACATTTCCCTGCTCAAAAAGCTCCTAGGGCTCCCTATTGTTCCATCATTTAAAGCTTTTCACAATCTGTCTCGTCTACCTTTCAAGACTTATTACGTCATTCCCCTTTATATGCACTGCATTTAAATCAAAATGCCATATTTACTATTTCTCAGAAATAACATTCCATTTCTCATTTGTGTCCATTACACAGAATAAACCGTCTCATGTCTGGAATCCCCTTCATCCTAGCTATTTCTTCAATTTCTTCAAATTTCAGCTTAAGGTATAGCTTTCATCATGAGACAATTCCTGATTGCTTAATTGCTAACACCCTTCAAATAACTGTATGTGCTTTGTTAGTATTATGTAATTACTTACCTATGTGTTATTGCTTCCCTCAAAAAGATTTATTTATGTATTCCTTCCCATAGCAGAAAAAGGAATCTCTTTCATTACTTTATTCTCTCACAAAAAAAAAACCTTTCCTAGGGTTGTGCTGCCTAATGGCATGGCCCCCAATCCTCAAGATAATGGGAAAGAAAAACATTTCAAAATGTTTCCCAAAAAATCCCAAAAAATCAGAAAGAGATCACATCCTAGTCAAAGTATGACCCTATGAATTTTATCATTCCCCTTTAAAATTTAGGGGAGAGGAGATGGGAGTCAGAGTGGTTAATATGGGACTCCAACTACACGTGCCATTTTGAATGACTCTTCTAGCAAGATTCAGGAAGAGCAAAACAGTGCTTTTTAACTAATTTCTGGTTTTTTGGTATCACATTCCTTATTCAATTTTTAAAAATTCTCTTCACACAAAGTAGGCTTTTTTTCTGGGTGGAATAATCATAGTAGAATATGAAGTTTATCAAAATCAATTTACTTTACTACATATTCATGACAAATTTTTTCGGAAATATCCTGAACTTCCCTCTCCCCCAAACTGCAAATGCTGATTTATTCTGCCTTCCACCTCAAGGTTCTGGTACATAAAAATTTGCATGGATATGGCTTCTTTGACCACAAAATGATTGCATTTTTGTCAAATCTTTCTGTTATCATTTTAAGAGAGAATTAATTTTCAGTTTTCTGAAGAATAGCTTTCTAGCAATCTTAAACATTAGAATCAGTGCCAAAATGGAAAGTTAATCATTTTTAAGTGATACACTTATCCATTAAAAAGCTAAGCAGCAAGCATAACACTGAGTCAACAGAATAAATAGCAGCCAATAATACTAATTTTTTTTCCTTTGAAAGTTATTATTAAGGTGCATAAATATAACAAGTGTTCAGAATGAGGAAGTCATAACCCTTGCATAGGCCATATATGGGATTATAATATTCACTTCTCACTGTCAAAATTTGGGAAGAGCCTTAACAAATGTTTTCATATGAATTTCATGCAATACAACACTACATTGTTGGTTTTGAGTTGTTTTAGTCTTGTCCAACTCTTCCTGACCCTATTTAGGCTTTTCTTGGTAAAGATATTGGAAGGATTTGCTATTTCTTTTTCTAGTTCATTTTTATAGATGAGTAACTGATGTAAGCATGGTTAAATAACTTGTCAAGGATCATATTGCTAAGTTTTTGAGAGTGGATTTGTGCTCTTGAAGGATGAGCCTTTCTGATTTTAAGTCTGGTGATTTATTCACTGCATCACTTACCTGCCCAGATTGCAGGTGGATGGGGATGAGAGGAAAGTCAGAGGGGAGAACCTATTTACTGGCATCCCTTGGCAAGCTAAGTCATTCTTTTGCATGGCATTATTAATAGTACAGGTTTGTATATCTTTAGACAGGAGAAAAGAGATAATCATGCCAGAAGTCATGCTATGGATTTCAAATATATTTACTAAAAAGATCAGGAAGTATTCTTATATTTGGTAAAATGCTAAAGGCAAATGATGCTAAAGGTATATTCTTTTTTTCTGATCCAATGCAGTTAAGTGAGCAACTTAGTCATTAGATTTCTGATGGGTGACCTTGCCAATTTAAAGTAAAAACACAAAATTAGAAATCTAGATGTACTATTAGAAAAAGAATTAGCAAACCATGATATTGTAAAACAATACTGCAACTTCATCAATTAATGCATTGGAAACTTAAATTTAACCTTTCAATGGAATTACAACCTTAGTGAAGCTAGTCTACTTTGACAAAGTCTACTGATAATCTGCAGTATAGTATGGGTGGGAAGTTAAGAAGAGCTGTTTTTAAGTTCTCCTTTTGATACATTCTGGCTATGATAAAGGATTTAATCTTTCAGTGCTCCAGACATCACCCAGCTCTACAAGTTATAGTTCAGCTGTTTAGCTGCATCAGTAGAAGGAATTTCCATACAAGGAAGTCTCAATGTGGATTGAAAAAAAGGTAGCAAGGATGCAGAATGGATAGAACACTGGGCTTGGAACCAGGAAGACAGACATTAGTTAACTTGTCTGGCTTAATTCCTCATCTGTAAAAAATGAGGTGGAGAAGGGCATAGCAAACCACTCCAGTATCTTTGCAAAGAAAACTTCAAATGGGGTCACAGAGAGATGGACATGACTGAAAAGACTCAACAACAGGAATCACAGATACTACTGAATCAAATGCCTTATAGTTCAATCAAAACAATTGTAGGTAGGAGAGGCAGTATTGTATGGTTAGGAAGTTACGAAAACCTGTTTTTAAGTCCTCCTTTTGATAAATTCTGGCTGTATGGCTATGGTAAATGACAATCTCTCTATGTCCCAGACAAATATCCAGCTCTACAAGTTATAGTTCAGTTGTATAGTTGCATCAGTGGAAGGAGGTTCTATACAAGAAATTCTCAACATGGATTGAAAAAAAAAGGTCCCAAAATACAAACATAAAGGATAGATAGAATTATTTGGGGCTCTGATAAAATAAAGTACTGGAAAAATTACATTGTTATACTATTTCAAAAATGTCTCTCCTTTCTATATTGCCTCCCTTCCCCCATATACTTGTTACTTATGGAATGCAAGAAATTCCATGACTGGATACATGATCTATATATCTATCCTGAAAAATTATTTGTAAACCACAGGAATAGAAGAGAAAATATAATGAAGTAAGAAACACAGAACTAGGAGCACATAACCTCAGTTTGAATCTTGGCTTGCAAACTTCAGCAATTGACTTAACCTCTTTTATTTTTTTCCCAGTCAATAGCATTTTATTTTTTTCCAATTACATGGAAATATAGTTTTCAACATTCCCTTTTGTAAGATTTTGAGTTCCAATTATTAATTATTACTAGATTGTAAGCTCCATGAGGTCAAAAACTGTCATATTTCATCCTTGCATCTCTCATCAGTCTACAAAGTAGATTGCCTGTTGCAATTTAAATTGAGAAAACTGACCCAGAAGCACCATAAACATGACCAAGAGCTACTATTTTATGTGATTTGTAAAATTGTGTTAAATATCAAATATAGAGGGCTTTAATAACATCATAGCTCAGTGTCTAGTATGAAGGAATTTTTTTTATGATAATGATCCATAATGTTAAGCTTTTAAGGAATCCTCTTCACTTTCTCACTATCTTTCCTCACTCTCATAGTTGCAAATACAATAGCCAATCCTAGCCTGATACCAATATTAATTGGTATGAAAGCTTTAACTTGCTCTGTTTTTTTGACCTGGGCTGGTGTTCCCTTTTGAGGCAATCTAATGGCCCCAAACTCCTTGAGGCTCACTATATTTATGTCAGACTTAGTAAGGAAAGCAAGCTAACTTTAGCACTGCTGAAGCTTACAACTTCTTACAGCTCCTTGGGGAGACTGAGCATATAGACTATAGGCAAGCATCACTTGCCTATATGACCAGTTTCTTAAAATATCAAGCAACATTCCTTTCTTCTTGCCTGCTTCAAGAGTAAATGTCCTCAAAGATAAAAAGAGGACTCTGAAAGAATTAGTGCCTGAGGTCTACTGAATTACTAATATAGAAATAATAATATTTTGAAGACTGATGACAAGTTACAGGATATAGAATCATGAAGAGAGTTTTCTCAAGATCAAACAAATCACTTGGGGATGATTATTTTATCTCTGATTCAAATAATAATTTTAAAGAAAATCATTCACGTTATGTTGCCCTAAAGGTTCTCAAAAACTATTTTTAACCTCTTCTCTATTTCAGTTAGTTGAATATGTGTGCCCAACAATGGGTATAATTTTACCCACACTCTGACCTAGATTCTAAAACTGCTTCCATAAAAGTTGTATAGTTGAGTGCCAATTTAGTGCTATGATTCTGTCCTTTTACTGAAGGGATATATTTTATTAAATTGCTGTATAAATTAAACTTTTAAGTTTAAACTAATTAACACACTTTATAAGTAACAAACTCAATGTTAAGAGTTGGTTTTCTGTTGTGAGTAGTAGTAGTACTACTGTTGAGAGGGGTATGGGATCTGAGGATGATGTCAATTTAATATACTAGGTTGAGCATAAAGATACTAGTAGAACACACAAATGAGACAAGGAAAGGTGTCCATTGCTTAGTAGTTTCAGGGCTACATTTTTCCTGACCTGGAACTATAGAATTAGAGGTGAAGGACAAAATAATAATTTATTTAATATATTATTATGTATAACTTATTTAATATATTATTATATATTACATCATTTGTTATTATATATTATAATGTATAATGTTTTTTAATAACAACTTAGGTCCACCATAGTCTCCCAGTTTGTCATTCTGGGAATCCTGTGTAAAGAAAAAGTCTGGAGATTCAAAATTCGTGCAAGAGATTATGTTAGTTTAATTTATTTGATACTATGTTACTTGCTTTTCAAAGAGAATGGACAATACTCTTCTAAAGAAAGAAAAAGACTGGTTAGAACATCTCCTAAAGAAAACTTATAACTAACTATTGGACTTATTAAAGGAAAAGTGAAAATCAGGACAAAGGATATTAATGCTCACTATGTCATGATGAGATTTTTCTAGTCAATAGCTATTTAGATCTCCAAGAAATGACAGAGATGCTTATGATTTTATTGAAAGCTTAAAGCCCAGAAAAGAAATGTTTAGAGACCAGTTAAGGAAGGCTCTTTGTCATTCTAGATGTTAGAGGAAATGACAGAACCTCAACTATTCCACCAATTCTTTATTCTAGGGCAAGATGTTGCAGGCTCTCTTGTAAGCAAAGTTAATAGGAAGAACTATCATAGTTCTGGGGTTCCTCCTACTACTGTGGAGAAAGATTCTTGAAGGAATGAAAGACCATTTATTTCCAAACTAAATCCACTTATGATCTAACATCTAACCCGTGGCAGCTAAAAACAAAATCTGAAAAAGAAGATTCATTTAGACTTGAAAAGAGGAGTTAAAAAAGATTAAGATAAATTTTATTTTATTTTTCTATTTAAGATTAGCAAATCACTGCTTTTAGTATATTTCTGCTGCTTCTGCCAACACTGTTACCATCACTGCTCCACCACCATTAGCACCACTACTACTAGAATACTACTATTACTTTTATTATTACTACTGCTGCTACTACTAACACTAATACTGTTACACTATCATAATGATAACCAAAAAGATCACACTTTGGATTTTAAGGAAATATAAAATTTTAATATTTAAAACATTAAGTCTTAGATCTGTAAAAACAAAGAAAAAACAAATTATCTCTATAGCTCTTTCTCCCTGTTTTCTTCAGCCTGAAGTGTTGCCTGGAAAATGAGATATTTATAGCATACTTATTTTTAACCTTTCCATGGCCTTTGGCTAAAAGTAATAAAAGCTGATATTTCTACTTTTTTTCTAATTGAAAGAAAAGACTAATAATATGACTAAATTGTTTCTTACCTGTTGGCTGCCTGGAAATATTCCAAGCCCTCTGGTAATAGACATTAAAATGCTTAATAAAAATTATTGGAAGGTAGATTCAATCTGAAAGACGAATTTAAGGGGAAGTGAACTGTGCTTAACTAATGACCTTAGGAGTACCTTAAATACTTTTCTTAAGTCAAAAGATTCAAAAGCCAAGTGCATTAAATTATCTCACCCTAACCATGTTTAACTACTGGTAAGTTAAAAGATTCTTCACTTTAATAGAAAGCGAAGGAACTGAGTAGAGGCAACTAGATGGTGCAGTGAATAAGAGTACTGAGCCTAAAGGTAGGTGTTCAAAGACTGAACAATCAAAAAAGAAGTGAGTAGTTGAAAATGGAGAGATCCAGATAATGCTAAATAATGTCCACAAGTGAAAGTGCTGAACTATATTCTGAAAGATCATGGAGAAAAGATAATTTTAGGTCCATATAAGTTAAAATAGTCACAATAGCATTTTTCTGTGAGGAAAAATGTAAATAAAATACTACCCTTTACTGAAGAATGGTTGAATAAATTGTGATATATAAATGTCACAGAATATTATTTTGAATGAGAAATTCAGGAAAATTTGGGATGGTTTATTTGAATAGATAAAGACCAAAGAGAATAACACATACATTGACTGCAGTAATGTAAAGGAAAACAGTATTAAAAGATGTCAAAACTGAGATAAGTACAAAAATCAATCTTGACTCAAGAGGGCTTTTGAGGAAACATGCTTAGTTCCTCTTGGTATGTATGTGGAAAGATATATACAATGTTAAAAACAAGATAATGTATTTGTTCTGTTGAATTTTCTTTCTTTATTGTAAGACAAGGCTGTGTTCTAGGAGGTGTTCAGAATTAAAAGTGATGTTAAAAAGAACCAAAAAAAAATCCTGAAATAAAAAGATGATGCTTTCAGACTACTTTTAGTGCTCTCCATGTACTAAGGACAAATTGTTTTCAAATTAACAAAAAACTTTAGTGGGTTTGATTTCTTCTGCTAGAACCTCCTTCTAGAGGATAGTAACTTTTCATTTCTTTTTTCTCATATCTCTTCCATTCCATTTCCTTTCCCATTTCTCACTCTCTAATACTACTGGAGCTTCTCCTACTGCCTCATGATTTCAACAAGCCAGTGAATTATATTAGGCAAAGACTCCCATTCTTCAAAAAAGAAAAAAAAATAAGCTAAAGTTAAATACCCCACTATAAATAAACTGATCTGCAGGAGTTATTATTTATACAAATCAAGAAAAGAATAGATCTATCTGAACAACTGAACCATCCCCCAAAACTGAATCTTTGCTTTCCAATTAGGTCAATACAGAATACTGAAATAAAAATATTAAATACAAATAAAATAGATACAAAACCAAAAAAACATTCATTCCTACATATTGTCCTTGCAAGAGCCAATTGGTTCCAGTGGTGCATGTATTCAAGCAACAATAGCATAGACTTATTTTTTTTATTAAAGCTTTTTATTTTCAAAACATATGCATAGATAATTTTTCAACATTAACCTTTGCAAAACCTTGTGTTCCAATTTTCTCTTCTCTTCCCTCACTCCCTCCTCTAAATGGCAAGTAATCCAATATATATTAAACATGGTGAAAATATATAGCATGGACTTACAAAAGGTGGTGCAGGCGTTTGAGATCTAAAAGAGAGATACAAAATTTGTTCCCAAAGGTGGCCTTTCTGCATATTTATGTAAATAAACATAAGTCATATGTGATCTGCACCAGGACTCATGAAATGTTAAAAGACCTATAGGAAGGCCTCTAACTTGTTGAGGAAATCTTCCATGAAGGATCAATAGAATAACATGGATGAGAATGACAGAAGCAATGCCCATATCAAAAAGATCCAAGACTCATAGACAAGCTTATAGACATAAAACTTAGAAAGTCTTCTGGAATTTTGCATAACTGATTTTGGTTATTTGATTACCATAACAACAGATGTAAAGAATTAATATAAAATGCACTCCAATTCCTCCACTGTTTGATGTGGGTCTCATTAGAGACCTACTATATATCAGCATTTGCATCTATGACTTGTAATTACAAATAACAAATGCTCATTTGCAATTCCAATTTAAGCAAAAAACATATTGATGGGAGCAAACACCAACTTCTTAAGTCACAATAGGTGGATTATTTTAAAAAAAGTTATCTGTGTTTACTTTCTTCCAATCAAAAAAAAAAAAATAAATGCTAACAAATATGAAGAAATTCAAAGTGTTTTTTTCCTCTTAACATCACAGAGAAATTGTTAATTTCTCTATAACTATTTTATATTTCACACATATTTTCTAATGTTATCTCTGGTGAGGCTACAACCAAAGAGAAATTCCTACAAGTGATTTTGGTCTAATAAAAAGTAAAATCATTCAATTTTGCATTGTCACAATTTCTGGTGGTAATTTACTGAGCATTAAGCAACTATCTTGGACATGGCTACTTGATAGCTATTTATAAAAAAATTCACACTAGTAACTATAAGAGAACATCATGTGTTTTAGATATTTATGCAAAATTATTTCCAAATTCATCTACTTTGAAACACTCCAAGTCCACAAAAGAAAACAAAACATGTTATAAAAAACTGATTTTTAAAAATAAATTCAATAATCAATGTTGCTTTAAAGTGACCCTAGTCTCCAAAATTCGGCAAGTTTATAAATTAAGAATGTAAGCCAAGTGCCTCAGAAATAGGAAAAAATGCATGATGGGCATTAAAGGTGCAAGGGTTATAATGGACTCTGAAATTTATAGGAGAAGAAAGAAGACAAGGCTTGTGAAGGAGTGAGTGCAATGATGGTAACAGGATTGGGAGTGGAGAGGCAGAATGGTGAATAGAGCTGAGAACCCAGGCAATGGCTTTTAGAAAAGAGTTACACAGCAGTGAGCGTGTCTCATAGGCCTGTGCTCTTATCTTCAGTATATATAAAGATGTCCAGTGGCATTCAAAATTACAGAGCGATAAGGAAATGGTTCACTTTCTCTTCCCTCTATCCTCCCCATTTCTCTCCTCCCCTAATTCCCTAATTCATTATTCCCTTTCTCTCCTTGTCTCTTCAAGTTTACCCAAAGGAGGGGTACAGCTGTGCTAGGCTGAGGTTGAGATCAACAAAAGAGAGTAAAGATAAGAGTCTCACAACCAACCCTGCTTTCAGTCAATTTTCTCTATTGCATTCAACTGTTCTTAATTTCTAATTCTTATTTGACTATAAAATTTTATATGATTGTGATCAGTCACAAAAGCTATGTGGTCTGTGTCTATTTTAATGGTGAACAGAGGATTACAGAAGAGATTTGATATGGAAAGAAGACTGGAGGATGAATTCTCAAGCTATAATAGGTAGTCATTTTAAAAATCCTGTCCTGAAAGCTCTTAACTAAAATATTTTACTTGTTAATAACCTTTGATAAATTTCTCAAAAGCAGAATTACAATCAGATTTGAGGTATTCCTTCTACCCCTCAAACTAAAATTCTCAACCAAATACCCAAAGTGATCTAGTAGGGGGATAGATGAATGCCTTAGGTGGTCTTTCCCCATTTTGGGAGGGAGAGACAGAAAGAGAAAGACGGAGTCAGAGGTGACTAAAGATTAAATTGGGCCAGTGAAAGAAGAGGAGTTGTCTGGGAAAACTAGCAATGCCCACCAAATTTCATAGAGGGGGCTGAGAGGAAGGGGACAAAGGACTAATTATCTGTGATTTCTTCTTTTCGTATCAACTTCTAAACCTTACTAGACAGCAACACATTCTGGTTACAGAAAAATCATTAAATTAATTCATCTTGATTACAACACTTTATAAATCAAATCATTGAACTTGTTATCTGTAAATGGCCTACAAATAAATACAAAAGTATCCTGCTACTCTGCTTCTTCTTCTAGATGTAATAAAAATGTACCTTCATTAAAAATATACTTTAAGATTTGCTTAAGTAAATATACTTACAATAATGCCTCATATTGAGGGGCTCTTTATGCTCAGTGACAAATTAGATATTGGCTAACAGTTAGCAGTTGTAGGTAAAGTTTTTCACATTTTGCTCTCTAGTCTCTTATTAAACTATGCATACACCATCTTGTAGCATAATTTATTTAGGGGACTGAAAGTCAATCTATGCATTAGACTGTGCGCTATGGTACTATTTACTTATATAAAAATATTACCACAGAGAAACTTTCTTTTGTTAATTTTTATCTTTACAGGGAAATAAAGCCTATATGCATAATTGCCTCAACTTACCCAAATTTCAAGGGAATCAAATGATTCATCAACAAACATTCATTAAACATTTAATATAAGTCGGGAAGAGGAAATGGGAAACCACATTAATACTTCTGCCAAGAAACTCCAAGTAGGGTCACTAATAGTTAGAAACAAATGAAAAACAACTGAATAACAATATATGCCAGGAACTTTGCTATATAACAGGTTTATATGGTGGTAGTGTTAGAATAGTGAAGAAGACATAATTTAAATCCTTATAATGCATTTATGGAAATATCAAGATATATTGTTTACATTTTATTAAGATGGAAAAAGAAGAAAGTTGTGATTTTAGGCGGCAAATACAAGGTCAGATTCAGGGAAGTCCACTCATTTAAATAAACTATGTATAGAATAAAAAAAAATTAATAAGCAGAGATGGATGAGATTCTGAAAATGATCTATTCAAGTCCTCTCATTTTACAGATAAGTGAATTGTAGTCCAATACTGTTAAATAAATGCTTTTTCCAGATTCACAGATAATCAGTGGTAGAGCTAGAATTTGATTCTAGGTCTTTTACCCTAGTTCTACTTGTTCTACTCTCTCATATCACCTCTCAAACAGTGTAAAATCCTCATGAAACCACTTCATACTTTTAAACTTTCCTAGTTTTCATGATTACTGAAGCATTTCTAAAGTGAAACACAAATCCCATTGAGGATAGCTGGACTTAGAGACATTAATAAGAAATCTGTATGACATAATGGAGAATAATACTTGGTTCCTCTGTACAACAAGGGACAGCCAGCTAACCTAAATCTTGTCAATACATTTTAGCACCTGGGAAAAATTCCAAGGAATTGCTTTCTGATCAATACTTAAGAAGGGCTGAAAGTAAATACTCAAGAGAACTTCATTATTCTACTCTGATTGAAATCAATAGAATAGGATGATTATGAAAAAGGAGAGAGAAATCACCAGCCTGCAGCTTCTGTATTCACATTCCAATTAGGAAAACTTCCCTCCCCTCCCCCACTATAAACAAAACAACAAAAAAAAACTACAGCTGTCTACATTCAGCATTATCTTCCTTGTGTTTTGTTTAAAATCAAATAACATCTCATGGGCAATGATTTTGTTAAAAAGTTCTGAAAATAAATTAGAAAAGATTGTTACTAAAACACTGATGCCCTTGCATAAATAGCATATAAATATTATTCTTCCAGAATAAATATTAATTTAAATATTTTACTGTAATTCTCGAGTAGTCTTTTAGAGTTGATCAGAGCTACAAATTTGAAAACATTCATAAGGGGATTTCTAACCAAGGTATGGAGCAGTCAATTTTTGTGTTGTTGGTGTTCAGTCTTTTTAGCCAAGTCCAACTCTAAGTGATTCCATTTGTGTGGGGGTTTTTTGGCAAAGTTATTACAGTGATTGGTCATTTTCTTCTTCAGCTCATTTTAAAGATGAGGAAACTGAGGCAAACAGATTTGAACATCTTTCTCAGGATCATACAGCAAGGAAGTGTCTAAGGTCAGATTTGAATCCAGGGTTTCCAGATTCCAGGTCCAGCGATCTTTCCTCTGCATCATTTAGCTGGCAAAATATTAGATTAATATGATTGCTCATAACTCATTTATATGTCTCTAATATAGGGGAAGATTTCTTTTTATAAGTCCTAGTTAATAAAGTAGAAGAGTAATGTCTATTGGGTCAGAGTTCCAAGGTTCAAGCTCTGCTTTTAATATTTATTAGTTGTATGAAACTAGGTATTCATTAAATCTTCCTCTCCCAAAACTTCCTTGACATTAAAAAATGAGGGTGTAGAACAAGATGGCCTCTCAGGTATCCCTTCTAAAGCGATGATCTTAAACTTTTGAATTAAACAAGAAAGAATCCTATTGTGCCTACCTACCTGAATTATCTCCATCACAAGGGTGCTGTATTTCAAGAATCCATTTCATTTTCCCTAGTTTTTATGCACTTTCCCCCACCCAGGCCAATGTAAAATGACTACCTCACAGTAAATGAGGAAAGAAGTAATAGAGGCAAAGCATTATCATCTAGTGAAAAGAACTCTGAAACTGATGTCCTAAGTTGAAATCCTAACTCGGATAAGTACACGAGTGTGGCTATTCATATCTTCAGCTGGAAGGTCATTATTTATTAAACATCTATTATGGGATATCTTCATATGTCCTACTGGCTAATTCTAGTTTAATAATAAAAATGGAAGTTACTTTTATGTCAGTAAATCCTGTCCACCCCAATCCCATTTCCCCTATTGAAGAAATTGAGTCACGGCGATTAAGCAATTTGCCTGGATTCACATGACAGATGTAGGATACAAAGCTCCTGCTTCTAAGTAACTTAAAGCCTAATGTAGGCAGTGTTTATATTTTTATATGTGTATGTATGTATATATATGCATATATATGGGTATTATAAATATGATATGTGTGCATACATCCCCCATATATACAGAAAATATGATAAAACAGAGTACAAACAGAAACTACAAGTCATACAAATAAATTGCTTACCATAATCAATTAAGTTCAGATTCTTAAACTCGTTCTCTAAAGCTAAATTGAAGTCTCTCTTTCTTATGAATTACTTCACGTATATGTCTTATGTTATCACTTACATTATACATCCTATAACACATATACAACTATTTCTTTTTTTACTAGACAATAAGCTTAAAAATAAAGATTCCAAGATATTCATTTTCGACAATATATGTTATGGGACAATAAATGGAAATAAGAATAAAAGATACATTTAAACAAACAAATTTAAAAGAAAACTGCATTAGGAGTAAAAAATTTTGAAGGTAATCAAGAGTCAATTGTCAACATATCTCAAATAAGATTCTGAAAGGATAAAAAAAAACACAGACTTGCTCTGATATGAAAAAAGAGGTAAAACTAAAAGGGAAGAGTAACTATCAGCCCATATGCTTGCTTTCTCATCTCTATAAAATGGTTCTATTACTAGTGTATGGAGGTCTCAAGGGGATCTTTGCTGAAAAGAGATGAGAAGAGAACAAACAGGTTTTCACAGATAATTTTCTATAGCAGACTACATCTTTGTGGTCAAACATTTGATTAAGGAAAGTATAGAAAATATGTTTTTCAAAAAGCCTTTGACTTGGCATAAAAACATGCAGTTTTGCAGGGTCTTCTCACATAATGTGTCTCCAAGCACATAATAAAATCATAAAACAATCTATGAAAAGTATGGCTATGAAAATAACTTTATTCAATGATCTTCCAAGGATGAAAATCACTTGCTATAAAGCGGAGGTATTTCATCTGAAAATTGACATGGTATAAAAGTGTGCTAGACTTTGTTTCAAATTCTGCTTCTGAAATTTACCTGATGATTGACAATGGACAAATCATCCTGAGTGTCAGGTTCCTCACTCACAAAATAATAATGATATATGAAATACCACTGCCACAAGATTCATTGAGAATTAAATAAAAATTATTATTATTTTTGCAAAATTTTAATGGAACAAGAAACTTTATATGTAGTCTAAACCAGGGCTTCTTAAACTTTTTCCACTCAAAACCCCTTTTCATCCAAGAAAATTTTATATTACTCTAGGTATAGAGGAATATAAAATAAGTATACAAGTCAAACATTTAGTGATAATAAATCATAATTTTGTGACTTCCACAATCAATTATATTGATGTTGTGACCCACAATTTAAGAAGCTGAGTCTAAAGCAAAGAAGGGTATTCTATTAATGGCAACTCTTTACAAATAATGATGAAATGATTGGATTGAGTTCCAAAATTCTACAAAGCCAAGTAGGTAAAAATCATACCAATGCATGTGAGATTGGTCTAACCAGATACATATGAAAAACAAGATAGATCAAATGTCTAAATTGCCCAGATTATGCTGTGCAGCTACCTGGATAGTCTGGTAAACATACAGCAACATATCTGTCTTAACTGGGAAAAATGATAGGAGGAACAAATAGGACTGAATGAATAGCTTTTGGGAAGATGCTTTCAGTTGTTTCAAAAGCCCATCTCATTTAATATTCCTATGTTGCTAGTAATGTCACATTTGTGAAAGGGGAAAAAATCAGCAAAAAAATTCAAATCAGAAATGACTTAAAGGGCAATGAAAAGCTATATGGTAAATGAAAGTAGAGAAGAATATATAATTTGAACCCAAAAAATAGCATGAAGATTCTGCATCATATTATAGCCCAAACGGTAATGTTAATGAAGTCGGAGGATCTGAATTCAAATGGCGCATCTCATGCTTAATAACTCTTAACACCCCTTCACCAAAGTTTCCTCATCTATGAAATGACAGGGAAGGAACAAAAGGCCTCCAGATATCATTACAACTCTAAATGTATGATAATATGATCTCTGAGGTCTTAAATGAGTCTATGACTAGAAAGGAGATCAGATGATCATCTAAGAAAAGAAAGAGTGGCAAAAGATGGTATAAGAACAACAATACAACCACAGCAAACCCTGTTGTTTCTCTAATGAAGTAATTATTGGGAAAACTTGGAGGAGAATCTTAAAAGAAGAAAACATATGGAGGGGTGCAAATCTATATCACTGATTCAGTAAACATTTCTTAAGTACACATTATGTGCCAGATACTATGTTAAGTGCTAGATTAGGGAGGCAACAAACACCTGATGAACTCAGACCATTTGGAGTAACAAAATGCAATCAAGAAATGATTAAAATGATGTAGAAAACAGCTGAATAGTAAATGGTAAAACTAATATCAAATATACAAATTTATTCAGCCATATTAACAGCAATCAATAGAACATTAAAAATTTTTATGCTATAATTTCAACAGCTACAGAAAAATTCAAAAGTGGTACATATTTGGGGCAGTAATTTTATTCCTTTAAAGAAGATCTCTAAAAATGTAAGTAGTTAAGACATTTTGCAGTTGATTTTATTAAGGATATGGCTAAAATAATATAATGATATAGCACATTTAAGAATAAAACTGGAAACTGGATGAATTTATCATGTCAAGCAAAAAAACAAAAACAAAAAATCCTCAAGAATGCTAGTTGATATACTTTTTTTTCTTTATGAAAAGCCCACTCTGATTTATATTAAAGTTTTTTTTTTAAATAAAGGTCTTAGTTTCTTTTGCAAATGATTTGTAATGCCACAAGTGAATTGATTATCACACAGTCTATGAAAATGGAAGAACAGTTTTCAAGTTTTTAAATGTTCATTTAAAACAAATTGATCTTGGAAGGCTAATAACATTTTTTCTTACGATGATAGAGTTAATAAATTATAATTTATATCAAAGCAGCTACAGAGAAATTCATTAAAATGCTTCTGTATAGTACCCAAACCAATACAAAGGCTGCCAACAGGCCCTTTATGCCAGGTAAGGTTATGATTACTACTTTTTAAATTGGAGCTGTTATTTCATTATTAGACATAATTATGAATAAGGAAATTCTCTACCAGCAGGGATTAGCACTTGTTCTGTCTGGGTCACTGAAAGGTTATGAGGGCTAACATAATACAGATACAGAACCTGATCAGATCTTCTTACCTCTGCAACTAGCTCTCTTTATTTTATCAACTCTACATTCCAGATTATATTTTAGAGAAACAAAAAAATTAACTTTCAAGTTGACTTCTACTTCTCCCAATAATCCCAATCACATAATAAAATAAAAAATTGTATTTTTACAAAGTAACAAAATATCAAATAACTTGTACATTTTAAAAATATACCCTGAAAGAACATTATCACTAAAAAAAAAATCACATATGATTCAGAGACAGACAAAGATTTAGGAATAATATGAAATCTTCACATGTCAGAATGTTGGCTTCAAGTGAGATTTACTGTGAAAAAATTAACATGCCATAACAATAAATTCATATTTTTCCTTTATTTTCTCTCTTCACCAGTAAAAATCCAATGCTTCATTAACGTGACCTTGATTTCTTGAAAATTAAACTAACAGCACAGACATTCTGGCAGGTCCCATATAGCTGGAGAGACCTAGAGTACAGGACCAGTGAGGGAATATCTGTTGTCTATCAATCAATATAGTACAAAAAGACTGTATATTTTTACTTTAGTACAAAACAATTCATCCACATTTCTCAGATCTGGCCTGAAGCTGATGAATTTTTCAAATTGAGAAGATTACATTCATTCTGTATCATTTGTATTGATCCTATTTACAGTTAATTGATTTTTTCACACTGTAACTGCCAAAGTCATTGTTCTTTGTTTCTGAAGTTAAAGCAGAAGTTGATTTGGCCAATAATAAGTTATTTCTTACATTAACATCTGAAGATTTCAACCTCCCATTGACTTCTGAGTCATATTCCATTATTTTATAAAAGGTTTTAAAGAATGAAATTTTAAAATGATGAAGTTTTCACCTTTATTGTTTGTTTTTGTGTATATGTATGGGCAAAAGGCAACTTTTCTTTCTTTTTTTTTTTAATAATAGCTTTTTATTTACAAGTTATATGCATGGGTAATTTTACAGCATTGACAATTGCCAAATCTTTTGTTTCAATTTTTCCCTTCCTTCCCCCTACCCCTCCCCTAGATGGCAGGATGACCAATACATGTTAAATATATTAAAGTATAAATTAAATACAAAATAAGTACACATGACCAAACAGTTATTTTGCTGTACAAAAAGAATTGGACCCTGAAATATTGTACAATTAGCCTGTGAAGGAAATCCCAAATGCGGGCAGGCAAAAATATAGGGATTGGGAATTCAATGTAATGGTTTTTAGTCATCTCCCAGAGTACTTTCACTGGGTGTAGCTGGTTCAGTTCATTACTGCTCCATTGGAACTGATTTGGTTCATCTCATTGCTGAAGATGGCCAGGTCCATCAAAATTGATCATCATATAGTATTGTTGTTGAAGTATACAGTGATCTCCTGGTCCTGCTCATTTCACTCAGCATCACTGCTCCAGAAGGCAACTCTTTTCAAAATAATGTTGCAATTGTTCAGTTGTTTCAGTTGTGTCTCACTCAAGATTCCCTTTTAGAGGTTTCTTGGCATAGATACTGGAGTGGTTTGCTGTTTTAATTTTATCCAGGTCATTTTACAGGCGAGGAACTAAGGCAAGGAGGGTTAAGTGACTTATCCAGGATCACAAAACTAGTGAGTATCTGAGACTAGATTCCAACTCAGCAAGATGAATCTTTCTGACTCTAGGTCTGACAATCTATTCACTATGCTAGTTAGGTATCCTTCCAAAACAATATTCAAACAAAACAAAACAAAACAAAACAAAACAATAAAACAAATAAAAGACATTTTACTTCATAATAAAAGACATTTTACTTCATAAAACTCTTAGAATCTCAAAGAAATTATATTAAATTATTTTTTTTGGTTTTATTTCTGGAATGAATATCAAGATTAAAACAAAGCAAACAAAATCCTTGAACAATTAAGATCCACAATTTCCAGTAACTTCCTTTTGGAGGTTGAGATGTTATGTATAAGATGATCACAAAGTCCAGAGATAGTCCAAGGAGAATAACAAAAGTTGACATAGAAATCATAATGAGCAAAGCAAACATCATTTTGCTCATTATTCCTTCTCTCTGAAATCAATATCAATGGATATCATCAGTAATGGCCTCAGGCCTACAACTACCAGCAGGATCATTTATCATGTGGTACTAGTCCAAAAATAAAGTGAAATAATTACCAAGTGATAAAACACATGGTGCTATCCCAATTAACTCTAGTATCTAACCAACTAAATGAGCAAAATTATTATCAAATAATTCAAGAACTAAGCATAAGAACAGATTTTGACAATCTTATGCTGAGACCTTAAAGCTAATAAGTTGCTATAAAATATTATCACTATTGAATGTCTACTGAGTTCCATAGATAGAAGGTATTTTAAAAGATTGCCTTGACTTAAAAAAACTTTGCAGATTTGGAAGTACTCTATAAAAATGTGGCTTAATCAACTTATTATTGCACATGGAGAATGAACACATAATAAATCTTCCTAAATTCAATGAGTCAAAAGTAGGTGCAACAGATTTTATTTATAAAAAATAACTTACCCCATTCCTCAATTCATCCCTTTATTCTATTTACTATGAAAAAAAAACTGTGAAATTTTTCATTTTTTAATTTGTTATTGAAAATGTTTTGGGGTTTTCCAATCTAGATGTGCTTTAACAGGGAGCTACTTGACTCCAGTACAGATCATTTGGCTTTGTTTTCTTTTTTTAATAACAAATTATGTTTGCCTAGATCCCTCAAATGCTTTTAAAATTGTGACATGAGTTTATTATGTGTATAATTAATTTCTTTGTTTTCACTAAATATTTTCTGAAACTACTTAAAGCTGAATTAAAATGCAAACTCAGAGTGGAAAAAAAAGAAAAGAAAATAGTGGTTAAATGAAAAAATGTAAAGGAAAAGGTTAAATCTTCAGTACTTGGAAAGGTGACAAATTATATATATATATATATATATAAATCGATACTCCTTCCACTAAGACAGATCTCTGGCTCCATACAAAGGATTTCATGAACCGCTGATAGCAATATGTCATTGGCAAGTCATTTAGTCCTGTTTACCTCAGTTTCCTCACCTAATGAGCTAGAGAAGGAAATGGCAAACCACTCCAATATCTTTGACAAGAAAAATCCCCAAAAGGTTACAAAAAAGTGGAATATGACTGAATAACTACAACATCATTATTACTATTGTATCCTTACTAAGAAAAGTCCCAGTGGGTTCAAGATGAACTGAACAGGATGACATCTCAACTACCACCACCACAACAAAGACTTACTAAAATTTATGCTACATGAATTTATGTAAGCTTTAAGAATGAGAATTATCTTCTTTTTAAGTTTCAATTCAAAGCTCTTGACTACATCAAACAGGCAACTTTCACTCATTCAGTTTATCCATACCTCAATGAAAATCTGTATTTTGTAGGAATTTCCTACCTAATATATCCCTTTTTGAACTACTTACATCTATTCTGTATATATCTTGTGTCAATCTAGTCTTTGAAGGGTTGCCTCATTCTCATCAGACTACATATTACTTAAGGAATAAACTTTCTTTTTTTCTTTTTCTTTTTCTTTTGCAATCTCCAGATTTAAGCATGGTACTTAATACATGCTTGTAAGTGGCTAATACATGCTTGTTGATTGATAAAGTGCTCAACTAAGCCATTCAAAGTAGGAGAGTTTATGGATCCTATATATATATATTTTATCCTATGGATCCTATATGGATCCTATATATATATATATATACATATATATATGTATATATATATATATATAGGATCCATATAGGATATATATATATATATATATATATATATATATATATAATAGCTTATTCTTTCCCCTGAGGCAATTGGAATTAAGTGACTTGCCCAGGGTCACACAGCTAGGAAGTGTTAAGTGTCTGAGCTCATATTTGAACTCAGGTCCCTCCTGACTTCAGGACTGGTGCTCTATCCACTGCATCATCTAACTGCCCCAATAAGAGCTTTTTATTTTCAAAATATATGCAAAGGTAGTTTTCAACATTCAGCCTTGCAAATCCTTGTGTTCCACATTTTTCTTTCTGCCTTCCCCACTCCTCTCCAGGCAACAAGTAAGCCAGGATTGTATATTTTTTTATACAGACAAATATATAAGTATACATCATATATTAGAAAAGACAAGAAATGCTGGTATAGCACTGATGTATATAAACACAGGGTACAAAGAATTAAAAAATTATGCAGGCTCTTATTCTTATAAAATTTAAGCTATTAAATAAATAAGTATATGTATTAGATTCATAGTTCTACTATTCTGTTATAAAATTCCATTGGGAAATGTTTTATAAATTACCTAAAAACAATTTTATTAAATCTTAAAGTAAGGAAATTCCTCTTAACATTTTTTGACTTCATATCTAGATAAATTCAAGTGAAAGGATCAACATCAGGCAGCAGAGATCAATATGCTTAGGTTCTATGAGATTAACAGGAAAAGGATGTTAGAGACTGTTGAATTAATTTCACATCCACTGTAAATCAGGGGATTCTCATTCTTAAACAGAGTTAACTACATACTGTCCTGGCTTATTGACCAATTCTAAAATTGTTTGTCAAGTATTTTTAGTTTTCATTTAACATCAATACAGTTCAATTTTGTGAATTCTAGAAAGAGAACTTTGGGCTCCAACTTTCCACAAAAGGTCTTTTTTTTTTTTTTTTTTTAGCACCTGGGAAGAAGAGAGAGAGACAGAACTAGGGAAACTAGAAAACTTATGCCAAGGTAGTTTGACTAAAGAAGGAGTAGTAACAGAACTAAATGACAGAAGCAATGGGACTTGCTCCTCCCTGGTTAAAGGGAGGTAACCCTCCACCCCCTTATAACCCCAAGAAACCACTAAGAGTCTGACTGTTCCTTGATATCAATCAAGTCATCATTCTTCTGAGAAGAGAAACATTTAATGCAGGTCAACTCTATATAAAGTTGCCCCAATCAGTGATATTTTGTAATAGTATTGTCAATGCATTACAAGCAAACCCCTAAATAAAAGCAATTCATACTGAACTGGGCACTTTCTGTTTTCTAAATACTGAATTATCTTGTTGCTTCTTCTTTTTTTAAATAATTTATGGAATAAAACAAGCATTTCTATAACATAGTACAATACAAAAGATGATTACATATGAAATTTCAGATCTACTATTTATAACTTGTTATTCCTTTCAAATACACAACATTATTGAATACTTTCTTTTTCCTTTTTTCCTTTTTTATTCCTCTATAGATCATAGCTCTAAAACAGAGGTTCTTTTTCTGCATCCATGACTTTTTGAAAATGTTGATGATTTTATTTCATTATAATGGGTTTTCTTTTTAACTTCATGCATTTTCTTTTATGGCTCTCAAGACATTCTGAGGAGTCCTTGGTGACAGATTAGCAGAGAAGTCAGTAACATACAAGAAGTTTCAGAATTCTAGAATCTCATCTAGTACTTATTTTCTTAGTTAATGAAAGAATCTAAGGAGGGTTAAGAGGTGGCCCAGATCATCCATATAGTTTGCGTTAGGAGTGGGATTACCACTCATATCTTTCCACTATAGAACCATTGTTCTTTCCATTTACAACTACTTCATAATGGTTCATTTAAAATGTCTTGATGAGACTGAGGCTGGTCTAAATTTTGCTATTTAATTAAGGTGAATATTTTTTTCTCAGAAAATACATGAGGTAAATAATATTAGTGGGAATGTATATCTCAGCTGATAGGTCATTCTTCCTTCTGGAAATGAAGAAGGGATTCCGAATAGGGGTGAATTTTAGGCCTCCATGTTTCCACCGATTCTGCATCTAGACATCTTAGAAACAATCAGCAAACCTTTATAAAGTACCACTTATATGCTAGATATTGTGCTAGTTATGGAGATACAAATACAAAAAAATTATAATTCCTATACATAGTCAATTTGCAATCTCACAGGAGACAGGTACATATCTAACAAGTATATAGAAGAACACTGTCTGTTATTGGCAGAAGGGAGATAGTATTTGAGCTGAGTGAAAGAAAAAGAGACTTTATGAAATTGAAGCAAAGAAGGACTTCATTTCATTCAGGAAAAAAGAGCAGGAAAAATGGAGTTTCCTAGGTGAGGAAAAGAGAGAAGACCAGTTTAGTTGGCTTAGAAAGTACATAAAGAGAAGTAAAGTTCAATGAGGCTACTAAGTTGAATGGGGGCTATATTGCTTGTTAAATAGTTTTTTTAAAAAAAGATTTCTATTCTATCCTAGAGATAATAGGAAGACTCTGGAATTGGTTGAATATAGAAATTATGTAGTCAATTTTTTTATTAAAGAAAAATTATTTTTACAGTACTGTGGAGGATGGGATTACAGTGGGGAAAGATTTGAGTCAGGAAGATTAATTTGGATGCCATTACAATAACCTACTTAAGAAGTGACAAAGACCTGAACTACAGTGGTAGTTGGGAATGAGAAGAAGGCATTTAATGGATGAGCTATATATTAAAGGCAAAACCCAACAAAACTTAGCTACTGATTAGGTGAGGAGTGAGCATCAGATTAATGCTGAGGTTACAAATCAAGGAAAAAGACTGCAGCACCTCCCACTGATATAATGACATTAGAAAGGGTTTGGGAGAAAAGATAATTAGTTCAGTTTTGAGGATGTTGAATTTAAGATGTCTCTGGGACATCCAGTTTGAAATGTCAGAAAAGCAATTGGTAATGTAGAAATTAGGGACAGAGCTGTGTGTGTGTGTGTGTGTGTGTGTGTGTGTGTGTGTGCACTTATTTATCTGAGTAATGTGTTCGTATTTAAAAAAAAAGAATGGGAGAGAAATAAAAGATTGTTTGAAATTAAGAGGACATTGATATCAGACTATGTCCAAATTAGTTGAACAAAAAAGCTAAACCTAAAAAAGGTTTTCTGAAAAATCCTATCCCCTACTTTAAGCTTGGGAATGGCAGGCTACAGAACAAGGACCTCAAAGGAACACAACTGGAAAATTATTCTGACCCAAGGATAAGATCTCTGCTCTTTGTGAAAGAACACAGAGATACTTCAGTATAGGAATGCAAGTAAGTCTGGACCTTAAGAGGAATGGAAAAAGATGCCTAAGTTAATATGTAGTCTAAAAATAGATAAAATTTTAAACAGTGAGAATTTAACTACATCTGATTTTAACTAATTGTGATTCTTCAAAGAGTGGAGTACAGAAAGTGAATTCATCAGGCAAGCAAAATTTAATAAAAATATCTAATTCCATTTTCTCTGAATCCAACTAGTCTTTTTGCATATCACATGTTTTCTTGAATAGAACTACTCATAAGTAACTTCCTGCTGCATGATGTCATTGTCAGGCCTAAAGCTGGGAATATTGTCCTTCCATAAATATATAAACTATCTTCCCATTATTAATCAATTCTACATTAATTTTGGCAGCATAAGCCAAAGTTCTGGGAGCCTTATCATTCTAGAAAAACTAAATTAGAATACACACACACGTGTGTGTGTGTGTGTGTGTGTGTGTGTGTGTGTATTGTGTTTAAATTCAGATTTTTTTTCTTTATTAAAGCTTTTTATTTTTCAAAACATGTGCGTGGACAACTCTTCAACATTAGCCTTTGCAAAACCTTGAGTTCCAATTTTCCTCCCCTTTTTCCTACATCATCCCCTAGATGGCAAGTAGTCTAATATATGTTAAACATAGTAGAAATATATGTTAAATCCATTATATGCATATATATTTATACAATTATCTTGCTGCACAAGAAAAATCAAATCAAACCAGTAAGAAAAAGAGAGAAGCAAAATAAAATGCAAGCAAACAATAACAAAAAGAGTGAAAATGTTATGTTGTGACTCATTTCCACACTCAGTTTCCACAGTCTCTCTGGGTATAGATGGCTCCTTTCATCATAACAATTGGAACTGATTTGAATCATCTCATTGTTGAAGAGAGCCACATCCATCAGAATTGATCATCATATAATCATGTTGTTGCCTGGTTCTGCTCATTTCACTTGGCATAAGTTCATGTAAGTCTCTCCAGGCTTCTCTAAAATCATCATGCTGGTCGTTTCTTACAGAGCAATAATATTCCATAAGAGAATACAAATATAGAATTTCTAGACCTAGAAACTAATGTAGAATTTGGAAAATGACTAACGTAATATTACTAGTTATCTATATAGTTAGAACATTTCCACAGTATCTATTCAGCTCCCAGTTCAAATATTTCTTTGGCTGACAAAGAAACAAAAATTTCTTTTTTTGGAAAAATATTTTAAACAAAATAGAAATTCAATTTAGATATTAATAAATTAGAGGAACACAGGATAGTTTACCTCTCAGACCTGTGGAAGGGGAAGGTCTTTATGACCAAAGAAGAACTAGAGATCATTACTGATCACAAAATAGAAAATTTCGATTATACCAAACTGAAAAGTTTTGTACAAACAAAACTAATGCAGACAAGATTAGAAGGAAGAAATAAACTGGGAAAATATTTTTACAGTCAAAGGTTCTGATAAAGGCCTCATTTCCAAAATATATGAGAATTAACTCTAATTTATAAAAAATCAAGCCATTCTCCAATTGAAAAATGGTCAAAGGATATGAACAGACAATTCTCAGATGAAGAAATTGAAACTATTTCTAGTCATATGAAAAGATGCTCCAAGTCATTATTAATCAGAGAAATGCAAATTAAGACAACTCTAAGATACCACTACACACCTGTCAGATTGGCTAAGATGACAGGAAAAATAATGATGATTGTTGGAGGGATGCGGGAAAACTGGGACATTGATGCATTGTTGGTGGAGTTGTGAACGAATCCAACCATTTTGGAGAGTAGTTTGGAACTATGCTCAAAAGTTATCAAACAGTGCATACCCTTTGATCCAGCAGTGTTACTACTGGGCTTATATCCCAAAGAGATTATAAAGAAGGGAAAGGGACCTGTATGTGCACGAATGTTTGTGGCAGCCCTTTTCGTAGTAGCTAGAAACTGGAAACTGAATGGTTGTCCATCAGTTGGAGAATGGCTGAATAAATTGTGGTATATGAATATTATGGAATATTACTGTTCTGTAAGAAATGACCAACAGGATGATTTCAGAAAGGCCTGGAGAGACTGACACGAACTGATGCTGAGTGAAATGAGCAGGACCAGGAGATCATTATATACTTCAACAACAATACTATATGATGACCAGTTCTGATGGACCAGGCCATCCTCAGCAACGAGATCAACCAAAACATTTCCAATGGGGCAGTAATGAACTGAACCAGCTATGCCCAGAAAAAGAGCTCTGGGAGATGACTAAAAACCATTACATTGAATTCCCAATCCCTATATTTATGCACACCTGCATTTTGATTTCCTTCACAAGCTAATTGTACAATATTTCAGAGTCTGATTCTTTTTGTACAGCAAAATAATGTTTTGGTCATGTATACTTATTGTGTATCTAATTTATATTTTAATGCATTTAACATCTACTGGTCATCCTGCCATCTAGGGAGAGGGTGGGGTAAGAGGTGAAAAATTGGAACAAGAGGTTTGGCAATTGTTAATGCTGTAAAGTTACCCATGCATATATCCTGTAAATAAAAGGCTATTAAATAAAGAAAAAAAAATTCAATTTAGAAAAGAAATGGGAAAAAATCATCACAACTTAACACAGGAAGTATTGAAAAGGTTTGATTTTTGCTCGATCAATATTTTATAAAATCTATACTGATGTAGAAATATTATACTTATATCTTATAATGTATGTGTAATAATGATAAAAGATAGTACTGAGGCAAGTTATTTCATTTAATGCTATTCCTTTCTAAGAAAATTCATTCTGCAAATAAACTTTACTTAACCCAATGGGCCTTATGAAGCAGTGAGATTAAGTCTCTAGTGACCAGTTAGATACAATTACAAACTAGAAGTACCTTTTAATTTTTCTGTAAAACATTAAAAAATACAAGAGACCTTAGAGACATTTAGGTGATATAAAGCAATTTATATTGTTTATAATTATAGTTTTAAGAAATTGCAAAGAATTTGTGAGCAGAAAGATACTGTTACATTCTATTGTTAACTTCATTTTTTTGTTCCTTTCCTTCTTTTCTTATTTCTTCCTCCTTTCTTCTTTCTATCCTTTTTCCTTCCTTCTACTTACTGTAAACCAGCCTGCTGGCTTCATTGGCTAAATAGGAAATAATTTGCAGCTTTAAAAGACCAGTTTTATATGAATTTTATGTATGTTTGTGCACTTGTGTTGTCTCAACAACTGTTTCCTATTTCCTTAATTCTAAATATAACATTATATGCTTTTATATAAAACATGTCAAACTTCTGTTACAAAAATTTTTTATAAGACCATCAAATTCAAGGGTAACTGGGATCACTGATCTCATTTGGCCCAAAAAGGACAAGCCTTATGTTTCTGTGACAAAATTTAAAAAAAAATAAATTGTATAATACAATTAAGATCGTGGTTTGTGGACAGTGGCTTTGTTTCTTCATTTACCTCTTTTTCTTGCTAAAGTTAATGTCCACCCTTTAGTGAGTTAGTGTGGTATCTCTCCCAGACATGAAAAGTTGGTGGAAGGAGATGAGAGCAATTTGTTCCAATGGCCATGAAGGCAGGTACAATAGATGTTGTAGAGCACTTAGAGCTTGGTTGGACATCAAAGACACCAAAGTCATCCACTGCATCTTGAGTCATCACTAGTTCTGCCACTGGCCTGACACTGACTTTGTGTGACTTACTCACTGAAATCTAATTTATGCATGAATCAAAACACATCAGCAAACTGTTTTACCATTTCTATCTATCTCAAAGCCCTGTGGTGATAAGTGAGTGAAAAAGGAGCAAGTGAAGATACACTGGGAACTATAGTTACTGCTCACCTCTATGTGTGAAGAAGGGGCTAGAAAAGGTACCCTAAAAATTAACTGTTTACCGACCCCTGGCCTAATTATCCTCTCTGTGGTTGAGACACTAAAAATGTTCAAAAGCTTCTGAAAAGTGGACTCAAAGACAACACAAGATGAGCAAAGTTAGAAAAGCTGCCCTAAATGTCTATATGGACTATTTGGACAGACTATCTGATCTGTGGCAGAACATTCCAAGCTTGTATTGGTCTGAGCAATCACAGTCAGACACATTGTAAGACAGTGATGTCATTTTGGTCCTCTTCAGGAACAATGGACAACAACCAACCAACTAACTGCTAATGTGTAACAATGTGTACCAATAATGGAGGATCTTGGGAATGAAGTAGGTTTCTTAAAGCCTGTCTTTATGCAGCAATCTCTCAACAAATCTCTCAGTTTCCTAAACTGTAAAATAAGTGTATTGCTCTAGATGTACCTTGACATAGTAGTTTTCAACCTATAATTCTATCTATGAACCTAAAAGTTAAAAATTTTGTTTTATGCTTCTCTGTGTTTTAATAATACCCCAAATGGGTTTTGTATACTTATGATCTGTATCATGATCAATTAATTTTCTAACATTAATTCAGATATTTACTTGGAACAAAGACTTCAATAACCAACTAATCCAGGTGTTTTTTTTTTAATCGCAATATATGACCAATATGCATCAGTACTCTAATGTGACACTTTAAAAAGCTAATGTAATCTTGAGCTGCTACCAAAAGAGTTTCCAGGAATTAAGAAATAATAGTTTCTCTGTACTCTGACTTGGTCAGAATACAAACCGGAGTACCACATTAAGTTCTGGATTCTTAAATAAGGTAAAATGATCCACTGGAAAGCAACCAAGATGGTGAAAGATTTTGAATTATTATCATGGGAAAGACAGTTGAAAAAAAAAGAGGTTTTTTTTTTGTTTGTTTTTTGTTTTTTGTTTTTTTGTCAAGAAAGAACACTCAGGGGATTAAAACTGTCTTCAAGTACTTGAAGGTTTGTGATGGGAGAGGTGTCTAATCTTCTGCTTGGTGCCAAAAACAGCACCAGAAGTAGTGGGTGGAAGCTGAAAAGAGCCCACTTTAGGCTGGATGTCAAGGGTGGAAAAAACAATATACTAATAATTATAATTCTTAAAACACAGAATAGGCCAACAACAATGTTAGTGACCTCACACCATGAATATTCTTCAAGTAAAGGATGAAGGGCCACTTGTTTGACATATGACATAGGTCTAATTAGTCTAATGACTAAGGATTCTTTTCAGAAAGCATTGACCTAGATCAGTCATTTTCAAACTTTTCCACAATGGCAGAATCCTTCAGTTTAAATAATATTTGACAAAACTTTTAAGAGTAAAATCCTTTAAAATATTATTTTAATGCTTATTAACAAACATAAGGTACATTTTTTTTAAAAATAGGACATTTCAGGATGCCACAGTTTGACAAATGCTGAATTACATAATCTGACCATTTCAGACAGTTGAGACTTGTGCTTACTTTTGTTGGCAATATTCAGCTGAAATGTGCCCCCTTGTGCATATTTCCTGGGCACATGGGTCACTATTTGTATGCCCCCTCAATGTGTTCCTTTGTCATGTATATTCTTTTTGTATATGCTCTCCCTCAAATATGGTGTAATAAGTCACAGGAGAATCTACCCTAATCCACTTGGTGAATCTACCCATAGGAAGGGGAAGGGGAGGAATCTTTTCTGGGCCTTTTATTTGCTGGGCTAATTAAATGTCTTTTGCTTTAAACTAGCGAGACTTCATGCTGGCTGGTAAAATTGAATACAGTGGTGGGGAAAGGCGAGGGTATCTGTGAACTATGATATCAAATGCAGCTGATGCTTCACAGAACTTTTTGAATCTTGGATTGCTTTTCAGGAGGCCAGCCTGTGAGGGATGCTACATGTAGATAAGGAAATTGAGGCCCTTAGAGGGGAAGTGGGCAAGATCACAAGATCCAAAATCATTTTCCATTGCACAAAATGTTAGACCTATAAGGAACTTAGAAATGATGTCCAAACCCTTCATTTAACAGATGGGGGAACCAAGATCTCAAGATAGTAAATAATATGCACAATTCTCGAGTATTCAATGGAATGGAATAGAATTCCATTCTATATCTAGTGTACTTCTCAATATACAGTGCTGCTTCTGTATAGCATGAATGTGTGCAGTAAATATGAAGGAGAGTTTGAAGTCAGGAAAATCTGGGTCAAAATTTCTTAACTTTTCTGTGTTTTAGTTTCTATATCTGTAAAATGAGGCATTTGATAGAAATCTATGATCTTACAAAATGTTCACATTTTCCATCAGACCACTAAAAATCTCTGAGTTGTTATTTCCTTTACTTTGGCTTCACATTTCCCAGAACAAGGTTTTGAATTTTTAAATAGAAAGGTAAATTACCAAGGGTATTCTGAATCCCAAGCTGAAAAGATAAAAAAAAATCACACCTAACTTCAAAAGCCACTGCTATTGCCTCACTCATCATCCCTTACATGAATTTTGCCTTGTCTTGAGTCAGGACTATAATGTGGTACTTTACATATACTGTAACCACAATATGTCATTTGTTATAACACAGAGATCAAAAATCAAATATTCCTCCTAGATCACACAGCATCCTTCTTGATCCCTTTATGGCCATGCATGCCAGAATCCAAATAAAATGTTTTCAATTGTTTCATCTACATTATTTAGTCACACATTTAGAAAAGATAATCCTCATTATTTATGGAAACCATACACAATCTCCTAAAATTAAATTCATTTATATTAGTTGAACATATATGCTAGGCACAAGAATATGAACATAAAAAAACAATCTCTGCCATTAAGAAGCATTATCTTCCTCAGAAGAGATGCAGGATAAACACAAACAAATAAAGCGACAATCATCTTATTTTGGATTCCTTATTTGTTTTAGTGACATTGTTCTTAGGCTCGCCTCATTGCTCTTTACTAGATTGTCATCTACCTCCTGCCCTATTGAAATGGTTGCTATTATTCTCTCTGTCTCTATTAATGACTGTCTCTTTGTCTGTCTGTCTCTCTCAATGTGTCTGTCTCTGCTCATCTCTGTTACAACACAACATTTACTTTAGTTACTTTTGGGGCAGTCTCGCATTCAGTCACTTTTTCAATTGTGTCCAACTCTTTGTGACCCTTTTCCTGGTTTTCTTGGTAGAGATACTGGAACGGTTTGCCATTATATTCTCCAGCTTAATTTACAGATGAAGAAACTGAGACAAACAGGGTGAACTGATCTGCCTAAGGTTTTACAGCTACCAAGTGTCTCAATTCAGATTTGAACTCAGGAAGATGAATCTTCCTGATTCCAGGCCTGGTGCTCTATTTACTATGCCCTAGCTGTTCTATGGAAGGATTGTTAAATTTCTTCTTTCTTTTTCTAGATATGAATGTATTTTAGTGAATAGGAAAATCTGCAAACATTGAATTCACAAATGAATGCTTAGAAATAGACAAACTGAGGTCCCTTCCAGGTGTAAATTATGATCCTTTAAATCACTAATTCTGACATTTTTCAAACAAGTTCTTAAAAACTTTTCCTTTGAATTTGATTTAAACTTGTGTTTTGTTTCTTATTCTTAAAAGTATAAGAATAAATTTCTTTAAAAAAAAATAGAATGAAAACAAGTGGTCACCCTAAGAAGTGAAATAACTAACTGGCACTAATAAAATCGTAGACTCTATATGTGCTTCAAAACCAAACATGTTTACAATAATAGATTTGAAATTTTTTTTTCATATGAACTATGTTTAAGCTAAAGGACAGAATAAGAGCATAATTACAAATTAACAGTCTTATAAGAAAGAAAAAAATGAAATATCCAGAAAATTAAAATGAGTATCTTGAATGATATAATTTTAAGATTTCATAAACTTATAAAAACTGTGATCTATGATGGGAAGGATGAGTTTAAAATTTTGATTTTTATAGGAGATAGTGGACTCTCCCTTCTCACAGATCTTTAAAAAAAATTAATCAGCCTGCTATTTTTTCTACTTTGCAAGCAAACTTTTGCAAATACTAATCAAAGGATTAGATAAATCCTTAAGGTTCTTTCTAGTCCTATAATTCAATTAACTTGCAGAGAAAAATCCAACACAAATTTCATTATAAGCATGCTCTACATGCTTATTATAATGATCATGTGAACAACATGTTCTACATGTTAATGTGATAAAGTACCTCACATGGACATTATAATAATTATTCTAAATGGGCAGTTCAGTGAATATTATTATGAGATTCTACAACAACAAAATTTAAATTACTATATAATTTATTTTTTTAAGGCAAGGAGATTATCTGTACAATGAAAGGACTGATAATTGATGTGATTTTGTATAACCTCACATGTATAATGGATATCATGTTACTTGCCATCTCAATAGGCAGGGGGGCAGGCTGAAAAGAGGGAGAGAATCTGGAAGTCAAAAAGAAAAGAATAAGAGACACGTGTGTGTGTATGCGTGTGTGTGTGTCTGTGTGTATGAATGTGTGCACAAGTGTATTTGGGGAAAAGATAATGGCTTCTATGATATATGCATAGAAGGCACTTTACTTGGAGAGGGTTACGTTTTGCCATACTGATTATTATTTTAATAATGAACAAACAACATGTCCAGCTGCATCTTTAAATTTTATATTTTGGTAGTTGTGTGTCTATGATATACTGTAAGGAACAGTTCATGAATGACTGCCTAATATTTTTGGATTTTTTCTTTTACAAGGATATTCCTGATCTATCTCATAGACCACACTCTCATTGAGATTTGAAATCAGGCCAGAAAACTGATGCAAACACATTTTTTTTTATTTTATCCTTTCCTGAAATTTCATATTACTTTGATTTTTTTTACTTACCTAAATGATTATCTGATCTTATTATCTGTAATATGCAGAAATTGAAAGAAATAATCTTTATGTGTTCTTATAATTCTCATTTTATGATTCTTTTTCATTTTAAAAACCAAACCATATTTTAAAACATTTTTAATCACTCAAAAAAAAAAAAAGTTGAGCAGTTAGACTAGATATCTTCTATAGGCCCCTTTTAGCCACAGGTCTGTGACCCTATGAACTTACTATTCAGAAACATACATGTATTTTCAAAACTATGAATGTTACATGACACTGTTAAAGACAGTAAGAAGTGACAGAAAGAATTTATTTTTAAAATTTAATTTAATTAAATACATTATTTAATGATATATTAATTTAATAAATTATTCATTGTTACTAAATTAGCAAGGCTCTAGGTCTTTTTTTTTTTTAACAAAGTAACATATTTCTGTATCTTTGACACTGACTTTTCATTTAGAACTTTAGGAGTAATCTAGTTCCTTCTTGTTAGCATTGCTAAATATGGCATGACATTTTCTTTGTATTACCTCTTTTCCTATGAATGACTGATACCTCTCTGCATCATAACCAAAGCTAGAACAAGAGATGATCTTGCCAAACCCTTTAATTTATAAAAAAAGTAACCAAAGCTTTAGAAATATGGGATAGCATATCCAAGTTTAAATTTTTAGTTAAAAGCAGCAGAGACAAATATTTAACTCAACTGTTCTGATTTAAAAGTCAACTCTTGTTTAGTCATTTCAGCTGCCTTTGATGCTTCATGATATAGACATAGATATAGAGTAGTTTGCTACTTCCTTCTCCAGTTTTACAGATAAGGAAACTGAAAGAAACAGGAGTAAGTGACTTGCCCAGAGTCAAACAGGCAGCAAGGGTGTGAAGTCATATTTGAATTAAAAAAGATGAGTCTTTCTGTCTTTGGGCCCAGTATTCTATACATTACACCACAATTCAATATATCTTTTGATATAGTCCTACTAGCTTGTTTAAAATCATCAATATATATTTGAGCTGCAAGCAATAAAATAGAAATAATGGACTTTCTTTCCTTATTGGTTCATTGACTAACTCACTCATTCAATAATGCTAAGCAGTTGTACTGGTAACTTCAGGGCAGGGGAGATGATGTACCATGGATAGAAATCTGTCCAGAAGGCGAGAAAGGACTTGAGTCAATGAGATAGCCATGGAATAAACATAGAAGTT
The DNA here is from genome assembly GCF_902635505.1 of Sarcophilus harrisii. NCBI lineage: Eukaryota > Metazoa > Chordata > Mammalia > Dasyuromorphia > Dasyuridae > Sarcophilus > Sarcophilus harrisii. The sequence continues at coordinate 140,141,365 of NC_045430.1, read as the reverse complement.
GGAGCTGAGAGGGATTTCTGATCTAAAAACATAAATCACAATGGCAATCAAGATTCCAGCTCTCAATATCATTGGTTGAGTACAGTGGTCCTCAAAGTGTAGTCCAAAGAATTGTTGGGGTCTCTGAAACCCTTTCAGAGGGTCTACAAATTCAAAATTATTTTTTATCCCTAATAAAATAAATAGCTATAAATACAACCCATGTGAACAAAAACTCTTAACAGATCCTCGATAGTTTTTTAATAACATGAAGATACTGAGAACAAAAGTTTGAAAACCACTGGAGTTTGTATGCTCTGAGAAGAAGCCATTTTATTAAAATAAATACATAAATAAAAGAGACTTTCTGTCGGTCATCATATTCAGAGTCAGAAGAATTATACACTAGTCCATGACTATGCCTCTCCTTTGGGATTTTACAGATGAGGAAAGACACTGTGAATTACTATGAGTTTAAGGGCCTGCTGTCAAAACAGGTGGAATGTAGTCTGTCATACTTCAGTTTCTACTTCCACATTCATTACTGTTTTCATACCACTGTGTTAGCTTCAGGCCCTTGAGCTGGAAGTCATCTCTGAACTCAAATTGAACAGAATTCTCCATTCCACCATGAAAACAGAAAGGCAAATGGCAATAGTGAATTTGATTATCATCCTCAATCTCCTAAATCAGGTATATTTTTAAGAGGTAGGAATGGGGATTTACAAATCCCAACTCCTAGTTCTAAAATCTAATATGTTTAGGAGACTTAAATCAAATTTCTCATAATTAATTCCTTTATTATTTTATTTTATTTATTAGGCATGTAATTGCATCAGTGTGATGAGCTCCCAGTGAGGAACTTCTTCTACCAATAAAAATCAAGATTTATAACATTATAGTATTTCCGGGGGTGGGGGGGAGTAAGGAGTTACGTGACTTGGTAAAAGTCACACAAACAACATACCTCACATCAAAGATTTGAACCCAAGGTCATCTCTCTATCCATTATGATACCCTTTTAATATAATAATCTCTGTCCCAATGGTGGAAACAAGCTTGGAAACTTTTGATGTTTCTTTTGTTGGGGTAAATAATAGCCTTTTATTTTCAAAATATATGCAACATTTACCCTTCCAAACCTTTTGTTCCAAATTTTTTCCTCCCTTCCCAACACTCCTCACCTAGATAGTACATTATCTAGGTTAAACATGTGCAATTCTTCTATACATACTTCCACATTTATTATGCTGCATAAGAAAAATCAGATCAAAAAAGGGGAAAAAATGAGAAAGAAAAAAACAAGCAAGCGAACAATAACAAAAGATGAAAATACTACATTGTGTTCCATATTCAGTCCCCACAGTCCTCCTGGATGCAGATGGCGCTTTTCATCACAAGTCTATTGGTATTGATTTGAATGACCTCATTGTTGAAAAGAGCCAGGTTCTTCAGAATTGAAGATTATATATCTTTACATAATCTTGTTACTGCTGTGTGCAGTGTTCTCTTGGTTCTACTCACTTTACTTAGCATCAGTTCATGTAAGTCGCTCCAGGTCTTTCTGAAATCATTCTACTGATCTTTTCTTATAGAACAATAATGTTCCATAACATAAATATACTCTAACTTATTCAATTATTCCCCAGCTGATGGATTCAGTTTCCAATTCCTTGACACTACAAAAAAAAACTGCTACAAACATTTTTACACATGTGGATCCTTTTCCCTCCTTTGTCATTTCCTTTTGATACAGACTCAGTAAGGGCACTGCTGGGTCAAAAGGTATGCAGTTTTATAGCCCTTTGGGCATAGTTTCGGAGTGCTCTCCATAACGGTTGAATAAGTTCACAACTCCACCAACAACTAATTATGTGTAGTGCTAAGCTAATGGACACAGTGGACAGAACATTGGGCCTGGAGTCAATAAAATTCATCTGAGTTACAATGTGACCTCAGACATAAATTAGCTATGTGATCCTAACCAGGTTAGTGTCTTTGCTAAGAAAAATCCTAAATGGGATCACAAAGTGTCAGACATAACTGATCAATAAAACATGTAAAACACTACATGAATGCTACCTATTATTATAATTTTGGCATATTTTCTTAAAGAGCAGAAATTATTCAGCTCAGTATTTTTTCTTCATATGTTCAAAATCTCTCTACCTATAAATTGAATACTTTTTTTCCATTATGAAGAATATAAATTCTAGATGATGTCAAACTGCTTATGGTAATATGACTATGTTACCAGAATAGTGAAAATATGTTGTCCTACAATCAAGATAAAACTAAAACATACAATATACACTAAAGTGTAATAAAATAAATCAAAGAGAATTACTATGCTAAGGTATGAAGAAAAACATGTTAAATTGTTATAAGATATGCAATAGACATGCTACTTTGTTTTTCAAAAAGGGAAATTCCCTATTTAGAATCTAGTTATTATTTCACCAAGAAAAAGTAATAAAGTATTGAAAAAAATTCAGCACAAAACCACTTTTCTATTAATGTTTATTTTATATAAAATGAGCCCAGATGCTTCCCTTTGGGCAATGCTTTATTCAATTTTATAAGGCACTCATTACATGCCTCTACTCAAATGAAAATGCTAGGATTATAAAAATTGAAATATATGTATGCATTTGACTATTTATCCCTTTGAAGTGCAATAATATATTAAATTTCACTTATTCTGGTTTTAATAGGTTCTTAAGTAATGTTGTAGCTTAGCTCTATTTCACTGAAATTCAATATGTGAGTAACACTTGGGCTGTGTAAATATAATATCAACACTTCAGGCTGAAATTTCAAAAAAAAATACAATGATGTTTTGTTTCTAGAGCAGTAAATATCTGGATATTTAAAAACTCTTAAATAACTAAACTGATACAGACAAAATGAGATTTATTTATTTTTTATTTTTATCATTTGTTGTTATGTAGATACAGATTTAGGACTTTGCCATAGTCTCAAATGTTGAATTAAAAAGTCGTCACTGCAGTCACTTAACCAACTTATAACGTTACACTATTTGACCACAAGAGGGCCATAAATTCTTTGAGTATCTGAGCCACAGCTAAATTAGTTAAGAATCCAAAATTCTAAAAGGAATCAATTAATCAATTTACTGAAATTAAACAGATGCTATAATACTATCATTTATTGCTAGTTAATGTGTCAGTACTGCATTCATATTAAAAGAATCCAAATATAGAACATATATTTGCCCTGATGCTTTCTCTAAAATACAATACATATATTCATCCACATTTGATATCACACAGAAGACAAAAAAATTCTCTTTTTTTAGATACTAGATAGTTTTCAATAAATAAATTTGAAAAGGCCTTTTTGGAGTTGATAATGATGTCCCTGAAGTGAGTGACTTTTAATAACTTAGTACTTAGAAACTTCATAGAGGAAGTGATCTCTATCCACATAATACTTTAATAAAGTCTTCAAGTCCAGATACATGGTTTCCTATCCTTCAGTTGTTTCTATTGTTCTATATACATTGAAAACCTACTTGCCAACTTCATCTAAAGTGTTATAATTTTTGAGAGGGGAAGAGGAGACCTATGTTTGGAATTTCACAATGCTGGGAGCTCCCAGAATGAAAATTCCTTTTATCAAAGCAGAGAAGCAACTCATTGATACAGTGAGGTTAAGTGACTTGCCATAAATCATAAACAAGGTTTGGACCAAAGCCTTCCTGACTGTAAGGCCATTTAGACTAACTCTTTTATTACATGTCATAATATTGGAGTAAAAAACTTAAGCACCAAATACAAAATGCTATTAGAAATAGCACCTGAAATCTGAAAGAGTAATAAAAATGCACTTACTAATATAAACACTAAACCAAATATAAGTAGGAAAAACGTTCATCAGCTAAACATTTTTACAGATAGAATGGTATACATTCTTTGCTTTCTCATTGTTTCTCTATGTTTCTATTTTCATTTCTTTATCCATTTCTCTCTCAAACTCTTTCAAATTCTCTCTCCCCATCTCATCTCCATCTCTCCCCCTTTCTTTTGCCTCTCTTCCTCTTCTCTCTTCTCTTTTTTCCCCATCTGTCGTCCTCTCCCTTCATCCCTCCCCATCCCCACTTCTATATTCCCACTAATATAGGGAATGCCCCATGACAAACTGTCTACAAATGGTTGCAAATTAGGGATGGGGGGGAGGGGGAGAGATGACCTGTCCATAATCACAGAGACAATAAATGGGAAGTGAATCTTGGTCTTCCTTGCTCTTTAGCCAGTTCATTATTTATTCATTCAAATTTCTGCTAAGAATACTATATAAGATCATAAACTTTTAAAAATGTATTCTTTATGATATACTTGAAGTAATCAGCTTCTCCTTCATGGAGCAAATATATCATAATATTTATCTCTTGTAGAAATGTTTATCTATATTACAGTTAATAGAGACTCGAAATGAACCAGTTATCTCTTTTATGACCTTCCTATAATGCATGTTTTTAAGTGCGCTTGCATCATAGAGTTCAACATGTGAGCCAAAGGCAATTTAGTCTTAGCAGCATCACTCACCTCTAAAGCAGGGTTAAGAGGATCAATGTGTTCAGGATCCTGCAAATGCTTTCAATTGCCAGACATTCAGTCCCTCCCCCATATGATAATTTAAGTTTCTGCATGCAGAAAATGCATTAGCCTTCTAGTTAAATGAATGAGGGTAAGTAAAAGGGTGGGATGCTTAGAAAGAATTATTTTTATTAAAGACACACAAACTAAGATGATATACATGTTTTTTGGCTTAACAGGGATTTCAAATAACGTTTATTTACATAACTAGAACTTCCTGGATTTAGCTACTTTTTAGGTCTGCCTCAAATGCCAAAATAAAAATTATTTAACTAGTGGCTGAAACTATTGATGTTAACCAAAACAATCAATTCACCAGAAATATTGTTTGGACTTTTGAAAAAAAAAGTTTTAGAATTACAGTTCACTTAAACTATTTTTTAAAAATTTCAGTCCTAGGATTTAAATGGATATTGAGACTGATTGTCCAAGGTCAAAGTCAATAAAAAAAAAAAAAAAAAAAAATTTAGGTATCCATGCAAATAATCCAAACACTGGGTTATTAAATAAGTATAAATTGAAAATCAAATTTTAAAAGTGCCTTTGCTTTTCTCAGCATAGGAAGCCCCTGGTAAAATCTATTTGTATCAGTGCAGATAGGCATATTCTTTTAAAGCTATACTATATATTGCTGTTTGGGGCACTTAGAGAATAAATGATTGCCTAGGGGGACACAGCTGGTATATGTCAAAGGTGGGATATGAATCTAGATCTTTCCGTTGTCAATTCACTTTCCACTATATGTCACTGTCTTTGGATGAAATAAATCTTTACTTGCATAAGAATAATAATTTTTATTACTTTTAATCAAACAATAAAAGCATGGATTGACATGTATTTAAAACAATATAGTTAAAAGAATGTACATAATTTTATTTGATCTTCACAATAAGCTTGTAAAGACAGATTATGTAAACAGTATCACTTTCTTTTAACAATCTGAAACTTGTCTTAAGTTCACACATCTATAAGTAAACAGTGGAGACAACCCAAATAGTCTGATTTCAAGTCCTCTATCACACCATAATTAAAAATCTAAAAAGCTATGCTAATCAGACAACAGAAAACTAACAGGGTGACCATAAATTGGGAGAATAGCTGAGCAAATTATGACATAAGAATGGAGTGGAATTTATTTCACTATAAGAAATCATAAAAAGGTTTCCCAGAAGCCTGGGAAGACATATATGGTTTAATGGGAAGTAAACAAAATCAGGAAAATTCACATGATAACGTTGAAAAGAACAACAATTTTGATAGACTTATAGTGATTCTGGAGGATAGATGAATTATGTTACCCAGCTACAGACAGAAATGATAGACTCAAGACACAGAATAAGACATATATTTTTGATCATTATAAAATATGAAATTCCTGCCCTCTCCCCTCATGAATATGTACATTTATTACAAGTGGTTTTTCTCCTTTTTTTCCCCCAGTTTAGAAAGAATGTGAGAGAGGAAAAAATAAACATGATCTTCTTCAGAAAAGAGATAAATGAAACAAAATCTGTCATTTCTACCATGTTCTGAAGTAAAAGTGGTATTATAGTCTGGGAGATATGAGTTCAAATCCATCGTCAAACATGTTTAAGTTGCATGTCACTGAAATCCCCTTTAACCTCAGTTTCTTCATCTGTAAAATAAGGACAATAATACCACTTACCTCCCAAGATTTTTGTGATAATCAAATTATATAAGAACTGAGAAACCTGTAAGTCTTAAAGTGGTACAAAAATGCTAGCTAATGAATTAGTAAACTTTTAAGAAAGAATAATTCATATATATGTGTGTATGTATATATATATTTATATATGTGTGTATGCATATATTTTATATACATACACACTGTGTATATTTTATATACATATATGTGTGTATATACACACACACACATATATATATATATGTATATACACACACTTATACACAAACATCAACAGTTCCATATAAGCTGGAGAGAGAAGGTCCATGCATGGAGCTAACTAAAAAACATGCATCTGCCTCAGCATACTAAGATTTGCCTCTACTGAAATGGGGAGATAAATGTTTTAGGGCACAGCAACATTCAAAACCATTTATTCTGACACGGGAGGATTATGATTTTCATTCACGGAGGGGAATATCTGTAGAGAATAAATCTGATTCTTTGAAGTATTTAAATATATACACACATTACATATATCCATATATTTGTATATATATATATATATATTTATATAAATACATATATACAAATATATGATTATTCATATCATTGTTCCACTTTGACAGTGGTAATATGGAAATAATAGTTGAAGCTGCAAAAGCTTGACATAGTGACAATCAAATTATCTGTATTAGGCTTGATTAACCTTAATTTTCATATGTTTTTATAACCATAACCCTTTCTTAGAGAGATGAAAGACTTCACTTAATACCTCTTCTATTTTACAGTGAAAACAAGTAAAGGGAATATGCATCTACTACAGCATACAATTGTGCACTTCACATCATTAAGTTTTGTTTTTTTTTCCCCCCAGACTTGCTGGAATCCCTTTATCATTCAGGATTTCATTTTCCCATAAAACTTATTTCTGTCCATGATGCTCATCTGCTCAAGAAATTTCAGGGGATCCTTATAAAATATAAACTATGTTTTTGTCCTTTTAAGACTAATGCTATATATTGTATAGATCAAAGTGCTTGGACTCTTCTGGAAGACCTGATTTCAAAACTAGTTTCAAATATTAGCCATGTGATCCTGGGCAAGTCATGTAACTTTTGATTCAAGCAGTTTCCACATCTGTAAAATGAGTATAAGAATAGTACCTACCAACCTGCCATCTGGGGGAGAGGATGGTGGGGTGAAGGAGGGGAAAATTTTGGAACAAAAGGTTTTGCAATTGTTAATGCTGTAAAATTACCCATGCATACAACTTGTAAATAAAAAGCTTTCAAAAAAAAAAAAAAAGCACTTACTTCACAATACTTTTTTAAGGATCAAATCAAATAATACTTAGGACATTTGCAACATACTTTACAAAACTTAAAAGAGATACACATAAAACCAAGATAGTTTTTATTATAGCTATTAGTAGGATGCTGCTACATTATTTGCCTTCACATATTATCTACTCCAAACAAGCTACTTGGTATTTCTCCTTTGCAACAAATACTCCATCTGCTGCTGCTTTGCCTTTCTTCAGGTTGTCCACCTCACATGAATGTTCTCCCTCCTAAAAATCACTACTTTCAATCCCCAGATGCCTTCAAGATATAGCTCAAGTGCTTTCCTCTTTCAAGCAACCTTTTCTGATTTTTCCATTTATTAGTACCCACCCCTAAATAACTGAGCTTTTATTCTGTGTATATCCTGTATTTCTTTTTCTGTGAATTCCCATTCTCTGCCTATGGGCAGAATACAATCTCCTTGAAGACAACATCTATCTCACTTTTGAATCTATATCCCTAAGACCTAAAACAGTGTCTAGCACGTAGAAAGTACTTGATAAATGTTTGTTGAGTTACTGATACATAAAATAAATCACTGGACTAAATGATCTCTAAAATTTCTTCCATATCTAGAAATCTAATCTTCAGCCATTTAAAAATCATGTCATTCCTCTTCTCCCTCAATCCCTTTAAAAAATCTTGTATCCATTTACATAGGATATGCAAAGACATAATTGGAATTTTTCTTTCCTGTATCCTGAGGATAACAGAAACATTGGCATACCAAAAATTCGTTATATTAATGCGCATGATAGTAATAGATAATAGTTTGCATTTGCATTCTAAATGAGCAAATACTCCAGGCATTTTTTATCTGGATATGGAATCTTTTCATTTTGATTTTCAAAGGACCTCCAAGAAGTCACATTTGACATTCTCAAAAGAATTGCCTGTGTTGATACATTTCCCCCTTTAAATTTAAATTAAATGAGACATGTCCACTAACCAATAGCCTATTAGCAAAAAATTAAATGGTCGTATAGCTTGATGGAGGAATTTTTTTTCTTTGTTGATTTAAGTTAAAACAAAAAATTAATTCAAAGTTTGCCATCAGAAGGAATGCCATTCTTCATTTAAAGAGTTTTCTTTTTGTCTCACAATTACATATAGGGATGGATGTGGTTTTCTTATCTGAATACTGGCTCAAGAATAAGACATTGTAGTTCAGTCATTTTTCAACTATGTTTGATTCTTGGTGAATCCATTTGAGATTTTCTTGGCAAAAAATGTTGAATTGCTTTGCCATTTATTTCTTTAGCTCATTTTACAGTTGAGGAAAATGAGGTAAATAAGGGCAAATAACTGGTCCAGTCTGATGCATATTTGAACTCAGGGAGATGAGTCTTCCTAATGACAGGTCAGTTAGTCTATCTACTGTGTCCACTAGCTGTCCTAAGAATCAGAAAATTTAGGTTCAAATTTTTTTTTTTTTCTAGTTGTGTGACTATAGGCAAGTAATTTGATATCTCCAGGTCTCAGTTTCCTCACAGGTAAATTAAAGGGTTTGGTTTTAGTTGTTCTACGCTCCCTTCTAGTTCTCAATATATGATCCTTTTGTTCCCAAGCATCATATGACACGTTCTTCTTGCATGAAACATGTTTTGTGTTGTGTTGTTTTTCCCCGTCAGAAGGATTTCAGTGCTTGAGGCCTCAAAAAGGAGACTTCCAGGCTTTAAGAAAGCCCAACTCTAAGAACTTTGCCATACTATGCCTCAATTTCTTTCTTTCTTTCTTTCTTTTTTTTTTGGTAAAATGCCAGATAATAAGAGCATTTATCATAAAGGATTGTTGCAAGGATAAAATAAGATATTTGTAAAGTATTTTGCAAAATTTAAAGAGCTATATACATGCCATTATTATTATTATTATTATTATTATTATTGATGGTACAAAATGAAAAAAAAAAAACAAAAGAGAGGTAATATGGCATAAATTAATGTAGACATGGTTTCTACTGAGACTATCATCTTGCTTGCAACATAGAGACTTAAAGTATAGCATAGAACATTGAAAGCTGTATCAAATTCCACTCACACTGAGATAGAAACTATGAGGTGTGTGTATTTCACACGCACATGCTCACATAATACTCTAGTGCCACTGAAAAGGTACAGATTTTTCCCATACTCTTGGGCTCTATATACATATACACATATACATATATTGTAGAGACATGCAACATGTAAATATACATAGTGGAAGTCCTTATTTAATAATCTTTACACCTTTAAATAGAGATTCCTTTTTATAGATTGTCTATTAGAAAATTATTTAGCAAACATAAAATCAAATGTTTTAATATTTCATTATTGGCTTGGCTATACTTTAACTCCACTATAAGCAGTATCTTAAGTCTTCATAAAATCATTACCCACAAAATATATTTAGAAAAATTGCATATGTTTAACATATATTGGATTACTTGCTGTCTAGAAGAGGGGAGATAGGGAGTTGGAGAGAAAAATATGGAACATGAGGTTTTGTAAGGGTGAATGTTAAAAGCTATCTTTGCATATATTTGGAAAAATAAAAATCTATTATAAAAAATAAATATAATAATTACTCCCCTTCCACCCCCCAAAAAAAACCATTCAAAGTGTAAGTGATTTGCCTCAAACAACTCTCTTAGATAGTGAAATGCTGAGATGTAGACTTGTCTTGATAAAGGGAACTTAGTCACCCAAGGATTTCTCATAGTAATGAAATCATAGGTTTCTTTATAAAATAACTTATTAAACTATATGATGACCAGTTCTGATGGACCTGGCCATCCTCAGCAACGAGATCAACAAATCATTTCCAATGGAGCAGTAATGAACTGAACCAGCTAAGCCCAGAGAAAGAACTCTGGGAGATGACTAAAAATCATTACATTGAATTCCCAATCCTTATGTTTATGCCCACCTGCATTTTTTATTTCCTTCACAAGCTAATTGTACAATATTTCAAAGTCTCATTCGTTTTGTACAGCAAAATAACATTTTGGTCATGTATACTTATTGTGTATCTAATTTATATTTTAATGTATTTAACATCTACTGGTCATCCTGCCATCTAGGGGAGGGGGTGGGGAGTAAGAGGTGAAAAATTGGAACAAGAGGTTTGGCAATTGTTAATGCTGTAAAGTTACCCATGCATATAACCTGTAAATAAAAGGCTATTAAATAAAAAAAAATAACTTATTAAAATGTATAGCCACATCTAGAAAAAAGGATATGGAGAAAATCCCACACAATTCATCTACAGCCCAATGGCTGATTTAATTCTACCTTGAGAAACAATGGATTACAATGATAAGGCTCTACCATTAACTTTTGGGGCAAAGGCAATGTCTATACAAGCAAATAATTCTAAAAAAAGATCCATTAAGCAAAACAAATTATTATACTAAAGAGATCTTTCAAGTCACTCCTGGATTAAATAAAATGCTGCATATTTAATGGCTCAGTTTAATCATATGCCAATGAAAACATAAGCCACCTATATAAAAACACATATTGTAATGTCTTGGTTGACATACTGCTTATAATTTATCAAAATCAGAAAGTTATCTCTTATTCAATAGCCACCACTCATCTTAGATGCTTATTCAGTGGTCAAACATAAGATATTTCTATATGTGTTGTACCTTCTAAATTAAGCTTTAATGTTCCCAAGACTAGCTGGTTGAATGTTCTTCCCACTCCCAGATGATGCAAATACCGAAAACTGAAGGAACAAACTTTCCCACAGGATTTTTTCCACTCCTTGGTCAGGTCAGGACTTGGTGGAGGAAATAAACAGAAAATAAAATAAAACATATCTCCATTATTGCTCTCAAGCTGCTTAAGCTAGTACAAGGGGGAGATATATATATATATATAATTCTCTAATGTCCTTGATGTAAGATAAAAATCTCCATAAGAAATATTTGGATGTCTCTGGGGGACACCCTTTCTAAATGAAGCTATTTTATTCTGTAGGATAATTGAATAGAGATAGAGATAGAGAATGAGAAAGAGAGAGGCACAGACACATAAAGACAAAAAGAGACAGAAAGACAAAGTGTCCCTATGAACATTATTTAAAGCACTGATGCCAACTAATTAGAGGGTAAGTAATGAGTAATGTATACTTTCACAATAATATTTTGAAATTTAAATTTGAATATTTCTGTAGATATTATCTTGACAGTATGGGGAAAACCTGTGAACAGAAAAACTAAGATTAAAAAGAAAAAAAATGTAAGAAAGTTATGGTACTCTAATTTAACTAGGCTTTCATTGCAACATGGAAATCTGTCTTGTATTGATTTTTTATCTTGTTTCAAACTTTTAGAGTTGTTTTTGATCTCTCTTCCCTAGGCCCAGATTTTCTTCTAGTTCTCTTCTCTCAGTGGATAACTTCACATGTTAAAAACTGGGAAAAAAAAAAAATAAAGACCATGAACTCTCAACTCTGTACAATATACCAAATCTTCACCTAACCTCAAGCTGTCCTGATTTGTTTCTTCTAGTATCAAAGAGAAAAACCTTTACCATTGTCACTATTAGCCACTCTGCTTGAATCTGTGATCTTATCTCTTTGTATGTCCTCTGGGAACATGCACCTGCAATCAATCTTTCTAACATGCCTTTTGTTTTTCAGTCTTGTCTGACCCTTTGTGACCCCATTTCATTTGGTTTTTGTATTGTTTTTCCGTTTTTCCCTCCCTTCCCTCCCTCTCTTCCTTCCTTCCTTCCTCCCTCTCTTCCTTTCCCTCCCTCCTTCCTTCCTTCCTTCCTTTCTTCCTTCCTTCCTTCCTTCCTTCCTTCCTTCCTTCCTTCCTTCCTTCCTTCCTGACACTGGGGTCATTTGCCATTTATTTCTCCAGCTCATTTTGCATATGAATAAACTGAGGCAAACAGGGTTAAGTGACTTGCTCAGGATCACTGAACTAATATAAAGATAAGACTGGAACTCAGGAAGATGAATCTTTGTGACTCTGGGGCCAACTCTCTAGCCACTGGATCACTTAGCTGACCCCCAATGTACCATGTGGCATTTCTAATCAGTTAGAATTTTACACTTTCTCCAAATTGCTTTTTGTATTGCTCCAAATTTGTTTTTCTTCCAAATCGCCTATTATTGTTAGGTGAAGGTTTTTTGGGGCACCACCATACTCTTATATATCCAAGTTTGTAACTTCATAATCATACTTGACTCTTCCCTCTTTCTCAGAGCTCACTGACAGTCATCATTTATCACGTCCATTGACATATTACTTGAGCTCTCTACTTATGTGATCCACCCCTTAGCAGCAGAAGCATTCCATTAGTACTTTATAACTTCAAAATGATTTATAGACACCACTCAACTCTTGAATCACAATTTTTCATTTGTAACATGGGAAAAATAATTCTTTTGCTGGATATATCATAATGCTTTCATGAGGATCAAATGAGATAGTGAATGCAATGTGCTTTATAAAGTTTAAAAAGCTGTGCAAATTTAAAGTATTATCATCACCACCATTATTATTGGATATGAACCCAGGTCCCCTGACCATAATCAGTATTCTTTTCCACTGTACTTCACCATCATTCAGCTTCATCACACATATACGGAATTTCAGCCAATCTAGTGATGGATACAATCAAAACTGAAAATCAATGAGGCCTAAAATTGCACTATCAAATGAACATTTCTAAACTTATTACAGCAACTCCCTATTTCAATGTGTAAACCAGCAGAATTAGACATGAGGTTAACAGGTTCTGGAACAAGAGTACCTTGCCTCAATTTAATAATGGAGTAGTACCTGTTTATGGACAGTCTTTTCAACACAGAGAGTGAATTAAAAAAAAAAAAAAAAAACTACTCACCATATGAACATAACAGAAGCACTTATTAATTAAAGAAGTCAGAATCTATTTTTACCTACTCATATTAGTTAACATATTATTCTGGTAATGTATAAATGCAAGTGTCCCTATACTCAACAAAAAGGTGACATTTTACTAAATTTTAAATTTCTGAAACACACATACACATTTTTATATTAAAAAGCCCCAAACCACATAGCAGTAATATAATACATTATGACAGTTTCCTTTCAGTATAGTAAAAAAAGTCAGTCATTAAGTACAATCAATGAATAACTAATGTAACTGTCACTTATTTGGCAAAGATTTGACATTCTAAAAATAGTGTGTATACCTGATCCAATATTTCATTTGAATATTTATGAAGATTTTTGAAGTTTCTTAAGATTAAAAAAGATGGTTTATAATCCTATATCCTTCAATGCTGACAAGAAAAATATTCTTTTAATATAAATTGCTATTTATCTTAAGATAATTCAAAGAGATTTTATATTACATTGTATAAGTTTATATGTGGAGAGAAGTTCCCTTTCCCAAACACTTCTCCAAAATGACTGTACCTTCTTTCTCCTTCATATTTTCATAACTCAATATATTTTGATACACATTGCAAAAACAACCATCAAGATGCAATCTCTTTATTTGGGAAGAAACACTTTATAAGATATAAAATTTCAACAGTACACTTCAGTCACATTTTTAAAATTTTTCCTTCCTTCCTTCCTTTTTTTTTGGCTGAGGCAATTGGAGTTAAGTGACTTGCCCAGGGTCACACAGTTAAGAAGTGTTAAGTGTCTGAGACCAGATTTGAATTCAGGTCCTTCTGACTTCAGGGCTGGTGTTCTATCCACTGCTCCATCTAGTGGCCCCTAGTCACATTATTTTTAATAATTTAAATGCTAGCCTCCTATTCTTCATTCAAACTTGATGTTATCTTTATTTCAACTTTAGAACACAGGTCCTTGCCTTAGTAAATAAACACATTCTATAATTTCACAGTCATTATCTTAATTTCATGTTCAAGATATTTCAAATTTGGGGCTTTATCATAATCAAGTCCAACGATTTATTAAAATATATCTTCCTCATTATAAAATGTTAGACAATAAAGAGCCCACTATGAATTCCAAAATTGTTTGGAAAAAAATACCAGTCATTTTCATTTCTAAAGACAAATTAATAGTGATGAAATTATCCAGTCCAATGTTCTCATTTCACAGATGAGCAAACCGAGATTCAGGGAGGTAAGTTACTTGCGCAAAGTCATTTGGAATTCAAATAAAAATCCCCTACTTCCTCTACAATACTTCTTGGTCTCTTTTTCTTTGTTAAAACAGATAACATCAAAATATCAAAAAATCAAACAGATAACATGCAAAAAAATACACTTGTATTAGTATTTTGCTTAAGTTGTATTCTTTCCTTCTTTATTAACAATTAGTCAATGGGCTTACAGGCAGTATTCTTGATACAGGTTTGAATTGAATTAAATTTGTTTAACAGAAATGAATTAACTAAACTCATTTGGAATAAAGATGGTAGAGTCGGAAGGAATGTAGGGGGCTTCTACTCCAGTATTTCTCCAAAACCTTGACCTAATCACAATAGCCTTAACTAATGGTAATTGAATCTGCGTTCAAATACTTCCCCATGGAGGGGTTATCTCCTAATGTAGCCAATTTTATTTTTCACCTTTTTAGTTGTTACTGATTATTTGTCTTATATAGAACTGGATGTGGTCCCCAACTCTATTTCTAATCTATGGTTCATTTGTACCAACCTACCTTTTGCACCATTCAGTCTGTTTCCCAGAGAGTAATCACTATCTAAGTGTAAATCTCTCCACATTTTATCTGAGAAACTGTTTCTTTACAAGTAGATTTTAACTATTTTGCATGCAAAAAGTTTTTTTTTCTTTCAAAAATGCAACTATTGACATCTGAACAGTAACATATTTTATGAACTCAAAATGTACTTTGAGAGAAATCTGTAAATCACATCCATTGTTCCTAGTCTGCCTTCCAAAAACATGTGGAACAGGTTTAATCTTTCTTGTCTATGACAATCTTTCATAAAAGTTAATAAGTATGCTCTTAATCTTTTCTTTTTCAAGCTAAACTAACAAAGTTATTTCAACCTATTCTCATAAGACATGTCCCTTTTTTTTCTGGGCTGAACCATTCTCTTCATCACAGAGGCACCTAGGTATCAAAGTAGATATACTGCTGAACTGAGAGTTAAGAAGACTTGAAATCAAATACAGATGTGACCATGGGCAAGTCACAAATGAAATCTTTATCTGTCTTAAGTTTCCTCATCTGAAAAAAAGGGATAATAATAGCAATTACCTCTCAGTATTGTTGTAAGTATTAAATGAGGTGTGTTTTAAGTGCTTTGTAAACTTTAAAGAACTATATACATTTTAATTATTATATATTATTTAGTAAAGGCACACTGGATGAAAGTGGATTAATAGGATAAATAGATCCTAAAATGATTGTGACATAAAAACAAAAGGCATCAAATATACAATGTATAAATTTCAGTAAAAAAATGTCAAACACAGAACTTATAGGTGTGATAGTTAAATTAATAGCTATTTCTTAAAGAATCCAGGACACCAAAAAGTTAGATAAGAACTAGAGACTGATAATTTTTGAAAAGGGAAGAAAAGAAAATTTGGCTATTTCAAATGATGCCAGTGAATTTGCTATAGATTCCTACAATTTATTATTATTATTATTTTTTGCTAAAACAACAGAGTAAGACTACATAGAGATAATTGATGTTAATGTCATGGTAGAATAACTTTACTTTTTTTTTTTTTTTGACATGGATTGGGAGGCAAATGGATTAGAATATGTAAATTTCATCACATATGTCCAAGTCTCTCACAAGGCTCTTATAGGCCAAATGAAGATGCATGATCTGTAAGAGAGTACATTTAGTTACTAATGGACAAGACCCAAAAAGTATTGATTGATGCTAAACTGCATGAAAGTATCTAGAAGATTGCCAGAGCACTTTTGCCAAGTTCATTCAAAATTTTTATCCATAAATTGGATGGAGACATAAAATTTCATGTTATCCAAATAATCAATTTACATGAAATAGTAAGATATGCCTGGAAAGCAGACAATCTGAAAAAGACCTTGTGTACTTCAGTGCACTGTAAAATCAATATATGTCAACAGTTTGATTAGGAAACCTAAAAAGCTAATGTGATCTTAAACTGCATTAATAAAACCATTGTTCAGAAACATGTAAGCAATAATGCTGCTGCGCTATACCCTCAACAAATCATATCTGGATTATGTCCAGTCTTTGTACCAGATTTCACAAGGAACACTGATTTCATGGAGTATCTCAAGAGAAATAGAATCAAATGTTAATTCACTAAGCATTTATATGTTTTCTTTGTACCCAGGACTGAATTAGTCACTGATACTAGACCAAAAAAAAAAAAAAAAGTTCCTACTCTTAGGGTACTTAAATCTTACCACAGAGAAACATGATGTACATGAGTAAGTAAATTTAGCAAAAACATATGCACTAATTTTTCATCTAGGTGACTTAAAGAGTAGCAGTGCCCTTCACTAAACTAGAGAAATTAAGAGATCATTGGTAACCTTGGAGAATGCAGTTTCAATAGACTAGAAGGCTTGAAAGCTAAAATAAAGCTGATAAAAAGTTATTGAAGGATATATTCAGTAAGCATCAAAGAACTAACAGTAACATTACTGTACCACACTGCCCAATGTGTAAAAATGTGTAGAAAATTTTGAGACTACCCCCTGAATATCATCTGTTCCCTATAAAAAATATATTCAATTCTATCAGCACTATCAAGTTTTTGTTTAATTTAATTGCACATAGTCATATGTAGACCAAATCTATTTCAAGAAATACATTTGATCAAAACTGAAAAGTCTATTTTCCACTCAGATTTTACTAAATTCAAGAATGTTTTAAATCCCTAGGAATTTATTTTTAAAAGAAGTAAAGGTTAAAACCTTGCAACATTTACTACAGTTAAAAAAGATGCAAGGAGATAATTAATGAGTGAAACTTCTGCAACCTTGTAGTATGAAGTATTTTTTTAAAAATAATTTTCATCAAGAAATTGTTAAAATTCTTCAAAAACATGAACCTATAACTCTCTAGAGCTATGTCACCAAGTCCTTTTGAGATTTTTTTCAAAGTAAACTTACAATTTTGTTTTAATTCTGAATCAGAAAGCCTTTAATCTCCTGCTGTAGTTTTCTTTTTCTCTCAAAAGCCCATAAAAATTGTAATAGGGTAACTTCAAATGCATTGTTCTTTCATACTTTACCACTGTTGAGTTTCAAGCCCTTCTACCCCTTTCAAGGACCATCACCACAGGCCTTTAACTAACAATGTGCCACATGCAAGGAGAAAAATGACTCTTTGCCTAGCATTAGTATAAAATCATTTCTAGCCATTTTTAAATAAATTTTGAGCCCTAGAAAATTCTTCTTTGAAAACAAACAACCCTGATATCTTATCTCTGATAAAAAAAAATGCAATGTATTGTCAGTTAGAAAATCAAATCTCCAAACTGCAATTCAATAAATGTTTATCAAGACCAGCAGTAAATTGATAACTGCCCTTGGAGTCATGAAGACCTGAATTCAAATTCTACCTGAAATACTTACTAGCTATATGAGCATGTATAAGTCTCAGACCCAGTTTCCCAATATGTTTGTTTTTTTTTTTTTTGTTTTTTGTTATGCCTACATGTTTCTTTTTTTATTTTTTTTTAATTAAAGCTTTTTATTTACAAGATATATGCATGGGTAATTTTTCAGCATTGACCCTTGTAAAACGCTCTTTTTCAACTTTTCCCCTCCATTCCCCCCACCTCCTCCCCTAGATGGCAGGCAGACCCATACATGTTAAATATGTTAAAGTACATGTTAAATACAATATATGTATCTATATCCATACAGTTATTTTGCTGCACAAGAAAAATCAAACTTAGACATTAGGTAAAAATAACCTGAGAAGGAAATCGAAAATGCAAGTGGACAAAAACAGAGGGAGTGGAAATGCAATGTTGTGATTCACCAATATGTTTTTTTTTTAAAGGATAATAGTAATATACCTGTCTCTCAGAGTTGTGAGGATCAAATAAGCTAACATTTGTAAAGTGCTTTGTATGCCTTAAAGTTCTATTTTAATGCATTACTACTACTACTACTACTACTACTACTACTACTACTACTACTACTACTACTACTACTACTACTTACTACTACTACTATTACTACTACTTAGTAGTAGTATCCTGAGGGAATATTAGCAAGAACTTGCTTTAAAGGAATTTAAAATCAATTAAGGTAGAATGCAAACATACATACAAGGAAATATAACAAAAATACTATGAGAGTACACAAAAGCTACATGCATACAAGGAAATATAACACAAAGAAATACTATGAAAGTTCATGAAAAGAGTGGAAGGGAAGCTCACATAGAAAAGAGGCTTGGGGGCCTCAGTAAGGGAAGATTAGATAGTAGAAGAGTCAAGAGATGACCTAAACCTTAAAGGAAGGGTAGGATTGATATTATGTAAGATGGAAAGAAACAGTAATTTTCATATATATATATATATATATATATATGATATGTATATATATACATATATATGATATAATTTAAAATGGAAGATTTTAATCAAATGTAAATTTAAATCAAATTCAAACTTTGGCAGGTGCCTCTTAAAGTTCAGCTTTTGATGATTTTTTTTAAGATTAGCAATTCAACTTTTATGGTTACCAAGAGGGCACTAAAGTCTAGAAATTTCTATCAGAGTTCAGGGAAGGAATAGGGAATATAGGGGATACATAGGGTTTAATATAAGTTTTGTGCATTACCTTTGCATTCCCCATATGCCTCTTTTTTCACCCTTTCAGAGAACAATTTCGAAGAAAAAATAATTTTAAAAATATATAGAGGAAAAAAGAAAAAAATATTGAAAAAATTCTGACAAATATGTGGTAGGAATTGAGTCAAGTTTATAAGAATAAGAGCTGTTTTCTAGTTGATAATAAGGGGTATGTACAGGCAGTGTTAAGGAGGAAAAAAAAACAAAACTATTTATGGTAGTATGAAAAAATCCTCTAAATCATTATCAATGAAAGAAAAGTAAATTAATACAAGTCTGGGGCACCATTTATATCGCTTAGATTGTCTAAGAAGACAGGGGAAAAAAGACAAATACTCAAGGGAATGTAAGAAAATAAGTAAACTAATGCATTATTGGTATAGCTGTGAACTAGACCAACTATTCTAAAAGGAATTTGAAACTCCAGAGTACAATATATATAGTAACAGCAATAACAAAGATAACCAGTTCTGAACAACTTAGTAACTACAATGAACCTGGGCAGCTAGATGGCACAGTGGATAGAATGTAGGCCTGAAGTATGGAAGACTCATATACCAGAGTTCAAATCTGGCCTCAGACACTTACTAGATGTATGACCAGGGCAAGACATTAAACCTGTTTGCCTCAGTTTCACTTCTGTAGAATGAATTGGATTAAAAAATGGCAAACCATTTTAAATACCTATGACAAGAAAATCACATCTAAGGTCACAAAGGTTTGGACATGAATGAAATGACCAAACAAAACCCAACAATGAACAAAATGATTCACCACAATTCCAAGGACTTGAGATGAAAAATGCTATCCATCTCCAAAGAGAAAATTGATGGATTCAGAATACATATTGAAGCATACTTTTTTCTTTCTTTTTTTTTTTTTTTGAAAGGGGGGGGGGGGGGGAATGGAGTGGGTATGTAATAGTAAAGCATTAGTATGGGTAATGCAAAAACATTTTTATGACTTCATATCTGTAATGAGTTTTATGTTTCTTTCCTTCTCAATGGGAGGGAGATTATGGAGAAGGTAGACCCAAATTTGAAAATAAACTAAAATAAAAATTGAACAGAAAATTAATTTTAATGGGTTTTTCTAATATCCATTTGTAACAGCAATCTCCTACAAGTCTCTGTAAAGCTGCAGTAACAGAGAATTTCAAATGTGCTTACTTTACTTTTAAGTTCGAATGAAAATAAAAATACAGAAAAAAAATCAAAGAACCAAAGAACCATTACAGAATGATAGGTAGGCAAAAAGATTTGGAATGGATTTTTTAGTATTGAAAAATGAAATAACAGGAAATGCAAAAAGCCCGTCAGTGACCCTTAATCTTAACTAAAATATACAGGACACTGTCCTTAGCTATTACTGTTACTGGCATATACTGTTGAAGGGCAGTTATTAAGTAAAGAGTTCTAAGCATGATAAACAAGAAAAAAAATGAGAGGTGATTTCAGATTTTAAGGCACTTATAACAGCATTTCCTAGAATGCCTTTAAACGATCTATTTGTTTATTTTTATAGATCATTAACAATTTTATAAGAAAGAAATCTGTGGGGAACAGATAATTGAAATGAAAATCAAAGTACTTATTGACAAAGCTAATCCAAAAGATAAAGACTTTTTGAAATTATTAGGTAAATTAATGGAAGAATTATTAATTTACAAATTCCTTCATTCCAGAAATACATGTATTATATAAATTAAATGATATTACATCAAATATCATGTATGTATCATATATCATGTATATATGATGGGGAGTAGATAATATTTCAGAGAAGTCCAAAAAGATTAATTCCCAAACAATATGATATTATTTGTTGTAGAAATACTACAAGACTCAACCAACCATAAGGCCATTATCAGTGATAAGACTCACAGGTCATCTACTAATATACTGATAAAGTAACCCTAGAGACTTTAAGAGTGCATAGATTCCCTTGAAACTATAAGACTTACTGAATCATCAAGAAATTATTACTTTTTGAAAACTATGTGTGCAAAATTATATCATAATATTCTTGATTTGCCCCTTTCTTCATACCATGATGAATACCTGGGATTATTTTAAAGGTTACAATTGTAGCCAAATGCTAGATTCTATTCCAGAAACAGCTGAAATCATTTCCCCAACATGCTCATATGAATTATAAATTGGGATGAAAGAGGGAATCTTTGATCATTACTAACTCTAACACTTGGAAAAGGATTAATAAAATACACAACATAGCAAATGCTCTAGAATGATTTTTTTAAGCCTATGCATAAAGCATTTGGTACCATATACAATAATTCATGTGGAACAGTCATAATATCAAATGATATGAAGATATATGATTAACCATATATATTACATATTTTTTGTTATGTTTGTATTAGACATCAAGTACTAGTAAGGTAAAGATTGACAATGATGCTTATTACTGTTAGGCTCGAATCATCACCACTATGGATAAGGCAAAATTTGCTGCATTACCCTTGGGCTTAAAGCTTGTTCAGTTCAGCACAAGAGAATAATTTGTTTTTGTTTTCAATAAAACCCTTGGTAATTGTCAAGCATTGTAAAAATCTCTACTCCACAATTGAAATTCCCTTTTAATGGCTTCCAAAGGGACTAGAACTCTGCATTCTGCTGTTCCCAGGATGCAAGGGAACTCTAGTAACTAGATAATAAAAATTTTAAAAACACTTAAAAAACTACTCACACATATTATATAAGTATGCATACACATTGGAGAAAAATCTTAATTATTAATTCAGTTTAGTCTTTTAGAATTATTAAAAGAAATAGATATTTCTTATAATAAGTGTCCTTAAATATACAAAGATTTTACTAGTAATGCAAAAACAAATCATGTTGCAAAGTTAACTTATTAATATAAAACAACAAATACTTCTAAAACACTTATCATAGTGTCTGGAATATAGCAGGTGTTGAATAAATGCTTATCAACCAAATACCCACATACAACTTATAATATTTTTCTATCGAAAGCCTTACCCTCATCTGTCTCCTTTTGTGTATGTGTGTGTGTATGTAATATGCATTTGTTATTTGTTAATTCAAATATGTATAAAGCTTCCAAAGAATCATTCTCTCTATCAATGCATTTGAGCACCTTCTGGGCAATTCTGTCTTAAATTGCTTTGCACATTGAGAGATTTAGTGACTTGTAATGGTTCATAAAGCCAATGAGTTTTAGGGGAAGGACTTGAATTCAGGCTTTGCTTACTATAATTGTTGATTGTTAAACAGCTCCCAAGTTCTGCCTGGACAGCTTCTGGGAGAGAATAAAAGATCTACTACATACTCTAAGGTTCTCCTAGTTAAAAATCTTACCATTTAAAGATATGTAACTTGGTTATAATCTGTACTTATTTTCTACATATTTGTAGCACATAGCTGAGAATTAGATGAGCCCCTGGTGCTAATCTTTTTCTCCTCTCAGATGACTAAGTGGTTACTATATTGTACAACTGATAAGTTCTTTGAAATTGCTAGTATAAGGAACTATATTAACACTTTTTCCTCCTAAAGGCCAACTTCCTGTTTCTCTATCTTCCCCTTCTCTAGATAAGATGTATTCCTGCCCAGTTTCATTTTTCTTTGCTTTTCCTATGCATTTTGCTCATTATAATGTGCATTAGATTTATTTGTGTATGTTGTTCATTACACGTATTAAACTGTAAGTTCTTTGAAAAAATAAAGTTTCTCAAGACTGCCCACTATCACCATTACTATTCAATATTGTATTAGAAACACTAGCTTCGGCAATAAGAGTTGAGAAAGAGATGAAAGGAATAAGAGTAGGTAATGAGGAAACTAAATTATCACTCTTTGCAGACGATATGATAGTATACTTAGAGAACCCCAGAGATTCTACTAAAAAACTATTAAAAATAATCCACAACTTTAGCAAAGTTGCAGGATACAAAATAAATCCACATGAATCCTTAGCATTTTTATACATCACCAACAAAATCCAACAGCAAGAGATACAAAGAGAAATTCCATTCAAAATAATTGTCAATAGTTAATATAAAATATTTGGGAATCTATCTGACAAGGGAAAGTCAGGAACTGTATGAGCAAAACTACAAAACACTTTCCACACAAATAAAGTCAGATTTAAACAATTGGGAAAATATTAAGTGTCCTTGGATAGGCCGAGTGAATATAATAAAGATAACAATACTACCTAAACTAATCTATTTATTTAGTGCTATCCCAATCAAACTGCCAAGAAACTATTTTAATGACCTAGAAAAAATAACAACAAAATTCATCGGAAGAACAAAAGATCAAGAATTTCAAGGGAACTAATGAAAAAAAAAATGAAATGAAGGGGCCTAGCTGTACCAGATCTAAAATTATAAAGTAGCGGTTACCAAAACCATTTGGTATTGCCTAAGAAATAGGCTAGTTGATCAATGGAATAGGTTAGGTTCAAAGGATGGACAGAATCAGCTACATGCAGAGAAGGAACACTGGGAAATGAAGATAGATTACTTGCATTTTTGTTTTTCTTCCCAGGTTATTTTTACCTTCTGAATCCAATTTTTCTTGTGCAACAAGAGAACTGTAAAGATCTGCACACATATATTGTATCTAGGATATACTATACATATTTAACATGTATAAAACTGCCTGCCATCTAGGGGAGGGTGTGGAGGGAGGGAAAGGAAAAGTTGGAACAGAAGTGAGTGCAAGGGACAATATTGTAAAAATTACCCATACATATATTCTATCAATAAAAAGCTATAATAAAAAATACTATAAGAGAAAAAAAAAAGAAAAAATAAAGTTTCTTATTTTTAATCTCTGATGCATTCATGTGGATTTATTTTGTATCCTGCAACTTCCTTATTTGTGGTTTTCATATGTTTCAGAAGTATCTGATTCTTCATGATCCCATTTGGGATCTTTGAAGAAATAGTAGCATGGTTTGCCATTTCCTTCTCTAGCTCATTTTGCAGATGAGGAAACTAAGGAAAACAGGTTAAGTGACTTGTCCACAGCCAAATATCAAATAAGTGTGTGAGGTCACATTTGAACTCAGGAAGATGAGTTTGCTTGACTCCAAGCAAGTTAAATGAAATCAGGATGCCCCTCAGCACAGGTAGCTAAACTAAAAAACTTGGGGGGGAAAAACAGACATTTTTTTTTTTTTGCTGAGACAATTGGGGTTAAGTGACTTGTCCGGGTCACACAGCTAGTAAGTGTTAAATGTTTGAGCCCAGATTTGAACTCAGGTCCTCCTGACTTCAGGGATTGGTGCTCTATCCAACTGTGCCACCTAGCTGCCCCCCAGACTTTATTTTTGAGAGAGAATATATCATCCTATATTGCCTGGATTTTTCTAGTAAGTAATTTTTCTCTTTGTAACTCTTCTATATTTTTACTTATGAAATAATCAGCTGTTTGAAAACTCATTACTAATTTTAACAAGATAAATTAGAATTTCAATTTTTAATAATAAATGAAGTTTCAAAAGTAGCATAAATCCTACACTCTAAAACATATTCAGATAAACATAGTTGTTAATAAAGTAGATATTTTGGAATACTAATAAAGTAATATTTTGGAAACATTTTTATATAGATGACATGTATAAATAGAAAAGTATCTTAAAAATATAGAATATGAATAGTATAGAATATTACTGTACTGTAAGAAACTGGAAATATGAGAAAGTCAGAGAAAGAAAGAAAACATACTAACTTCTGAAGAATAATAAAATCACAGTGATTACAAAAATATAAATAAAAGTATATGACACTTGCATTTATAATGAAAGTAATAAACAATGTTAGTTTCAGAAAACAATAAAGGGAACATGCCTTTTTCTTAATCCCATGAACAATGAATACCACAGATGAGAAGTTTACTCATACTCTCAAAAGAGGTCACTATGGCAAATGACTGTGTGTAACTGATTTTTCTTTGGGTGTGTGACAGAAGAGAGTTCTGAGGATGAAGGTGTAGGATATATAGAAATATGTTTAATGTTAAAAAGCTTTCGATATCATTTTTAAAAGAAAAAAAAAAACTTATGGAAGGAAATGCTGAATTCATGTAGCTGGCAGATGATAAGAACCTGATGAGAATACTTCCTCCTATTATTAGCATATCATGACTTCTCTGATCATGCAACCTTCATATATCTAAACTTGATGTGTTCACCTATTCTCTACTCATTTGTTCCAGTCTCAGAAGATAAAAGAAACTCTCTCCTTGCCAAAATCAATTCCATGTCCTTCATCTTGTCCCCTTTTCTTCTTATCGGGAATCTTATTTATTGCTATTTCCATCTATTCTTCATCTCCAATTTCTCTCTCTAATGATGATTGTTCACAATGGTGCCTACAAATATATTTATTTGGCCATATTTCTATGGCCAAAAAATGCAGCACTTCTTAGTTAGTCTTCTATCAGTACCCTGGTCCTAGCTAGGTGAGGGGGTATTATCATCAAGACAGCACTTAAAACCTTTCCAACATGATAGAATCTTGGATTCTATTGTTATAGACACTGAGAGATCAGGGTCTCCCCCATACTGATATTCATCTTTGAATTCATTTCCTCTGTAAAAAAATAGTCAGAAGAGCAAGCATTTTCTGGATCCACTATATTAGAGATCTAACATCTCAGTCTGGAATATATGGAGAAGTGAAAGTGATACTAAAAACCAACAACACATATGTACAGAAATTGAAATGCAATACATAAAAGAAAAACATGGGGAAAACAGTGAATTTAGATCAAAAATAAAGAAAATTGCCAGCGCAGTCAAAGAAATTTATGGGTATTAAGGAACTGATCCTTATGATATCTGAATGAAGACCAGATACCATGTGGTGCAAAAAACCCACAGATGGTATTACAACTGAAAAAAAAGTGAGAGGAAATTAATAACAACAAGAAGAAGAAGAATAATAGTAATAATCCTGTGTATTTAGCACTATTATATTCCAGGCACTGGGTTCAGTTTTTAAAAAAATATTGTCATTACAGCAAGGAGAAAGGTACTATTATTATAACCATTTTATAGTTGAGGAATTTGAAGCAAACAAGGTCACACAGCTAATATAAGTCTGAGATGAAATTTGAACTCAGGTTTTTCTCATTCCTGGCCCAGTGTGCTAGCTGCCTTATTGTGCCACCTGGAAGCCTCTTAAAAAAGCAATAATTAATAATAACTGGGATGTTTACTTTTTATACAAAGCTTTATTAAATTAATATTATTATATGCTGAGGATATTCTTTATGAAAACATCATAAGGAACAAATAATATTAGGACAGACTATATAATATTCAGTCACATATATGACTGAAATGCCAAAAGAAATATTCAATCCATTGCTTATTTGGTAGATTAAAACTTAAATTAATTAAAATTTGAAAGTAATTGTTCAACCAGATATTCCCCATGCATAAGTGAACAATTATATTTAACTAATTATGAAAAAAGAAGACTCAAATGATGAAATTACTTGAAACCACAAAATGCAAAGTTAAGTTGAAGGCCTAGGAATATTTTTTATCCTCAATTTAAAAAGGGGAAGGGTACATTATGGTAATAGGCTCAGTTAGTTGTCTGAGATTATAGGGTTAGCAATTATCAGAATCAGGACAATCTGATTTTTAATCAATTCAGAGTTTTCTGCAATCTATTATTTTTGTGGTGAATGGAGGATAACAGTTTTAAAACCAAATAGATGTTTTTGTTAAATGAAATGAAGCCAATACTTCCAAAGAGTAATTTTTAATCTATATATGTACATAGTTTATTTATATTTTATGGGGCTTCTATAATCAAATTGAAAAGCATGCATAGAAAGTTATGTCACTGTTTCGTCATTTCAGTTGTGTCCAACTCTTTGTCCAATCCTATTTGGGGTTTTTCTTAGTAAAGATACTGAATTGGTTTGTCTTTTTCTTCTCCAGGACATTTTACAGATGAGAAATTGAGGCAAACTGAGGTAAGTGACTTGCCCAGGATCACAGAGTTAGTTTCTGAGAATAGATTTGAATTCAGAAAAAGATGAGTCTTCTTTATTTCAGGATTGACACACTATACACTGTACCATCTAGGTGTCTGTCCTGCAAAGTTTTGTGTTAATAATAACAGTAAATATACTAACTGGTGTTAGAGCTATTTTTAAACTTGTTCTTTAGTCACTTATCAACTTATTTTTCTACCACTAAGGAGTTATCGATTTAACTAAGCCAAATGATTGCTAATAGATATTAAAGTGGGCCAAAAACTCAACAAAGATCATGAAATAAGTTTTAAAATATTAGAGACTGATGCACTGTATTAGAGAATATAGGACAGAGGGAGAGAGAGGAAGAGAAAGGCAGAGAGGGAGAGACATTTTAAATTTCTAAAGATAGCCACAATTTAGAGAAGTATTACATTTTACAATTATTATATAAATATGATTTTTACCTATAACACAATTCAATTTTAGCTAAAATAAACATTTTGTTAAAATTTGGTACATAAGAATTTTTTTTAAAAAATCAGTTTTATTTAATGTATTTGGGTTTTTTTCACATAGCACTCTACAAAGGAATCTTCCTTCCAGGAAAGAACCCCTCAATTATTGTCCAAATATTTCTGATGAATGAGTGTATATTATCATTTTTATAGAACTTGAAATTTTAAGAGGCAGTCCAAAGAACTGTTTCAAAGCAGATATTTCTGTCTCAATTTTAAAATGTTTATTAGAGTAGAGAGTATAATTAAATGTGTATATCTCTCATCTATCAATGGGGTGATATAATGAGAAGTTTCACAGTATATTCAACCAAATCAGAAATACTCCTCCTCTTTCCACTTGCAAACTATTTGTCTTATTTTTGAGTAGCCTTATATAATTACTCCCTACCAATGAAAATAGGTTTCTATGGTGATATTAGAGGATAATGAGATTTCAAATCTTACAGTTTAAAAAATAGGCTTATTAATCCAATAAAAAATAATATATCCTTATGCATGAGGTAATATTGGATCATTATTCAGCAAAACAATGCACAGCTGCTTCAGTCCTTGATGAAAAGGATTAGGTAGCAAGATCAATTTCATTTTTATTTAAATGGATTAATGTGACTAAATTCCAAAATCCTAACCTAACCATATTTGTAAAAAGTTTTTTTTTTTCTAGGAACATGTACAACAAATGATTAATTAATAAACTTTTAGTTTAATTATAAAATTCTGGTTTAAGGCAATATATGAGATAAAGAAATAAAATCTAGGATATCATAATTATATTTTTATTTAAATTTAACTGTCCCACACAAATCCAATAAATTGGAGTTTCACATTATTTCAGAGAAGGAATACACAAGTTTCTTGTGTTTTAAGCTATATAGTACTTATCAAACCTAGCAACAATCAAGCTGAACATATTCCATAATTCTCCACCAATTCCCCTATTCTGAATTTTTAAAAGGAGGTAAGTTAACACTGAAAACATAGAATAAACCAGGCCTGGAATTATCTGCCATTCTTGGAAACCTTCATAAATCTTTGAAACCCTTAGTTCTATTTCATTAAATCACATGATGGGAGGACAGTGGAATTGTAAAAGCTGACTGAAACCTAAACTTTCTCCCATTAAGAAAAGTACCATATTAAGGAAAATAGTAGACTTGGAAGCTGCATGTGTTTCTGAGTAGTAGGTAGGTAAATGGCATTGCTTCATAACTTACTGAAAGGTGAGGTTTAACTTTGGGATTTTAAATCTTTTCAAGATTAAGAAATGGAGTTTCAGAATCTTGGGTTGTTCAGAAGAATGAAAGAGGCAGTTAGTTCATTTCATTAATAAAGAGAGGGAAGAAGAAAGAGATACCATGAGTAATATAGGATTATGACATAATTCACCCTATTGATATTCTCCTTTTCCCGAAAATCTAGTCATTGACAAGATGACTACTTCTTCTAAGTAAATATTTTACTTTGAGAATCCAATAATGGAGGTACTTTTTATTTTTGCACTATAAGAACTTATCAAAGAGATAGTTTTCAGAACAAACTTGTTTATATGAACTAATTCAGAGTTAAGTGAGTATTACAAAATGAACAACTTTGAAAAGCTTAAGTGCTTTGATCAATATAATGACCAAACATGATATAAGAAAGGTGAGGAATGAAATAAGAATTTGTTTTATTTGCCTCTGCATATTTGTTAGAAAGTTTTTCTCTGCCATGGGAGAGAGGTAAAATAGAGAATAAAAAACATTACTAATTTTTTTTAAAATGACAATAAGAGCGATTAAAACAACCAAAGTATATAGGGAAGACTATTTGGGAAAGAGACATAAGTGGATGAAAATGTGGAAGATGAAAAATAATTTTCTTTTCAAAATATACAAAAGCAAGGATAATTAGGACAAAAAAAAACATATCTAAAAAGTAACTGTGATACTGCAATATTTTGCATAGTACTTAGGAATTTCTCTAATTTGCATTTGCCATCATAGTGGAAATTGGTGAAACATTTAAAAGAATTTCAAAAGCTACTGACAGTAACATACATTTATAAGCAGGGACATACATAGAACAAAATTAAGATTTCCAAATAACTAAGGTACTTGCATACCTTAATTTTTGATTCACTGAAAAATGTCAACTCTTATCATCACTATATGTTTACTAACTCTAATACATGAAATAAATTTGATGGATCTAAGAAATAAATTTTTATTATATGATTTTATAACCTAAAGTAGGTGTGCTTATTGTTTTCTCTATAACCTTGTAAGGTTTTACTGTTCCCTCCCTGAGGCTTTTTAACCTTGAAGTTACTATGTGTGAATAAAGTCAAGAAATCTCCCATTAACCATAAAGTTAAAATGTTCCAAAATGAAAAAAAAAATTGGTGAACAACACATCAGTCTCTCCTTGAAAGTGAAGTTTTATGCTTATTTTTTTTTCTCTTTGATATTGAAATGTTTCATCAGTGTCTTTGGTTGGTAATTAAAACTTTTAAAACTGATGAAATGAATGTGAGAGATGTGGAAAGAAGAAAAAAATAGCCTTTATCATATTTTGTTATTGAAATTTATTTGTTAGCAATTGCTTTCCCAAATGGTAAATTAAAGTACACAGGATCATGAATGGTGGGGTTAGTTATATTTCTACACATAATCTCCTATTTCTTGGTAAATGTTTTCTCTAGCTTGTAAGGAAAGTGCTTTGTAGTTATTAGAAGCACAGATTCTAAGACTGAAAAGTAGTTTTAAAATGATAATTCTAATTAAAAAATTTATTTTTGTCAATTAGAAAGTTGAGGCTTGAGAAATTAAGTACTTGTGAAGGACAAAGGGGCAAATCTATAAAATATTTAATCAAAATTACTTTTTATCTTGGGGTCTATTTACATTAAATACAATCTAGTTTGGTGAGTTGTACATTTAATTAATTTCCCCCATCTCAGTCTTCAAATACCCTAAGTCCTGTATTGAATTTTAAGCTTGCATCTAATAAGGTGAATCACCACGTCTGCTATGTCCACACTTTTGTCTTTTGTGTTACTCCTTTCATGTGTTTTTGTACCTATATGCATAGCTATACTTTATTAACATTTGCTGGATCATCATTCGTTTGCTTCCCTCTAAGTATCCCTTGAGTCTCTGAATCTTCTTTTCCTCGTACATCAAGAAATCCACTCAATCTCCCAGAACTCAAGTTCTATATACCTTCCTAATGTACATATTTATTTATATTTCTCATCAGCATCTCAAATTCAACCTTTCCAAAAGAGAACTCATCTTTGCTGCATTCAGGCTCTCTTCTTTACTTTCCTTTTGCTCAAATATACCATCTCCCTTCTCAAATTACTTTTTTGTAAAATATTCAGAACATATACAGAACAACTTAGAGAATAACCACATGTTATATGTGGCATATGACTTATTTCTGTACGCAAGGCATCTTTCTGTAGAATGTAAGCTGCCTGAGGGAAAGTCATTTGTTTTTTGCATTACAAAAACCTACTGTACTCTACTACAAATAAGTGGTGCTTCTTTTTATTTTATTTTATTTTTTAACTTTTTTATTATAGCTTTTTATTTACAAGATATATGCGTGAGTAATTTTTCAGCATTGCTAATTGCAAAACCTTTTATTCCAATTTTTCCCCTCCTTCCCCCAACCTGTTCCCCCAAATGGCAGGTTGACCAATATATGTAAAATATATTGAACTATAAGTTAAATACAATATATGTATACATGTCCACACAGTTATTTTGCTGTACAAAAAGAATCGGATTTTTAAATAAGGTACAATGTGAAGGAAATCAAAAATGCAGATACATAAAAATAGAAGAATTGGGAATTCTATGTAGTGGTTCATAGTCATTTATCAGAGTTCTTTTGCTGGGTGTAGCTGGTTCAGTTCATTACTGTTCTATTGGACTGATTTGGTTCATATCATTGTTGAAGAGGGCCACATCCATCAGAATTGATCATCATATAGTATTGTCCTGCTCATTTCACTCAGCATCAGTTCATGTACGTCTCTCCAGGCCTTTCTGAAATCATCCTGTTGGTTATTTCTTACAGAAAAATAATATTCCATAATATTCATATACCACAATTTATTCAGCCATTCTCCAATTGATGGGCATCCACTCAGTTTCCAGTTTCTGGCCACTACAAAGAGGGCTGCTACAAACATTCTTTCACATACAGGTCCCTTTCCCTTCTTTAAAATCTCTTTGGGAAATAAGCCCGGATTAACATTGCTGAATCAAAGGGTATGCACAGTTTGATAACTTTTTCAGCATAGTTCCAAATCGCTCTCCAGAATGGCTGGATGTATTCACAATTCCATCAACAATGCATCAGTGTCCCAGTTTTCCCACATCCCCTCCAACAATCATCATTATTTTTTCCTGTCATCTTAGCCAATCTGACAGGTATGTAGTGGTATCTCAAAGTTGTTTTAATTTGCATTTATCTGATTAATAATGGCTTGGAGCATCTTTTAACACGGCCAGAAATAGTTTCAATTTCTTCATCTGATAATTGCCTGTTCATATTCTTTGATCACTTATCAATTGGAGAACGGCTTGATTTCTTATAAATTAGAGTCAATTCTCTATATATTTTGGAAATGAGTCCTTTATCAGAGCCTTTGACCATAAAAATGTTTTCCCAGTTTATTGTTCCCCTTCTAATCTTGTCTGCATTAGTTTTGTTTGTACAAAAACTTTTGAATTTGATATAATCAAAATTTTCTATTTTGTGATCAATAATGATCTCTAGTTCTTCTTTGGTCATAAAGTCCTTCCTCTTCCACAGGTCTGAGAGGTAAACTATCCTATATTCTTCTAATTTATTTATAAACTTATTCTTTATGCCTAGGTCATGAACCCATTTTGACCTTATCTTGGTGTACAATATTAAGTATGGATCAATGTGGCCCTTCTTTTTTAACAGTGAGGTTATTTAGGTAAATTCCAATATACTTGTAAGGGAGATAGCCATCTATATCCAGAGAGAGAATTATGGAACTGAAGGTCGATCACTGTAATGGGCTGAGGCTTGAGTTGATGCAATGAGGTCCCAAGCAAGTGAGGCTAAATAGTAATTGGACTATACCTTATTAATATAAATGATTGGGTAAAGAATGGCCCCGCCCACGCTCTGTGCAAGTCCTGATGTGTTGTATAGGAAATGACGATTTTGGTGGGTGGAGGCAGAGAGAGACAGGAAGAGAAGCTGGGGGAGATTGGCCTGGGTTCGATACTCCTAGCGACTGGTCGTGTGGCTGCTGGTCTAGCTAGCTTCTTGACTCAGCTACACACATTGCTATTGCCCATTCTCTTCCACCTCCGATCTTTTTTCACTGAAAATAAAGACTGACGATTTTCCCCTAACCTGAATTCCTGACTCCGGCTGATTTTAAAATACCTGGTATTCACAGATCACAAAAGTACTTTCATTTTGGGGGGTTGTTGTTTGCTTGCTTTTTTCTTCTTTCTCATTTTTTTTCCCTTTTTGATTTGATTTTTCTTGTGCAGCATGATAAATGTGGAGATATGTTTAGAAAAATTGCACATGCTTAATATTTATTGGATTACTTGCTGTCAAGGGGAGGGCTGGGGATGGAGATAGAAACATTTGGAATACAAGGTTTTGCAAGGATGAATATTGAAAACTACCTTTGAATGTATTTTGAAAAAATAAAAAGCAATTAATATTTTAAAAATGATTGACATCTTAAAAAAAACAAAGTAGCAGTCTTAATATTTGGTTGCTAAAGTAAATTAAATTTGTCTTTAAGATTTGGTTCTTGTCCTTGAGGGAAGTACAACAGCAAACTAGAATGTATTATAGAATCATTGTAAAAGCAATTCTCAGATATATTCCTTCTTTTCCAGTCTCCCCCCACTGTACCCATTAGTTACACAATTTTATGGCTTGTTTTATTGATATTTTGACATTTTATTTTCAATATGATTTGCTCAGAAGGTTAATGGTTAATTTAAGAGAGTATATAAAGTTCTGGACATACAGCATGGTGGATCTGGTATCAGGTAGATCTGAGTTCAAATCCAATCTCAGACATAAAGTATCTGAGTGACTTTGGGCAAGTCACTTCTGCCTGCTTCACTTTTCTCAACTGTAAAATGAGGATATTAATAACACATAGACTTTATGATGATTGTGAGGATCCAATGAAATAGTGTTTATAAAGTGCTTTCAAATAAATCTTAAAGCATTATATAAATGTTATTATTATTATTTTAAAGTGTTCTTTATTTTTTCTTCATTATCTTTTTTTTAGAAGCTTAATCCTTCCCAAGCATTTTCTTTCCAGGATTTTTCCCTAAACTTTGCCACATGTCTACAGTGGTAAAGCTCATTCAATCACTGCTTCCAATTTCAAATAGTTCCTTCAGTTTTTCTTACACTATTGGAGAGAAAGTTCTTTTTTTAGTTAGTAAATTTTGGAAAAACCATAATACTTGTCATTACTTTGAAACAAAGTCACCTCAATTAAAAAAAATATTGTGGTTTTAGTTGTACAAACCAGGCTTACTTTTTATATGGCACATTGATACACAAAAACCTCAAATGCCAGAGATATTTGAGAGTAGACAAGCTTCCTTTTTGCTAATTATAAAGTGACTTGAACTAAAATGTTCTTTTACCATACATAACAGTGCTTTTTCTCTATCGTTTTTTTGCTGTGATAATTTGCATTTTACATAAATTAATAATGAAAGTGTAAATAAATTTTTTAAAAAATAGGAATTTATATAGGATAGGAAAATATATAAACAAATATAGTATAGAACTGAAAAGGAGATGGGGAAATATAAGGGAAATAATTGAATGGTATAGGAAGTATTTTATAATAGCCTTATGACAGTTTTGAAATTGTTTAACATGTATTCTGAATTTCTGATTTGAAAAATGAACAGTAATCTGAAGGAATGAGAGGATTACTTTTTTTAAATACTTACTCTGTTCCTCCATTCATAAGACCTTGAATTTCAAGGCAATTTGAAGTTGTGCATATAGCAATATACATTTTAAAATCTCTAGCACATTTAACAGTATCCTGCATGAATACTAAATGAATTTATGTTGGATTATTTACGATGATGAGCCACCAAGATGGTAAACTAATCAGTAAAGTGCTACAACTCTCCTATTTCCAAACAATCATAAAATAGCTCCTCAAGACAGACCCAGCAGAACCTGAAAGGGGGTGGGGGTGAAAACTTTTAGTCCAAGAAATTTGGGATTGACAGGAAAGATATGTCTTCCTCTATAAAAGAGGAGTATAGGAAGCATTCAGCAAGCCAGCAGCAAGTCCCACCTCAGCAAACTATATATACAGATCCTAAATCCCATTGTAGTGGAACAGGTAAATGCCAACACCAGCAGCCCCCACATGCCTCAGCAAAGCTAGGAGTCTCAGGAACTTCAACACAGCCTTAGGCAAACAGGCAACCTCCATGGCCAGATCTGCAGGTACTTTAATGTGGCTTCAAGGAAATGCAGAAACATCCCATTAATCTTAGCACATGCCAGACATCTGCACCAGGACTAAATCAGCACCAAGACTCTGAATCAGCACTAGGTAAACTGCCAAACCATTAAAGCCAAACCAGCCATTCCCACTCCATATCCTCTACAAAGCACCAGAAATGAGAGTTTCCAGTGGGTCTCAGAGCAACATTAATGCAGCACTAGGCAAACAGTCAAGTCCTGAAGACCCTGGTATAAGAAGCTTCAAAAGCATAATAGTTAAATTTGAAAACTATCAGGTCAAGAAAAAATATTGCAAGTGGCCAGAAAGAAACAATTCAAATATCAGGAACACACTGGATTTAGCAACTGCAACAGTAAAGGATTGGAAATCATGGAACATGATATTCTAGAAGACAAGAACTACAATAGAGAATCACTACCAGGTAAAATTAAGGATAATAGTTCAAGGGAGAAAATAATCATTTAACAAAATATGAAGATTTAAAACTTTTATAAAGAAAAGACCAGAACTGAACAACAACAACAAAAAAAGATCTCCAAGATCAAGACTAAGGAAAAACCTAAAAAGGCAAAAAGGGAAAAGAAAACTTAAGGGATTCAATAGAGCTGGATTGTTTATATTTCTACATGAGAATATGATACTTGTAATTCTCAAAAATTGTACAGCTAGGAGGATTATACATAGAGAATACAGACATAAGGGAAATAAAAAGTAATAAAGTAATGTCAATACTAAACACACATGCACCAAGTGGTATAGTATCCAATCTCAAAGGAGAAATTTTGATTATATTAAGTTGAAAAGGTTTTGCACAAACAAAACTAATGCATCCAATATTAGAAATAAAGCAGAAACCTGAGGAACAATCTTTACATGAAGTGTCTCTGATAAAGGCCTCATTTCTCATATAGAGAACTGAATCAAATTTCTAAGAATACAAGTCACACCCAATTGAAAAATAGTCAAATGATATGAACAGATAGTTTCCAGGTAAAGAAATCAAAGCAATCTATATGTATATAAAGAAGTACTCTAAATTATTTTTGATTAGAGAAATTTAAATTACAGCAGCTCTGAGATACCATCTCACAGCTATCAGACTGATCAAGATGACAAAAAAATGTTAAATATATAATATATTAAAATTGGAAAAGAACAATTTGGAATTATACCCAAATGGCAACCAGACTGTGTATACACTTTGATTCAGCAATACCACTACTAGGTCTGTATCCTAAAGAGGTCATAAAAATGAGAAAAATTTACATATTCAAAAATATTAATAGCAGCCCTTTTCATGGTGGCAAAATATTGGAAATTGAGGGAATGCCCATCAATTGGAAAATGGGCGAATATACTGTGGTATGTGAATATAGTAGATAACTATTTTACAGTAAGAAATGATGAGTAGGCAGATTTCAAAAAACTAGAAAGATTTGTATGAACTGATACAAAGTCAAGTGTGCAGAATCAGGAAAACATTGTAGTGTAGGGAAGACTAATATGATTATATGTTTTACATGATAGCACATATATAACCTATATTCAAAACTGTCTACATTTTAAGAAAAGGAGAAGGAGGGAAACAAATTTGTAATTCAAAATCCTGTAAAAACTAAATGCTAAAAAGTGTCTTGATGTAATTGGGAAAATAAAACACAATTTAAAAATAAGATGTAGAAATGCATTATGTATGATTTAGATTTTTGGTACATGGAAACTCTTTTCTAGGAACAAATTAGGTTCAAAATAATCCTACTTTGGGTATTTAAAAAAAAAAAAGGTTAATCACCACAAAGAAAAAGAAATATTAAATATTTAATCCATTACTGTGTCAAGTAAGTGAATGACTTTTTTTTTTAAGAAAGTGAGTACAATTAACATATAGTACTCAATTATTTCTAAATATTGAACATGAGAGTCCACATTAACTCCACAACTATTGGACATGAAAAAGTCACTTTTTGGGAGCAAATATGAATGGGCCAGTTAATGCCTCAAATCCTAGTCTACTGGTTAGGGTTCAAGCAATTTATTAAGTGACTATTATGAGTCAGATACTGTTACTTCCTAAGCATACAAAGGAGAAAAGAAAAATTTACCTCCCTTCAAGAAAATTACAATTTAGTGAAGGTAGACAACTATATCTATCCATCTATCTATACAAACATGCACACATATATGTACATACATATGTACAAAACACACACACATATATATATATTTATGGCACATCTATATGCATGTATTTATATATGCATGTTTATGAATGCAATAAACATTATATACATATATATTATATACATATATATGTATGTATGATAAAAATATTTGTGGGAAAGTAGCTTTCCCACAGTGGTAGTTGTGTAATGAGTAAAGTTTTCATGAAGAAGGTGATCCTTGGGCTGAGCCCCAAAAGAAACTAGAGATTCTGTGAGACAGAGATGAGAAAGAGTACATCTCAGGGATGTGGCATGAAGTCAGAAGAACTGTTATGTACAAAATAGTTAAAAAGTCATTTAACGAGACTATATATGAGGAGGACTGAAAAAGTAGACTGGGAGCGGGTTGGGAAAGGCTGGAAATGTTAAAGAAAGGAGTCTATATATGTTGATTCCATAGACAAAAGTGAGCCACAACAATTTACAGAAGAGGGACTATTAGTCCTTCACTTTAGGAAAATCACTTGGGTAGGTGAACTGAAGATAAATTGAGACTTGAAGCACAAAGGCCAATGGGGAAGTAACTATAAGAATAATGGCAAGACACCATGAAAACCTGAACCAGAGAT
Source organism: Sarcophilus harrisii (assembly GCF_902635505.1). NCBI lineage: Eukaryota > Metazoa > Chordata > Mammalia > Dasyuromorphia > Dasyuridae > Sarcophilus > Sarcophilus harrisii. The sequence continues at coordinate 140,103,203 of NC_045430.1, read as the reverse complement.
AAGTGTGTGAGTGGGAAAAGAGTGAAGTGAGATGAGAAAGGCTGTCATAGAGATAAAAATGACAAGATGACGCTACTGTTTGGTTATGCCTGACAAGTGACAGTAAGGGGTTAAGGATGATGCAAGGTTGTGAACCTGTGTGATAGGAAAGACCATGGTAGTCTTGACAAAAATAGGAAGATCTGGAGGAGAGGGAGAGATTTAAATTCTACCTGGGACAGGTTGAGTTTGAGATGACCACAGAATATGTAGTTTAAAATGTCTAAGTGTCTAATATCACTTCTTAAAGTGAGACTGCAACAGGAGAGAGATAAGTGTGCTCTCTCTTAATCTCTGTGTCTGTCACTGTCTTTCTGTCTCTCTCTGTCTCTCTCTCTCTGTGTCCCTGTATCTGTCTGTCTCTGTTACTCTGTGTCTCTTCAACCCTCTCTCCCTCCCATCCTTCCTCTCTATCCCTCCTCTACACACACACACACACACATCACACATGTGTTTTAATACATATAAATATACATATATATGTGTGAGGTACAAGAATAAGCATAATTAAACTACTTTGAGTTGATAAAATCACCAAAAGAAGAGTATCCAAGAGAAATTCTTGGAATATACATAAAGAATACAGAATATGAATCAGCAAAGGAGAATGAAGAGTGATCAGAAAAGCAGAAGAATCTAGATGGTGCTTACAGTAAAATATCACTAATAGAATTTGAATGTGCTTCTCTTGAACATAAAGTGATTCAACAATATTGAGTTTGTGCTGCCACAAGGTTTTGAGTATCCATCAAGTTTCTCAGTGCTCTGCTATACGGAAAAATAATACACAGATGATTTATTTTATTTTAACAACTCAAAGTATCTCCTTCTCCTCCCCCCACCATCTCACCCTGCATGGTAGCTTGCAAAAGCTATTTCTGCTGAGCAAACCAGCTGTGGCCCTTGCTATTCTCCCGGAAGGGATTGCCAACTGAATATGAGACAGGACTCTGGCACACATCCCAAACCAGACTATGTTTTACAACTAATGATATACATTACAATAGCCTTGCCATGGAAAACACAAACCCATTGCCAATTACCTAGTTTCAGGCCAAAAGCATATCCATCTCAGGAGAATTTCTATCTACAGCTGGCATCCTCAATATAGCAAATGATGTCACTCTATCTAATTTCAAAGCCAATGGAAGCCATGCCTAAAATGTTAGTAGGCCCTGGAATGCAATCAAGGGCCAAAGAGTAGATAAACAATAACAAAAAATAATAATAGAATTATTGATAACAGGACCTTGCCTGAAGCATTAATTGAAAAAAATCATGAAAAGAAATGATTATAAAAATAATGAATCACTGTATTAATAAATTGCCTTTTATTTCTAGGTCAAAACCAAACTTCTATTAATTATTGTGCTAAGTGCTGAGGGTATAAAAACAAGCAAAAAAAAGATATTCTGTCTTCAAGAAGCTTATCTTTTAAGAAAAAGGCAACACAAATAGGGAGCTGAAAAAATGAAGGTAGAAGAAAAAGAAGAGACAAAGCATTTATTAAGTACCTATGTGGCATTTACTAAGTAAATACTGTGATGAATAGAGCCAAAAGAACATTTTACACAGCAACAAGATTATGTAATGATTAACTCTGATGGACATTGCTTTTTTCAACAATGAGATGAATCAGGCAAATTCCAACAAATCTGTGATATAGAGAGTCTTCTGCCTCCAGAAAGAGGACGGTAGGGACTGCATGTGGATCACAACATAGTATTTTCACTTTTTTAATTATTGTCCATTTTCTTTTTTTTTCTTACTTCTTTCTTATTTTTTTCCTTATTGATTTGATTTTTCTTGTGTTGCTTGATAAATGTGGAAATATGTAGAAGAATTGCATGTTTAATATATTGGATTACTTGCTGTATAGAGAAGGGGAGAAAGGAAAAGGGAGAGAGAAAAAAAATGAACACAAGGTTTTATAAGAGTGAATGTTGAAAAATAACTTTGCATGTGTTTTCAAAATAAAAACCTATTATTAAAAATTCCCTAGAAAAATAAAATAAAGCTATATGTCACTAAAAAGTAAATATTTTGTAATTATTATCTCAAATAATTTTCATAATCACCCTTAGAGATAAAAGCTATTATTGTCATTTTAAAGTCAGAAAAACTGAAGCAAACTTTTAGGTAGTGTCATTTTTATTGTGGTTTAGGAGGAAGAAACCATTCTCTTTCTTATAAATATTTCTTAGAGTTCTAAAATTTCATAGGTACTTTTCAGACCAAAAAGAACTAAAATAGCAGGTTTTACCTTAAATGTTCATGACGATAAACATTCTGAAAAGAATTTATTCAAACTGTTTATCTTTCTACTACATATTAGTGTAATTGGAAGAGACTTAGAATTTCATAGGATCATAGATCAAGAGATAAGAAACTTAGAAGTCACCTAGTCCAAAACTTTAATTTTATAGATGAGGAAACTGGGTAGATTAAAGGAGTTTGCCCAAGTTTATAGTCCACAATTAAGGCATCACTAATTTCTGCATCTAAAATGATTTTTCATTTCTCTATAGTCCTACAATAATTATCATCAATAATAATACATAACCTTCTGTAAATGATTCCAGGTTCATCTGAATTAGATGTTAATCTAATTACATATTAATTATTATTAAATATTAATTACATATAAATTATTATATGTAATAGATTAAGAATGGGCTTGTATAATGTGATTTTAGGGTTAATTGTGTATTAAAGATTTAGTATCATAAGTGCCCATTTACATAAACAGCATTTAGCCTATGTTTGACATCTCATATGGAGGATTTTAAAAATACAAAATAAAATAAAACTCAAAGTCCTGATATATGTGTATATTTTATTTTTGCGGGGGGGTTTTGTGTGTGTTTAAGTTTTGTTTTCAATTAAAATTCATCTATTCTTCCCCCTCCCAAATTTTTCTTCTGGGGTGTAGGTGAAGGAAGAGAAAGGAGAAAATGCCAAAGGAGAGAGAAAAGAAACAAAATCCTCTTAACAAAATATGCATAGTCAAACAAAAAAGCATTATTCATGTCCAAAAATGCATGTCTTTTTCTGCACCCTCAGTTCAATATCATGTTGTGAGTTTTCTTCATCAACATCAGTCCTTTGCAGTCAAAGTTGATCATTATAGGAATATAGTTTTCTAAGTCAAAAGTGATTATTTCAGGGAAATCTGGGAAGATTTCTATAAACTGGTGCAAAATAAGCAGTCAGGAAATCTATTTAGGACTGATTTAATAACTAGATCTGACTGATTTTCAACACAACTAAGCCTATATCCTGAAGCTTCATACTAAAACTGATGAAAGACTCAAGGAAACAATTCATTCAGGATCTATATAATATATTATAAATGAAATAAAGTATATAAAGCTCTTTGAAAGCTATTTAAGGCCATTATTAAATAAAGCATTATATAAATATGAGCTATATGTGTTTAGCTATTAAGCAACTACATACATGTATATGTATATACATTTTTCAAATATGTGTATGTATATATACATATATATGTATACATATGAATGGCAGGTTACACACTTAAAATTGTTAAAGAGTAAAGAAAATAAAGTTGCATGTAAGCACAGCAAAAGAAAGTAAGGACATTTATTTTAATGAGACCAAGTCCTTTTCCTTCAAGCTATGTATATGCAAATATATATATATATATATATATATATACATGTATGTGAATACAAGGAGAAAAATGGAAAGTGACTTTGTGACACATAAAATATACCACACTTCACTGTTTCTATGTAAGATCAGGACAAGGATATAATACAACCATCTCCTAACTATTTTTAAACAAATTTCCTTCTAATTTTGAAGACTATGCTCTCTTGATATCATTATATCAATTCCCACTGTTTTCAAAAATTGCATTAAGCTCACAGACTCACTTTAATTGGCAGATTAAAAAATGATGTTGATGTTTACAGATAGAAAAGCAAAGCTTATCCAAAGGAAAAGAAGAGTGATGGGGGTAGGGATTAGCATTTAGTTTTCTTTTGCCTACATGTCTCATCACACTGGTGACAGATGTTTCTGAACTGCTGTCATGCCACTGGTCAAACATAAAACAAACTAATTATTCACACATGTTTCTATAAAACATATATCTTTATGTATCTGTACAAAAATGAGACCCCCAAGGTAGTTATCTTTCTCCTCAATATCACTGAATTATCATTAAGAGTTTTTTTTTTTAACATTTTTTTTCATATCTGTGCACATAGAAAATGTTTAACCTTTGGTTTGTGTATGCACCGGTCACACATATTTTCATCTTATATTCTTTCTTATATTTAAAGATTGGACTGTTTCAGCTACAATGCATTTTCAATGCTTTGGCTTCATGTGGTTGTTTTTAAGGCACTGAAGACATCATTTACAGTGAGAGAGAAGGGAAAATGCAGTTTAGTGTCAGCTCTGCTGTCTTTGAATAATCTGTAAGCCACCCACTTTACTGCCTCTTCATAAATAATTCAAATTTTAATTATGTTACCAGCCTCTGACCTGAAGAGAAATGGAGAATGGAAAGGGGGAGGGGTAGAATAGGGGAAAGCCTATCAGTTGAATCAAATTTTGCCTCCAATAAATGAATGTTCTTTCAAACCTCCACTTCTCTACTCTAGGTGCACCTGCTTCCTCATGCATGATTTTATTTTGAAATAAAATTGATAGTCTCACAAATACAGGGGAAATGGTAGAGGAAAGCTGAAGTGTTTTTTTTTTTTCCCTAAAGTTTCTCATTATAATGTCTTATAAATATAAGTGAATGTCTAAATTACAACAGATTCTCCTAAGTAGATATTAAATTATATATTTATGGACGAGATTTCCCTTGTTTCCAAGCCTTTCCTCCAATCTCTTTCTTAGAGAGACAGAGAAAAAGATAGATGCCTTCTTGACAGATCAAAATGCTGATTTACATAGCAGGCCAATGGAGTCCATCATTTTACTGTACGTCCATGCATTAGTACAATAGGGGAAAAAAAATATTTAAAGCCTTCCTTTTCCTATACTCAGATCTCATATGTAGCTGTTGAAAGTCCTGCTGCCAATTTTATCCTGACTGGGTAGACTTCAGAAAATATGACTGCATCTGTCATACAGAAAGCTGGCCAAAGTAGATCTGTCAACATATACATGGGTGAATGATCTTCTACCACCTACATCCATCTCTTAATTGCACTAGGTCTTTCAATTCACAGTTGAACATCTGCTCATTAACATTAAGGCACCATTTCTCAAATTGAAATGCTCAATTGTGCCATATATGTATGTACATATATACACATATATATATTTCCCCAAAAATATTGCCTTACAATTTTTCCTGAAAACAAATATCAGTTATTTTAAAACTTAGGCATCTGGGACCAAATTTGATCCATGTATCATTAATCTATATTTTTCAATCTGTGTCTTATCAGTGTTTTTCTCATGTATTAATAAAAATAATTTTATTTTTATTCTAGAAAACAGAAAAAAATAATTCCTAGAAATCACCTTTTTCAAGGAAAATCATATTTTCCCTAAAGACCTGACTTTCTAAAGCAATGCTCTTGCTGAAAATTTTTCCAAGTACTGCATGAATTAGGAAGGCCTCTCCTATATGTATGCTTAATAAATATTCTATTTCCAAGAACCAGATGGGTTTAAAAATATTGTTTCACTTAAATTATGCTTAAAAATTCAAGCATTTTCTCAGTTTTATGTTTTATCTCCTATTAAAAAAGAATGTGAGCCAGGGAGTGAAAAGAAAAAGGATCACTGAAATCCTTTGCCCATCATAATTTGGATAATACAGCTCTAAGGACTTCAGAGATGTCTGCTCACTCCCAAAATAAACAAGAGGAAGGAAGGAAAAATAAAGCAATCACTCACTAATTTTAAGACACAAATTTATTTTGTTGTAAAAACGAGTAGTTGTTTTAGCACTAATAAATATCAATAAGTAGAAATAATAGTTTGGACATAAAATGGATTCTTAATAATACACTCTTGCAGAAAAAAAGATCCCTATTCAGTCACTCCATTTTGAACATTTAGGAGGGACTCATCAATTCTGAGGAGCCTATCTGGTTGGATTTTCTCTTTAATCAGATTCATAAATGACAAGGGACCCAGTGCTCTAAGTTATCATAAAGCAACAACATCTTCAAAGATCACAGCAGATATTACTTGCCTTTCTTAAGAGAAATAATTGTCTTGCAAATAGTTTTTAGATGATTTAAAACTCAATTAAATTAACACTGGTGTTGATATTTATCTGATGCAAATACATAATTTGCCATAAGGTCAACTGTAGAAACTTTCAGAAAGAAACATTTTACAAAGTCTGAAATTATTCTAAGAACCTTTTTTTTTAAGTTCATTTCCTAGAGAAGAAAAGGTCAGTATACTCAGTTAAAATATATTTGACATTCTCCTGTATCTAGAAATACTGTGAATATTTTTTTAAAAAGCTATTTTAAAACCCATTTTAATTCTTTCCTAATCACTTTGAAATTTTAATGCTCTAAAAATAAAAGAAACAGAATTTGGAGTCATTATTTTACATGCACAGATTTAGCAAAACATTTTTGGTAAAGATGAAATTCAATGATATTATAACATTATACTATAGGAAAACATCTACATTGCTGGTAGAACTGAATGCCTAGATAATCTCATTAAAATACATTTGGCAATTTCAACTAAGATTCAGAAAACTGGGTGTGTCACTAAGAAGATTATATTTAAAAATTTTCTTTTAGAATACCTTCAAAAATATAGCTTGCCCAGATTAATAGAGGAAGAAGTAAATATCCTAAGCAGTCCCATCTTGGAAAAAGAAATAGAACAAGCTATTAACCAACTCCCTAAGAAAAAATCCCCAGGACCAGATGGATTTACATGTGAATTCTACCAAACATTTAAAGAACAATTAACTCCAATGCTATATAAACTATTTGAAAAAATAGGGATTGAAGGAGTCCTACCAAACTCCTTTTACAACACAGACATGGTACTGATACCTAAACCAGGTAGGCTGAAAACAGAGAAAGAAAATTATAGACCAATCTCCCTAATGAATATTGATGCTAAAATCTTAAATAAAATATTAGCAAAAAGATTACAGAAAATCATCCCCAGGATAATACACTATGACCAAGTAGGATTTATACCAGGAATGCAGGGCTGGTTCAATATTAGGAAAACTATTAGCATAATTGACTATATCAATAACCAAACTAACAAAAACCATATGATCATCTCAATAGATGCAGAAAAAGCATTTGATAAAATCCAACATCCATTCCTAATAAAAACACTTGAGAGTATAGGAATAAATGGACTTTTTCTTAAAATAGTCAGGAGCATATATTTAAAACCATCAGTAAGCATCATATGCAATGGGGAAAAACTGGAACCTTTCCCAGTAAGATCTGGAGTGAAGCAAGGTTGCCCACTATCACCATTATTATTCAATATTGTATTAGAAACACTAGCCTCGGCAATAAGAGTCGAGAAAGAGATTAAAGGAATCAGAATAGGCAATGAGGAAACCAAACTATCACTCTTTGCAGATGATATGATGGTATACTTAGAGAACCCCAGAGATTCTACTAAAAAGCTATTAGAAATAATTCATAACTTTAGCAAAGTTGCAGGTTATAAAATAAATCCCCATAAATCCTCAGCATTTTTATACATCACCAACAAAATCCAACAGCAAGAGATACAAAGAGAAATTCCATTCAAAATAACTGTCGACAGCATAAAATATTTGGGAATCTATCTACCAAAGGAAAGTCAGGAATTATATGAGCAAAATTACAAAAAACTTTCCACACAAATAAAGTCAGACTTAAATAATTGGAAAAATATTAAGTGCTCTTGGATAGGCCGAGCGAATATAATAAAGATGACAATACTCCCTAAACTAATCTATTTATTTAGTGCTATACCAATCAGACTTCCAAGAAAATATTTTAATGATCTAGAAAAAATAACAACAAAATTCATATGGAATAATAAAAGGTCGAGAATCTCAAAGGAATTAATGAAAAAAAATCAAATGAAGGTGGCCTAGCTGTACCTGATCTAAAACTATATTATAAAGCAGCAGTCACCAAAACCATTTGGTATTGGCTAAGAAATAGATTAGTTGATCAGTGGAACAGGTTAGGTTCACAAGACAGAATAGTCAACTATAGCAATCTAGTGTTTGACAAACCCAAAGATCCTAACTTTTGGGATAAGAATTCATTATTTGACAAAAACTGCTGGGATAACTGGAAATTAGTATGGCAGAAATTAGGCATGGACCCACACTTAACACTGTATACCAAGATAAGATCAAAATGGGTCCATGATTTAGACATAAAGAATGAGATTATAAATAAATTGGAGGAACATAGGATAGTTTATCTCTCAGACTTGGGGAGGAGGAAGAAATTTGTGACCAAAGACAAATTAGAGACCATTATTGATCACAAAATAGAAAATTTTGATTACATCAAATTAAAAGGCTTCTGTACAAACAAAACTAATGCAAACAAGATTAGAAGGGAAGCAACAAATTGGGAAAATATCTTCACAGTTAAAGGTTCTGATAAAGGCCTCATTTCCAAAATATTTAGAGAACTGACTAATTTATAAGAAACCAAGCCATTCTCCAATTGATAAATGGTCAAAGGATATGAACAGACAATTTTCAGATGATGAAATTGAAATTATTACCACTCATATGAAAGAGTGTTCCAAATCATTATTAATCAGAGAAATGCAAATTAAGACAACTCTGAAATACCACTACACACCTGTCAGATTGGCTAAGATGACAGGAAAAAATAATGATGATTGTTGGAGGGGAATGCGGGAAAACTGGGACACTGATACATTGTTGGTGGAGTTGTGAACGAATCCAACCATTCTGGAGAGCAATCTGGAATTATGCCCAAAAAATTATCAAACTGTGCATACCCTTTGATCCAGCAGTGTTTCTACTGGACTTATACCCCAAGGAGATACTAAAGAAGGGAAAGGGACCAGTATGTGCCAAAATGTTTGTGGCAGTCCTATTTGTAGTGGCTAGAAGCTGGAAACTAAGTGGATGCCCATCAATTGGAGAATGGTTGGGTAAATTGTGGTATATGAATGTTATGGAATATTATTGTTCTGTAAGAAATGACCAGCAGGATGAATAGAGAGAGGCTTGGAGAGAATTACATGAACTGATGCTAAGTGAAATGAGCAGAACCAAGAGATTATTATATATGTCAACAACGATACTGTATGAAGATGTAATCTGATGGAAGTGGATTTCTTTGACAAAGAGACCCAATTCAGTTTCAATTGATCAGTGATGGACAGAAACAGCTACACCCAAAGAAAAAATACGGGGAAATGAATGTAAACTGTTTGGATTTTTGTTTTTCTTCCCGGGTTATTTTTACCTTCTGAATACAATTCTCCCTGTGCAACAAGAAAACTGTTTGGTTCTGCACACATACATTGTATCTAGGATATACTATGACATATTCAACATATATAGGACTGCTTGCCATCTAGGGGAGGGGGTGGAGGGTGGGAGGGAAAAGTTTGAACAGAAGTGAGTGCAAGGGATAATGTAAAAAAATTACCCTGGCATGGGTTCTGTCAATAAAATGTTATAAAAAATAAATAAATAAATAAAAATAAAAAATTTCTTTTAGAGGAAGGGTGTCAAGGAAGAGATCTAGGCTACGTCATTGGTATAGAAAATTCCTTATACCAATCATGCAGATACCTCTAAAGATGCAGTTCTATAGCTATTCTGTAAATTATAATATTGGAGAGTTGCATGAAGGCATTAAGAAATTAAGGGACTTGCCTAGGGTCACAAAGCTAGTAAATGGCAAAAGTAATTCTTGAATCCAGGTCTTCCTGATTCAGAAGTCCACTCGCTAAGGACCATTTCACATTCCTGTACTTATAAAAGAGGAAAAGAGTGTCTATCCAAAAATACCCTACTTTACTTACAATACTAAAGTGGGAAATAGAATGATTCTCTATACCCAACAATTGAGAAATGATTGAAGCAACTGCAACATACCAATGTAAAGGAATAAATGCACACACATACACACACACACACGCACACACACACACACACAAAATAATCACTGCAAGACATACATACAAAATGATTAATAAGACAACAAATTTAGATAGCACTGATTTAAAAATAACAATACAAGATTTTAAATAAACAAAGAGAAAAGAAATCTTAAAGGGGTCACAATACAGATATGTTTTTATTTTATTTTATTTTTTTTTTGTCAAAATGCTTTTACCAAAGGATTATTGGGCAGCTCAGCAGAGTTTCAAGTCAGGTTTCAGAAAGATCTGAGTTCAAATGTAGCCTCAGACTCTTGCCAGCAGTACCATTCTGGGCAAATTGCTTAGCTTTATTTGCCTTGGTTTTCTCATTGGTAACATGAGCCAGAGGAGGAAATGATAAACTACTCTAGTATCTTTGCCAAGAATACTCCTAAGAGGGTTCATGAAGAATGAGACATATCTGAAATGTCTGAGCATCACCACCATCATCATAGGATTATCAATTTCAAGTTGGAAGATACCTTCAAAACTATCTGATAGAACTCCCTCCTTTCACAAATCAGAAAACACAACTCTGACAGGTTAAATAAATAACTTGCTAAAGTTCACAGGGGTAACAAAATAGCAGCACCAAGATTCAAACAAAGATCCTTGCTTCCATCAGTTTCCTTTCCGCATTGCAATATTTTACTGTGTCTCATGCTGCTTTTGTCATTTTATTTTTAACAAAATGAATCATTATAATAATTACGTAGATTCATGTGAAGTATCATTTCATATTGTGTTTGCTTCTATTTGTAGAGATTATTTAAATGACTTATTTCAAACATTTAATTTAAGCATTATTTTATAATGGATATTGATAATCAACTTTACCAGGAAATTAACACACAAAAAAAATAGGAGATTCTCTCTCAAATTCTTCAGATGAAATCTCTAAGCTAATTTAGCTAAATTCAACTAAGCCTTTACACTTCATCTACTTTATTCAAGGCAATTGCAGAGTATGATTAAACATCATTCTCAATAATATTTTGGATACAAATTTAAAAATGTTTCACTTGTATAGCTTTCAGCACCAATCCTGTTAAAATCCTCCTCAGATTGTTTGCAAATAGCACTCAATGTGCTTAGCATTTATTTTTAGAATTTTCCTACACCACTTTAATGTATAAAATCATGCATAGGCAGAAGTTGTTACTAAGGTTGTATCATTTCTGTTTTTTTTTAATTCAATAAAAGAAATTATCATAACTAAAGAGGGGGCTGGAGATACAATTTCACATATATAAATACATATTTATATGTACATATATATAAGGAGAAAACGAATATAATTTTATATTTTAAATTTCTTTTTTTATGTTTTAAAAGAAAACATTGTTTGGCAAGCCTTGCCTTGATCAAAAGAAATTCACAATTGTAATTTAAGAATATTTATGCATTTTTAAAAAGTAAATCTGTGTTATAGACAATACCAAACACTTCTTTATAGTATCTCATTTCCTACACTGAAGAAAATGCTGGGATTATTGAGCCAGAGGATTCACCAAAGAACCTATTCACATCTATCATCTCAGTAATAAAGGGAAAATAATTTTCAAACTTTGGCTTTGAGAATTCTACTCTACCTTTTAGACTACCTATTACCCATTACTCATTATATGTTGCAGGAATATTCATACCTTGTCAACTTTTTAAAATATGCAAAATTATGTATTGCCACATTTCCATAGGACAATAATCTCTGCTACATATATACACATATAATATACACATGTACAGAATACATATATATATATGAGAGATTTATTAACATACATATATATATATATATACACAAATATGCTTTCAGGTTAGTGTGTATACACAATAGGCATTTTTAAATTTTATGAATATGATATATATGTATATCATACCACATATGACATGCAAATATCATTAATGTAAATTACTTATAAATTTTCTTGTATCTACAATAATAATAAAAATGGCTAGACAATTACAAAATAGTTTAAGGCTTTCAAATCACTTTATCAGCATTATTGCATTTGATCTTCACAACAATCAAATAAGGCAGGTGTTATAATCTCCATTTTACTACTAAAGAAACTGATTTTCAGAAAGATAGAGTTAAAAATTAGTTAAGTATCTGAATCTGTATTTGTATTCAAGTGTGTCTGACTGCAGGTATAAAGCTCACTACACTGTACCACCAAATTTCCAATGGCTTATTAAATGCAACCTCTGTACCAGGTGCTGGGGATAGAAACTAAGAGGGTTCTGGCTTTCAGGATGCTCATATTCTAATGTGAGAAACAAAATATATTAATGGTTTCAGCTGCAAATTAAACAGAAAATCTTAGAGATCGTTATGGTACTGAATCAAAGCAGATGATAATTTAACTCCATTAATGTCTTCTCCATTAATAAAATTATATCAGTTTTTGATGTTAAACCATTTGATAATGTCAAAGATTTGGCCAAACTTTCTTTTCTTAATTTTCAGTAGCTATGGCTGCTGCTGAAGTAGAATCTATATCAACTAAATAAATATTTACTAAATTTTATCTCCACACCTGCTTAAGTACCCTAACTTTTTTTTTTTTACTTACAAATTCCCTTTTATTATACTGAGTGCAACAATACTTTTCTAGACATCTGTAGTTTTCCCAAAAACTATTTGATTATGATTGTGTCATAATGCATACGGCATTTTAGAAGTTTTCTATATTGAGCTTATACTTTTTGGTCAAATGTATTTGAATTGGTGAATTTGGTTCATAAAATGAATTAATTGCAAAATTAACATATAAATCGTAGACATCACTAAATAAATTTTTTATTCCATCTTCTTATCATATCATAAAGCATAATAAATCTCATGGTCTGCAGTAACAAAAGCAGAAATAAATCACTTGTTGAATTTATTCACAGTTTTTAGGTACATGTTGTAAGACAGCCAAATATTTTCAACGATTAGGTCATGGGCTATTTGAGCTATGAACTGGTTCAAATGATGATGATCATTCTTAGATTCACTTTTACAGCTGTTAGAAATTCCATTTGAAAAACTGAATTATCACGATGACATACAATTACAAAGTAGAACCTTCCAGACATTGTCTCCAAAGCACAGGTCCTATGGGCAGGAAGTGGCCTCTGCACTAACTGCCCCAGCCAGCCTCCTTACTCAAGACAGTTAGTTTCCTGTACTTTAACTTTTCATTACCACTTTCTATATTGGCTGCATCTTCGTTTCACCAATCTTTGAAATAGTCATTATGGAAAATGGTAGTGAAAAGTGAAAAGTTACATGCAAATGTTTTACATATATATAATATATATATATTTAAATATGTGTATATAAATATCCACAAGCACACACACACACACACATATATATATATATATATATATATATATATATATATATATATATATATATATATTTAAAAAGAACCTTTAATGATGACTACCAAAAAAGTATATGCAACAGATGTCTTTACAGTAAAATATTTCTATTTATAATCAATTTCTATATTCCTGGAAATAAAAGTCAGAAGTAAACTTACCAATTATTTTAATCTGAAAAATACTTATTCAATGATAGAGGTAGCATTTAAAATTATGAGCTGTTAATTAACCCAGCACAAGTGAAAAACTCCATCAGAATAATCACCCATTTCTAACACTTCCTGTAATATTGTATAGTCAACTAGTTCTTAAGTCATTCCCTTCCCATCTCTTCATTAATACCATGGTTTCATGTCTGGAAATGGAACTAACTCTGGATTTGTATTGTACCTGTGATGTTTACAAGTACTTTTAAAAAGCTGTATCTAGGTTTTGTTTTTTGTTTTTTGTTTTTTTTTTTAAGTAGAAAAATCAGGAAGCACAGCAGTTTCAAATCAGGGGGAAATGCTTGAGGAATTCATTTGGCATTCATAAGTCTCCTTGGTTCTCTATTTCAAGTGTATAATGCCAATTGGAACTACTCTCAATTTTACCTTGGGACTATTATAGGAAATTTTTAGTATAATCAATTTTTTGGCATTGGCAAGAAAATCTTGATATATTCTTTAAATCTCTCTTCAAATTGTCTTCGCCCATAATAAAAACCATAGAATTCTGAATTTAGTTGGAAGGAACCTCAATAGCCACCTAATCCAAGACATACATAAAAAAGAAAAGCCAATATAACTTACTGAATAAGTGGACATCCATTTCCGCTTGAAGACCTGCAATTATGGGGAAAACCACCACCTCCCAGCCAATTAAGCTGTAACTGTGAGGGAGTTTTTCCTGTCATGAAGTCTAAATTTGCTTTTGCAAATTCCACTAATTCTTCCTTTTTTATTCCTCTGATGCCAAAAGGAACAAAACAAAATCCTCTTCCATGTGAAGGTTCTTCCTCTATTTAAAGATACTCATCATGTTCTTCCCCCATCAAGTCTTGTTTTCTCTAAACATGCTCAGTTTCTTAAATTCATTCTAATATACTTTGGAATCAAATCCCTTTTCAAACCTACTTTCCCTCCCCTCCTCCTGGACTATCTAAAACTTATAGATATCTTTCTCAGAAAGTGGAACCTAGAATAGAATACAAAGGTCCAAATGTGATTTAAACAGAGAAGAGTAGAGAAAGACTATCTCACACTTATTCCTAGAAATCATACATCTCAATACAACCTAGTATTGTGTTGATTATTAAGACTGCCTCACCACACTATTGATTCAGATTTTCTATGTAGAATCCCAAGGGGAAAACAAGTCATAAGTACCAGTGTAAGGTCTTTCTTTGAGATAACCCAAGGTCATTCATTCTCCTAGCATCTGTCAAAGGCTGCAAGAGGCAGAACTGTCTGTGCATATCAATTGGTTACTGTCTGTATTGACTGTTTCTAGCTTTCTTTTTATTTCACTACTAAATATACAAGCCCTTTCCCTATTCCCTCAATTAGAATTTTATCTACATGTCCATCTGGGCCCAACCACCCACAAAACATAATAGAAGAGATAAGATCCATTGCCTTGTCCATGTTCACTAACTCTGAAGAGACTACAAAATATTGCAATATTATACCCTCACTGTCATCAATGAACTACTATACTTAAGATACTCAAAATAGATATTTGAAGGAAGAATTTGTAAATAGCCCCTTGTTTCCCATTAATCCCCATCTTGAAACTCCTGAAAAGAAGGGAACATCTCTTTATAGATGTCATAGTTGGAAAGGAGGGAGGGAAATAAAATGTAATTAAAAGGGTGGGGGCTAACAAACCACATTTGAAGTTGTCATACCAGCTCTCCAATCTGGAAAATGACCACATCATCACATGATTCCAGATCCAAATGTGCAGCCTTCAATATTAAGAAAATAATATCCCTTAATATTTAACATAAAGAAAATAATATCCTAAAGCTTTTTTATCCATGTTGGTCTTATGCATTGGTTTCACTCTTTTTCGCTTTCTAGTGAAGTTGAATTACCACATAACCATTTATTAAAAAAAAAAAAGTCATCAAATTAAGAAACTGAAATACTTCAGAGAAATTGATCAAGTCTTTGATTTTTCTAGCAACTGCAGGAAAAAAAAATCATTCCAATTGCTTCAATGAGTGACCCTAATTGATTGCCTTCTTGAAATTCTTCCTTCCTTTGCTTTCTACGACTTTTTTGCTGACCCATGTCTCTTCTTGACTCTGGAATCTGTTATATCTACATTTAATTTCCCTTAGTCTTCCATAGTTATCTACTAAGGCCTAGTCTTTATTTCTTTGGTCTTCTTACTCTATCCTTCACTGCTCATTAATCTTATTCACATGACACAAAAAAGAGATGATTGAGTAGAGAAATCAAGTAGTTATAAGTTGTAGAAAAGTGAATTTAAGAGAAGTCAAGTATAAAATCTTCATATCTATCAAAAAAGCAAAAGAGAAGTTCTGGTGCTGAGTATCTTTTCCATCCCTGTAATGCTTTTCAGATTGAAATGATTTGACTATTTCTTTTTTTTACAACAAAGGAATGAGAAATTAGGTATAAATAAAAATATGTTTATCCAGCTATAGAGGGTCGCAGTAAGTGGGGAAAATGTGGGTAGAGTAAAAGCCCAGAGGGAACCTGCTGACAATGTCTGGTTTGGCTCCCCATCTCCCCTAAGGGCTCTAGGCCTTCCTGAGAAGTCGGGGGCGATGACAACCTGTGTTGAGACTGAAGCAGAGTGATACCAGGTGGAAGAGTGATACCAGGTGGCAAACTACATACAATAGCAAGTTGTTTATGTGGTCCCACATACTCAGTGTTGTTTTGGTTACATTATAAAAAGGGAAAAGCCCTTGAAATAAAGGGACTCCATTTTTCCACCATCCTCAGAAGTACCACCTCATCACTTCTCCATAGGAAGGTATATCTTAATCACCCCAGTGTGGGGGCTCTAGAAAGCAATGGCATGTTTTGTCATCCCAACTTGGAGACTTTAGAAAGCAGGATATTTTAATCACTCTGGTGTGAGGGCTCTAGAAAGCAACGGTATGTTTTGTCACCCTAACTTGGGGGCTCCAGAAAGCAGGACACAACATGCAGCAAAGACTGGGCCTTGACAAGATTATAAAAAAGTGAGAATATCACTTTACTTTTTTTTTTGACATTTTCTTCACAGCACAAATACAAATCAGTTTAGCTTTATAGTAACTACTACTGACTTATTAATATCACTCTGTTTTAGTAAGAACTTTATACCCATAAAATCAGGTAGGTGGTAAGGTGGACAGAGTGCTAGGGCTGGAGTCAGGAAGACTCATCTCTCTGAGTTCAAATCTATTCTTAGATACTTATTAGCCATATTATCTATCCTCAGCAAGTCATTTACCCTGTTCACCTCAGTTTCCTTATCCATAAAATGAACAGTAGCAGGAAGGAGCAAACCACTTCGATATCTTTGCCAAGAAAACCCCAAGTGGTGCCATAAAGAGTTTAACACAACAGAATTTAAACTTATAAAACATTTCATTTAATCCTCTCAACAACAAAAAAAGCTTTTCAGTTCAGAATTGGATATAAATTATTGAAAAAACAGAGGGTTAAGAGTAAGAAAACCTGGATTCTAGTCCCTGCTGTGCTACTGTGAGCTATGTGATCCCTTATTGGGAAACTCTTCATTTATAAATTAGAAATAAAAAATTCCTGTCTTACCTAAATCAGGACAGAGGCATTGTTTGATGAATAGCTGTCAATCTAAGTTTTAAAATGTTTTTATCAAGATAATGCTGAATGTTGGAGGGGATGTGGGAAAACTGGGACATTGATACATTGTTGGTGGAATTGTGAATAGATCTAGCCATTCTGGAGAGCAATTTGGAACTATGTTCAATAAGTTATCAAATTGTGCATACCCTTTGATCTTGCAGTGTTTCTACTGGGCTTATATCCCAAAGAGATCTTAAAGAAGGGAAAGGGACCTATATGTGCCAAGATGTTTGTGATAGCCCTTTTTGTAGTGGCTAGAAACTGGAAATTGAATTGATGCCCATCAAGTGGAGAGTGATTGAATAAATTGTGGTATATGAATGTTATGGAATATCATTGTTCTGTAAGAAATGACCAGCAGGATGATTTCAGAAAGGCCTGGAGAGACTTATATGAACTGATTCTGAGTGAAATGAGCTGGACCAGGTTATCATTATATACTTCAACAACAATATTATTTGTTCTGATGAACGTGGCTCTCTTCAACAATGACACGAATCAAATCAATTCCATTTGTTCAACAACGAATAGAACCAGATATACCCAGTGAAAGAACTCTGGGAAATGAGTGTGAACCACTACATAGCATTTCCAATCCCTCTGTTTTTATTTGCTTGCATTTTTGATTTCCTTCTCAGGTTAATTTTACCTTATTTCAAAGTCTGATTCTTCTTGTGTAGCAAAACAACAGTATAAATATGTATACATATATTGTATTTAACATATACTGTAACATATTTAACATGTATTGGTCTACCTGCCATCTGGGGGAGAGTGAGGAGGAAGGAGGAGAAAAGTCAGAACAGAAGGTTTTGCAAGGGTCAATGCTGAAAAATTACCCATGCATATATCTTGTAAATAAAAAGCTATAAAAATGTTTTTTCAATTAAAAATTTCTCCCTCTCCCACTGAAAAAATAGGAATAGATGACCAAAACACATATCCCATAAACACACAAAAAGCAAAACAAATCCCCACAGAAGCTATGTCATGAAACTATTTTGAAAAAATAAGTGTGGCACAGATGTAGAGTATGATTATATTTACTTTAACTGAAATTTAAGGAATACCAAATCCTATATGATCAGGACACTGGACAAAAACAAGGAATAGCATGCTCAATTAGTAAAAAAAAAAAAAAAAAAAAAAAAAATTACAGAACTCTCCCCCATCTTGAAACATTTATTTTGCATATAAACACAATTCCTCAAAATTAAATGAAAAACTACCTATTGGAAGCTTGATTTAGAAAGATTAATCATTAATTTACCTTTATAGAAATCTTAAAACTCGTTCTTGAAGAAAATGAAAACTACTTTAGCAACTTTGCCAAAACAAAACAAATGGCATCAAAGAGTCAGACAATTGAAAAATGACTGAAAAATAACAACAAAAACTCATCTCGACGATAAACCATAAATTTTAATTTATGATTAAAACCTAAATATGCGCAATAAAATAATTCCTTTAATGGATCAATCTAAGATTTTTTTAAGGTTCATTTTATATGTCTTCTAAGGACCATGAAAGAGTAATTGAATAACAAAACAAAAGACCTGGCTATTTGTAACTATAATCAGAGAAACTGAATATTCCTTTGTATTTAGCCAAGAGAACTTGATACCTTTACCTGTGGCTAACTGAAATAGTTATTCAAAATTTTGTTTGTCCTTTCATATTGAACAAAATGGCCTATCAATAATTCAAAGAGCAGAGCTTGCTGAGCATTCTGTTTCAACCAAAACAACAAACTGGCAGTGAAGCTTGGCATAGCAGATTGATAATACACCAGCCAGCAGTTCACATTTCAGTTTTCTACTGCCTGTTTGCTTTAATCACAAGATACCTTTATGTGCTCTACACAGATTAACCCAAAAAGCTATGGACTCCAAATGCCTCACTCTTTTGCTGTAAGGACAATTATCAGGATAACAGAAGGTAAATGTTTTTCTCCCATTAGTCCTTCATCAAGCAAAATTAGCCATGTAGAAATGTCTTAATTTATATTCTAGCATAAAGTAGAATTATATAGCAGCAATTTTCTTAGTGCTCTTGGAAAGTCTTATATAATAGACACTCAGCCAGATACCTAGATGCCTCGATAGACAAATAAATATGGTATAATGAAATATCATGAAATGGGTGAGATAAAAAGATGAAAATAGACTAACAGATAAAAGGGCATTCACTAATTACTAGGAACCCTCAACAACCCACATACATGCTACTGAAATAAGAAAATACAAATGAGGTAATGCAAGAGAATTATGAAAAAAAATAGTCAATGGCATGGAAAAAGATAAACAAAAATTTTCTAAGAAAAATCATTCCCCCCACTCCCCCAAAAATAGAATTGGTCAAATGGGGAAAGTACCAAATTAGAATTGAAGAAGTGAAATCATAACTCTATAACAAAACAAAATTTAAAAAAAAACTATGAAAGAGCAGAAGAAAATGTGCAATTTCTCATTAGAAAAACAAGTGACCCCAGAAAATAGATCTGTAAAATGCAGGAAATTGGACCAATTGACCTTTCAGTACCATTTCTAAATGTCATGATTCTCCAAGTTATCTAATAACTTGTCACTATAGTTCTTCTTTCTTCCAAAATTTTCATCATTCTTTTTACTCTATTCATACCTTTTCTACATGCTATATCCAGATGACTAGAATTTCCTAATAGCAATATCTCCTCCCAATTTTTTCCACACCATTCCCTGCAGAGTCTAATTTTTTATTCCTTGTAGTTACTGTTGTTTTCAGTTGTGCCTCATTCCACCTGACTCCATTTGAGGTTCTCTTGACAGAGATATCTAAATAGTCTGCCATTTCCTTCTCCTGGTCATTTTACAGCTGAGTAAATATAGGGAAACAAATTAAGTGAATGCCCAGAAAGATTTGAGTTCAGGGCTTCGTAACTTCAGGCCTTGCACTCTATCCATTGTACCACCAAGCTGCCCCTACTTGGTGCTACAGATAGTACTACAGATGCCAAAATAACCATTACATGGATTCCTATTCAAGTTCTTAAAAACCTAATAATCTAATGGAAGTAAAGAGGCACACATAACTATGATGACTGCAAAGGTATAAGTAAAAACCTATGAAAAATTTGAAAAAGGGTAATTTGAACTAGAGGGAGAGTTGGCTATAGTGTTCAAGGAAAAGTCACTAGTTTATCAAGAAATGCCACAATATAGATTTCACTAAAGTCTTCCATGATACCCTTATAGAAGAGACAGAGAAATGTGAATGTAAGCTCCTAAAGGGTGGAAGCTATTCTTTTTTTATTTTCTGTTCTTTTTCTCTTTATATTCCTGCTGTTTTTCAATAATGTATGGTAAGCAATAAATGTTTATTGATTGGTTGAGTGATAAAACAGATAGTTGAATTAGTAGCTGAGCCCATCTAAAGGACATTGATTAGTAAATCAATACCAATGTTAAGGAAGGCATCTAAGGGAATGTTGCTGGCAACAACAGGCTGAGTTGAAATAGAACAGGCTAGCAAAGTCAACTATTAAATTCTCAGGGTGAGCATTGATACTCTGGGAATCAATAAACACTACAAATCTTACATTTGCCATTCCCCTTCTCAGCTTATTTTATAGATGGGGAAACCGAGGTAAACAGAGTTAAATGACTTTCCCAGGATCAAATATCTAATAAGTGTATGAAACCAGAGTTGAACTTAGGAAAATGATCCTTTCTGACTTCAGGCCTGGAACTATGCAATGTTCCATGTACCTTACTTTTTAGAACTCTAGTCACTTCCATTATTGCTTTCTTGAATACAACCTATCTTTATTTCTTCCTTTTCAGCTTATACTTATTTGCCCACAAAATAGAATTTTAATTTTGTTATTCATTGTGTTGTCTTAAAAAAATTCATTTTATTGTACGTTATGATCTCGACTAGATGATAAGCTTTTTTTTCTATTTTTTTCTGTTTCTATGTATTTTTTTTTCCTATTCCATGGTAGCTGGCATGCAGCTGGGCCTATTTTAGGTAGATAGCAAAGTTGTTGCTTACTTTTTGCTGTATTATATATATGCCCAAATAAATTGTGAAAAGACCATAGGAAAAAAATAAATTTATTACATCCAACGTAGAGAGATATTTTAGCTCTGGTCAAAATAATAATGTATATGATGAGCGAAACAATATGAAAAGAGACAATGAAAAAAGGTTACAAAACTCTTGTCAAATACAATGGTCAATACCTGTTACAGTATTCTTTTTCCACAAGCTAAAACTGAGTACCAACTTTAGGACACCTCCCCATGGATATCCTGAGATAGGAGATGAGAGTGGAATTAATTGTAGTATACCCAATGGAAATCTGGGCATCAGTCTTAAGAGGTGAAAGGTAGGAGAATTTAAGTTTGAGCCAGAAAAAAATTAGGGCTGTACCAGAAAAAAAAAAAAAAATTATATGAGGAAGGAGAGAAAAATAGTATCTGTGCGTTGAGCTTTAGCATTCCTTCCTGTCCTTCATGATAATGGTGACAAATAGCACTCTGAAGACCTGTCTGGGAATTCAGGAATGCTGCAACTGCTGCTCCTTCAGAAGCCACTGCTTTTCAAGTCTGCTACAGTACAAAGAGGTTCAATTTTCTCCATTACTGCTACTCTTAGAAATCACTGGTCCCAAGATTTTTGCTGCTGAGATAAGGTCAGTAGGAAAGCAATTATACAGACTTTCCCAGTACTTCTTTAACACCTGTTTGTGTGTGATTTATTGTATACAGAGCCTGCTCTGGAGTAAATAAATTAGTTTAGAGAAGAGGGTTCTGAGATCATTGATTGCTTTTTTGTGTGTGTTTATCTTGCTTTCAATTTTAAGAGAAAGTCCTTTTGCTTTATCATGATTTTAACTAGTTAAATTCTGTTTGGTCTTAAGGAAGTGCAGAGACAAAAAGGTCTTCTTAATAATGGTTTTGAAAAACAATGACCATAAACAGATAAGAATGTGTGTGTAAATAAGCTTTGGAGCACCACATATTCATTGCCAAAATCAAGATACATCTGCACTTTCTACTAATTATAAGAAACTATTTTTTTCAGGGAAACTATAAAAGACTTCATTTATTTGGCACTTTTCAGAAGGTACTTATTGTGTCAGAATGAAATATAAAACTTAATTTACACAAACATAAATAAAATATTAAAATTCATTGAATGTAAGTTAGGATGACATCAATGAATCCTATCCAACAAACAATATTTTCAGTCAAACAATCTTAGTAAAATATTAAAGTTTTCAATGTTTCGATACCATTAAACAGAAATGCCCCATGTAATTTCTAGGAATATTAAATAAGATTTCTGAGCTAATAGAAATTTGGAGAACAAAATAATCTTGAATTTTTAAATGAAAAACTATAAACTCTTCAGCTCAAACTGGCAGCTTGATATAACTAGAACTCCAGCTCCAGTCTCCATTCATTCACACAAATTCATCTTCATTCTAGATATGCATTCTCACTTCATTGCTTTCTAATAGAATCCTTAAGTTTTTTTCAAGCTCATCTGAGATGCTATTTGTATGGCAAGTCTTTTGCTGATTTCATTGCTACTCTATTGTCTCAAAATTTCTTAAATTCACTTAATGATGTACATGTTGTATTCTCTCCAAGCAAACTGTCCTCTACAACCTAAAGTAGAATGCAATATCATTAGGACATGGGCCGCTTTGTGTTTTTGTCTTTGAATCTCTAAAGTTGAGACTGGCACAGAATAAGCATTTAATAAATGCTTGTTGACTAATTGGCTTGTTGACTAATAGACTTAGTAAATATTTATTGAATTAAAATTTATTGAACGCAAATCCAAGCCAAGTGAAATCGAGGATTGTAAATAGTCTAATTGTAAAGTGGGATTTAGAAGAATCATTTATCATGAAATTACTTAAGGACATTTCCTTATAAAAACTGATGCTTTTAAGATGTTTTCAAAGTTTTGAAAAGAAAACTAACACTGATCCCATACTATTAATGTCCTTGTCAATGTGCTATGTTATCATTAATTGAAATCTTATACTTTAATCATTCCTGGCTGGTATTTTGATTCAGATTGTGCTGTGCCAGTCACTGTGCTAAGTGCTGGGAATACAAATTTAAGCAGAACCTTCCCTTCTTATAGGTAAGACGTCCCAATGGTTAAAACTAGAATCTTTTTTTATACACAATCTTCCTGCCAATAACTGCAACCAAAATATAATTCCCTCAAGAAGTACTCATTAGAACTATTGGAAAATTATAAATCATTTAGAGGTATTATGGCCCAGACTCAGTTTATGCAACCATAATCCCACCAAGGCACTGCTCAGCCACAAATTTCCCTTTTTTCTTAATTGAAGCTAATGTTCATGGCCAAATCAGTGCATCAATCTGCATAAAGTATATACCTAGACCAAAAATGAGATTGGATCTTTTGCCTGCACTGCAGAATGGCAATTTTCATTTGTAGCTACTGAATTTACATTCCTTAAGAAAACGAGAGATGCGAACATTATACAATGAACATTCACTGTGTCCTTCACAGTTCAACCATAAAAGTTTATTAAATGAAAATCACTTGCCAATAAGCTGAGCTCACAAGCAAGTATTAAGCAAATTTGATATAAAGGCCTCTCACAGCTGTAAACTCACAGCTTCTGCCATTACATAGACAGATCATTGGTTCTGCCAATTAAATTGGAGTGTAAACCTTATTACTTTAATTAAACACCAGAATTTACTTACAATCTCTAGAAAGAAACTTGGCTTTGTAGAGTGACTCCCTGAAAAGTACTGGATTAAAAACTATGTATAATTGCTGTCCCAAATAACTGGAAAGTCAATAAGCCCCATTTCCTTTTTCCCCCCACTGTTATTTTAAATTCAGAGCCCTGCTCAGGATGGGGACTCAGCAATGTTTATCCACTATTTAACACTTTCTCTTTACTGTCTCTGCTCTTCTTGAATAGCTCTCACAGCTGTTCACCCAAGGTGAAAGCAGCACCCCCTATCAGGTTGCTATCTGATTCTATCAGTCTCTGAAAGCTGGTCTATCATTATCTCCAGAAGGGGTCTTTCTGTAGAGAACCCAGGGCCTTCTGTATGCTTTTTGTATTGTTGCTAGTATGACAAGTACCATGTAGCAGGCTTTATACTGTCATTTCCATTAAGAACCTGTAATTACTTTCCACAAGCAGTATTTTATCCTGTTTAACAGATTAGAGCCCACATGTGCTACATGTGAAAGCACAATAATTCGGAGAAATCAGTTAATATCTTATCAGTAATACCCTAGTCCTAGAGACATAGAAGGTTCTCATTAGTTTTCATAGTGATACCTATTAGTGGACACTAATTAACAGAATTTTCTCTCTTGATAAAATTGAATTGATTTTTTTTCCAGAATAAATTTGACAGGATGGACTAGATATTTACAATTAAATTTTTAAGCCACTAAATTATATCATCATATTTCTATCCTCTTTTTATCCTCAAACCAAGATTATATTACATGAGGTATTTGTTTTGAGTGTCTAGACAGACTTAATATGCTCAGTCACTTTCTCTAGTTTGCCAATTTCTTTTACTGACTGTTCTGTTATTTTTGGTTTGTTTGGGTTTTGCCAACTTGATTAAATTCACCTAACAAGTGGGTAGCTTCAACATTGTAAGATTTCAAGAGGACATGTTTCCAAAATTCTTTAGACATTAATACAAGTTGGGTTAGAGATGGAAAACATTTTTCACCTATATGGGAAGATGTTTGAGAGCCTTAGCTGAATGACACCACAGAACAAAAGACAAACTTCTTTCTGACACAAATATAACTCTTCTTTTATGTGGACCTCAGAAGAAAAAAATATATTTTTAATAAATAGCCCCATGTCCCTGTGGGAATATTCAGAACAAAATTTTCAAAATCCATAATTTGTACTCTTTATTTTCTTCTAAGTATACAAACTGTCATTATTTGACTATAAATTTATAAAATAATAACAATTCAAAGTGGTTATTCAATATATGATCTGTCTCCCACAATCAGTAATCTCTATTTTGCATGTTTGCTTGATTTTGATTTTTGCTTGGAGGCCCTGATATCCAAGTAGAAATTGAGCCAATCTTTTAAAAAGCATATAATAATAGCTGACATATATGCAGTAGTATGATTTACAAAATGCTTCCCTCACTAAATGTTTGAGGTGGTCAATACAATTATTATAATTTCCATTTTGCACATGACAAATTTGAGTCAGAAAAATTGAGTAATTTGCCAAATATCACTAAGTTAAGTGACCAAATTATTATTTATTTCTTCTGCTTTTCTGTCTATAGCCTACTTATAACTACTGGGACTTTATGGAGGACGTTGGAAGTTACAAGACAGTGATATTTATATTCCTTGAATCTTAAAATACCTGAGCTTAATACCTAGTCCATAAGCATAAACTTGTTTAAAAAAATAGAGAGCTGTTCTTATCAATAACCAATGAAGTACCTTGAAAAGGGACAGAAGTAAAATATGTCACCAGGGAATTATAGAAAGAAAAGATGAACTGACCAAAAGTTAAGGTGAGATATGGTAGAACAAAATAGGGATATTTGTAGTTCATTCAACAGTCAACAAAAGGAGGTTTACTTAGCCTAGTCAAGAGGAGTCATCCAACAAAAATACTAGAGTACTTAGCTTCTGCTGCTTCATTCCCTGTCACTTTCTTATGAAGTTCTTATCTACAGAGCAAGATGCAATGATTCAATACACCCCAAGTTTGAAAGCCCTCTACCTCCACATGACAAGACTATCTTATGTTCTTAGGTGACCAAAAAGTCACATCAGTATAGCCAGAGGGAGGTATAATTTGAGCTTTAGCCTCTCTGGGGTAATTAAAACTACCATAATCCAGCAGATAGAGGATAGAAAGAAAGTTCTTGGAAGATAGTGATCAAAGTGAGAAAGTTATCTAAAGCATTCCCTGGAAACTGATGGGTAGGAAATGGATGTGTAATTCAACATATACTTGGAATGAATGGGTTTTATATGCATAGTAGGAGGATTATCCTTTTATCTCATATCTGTATCTATTAGTATATAGGAGTGAGCTAACAAAGTATTTACTTCCTCTCTTATATGGGCCCCATATGCATGGTAGGGGGACTATATATACATCTCATATCTATATCATTGAATCTATTATTATCTATTAAATCTATTAGTATAAAAGGAATGAGCTAACAGATGACTCACTTCCTTTGCTATAGTGGCTCTAGCACAAGTAGGCTTCTCTCCACAAATCTCACACCCAGCAACAGTAGCCAATAAACATTTGTTAAGTGCTAACTATGTTCCAGGAACTATGATAAATGCTGGAGATACAAATAAGAAAAAAAGTAAGATGCTCTTTGCCTTCAAAGAGTTTATACTTATAGAATCTCATGAGAGAAGGTGCAATGTAAAAGGAAACTGAAAAAAATGGAGTGGGGATATTGAAGGGAGAAAAAGAAGAGTGTCCAACACCAGGTGCATAATGGACAAGTCAGTCTTTGAAGATGCAAGTTAATGCTATCAGGTGAGAAATTAGCAGTCTGAGCCAAGTCTTTCTTAGATTGAAATTTGGAGTTGGTGCCCCATCTTCCAATTAAAAGCGCAGGGGTGGAATATAGAGACCGAGGAGAATTTAAAGATTTTAACAGGTAACAATAGCCTTGAGGGCAACCCTATCCCTGCCCACTTCAGTAGCTAGGTGGCACAATGGATAAAATGCCAGGCCTGGAATCAAGAAGTTTTGTTGTTGCTGCTGCTGCTGCTGCTGTTCTGTTGCGTTGCCTTTCTATGACACCATTTTAGAGTTTTCTTGGCAAAGATACAAGAATGTTTTGCCATTTCCTTCTCCAGCTCATTTTACAGATGAGGAAATGAGGCAAACAGGGTTAAGTGACTTGCCCAGCATCACACAGCTAATAACTCTGTGGGACAGGATTTGAACTTATGAAGATGAATCTTTTTGATTCCAAGCACCAGTGGCCTTATCTGCTGTGTCAAGTAATTACCCTGAAGTCAGGAAGACCTGAAAAACTCACATGAGAGGATTTTCAACATCACTGGTTAGCACCACCAAAGCCTGAGAAGATTTTGTGTATGGTCCTCTCCCATATTCAATTGTCTCACATTTTGTCATCCCTTCTCCAGGTCCCAATCTTCACCATCTTTCACTTCAGCAAAGGAACTGAGGGTTTTATCCCCAAATGTCCCACACTCAAAAAGTACTTCCAGTAATTTATCTTAGTCTTTAGACAGCAAAACTCACAATCCATTCAGTGGAATTCATCTTGATTTTCTTCCCCAATACAGAACAATCTGATTATCTGATTAAAGTAATTCACACAGAAGTCCCTGACTGATAGACTTAACTCCCAGGAGGTATTTGCATTCTAAAAGAGGAGCTTGTTAATCCAAATTAATATTTGGGCCAGTTTTTTATTTTTTATTTTAACTGGGAGCCTTTTAGAGAGCTTTGACTTTCTAATACTTGGGTGAATAGGATCACAAACCTTCTAATAAAGAAGAAAACCCCAGTTCTGAAAGCTTGGCGACTCTGGCTTTAGACAAAGGAATCATGTGTGTGAATCATGTGTGAATAACATGTGTGAAATCATCATGTGTGTGAATCATGTGTGAATAACTGCATGAAATCTAGTTTCTTCCCACATCTGGCCCAAATCATGGACCAAATTCATTTACTCTAGCGTGCCTATGTGTGACATAATAAAAACACATCTAGTGATGATTTACACTTGTCTATATAAATTTGAAGATAAACAAGCTCTTCCTCATTTCTACTGGATGTCAGGCACCCAGATTTTTTCAGTGTCAGTCAAGTCTCAATACCTTTTTTTTTTTTTTTTTTTTTTTTTTTTTACTATCAAAACAAGAAAGAGTCCCAGGCATCCTTTTCAGCTGGCTGAAAGACTTGTTATAATTTGATTTCAACATGTCAGAGTCTTTTTTTCAGGCATTTAAATTTTAAACCTTTTACAGCTAATTCATGGACATTAAAGGTTTTATTATTCTCCATTAAAGGAATTTTGGGAATTAGGCATGCTATTTGCTCCTCTGCAATCTTTTTTTTTTTTAATTAAATAGCACGAATAAAAATTTGTAGACTCAGGCACTGAGCCCCTCTCTAATTCGAACCTTCTTCACTAAAGGTCTTTCATCATTCCAAGTTATGTTACTTATGTCCAAGCCTTGCAATCCTATTAAAAACAAAAACATAGCTCAGAATTGGATCAGCTTGCCTCAGTAAAGGTAAGCTCCTTTCTTTGAGAGAGGATTTTATTAAATTGTTTTTTGTCAGTTCCACCAATTATCAATGCTTGGCACCAACTTCACAACCTTTGCCTTCTCTCAAATCTCCAATAGGCATGAATATTTTGTATTCAATATATTTAGAACTTCTTCCTTTCCTTTGCTTCCCAGTTCTACATTATATTTTGCTTGAATAATTGGTTTTAAAAAGGCTCAGCCTAATTTGATATTGAAGGGAACATCTTATCTTTTAGATTTCGAGCTGGAGAAGTGAATCATTCTGTGAGAATCTGTATTTCCAATGCCATTTAGAGAATTTTCTCAACTATCTCTGACCCATTACTTAGCCCCAACTCCTTGGATATATTTAATTCTGTTCTACATATCACACATTTATGAGGTGGCAAGAAAAATGTTGGAGGACCCAGGTTGGAATCCAGGTCATACATGTGTTACACGCAAATCATTTAATGCCATCTCCTAGTGACAAATCTAATAGTAATCATTTTATCATTTAATGTGGATATTAGACATTAATATGAAAAATGTCATGAGAATAAAATTGACATTTCTTCCAAGAACAGGTTTACTACTGCAATCCTTAAAAGCTCAATCAATTCTACAGTGGGCAATAATACATCCTGTTCTTTATAATTCTTTTTTACTTTTATTTTGAAATAAAAGTGTCATTTTTTAAATGTTGCCACTGAAAAACTACCTAAAAGAAATTCAGGATTTAAGTGCCAGAACTCAGCTAACAAAGACTTCAATTTGAATCTACTTGTGGTTTCCATGTAAACAGTGTTTATTTTCAGACCACGTCAAATGTTCAGAGAGCCCAAAAAAGGCCTTAATTAAGGTCTTATAACAAAGTGCAATCTTTTGTTTTCTTCTTTCTGCATAATACATTCATAGAAACATGGCCCGGTAATTGTGTTTTGACCTCCCTGAAGGGAACCAATATACTTAGAAGTATGAAACATCAGGAAGACATACAAATACTTTATTTCAGGCACTGAAGAAAGCATTACACATTAACCATTACTAGTCTCTATTCCACAATTCAACACTATATCAAAAATTTTCATGATATATTTTTCTTTTTTTTTTTTTAAATAATAGCTTCACGCAAAAATAGTTTTCAACATCCACCCTTGTAAAACCTTGGTTCCAAATTCTTCCCTCTCTCTTCCCTCATCCCCTTCCCCTAGACAGAACATAATTCAGTATAGGTTAAACCTGTGCAATTCTTCTAAACATATTTCCACATTTATCATGCTGCATAAGAAAAATTCATGATACATTTTCAAAACTTCCTCCCCCAAACTTAACCATTAATATGATTAAAAAAGAAGAGTAAAAAAAAAAAAAAAACAAATCTCTAATTAGCAGCACTCTTTTAACATCAGAGGGTAACAAATTCCAAGTCTGTTATTTATTTACTAGCTTTGAATTGGTGAAGTGATGGCTCTCCTCCTTCTACATTTCTGCACTGAGATGAAGACCCATTTGAAGGTCCCCCAGAAAGCTAGCCCAGTCCCAGGCAAAGGAGACAGACTGGGAAGGAGACAATAAAGACTTTGGACTTTATTCCTGACTATTCTTGTGGTGATGTGGCTGAAACCAAGGCCCATTCAGAGGATCTCTAAAAAGCTAGCCGGAACATTACAAAACACCTTTATGAAGTTGGGAAAATAAAAACTGAAGGTGCTCTCTCCAAAGTTATCAATGATCTCTGAATCTACAAATCTAATGATATCATGGCAATCCTCATCTTTCTTGATCTTACTGAAATTTTTGATAGTAATTTACTCTAATCTCCTAAATACTCTCTCATTTTCAGGTTTTCATGGTACTATTCACTCCTAGTTACCTTACCTATTTGACTTCATTTTCTTAATCTATTTTGATAGATCTTCATCTGGGTCATGTCCACTAACTGGGTCTCCCTCAAGCATCTTCTGAGGGCTTTCCTCTCATCCCTCTTCTCTACCATCTTATCAGCAACCAAGGATTTAATTATTATTTCTATGTAGATAATTTTTCAATTCTATTCTCTTCTGTCTTCTAATCTCCAAATGTCTATCAAATATCTAAAACTGGAAATGCCACCCACACCTAAGCATAGACATCTTAAATTCAACTGATCCAAATTGAATTTATCTTTCCCTTCCCCCAAATTCTTCCTTTTATTTCATTTTTCTCTTACTCTGTAAAGGAATAGTATCCTCCAAGTCACCTTGCCTTGTATAGAACACTTCCCACCTGAATTCTCTCTCATATCACATATCCAGTTCTCATTGCTAAGGATTTTCACTTCTACTTTTGCAATAATCTCTCATATATGCTCTCTCCTTTCTTCTGATACAGTCAGTATTTTCGTTCAGACTTTCATTACCTCATACCTGAATTATTACTGATTGGTCTCCCTGCCTCTTTCTAAGTCATAAAACTGACCATGTTTCTTCCCTGCTCAATAAACTGAATGGCTTCCAGTTAGATCCAGATCAAGTGTAAAATCCTCTGCTTGGACTTCACAACCTGGCTCTTGCTACTTTTTCCAGTCTGACAATTTTTTCTCCTCACACAATTAAGAATTAATAACACTGACCTTCTTGCCAGTTCTTGAATCTGAGACTTCATTATCTAATTCTGTGCCTTTTCAACAACTATCATTTGTGGCTGGAATATTCTCTGTATTTCATTTCTCTGACTTCCTTTAAGAATAAACTCAGATTACATACTCCAAGAAATGTTCTTGATTACCCTCATATCTTATATGTATACAATTATTTACATATTGTCTTTCCCCATTAAGATGTGAGTCCCTCAAGGACATGGACTATTTTTTGCCTTCCTTTGTATATCTGGCACTTGGGAAGGTTCCTGGAATAAAGTAAGGGCTCAATAAATTATTTTTGTCCGAATGATTAGAAATTAAACTTGTAACTGTAATACAATTTGATAATAAGATAACAACTGAGAGGGCAGCAAGAGGGTATACTGAATAGATTTCCTGGCCTGGAGTTAGGAAGACCTGAGTTCAAAAATGACCTCAGCACTTACTAGCTGTGTGAGCCTGAATGTCAATAAATCCTGTTTGCCTCAATTTCCTCATCTGTAAAATGACCTGGAAAATGAAATGACAAACTATTCTAGTATCTTTATCAAGAAATCTCCATGCGGAATTTCATGAAGAGTTGGACACAACTAAAAAACAACAAATAAACTACAACATCAAACTTTAAAGTAAAATGAATTGTTCATAATGATGTAATCTGCATAGATAAACCCTCTTATTTCTTTTTTTTTATCATTATGGCTTTTTATTAAAAAAAAAACATATGCATGGGTAATTTTTCAACACTGACCCTCGCAAAGGGTCTTGCAAAACCTTCTGTTCTAAATTTTCAGCTCCTTCCCCCCACCCCCTCCCCTAGATGGCAGTTATGCCAATACATGTTAAACTATATGTTAAATCCAACATATATATGCATATCCATACAGTTATCTTTTTGCACAAGAAAAATTGGATCTAGACAGAAAAAAAAAAAACCTAAGAAGGAAAAACAAAAATGTAAGCAAACAACAACAGAAAGAGTGAAAATGCTATGTTGGGGTCCACACTCAGTTCCCATAGTCCTTTTCCTGGGTGTAGATGGCTCTCTTCATTACTAAACAATTGGAACTGGTCTGAATCAATTCATTATTGAATTGATCATTGAGTCTTGTTGTTGCCATGTATAACGATCTCCTGGTTCCGCTCATTTCACTTAGCATTAATTCATACATGTCTCTCCAAGGCTTTCTGAAATCATCCTGTTGGTTATTTCTTACAGAACAATAATATTCCATAACATTCGTATACCATAATTTATTCAGCCATTCTCCAATTGATAGGCATTAGATCCTCTTATTTCAAAAGGAAGGAGGAACATCTGGGTAGGGGAAAAAACTTGAAGCATAACTTCTGACACCAAAGAAATGATTCAAAGTCCAGTTTTTTGTTCTTACCTGGTCTATCCATAAGTTGTCTATCCAAAAATGTTTATTCTATGTTGGTGTATCTAAAAAAGATTTCAGCTTCCTTTGAAAACTCAGCATAAAACTCCACAGACCCTAACTTCTCAGGATCATTTAAAACCATCTGGATTATAACTTGTGGGAGAATGGTTGCATGAAGATATCATAACTGCTGCTGAATATAAGATATATCTTATTTTTATCTTTGATTCCCAAAATTTAAGCATACTACTTTGCATAGGTAGGTGCTTAATTAATGTTCTGCCAAAGTGATAAATCTTCTACTTCAGATAGTGTGAAAATCCATGATCATTGTGCCTTGGATTGGCGAGATGTGCAGAGACTCATCATATAAGTTGTGTCAATAGCCAATGAATTATTTGACCATGGCAACTAAATGTATGACATTACACACACATACACACACATACATACACATACACACACACACACACACACACCCTTTTAACAAAGGCTACAAGTGAAAAAATATATAAATGCAAAATGCAAAATGGTCCTAGTCCTAAGCAATCTCTTTCCATGATCTTTGTGGATGAGTAGGCAAATAAAAGAAGGGGAATAGGATGCAGAACATGCTAAGAATTACATACTTTGTTCTTAGGCTTTCTATGAATGCTGATATATTTACTTGTTTTTTTTAAACAAAAAAGTAACATCACATCCATCACAACACAACACCACATATATATATATATATATGTATATTATACACACATATATACATACTAACATTCTAGATCATAATAAAATTTTAAGAAATTTGAGCATAAATTGTTTTTCAGTCATTTCAATCATATCTGACTCTGATCCTATTTGGAGTTTTCTTGTCAAAGATAAGGAGTAGTTTGCCATTTCCATCTCCAGCTCATTTTACATCTGAGAAAACTGAGGCAAGTTGTTACTTGATAACTACTTGCTAAATTACTAGTTAAGTGACTTGCCTAAGGCTATATTTGAACTCAGCTCTTCCTGACTCCAGGTCTTTCACTCTATCTACTACATTATATAGCTGCCCTAATCATGAAGATGAAAATAAAGTGTATGCTATCATTTATAGAAGACAGAGTAGAGAAATTCAACAAATGATTTAACAAGATGTCAAAAGAAGGGGTGAAACTGATCTAAACAATAAGCTAATTTACAAGACAAAAATCAAGAAAGATGAAAAATATTACACATAGCATCACCATATAAAAAAGCAAGAGACAGGTGAGGTGACAAAGGGTTTTTTAATGAAAACCAATTAAATCACATCCTCTTGAGATCCTTTGGAGGAGAAGAAACAAGGTCACCTATAGAAAATAAGAGAAATACACTGGCACTTGTATAGTGATTTAATTTCCAAGGTAACAAGAATGTAACTACCACATTTGGATTTCTTTCATCTCAGCATTTGATGTGAAGAAGTAGCAAAGGTAAAGAGGTTAGGAAAAGTACTGGACCTCACCAAATTCATAGAGAAAAAATTTGTGCTAGAGACAACATATTTTTAAGGATGCTTGGAAAACTTTTTTCAACATATCTCAAAAAGAAAAATATTCTAAAAGATCTGAAAAAAGATGTATCTCTATTTTCTACCTGCTCCATAGCACACAGAGCAAGTAAGAATATATGAATACTCCTGTAGTTTTGCCTTGTTTTCTCAAAAGAAATCCATAATCATTTCAAAGAGAAAATCAATATTGGTTATTTGGGAACATTAGATTTCTATACATACATACACACACACACGCACGCACACACACACACACAAATATACAGACTCTGCCCAAGGCATATGGATGGTGAGTTGGACTGAGAATATACTAAGAGGCAACATTAATACTATATCATATTTGGGAAGCACAGCATTTTCAGTGAATATAAGTGTCTGATCAATTAAAAAACCCACAAATCAAACATTTCACTCAGTGAAGAAAATAGAAAGTTAGCCAGATAGAAGTAAATAGGTTGTGATATATTATTATTACTTATGTTTAGGCAATGATTTAAAAGGCTTTTTCGGTAAGGACATTTATGACCAATATAAGAGGTAGGTCAATTATATAATAAAAGTGACAGATATTTGGAAGACCAAATATAAAGGAAATACTTAATATTTAAGTCTTATACTTTATGCTTACCATCCAAAGTTTTGAGCATTATTTACAAAAGGTATTCTAGTAAAACTCAGTCAAGGTTAGCCTTACACATTCACAGTGTAGTCAAGTCTGCTAAACGGTATTGTTTATAGGGATATACGCTGTCCCAACCATTATATTTTCCTTCTCCTTCCTCCTAATAACAAATATTCTCTCAATATGCCAAAAACTTCTCTTTCTTTTGAAAGGCTAATTTCTTCTACCACAATCATTCTTCTGATATTACAAAGGTTGTCTTTTAGTGAATGATATGCTGGATCTAGAATCAGGACTGGCTCTGTGACCCCAAGCAAGCTGCTTAATCCCTATTTACATCTGTATGTCCAATAATAAAATGGGGATAATGACAGTAACAAGATTTTAACAAGCTATTTATAAGTAATTTAGCATTGTGTTTGGCATATAGAAGGTGCTTAATATTTTCTTCCTTCATTCCTTAAAATGAAAAAAGAAAGTAGTCTAATTTAAAGAACCTTCTCTTCTAACATTATCCTGTTAGTACATCTTTATACAAAATTCATTAGGTTGTTTATTAGAAGGGCTTATTTGAAGCAATGAAAAGAGCCAGTAAATTTTGATGAAGATAACATGTTCTTAACAAATCTTAATTTTTGAGTGTTTTTGTCCACTTTTTCTAGTTCTATTTTGATATGATTCTGTTTTCCTGATTGCTTACTCCTATTGTTAATGAAGTACAGTCTGGTAGGGAAAGAGTTATATAAGACATCATCTATCTTTAAAAATAATTCATTAAGTTTTTTATAACAAAGGAGAATAGTTAAGAAAAAGAAAAATTGGTGTATAAAACAGAATGTCTTTACAATTGCTTTTTCCTCACACCACAAGCCAAGGTAATTTGAACCCTTTACCTGTTTCAGCTTAGGGAACACATCTGACATATCTATGGGTTACAAAAGCACAAAAGGCCCAGGTCATGGAAGAGACAGCCAGGTGCCACTGTATGTACCCTGCATTATTTAATAAGCACATGCAGTCAAAAAATGTAATTTCTCCTTTTCATCATTTTCCGATCTAATTTATGGCTCATTTATTATTTATTGGGCTTGTCCTTTGAACACTTTTTTTTTATTAACATATTGCCTTCAACAGAGGGCACTGACAATTAGCACAGAGAATTTTCTGTTTCTAGAACATGGCCTCATGAGCAATTAATTCCTCATTCCCGACATACAAATCAATTAGTATGTAGTGGCTGGCCTAGCCCTCCCATCTCCTCTCTCCACTCTGCACCAACTAACCTATGGCAGATTTCCAAAGACCAGTCTT
The DNA here is from genome assembly GCF_902635505.1 of Sarcophilus harrisii. NCBI lineage: Eukaryota > Metazoa > Chordata > Mammalia > Dasyuromorphia > Dasyuridae > Sarcophilus > Sarcophilus harrisii. The sequence continues at coordinate 140,067,043 of NC_045430.1, read as the reverse complement.
ATTTATCCAAATTCTTTTAAAGCATATAGTTTTACCATTCATACCACTTCTCATCCTTTTAAAAACAACTATTTAAAAAATAACTATCACATATTCCTACATTTATTGCCCCCAACTTAGAGAAGTGTAAAGTTGTTTTTGTTTTTCCTTTTCCTATCCACATCTGTCCTATATGCTTCATTGCACTGTCTTTTCAGTGAAGAAAAAGCAGCTCAGAGAGGAAATGAAAATCAAATTCAGAGTTCCCAGGAGAGCTGACCCAAATTCTCAAATGATAGAATAAAAATGCTATCTCTAGTGAAAGTGATTGGAAATATCATAATATCATTTAGTAATGAATTCAGTGTCACACCTCTTGGCAGGAAATCTTTGAAACACCTTTAAGAAGGGATGTGGACAATTAAAATAAGGAACAAAACCAACCATCTCCTAGATGTTAAACCAAGGATAAGAAGTAGGTTTTGTTTAATCATATCTTCAATGAATATTATGGTTTGTCTCCTTGTTGGGTTTTTTATACAGGCATAAGTGCAGAACATCAGCAGGTCTTCACCATTGTTATATCTGCTACTATAGGAAATCTCATCCCTAAATAATGGTGCATTTCTATGTAGTTTCAAGATAAAACTTCAAAACCACACAGTGCCACATATTTCTCAAAGCTATTACTTAACATATTTTTCACTATTAGTACTTTATTTTCACCCCAATACATTCTATGGATTTTTTTTATACTTACTTTCCTTCCTGCCCCATCCCCAGAAGACAAAATACTCTAACTTTCTTCATTAAGATATAGTTGAGACAAAATTTGTTAGGGAAAGGATAGGTGGAGGACTCGCTTTGTTTTAGAAAATTAACTTCTCTAAGTGAGAGTTTTCAGATTGTTCTTATACTCTCCAATCACTCTGTCTTTCAATTAAGAAGAAAAAAAGGGAGAAGGGGTATTTTCTTTGTAATAAATGCCTGGATACCTACTAAAGAGAAATGTAATTAATATATTTTGGCATCTAATAGCTGCAAATTAAGTAGAATTCTTCTTTAAGTATATGTATTTGTGCAGTTGGCCACTGTGCCTCTTTCATAGTCCCTAATTGCATAACCAGCCATGAGGTAAGAGCTGCTAATTGAGCAGGTTTTTGGTTGGTATTAACTATAATTTTACATAGCAGCAGGAAGCGCTTCATAATTTCCCACCTGACAACTGAGAACCCAGAGAACAGCTGCCTATGGCTTTATGCTCCTATGAACAAATTGGGTATCAGAGAGAAAATAGGCTTAGAAACAAATTCTCTTTGCGTAGTGTGGAAGTGATGAAAATGGTCCCTTTAAGAGGAGTTTAGAAGCAACCAACAACCTGGAATGATGTCCAAGCCACTGTGCAATAGTATTATGACATCCATAGATCTCAAAGGAACTACAGGAAGAAAGGGCCCCCTGCTGCAATGAACAGAGCACAGAGTTAAATAATAAATCACAGTCATGCAGCCAACCAGCCTGCAAAAGCCAAGCACATATCAGGGAGCTACCCTGCCCACACAGAAGAAAGATCTAATTCCACAACAGTTGTATTTCCTGATGGGAGCCAGCTGAGGAAGCTGGCTATTTGTCCTTATTAAACTGCAGAAGATGAATGTATTTATTTATGGCAAAATCTGGATTGAAATATTCTGATTTGAATCCAGGCATCAAAGTATAAAGAAGTCTAGTTATTTTGTTCCCAAATACTTAAATACTTTTCCAGATAGTCAGAATGAAAAGATTCATAAAAATATAATTTTGACACAGAACATTTGAATCTCCTAGAAGAACCTAAATAACAAAATTAACCACAGTTGTAATTAACACAAAAGCAATGGAACAGAAAGAACCCTACACCTGGAGATAGGACACTGAGAATTCTAGATTTGGAAGGAATTTCAGGAACTGTCTAGGATGAACCCTACCATGAAAATCTCTTTTACAATAACAGAAGAGTAGTAATTCCTACTTTGAGTGAAATCTTCCAGAGAGGGGAAACCCATTGTCTCAAGGAGACTATTTCAATCTTGAATAGTTCTAATCACTAGGAAATCAGTTTTGTTTGGGGTTTTTTCCTCTCCATACATCAAGCTAAATTTGCTTCTTTTCAAATTCAGAATTCTGTTACCTACTGTCTCACAGGTGGAGAAGTCTAATCTCTTCTCCACATAGTCCTCTTTCAGATACTTGAAGACAACTGATTTATCTCTCCTAACTATTCTCTTCTCCAAGGTAAACTGCTTGACTTTTTTCAACTGATCTTCAATAATTGTGATCAGAGGTCCTTTATGATCTTTCTCCTCATCTGGGTAGTCAACAATTTATCAGTATTCGTCTAAAATGCAATACCAAGAATTAAGTATAATATTCTAAATGTTACCTGATAAGAACAAAGTAGAGGGAGTATTATTTCCTCTTCCAAAAATAATGACTGTCAATACAGTCTAGGATAGAAAAAAAAAATCTTTTTGGGGGGGGAGGGGAGAGGAAGTGGGGATTGTTTGTCACTTTACATCTCATACCAATAACCAAAGCAAAAAGAACAATTTTGATCAGGAAATCTTTGGCGTGAAACTCTCCTTCCTTTTATCTTCTTTTTCTCTCCTCCCTCCTTCCTTCCTGAAATATGTCTCAAAATTGCAATGGATGCTATTAGGCTAACCTTAATTTTCAAACACCACTCTCTAACCACCTCATACTTGGTAAACTGTTTTTACTCAAGTTTTAAGATTTTACATTTATTGCTATTAATTTCCTTTTCTAATTTTAGTTTCATCCATGGTCTTGGGTTACAAGAACTTTAGAGTTGGGAGTTGGGAGTGTGATAGGTTCTAACTTGAGTTACCTGCAAATAAGACATGAATATTTTTAGGCCTACAGGCAACTTACTATGAAGAATTTTACATAGCACACAGTTATGTTTGAATAGTTAGGCTAATGAGAAGTAAATCTGAAATTGCTCAAAGCTGTCAGAGCAAGAAATAAGTACATAGCAAGATATATAAATCATAGATTATAGGATTAGGAAGATCTGAGTTTGAATCTTGCCTAAGATACTCACTACTTATGATATTGGGCAAGCCACAGCATTTTTCAGCCAAGGTTTTTTCAATTGATGAAGCTAATAACACAACTTACCTTAAAAACTGTTGTTGCTTTAAGTCAAAGAAACTTATTCCTTTACACATAACTTCAAAAACACATATAATCATAGATAGATAGATAGATAGATGTACATATGACAGGGTTGAGTTTTTCTATGGAAAAAAACATTTTTTTTTGAGTAAACAGTAGACAGAGTGCTGGGCCTATAATCAAAAAGTTCTAATTTCAAGTCTGACTTCAGACTAGCTGTTTGACCCTGTGTCAATTAGCCACTATTTGTCTTAATCCACTGAAGAAGGAAAAGGAAAACCACTCTTTGCCAAGAAAATCTAATGGACAGTATGGTTTACAGGACCATGAAGAATTGGACATGATCAACTGACTAAACCATATAGGTACTGACACTGCTATTGTATTGTAGAAGACATTTTCAGATTAGAAAACTACATTAGCAAGTATCTTTTCTGCAATGTATAGTCTTAGAAAGTTGACTAGAATACTGGGATTTTAAGTCACTTACTTAAGATTATTAATTGTCCATGTGAGTCCTAGATATGATTTGAATTCTAGCCTCTCTAGCTTCTAGATTCTATCTATAATGTCTCTTAAAACAGCTGCTAATAAATAGTATCTCTTATTAATGTACCATATTTAAAGGAATGAGTCATTCTCAAATAAAAGCTCGTGGAACAGTATCTAGGTATAGAAAAGTCCCTCATTAATAATATCGTTTAAAAATATTTTACATATATATTAAAATTTTGTGTTTTTATCATGTTCAGGTAGATCTAACTTACCCAGTTGTTTCTCGAATTATCTTAAGCATGTTTGTAGTTCCAAAACATTTTTCAATCTTTTGTAAGTATCTAAAACTCCTGTACCCTCTCCTGCCCCATTATTATTTTAGGGAACTCAACACTGTTTTGAATTATATATTTTCTCTTACTAATCACAGAAATACAAATATCACCGTATGCTTTCCTTTTCTGACTGTTCTTAACAATTCAGAAGATTCTATTCTCCAAGTAAAATTTTATCCAAGGCTGTGTTTATATCCATTTCTATTTTACATCAAATAATCATCTAAAAACCATTAGGAGGCCAGAATTAGATGCAAACTGCTTTATTAAAGGTCTTGCAGTTATACACATAACTTTTAAAAAACACAGTTAACAAGAATTTGACAAGGCTATTAAAGATATAAGTTTCTCCACAGGTGCCAATTATTGTATTTGCACTTCTAACCCTTAGTTATGAGAAGGCAACATATTAAATAGTAACTTAAATCCAGCTCAGGTCTAAAAGAAAATTATGTGAAATAAAAATGAGTTTATCTGCTTGAATACTGAAATTTTTCAAAATTCCTTTCCAATTACACAAGAGAAGAAAGAACATAAGCCAAAAGACACAGGATTACAGATTTAGAACTGGAAGTTACCTTAGAATTTATCTAATCCAAATCTTCCATTTTACAGATGAAGAAACAGAAGGTTAAGTGATGTATCAAAGTTACAATGGTAATAAGTAGAAGAGTCATAATTTGAACCTATGTCTTCTGAATTTAAATCTCCTTTAAAATTAGGGTTAGCTTAATAGCATGCAATGCAACTTTGTCTCAACACTCTGTGTCTCAGAAAGGAAGAAGGGAGGAGAAAAGAAGATAAAGGGGAAGGAGAGATTCATGCCAAAGATTTCCAGATCAGAATTGTTCCTCTTGCTTTACTTGTTGATTATTTACTCTTTTGGCTTTTGTGCTCCAAACTCAATCTTTTATTTTTCTGTGACAATATGTAAATGAATGAATTTCTTACCATGACTTGCTTACTTATAAAGAGATGGATTATTCAGTAAGGGGAAAATATATTATAAAGTACTAGGATATGTGCCTATTGGTGGGAATATAATATCAGAAAGGTGAACAATTATTATAAGAATAGATCATAATTCAAGTTAACATAATATTATGTAAAAATGGACATAGAGTGCATACTGTATTGAGAAGGGGGCTTAGAAACAAAGAGACAATGTTGAGAAGAAATAGCAATAATATTTTTCACTTGTCATTATATAAAAAATATGGTAATAAATAGAGGAATAAACACACCACTTCAACTAAAATATATGTACATGAATAGGAGGTGGATTTTAAAATGTCTCCTCCCTAAATTAAATTAGGTTGAAAACATCCAACTGATATTTGATTTGATAAACAAGAATAAGGTAAATTTTAACTGCTGTTTTTTGGCAGAGATTTGAAAATCGGTAACAGTTTGCCAAGTTGACTAAAAATGAAAAAGTATTTTTTAAAAAACAAACAAGAAAGAGATCTCTTTTTGGTGTCATGAGGCTAGATGCAAACTTTTAGGCATGCATCCAGTTTTAATTCAATGCCAAATCAGTTTATCACAATCCTCTTTCTCTTGTTCATTATTCCAGGAATTTAAAAAAAGTTCATACTTATCTTTTCCATGTCTATGTGAGTCATCAATGACTTTTACTGTAACTAAGGAGAATGCAAGTTGTAAGAGATATTTAGCTTTATTGATTATTTGGATCTTCTATTCTCAAATAAATCTATTTTCTACTTCAAGGCATGTGCAACAGAAGGAAAAGGGAAAAGAATAAGGTATACTCCACAAGATAATTAATAGAAAAGTTGCAATATATGTATATGTCATATACATCTATGATATTAACATGTTTTTCAGAAGTCTGTGAATGTTATAAGCTTAAAAGAAACATCATAAAACACTTTTGTAACATATTACATGAATTTTGAAATAATTACATCCCTACTTTTAAACGTTGTAAAATACGAAAAATGTTTACCTTTAAGAGAATATTAGTTTTGTCCAACAACAAAATCTTTACAAAGATGTTCTGTGATAATATTCATTTTGAATTTCTATAAAAAGACTTCATCCATTACATCACTATGTTGTGGAGTTAGTCCCGGGCTCTGCCAATAACCTAAACCCTGGCAAACCCTACCCTAATACAAAGATTTCAGCTGTTTTTACAAGTACGACATAGCTGAAGTAGGAGAGCCTCAACCCCAATTTGTATAAATCATGTTGAATTTTCTACAGAAACTAGAAGATTGCATAAGGATTAGTGTCTATATCAGGGAAGTAAGTACCCACCCTTAAAAGTTACAGTTAATTTATATCATCCAATGAAGTGTTGAGTTGAAATGTTAAAGTTTCTAACCTTCTATGACATATCCTCCTCAGAATTGCCAAAATAATATTTTAAAGAGATATATCTGATCATTCCACTCCAGTTAAGAGAAATTCAGGGGCTATGTGATATGTTTGGAATGCACTTCCTTCTTTTCATTTACCCAGTAATCACTTTATTTAAGGCACAATTCAAGTGCTACTTGTTCACAGATGACTAGTTACAAATGCTTTTTTTCCCTAAAATTAAATGCAATGATTAATTTGGTGTATCTGCGATATCCCCCAAGAAAATGTAAATACTAAGAGGGCAGGTATATCTCATTTTAGATCTATATACTTTTGGATATGTATGCATTTCAGTGTTTGTTTTTGTTTTTGTTTTTGCCCATAGTATATGCTTAAATAAGGTATATTGAATTTAACTCTATTAATTTGGCTTTCATATCATCCCATTTTTTTACCTTCTTCAATCTTTTTCTCAACTCCATTCAAATCAATTCAATTTAAACATTAACTAACATATAAAGTAAATCTAACACATCCCTTTTTTCTTCCCTTTGCTACATTCACATCTACTTGTCAAGTTAAATATCACCCTTATCTTTCTCTCTCCTCAAATAAAACAAACTACTGGTCACATCAACATCTTTAGGTAATCTTAGTTAAAGGGCAGAAAAAAAAACTGCTATGCAGAGAATAAAGAAAGGACAATACATCACATGAAATCACCAGAGATCATAAGATGGTAACAGCATTTCTCAAATTTATTATTGGCAATATACCTCTGAAGACTAAGCAACTCTGAAAATGACTATAGATAATAAACTTCTGTGATTTCAGTTAGACCTTATTGGTTGCCTTTCAGGAATAGTGAAATAGCATGTTAGTCTGCTTTTTCCAATTTTTTCTCATTTATACTTTTTTTTGGCAGTAAATAGATGCTGACATCTTTAAAGTTAATTCAAACACTTGTCTTTCACAGGAAAACTTACACATGCATGGGAAGGGAGGGAATGTTCACTTGGACACTTGGTATGAAAAGAGTTTTAGGGCCACCCACTCTTGTAACATCATCCCAAACATGTCCAGCAAAACCAAATTATCTTTCAATAGTGTTCTTAGTTAGACAATGTAATTGGGGAATAGTTCTGGAATTTAACAGCAGAGATTTTTTAGTTCTTTATACTGTGTGAACATTAATGAGTCACCACTGCTTATAACACAGATCTCTTTGACAGCATAAAAGAGTCAGATAGGAGGGGGGGTTGGAAATGAGAGCCTACTCTGTTAATAAGGAGATTTTAATAAGAGGTGTTATATAAGGACTCTTTTTATTATGTGAGCTGAAGTCTGCCATAAGTTTTCTGAACAATCTCTCATCACCTAGTGTTAAGGGGCAGAACTTGAAACAAGGTACTAAGTGGAATTGAGGAAACAATGGTTAAATCTAGTTTAGCATTGATTTATTCCTACAACAAATAATGATTTCCTAGTGATATAATGATTGATTTATACTCAGTGTAGAGCATAAGCTAGGAGCCTCAGCCAGGATTGATTCGAAGATATTCAGAAGCCGGAGAAGGCAGGCAGGAGCTCAAGCTCTCGGAACCGAGGAGAGAGATAGACCTCTAAGAAAACTAGCCGAGCCCCAAGAGAAAGAGATAGGGCTCCGAAGGAGACAATAAAGGGTTTGGACTTTAACAGCTGGCTGCACATGTGTTGATTACTGAACTGAAATGAAGTCTGCCTCCAGAGACCCCAAGAAAACCTCAACAGAGAACATTACATTTTAGAGAGAAAATTACAAACTAGATCATTCAATACATCAGACCAAGACTTTAGAAACTGACTACTGCTGTTGCAAATATGAAAATTTCAGTATCAGGATAGAAATAGCAGAAATAATATCAGAGTCCATTGAAAATAATTATTTGCCACAGCCAGAGTGAGGATGAACTTAGAATTTTTTTTTCAGTATCAATCCATATTTTAGAGGACTGGATTTGAAGTCAAGATTTGGGTTCAGATCCTATTCAAGCACTTTTAGTCTTAATTTCCTCATCTATAAAATGACATGGTTAGACTAGGATAACTTGTCATAGTTCTGAAGGTTTGTTTCTATGATATCATCATTACAAGTAGCTCTTGACTATCAATCAATTAGTCTACTATGTGCCAGCACTATGTTAAGCTCAGGAAATACAAATAAAGACAAAAGACAGTTCCTGACCTCAAAGAGCTCATAATATGTTAAGACAGACAACATACTAATGCATGATAAAGTGGAGATAATAAACACAGTAGAAGGCCTCTTACTCTTACACGGCATGGGGCTAGTCTCCCTATAAAAGGTGGGATTTTAGCTAGGACTGACAGAAAGACTGAAACTCATCTGTATTTTAGTCATTAGATAGTTGCCTGTGGAACTTAGAGGTTAACTGATTTACCCACTGTCACACAGAGAGTATGAGTTAGAAATAAAATTTGTCTGCTGACAGCTCTGCTGACTCCATAGCTGAACCATTGTCCACTATGCCACACTGCTTCTCAAATTTAAGCTGTCAACGATAAAATGTATTAATATGAGAATACTTTAATATTTTCTCATTTATTCATTAGTTGTCTATAGAGGAAGTAAATGATACATGTGTTTTTAAAACACTAGAAATTTTCAGTTTAAGAAAACCTCTTTATTAAAATTAAATCTCTTATTGGATTATGTATAAATGATCCAGATAATTTTAAACATATAGAAATAAAAGTACTGATACAAGTAATGCTGATTACAGATGGAACCTATTCATTTCTTTTTCTTTTTCTTAAGATATTGCCTCCATTTGCTTTGGGTCTTTTCTACGTCACTTTTTCTAATTAAAGCTATGTTTCTTCTACTCCCTGTTTAGAACCAGGAGAATTTAAAAAATTAGCACATTTCACAATTTAACAAATCTCAAAATGGACCAATTTTTCAAACAATTCTATTTTTATTAATATTCAAAATGTATCATGGGCCTGAAGTTTCTAGGCCTTTTTGATTACTGAGAAAGCAGAGTTCTTTTAAAAGGGAGAGTGGAAGAGGAGAAGATTGCCAGATTTCAGTAGTTACATTTATTACTGAGATTACATTTTCCTCTATGCAATTCAACTGTTTAATCTAACTATGGCCTTCACCAATATTCTTATGCCTCTTGGCATTCTAGAGTTAATTTTCTTGCACATTCTTATAAGTGCATTACATTTAAAGTGCTGGAAGACAGAATAAAGAATTTTCATATGAAGAAGTAAGAATAATCCATCTTAAAGATAATTATTAATTTACTCACCTTTATAACCAGCCTTATTGCCTAATAAGAACTAATGATACATGAATACTTAGATTTACTATAATTACTCATGTTGTATATACAGGAATAAAATGTCTTGCCTAAAGGGGGCTTTAATTACAAGGAAGAAGAGTGCAATTGAAGTTTTTAATAAGAAACCTTTCACTTAAAATATATTCAAAACAAAGTCATTATGAAAATGGCTCACTGATAAGTGAAGTCCACTAAGAATATTGGGAACAACCAATCTAATGCAAAGAAGTGTTTGCAAGTATGGCAAAGCTTTAAATCTCAGTTAGACCACTTCATGAACACTGATCACTTGTGCTAAGACTGAATATTTGAAATGTCTCAAGTAATAAAGAACAGTAAATATCAGATTCTTATTAATGAGATTTTTTAGGGGAGAGGGCTGGGGACAAAATGCAATAATATATATGCTATATATGCTAGATGTTTCTTAAAATTCCTTTCAAATTATCATGATTATTAACCTATTGCCTTGTTCTTTGACGTTGATTGTATATGAAATACAAGGGAATAAAGCAGTTCTTCCTTTGTTATATAGAGCAGCAGATACTTTATGCAGCTAATGAAATGAACAAATAAAGTATTATGATTTCTTTCTCTTGCTCCTCTCTGTCTTTATACTGTGGTTTGTTGTCTTGATCCAACACTTTTTGCTTTTCATTCTTTGACAGTTTGACACATTCTTTGACACAGAAATAGTCTACTTTTACTTCTATGTTCTCTATTCTATGTAATCTCATTTTTTTTTTCTTTGTTCATTTAATTAATCTAGACAACTAACGTTAGTTTAATCTTTGGGAAAAGGCCATGATCTCTCATTGCATCCAAGGCCATCCTCAGTTATTCTGGTCTATATATGACCATTTAACCCAGATGGCTCTGAGGGAAAAGATTGTCATCCTGAATCCAGTTTACCTGTTCATCTACTGGACCAGGCTATCTCCCTACTTCATATATACAAAATATACTCATTATACAAATGAACACGTGCATATGAAATGTTGAGAATTAGATTGTATAATCTTGTATACGTGCATATATGTGTGTATGTGTAAAATATTTTCTATTTTTCTGTATTCTCATTTGTCCCACTCCCCCACTCATTTATCTCAAAGTCATCATACCACAAAGAGACATCCAAAGTCATGTCTCTTCATAATTTTCACATTTCTATCTAGAGAACCAACATCATTCTAGTTATCCAAGTTCTCAACTTTAGCACATCCCTAACATCAATTTCACTCATACAATTACTAAGAGTTGGCAATTCTTTCTTCAAAACATCTTCAAAGCATTTTCCTTCCAGTCATAAAACAACAATCTTAATTCAGGTCCCCATTACCTCTCCCTTAAATAATGCCAATACCTACCTCATTAGACTCCCTGTGTCATGTGTCACCCTCTGCCATACCTATCTATCAAGAGTTAGTCTGACTCTCCCATTCCCTCACTCAAATTTCAGGAACTCCTTCTTAGATCAAATACAAATTTCTGTTTGCCAGTAAAACTTTTTATAATCTACCCCCCTCCTAACTTTTAGATATCATTTAAAATACTGCTCCATAAACACTATATGGTCCAAGTAAACAAATGTTTATAAGTCCCATTCTATGTGTGAGTCTCTGTACAAAGTGCTGGGGAAACAAAGACAAAAACCATCCCTACCTTCACATGCTAACATAGGAGATAGCATGCTAACACCTTTTCACAGATAACATATGTAAAGGATAAGTGGTTTTGTAATTTTCCTTATGCACAATATGAAGTAGATTGTGTAAATTCAGTTTCAATAGCACACATGGCCTGAGGCTTTTCCTAGTTTTCCTGGTAGGATCTTAAAATCTCCCCTCCCCTAAAGTTACCTTATGTCTTTTTTAAATCAACTTTTCCATATATAATAACAATATAAAATAAAATTCAACATATATGTATATGGATTTTTTTTTCCCTTTTAGAATCTAGTTCCTTAAGTAGAGAAACTACAGCTATTCCTTCTATATCATGGGGGTTAGGTGCCCCTGTGATCTGGAAAATCCACATAAATTTTCTGGCCTTCCCTTCATACCAGAGATGAAGTCTGAATTACTATGGTATTAAAAGATAAAATATGCTAATATTATACAATAATCTACACATTTATGAATTTGTCAGTTTTTAAACTTTTTGTACCATCTTTTGAACTTCGTGTGTTGTCTGGGGCATCTGTAAAACTTTCCCCAAATTCCTATTTAATTTCTTATGCCAATCCATACTATATCAAAACTGCAACGAGGAAAATTACAATGTAGAAGAGATATTCTATTTTCCTCTTGTATCTCCAGTGCTAAATAAAGGACTTACTTAACATGGAGTAGGGGCTTAACAAATTCTTGCTGATTAAATTGTACAAAATAAATCTGATTCTTACCTTTTAATCTGCACAATGTAGGGGAAAGAGGGTAGATCATGAGATACATTTGTCTCCATGGTTTGCTAGTTGTGACTTTGGGCAACTCAGTTAACCTCTTCTTAAAATCTTCATGTTGTAATTTGTAAAATAAAACTTGTTTTGCTCACCCTTGGTTTATTACAAGAATGCTACTTTGTAAATCTGAGAGCACTGCAGAAACATTCAAGGTCAGATATTTCCTTTGTTCCCTTTGATTTCCCACTTCTGATGATCTGATAATTTTCAAGTCTTTTTTGAAATTTTATCTGCTTTTGGCTCCTGACTACTGAGTGTCACTAGGGATCTATTGCAAAATCATGCTTTCACCCACTATGCTTCAATATATAAATTCACTTTTTTCCTTTTTTTTGTTTTTAGTGATTTTATACCTCTTATTCCAGAGATATTATTTTAGATATGTTTCTCTCTTCTTGTCATTACTTCCAAATCTCAATCTCTCTCTCCCTCACTTCTCCTCACCCGCCTTTTTTTCCATTTCCCCAGCAGTTGAGATTTCTTTCAAATTTATTAACCTTCCTTCTTCTGGATTCCTTATCTATAAAATGAAAGTTCCAGTAGGTCAATTGTAGGGTACCTCTCATTTCTACAACTACAATTAACAAATCTACAACTATGGAAAATAACATTCATCCACAAGTTTCAAATAAACAAAAATATCAACTGCTATCCATGATGCTTTTATCTTTACATTCTTGAAAACATTGGATGTCTTCAACAACTGCATTCCAAAAAATGAAAGATTCCCTATATCTAAGAGAAAATCAGGGCAGATTACAAAATCTTTATATTTTATCCAAAAAAAGATTTGTTTCTTTATCATTTTGTACTTCAGGTAAATTTTTCTTTTTTTTAAAAAAGCAGTGAAAATTCTGTTTGTTCTTATTAAAGTTTTATCATGATTTAGAGTCCTGGATTTTTTGCTAAAATAAACAAAAGTATTTTTAACCTTGGACTAGCTATATATACAATGGCCATTCAAGAATCTGAAGGTACCAAAAAAAACTTTGCATCATACTCTTTCAAATAAAAAAATAATGAGGATTTCTGTTAAAAAAAAAAAACATTTTTGTTGTTCTGTAGTCAGCTCAAAGGACTACATAAAATATTTCATATACTAATGAAATGCAAGGAACAATTGGGAGAAAAATAACTATTTTTGAGTTTTTGAGAATTTTGAGAAATTGCAGAATTATTGAGTAATGTTAAGGACTGGAAAACTTTCAGTGACCTAATTTCGTAAACCTAAACCTGTTACTTTTCTACTTCAAAAATATGAACCATCAATGAATTGTTGTCCAGGGGGTACCTGCCTCACTTTCCTAACCTGGAAAGGGAACAGATATGAGTCAGGGGCCTTGAAAGATTCTGGTGAAGATCAGAGGGCTGTATAGGAAATCATACATATAGTGAGGCAAAGAGTCTGCTTTCCTATTCCTCAGAGAATAATAGGTATTACCAAAAAAGGGGGCGGGGGTGGGGGGGGAGACACACACACACACACACACACACACACAGAAACCGTAGGAAACTCATAGCTCCTTTGTAAGCTGTGGTGCCCAAAATATATTTGAATATTTGATGTTTTCAGCAAAACAAAGAACATATATGGTCTCATTAAAATTTCAAAGATACCTCCAAGAATAAAAAAAGTGTATACCATCAATTGGAATTTGGTAAATACATTTTGTAAACACTTTAGGAAAAAAAATCTGCCAAAATTTGCAATGGGATTTACTGCATTTCAAAGAACTAACCTAGCAGTAGAGATAACACATTCACTTAAACATATCACTCAAAGGAGGTGAAATCTACCATCACACTATGAAAACTTGAGATCAGAACTAAGATTTTCTTCTTTTACTTTTTGGACTGACATATATTCTACCAGTAGATAGTATTTTTTCAATTATATGTAAAGATAATTTTAAACATGCATTTTATGCAAATTTTTGAGTTCTGAATTTTCTTCCCCCCCCCAGGTGGTAATTTGACATATGGTAAATTGTACAATCATATAAAACACATATCCATATTAGTCATTTTGTAAAAGAAGAAACAGAAAAAAGGGAAAACATGAAAAATAAAGTGAAAATCACATGCTTTGATCTGTATTCAGATTTTACTTCATTAGTGCTTTCTCTGGATGTGAGTAGCATTTGCTATCTTAAGTCTTTTGGAATTTTTTTGGATCATTGTATTTCTGAGAAGAACTAAGTGAATTGTAGTTAATCATAGATACAATGTTACTGGCATAGTAAAAAATGTTTTCCTGATTTTGCTCATTTCACTTTGCATCACTTCATGTAAGTCTTTACAGGTTTTTCTGAAATCTTACTGCTCGTCATTTCTTATAGAACATTAGTATTCTATTACATTCATAAACCACAACTTGTTTAGCTATTTTCCAACTCATATATATATATATATATATATACATACACATATATATACACATATATATACACCATATACATATATATTGATGATTTTCATTTTTGTTCACTCATTTCTATTTCCTACGGTACTATACTTTTACTCACGTTCAGCAATGAGCTGAACATTACAGGGGATGGTAGTGACATATGGGGAATTTTAAGAAGAGGTAAGAAAGGAGAGCATTCAGGAATTGTGCACAAGGTCTGTGCAAGATCATTGATGAACAAGACAGAGTTACACATATGGAATACTAGTGGACCAATTTAGAATATAAAGTATATTGTAGAATGTACTTTAAGGGGGAGGAGGAGGATGTGAAATAAATTTGGAGAGGTAGGTTACAATGAAAACGAAAAAGATTTTTAATACCAAACTAAGTTGTGTGTTTGTTTTTTAACCCTAAAAGCTATTATGATGTCACTTCATATCACGGGTCAGACCTGAGCCCAAGGAATATCTCTAGGAACATTAATAAAACTAGATCATGAGCACAGCATTATTTGGATATGGAATCTGACTTAGGAAATTCAAATTTTAATGTTAATCTGTGAAGTATATCTTAAAGATAATGATTATTATAAATATAGATACATTATTGTTCCCATTACTGATCCTATAATCAACATAATGCTAATGTGATTCCTATTCAGTTAAAATTTAGTATTAGTTCTTGGGTCTACCTAATTATGACATTATATGACCATCTGGAGTTTCATATTGAGATTTTATAGTTATGCGTTTTTGCACACTTAGACATGTTATTTAAGCCTTATAATGAGTTAATTTAATCCTTATACATATGGGGAAAAAGTGAACCCTAACATTTAATCTAAAAAAATCTAATTATTTCTTTCTCATAATAAATAAATAACTCACATAAACAAAATAAAAATTGCAGAAAAATAAAAGTAATTTATGCCCAATAGTTTATTACTATTTAATTATTCCTTTTAAAATGATTACCTTTGATTTAAATACTTCATTTGTGATGCCTTTTTGAAAATATTTGTATTCTATTAGAATTATTTAGTTAATATAAAGATATGCTCTTCCTGATTAGTTCTGACTCTTTATTATTTCTCACATAATTGCTGTCATCCTGTTCCCTATTACTTACACAAGTATTGCATTGTGCCCATTTTCTTTATTTTCTAATATGTTGTACCAACTCTGATAACAAAAGCAACTGTTCCCATTCACCCCCAAATAGATAAGTGCTTAGAAGATATGAAAAACCCTTTCTCAGAAGAATTTCAAGCTCTTCATAACTATAATAAATTCACTCCAAAAATCCTAATGATAATAAATAATAAAAAAACAAGCTCACATCCAGTAAATTGCCAAAGAGACCAAAAGACAGAAAGTACAAACAAGAGGTTGAGTAAAAAGGTACTTGCACAGATACATTTTGGGTGAAGTTGTAATTGGTTCAAGTCATCTGATAGGCAATTTGAAATTATGCTTATAATCTGATGAAAATGTTCATCCCCTGTAGGTGTCATAGATGAGAGAATTGACCTCAAAACCAATGACATCTAGATTCAAGTTTTGTTCTGACATACGCCCATATGACTCACTGTCCAGTTACTAAATATTAACAATGCACTAGTAAAACTCTAACATTATAAATTGCACATGAGACTCCAATTATTGTGATAGTATTATTTCCTTATCCAGGAATTCCCTTTCTAATGAAATTACAGGTCCAGCTTCTATCCCTATCCTGTTCTTCGACCTAGAGATCTTAAGGCTAGGCATAGACCCTGACCCCAAAGAGATGAAAAGCAAAAAAGAAATTTCATCTTAATGGGAGGGAGGAAGCTAAAGGAAGAGTAATTTGTTTTTGTTGTTGTTGTTGTTGTTTACTGTAAAATTTTAATTATGATAATTTTAAAAATGCATAGCTATTCACATATAAACAAACTGAGGTTTTTTTTAAGGTAGTGGAATGAGTCTATGTGAACTCTCAAGGGCACGATGGCACTTACAACTTTTAGGTTATTTTCTTCTTTCTCTAGTGGCACTAAATGGAGAAGTAGGGAATTACGAGTGTCATACAAACAGAAGAGAAAAGGTCCACTGCCAGTATCCTCTATAATGGACGCCTACTCATGTGACAATAAAATGCTGGTAGACCACAGGGATAGTTCCCCTGTGTGCATGCTCTTGAAAGGAAAAGTATGGCCTGCCTTGATGGTAGCTGCTTTTAAGTCTTTAAAACTGTCCTCCTTCCAGTATTTATTCTGAGTGTGCATTCTGTACAGCTGGGAAATGTTTCTCATCAGTGAACATGTCTAAAATACTTAGGGGAGACCAGCTGAAAGTCTTTGAGGTAACTAAAAACGTAATCACTTCTCTCAGAGCCAGTGTCAGGTGCCACTTGCTGATTCTTAATATGCTGATTTAGCTTCCCACTGTGATAGGAGCAAGTACTGAGAAATGTCAGATGAGGACAAGAGACTAATATTTAGCAAAGAGAAATCTGATAATGCTATCCCAGCAACACTGAACAGTCCAGACTTTTCTGGCCTAGTCCTTGATATGGCTTCTATGAATACTGACCAGTTGTGCCCTGTACCTAGGATCAATTAAATAATTCCTCAAATAGGTAAAATCTCCAAAGATTGACTGAGTTTGCTTTCCATAATTAATAACATCTAATAAATAATTCTTCTTGAAATGGGCAGGATGGCAAATGCATTTAGATACCATAGACTTTAGGAAGAGACAAAATGTTAAGATTTCCTGCCAACTTTTTTATATACTCCTATTAAATATAAATTTAGCTGCCCTCCATGCTTCACCTTCTCCTATCTTATAATGAATTACTGGTGTATCTATAGTAGTATCTATAATTAGACATTTCTTCTTTCTCCTTGATTTATTTAAGGGTCTGGTATTTTTATTATATTCTATGCCCTGAATTTCTTACTATTTTTAATTGTTTGGTTTTAGGTAAGCTTTCTGTATGCTTCTGAACAGAACAATTGTGACTGACCCAATTAGTTCCACACTCCTGCCTGCAAGTAATGTTTAAGAGAGAAGTAAAATCCAGGTCTTGAAGGCAGATAACTGAACAATAACTATGTCAATGGTTCTTTTTTTTAAGTTGTTTTAAAGTATCACCCCTATACACACACACTAACTATCAAAAAAGACTATAGCACAGAATATTATCAATCTCCAAAATTAAGTTTAGAACTAGTGAGGGCTATCTAAATCCATGTTGTGCTTTTCTTATTATTATAGTATGAGTCAATAAATATGTAGTTCCTGGGTTTTTTAATTTAAAATAAAGTAGACAACAGTCATTTCGATCTGCCTCTATTGTCTCTTACTTCATGTACTCAAATCCAAATCCTTACATCAATATATTGAATGAATAATTGGGTTTCATGGTCTCAATAAATAGTGAGCCTTTCTTACTTAATGGATGTGTAAGAGAATGGAAGTCACCAAATGCTAATGATGCAGAGATCAAACATATTTCCAAATACAGGCAATGCAGGCCATGGCCAGAGAAGCTAATTATTACTGTATTTTTGTTGCAAATTCTCACTAGTTAGGGTACAAACAACCTCCTCCTTTGTTAAATTGTTCAATGACTTCTGAGCATCGCATTTCATCCCACCATCAAACTTGAACTAAAAAGGTGCTGGCTTTTGTGCACTAGTGAAGATCATCTACAACTGTCATTCAGTTATCTAGAAACTTTAATAGACATCTATGATTTCTCAGGTCAAAAGAGTGAAATCCTATGATATCTCAAAGGTCTGTAATTCTGTCCCCCCAAAATCAAAAATCTTCAGATAAAAGAAAGAAGCTTTGGCATTTTTTGAAAGAATTTAAAATTACACCCTATAACTATGAAAAGTCATAAAACTCATAAATTTACCTTGAATCTAACTCAACTCAAACTAAAAATATTAAGAATGATCCCCAAACATATCACTCTTTACCTCTACCCCTTGATATTCTGTTAGCTTTAAAAAAATAAGAAAATAAACTTTAAAAATCATTGAATTCAAAGCAAACTAGTTGGCACATATAGAAGAATTATCTTATTTGCTCAATTATTAATCTTATTCTTTATAAAAGGCCTTGTGAGAAAGAGATTTAATTTTTTATTAAGTCTATTAGCTTTATTGGAAAACTAAAGAATCTTAGATTTTTTTAAAGGGTAAAGTTTGCCAAAATATGTTATATAACATGCTAAAATCTTACTTTTTAAGGTCAAAAGCACAGACATTTACAAAATCTATTATTATTTTAACAAGAAGGAGAAACCATGTGCTTTTTTGCTCTTAAAGATAAAATTTAATGGTTGTGGGATTTGATCTTGTAGAAGGCAATATCTATTTATATGGGGAAAAAAAGTTTTCATCCAGACAATTTTATTACTATTACTGATGGTGTTTTGCTATAATGCTGTTAAATATCAACTTAGATATTTGTCTTTCAGTAAATTAGAAAAATAAACTCATTAGAGTATCTCAGTTCTTTGAGAATTCTGGTTAACAGAGGATTGTAAACCAATAAACATGGCATGTATTAACCATTTACATTGTGGAATGTTAAATATTCATGAGTATAAATATAAAGATTATTGGACCAAGAAAGAGAAAGCACACTGAAGACATATAATTTTCAAACACCTGATTTGAAGAAATTATTCATTTTAGATTGTGATACTTCAGTGAATAAACTCTAAAATTTGCTGAGAAAGAACTCACTAAGAATATTTTTAGCCAAGAAGAAGAACAGTAATGAAACAAAACTATAGTTGAATGATCAGTGTTTCCTTTTTTGGATCCATCATATATTAAGAGGTATTATGTCTAAAAATCTCTGAAAAAAGATTCTAATGAAACTAATAAGCAAAATGTTGGAGAAGAAGATTTTCTTACAAATGTAAATCAAAGAATAATAGCTGAACTGGACAATGGATTATATTTCATCCAAATTCCTTTACAATAGAACAATTCTTTCTATAAAACAGGAGAATAGTGACATCAGGGAATGCTTTCAACTTTAAAAGGTGGAGTCTTATGAAAGTCAATTCAATTCAAAAATGATGTGTGCAAAGCACCAATTCTAAAGCATCAGATATACAAAAATGAAAACCAGCACATTACAGGACTTACTGTTCAAGGAGCTTAACCTAAATGGGGATATAAAATACAAGTATTTTATAATCTAGAAGCTTATAATGTAGAGTGTTAAAACACCACAGCCCCAGATAAGTGATCAGTTACTAATCCAGTTGGGGTGAAAGAAAGAGTAGCTAATAATCCACTTTGGCTCAACAAAAACTTTTCCTACTCCCTCTCTTTCTATCCCATCTTCCACCTTAACTTCATGATTCTATTAATTCTACCTTCAAAGTATATTCTTCATCCATTCACCCTAAGCTCATGCTACTTCTTGCATCCTAGGTCTAACTCTTCATTATTATTCCGATAGGCAATCTTAATATACTCATAACTCATCTTCTGTCCTTCACTTCATTTCTCTTCAACATATCCTGATGAAATACATACAACTCTGATTTTTTTTTACTTTCCTACTCAAAACTCTCTTCATTTTAATCCCCAACTCTCAAATACAAACTTTTCTGGTGGGAATTTAAGGTCTTTCATGTATTAGTAACATACTATCCTCTCAAGTTTACTTTAGATTACTCCCTTGCATATACTTGCAGCCAAACTGTAGAGGAAACTTTTTTCCACATTTTATCTGAAGTACTCCCACTCAATAAGATTAATTATGCTTCCCCAAATAAGTTTTTTGGATATCTGAAAACAGCTATCACCTCATGAGTCTTGTTAAAGGTTAATGTTTACATGTATTTTAACTTTTTTTGAGACATTATTTTTCACTTTCTTCACAATTATGGTCACTTTTTGCTATAACTACATTAATTTGATAGTATCCCTCCTAAAACAAGGGGGCTAGAGAACACAATACCCCAGATGTGTTTTGGTTAACAAACACCACATTAGAACTGGATTTTTCTTGAAATGAAATCTGTCTTCTATTAATGAAACCTACATTTTTCCTACCTTCCATAAAATCTCTGATAAATAACTGACATGTTGAATTTGGAACCAGCAAAACTCCCAGGTCTTTCTCATATATTAAAACCACTTCTTTAAAAAAAATTAAAAGAAAAAAACACTTCTTCCCTATCTTGGATAAATATGAAGTTTTTAGCCTCTGTGGTAAAAGAACACAATTAATTTCATCTGCCTGCTTTGGGCTGTCAGTTCATCCAAACAGACTTTTTTGAACCTGGATTCTTTCATCCAACAGAAAGCAGTTCTAAGACTGGAATCATCTACTACTCCACTGCTTTAGCTATCTCCCTTGGGTTTCTGTAATCTGATAATTTGATATTATTTCTATATTACCATCCAAACTATTGATGGAATGTTGAAAATGTGGTCAGTTACAGTGGTGATTTTGACATAAAGCTTTAGAGCTAAACTGATTGTTTTAGACAAGATGTCTATCTCATTTTGTGAAACCATATGTGTTATAAGGAAAGTTTTTAAATTGTATATAAATGAGGCATTATGAAGTGGTATAATGGTCTTAATCACATTTTATAGATAGTGCTATCACCGTTTGCCCTCACGAGTAGCATTGAAGACAATGTGTTTAAGTACAAAGCAAAATTGTCCTATTTCTAATATTCAAAAAGCCAAAGGCAGTTGAGAACTGTCATAAAAGCTGCTTAATTTTTTAATCTCAGAAGGAAGAAAAAAAATCCCTCCTCATAAAGAATTTCTGAGGATAGATTATATTTTTAAAACTGTAAAGATTACTTAGCTACATAAGTTCTTTGTAAAATTACTGATAAATATAATCAAATATGATCAAGTTCACTACTCAAAGCCCCAGGAACTACTACTGTACTACACATCATTTAGCACAACCACCACCAAAAAAAAGTTCTCATTTATAGTATAACATTGAATTACAAAATGCAGATCCACATTGACTTGAAATGTGTGCAAATGAATATTCTGTTTCATAGTCAAATTCTTTACAAAATCCTAACAAAAATATCTAAAACATTGATATTTTGTAGGAAACCACTCTGGGAACCATCACATCATGTTGGCTAGATGAGTGATGATAACTTGTTATTTACTGGCCTTCTATTTCTATTCAAGCAGACACTTATTATGCTGTTGTATCACTAAAAAAAATGACACAAGCCATGATATAGATGGCAGTAAATCCTCTCTATACATACATCTTCTTGTTGAATATGAGTCATCATTATTTATTATTTGACATCTGAACCTGAGTTTTCTGAGAAAAGACAGGATAAACAATCAGAAGCATTAAAATCTGTTGCTTGAACATTTCCCTCATGCCATATTATATAACAAACAGCTTTAATTTTTCAAAGAAAGAACTAAAGTGTTAATAAACTCATAGAATGCCTGGTTATTCCAAATTCACTTTGAAAAAATGATAAGGTTGTGAAATCCTGCTGTTGAGGTAGCAATTCCCCCTCTTTTTTGGTGACTTTAACAGGTTCTTGATAACTCCACTTAACCATTAATGTAAGGGACTAGAGACAATGGAGACATTCAGCAACTGAGTAGTATTTCAGCATTTTAAGGATAGCTGTGAACATTCCTGACTGATAAAATGGATGATTTGGCACCTGTAAACTATAACTATCTCATTGTAACTTTTTTTCATGTGTTTAAGGAAGCAAGCTTCATTCTATAGCTTTTTCCAACATAAACTTGAACTTATTATATTGCTAGAAATTACTAAAAAATTCTTAGATGTTCCATATGATTCTGGGTTTGGTTTCGTTTGGGGAGAGGTCATGGGAGTTAGAATTATTTTAAACATAGCTATTTAATATACAACTGTTATTTTACAAAATCCTTAGATACAAAATTGTTGGAGGAAACATTGTTTCTCCTCCATGACTCTTGGCCAGATGTTTGGCTTAAGCAAAGTAACTTGGTCAACATGTTATAAAAAGATTTAGAAAAATATTAAGAAAGAATTAAAATATTAGAAATAAAATAGGTCTATCATGAAAGGTCATTTTTTAATCTAGATCTTTGATTCCATGTATTTTATGAATTCCTTTATGAAAACAAATAATGTTTTTGGTCTTATAAAGTTGTCAAAGACATTGAGATGTTGCATGATTTGCCATGATTTCAGGACTGGTCAGTATAAGTGGCAGACTTGAATACAAAGCTACCTGCCTCCAACACTGACTGTTTTTACTACAATATGTTCTCCCTCTTCAAGAAAGATCGTCAGTTATTGATTCTGGAGCAAGATTTAAGGTGTGGTTTGTAACTAGGTTAAAAACAAAAATTAAAATCGAAAAAAAAATTTTTTTCCAAAAAAAAATGTTATGAGGACAAAAGATGGGTTTAAGTTAAAATAGGGTAAGTTGGATAAGACATAATACTTGACTGTAAATATCATAAAAAGCAAGAATGAACTGTTCCATCTCTAAAAATTTTTAGGAGAATATGTTATTGGTTTTCCTGGGTAATTTGGAAATGTATATCCCTAACAGGGGGATACTTACACTCACTCACACAAACTCACTCACTCACTCTCTCTCTCTCTCTCTCTCTCACACACACACACACACACACACACACACACACACACACAAACACACACACGAATAAATAAATGTTAGCTTAAGATCTTAAAGTTCCTTCTAGCTTTATGATTTCACATGCTTTAATTATGTTAGCCAAATAGTCATAGAAAATCTGGTTTTGGAATTGTAAAACATGGTTTATTTTGTATAATCAAGCTACATCTTCAGTTTATAGGACCAAAAGTTAGATAAGAAATAAAGGTAAAAGAATTACTAGTCTGTCATTTATACTAACCTATAGAACAATTTGTATAATTCCCAAACATTTGGAAAAGGACTACCTTACTCTTTCTGTAGTCTAGATAGTCCTTAACTAGAAGTAGAAATTAAAATTGCAATTCAGGGAGAATTTAGTGTTTTTCTTCTGTGAAGGCAGTTAAGGGTCATAGTGGATAGTACCAAATTTGAAGTCTGGAAACCCTGACCTTGAATCCCATCTTAAATACTTATTAGTTAGTCAAATAACTTTATCATATTCACTTTCAGTTTCATCTATAAAGAAGGAATCAAAATAGTATCTGCCTCGCAGAGTTGTTATAAGGGTCAAATAAAATAATATAAATAAGTATAATATTATATAAGGGGCATGCCAATATGATTTACATAATGCCACATACTTCCAATTAATTAAAATTATGGAACTGAATATATCTGATGCTTTCAAAATTGGACATTCTTTTCTTTTTGATGGGCAAAATGGTTAAGGGGGAGTTAAATGGGTCATGAAGAAAAAAGGCAATATCAATACATATAAGCAAAAAAAAATAATGTGATAGAATAAAATTCTACCTATTTTCTCTACTTCCCTCCTTACTCCTCCTACTCTTAACTTAAAATAAATTTATTTTATTTATTTACTTTGCTTACTTGATCTCATTTTGCTGGTCAGAGACTATACTTCCTTTCTATCCAACCAACAACTAGAATTTCAAAGGCCTAATCTTTTTATATAGCTTGGTATTTTCCCTGCTTTTAGATGTGTACATGAGGTTCCTACCATCCCTATCCACCTCTAAGATTGATGTGACAATCTGTTGACCTATGGTTTTATTCTTAATCTTTTGAATTCCTCTTACCAAAATTCTATTATCTGACCACAACTCCCCTATATTCACTGAATTTTCTTTTTTGAATATAAATTTCTTTAAGACAAGGGCAGCCTTACTTTTGTATTTGAAACTCTAGTTCTTAGTATAGTGTCAACCATACTGTAGTTGATTAAATAATTATAGCTTGATAGACATACAGATGTGCATATCTAACATATATGCAGATGCCATTATGTAAATGACATTTTCTATTTAAAGGAGGCATTTGATGTTTCCATCATAAACAGTATATATGTATAAATGTGCATACATATTACAGTATATCATATGTAAATATGTATAAAATAAAGCAAATTGTATATATAAATATAACCATCTATATACACATATATAGAGATGTTCCCATTCATACTTATGATGAAAAATGTGTCTTCCATTTTCATGAAGAGTGTACACTTAAATAATATGAAATTGATTTTTACCCCAAAAGAAAGAATCAATTTAAAGGGGAATTTCATTTTGGAAGAAAAGTCTGTGAATATTGAAATTATATTAAACTAGAGAGGAATAATTTTTAAAATCTTTACAGTAAGGATTCTTAATCTAAGGTCTGAGGTCTAAAGAGAATTTATTTTTGTTCCTGTAATTTATTTTCCTTTGTAATCATTTGTATTTTATTGTATGCTTTTAAAAATATCATCCTGAAAAGAAGTCCATGGGTTTTACCAGATTGCCATGAAACTAAATAGAAAAAAAAAGGAAAAAAAAACTTAGAAAAATGTCAAAAGTAGGTGGGAAAATACAGATTTTCACCAAAAACAAGTAATCTAGATGATCAATAGAAACATTAAATGCTTATAAAAGAGTTTCAGTTATTTTTTACCTCTATATCCTGCAAATAGTTGAGCAATGATATTGAAGTAAAAAAGCAAGGGTGTATGAAAATTTTCAAAGCTTCATAATGGATGCATTAATTTTTAATTAAAGTTACCCTTGCAACCTGAGGGAAACAAGTAAAGTTATAATTGGAAAAAGTCACCACCAGTATTTGTTTATGATAACCTTCCCCCAATTTTGCTTCAGCAAAGCGCCTAGAGACCTTCATTTACTCAGTGCAGTCCCTTAGCAAGGCTGATATGTGAACAATGAGGCGCCTGATGTCATTCACTGCTGTCTCACAGGAGCCATCGCTGGAGGACCAGTGGTTTTATTGCATCAGTCTCCCTTCTGGAATTGTTCATTAACACTTGCAGACATTTCAGCCTAGCTTAGTAGTGTCTGATAATATATGTGGAGAAGTCAAAGTTCCTTTTCTCTGGCCACAGAGCCTTTGAAGGTCAGCTGTCACTTCTGACGGAAAATCATACATGGGTGATATAATATTTAAATTGAGAAAACTTTTCAGAAATGAGACAGATTTTGAAAACTATGCCAGATTCAATCAATCAGTCAATCAATAAGTAAACATTTATTAAGAGCCCACGGTATGCCAGACATTATTTTATTCTTAGGATCTGTAGGAGAGGTGCTTAGTTTGAGTAATGGAAAGCCAAACCTGGCATAATGAAGATATGGGCACAAATCCTAACAACTTCTCCATGACCCCTGGAAATTCTCCAAACCCTTAAATTGTGGAAATATAAAAAGAGTTCCTTGTGCAGAGTTCCCTGCAAGAATAAAATCCCCCATATTTTGGGTGCCCCAATAGTTTTAGTGAAGGTTTATGTTTTAATAACTTTATTTAATAACAACAGCAATAAAACTAACATGTATTGAATGCCTGTTAAGTGAAAGGCACTATTTTGAGTACTTTACAATTATTATCTTATATAGATCTCATAACAACCCTGGAAGGTGAGCACCATTATCATTCCCATTTTATACAGAAGGAAACTGAAGCAAATTAGAGGTAGAGTGATTTGTTGAGGAGTCATACAATTAATAAGGCCAAATAATTCAGGTATTTCTGATTCCAGATCTAGTGTTGTTTTTATTCATTATTATTATTTTGCCAGACAATTGGGATTAAGTGACTTACCCAAAGTCACACAGCTAGTGAGTGTTACGTGTCTGAGGCTGCATTTGAACTCAGCTCCTCCTGACTTGAGGACAGGTGCTCTAGCTATCTACTGGGCCATCTGGCTGCCCCCAGGTCTGTTGTTCTATCCACTTTTTCATTTTCACTTAAATATCTATTTAATCCTGAAATGGAAAGTTTTAGTATAAAAGAATATGCAGCAGAATCTTGCAGTATTTCCATTGAATCTCCCTCTGAAGATAGTTGAAAAGTCAGGTAAATGTAGCAGGACACATAAGTGTACATAGAATATATCAAGATACATGCTGAAACAGGGATATTAAATGCTTTTAGTAAAGGGAAGAGGGCCAAGTTCAAGCAGATAAATAAGGAAAATCCACAGAGATAATTTAAGGATTTTTTTGCATAGTAGATAAAAATGCTTCCAAAAAAGGGAAACAATGGTTGAAATATATGTGTTTATATTTATGTATCTATATGTATATACCTATATCCATATCCATCTTGACATGTCTATGACAATCATAAATTTAGATACATCTCCACTTCAAATGTTCATATGAACTATTTGTGCCCAATCTGTGGTAGAGCCTTCAATGCTTATATTGGTCTAGTCAGCCACAGTTGAGTAATGTCATTTTAGTTCTTTTCAGGAATTAATTGAGATTCCTGCACTGATATTTCTAGCCCATCTAACTTAGTAGCACTTTTTAAAGTAGAATTTAGTTACCCACTTTATGTGAAGGACTGCTTGAGATGGGAACAATCCTAGGGTCATAGAACTGAACTAGACTCCAGGAGATGTAGGTCCAGTTCCCAGCTCTATTATCTACCAGCTTCATGCCCATCAGCAATCACAAAAACCACTCTTTAGTTCTTTAAAAATAGGATAATAATACATTACTTAACTCAGGACTGTTGTGAAGAAAGCCTCTGTGTAAGCTTTAAAATACTATATAAATGTGAGCTATTACTATAGCCCTGCAGAGGTACTGTAAGAACTTTAATTTCCTCCTGCATCAAAGGAAGATTAAATCATTTTGAGCATAGCTTAAGTTCATTTTTATTCTTAGAAAATGAGTAATCCTAATATAGTATGTTTAGATTGTGAGAGTTCTTAATCTGAAACCCACAAGAAATGTGGAAAGATTGGAGGGGGTGGAAATGTCCTGTGAATTTTGATGTAGGAAAAAAATGCATTTTTATTTCTATTAACCTTTGGCTGAAATTAAGCATTTCCTTTTATTATAAATTTTAAAAATATATATGATTAGAAGAAGTCCATAGGGTTCACTAGTCTATTCAAAGGATCTATGGCAGAACAATGATTAAAAACAACTTTTTAAGGGGAACTCTGTATTAACCAGAATATTTAATAACCCCACTGCCCAATTCTATATAAACCAAATTCATTATAAACTGTTCATTTTTTTATTCTATATTATGCCTCCCCTCCTCATCCTACCCCAAACTCACTGAAGGCAAGAATTATATTTAGTTTTTAATATGTAGCACCAGGTTATACACCCTTTGAGTGCTCAATAATATTTGTTTTCCTCTAAAGTTATATTCAGAGGGATTGGGAGTTTTTTTTTTTAAATATCACCAACCTCTCCTATTTGTGTATGATTAAAAATACCATATTGTAATTAATTAAAATAGAGCACCAGTGATTCAGTTTATTAAAGTGTCCCTTGTCTTTGACTTTTTTTCTATTTTCATTCTTTGAAATGGCTTTAACATCAAATAATTCTCTCTCCTTTCCTCCTTCCCCAGTTTGTCTCTGTCTCTCTCTGTCTCTATCTCCCACACACACACACACACACACACCTGGAAATGTGTGTGTGTGTGTACACACAATGTGGCAAATAACATTTAAGTCAACTATTATACCTTTAACAAAAATAACCATCACCTATTATTTAATATATATATATTTTGAATCTTTTCAAACTCCCTTCCCCAACAGGTTCCATGTAGGTCCAGTGTTTTCAGAGTTTAGGTTCCTTCCTATCAGAGGATAGGAAGGAACAACGTCTCCCCTCAATGGGATTACTTTCTAATTCAAACATGTAAATTTATATTATATTCTTTTCTCATTGTACCAGTACTCATTGTACTGGTAACTATTATATCCCCCAAAAGGTGGTGGTAGAAAATGCTATATTGAGAAGTAACAATTTAAATTGCCATTATTACTTAAATAACCAAAAATACTTGAACAACTATTTGTTTTAGACAAATACATTTTCATTCATGTAATAAACATTGTAGAGGGCCACAGATACTGGGGGAACTCTGAGTAAGGTATAAGAGCCTTCATCCCAGAAGGAACCTGCTGACAATGTCTGGTTTGGGTCCCCATCTCCCTTTGGTGCTTCTTACCCTTCCTGAGAAGTCAAGGAGGGTATGACCACCTGTGTTCTACTTGAAGCAAGGGATACTTACAGTAAAGAGGTATTTACATATCAATAGCAGAGTGCTTATAGCTAACACTTGCACAGTGTGCTGTGGTGATGTGGTGTTGTAATGATTCTATAGTTGGCACATGCTCAGTGTGCTATAGTGATGTAATTGTACTAAGGTATTTAGGATTGAGAGGACTTGAAATAAAGGGACTCCATCTTTGACCATCCTCTTGGGTCTCCTGCCTTATCACTCCTCCACTAAGAGGAAGGACTTGGGTTGGTCCCGAGATCCTCCAGAGACCTAATAAGGTTGGTATATTTTGGCATCCCAATTTGGGTGCTGTAAAAAACACACTATAAAACATATATAAATCTTTAAAAGGAAGTTAAACTCAAACTTTCAAGTTTTATTTATATTCTCCAAATCATGAGCAATAACGACTGGCCTACTTCAGTCATGATTGTTCATAGGTTTGTTTGTGTTTTTTTAAATTGGTCTCCCCCCATCTTCTTTTAAAAATTACATCATAAATAATCACCTAACATACAGAGAAGTAAATCAACTCATGAGTCTATGTCCAACATATATCCATAAGGAAAAAAATTAATATGCTACATAGTAAATATCTTAGATAAAGATTTACAAAGTTGAATATACCCCCTTTGATCTTCTGATTTAATGTGAAAAATTTAAAATGTATCAAAAACAGAAGAAAACAAATCAATTCAATTTAAACTCACCACCAGGGCTTTGGATCTGTTGCTTAGTAGTTTTTCAATGTCCCTGGCTGCAATTTCCACCAGCTGACGTGCATTGTTGGGTTCCACAGTATACAAGTCTTTGTATTTCACATAAATCTGGGTAAAGGTAAAATAAAAAGAATTAAGAAAAATAATATTATCACAGATGTGCTCATTTAGTTAATAGACTAATCATTTTGGCAAGTGAAGGCAATCTTTATTGTAACCCTCACTTTCTTCTTTCACATAACTTTGATTTAAATCAAGGACTGTTTTTTTTTTTTTTTAACTCAAACAATGAAGATTTAAACTACTACACCCCAGATCAAAATGCATGTTTCTTTTTATTGTTGCTGTTGTTTTCTTTTCTTTAAGCTAGATGTATTCAAAGTTGTTATGGAGAGAAGCTAGATTCTCAGTATGTGAGGAAAAGGAAATCCCTCATGCCTCCAACAGATGGCTTGCACATGCATGGCTAAATCTGCTTTCGGAGCCAATGCCTGGTAGTGCTTTTACCGTCTTATGCAAAGTGAATCTAGGCACACATACAGAAACGGGTCCAACACCCTTTCTGGGCAAAATTCCAATGTTCTGTTTTCCTGCTACCGGTCTTTCCACTCTGATCTTGACTGGATTTTGAGATTACGAGGGGATTTTTTTTTTTAAATAAAGGGATATGGTGATGATAAAACAAATTTTTATATGATTTGTTGTCAGAGTGATAAATCTATGTTTTGATTTTTTCCAATAGTTTATTCCATTCTTAATATTAAGATTGTTAGACTCAGTCATATTATGAGTTAACAAACTCTGATTTTAAATTTAAATCTAAATCTTCTAATGTAGACTAGTTAATTTCAGGTTCATTAAGTCAAGTCACACAAATTCAATGGATTCATTATTTTTTTCAAGACAATTTGCAAGCTATTGAATTAGATCATGGATCCTAGTAAAATTCAAAAAAAAAAAAAAAGGAGACACAGTTAAGTAATTTAATCTCAATCCATCCCAAAATTCTCCATATGTTTTAGTCTGACTTTTGAAGGCTCTTACTCCAAACTTAAAGGACTCACAGAAGGCTGAGATATATGAAGTACCAAGTATTTTTTAGAAATTTCCATGCAAAAGGCATGATGTGGTCATTTAGAACACTAGGTCAGGCTCAAATAAAAAGGGATACCTGCAAGCATATATTGACTTAGAAAATCACAGATTCACATTATCATTATGTTTTCCAATTACACTTTAATCTGCTTCAGATCTCACATGGGAGTTCTGTGATTGCAGGGCTGTGAGTTGATAATCTCTAAAATGACAAGAAACACAACTGTCACCTTAAGAGAATGCTGCCAAAAAGGGTGTACCCAGGTAATTTCTTGTACATGTCTGACACTTTTCAAGCTCACTTCATCCTTCCCCACTCTACTGAGGAAATATAGCCAACATGGGTTTCTAATGTTTATTTCAAGTATTTTCAAGGTTGAGAACTGCACAAAGCTAAACAATGCAATGTCAACAACTTTCATTTACTGTGAACTATACAAGAGGAACAAATGTAGAAGGGTATGGGCATATAATACTTACTATTTAAATATACCAGATTAAAAAATGGTTCCATCCTCTGATAAGGTTTGAAGAAAAGGGCAGTTACACTTAAGTTCAACTATCAGTGCAAAGCATTAAGGCTAATGTTGAGGAAAAGATTTATGGTTGCTTCAGCTGCTATAGATACCCACAAGATCAATCTCACTTAATTTTATTCTACTTTTGCAACATGAGATAGTTGGCCTATGGGTTTTCTCCCCTTTCCTTTTTCTCCTGTGTTGTGATACAGGAGCCACCTGCCAATGAATGCTGGAGCTCTAACTCAGACCTATAGAATTGATCTCTTCATGTGAGAGGATGATGATGATAAAAGGAGACTGAGAGGCAGTTGCTGTTCTCTGACCTCTTTCCTGAGAGCCAGTTGCATTGTTTGACCTCTCTCTCTTCCCTCTTGCCTCCAATTTATTTCATTCCCAATTCACAAGGAACATCTGTGTCAGCAAAGGCTGCTTTGCAATTCCTTCAAGTGTTATGATTCACAGTTATGGAGACTCTAAGAGAATTGACCTGACCCTTCACCCAGATATGGTTCTTAACACTACTGTACCATGAGTTATGGTTGTACCATGAGTAATTTGGATTTTGATAATACAGTGATCCTTAGTAATATTTTATATATTTTTCTTTTAAAATGGATATTTATTTAAAATAATACAGTAACACATATTATACTTTTATGAGATAATAAATGTTTTCAACTCTGTAATCTCATCATTATCTGTTATATGAGGTTAAGCCATCAATACCTTTGGAGGGATGTGTTAGTGAGATTGCTGTTCAAGTTCTGTTCAAATTCTGATTCTAGTATGAAGCATTGGAATCATATTCTCAGTTATGCATGATGGCAAATTATTTTTATATTAATATCATTGCCAAAATATAATTGCAATTGCTATCTACTTGTTTTCTAAACCACAAATATTTCTCTACCAACCTCCAGTTTTCTCAGTAGCCAAAAGGATTTTCATTACGCACTATTACACGTCTGTCTCTCTCTCTCTCTCTCTCTGTCTCTCCCTCTCTCTCTTACACACACACACACACACACACACACACACACACACACACCCTCTTCCTCTCCCTCCCCACCCTGCTCTCTCCCCTTCTATGGTTCCTTCCAGCTCAAAATCTGTAATATGATCAAATCTCTTCCTTTAATTTTTTAATTTACACAAAACTATTTATATACTCATTTTTCTCTTAACTGATAAATTTTCTCAAATAAACCAAATTTCCTACTCTAGTCAAAATTGCAAGACAATGCAATTTCTTGAGCAGTTAATTTTTCAAAATGTCTTACCAGGATTTGGTAGCTTTAAAATGGTTTTATTGGTGAATTATATGAGGTCAGTATACTTATAGTACTCTCTCACATAGCAGAGCCTGTTGATACCATCTCACTCATAGTGCTGAATACCCACATCATGTTTCCCAGATACAAAATACTTTCAAGATCTATACCCTTAAAACTGCAATCCATATTCCTCAACTAATGTTCAAGTTTTGTTTGAGAACACAAATAATTAAAAACTAAGACATTTAATGAAACATTGTGATGAAGAAAATTCAGACAAAATATCTCCCTTACAAACTTGGGGCATATTGCCAAAATGCAATCAGTATCAGTGGAGAAAAAGGATATATAAAGAGGTCAAAGAGGGAAATATGCACATGAAGAAATGTATAGAGGTGTGGCTAAGGTACCTGTGAGGAGGAGGTATTTATGGCTCCAATATTCCCTAGGTAAAAGGTTGCTGAACTCTGCAGGCTGACCTTGTTATTGCTGCTTTGCCATAAGAAACAAAAGCCTTTATTATTGAAAAAGTTTGATGCAAGTTGAAAAAGGTACCATGGGAGTCTGGAAGGTCAGAGGTTTCCCAAAAGAAAGAACTTTCCCATCTTACAAATGGGATATGAATTTTTATGCCTGAAATATGCATATTATGTATACTCGGGAGGATGGAAAGATTAAGTTTGCCAAATTCATAGAATTTCATTAGAGCTACAGAAATTGCATTGCACCATCTGCATTTTTATTTTATATAACCGCTATTCTTTTCTTTTCTCAATATTCTGGGTTTAAGAAGATAAGGAAATAATCTTTGATATTTCTGTATTTTTAGAAGCAACACCACACATACACAAAAAATCTCTTACTTCACTTATTGATATAATTTAAATCATCAAAGCTTCAGGTGGAATTGAATACTGGTTGTATGAAAACATAAATATTAGTTTATACCTTAAAACTATGGAGTACTTTAATAATAAAAAAAATATTGAATAAGTATTATTGTAAGCCTCTACACAAGGCATTATATGAAAGACAAATAGAAGAAGGAAAGTAAGTGTGGCTGAGCAGCAAACATCATGGTTCAGTGGGTAGAATATGAAACCTAAAATTAGGAACATCTAAGTTCAAATCTGAGCTCATTTGCTAGCTTACATGACCCTGCATTAGACACACTCTCTACCTATTTCTTTAACTGTAAACTATAGATAATAACAGCACCCATCTCCAGGTTGATATGAAGATAAAATGAGTTAAAACCCCTCACTGCAATATGACATACAAAAGTGCATGCAAAAAAATCACTTATTATCCTTCTCCTTCTCTCATTTCCTTGCTTTCAAGAAATCTAATCAGGCATTTAGAATTGGAAGGAAATTCTGAGGCCATCTAGTCTGACTTCTCTTTTTAATTTTATTTAAACAGGTGATTAAAAATAGAATTGCAGAGATGTTAAATGAGTTACTTCCATGAATGTAGACATAGGTTTTCTGTATCCAGAGCAAAGATTTTTCTATAATACTGCATAGGGAGAAATATTTTGAGCTTTCTGGTTTTACAATGTCCATAGTTTGGTACCTCTGCCACTGAATTTTACAATCACACTAAATTTTTTTCTCCATGTAGTACTACTTTGATTCATTTTCTCATAGATGTTCTAGACAAAATAAACTAATAGCCTGTATATAAGAGTTATAATCATTTTCTGCAGGTCTTCCACTGATGTGTAATTCCTCTATTTCTTCTATACCATGACGTATTATAAACCTAAAAAATGTGACTTTGAATGAATAAATTATTTTGTCTGCTATAAATACCCAAATTAGCTGTAAAGAACACATGAAAAGAGACACTATCTGCATTCAGAGAACTGATAAATAGATGTATGTATAGAATAATATTCATTTACTTGTGTACATACTTATATATACATACATATGTAATGTGTGTATACATATACACAAATAGGTGTTAATTTTGTTGTATATTTAAAAGGAATAGCAAGTTGTGTACAGTAGATTTGCAATTTCATATACAATCATCTTTTTATTGTACTACATTATAGAAATGCTTGTTTTATTACATAATTTAAAAAATAAAATTAAAAAGAGAGAAATGCCCCACTGACATGAATAATATTTAAGATCATGGTTGTTCTTATAAAAAACAGGATACAGAAATTGATCATCTCTGCAATAAATCTGTATGCCAAGGATGAAATAGCATACTCTATCTGCAGAATGTCCATTTTATTTCTGCTGCTGGGGCACAATGACCTCTTCCAGTCCTGACCAGAGCTAACCTGGCCAATCCCTGCCAAAAAGAGAGTTTGGGACCTGAGGAGGGGTGATATAGGTGGAGGTAACAGCTATGGGGTCAGCTCCTCTGATCTTAAACAGTCCATTTTGGTCACTTGAAATAAGGTCAAGGGAAGGACCACAGTCACTGAGAATTCTCCTACATTCCCAAAGTACAGCTAAGCAGCCCTGGATTTTCCAAGTACCTAGGAAGAGGGATCTGCTGAAAAGATTTGGCAAAAGGCCAACTGTCTTCCTCAAAAAATAGATTTAGTAAAAATCCTATATATAATGGCTCCAGTAGGTCACTGAGTTACTTAAAAGGAGCGTGATAGTGAATAGACTGACTAGGGATGTTGACCTTGGGCCAGGTCAGGAAACAGGGAAAGTCACAGTTTAATGGTTGATGACAATGCTAGGGACCTTTAAGAAACTATGGAGGATTTGGGAAAGCAGGAAGAAGCAGGTCGCAATATATTCTCTTCAGAAGCCCAGTCCTAGTTATTCTTCTAAAGTCTATTGATAGTATGCTTATAATTTTATAATAGTAAGAAAATTATATTGTAATAATAAATTATATTATGGAATTAAATAGTTTTCTCCCTCCAAATATCTATTCATAGGATTCTCCTAATATGGTTTTGTAAAGAAAACCTGAATTCAAATATTGCCTTAGATTAGACACTTACTAGGCATGTGACCCTGAACAAGCCATTTCAGCTCCATTTGCCTTAAAGCATTGGAGAAAGAGATTTGACAAGAAAATCCCATGGACAACATTAGTATACTATGATCCATAGGATCACAAAGAGATGGACACAACTGAAAAACAATTCAGTATGGTTTACTAGCATTCTTTTTGATCACTGTATGGCATCATATGATGGCAAGAAAAATTCTGATCACTGAAAGTAATTACAAATACCCTGCCTCTATATTTTCTGTCAAACATCTCTTAAAGAAAAAAATAAATTAAAGATTTTATCAGGAATACCTGTCCATAACATATCATTTGTGACTGGGAGTAATTAATAATTATCAATTGCTTTGTCATATGTTGACAATAGATATAAAGATATATAGTTCTTGTTGTTCAATCATTTCAGTTATATCATAGTCTATGATTAGTTTCTTTTGGACAAAGATACCAGAGTGGCTTGCCATTTCCTTTTCCAACTCATTTTAGGAATGATGAGGAAACTGAGGCAAACAAGTTTGACTTAGCCAGAGTCACACAACTGGTATCTGTGCTGATTTGAACTCAGATCTTCTTGAGTCCAGGCCCAGCACTCCAGCCATTGTGTCACCTGGAAGTCATATATAATTACATTTAATTCCCCTACAAATTGATCCCAAAGCATGTTTCTAATAAACTGTTTCCCCAAGGATGGGACTCATCAACTTGAACACTGAGACACCTAAGTGGAACAAGCATCTGTGTCACACAAATGTGGCAATTGATCCTGGCTCCAGGCTTAATTTGTTCTTTCAGTTATTTGGGGAGCTGGGGGGGAGGGTCCTGGAGAGGGGAATTTGATGGGAGGTCCTGTGACTAGTTTTTAAATCAAAAAGCAAGGGGGAGAAGTGGATGAATTTGTGCTAAGAGCAGCTTGAGAACATCAGTTTCAGGAATTGATCATAGAGGCTGAGACTAATGTTCTTGAGCTTTATGCCTTCTAGAACAGAGGGAACCTGGATCCTAACCTGAGATTCAAAGAATAGGTCTGTGGACCTTATAGAGGATCTGTAAACTCAGAGAAGAATACATACACAAATATTATATAAATATATATATATATATATATATATATAATGTTGTTAGCTTTGGTTTTCTTTGTATTCCTGTATAATTTATTTTATGCATTTAAAAACACTATTATGCAAACCAACCACAAGAGAAAAGAGTGGTCAAAAAAACCGAGAAAAGATTTCCATTCCCATATTCCTAGGAAGATAAAGGAAAAAAGGATAACTGCCAATGAATTCTAGGAGAGAGTCTGAAGTCACAAAGAGAAATTAAAGTTCAGGAAAAGGCCTTGTATGTATGTGTGTATGTGTCTGTGTGTACACACACACACACACACACACACACACATATATGCAGTTACTTCTGGATTAACACTCAATCCAAAAGGTTTTCTTCATTACTCATAAAGCAAAGAGAGCCAGCCACAGACAGAATAACTAGTCATGCTCCTCTACTTTGTAGCTTCCTAGTACTTTCAGAAAAGACTTAGTAAACCCCAAGATTAGCTGTCAGCAGGTAGAGTCTGTTACACACTTATGTAACAGGGCCTTCACTGACCAGTTCTCCCATTTAACAACATGATAAGTTATTCTCTCCCTCTGTTTCTATCTCTGTGTGTGTGTGTCTCTCCTCCCTCCCTCCCTCTATCTCTGTGTCTTTGCGTCTTTCTCTGTGTCCCTCTCTATTTTTACACATACACACACACACATACACACACACACACACACACACCTCAAAGGACTAAAGGGACAATGTATTTTTTGACAATGAGCCTATAGCCAAGAAGCACAAAAGTCAAGAAAATAGCTTCAAGTTTCCCAAAGGTTTGGAGCCCAGGAGATTTATTGAAAGTTGCAGAGAACAAGGTGCTAGTCACCTTTACAATAACAAACATTCATACAGAGATAAGGATTGAGGAAGCATATTTTGAAAGAGATAAAATATCTTGTTAAGGTGAATCTATGCAAGTCATGAGTATAGCGTGCAGCTTGGACAAGAGTAAAGTGAAAAAAAATCTTGCTGAAAATAAAGAAATATCCAGAAGGCACAGTTCGGTAAGGCATAATATGAGACTAAAAAAAGGCTTAAAAGGCTTTTTTTCTATTTACATATATATGGAGGGTCAGTATTGATTAAATCTTTTCTAAAGTTATAATGTCAGTACTTTAGAATTTTTTTAATCCTCTGAGTATTTTCCAATATACTTAGTTACAAAACTCAGCAATATGCTATTAAAAAAATAAAATCCTAGGCAGATATGTGATGTTTTCAGAAACCAAGGTACAGAAAGTAGAATCTATTGCATCCTTTTCTATGAGCAAAGTTCTCTAGATCTGTCCAATCCACATCCTCATCTAATAAATTCCAATTCTATACCATTACTCTGGCTTTTAAAACCTAGCCCTCTCTACCTTCCCAAGCTTCTTATACATTATTCCCTTCAACCATTTTTGGTGACACATTAGAACTGACCTACTCCTTGCACAAAACACTTCAACTTCCAAATCAGCATTTGTATATGAGGTTCTCATGCCCAGAAGCTCTCTTTCCTCATCTCTGCCTGCTAAATTCCCTAGAATCTTTTAAATCTCAGTTAAAATTCCCCATTCTATAAGAAGTCTTTTCCAGTCTTCTTTAATACTAGGGTCTTCTCTCTGATTGGCTTTGATTCAACCTATTTTTATCTTGTAAATACATGGTTTTTCCATCTATTTGGAAACTATTTTCCCAGCACTTTGGAGCAAGGACTATTTTTGCCTTTGTCTGTATGCTCAGTGTTTAACAGTGTCAGAAACATATTAAGTACTTAATAAATGCTTAACTCAATAATAATTTACTATGAAGAACTTAGGTCCAAAGAAAAAGTATTAGCCAGAAAAAACAAGAGTGCGATTTTGACAATCTGGTTCATTAAATAAATTGTATGATGTTATTACTATGTGGGCATTATTTAGTTTTATTTCTTTTAGGTCCACCTATTATAGCCCTCAAGGCATTTTGCTATGGCCTGGGAATACAAAGATCAGACCTGTGAGTAGAAATTCTTATACCTGGGCTAAATTCAGTCGAGTAATAATGGTCAGAAAGGGAATTTATAAACTGAAGCCCAACTTGTCCAATAGAATGTGTCACAGTATCAATCCAAACTACATACTATTTAATATCCCAATTAAAAACCAAAAATAACACTATTAATGTTAATTGGCCAATAGATAGGATGTCCAATTTATGAGAAGCCTATGTGCCAATCTCTGAAAAACATACATAGAATTATGCCATAAGATAGGTTGTTTACCAACCTTACCTGCCTATGTTACCTATTTCATTGAATTTGTTCCATGTGCAATAATAGAGAAAGGTGGTGGGGAAGGCATGACTGATGAAACCTTTAAGAGGAAATGGGAGGAGGTGCACCAGAGGGGGCAGGTAGTCAAAGGACCATTAAGTCATAGAGATTGATTGCCACAAATAAAAATGAAGTCAGACACCTGAGATCAAAGAGGCCCCATCCTGTTATATAACTCTGAGAAAGATATCACACTCTGCTCTGCTCCAGTAATTTATAGTCTAGAACATGTCCATGAGCAATGGATGTTAAGGAGAAGAGAGGGGAAGGGAACAAACACAAAACAACTAGGATTCAAGGCCAAGTGGGACAATGGAGAGGTCTAGGCAAAGGCAAAGATATTTTACAACTCTATGAAGGAGAGATTTTTTTTCCCTAAAGAGAAGTTGGCCACAGTTTCATGAAAATGATGGTAACTGAGTTGGATATACTTAAATCTTTCTTTTCCCTATCTAGAACTTTGCTTCATATTTTACATTAAAAATATGGTTATTAATCATGAGCTCCCTCTCCTTTGCTCATATCCCTCATAAGTCTTCTGCCATATCTCTACCTTAACCATAATCTCACATGAAGAGATGGCCATAGTGATCCTATTTCCTCCCATCTCTTTCAACAGAACTTCTACTCTGTTATCCTACTCTATCAATTATTTTAAGTGTTGCCCTATTGCTCTTTCTTATGTTATACATCTGACCATGTCATCACCTTAAGAAAGAAAGTCTAGTGATCCCTATTGCCTCCAGGATTAAATAAAAAATCATTTGTTTGGTAATTTCAAGTGGACTAGAAATAATTTAACTTGTAGGTGGTTGCAGTCAAACAAAGACTAGAGATGGGGGATTCAGAGATTTAATTTCAAAGTAAGAAAAATGCTTGTGAGTGGAAGTCCTCCTGAGAAGAGTGTCTTTTGGCTTATGGCAGGGGTAGGATTTTTATGCATGTAAATCATAAAAAATGAAACATAAGACAATGACTTTTGAGTGAATAGTTTCTTGAGGTAAAATGTAGAGGGCTGAAACTCTTAAAAAGTATGCTTGAATCAGACAGCAAAACACTTAAGGCTAATTACTTATTCGATGTGAGAAAATGATTCTATATATATTTAGATGGGATGTTGATGTGATGACTCCTCACCTTTGGTGCTTCCTAAATGTTTGATAGTGAGATATTTGTAGGTAAGGATTGGAGGGCTGGGGGAAAGAAGACAGAGTTACTTGGCTGCAGGACAAGGAGGAGAGAAGTTGGAGGCTCTGGACCCCATAATCGAGGATACATTTTTGGCAAGCCACATGGCAGATTGCCTGTCTCCTTCACTTCTTCCCCTAAAGACCAAGAACTTTTATTAATCCTGACTGTGACTGATCCTGAGGCCCCCTCCAGAGAGCTAGTTTGGACATTACAGTAAAATACAGGCTTTCTTGGGTCCTGTGGGGAGAAGTCTCTTAAGTTATTTGAATTGTTGAACCTTGTGATCGTTCAGTGGGGTACAAAACCAGAATTAGTGTGGTGGAAAAGGAATGAAACCCTTTGTTTAGTTCACTTAGTAGTTAAAAACACAGGATTAGAGTATCAGGAGGTGTGAATGATTGCTTTTTGCTTCAGCATGTTGGCTGTAGCTCCATCTCTCAAGGTCAGTATCTCCTGGAAAATAGGGCTAAATTCTTAAAATCATAAATCCTAATTCTGGGATTTTGCTGTGGCTGAGATCAGTCAAAGGACTGTTGTATGTATGCTTCCAGCTTACTGGGCGGGCCTTAGCTCTAGAAAACAGTGTCTCCTAAATAGCTTCACAGCATTCAAAACCTTTTTTATAATTTACTCTGTAACCCCTACCTTTACATTCTTCTTATACCTGGTTTCTTACCACATATTCTTCAGGCTACTAATGTAGTCCTCGCTGTTTGATTAACAAGATACTCAGTCTCTCAGTTCTGGAGCATTTCATGAATAGACGGCTCTCCTTCCTCATCTCAGTTTACTATACTAGGTTTTTCAAGTTCTAACAAAATATTGTCTTCCAAAGAAGTCTTTCCCATCTCCTCTTAATTTTAGTGCCTCCTCTTTTTGACTATTTTTTCTTGTATAGAGGTTTACACATATTTGTTATTGCTTCTCCCCCCAAAATTAAATCATGAGCTCCTTGAGAGCAGGGATTTTCCTTTCTCCTTTTCTATTCCCAGGAATCAGCACAGTGCCTGGCACATAGTAGGTGTTTAATACATGTTTAATGACTTCCTAAAGTAGAAGAAAGACTAAAACTTCAATGAAATAAAGGAAAAATAATATTAATAGATTGGTTCTGAATCCCACTTGTTCTTGTTCTAGATCACAAAAATCCCAGAATTTTATAAAAGCAATTCATTTCCCCAAAATAAATATGATTCTTTTGCCTTTCTTTTATCAGTCCATTCCAGTCATGGATAATCCCTAGAACCCTGCCATAATACTTACCAAGCAAGTTTAGGAAGAAAACAGAAGAAGAAGGATTTACATTTTTCTTTAAACTACCAGAAGCTTTATTAGCCTTCTTTTCTAAGTATCTAGATAGCATGTTACCAGGACTACCTCATTTATTTCAGCCCTCTAGATTACATACTTGTAGTAGAGTATGTCCCAATGTTCTTGGTTGGGGGTTCAGGATGGGAAGGGGGAGAAGGGAAGGCAGAGAGGTTAGTTATTCCATTTCAAGTTATGGTTCTGTTTAAAAACTAACTCTGGCTAATTAATTGATATCGAGAAGCATACTAGGTGGGTGCATATGAACAAGAATAATAGAAACCATCTCCAATGCCTATGGGTTACCTTTGGAACAATAAGAGGAAAAGTACCTAGCTACTCTTTGGGGATTGAATCCCCCAAAGTGACTGGCAGTTTGGAGGGGGTTATATAGATATATTCTCAATGGTTCATTTCTTTTCTCCATTCTATATCATTTACTACTTTAAGAAAAAACTAAAATTGACTTTTTTCATTATCATCTCCTTCTCCCTACTGAGGCATCATGGTATAATGGAAGGATGGAGAGTTCTAAAACTATGAAGACCTGAATGCTATTGACACAAACTAGCTGTATAACCATTGGCAATTCACTTAACCTCTTAATGCCTCAGGTTAGTCTCTAAGACTAAACATTACAAATCTATATTCTTTTACATACCAAGAATAGTTTACACTAATTAAAAAAACATAGGTTCTGACCAAAAATCATGACAGTCTCAGTCTTTCTGTCTCTTCCTCTCCTTCTCTATCTCACACACACATACACACATACACACACACACACACACACACACACACACTTTTTTTCATCTTCAGAAGACACACCAGCATTGAGAGAGCAATCCTGATACTGAATTTCCCACATCAAGAAATTTAGTGTCCAAGACTTTAAGCAATCTGCTGCAGAAGCAGGACAGAAATAGACACATGAATGAGAACTTGGCTTAACTTTGCAAGTTCAATTATCAGACCTTCTAGAGACAGAAGATGATTTCCCATTATTTCAATGTACTCTTTTAAGAAAGGTATCATTCACACAGATCCTGAGCAATATCCAACTTGCAAAGCCAAGCCAATAGTTCAGACAGTACAGATCTCATGGGGCTAAGTATAAACCATAAGCTAGAAAGAGAATGATGGTGCTGGTTGTTGTTATTAAATCTTATCTGACTCTTTATGGCTCCATGGACACAATCTGTCTGTATGGGGTTTTCTTGGCAAAGATACTGTAGTTGTTTGCTACTTCCTTCTCCAATGCTCAAGTGGAACAGAAGTTAATGACTTGCTTGCTCCCACTGAGAGCTGCATTTGAACTCAAGTCTCTATCTTCCGGCCTAGTGCTCTATCCACTAAGTTACCTAGTGCCATCACCGTGTATTTATTTAAATATATACAATATTTATTTATCTTTAAAAAAATTATATCTATTGTCAGTAAAATATAAGTATCTTGAGGGGAAGAAATGTCTCACCTTTATCTTTATGTCCAGTGATGTGCAACTAAACATTTAACAATTGGCTCTCAAACTCCCCACCTCCAAAAAAAATAAAATTTATACTCAACACACTTTTAAGTCTAATCTGAATTATTAACATTTAAGTTTATTAACATTTAAATTTAATCTAAATTGTCAACATAATAATATGAAAATTAACATCTGTGACTTTAAGTCTAGACTAGTGGATGAAATTCAAATACAAATAGTGTCACTCATCTCTATATTGGGCAGCTAGGTACAGAGCACTAATGTCAAGAAGACATCTTCCTAAATACAAATCAGGCCTCAGATATTTACTATTTGAGTGATGCTGGGAAAGTCATTTAACCCTATCTACCTCCATTTCCTCATCTGTAAAATGAACTGGAGAAGATAATGACAAATAACTCCACTATATAGGGTCACAAATTGTCATAGAAGCTATTAGCTAAATGTTTTATGATTATAAGGATATATACGTTTTGTGATTAGGATTGATTCATTCTTTTTTTTTCTTTTTTTATTATAGCTTTTTAAAAAAAATTTAATAGCTTTTTATTTACAAGTTATATGCATGGGTAATTTTACAGCATTGACAATTGCCAAACCTTTTGTTCCAATTTTTCCCCTCCTTCCCCCCATCCCCTCCCCTGGCTGGCAGAATGACCAATACATGCTAAATATATTAAAGTATAAATTAAATACAAAATAAGTATACATGTCCAAGCCGTTATTTTGCTGTACAAAAAGAATGGGACTTTGAAATATTGTACAATTAGCCTGTGAAAGAAATCAAAAATGCAGGCAGGGAAAAATATAGGGATTGGGAATTCAATGTAATGGTTCTTAGTCATCTCCCAGAGTTCTTTCGCAGGGTGTAGCTAATTCAGTTCATTATTGCTCCATTGGAACTGATTTGGTTCATCTCATTGCTGAAGATGGCCAGGTTCATCAGAATTGATCATCATATAGTATTGTTGTTGAAGTATATAATGATCGCCTGGTCTTGCTCATTTCACTCAGCATCAGTTCGTGTAAGTCTCTCCAGGCTGTTCTGAAATCATCCTGCTGGTCATTTCTTACAGAACAATAATATTCCATATTATTGATATACCACAATTTATTCAGCCATTCTCCAATTTATGGACATCCACTCAGTTTCCAGTTTCTGGCCACTACAAAGAGGGCTGCCACAAACATTCTTGCACATACAGGTCCCTTTCCCTTTTTTAAGATCTCTTTGGGATATAAGCTCAGTAGAAATAGTGCTGGATCAAAAGGTATGTGAAGGTTGATAACTTTTTGAACATAGTTTCAAATCACTCTCCAGAATGGCTGGATGTGTTCACAATTCCACCAACGATGTATCAGTGTCCCAGGCTTCCCATAACCCTTCCAACATTCTGCATTATCTTTCCCTGTCATTCTAGACAGTCTGACAGGTATGTAGTAGTATCTCAGAGTTGTCTTTGCATTTCTCTGATTAATAATGACTTGGAGCATCTTTTCATATGGCTAGAAATAGTTTCAATTTCTTCATCTGAGAATTGTCCGTTCATATCCTTTGACCATTTATCAATTGGAGAATGGCTTGTTTTTTTATAAATTAGAGTCAATTCTCTCTATATTTTGGAAATGAAGCCTTTATCAGAACCTTTGACTGTAAAAATGTTTTCCCAGTTTATTGCTTCCCTTCTAATCTTGTCTGCATTAGTTTTGCTTGTACAAAAACTTTTCAATTTGTTATAATCACAATTTTCTCTTTTGTGATCAGTAATGATCTCTAGTTCTTCTTTGGTCATAAATTCCTTCCTCTTCCATAGGTCTGAGAGGTAAAGTATCCTGTGCTCCTCTAATTTATTTATAATCTCATTCTTTATGCCTAGGTCATGAACCCATTTTGACCTTATCTTGGTGTACAGTGTTAAGTGTGAGTCAATGCCTAGTTTCTGCCATACTAGTTTCCAATTTTGATTGGTTCATTCTTTATGGATGAACCCATACTGCCAATTATACAAAATATGTCAAATAAAAATCCATGAATTGAACATAACTGCAAATGATAGAAATTGAAGTAATTTTAAGTTATAATCATTTTTTATATCTTTCTCATGGGCACATACTCATTATATTCATGCGCCTAATAT
The DNA here is from genome assembly GCF_902635505.1 of Sarcophilus harrisii. NCBI lineage: Eukaryota > Metazoa > Chordata > Mammalia > Dasyuromorphia > Dasyuridae > Sarcophilus > Sarcophilus harrisii. Next base: position 140,022,186 of record NC_045430.1, on the reverse strand, counting down.
GTGCAAAGCATTGTGGGAATGAATTTTTGAGTAACAGTTTAGTAATAGAGAAGCTATATATATATATCCCATTTTATTATTACTCCCAAAGTAATATTCTTATCTGGGCTTCTGTTGATCTTTTATTTTTTGATGTTATATAAAGGTTAAGTTTTAAGCATATATTTTGATCACAAAAATGTACTTTCAATTAAAGCAAGAAGAAATCATAATAGATCCTATTAAAAACACATGAAAAATAATCATAGACTGATTAAACTGACTGTATAATATCCCCAGCCCCAAATAGCCCGAGTTTTTTTTTTTTAGTTGTTCATAATATAATTTTTAAAGCAATCTCATTTTAAGTGACCTTTATTTTTATGCTCTATTAACAGAGAACATATTTTTTCCAATGGATAAATAAGCTACCTAGTAATTCTGATAATTTTTCTAATGAAAGTAAATATATAAAATTATCATAAGATCACTTTTGTGGTGGCTTCTTCAGACTCTCTGAACATAATAGATATAAAAGAAAAGGGGGGGGAGATAAAAAATGTATATCCCTTGTAGCTAGATTGTATTGTAGCAAACGATGCCTTGGATCTTTTATGACATTCATCTTCATTCTAGGGAAGAAGCCACTTACCAATGGCTACAACATTTATGAGCTATCAGGTCTCTTCCCACTTGTGAAGATAATAGACACAATAGACTGAGACAACTATCTGTCACTCTATCTGTCAGCTAAGTCTGCCAAACTATTCTAGTGATATATGGAGAAACAATAAATAATCTTTTATCCTTCCTCCAATTCTACCATAGTCCAAACAATTTTGAATACAAAAAGGTCACTAGCAGAGTGGTAATACAGAGAGGCTCAGATAATAGACTATCTCTCTTTGTTAATGTCTCCTGTTTGGTGGTAACAATATTTCCGAGCGAGTTCCTAAGATTCTGATCCAGTTCTTGTCACAAACCTGTCACCATATATATTGCTAGAGGTGATTTCTAGAGTCTAGTCTCTTGCCTATAAACGCAAAATGGGTTTATACACACTTGATTGTATATGAATCTACTTCAGAAACATGCTAGGCTTTCTAGTCACCAGGAAGAATGACCCTAGGACCTCTAATGAAAATGCATTCTACATTCTAACTGGACTCTTCTCTATCAAATATAAATAATGAACTCAAGGTTTCTACAAGCTCTACTATGTGGTAGGCCCTGTGCTAAGTACGACTTTTATTTTTATATCTCTACATCTAGAAAGGTATCATGTTAAAGTGAATAAAAGGCTGCCCTTATAATGAGTGGGGTTCAAGTACCTTCTCTGACACATTTTCCTACAGGATCCCTGGGAGTTATTTTACTGTTTGATATCCGTGTAACTAATCAGCAATGGCAGTGGAAGTTTCCTCACTGGGAGTTACCCAAAGAAATCACAGATTTCCACAGGTTTCTTCCCCATTCCTCCCCACACTTTATAAAACTGGGGACATTTTTAGTTATAACATTCTGTGGCTGAATTTAAAAGAACATACATAAAACAGGAAAATGAAAAAAAATAGTACTTAAATTTATATTTCTAGCTTTCAAAAAAGAAAACATATTCCCATGTTTTAATCTTATTTTTGTACTCAAAACACACCTGTTCTTACAAGTAGTCAGCTATTGTTATCCCACCTTGCCTGGTGAGAAACAGGAATATAGCTTAAAATATCCAATATCAATAGAGATATTACTGCAGCATTACTGAGTTTAGATGTCAATTCTCTTGATCAGAGTCATAATTTAAATGGAATAACCAGAATTTTACCCAGTGAACCAAATTTTGAGAATATATACTATCTTATTAGTTCTCTATACAGATTTTAGAGCCTAGTCCCGCAAATAATTAATTAAAATGGAAGCTATGAATGTAGGAGGTGAAAGAGAGCTCATCCCCAACCCTTTTATTATCCTTCAATTTCAACAGACTCCACCCCCCCCCCCACCCAATAGAAGCTTTGTGGTGTGCTTCTTGCATCTATTTCTTTTTTTTTTTTTTTAATTAAACTTAAATACAAAAAGGAGAAGGAAAAAAATGCCATGTGCACAGCAGAACATGAGAGGATTCAACATAGAAAGCAATAAATTCATATACTATTTCGACAGGTAATAAGCATATTATACTTTTGTCAGCCTTGAAATTAAATGGAATATTATATTTGCATAAAACTGAACACATAATGTCTATGCAAAATAGACTCATTCTAACCTGCTAATCTCATGAGTCACTAGTGGAAAATAACTGTTTATCCAAAACAACTTATATAAACAGCAACTCAAAATGCTGTTGAGAATTATTGAGTCACTTTTCATATCTTTAACTCCTGCTAAAATGCAGCAGTATTCATTTAATGAAAATGGAAGAAAAATAAATATATGATGGAATGTTTTTCCCAGCAAGACTGTAATAATTATCCTTTCTTTAAAAAAAAAAAAACTTTCAGGCAAAGCAGTGCCTTAATATTTTAATGAATTTTCCTAATCTTAAAAAAAAAAATAGTTTTGTTTCTATCTTGACAACACATTGGAAGATGAACATTTACACTAATAAAAAGCTGAACTATGATATGATAATATATGACATCTCAAATTTAAAATCAACTTAGTGGGACAGAATAATATCTTTACTAACAAAAAGAATGTTTCCATTGTAGAATTTCTTTGTTAGAGTCTAGAGGTAGAAGTGATAGAAGTAGAATAGGAGTATATTTCAGGACATCAGAAGGAAGGGAAGGAAAAAATTAAAATAGAAAAATGCCATTAAATTCTATTTAAAATAAAAATGTACTTCTCAGGTGCCAGGCAGATGATCAATATAGCAAGTTTATTAATTTTTTATTGTTTTTATGTACCTCTATAGGTATAAATATATCCTCCCTTTAAAAAAAAAAACAGGCTTCAGTTATTTAAAAGATTTAATTTGTTGGTTTATGAGAAAGAATAAACAGACCTATTTAGTGTTCTTTTCTGTTTCCTACTTTTTCTTCCAAAGACCCTTCGCAAACTATAGGTTTGGGTATAGAAAAATTTCCATATTATCACTCTACCTAGATTTTGACCCGAATATATAATGCAAAATATGTGGGAAAATTGAAATGAAAATGTGTGGGTCTAGATGGCACATGAGAGAAATTTTGAATCCCATATTCCTGTCCACATTTTGGCCTCCTTTTTTTTTTCTTTTTATTAGATCAGGAATCAGAAACTCAAGAGTAGACTTATCTAGCATAAGAAATGGCAGCATAATGGGCATTAATTATAGACTATCAAGAGTTCTTAAAGAGGTTATGGTTAAGGCAGACATGTTCTCAACCAAATAACCCATGGAAATACTTTTCAGGGTAGTATAATCTAAGAATCTATCAAGACAAAAGAACTTTTTGGTCAGTATGTCTCTTTAAAAAAGAAGACTTTTATGTTTATAGATTCTAATGTAGAAAAAATTAAAGACAAACAGAAGAAAATGTAATATGAGAGAAAAACTGAATTTTGGTATCTACTATTATTAGGAGTTATCCAAATGGTAGGAAAGGGTATTCCTTGTCCAGGAAGTTTCCAAGTATGTTTGTCACTAGGGTAAGTGAATGGAAAGAGTGGGTGAGTATGTGTATACATACATATATGTATGTATATATTATTATATCTTTAGTATAGATATGTCATATAGGAGTATATATGTGTGTGTGTGTTCAATTCCCTTGAGTTTTATACATCATCAATGGGATAAGAAAGGCCATCCAATTATCACTAAATGCATTGTTATCTTTAATGCTTATACATGATACAAAATGACCTTTCACCACCATCTACAGAGATTATTCTTAGATTTTTCCAGAGTACACTTGGGACAGAGACAACATAAACCCCAAAGTTTATTTTGTGTCATTCTGCAGATTAGACTCAATCCTAGATAAATTTAGAGCTTGGTTGCATATGAAATATCAAATAAATATCTGAATGCCAATAGAAAGAGGGATTATGACAGAGAAAGGCCTGAATCCTGCTCAGACAGGGACGATAAAAGGGACTGGAAGAGAATCTAGAGAGAAGAGCTGTCTATCAAGTTTCAGATCTTGAAGGTGTTATTAACAAAGCACACAAGCTCCTTAGTCCCTAGAAGCCATAAAAATAGTCCTCTAGTTGCCAAAATCTAAGTCCTTGAGAGCCAGTGGGGAAGACTACCAATTGAAGAAGGAAAGGAAGAAAGAAGGAAAAAAGACAACAGAGATAACTGTTGTTGATTTTTACCCTTTTTTGCTCTATTTTTATCAAGGATGAATCTCTTGGTGAGGGAAAAGGCATAGTGGGGAAAATTTAGATGATATAAAGACAAAAGATATCAATAAAACCTGCTAAAATAACAAAAAAAAAAAAAGAGGACACTAGATAACCCAGATTTTTAATTTTGCCATTAGAATTTAATCAAAATACAAATTATGCCATTAGAGTAGTGATCATCCTGTTAATAAGTGTAAATGAGTAAAATCATATTAATTATTTTAATAAAAGGAAGAAAGCAAGAAAATAGTAAGTGTATTAAGAAGAGTTTCTCCAAGAATGAAAATGGCTTGGGACAAAGGAAATGATACAAAAATAAGAGAAAGACAAAATGTTCCAAATTTTGTATAGAAGTAATAGACCTGTTAACATTCAACCACTATGAGCACAAATGGAGAATACTATATGGAGAGGTATTTTTGATATCATTGTCTAAAGTGCATGTTCTTTTACCTAAAAGAGATTTGTATATGTGTGTGGTTGGGGGAGAGTTTTCCTTTGTTTTAAATAAAGGTTTGCAATAAGAATGTTTCATTTCATTTTAAAAGGATTTGTGATAAGAATGCTACATTTTTAAGAACATAGATTTAGCCCTGGAAGGGTCATTAGCTGACATTGTCTAACTCCCTCCTTTAATAAGGAAGAAAACTGAAGCACAGAGACATTAAAAGACATTCTTGGGATAACAAAATTTGTGACAAAGGCAGTATTCATACTCAGTTCTTTCTGACTAAGTGAAACAGCCAATATTCATTACACTACTGAGCTTCCCACTAATACTTTTCTATACATACAAATACCTAGAGATAAATGGATCCTCAAAAGAGAAGGAGGAGGAGGAGGGAGGAGGAAGGAGGAGGAGAGAGGAGGAAGGAGGAAAAGGGAGGAGAGAAGAAAGGAGGAGAGAAGAGGGAGGAGAGCAGGAAAGGGGGAGAAAGGAAGAAGGGGGAGAGAGGGAAGAGGGGAAGAGAGGGAAGAGGGGGAAGAGGGAAAGAAAGAGAAGAAGGGGAGGAGGAGGAAGAAGAGGAGAGGAAAAAGAAAAAAAGAAGAAAAGAAAGGAGGAAGAAAGAAGAGGAAGGAGAGAGGGAAGAGAGAATGATAGGGATGAGGGGAAAGGAGGGAGGAGGGGGGGAGAGGGAAGAGGAGAGAGGGAAGGATGACGAGGACAAGGATGAAGAGGACAAGGAGAAGAAAGAGGAAAAGGAAGAGTAGGAAGAGAAGAGGAGGAAAGGAGGAGGAAGAAGAGGAGGAGAAAAGAAGAGGAACAGGAGGAAAAAGGAAGAAGAGGAGAAAGGAAGAAGAAAAAGAAAAGTAGCAGCAGAAACAAAGATGAAGATGAAGAAAGTAGCAGTAGCTCTTATTTGCTTGTTTTACATATGAGGAATCTGAGGCTAAAGATTAAGGGACTAGTCCATGTTCATATAGTTGAACTCACATTCTTTGACTCTGGAGCCAGTTCTCCCCAGCCTTCCCCACTAATACACTACATCTTGTGCTTTTAAACCTACTTCTAATATTCCATGTGTTGCTATGAAGTTATTTGGAACATTTGTGAAAATGCAGAAAAGTAAAGAATGTGTGGAAGAAGTGAGACAGACAATCCAAAGAAAGCTGGCTTTTTTTCAGTGAGTAAACCACAAACATTCAGAGAGAATAGGGCTCATTATGTTAATGAATTATTAATAAGAAATTTATAAAGAAACCCCCAAAGAGCAATAATATTGTGGGAGATTCTATACCAGGCTTTTAAAGGCAAAGTCCCTTAATTACTTAGATTCAGTGTCCTGAATTGGTTTCACTTTTGAAAAATAAGATCATTCTTCAGTCTTAATAACTACATAGCATAATTGAAGAGGAAAAAACAGACAGATTTGTCCTTAATGTCCCAAATATATTGAGCTGATTGTTATATAGGGTGCTATTTTGGTCACAGCATTATTAGCAACTCTCATTCATTCTGCCAAATCTTCAAAAATGAAATTCTGGATTTTCAATAATAGATTTTATCCATGTCATTCCCCATAGATATAAAACTTTATTATATTATTCTCTCTGTCCTTTCTCTGCTCAGCACTTTGAGAGTTTCTCTTTCTCTTAGGATAGCTTTTCAAGAAATAATTATAACATTTAGGAAAAAGAAAGCCTGCTGAAATAATTTTTTAAATTCTTCAAATTACTTAATTCTTTTATACTACATGTCTTTGTCTGAAGGCCAATTAAATAGTGGGATTTTATTTGCTTTCCTTTGAATGTTTTTGGTGGTACATCAGTTTTGGTAGATAATTTTTGAAAATTAAATTTTCTCTTTTGTTTTTATTACTTTCCTTTCTTAACGTAAATCACCATTCCTCCTCCCCAAAAGAAACTGATTATGACAAATTATTTGAAAGAAGAAAAATGTTTTACTTATAATAACCCACATATCAGACAGGTCTGACACTGTTAAATATTCCCCACCCATTCTTTGCCACTTCTGCAAACAAAAGCATATAGAAGAATTTTCATATATGTTTTCTTACGTTAAGCTTATTCTGTACTGAATTTTATTTAAAAAAATCAAAATTTAAAACAATCTGGTAAAATGAAAAAAGTATAGGAATAGGGAGACAGCAATTCTTGAACTTAATAACTGTCTTCTTGGACAAACCATGTTCTCTCTCAGAGTCAGTTTATTCATCTGTTAAATGAGGCTAAGTTAAGTCAACTGTTAATTCCTTTCTAGCACATTAGCATCATGTGATTTTAGGTTATTAATCAATTTCTAAAATTCAAAGGCTCTATATGAACTCAGGTATTGAATAATGGACAGATAGGATTGCTGAAAAGGAGAAAGGAGAGATATCACAGAATGGTAGAATAAATAAATATAATAAATAAAAGGAAGGGAATCAGGTTTGTATAAAATAAGCCAATGAACTGAACATTTATTTATTTTTTGACAAAATTCTATGCAAGAGATATTAAATACCTAGAAAATGAAAAGGGTCACAAAGAATCAACTTCATTTCAAAAATAACTCATCAACAATCTTTCCTTAATGGATAGTCCAATACTATCCAATACTAACACACACACACACACACACACAAACAACCAAATGGAACTCTGTTCTTTTAGAGGCTAACATAAATTCAAATCAACATATCAATAAGGTCTCAAGTGCTTAGCACTTGCTTGACATAAAGCAGTTTTAATAAAGGTTTAATAATTGATGGAAGTGTGATATATGAAAAGTCTTATAGACATAATTTCTGGGTAACTAATCATTTTATTAATTATAGCTAGGAGATAATAAAAGGGTATTCATTTGGCTTTCTCTCATAAACAAAAGATCCCTTATAGAGGCCTCCTGATGCTGTGATCAACTCTGATTGGTTAACAATTAATGAAAAAATGAATATTATAATGAAGGTGGGTCTACTCTAAAGAGGGATTGGATATAATCACTCATGGACAAAGAGACTTGCCCAGACAACTTCAGCTTGGGGGATGGGGAAGTAGGAATCTTAAATAAAAGATTCTATCCTTCACCCAGTCAGTGAACAATAAATGATGGTGGTTTAAAAATTCCATCTAGATTAGATTCTCTTTGTAACATTTATCCCAAGGATTTGGGCAATCTCAAATTTCAAAAATGTCCTTCAAATAATGAGCAAATAACCTATAAATGAGGATGATTTCCAAATGAGGAAATTGATGAGAAAATCTTAATCTCAACTAATTGTTGCTTATTAATAGAAGGGAAATAATCATTTCTCTAAGAAGTTGCATCCAGTAAATTAGCTAGATGATAAAAGAGGAAAATAATGTTACAGGGACTTCTGGAGAATAGGCCTGCCAACATAATATTGATGGAGTTGCGAAGAGAAAAGCTTCTTGGAAAACAATTTGAATCGCAAAAATTGTTGTGAAAATCACAAAAAATGAAACAGAAAAACAAAGTAACTAATGACTAAAACAATATAAATGGAAACAAATGAAAAAGAAACTGAAAACTCTTTAATTAAAATACTAAACTTGCCTCTGGAGAGAAATTAAGAAAACTCATCTCTCTGTTCCTAGCAAAGTTGGAAGGGAAGGTGAGGAATGTTGAATATTTTATATGTTCTTGGAATGACTATTGTGTTGTATTGTTTTCCATGTTGTTGTTTTTTGGGGGGGTTGCATTTAAATACTTTTATCCTGTTTAAAAAAATCATTATCACTGATATTTTTTTTATATTACCATATTATCCCATGTACTCCTTTCCTCTTCTTGCAAAGAAACCATACATGCATAAGTCTATAATGCATACACATACATACATGTAATATATGTATATATATATATATATATATATAAAATCAAATGATGCAATATATACTTGTACATAAGTATACACATATATATATACATATTATTTCACATTATTTGATTTTCAGATCACCATAAAAATACTGAAATTGTCATTGTAAACAACATTGTAAGATAGGTGCTTTGGTCTTCATTTTATATATGAGGAAATAGATTGAGGAAGTTTAAATTACTGCCCAAGATAATAACACTGTTAGAGTCTGTGGCAGGATTTTAGTTTTGGACTTGCTGATATCAAATCCAGCATTATATCCACTAATCTCTTTTTTAAACTGAAATAAATAGCATAATGAAAGTACTATTAATTCGTTTGTTTCAGGGTGCAGGCACTATGATAAGCATCATGGATGTAAAAGCAAAAAAAAAAACCCAGTTTATCATAATACTTATGCCTACATATTTATATAAATATGAAAACATACATATAATTATATATGTACATTATATATACACACATATTGTAAAAATTTGTCTTTGAAATCTTAAATTTTCTTTGAAAACATTTTAAAACTTTCAACTTATTTCCTACAATTTGAGGAATCCACAAGAAAAAAATTACCTAAAATTTGTTGACAAGTATTTTTATCTTTTATCTATATATATTATACATATATAACAATATATTAAATGAAGATGTACATAAAGTATTTCTCTGTACAATAACAAGAATGTAACTCCTTAAATTATTCTTTCCAAGTGACTCATCTTGGACTTTCCCCCCATGCTTCTAGTTAGAAAACAATATGAATCAAACTATGAAATTTTCATGAATTGAATCTGCATAATTGGGTGACAAGGCTTTAACTTATTTATAGCTTTCACTGAAATGGTAATAGTATCATCAAAGATAGCAACCTTTTATTTAGTTTCACCTTTTCAAAATATAGAAAAGAAAAGCTTCAGGAAATTCAAACAAAATGAGAAAGGTATTATAAGGAACTAAAAAAGTATCAACAAATAAAATTCACAAAACTATGTAGTCATGCTTTCAATGTTTTAAATTAATATTGTTCAAATGGTAATGCAAAATTTCTATTTACTATCAATGCAATTTCCATTCGTTGATTTATCTACTTAAAATCATTATTTGATAATATAATATGCAAAATGTTCAGAGGACATAGTTCCTGGGTAAGCAATAATTTTATTAATTATGCTAGCAATAATTAATAAAAGGGCTTAATGCCATTCTCAAATGCCAAAGATCCCATCATAGAACTTAACCGTTATATGCTCTTAGAAGAATGGATATTCCTGAGAATGACAATCAACTCTTATTGGTTGTTAACAAGTAATGAAAAAATGAATATTATAAGAGGCAAACTTGTTCTAATGAGAATCTGGGAGACTTGAATGATCATTCATTCTTTTTTTTTTTTTTTTTTTTTATTTAATAGCCTTTAATTTACAGGATATATACATGGGTAACTTTACAGCATTAACAATTGCCAAACCTCTTGTTCCAATTTTTCACCTCTTACCCCCCCCCACCCCCTCCCCTAAATGGCAGGATGACCAGTAGATGTTAAATATATTAAAATATAACTTAGATACACAATAAGTATACATGACCACAACATTATTTTGCTGTACAAAAAGAATCAGACTCTGAATTATTGTACAATTAGCTTGTGAAGGAAAACAAAGATGCAGGTGTGCATAAATATAGGGACTGGGAATTCAATGTAATGGTTTTTAGTCATCTCCCAGAGTTCTTTTTCTGGGTATAGTTAGTTCAGTTCATTACTGCTCCATTAGAAATGATTTGGTTGATGATCATTCATTCTTGCTCAAAGAGATGTATCTATACCTATAACATCTTGCCTAGAGTATCTAAATAAAAGGAAAATCTGCTTTTACCCAAGGCCAGAATCTATCAATTTTCTCACACACACACACACACATACACACACACACACACACACACACAAATTTCTTTATTTTTTAAAAAGATGAGTTTTCCTGTTAGATCAATCCCACCCAAAATTTCATCTCATTATGACTCCTGCAATTTAAAGGTTGCCTGAGTAACCTATAGGAGTTTATTTCTAAATGACCCTGGACAAAATCCTTAACCTTGTTTGCCTCAATTTCTCCTTTATGAAACAAGAAACTGCAAACTACTCAAATAACTTTGCTAAGAAAACCCCAAATGGGGTCACATAGAGTGGGATGAGACTGCATGACAAAAGTATCAGTGTGAGAAATGTTATGGAGGCAGAATATACAAGATGTGGCAACAGATTCTATTTGGAGAGTAAAAAAAGAATAGAAATTCAAAGATGACTCAAATTTAAAGCTTAGGTAATTAGGCAGATATTTGTATAAAATAAATGAATAAATAAAAATAGCAAGCTGGTAGGATACAATGGTTTAGGTGGGGTATATCTAGAGGCACTGTGAAATAATGAAAAAGAGAGCTAGCCTTCAAGTCAAGATGTAAAGGATTCAAGATTTTCTTTTGATGCATACTATATTAACACAAGAGTCAGGCAGTTCTCTAAGACTAACTTACAAAGAACTGATCTATCTCTAAGACTAACTTACAAAGAACTAATCTACATTTGTAGAAGCCTCAGTGAAAGCAGAGGTCCAATTAAAAAAAAAAAAAGCCCTATCTACATCAAGGTAACATCTTAATGATGAGTTATAGGTCCTATAGAAAAGACCAATATAATCTCAGAAGCTTTGGATGGCTAATAAGGCATGAAAAGAAGTTTGGAAAGATGAGATAAGTCTAATTGTCCCCTTGCGCTCAACACATATTACCTACAACAAATACACACTGAGAAATATAGGCAGGATATTGGTATTTCTTTAGATCTTATTCACTAAACATAATAACAATATGTGAAGTTACATCAATGGACTTTCAACATAGTGATAGCTAGATGGTCCTGGCCCTGGATCAAAAACAGGTTCACACAGTAACTAGCTGTGTGAGCTTGAGCAAGTCCCTCTATTTGCCTCAATTTCCTCATTTTTAAAAATTGGGATGATAATAGCACCTTTTCTATTATGAGGATAAAATGAGCAAATATGTGTGAAGCACTTTGTAAACCTTAAAGTACTAGATAAATATTAGATATTAAAATTGAAAGAAGGATATAGGCCACTATATAAAAGGACTGGTGAACTACAAATCTATATTTCAGGGAATCACAACACTTATTTGATACAAAATTATCCTGGCCTAAAGTGACACAGACTCAGTTGAATGCCATAGGAATATATCCTATTACTATTACTTCCCCTACAAGAGGATGCCTCAGGCAAAAAAGCATTTATGACACAAAGGGTCATAAGGTTAATTCATTACCTTCCTCTCTACATAGAGTTTTTCTGGCTATCCTCCTGCCTAACTTTCTAAGCTAATCATATTTCTGAAACCTTTTGGCTGAGACTTCTGTTCCTTCTCTCAGTTCCTGCCCTTTTTTCTACAAGGCACGTTTCCTCCTTCTAGGCCAAATCTCCTTTAATAAGTGGCACAGGGCCCACACTCAACAATAATCAAAACATCATAGTCTTTCTTACTTTAATTTCAAGCAAATTTTAATAATTATTATGGAAGAAACGCAACAAATAAATTACTCCATGAATAACAAATAGCTTTACAAAACTAAAGCTTATAATCAACTCAACAAATCACAAAAACTAAGTTTGGAGGGACCTCAGAAGCTGACTTTTACTCCTTTACTTATAACATCACTTAAGCTGGGGAAGAAAGAACTAATACACTGCTTCTTCTCATGCTCTTTTCTCCAAATGCTTTGGTCTACCAACATCCTTCCTAAATGTGGTTCCCTGAAAACAAAGCACAATATTTCAGGTGTGGTTTGATTTAGACAGAATTGTTTTTCATTCATTTCAATTGTGTCTAACTCTGACCCAACTTGGGGTTCTGGTGACAAAGATACTAAGGTCTTTTACGATTTCCTTTTCCGGCTCATTTTACAGATGAGGAAATTGAGGCAAACAAGGTTAAATGTGCCCAGAGTCACACAGCTAGTAAGTACATGAGGCTTGATTTGAAATCAAGACCTCCTGATTCCAAACGTGGAGTTCTGTTATAGTATAGTAGATATAGTAGAACTCTGATATAGTGGAACTATCACTTTTTGCATTATGAATGATAACCTGCTCAATGCAGCCTGGGAAAGGTTAATTTATTCCAGACTACTATGTCATACTGTTCAAACGCATTGAATTGGAAGTCAACTGAAACCCCCAAATTGTTTCATAGGCATTGTTGTCTACATCCATCTCAATCCAACACTAAGGTTGATTTGGGCCTTTTCAGTAATAATCTCTACCAAATTTCATTCTATTAGATTCAACCCATGATTACATACTATTGAAATCTTCTGTATGATATATCATCTAAAATGTAAATTATACTTCTTAATCTTGTATCATTCATACATTCACTAAAACTAATTTCTGTTGAATTGTACATCTTTAATCTATTTTGGATTACTTGCTGGCTAGGAGAGGGGGAAGGGGGAAAAGGAGGAGAAAAATTTGCAAACACAAGATTGTCCAAGGGTGAAAGTTGAAAACGATCTTTGTGTGTATTTTGAAAAATAAAAATCTATTGTTATTAAAAAACAAAACAAAAAAATAATTTCTATTATTTTATCCAAGTAGTCATTGTTGAATGGCAGAAAACCAAGGACAGATCTCTCTGACACTTAAATTCTCCTTCATTAGATACTAACACATTAATACACTTTCATTCCAAACATTCAACCAGTTTCAAGCTGACCTAGCTGTACTGTCAATTAGCCTTTTTTTCTCTGTCTTGACCCAAGAATAATATGAGTAATCTGTTGGAACCCTAAGTGTGTGCATCCACACTGTTGGTCTGATCTATTAATCACATGACCCTGTTAAACAAAAACAATTTATAGGGAAAAAAATCATTGTAAAATATATTTGATAAAAGGCTCACAATTAAGATACATAAAGAACTAACACAAGTGTACAGTATTGAAACATATTTTGCCAATATATAAATAGCAAAGACATGATTAGTTTTCAAAAGAATTATAAAATATCCACATTATAAAAGATAAATCATTAGTATCAAGAAAATCAAGTATAAAATCATGTGGAGTTTTAATTCACACCCAGGAAATAGGAACATGATTAAAGGGGGGAAAAAAGTTAATATTAGAGAAAGGCTGGCTACACAAAGACAGATACATTTGCTTGCTTGTTGTCATTACATTTGATTGTGATCTTCTTGGGGTAAGCAATGTCTTTTGCATCTTTTTATATCCCAACCACTTAGCATAGCACTTTGTACATAGTAGGTATTTAATAAATGCTTATTGACTGACTGCTTCTACATGCACACTGTGTTAATAACTCAATTATTGGGCACTCCCAAACACGCCAAAATATTTTAGTATAACATTTGTTTTTTGTCCCAAAACAATGATTCAATCTGCTCAATTACTGGATTTGATGGAGATTTCCCTCATTCCCTCACACAGAGAGAAACAAATAGAAGGTTATCACAATCATAATTCCATATATGTAATTAGATATTCCTTTGTCCTTCTTGCCATTGATCTCAACATTTTGCTTTGCATTTCCCCACCCATTAGGCTCTCCACTTAGCAGTATAACATGGGACAATAAACATTTCGGTTTTGCTTATTGCTAAGGTAATTTGTCTGAGAAATATTATATAACTGTAATGTACCATTGATCCATGCATTCCTTTTGAAAATATGTATTCCCCAAATTGACACTTCATATTTTCCAATTTTGTCTTTATGGACAGCAACAATTTATCTACTTTGGACCACACTGTATGTGATCTAATGGTAATTATACATTCACCTGGTTTTGACCCACCCATAAAAGTTCCTTTCAAATTTTTGCATCTATTTAATTTAGCCAAAAAATCACTATATATAAACTTTATCATATGTACTGGTATTTCTGGATTTTGATACTTAGGATTCATGATAGTTTGAGCTGAACTCTTCAAAGGTCACCAACAAAATTCTTAGCATGTTGTATTTTACACTTTCATATTTTCTAAAAAAAAAAAAAAATATATATATATATATATATATATATATATATATATATATATAATTTTTGTTTCTTATACTTGCTATAATTCCCTAGTTAATTGACATTTTTTGCTATGTACTTATAATTTTTTTGGGGGGGATTATTCCTTTCCAGTGTTTCATCCTCGTATTGTATTTGAATATAGGTTTGTTAAATAAAATTATGTCAGAAATTCTAAGATATACTTTGCAAGACAATGTGGAATTTTTATTCTGACTAGTTTGCTAAATAAGGTGTGTGTGTGTGTGTGTGTGTGTGTGTGTGTGTATGTGCATGTACTTTGTATTCCTATATGCAGACATTCATCTGTATACCATATCACCTTTTTATCTAGTCATATTCTCAGAAAAGCAAGGTTTCACAGCATATGAGGAAGCATTTTTATGAATTCTGACAAATCACTGAAAATTTATTTGAAAAGTGCACTGTGAGATACTAAAACAAAAGACAAACAGTAAAACAGCATTATCATCATTCAAGATGACTACTTTTTGGGCAATTATAATAGTTTGAATATAGGAATTAATTTCTAGCATATTTTTTCCAAATATTATGTTTTGATCATTCTTCACACTTCTGAGGAACTGTGTAACTGTGAGTTATAATAAGATGACATATAACTTCTAAATAAAATTTGTCCTAATGTACAGATTTGATTGTGTCACCCTTCCCCCACTCTTATTTAATAAATTCCAATTGTTCTATTAACTCCAGGATTAAATGTAACATTCTCTGTTTAGTTTTTAAATCCTTAACAATGTAGGTCCTATCTAACCCATTCCATTCTTCCTACATCTTCGACCCTGCCCCTGTACCCTTAAAACTTTACCCCCCTTAGATATAAACAAATAATGTAACATAAAACAAAAGTTTCCTATATTTAGATACTAAAGTAAATAAACATTTTAACATAGACTTTCGATCACATAGAACTCACTCAGCTGTCAGAACAACTAACTGATCTATCCAGATGAAGCATGCCATCAGTTTTGCCCATTTCAGTTCTCCCTGTGAGTTAGTCTTTTGATTGTAACTTACATCTCGAAGCTGAGTCACTCCACTTGCTGTCCTTGCCAGTGTGACAAGTTCATCTTGCATTTTATCCACCCATGACTTGATGCTGCGGAGATGAGAAAAGAGAAAGAATGTCCCATAAGATCAATGGCAATTGACTGTGAAGATCACAAACACAAATAGAAGTTGACAGTTTATACTTATGTGGCAGATCAATCCTGAAGTCCCCTTGATAAAGGAAGGGATCTATTTTCAATAGACTTTTTCCCTCTTTGCTTCCTTTACCATCCCCTCTAATTACCTAAGTGTTTGTTTATTTTTTTGTTTGTAGGTTATCCTGTGAAGATTCAAAAATAGCTCAGATCAATGAGGTCTGAGGAATAGCTTAGAACCACAAAAATCACAGGATTTTGAAGAGAGAAAGGGATCTAAGACATCATATAATCCAACCTAGTAGACAGAGACTTGGAGACCAAAGTTAAAATCTGACACTTATGAGCTATGTGATTCTGTGCAAGTCATTTCACCCTGTTTGCTTCAGTTTCCTCACTGTAACAAGAGCCAAAAAAAAGGAAATGGCAAATCACTGCAGTATTTCTGCCAAGAAAACCTCAAATGGGGTCATAAAGAAATAACTGAACAACAACAGAAGTATTATGAGGATCAAACAATAAAATATATTTGCAATATGCTTAGTATAGTGGCTGGAATGTAATAGGCATTCAATAAATGCTTCTTTCCCTCTCCCTTAATTTTCCAAATGAGAAACTAGGACTATTTTAATAGATTTGGTCAAGGTTATATGGCAAATGTGAAAATTGGAGATGTAGAACTTAAATCTAGTGATTTTTAAGACACACAGAAAAAGAAAACAAATTCTTGTCTGCTTAATATTTATTATGAATCCACAATGTTCTAGGCATTGTCCAAAATTTATCAAATGACCATTCATTTTCTTTCAGAGAAAATTTAAAAGCAAAAGATGTGATAGGTATCTTAAGCTGTACTTATAGTTCTTTGATCTAGGAGGCTAAGTACTAAGAATACAAGTCCCAGTAATTGCTCTTCGATGAAGGGGAAGTATTATCTTATTGTACAAGCTTCTTATCTTTTTCTAACCTTGCTGACCTTCCAGCTCATTAATCTCTACGATGGGAATAATAATGTCTACCTCACAGAACTGGCATGAGAATACAATTATAAAATATGCTATATGAAACTTCTTTGAGAAATAAATTAAATGTTACCAAAAATATGAAGTACTGCTATAATTATTACTATTACAAATTTACATGTTTGCAAGTATTGTATATGTGAGCTATGTAGCATTGGCTTACAATACATGCACATTTAAGAAAAATATTCAATAATCTACAGAAATTAATTTCCCAACATCAAGACATTTTTCTTCTTCAAACTTTACATATTTTAGGAGAAAACTAGGAATAGCATTGGTGTCATTGGTGACATCAGTGGTTCAATGAGTTTTCTCACTCAAATATACAAAATATTAGGTTTTTCATGTCCATTTTCTCCCTAAAATGCAGTATGTCCTTGCTGAATTTGAAATTAATTCTACATTTTTATGTCAGTTTTAATTAATTCTATATTTTATATCAATTTATACAAATTTTTATAACAACATCAATATTTTTTTATTTCAAGAAATTATGGCTAAAATTTTACTTCCACTCCCAAGTACATGGTAGCTGTATGTGGTAAGATAACAAAAGGCAAGGGAATGAATTCTGGAATTAAGTATTTTTTGTGCATGATCCATATATAGATAAATAAGTGTAAAAATATAAAGGCAATACTACCCCTCTCTTCAAACAGGTAAAAGTTTTAAGAGAAAAAAAAAATTACTGGAGAAATTAACCACTTAGGAAATTACAGTAAAAATTTAAAAACAAATACCTCCCCAAATTTTAAATGCCAAAAGAAAAGAGCACAAGGGTGAAATTAGAAAAGAAAAATGCCTAAAAATAGGCACAAATTAAGTAAAGCATAAAAACAGTAAAACTTGGAGATGAATTAACAAAATTAGGAAAGGGAACACGATTATCAATGACAATGATACATAAATATATTAGCAGAAAAGCGGGTGGAAATCAAAGAAACCAAAGTTAAGAACATTGCAGGATGAAATGATTATGAAAAAAAGAAAAGTAAAATAAAAAAGTTGGAAGAATCAAAAAGAAGCATGTTCATAATTTTAATGTGCTACAATAGTATTCATGATGATTGATATAGTCTATCCTAACCATGTTATAAGCATAAATCCATATGCTTAGCACACTTTTCTTAAGAAAGTTTGCCTATTTTTAATCAAAATCGATATAATTCATAAATGTATAAAATGAAAGAGAGATGGAGACAAAGTTTGAATGATCTCAGATTAGATTCATAAAGGCACCAGATTCCTATGTACCCACTTAAAATTCTTACGACAATAAATTATATGGCATGTTTAAACATGTACATGAAATCTTGTTTTTCCAGATCCAATATATTTGGTCAGAGAATAACCTCAAGTTGATTAAGCTCTTATGCACTTCCCAGGATTATGAAGGAAGGAAGAATTTTTGAAATTCACTTAGTTAGAAAATCAAGAAGCTAAATAGGTTTGTAGAGAAATAAATTTGAATGAGGTCTAAATTTTGATCAATACAAAACTTGATCAGTCATCAATCATCTTGATTTTTGTCTTGTCGTTGGAATTCAATGAAGAATAAAGCTGTTGGCTTTGTGCAACTCTGCCTCATTTAAATCCAATTCATATGCAAGTCAAAACATCACCTGTAATGGCACTGGTCCCTCTTCAAAAATGAAGGATGAGCAACAAAACAAAAGTAATCAATACAAGGCCTAATCAAAATGTTGTATCTGAAACTTACTTAGTTCTTACTTAGAAATCTGTCACTTCCCAACATTCACTGAAGTGTCATTATTTTGCCTGAAAAGCAATTGTGGAACTTCTTTGTCAAAAATTTCCTTTGAAAAAAGGAAATATGATTACAAAGTAAAGGTAGCAAGCACATTGTAAAGTAATATGATAGGGATCATCTGAGTTCAAAAATTCATACTAGTTCTAACCTTCATTCAGAAATACCAAACAATCATAGAAGAATATCATATGATATAAATTCAAGACTACTCTGCAACAAGTAAAATAAGTGACCTTTAACACAACATATTTTATTTCTCTGAGAATTTCTGAACTTTGTAAAAACAAGAGCTTTTGACTATATTGGGTATCATCACAAGCTTTAACATTCCATAATTTTATTTTATTTTAGTTATATGCATAATTGTTATACCTACAACTACATATATATAGATAACTGTGTATGATATATAGATAACTCTGGACCTCAGGCACCTCAAATATTGAAATAGTGCAAGTCATTTTAATATAAGTCATTTTAAATGAAATGGCTTTTAGGATCACTGTGAACCATATTTTAAGATCTACTGATTCTATATAACAAAAATTTGTGTAAATTCTTAATCTCATTGGTTTTTAAACTATAATATAAATAAATATAATGTAAAGTATAATATAAAACATATAATGATTTCACTCTCCATGCTTTTCATATAAAATCATAATCCTTCAAAAAATTCCCAGGGAATTTTTTTTTTTAATTCTGCATAAACTTTAATTATTTCAATTTAAAAAAAAATGTACACAAATCCCAAGATTATCTTTCAGAATTAAAAGATGATAGAGAATGATATTGATTCCACAACTATTCCCAAAATATTTTATGTGATGCCACATAAAGAAGCAAATACTTATGCACACATTATCATTATCTCCTTCCTAACATTATTTTATACTACCTTGTATATACTTCATATTTACTTGTATACATATTACATATACATGTATATATAAAAGCCCCATCCCCTTTTGAGTGGAAGTTTTTGAGTCCATAGGGAACAGGAGCTATTTTAATTTTGTCTTTATATTCACAGCAAACAGCACAGTGCCTTATACATCAAAAATACATAACTATGTCTATTATACATATTCTGTATGTAATATAGACTATGTATTTATTTGTAGATATTTATGTGCATTGATACTTTTTAATGAATAGTATAAAAATTTTGTGACAAAGTATTTTCATATAGCTATATCTTTACAGGGAAGTTTGTGAATAATGGGTTTGATCTCTAACTCCTAAAAACTCAATATCACCTATCACTGATCTCACTAATTAGTTTCCATTCCTGACATCTTTGATTAACAAATGGAAACTTCAAAATATGAACTATTTCTTATTTCTTGAAAGCCATCTCTCATAGAAGACATTTATACTGAAGTCAATATTATTTTCTTTATTCAGAAGTGTAGCCTATGGAAACATGAAATGACAGATAATCCTAACCCTATAAATGTCAACTTTTATAGACAAGTCACACAGAAATCTTGTTTTGTTCACAAGTCTTGTTTTAAAAACAAGAGCTCTTAAAAACCTTGGGTCCAACAGAAATCTTTATATCTCAAATGCCAAAGCTATGATTTGTGTTTAAAATGAGAAAAGAATAACTTGTTTAAAAAAAACTCTTTCCTGCTTTAGAATCTTGTTTTATTATAAATTATTCATAGAGTTACCTGAATTCTTCACTAGGTCTCCAATGTTATGCTACCTATGCAGTTAACAATGAAGATAGCTTAGAAGTTATTGTAAATATATTTATGTCACTATGCATTATTAGCACACTTATAGTTTGATATACATATGTACATGTATGTATGTGTACATATATGTAAATAAAAATAAAAACATGAAGATAATATATGCTCTTGGAAGATAATATGGCCATTATTTTTCTTTCCTGTTCCATAAATGAAAATATAGGAGACTATATTGTGGATGAAGAAGACATAACTGTACATTCCATTTTTCAAGATGCTTGGGACAAGGTAGAGTTCTGGATCTGGACTTGGGGAGATGCATCTATGACATATAATCACAGATTCTTGCAGTTCATATGTTTGACCCATAGTGGTTGTATAGAAGAAGATTGAAAGAAATGGAGAATATGTATATTACTGAACTTTGAAAACAGAACTTAGTGTCAGGGATGAATAAAGAAGACAGAAAAAAATAGGTGTCTTTGTTTATCTGAAATAGAGGGCAGGGCCCTCCAATAAAAATAGTCAGAATTAGTCTTACCAAGCCTTCTGCCTGTGGCGGGCACTATGTTGCTCATTTTTGAAAGTTATTGTTATTTAATCATTGTGACAACAATGGACAGTAGCCTGCTAGGCCCTTCTCCACTATTTCTTAAAATCTAAGTTCACGTTCCTCATTTCTATGATGCTATCTATCCATCTCATCCTCTGCTATTCCGTTTTTCTTTTATCTTTAATCTTTCCCATCATGAGTCTTTTCCAATGAGTTCTGTATTCTCATTATGTGGCCAAAGTAGTTAAACTTTAGCTTTAGAGTTTGATCTTCCAGTGACTAATGCGATTTATTTTTTTTTAAGTATTGAGTAATTTGAACTCTTTGCAGTCCAAAAACTCTCAAGTCTTCTCTAGAAGCATAATTTGAAAGTATCAGTTATGTAGCTTTCCATTTTCCTTATAGTCCAACTCTCACAGCCATACATTGCTACTGGAAGAACCAGAGTTTTAAATATACAGATGTTTGCTGGCAAGGTAATGTCTCTGATTTTTAGCCTGCTGTCCAAATTTGCCACAGCTTTCCTTCCAAGGAACAAGTATCTTAATTTCAAGGCTGAAGTTGGCTTTAGCAGTGACATTTGATCCAAGAATATAAAATCTTACACTGCTTCTATTTCTACTCTCTATTGCCCATAAAGTGATGGGATCAGTTGCCAAAGTTTTAGTTTTTTTTTTTTTGTTTTGTTTTGTTTTTTTAATGTTAAGCTTCAAGTCAGCTTTTACACTTATTTGAACTTTATCAAGAGGCTTTATAATTTTTAATTCCTCTTTACCTTCTGCTATCAGAGTGGTATAGTTTGAATATCAGATTATTGGTATTTCTCCTGGCATCTTTAATTCCAGCTCTGGATTCATCTGACTTGGCATTTTGCGTGATGAGCTCTATGTATAAGTTAAATAGGTAAGTAACAATATATAGTTTTATATTACTCCTTTTCCAGTCTTAAAGCAATCAGTTGTTCAATGTTCAATTCTGACTGTTGCTCCTTGACCCACATACAGGTTCCTGGGGAGATAAGTAAGATGATCATCATTCCATCTGTTTGAGGACTTATTACATTTTGTTGTGATCCATAAAGTTAAAGGCTTTATTGTAGTCAACAAATCAGAAGTAGATTTTTTCCCCCGAAACTCCCTTTCTTTTCCATATTCTAGTGGATGCTAACAACTTATTCTCTAGTTCCTCGGTCTCTTTGAAAATCAACCTGCTCTTCTGGTAATTCTTAGTTCACATATTGCTGGAGTAAAGTCTGCAGCTTTCTGGTATGTGAAATACATGCAACTGTGGTAATTTGAACATTCTTCGGCACTGCCCTTTTTTAGAATATTTTTAGAATTGGGACATAATTGATCTTTTCCAATCCAGTGTCCACCAATGAGTTTTACAAATTTGCTGGCATCTTGAGTGTAGCACTTTAAGAGCACCGTGTTTTAGGATTTTAAATAGTTTAGCTAGAATTCTTGAAGGATTAGGCCCCTATTAATCTGTTCCCTATTACAAAATCTTCAGATCACAAAGGTATTCTGTGATTGTTTCCTGTTATCAGACTGTAGTGATATAAAGCCTTTCAATTAGGAGGTGTGGGAGATGGTAAGGAAGAAAGAACTGGGGACCAAGAGAAGGGATTAATGGATAGAGAGAAGAATATCCAATAATTGGGTATAATTGTATACATATTATATAATTTCAATATGTGGTGCTGTTTATTACTATATGTAACAACTAGTAAAATATTTCATATGACTCCATATTCTGCCTAAATTTTGTAATTATTTTACTTTCTAGAATGTATCTAATCTGCTGCATGCAACTATAAAGTAGCAATTATGTACTTTGTATCTCAATATACTCTGTGATTTTGGCTTATTTCCTGTAACTATCCTATATGAAAACTGATGAGTGTTTACATTGTGTACTTAGAGAGGAACCTGAAAAGACCTAAATGGAGTGCATTTTTTGGGGGGGTGATATAACGGAAGACTATAAAGACCACTTCTTTTCCTTTTTTTGACCATTTTTACGGTGAGCATTTTATTAAACACAGGACTTTTCACCCTTCTCCCCTTTTTAATGTCCTTATTTCAGGATGAAGAAAATATTCCAATCAATATTCAAATAGTTAAAATACTACTTCCCACATTATTTGAGGCATTTTCATTGAGGAGAAGTCTCTGAATTATATAATTTTAGAATACTGTGAGGTAGCCTAGTAATGGTGATAACACCAAAATTCCATGTCTCACAATCCTTGGGGATTAAGAAAGTCTTGTGGAACAAAAGAAATTCTCTAGACTATATATCATGGAAGACTGTGTAAAAAGCCAAAAGATGTTGACAGCACTTTATGAGTCTTTTTATTTGGTGAAGAAGCTCTGTGCTATGTTTAGAAAGCAACAGAAGAGTATTATATCAAAAGATTTGAGAACTATGTGAAAGAAATACAGGCAGTGATAAAGAGAAAAAAATGAAGAAACTGAAGCCATTTTGAGAAAAAAGTGACTTGTTGACAGTAGCATAGTCTCCTCAATTCTGGTATATCATTGGGACCATAAAAATCATTACATGTCTTTTAGTAAGAGCTTTCAATAGTCTTCCAATCCTTCCCCCCCCAAAAAAAAAAATGAAACCAGAGGGAAAACTGATAGGCAAAATAACATGGTTGATGAGCCAAATAGTACTCTGAATGTGAGTGTAGCAATGAGAGTTGCCATAATATGATACATTTTGGTTAATTCTGTTCTTTCTTTATTATCATCATACTCTTAACAATTCCTTGGTTTTATACACATTGAAATTAATTATTCTTCATTCTGAAAAAAATCTTGGAATAGATGGAAGATAATTAAAAAGGTCTAGTAGTCACAAACATAAAAGGAATATTTAGATTTCTTGTCATTAAACCTTAAACCATACTGATAAAGGTATTTAAGATTTGGTTTATGAGTTTGGCCCTTTGCATCATTTAGCTATCTTCTAATATACAAATTCTACTCCAGTAATGAACCCCAACAGTTTGTCTATGACTTTTAGTCTTAGAAAATTAGCTGTGGGCCCTGAGATGTTAAATACCTTACTAAAGGTCACACAGGTAATGGATGTGAAAAGCAGAACTTGAACCCAGGTTTTCTTGACCCCAAACTAGACCTTCTAGCTACAATGATACTAAAATAAAGGTTTTATTTAATGTTATTAATTTGATAGATAATACTTGTAGAAAAAGCTTCAAAGAGTGTAACATTAGCAATATGCCTATTTCTCTTTGTCATCCACAGCAGAGGAAAATATAACTTTTGAGCCTAATTATCTACCAAAAAAGCATCATTAGCCACCCCTCATCCATGCCAGTTATTCTAAATGTTGATACAGTATGCCTAAGAGAAATCAGTTCAATTCTTAAAATTTCAAATTTTATAAATTAATGCTTATTTTCTCTATCATATAATGTTTTAGAATTAATGCACTGGACTTCAAGACATCATAGAAATAGATAGTCTTCAAAGTATAAGGAACCTCAAAAGCTATCTTCTCCAATGATAATTTAAAAAGAAAAACAATTAGAATTCCTACTATCATATTCCTAACAAATGGTCATCCAACCTCTGACTGAAGACATCTTAAGACAATTCATTCCAGTTTTATAGAGGCCTAAAGTAAGTTTGCCTGTCATTGAGCCTCAATTTCCCTCTTGAAATTTCTTCCTATTGCTACTGATTCTTCCCTCTGGGGACCAAGAGAACAAGTCCAGTTGCTCCTGTTAGTCCTTCAAATACTCAAAGAAAGCCATCTTGTCCCTGTTGAAACTTCTACTGAATAAAATGAATGTTATATATTGATTTTATTTTTCTAAAATGCCCTGAGGCAGTAATATGGATTATTCATAACCCATGCCCAAATTTACTCTATTCTTGGCTAAAGTAAAGAGTACAACTTTGGTTTAGTTTTGAATGGACAGACTTAATGATGAAACTCCTTCCATTATTTCTTGATGTTGGCACTGCTTGTAAAATGATTTTTAGAAAATAAATGATTTAACAATAAAATTATATTTTTCAAGAAACAAAAAAAAAATAAAGGATTATTGTTGTTATTGTGTTTTGGCATAGGGGCCAACATAAAGTAGAAGCAACAAACAGTACAAAATTAAATACAAGTATTTATTAAACAGTTATTATTTACTAGGCAGGCACTATGCTAAGTACTGGAAAGAAAGAATGACAAAAATCATGACCCATACCCTAAAGGGAACTCTCATCATAATGGGGGGGACATCATGCTAATAACTATGCAGGATACATATAAGATCTCTCCTGTGAAAATTGAAGGCAATTTCAGAGAGAAGGTACTGAGAATAGGAGTGAGAAGTAGCAACTAGAAGGCTGGAGTCACTGAACCATACTGCAGCCCAAATATCTAAAGTTTGAAAAGATAAAAAGAGATCTGTCTTGAAGGGCTTTAAAAACAAAACCTAAACATTTCATTGTTTTGATGAAGGTTTCTAAGAACGTGGCTTCTTAAGTCTACTGGATTTATTTTTTTTTAAAAATACAAAAATACAAAATCAATTTTCACCTAGGCTAAAGCAAGAATCAACACTGTGACCTACAAAAGGAATAGGAGAATGGTTCTGGCATCACTGCTTTGGGCAGGCAAAAGGAATTATAAAAATAGTTTGTTTTTTCTTCCCACGTCGACTCACTACAGTTTAGCTTCTATGAACTCTGATTAGGATAATAAAGGGACTAGGGCATGCATTCAAAAGGAAAATGGAAAAAGGTAGACTTTCTGACAAATAAGGAGACCAAGAATGTTGTTCTCCAAACTTGTAACTAAAAGTGATGAGTGCATTCTTTTGCTTTGCATTTTGCTTTTTTGAAGGAGATGGAAAAGTACCTCCAGATGAAAGGTGGTATGCAAAATATAAACGTATTTATAAATATCCTTTTCTGAAATGTGAAAGATAAACAATCATCATATATAGTTTCAAAAGGCAAATGTCCACTAAAGCCATCAAACTATTTATTGCTTGACTCATAAGCAAACGATGACTTTATGTATCATGCTGTCAGCCTTTTCAACAGGTAAAGGCAGAAAAGAGGAAGGCAACAAAATTAAAAAAAATAAATATTAAAAATAAGTAATATGTGAGCAAACCTATCTGTGCATCATTAGTTCAATTTAATTACACAAACATTGCTGGGCAGGCATAGATGAAAACAGGAATTTTTATTTTATCTTATATGCAATATAGAAGTTTTAAAGTTCTTTAAAGAGGGGACATGGCCAGATTTTTCTATTAAGATGATGATGATGATGATTTTTAAAACATTTTATTTTTCCCAGTGACATGTAAAACAATTTTTTCCATTTGTTTTTACAAATTTGAGCTCCAGATTTTCTTCCTTGCTTCCTCCCTCAGTTGAGCAGGCACATGTGATGTTATGCAAATATTTCCATAAAAGTCATTTTGCAAAAGAAAACATAGATCTTGTCACCCCCAAAAAAGGAAACCTTAAGAAAAATAAAGTTCAAAAGATGTATGTTTCAATCTATATTCAGACACAGTCAATTCTTTCTTTGGGTGTGAATAGCATTTTTCATTATAAGCCCTTCAGAGTAGTCTTGGATCATTATATCCCCAAGAATAACAAAGTAATTCACAGCTGATCATAAGATTATTATTTTGGAAGAATATATCAAAAATATCCTGGAAGGACCTAGACCATAGTACAGTTACAGAGATTTAAAATGAACTAAATGACCAGATACAATGAGTAGTCATTAACTGAAAAAATTTCAACTTAAAGAGAAAAAAATCATTAGAATATGGCACAGGTATCTACCTACTACTTTGTATTATTCAACTTTTTAAAATATATTGAATTATATGAAGGCAAATATAAGTTAAGAGTGGGGTTGATTTAGTCCTTCAATTAACATTCAGCTCCACACAATAATGTCTTTATCAGATGAGAATACTCTCAATTGAGTCAATCAGTCCTAAGTGAACAAGGTCTTAATATTCTCAACACTACTTGGTAACAGAGGAAGTCCATTCATTAGTTGAAGGATTTAGTCATGCCCAATGAGGAGGTAAAACCATTGATCTAGTTTGAAATACAGGGTCTGAAGGTCTAACAGCTTAGGTCAGAAATTAAATATCTGAGAGGGAATCAACTGACAATTACTGGAAAAAAAAAAACACAGTAGTTGGGGCTCATAAACTATAGCATTAGAAAGACATTCCTCCAATCCTTTTGGCTTACTCTTAAACCTGAAGAATAATGAATAGCATCAGAGATCTAGGATCCAACCTACAAAAATGAGTAAAATTTGAAAGACTAACATCAGAGTAGGTACACATAGATGGAATATTTCTCCAAAGTGCAAATCACAAAAATCAGTGTTACATAATCTATCAGATCAAAGAGTCTGGATTTAAAAAAAAATCTCATTGGGCTAGAAAGACCAAATTTAGTACAGTGAAATATAATAGGAAAAATATAAGGTTCTCTTCTAAAAACAAACAAACATCAACTTCTCAAATACAAGATAAAATTGGAGAAGGAAGGAACCTCAAATAAGAAACATTTCCTATTTAAAATGCTACAGGAAGTTCAATAGGTTACTCATTCAATATGAGTCAACAAGACATGGAAGGCATAACAATCCATGCCGATCCAGAATGCTTTAAAAGGGACAAAGTATTGAGAAAGAGGGAGACAATGGTTCTACTAAACTCTGCTTTGGTCAACCACATTAAAAATATTGTGATCTGTTTGGGACATCATCTTTTACAAAATACTGAGAAATTAAGATATGTCTAAAATAAGGCAACTGGAAGTGGAAAAGATTAAAAAATATGTCATACAATTACTAAATATAGAAAATTAGACTATTTCAATTTAAAAGAGATTTAAAAGGGACCCAATAAGCAATATTAATTGCAAAAGGCTGAGTAAGGGTTGAATTAAACAAACATTTCCTAAAGTTACTTACTACTGCTAAAAATGAAATAACCTATCTTGAAGAAAAAAGGTAAATTCATACTTTTCAGAAATCTCTGTACAAAAGCCAAATGATGACTTTGAGGGGATTTCTTCCTTTTCCATGTACAAGTTTGACTATAGATGACCTCTCTAGCACTCACATTATGGAAGAATAGTGGCAGACAACCAATTAAGAGACTATAAATAGTCCAGGTGAGGAGTGATACTTTGAATAAAGATGGTGATGGAATGGCTGAACAGTATTGGCAAAGATATTGTCGATATATATATAATTGAAATGACAGCACAAGTAGGGATTTTGAGGAGTTGTGAGTCTGAGTAACTAAAAGAACAGGGAGACCATTAACTGAACAATCTAAAAATGAAGGATCAGACTGAATAAGATAAAATGTTAAGTAAGATGAAAAAGTAAGTTTGGGAGGAGTGATTAATAAGGGAATAAATTTCATAAGTTCATTTTCTGACACGTTGATTTATTAGTGTAAAATCCATGGTGGAGATTATCAACATACACTGAAACTTGGTAGTTAGAACAACAATGAGTGATTTTTAAAAATTAAGCAATTTAGCTTCAAATGTTACTATTTGAAAGTATACTGAAAGATTTTAGTCTTCTTTCACACAGGTAAGATTTGATGAAAGACTCGTGGGGTATACATTTGACATGCAATATCTATAAATAAGCAATGACCATATAAAATAAATGGAATTTTACTTAGCATGATAGATATTATTCTCAATCTCAATCATGCTCTGTCATGGTAATAGCCCAGATTTTAAAATAAACTTTCAGGATGTGAAATGTTTTAAGGATTTAATTTTAGTTTGGAGAAATCACATAGAAATTTAAGAATATAATAAAGCCGTGCTGGTCACAGCAGTAATATGGTTTTCTTGAAAACAGGGAACAAAGTTTGTACTAAATGTTCGTATCTTAACTGAATAATGCTTATGTTTAATAGCTTGAATAAACATAATTATTACTTTAATTTACTTTTTGTCCTCTTTCTTTTGTTGCTTTTGCTTATTTGAAGTACACCAGAAAATTTTCTTGTTTTTTATTTTACCATAACTAAGTGATTCCTTTTTCAGATTTGATACCACTCTATTGCATTCATTTTTACTCCAACTAGCTACTTATGTTTAGTTAATTAACCTTTTATGCTCCAGCTGTAAAAATAACAAGCAAGCAATTCTGTTTAGGGCTGATGCAGTTCTATGATATATCTTGGTGAGAGTGGAGAAGAAGCAACAATGAGTACCCAGAGGGCAAGAGCTACTTTTCTCTTCAAAGCTAGTAAAAAACTACTAGATTAGTCTTCAAATCGCCAGCAAACCTGCATCTCCTACAGAGCATCCTAATATGATGGTATTAGTTTCATGTAATTTGGATCTTCAATTGGTTAATATTATTAGAAAATATTGAGTTTTGTTTTAGATTTCTAGCTATTTTACCTATTCTTCAGTCAGATCAGAATAATATAGATTACCCAATTCAAATACAAGTTTAATTGAACTTTAACACCATAATAATTATTTTTCCTTCTGATTTTAGACTATAAGAACCAATTTCACCATCTACACAGGAAAAAGTAAAAAAGATGAAAAAACCTTCATGTTATGCAATCTGATGAGCACCCTAGAGAATTATACCAGCAGTACTGGAATCTTAGTCACACAATACAAAATTAAAAAATAAACTGGAGCCAAAATTGGAGGAAGGGAATAGGTTATACTACATTAGAAATAGCACATTCCTTATACAAACATGAAATATTTCATTTTTGTCTTGTATCCCCAGAACCTAGTATAATTCTATAAAAATAGATGGTTATTAAATGCAATTTCATTCATCTGTTAATAAGTATTTGCCAATTAAGTATTCAACTGGTGAGATAATATGGCTGTTAATCAAAGAATGCCACAATCTCAAGTAATTAATATCTTGCATTACTGAAAGAATAATGGAGAGAAAAGGATGTGAGTACATCATTCAAAAAAAATGTGCATTTGGAACAATAGCTGCCCAGTCACATAAAGAAAATGAGTGATAAGAGAGACATCCTCAAGGCCAAATTGAAAAGGAGGACCTTTTATACCAGGAATGCAGGGCTGGTTCAATATTAGGAAAACTATCAATATAATTGGCCATGTTAATAACCAAATTAACAAAAACCATATGATCATCTCAATAGATGCAGAAAAAGCATTTGATAAAATCCAACATCCATTCCTATTAAAAACACTTGAGAGTATAGGAATAAATGGACTTTCCTTAAAATAATCAGCAGCATCTATTTAAAACC
Source organism: Sarcophilus harrisii (assembly GCF_902635505.1). Lineage (NCBI taxonomy): Eukaryota > Metazoa > Chordata > Mammalia > Dasyuromorphia > Dasyuridae > Sarcophilus > Sarcophilus harrisii. The sequence continues at coordinate 139,991,900 of NC_045430.1, read as the reverse complement.
ATCAGTAAGCATCATATGTAATGGAGGCAAACTGCAACCATTCCCAATAAGATCTGGAGTGAAACAAGGTTGCCCACTATCACCGTTACTATTTAATATTGTATTAGAAACGCTAGCTATAGCAATAAGAGCTGAGAAAGAGATTAAAGGAATAAGAATAGGCAATGAGGAAACCAAATTATCACTCTTTCTGATGACATGATGGTATACTTAGAGAACCCAGAGATTCTGCTAAAAAATTATTAGAAATAATCCACAACTTTAGCAAAGTTGCTGGTTATAAAATAAAACCACATAAGTCATCAGCATTCTTATATATCACTAACAAAATCCAACAGTCAGAGTTACAAAGAGAAATTCCATTTAAAGTAACTACTGATAATATAAAATATTTAGGAATCTATCTGCCAAGGGAAAATCAGAAACTTTATGAGCAAAATTACAGACCACTTTTCACACAAATTAAGTCTGATCTAACCAATTGGAAAAATATTAAATGCTCTTGGATAGGGCGAGAAATATAATAAAGATGACAATATTACCTAAACTAATCTATTTATTTAGCCCATACCAATCAGACTCCCAAAAACTATTTTAATGACCTAGAAAAAATAACAACAAAGTTCATATGGAAAAACAAAAGGTCAAGAATTTCAAGGGAATTAATGAAAAAAAATCAAATGAAGGTGGCTTAGCTGTACCAGATCTAAAATTATATTATAGAGCAGCAGTTACCAAAACTATTTGGTATTGGCTAAGGAATAGATTAGTTGATCAGTGGAATAGATTAGGTTCAAGGGATAAAACAGTCAACAAATATAGCAACCTAGTCTTTGACAAACCCAAAGATCCCAGCTTTTGGGATAAGAAACGCATTGTTTGATAAAAATTGCTGGGAAAATTGAAACTAATATGGCAGAAACTAGGCATTGATCCATACTTAACGCCAGACACCAAGATAAGGTCAAAATGGGTTCATGACCTAGGCATAAAGAATGAAATTATTAATAAATTAGAGGAACACAGGATAGTTTACCTCTCAGACCTGTGGAAGGGGAAGGTCTTTATGACCAAAGCAGAACTAGAGATCATTACTGATCACAAAATAGAAAATTTCGATCATACTAAACTGAAAAGTTTTTGTACAAACAAAACTAATGCAGACAAGATTAGAAGGGAAGCAATAAACTGGGAAAATATTTTTACAGTCAAAGGTTCTGATAAAGGCCTCATTTCCAAAATATATAGAGAATTAACTCTAATTTATAAAAAATCAAGCCATTCTCCAATTGAAAAATGGTCAAAGTTGATATGAACAGACAATTCTCAGATGAAGAAATTGAAACTATTTCTAGTCATATGAAAAGATGCTCCAAGTCATTATTAATCAGAGAAATGCAAATTAAGACAACTCTAAAATACTACTACACACCTGTCAGATTGGCTAAGATGACAGGAAAAATAATGATGATTGTTGAGGGGATGCGGAAAACTGGGACATTGATGCATTGTTGGTGGAATTGTGAACTAATCCAACCATTTTGGAGAGTAGTTTGAACTATGCTCAAAAGTTATCAAACTGTGCATACCCTTTGATCCAGCAGTGTTACTACTGGGATTATATCCCAAAGAGATTATAAAGAAGGAAAGGGACCTGTATGTGCATCGAATGTTTGTGGCAGCCCTTTTGTAGTGGCTAGAAACTGGAAACTGAATGGATGTCCATCAGTTGGAGAATGGCTGAATAAATTGGTATATGAAAATTATGGAATATTACTGTTCTGTAAGAAATGACCAACAGGATGATTTCAGAAAGGCCTGGAGAGCTTACACTGAACTGATGCTAAGTGAAATGAGCAGGACCAGGAGATCATTATATACTTCAACAAAATACTAGATGATGACCAGTCCTGACGGATCAGGCCATCCCTCAGCAACGAGATCAACCAAATCATTTCTAATGGAGCAGTAATGAACTGAACTAGCTATACCCAGAAAAAGAACTCTGGGAGATGACTAAAAACCATTACATTGAATTCCCTAGTCCCTATATTTATGCACACCTGCATCTTTGATTTCCTTCACAAGCTAATTGTACAATAATTCAGAGTCTGATTCTTTTTGTACAGCAAAATAATGTTGTGGTCATGTATACTTATTGTGTATCTAAGTTATATTTTAATATATTTAACATCTACTGGTCATCCTGCCATTTAGGGAGGGGGGGGTAAGAGGTGAAAAATTGAACAAGAGGTTTGGCAATTGTTAATGCTGTAAAGTTACCTATGTATATATATCCTATAAAGTTAAAATATTAAATAAAGAAAATATAATGTTACAAAAAAAAAAAAGTTATCAAAGCGGGCATACCCTTTGATCCAGTAGTGTTAACTGGATATGATCCCAAAGAGATTATAAAGAAGGAAAGGACCTGTATGTGACATGAATTTTGAAGTATCCCTTTCGTAGGTTAAAAACTGAAACTGAATGATGTCCATAGCTTGGAGAATATGCTGAACTAAATTGTGGTATATGAAATTAGGACATTATTACTGTTCAAGAAATGACCACAGGATGATTTCAGAAAGGACCTGGAGAGACTTACAATCGTTAACTGATGCTGAGGAAAATGAGCAGGACCATAGCAGATCATATATACTTACTAAGAATATATATAACCAGTTCTGATGGACCAGGCCATCTAGCAACTAGATTCAACTCAAATGCTTTCAATGTGAGCAGTAATGAACTGAACCAGCTCTGCCTAGAAAAAGAATCTGGGAGATGACTAAAACCTTCATTGAATTACAATCCTTATATTTTATGACTTAACACCTGCATTGTTTGATTTCCTTCAAAGCTAATTGTACAGTATTTGCATGATCTGATTACTTTTGTACAGTCAAAAAATGTTTTGTATGTAATATATTGATGTAGTCTGAATTTATATCTTTAATGAGTATTTTAAGCATCTACTTGAGATCACCTCCTATTCTAGGGTAGTGGGAGTAAGAGGTGAAACAATGCTGAACTAACTGGAGGTTTGGCAATTGGTTAATGCTGTAAAGTTACCCATGTATATATCCTGTAAATAAAAGGCTATTAAATAAAAAATTAAAAAAAAAAAGAAAAGGAGGACCTTCTGAATGTTTTATAAATCTTATATAGAAGATTTTTAGGCATAAACTTTGAAGAATCACCTCCCTTGATGTTCTAGGATATTCATACCTTTGAGAATGCTAAGAGGCACAGCAGATAGAGCATTAGACCTGAACCTGGAGTCACTTCAAATGGGATTTCTGATATTTAATAATTGTATGTTCCTGGCACTCATTTAACTATCACCTTAGTTTGCTCATTTTTTAAAAAGGAAAGTGAGTAACCAGTTTCAGAGTTCACATTAATATTTTGCAAGCTTTAGAGTGACAAAGACTAGCTACGATTATACCACAATATAACAAAGCGTTGAAATATTTGTAGATAATTAAAGTCTCTAGGATTCTTGGGATGAGACATACTTTACTTTCTGGACAATTGGCTGAACATATTTTAAAGTATACAAAATACCTAAATAATATTTCTCATTAGATCCCTTCAAGCAAGGATTGGCTAGGACCAATTCAAATTGGCTCCTTTGAACAAATTATTAAATTTCCACTTTTATTCTGAGGAAGGACACAAATATTGATAATCAGGACTTGATTGTTTTGTAGATGGTCTAAACTCAAGAAAATGATGGAGGAAGCTTTTTTATTACTACTTCTCCAAAGGCACCCTTTACCCTCATTAATCAGATTAGCTTCTCTAATTTTCTTTATGCCGCTCACTTCCTTGGGATAGACTCTTCTATCCTTTTTTGCTTATTCAAATTGTATTAATGCTTTTGTGTCTTCCTCTAAATTCTAGAGCCTTTATATCTTTAGTAATACCTGATAAAATTCATTTATTTCCCTATCCTCTGAACTACAGCAACATTTTTTTTTAAGTTAGCACCAGATAGTTTTATATAGTTCTTTAATTCTTTCACATTTATTAGTTTTGTTTCCCCAATTAGATTAAACTCCTACGGGGAAGGGTTTTGTGCTTAGACTTCTATATTCCCACAGGCAAATTGGTATTTATTGAGCAACTACAAAGTAATCACTATGCTAAACCTTGAGGGTATAGGAAAATGCAGGCACACTAATTGTGTTCACAATCGGTGTTTCCTGACTGCTAATGATCAGATTTTTACCCAGTCGGCAAACTATTGTTAGCCCATATAAGTGGGTTTAAATTCCAGTTCCCACACAAAATAGTAGTGAAACAGAAAGAACTGACAGCTTCTTTGAACTTCATTTCCTCCTCTGTTAACAACCAGAATAATAATAATTGCACAAAGTACATCATAAGATTGTTGGGAGTAACAATTTCTGAAGTTTATGTGAAGAGGAGGATTCAAGATTTCTGTCAGTATTTGGCAGACTCACAGAGTAGAAACTCTGCCTACCAACTCGAATCACAATTCTTTATTTGCCCAGGGTCATACAGCTGGCAAAAATCAAAGGTGAAATTTGAAACAGGTTTTTCTCCCTGAATTCATTATTCATTTTTATATGCATTTTATAGCTTTAAAGAGCTATGTGAATATGTTGTTGCTTACTACCTAGTATAATGCTTGACATATAGTAAATGTTTGTAGATTTTTTTGTGTGTGTGAACTTGATATTGATGCGGGAAAGATTCCAATCTTTGATTCCCAAGCCCCCTACTAATGTAAATTACCCTTTGACTCACAAATCCTGGTCCCTTTGAATTCCAATAGAAGGTCCGGACCTGTCCCAGCCCCACCCGGATCTGAGCCAACTTTGGGGCTACACCCCAAAGCCCCTCGAGCTAAGTCTCCGACTTAAAAGGACCACACTGGGAACCCCTATTTGCAGAGATTCCAAACATGGTCGCCATGTGAGGACCCTCTGTCCACTGGACCCTCTGTCCACTGGACCCTCTGTCCACTGGACCCTCTGTCCAGTGCCCTCCTTATCTCTACTTTCACCTATCTCCTACTTCTAAACTCAATAATAAATCTCTTTTATTAATCTAGCTCTCTGGGCCAATAAATGCTTTTATTGGGAATCCGCGCCGCTTCTAGACCTCATATACCGCCGTATCCTTGCGCCGAATCTAAGGGGGTTGCAGGGGAACTCTGTTTGACTCCCTGTACTCCAAACCTGCCACTAGACCTTAACTAAACCCTAATTTCATTTAGGTACCCCAAATGTAGACCTCAACATGTGGTCTACACCTCAACATTCGGTTCCTGACCTCAACAATATGACTTCCTAAAAAGTAAGGAAAGGAAAAAGTCCAATCCAATATATAAGGAAAATGTATTTAATGTGAATGGGCTCTATCTATTGATCAGTTCCTTGGATGGAAGGTGATTCTAGTTATGTACATGGGCAAAAAGAAACACTCAAAGTCTGGGCATAAAACATAAACACACACACACACATACATGAAATAGGGGGAGGAAAGAAGGAGAAGGAGAGGGAGAGGGATAGGGAGAGCGAGAGAAAGAATTTAATGATCATGATCTTCTGCTTATACAGTGTGTTCCATTGATCATCCTAAATAGTAACAAAGCATAATGGTGATCCCAAGTATTTGGAGAAACATATGATAGATATTGCTTAGTTTTAGTCACAGGACTAAGTGAATAACAAAACTACTTTTGTTGTGCCACAGTTCTCTTTTATTATCCTCAGTTTCCCTAATTACCCTGACCCAGTTTTCCTAAATTATCCTGCCTCAGTTTCCCTGAATTGTTCTGCCTCAATTCCTAATGTTCTGGTCAATCCTGCAACACCACCCCTCCCTTCTAATCATGATGATTCGGATAATGAGAAAGACCTTCTATTTTAGGGATCATCAGAATGTTGGGTGCCTCTCCCCATTCTGTAATCCCAATTTATCAGATGTCCCCCATACCTTCCTCTATCCTGTCGGATATATATGTATGTGTGTGTGTGTGTGTGTGTGTGTGTGTGTGTGTGTGTGTGTGTGTGTGTGATTGAGAACTCACATTGTTTGCTGGATTCTTGGAGACAATAGTCTCATTCAGCCCTGGGACCAAACCATGGAACCATTTGGTCCCAGTAAATCTTTCTCTTTCAAATAAATAATTTTAAAACTCTCTAATCTCTATCTTGCCTCAGTTTCTCCAGCATTACATTTCTGATTTTCCTATTCCTGGCAAAAAAAAAAAAAAAAGGTTTAGAATTTATTTGCCTGAAAAGATTGTCTTCTCCCCACCCCCCCCAGAAATACCACCAATTATGGAAAACTGGGTTCATTGTTTAAGCTGAATAGACTGAAAGTTTACCAAGATTACAATGTATCTTTAATACAGATGGTTAGTCAAAGACAAATAAGAATCCCTAAAGCTATCTTCACTGAAAATCACTGATTTTGAATTCAAAAATAAAAACAATCATTTCTTTTTTACAGAAAATTTCTATAAAGGAAATGATTTTAGCGTTTTTTTAATATGTTCATTAGTTTAAAAGTACCCTGGGTAAGCTCTATATTTAACTGATGTTTGAATTGCTTTCAAAGAAAAAATAGTAAATAATAAAATCAAAGCAAAAGATTTTATTCATATTTCACCCTGCTCTACAGGCCTCTCAGTAATTCTCAGAACAGGAAAAAAAAATTAGAGAATGTGAAGAACAACAATCACATAAATCATTTTTAAGATAACATAATTCACATTACATTCTCTTAAGTCATCTTCAAATATTAATACAGATTTGTAAAGTAATTCAGTGATGAATGAAATAACGAATATAAATGTTTACACTGCTAAAGAATGATATATGTTATACATACATACATTTGTATTCTACGTATGTATGCATGTGTGCAGCAATGTGTGATGGCACATCTTTAACAATCAACTCACCATGATGAATGTGGAAATATGTTTAGAAGAATTGCACATATTTAACCTGTACTGGATTACATGATGTCCATGGGAGTTGGAAGGGGAGGAGAGAGGGAGAAAAATCTGAAAGGCAAGATTTTGCAAGGGTAAATGTTTAAAACTAGCTTTGCATGTATTTTGAAAAATAGAAAACTATTATTTTTTTAATCAATTCTCAAAAATTGTATTCACTGAATCCTTTGTAAGCTGCATTACTAACTTTTTTCCCATTACTATCCCAGTGAGGCAATCAACAAAACAACAAACCAAAACTTGATTGGTAGTATTTGCTAACTGCATAAATGTTCACCCTGAAAATTTAAAAATTACTTTTTGCAAGACTGTGTGCTATATGTGTATATGTCTGTAATGTGGATACATGTAAACATATATACATATATGTATAACTATACTTTTATGTGTATATCTGCATGTGTGTGTGTATGTATACAAATATATGCCACAAAGTATCCCTAGTTCCAAACCTGGACTTTGAAAAAGGAAGCCTCTATTTAAATTTCACTTCTGATATTAGCTCTATGAATGGACAAGTAATTTGAGTGTCCCAGGTCACTCTATAACCCAATAAGTTGTAGAAGAGATGCTCATCTGGGCTGACAGAGAAACTTTATGTCCTCAATGGACATTCACTACAACAATGAAATCACAGAGCAAGAAGAGAAAAAAATGATTTGGAGACATAGAGACATAGATAGATATATAGATACATACATATCTATGTAATTTTAATAGCTTAAAACAGAGAATTTGGTTATAATATATCCTGAATTAAGAACTACTGCTTTGCATCACAACTGATATTCTCATTATTGAACATCCAAATATAATAGAATCACTAAAAGTAACATGTTTCTTAATCTGCCCCATTAATATATGAAAATTATTGTACAGAACTCAAAAGAAATTTATCTAGGAAAAGAATTTTTCTTTCTCAATTAAAACAATATTGCTTTTATGTGGTGTGAAAGAAATCAAATCATACTTAAACTGATAGTTAAGAAAAGGATGCAAGGTATGGTTTTTCATGAAAATTTCTTTTGAATTGTAAGAAAAAGAACACAAAAGTTCTGATGTGCTTTAAGTGTTCATATTGTAAATTATTTTTTCTTCAAAATTAATGAAACAAAATACAAAATACTACAACTTAACGCGCTAATGTAAATTTTGCATTATCACTGTGGTCATACACATGTACATTTAATCAATTAATAAACTGATTCATCATTTTATATGCTATTTTTGCACTAAGAATGAATTGATAAATTTAGAATACTTTAAGTTTATTTAAATGGATTCTGTGCTATTATTAAAATCTATTCTTATATATATACATAATTATTATTTTGTGTTTTGTATTTATGTGTATGTATGTATGTGTGCATATATATTATGCATATTTTTCTTCTCCTTAAGGAAGCTTTGTCTGATGTTTCTTTTAACTATAGCCCATGGTGTAATATCTACTTGACAGCTGCTCTCAGTCAAAGTTTATTTAACAATCAGGAAGCTGTCACAACAAACCTATTAGCCTACAACTTAAAGAGACAGTAACTCTATTTGAAAGCAATCAGTAGCCTTGCAGAGTAGAAAGTTATTTTTACTCCCTCTTATTTTTATTACCTGATTCTGAAACAGCTATTAAAATGGAAACAGAAATGAGAGTTTTAAAGAAGATGAAATAGTAAATATATTTCCGAGCCCAGAAAAAAAATATATTACAATTTCCTTTTTCTCAGCATTTTTGGTGTATTTTTTTTTCTTTTTTAGTATTTCCTGGTTAGTAAATACATGGCTGTATAGTGGTGCTCAACTTTGTTGGGTGTGTGTTAAACTATTATGATCAGTTTTTATCACCAGAGAAGAAAGTCCATTGTCATGATATTCCACTTTAATAGTGTAATTGTGCCAAGTTTTCCAATGTTGGACAAAAAATAAAAGTAATAAAATGAAGGAGGGCCTACAGGAAGAGAGGTACAATGATGAACTTTTGATTGAGCTATGAATTAGTATAGCCAATCTAAAATTTGATTTAGAACTTTCCTCAACTAGACAAAAATATACTTAACTGTTGACCCAACAATACCAATTCTAGGCTAATACTCAAAAGAGATCAAATAAAGAAGAAAAAAATCAATATGCACAAAAATGTATAGTGGGGGGGAAAACATTATTCCTCATTCTTAAGAGTGATCCCCACCAATCAGAGAATGATCAAATCATTGCATATGAATATAAATATATGAATATTATGAAATATATGAAAAATGAATATAAAGAAATTCTACTCTATCATGAGTAAGGATGAAATGATGATTTCAGAGAAAAGTGGAAAGACTTATGAACTGATACAGAGTGAAATGAGCAAAACTAGAAAAATGTAAAAAATAACAAATTTGTAAACACAAATATCTTTGAGAAACTTAAAAATTTTGATCAATTCAAAGACCAACTAAGATAAGTTGAATAGTCTTTATCTTGAATCAGTTACTTTTCTGTCAGGCAGGTGGGTAGCAAATTTTATCTTGCATGTCTTTACCTTATGATAAAATCAACACATTACTTTCAAAGTTATTTTGTTTGTCCAGGTTTCTTTTTAAATTTGTCTCTATTCTGTTTTGTGCATTTTCTAAATTCTTTAATGGCTCACTGGCCTTTCTTCTCTTTTTATTTTTGGAAACTATTATTAACTTCTATCTCTCACCACAAAATCAAAAAGCCAAAAAAAAAAAAAAAAAAAAAAAAAAAAAAAAAAAAAAAAAAAAAAAAAAAGCAAAATGAGAATTCCTGCAACAAATAATCTAAGTCAAGAAAAAAAAAAATTTAAAAACCAAGGCAAAATGAAATGTTACACTAATTTTTCTTTTTGGTCCAGTCCTGCTTTTCCCTGCAAGACAGCTCTCATTTTGAGAAATGACTGTATTAAAATATATTGGCAACTCTTCTATAACCTATACTCTCAGAAAGTTTCTTGGAATTCCTATTCATATACATTCAAAGTATGCCATCATGCCCCACCCATATTGTCACTTTTTTGTATTTTATTTCTAAAAGTATAATCTATCAGGATTGCATGCATTCCATATGATGGAAAATATAAGTACTGTAAAAATGGGGTGTTTCAGATAGGCAAAGTAAAATATAGAAACATTATTTCTTCAAATTTCATACTTAAGGTTTTTCATTTCTACTTTGAGCGGACTTTTAGAATTAAATGATTTGTGAGAAGTTGAAAGAAAACTAAATGAAGAGTTGAAATGCAAAGGCTCAATATGAAGATAAAAGATTAAAATTCTTTGATCAATTTCCTTTTAGAAATTACTAAGCCTGCTAGGTTTTGACAGGAGTATGCTAGTTTAACACCTAACTTTTCCAAAACAGTATTTACATGATACACTTTTAAGTTCAATCTTCATTATTATCATTTTACCTATCATTTTCTTAGTATTATTCATTAATTTTTGGTAAATTTAGAAAGACTAGCTAGCCAGAAACCACAGAAACAAGATTCATGCATGCAGATGGACAGGTAGAAAGCACATGATAAGAACTGGTCAAGTGAGAAAGAAGCTACAATTCGAAATCTTCCGTAAAGTCAACTTTGGTAACATCATCTTTAAGAAATATGAGGCAGGGGGGGAGGGGGGAGGGGGGGCAATCCATCCAGTGCTAAAATGGTGTAGTGAGGAAGGAACTCTCTGAATTCCTCCCAAATTACCCTGCAAACAAATCGATCTAGAAGTGAGGAGCAGCTTATCAGCACAGCAGGAAAGGTTTATTTCACTGGAATAGGAAGTAATGAGATCCAAGAGCAGCTGTAGCCACAGGCTGGCTCACAGCAGGACAACCAGCAGTAAGACTCTGACCCTAGGGCAATTCACCAATCAGGTCCTGACCTCCTATAAACCAGAAGCCTTCTAAGCAAGTAAGCAGTTTGTGCAAGTCAGCAAAGTCCCACCTTAATCACCCCAGCATAAGTGACCAGCAAGGTCTTGACCTCATTGCTGATCAGTGATAAAGCCCCACTCAAGATCTGGCCTATCAGAAAGACTTTGTTTCCGTAACAACCCACCAGTAGGGCCCTACACTTGGGGCAGAACAGCAAAAAGATCTTCCAGGACTAGCTACCAGAAAGACCCTGTTACTATAGCAACCCAGCAGCAAGGTCCCTCTCTTGGAGTAGGCCAGCAACTAAACTCCACACCTAGGGGAGACCAACAGAGAACCTCTACCTCACCTGCAGCAATAAGAAGAGAAGTCTGCCTTCAGGAGAAAGCAAGCAACTTTACCCTGAAGCCCAATGAAAGTGAACAGTAAGATGCAGAGCCCTAGCACAAAAGGCTTGGGACTGGTTAGGTCTCCCATAAAAACACCGAGTGTCTGTCTGTCTCTGTGTCTCTGTCTCTCTCTCTCTGTCTGTCTCTCTCTCTCAGATGCAGTTAGGAAAAAATGAGCAAACACAAAGAACTTGACCACAGAAATTTACTATGGTGATAGGGAGGATCAAGACAAACCTAAAACAGGATAATAATGTCAAAATGGCTACATTGGAAACCTCAGAGAAAAATTTAACTGTCTCAGGCTCAAAAAAGAATTCCTATAAAAGTTTAAAAAGGATTTTAGAAAGCAAATAAGATAAGTAGAAGAAAAATTGGGAAAAGAAAGGACAGTAGTGCAAGAGAATCATGGTGGGGGAGGAAGATTCAAAACATGGGAGAAAGATAGACAAACATTTCCATAGAAAAATATCTCACTATAAAATAGAATTGGCCAAATGAAAAAGGAACTACAAAAATTCAATGAAGAAAATAATTCCTTAAAAATTAGAATTGAATAAATGGAAATTAATAACTATGAGACATCAAGATATGATAAAACAAAATTTAAAAAGCAAAAAAAAAATAGAAAAAAATACAAAATTTCTAATTGGAAGAACAACTGGCCAAGAAAATAGGTTCAAGACATAATATATGAATTATTGGACTACCTGATCTCCTCCTCCCCCCCAAAAAAAAGGCCTTGAAATTTTTCAAAAAATTATCAAAGACAACTACCCTAATATAGAAGAGGCAGAAGGGCAAATAGAAATTGATTGAATCTACCAATCACCACCTGAAAGAGATCCCCAAATAAAAACTCCCACAAACATCAATCAAAAATAAAGGAGAATGTATTGCAAATGTCTAAAAAGAAACAATTCAAATATTATGGAAATATAATTGGGGTACACAAGATTTGGCACCTTCCACATTAAATAATAGTTTGGAACATGATATACCAGAAGGCAAAGGAGTTAGGACTGTAGTCAAGAACACTTATGAGGAGGTGTGGTAAGAGAGAAGGAAAGGATAAACAAATAAAAAATAATATGGAAGGGAAATAGTTCTCATAACTATAAATGAACTCACTCCAAAACTGTAAGTGAATAGCAGACTGGATTAAACAACAGAATACTATAATATATTAACAAGAAACACATTAGAAACAAAGAGATACACACATGGTAAAGGTAAGGGGCTGGAGCAGAATCTATTATCCTTCAGCCAAACCAAAAGCAAGCAAGGGTAGCAATCACGATGTCAGACAATGCAAAAGTAAAATCAGATTTAATTAAAAGGGAGGATCTGATACAAAACATATATGCCTAAACTGATATAGCATTTAAATTTTTGAAGGAAAAGTTGAATGCGTAGGAAGAAGTAGATAATAAAACTATGATGTTAAGGAACCTCGATTCCTCCCCCCCACAACCACCTCAGAACTAGATTAATCTAACAAAAATAAATAAATAATTAAGAAGGAGTTAAAAACTAGAAGCCTTGCCAATACAATCAGGGTTGAAACAAAGATGCCATTATCACCTCTATTGCTTAATATTGTACTAGAAGCATTGACTGTAACAGAAAAGAAGAAAAAAACTGGAAGAATTAAATTAGATAATGGGGAAACAAAATATCACACTAGTCAAAACATTTATATCTTGAAGATGACAAGATATTATACTTAATTTTTTTCTCAAGTAGCTTTTTAGTTGATTCTATGGGATTCTTTAACAACTTTAGCAGTTACTGAATAAACCCACATAAACCATAGGTATTTCTATATATATTGTCAACAATATCTATAGCAGCTTTTTTTGGTGGCTAAGAATTAGAAATCAAAGGGATGCCCATGACTTGGGAAATGACCAAACAAGCTATGGTATATAGTTGTAATGGAATATCATTTAAGAAATGACAAACAATGTTTTCAGGTTAAAAAAAAAAAAAACATGAAAAAAAAATCGCATAAACTGATGCATAGTAAAGTGAACAGAAGCTAGAAAACATTGCACATAGTAATGGTAATATTATTCTATGAAGAACTTTGGATGGTGGCTATTCTCAACAATACAATGATTCAAGACAATTCCAAAAGATTAATGATGAACCATGTTCTCTACTTTCAGAGAAAGAACTGATACTGGCTGAATACAGTTGAAGCATGCTATTTTTCACTTTCTTTTCTTTCATTTTTTTCCTTTTATTCATGTTTTCTTATACAAAATGACAACTATGGAAATACTTTGCACAACTCTACATGTGTAATGTATACCTGATTGCTTACCATTTCAGGGAGGGGAGAAAAAGACAAGAAAGAAGGGATACAATTTGCAATTTAAAATTTTAAATAAAAATATTCAAAAATTGAGGGAGGAGAAAGCAATATGAAAGAATCATGAAGCAGTGGGTAAAACATGAATTAATCATCATTGTTCTGAATGAATTAAAAAAGACTTTCATACCCCCTCCCATTATTAGTCATGTTTTCACTGTTCTTGGTGACCCATTTAGAACATATCTCAATAAGAATTTAAATGAGATTGTTCTTAAATGAGCTATTCACTGTGACTTGAAAGCTTAAAGATGATTGAGTTAAATCTGTTACCCAGAGATGACTCAGCAACCTTCCACAGCTCTGGCAGATTCCTTATTCTTTCTCACATCTTTCTTTGCAAAGTAAGCACAGACTGATTTCCTTATTCAGGAAACTAAAGAGCTTGAGGACATTCAAACCAAATGAATCCACACTACCTGTGTCAGGTAGGACAGAGTAATCAAAAGTCTTTTAATGTAACTGTCCATATTCCTGTAACAGGAATACTAACTTTTATGTGTAACTTATTATCTTTTTTCAGAATTCCTGAAATACTTTTACATGATGAAATTAGAATCAGAATTGTTGGGTCACAATTTTGCCACATATTAGCTAGGACCTTAAATATATCATTTTCACTTTCTGAATCCCAATTTACTCATCTTTAAAATGAGAAACTTTGACTGCATGAAACTAGATCTTAAACTTTTTGTGTCATGGATGCCTTTGACAGTCTGATTAAGCCTATGAACTCCTTCCCAGAATAATTTTTTAATGTATAGAATAAAATACAAAAGATTACAAAGGAAACCACTTATACTGAAATGTGATTATCAAGTATTTCAAAAACAACTTCATGGACCCCAGATTAAGAACCTCAAGGTCTCAAAGTCAGTTTCACTTCTACTCCATGATTCTGAGTCTTCTAGTAGGCATCTGCTACATTCCTTTTAATTCCTCTCATCTCATTCACCAAAGATATTTTTCCCTTACATCAAAGGACAAAATTTTTAAATTCTTTAATTTTAAATTTAATTACATTTTACAAATTCATCTCCATCACAATGTCTGAAATATGAGTCTGAATGATATTGTCTCTCTTATCGAGTCTTTACATGCAGAAATTTTAATGTACTATTAGAAACATAGAAATAGAATTTAAATTCTCATAAAATGATCTGGTTACATCTCTTATTTAACATGCATAAATACTAGCAGTGATGGGAAATTTTCTATTTGATAGTAATGATACTTCTTGTTATTATTCTTGTTCTGTTATTTCAGTCATGTTCAACTCTTAGTGACCCCATTTGGAGTTTTCTTGGCAAAGATATTGCAGTGGTTTGCCATTTCCTTCTTGTCTATGCGGAATTAATGCAGATAGAATTAAATGACCTGCCCAGAATCACATAGCTAGTAAATATCAAGTCAGATTTGAACTCACAGAGATGACTTTTTGACTTCAGACCCACACTCAATTCACTACACAATTTAGTTTTCTAGATGATACTACTAGTAAGAAATATTAACCTAGTATTAATATGTTGATATTATGCCTTCTAGTTTTAAAAATGCTTTGAAATTTCTGTCCTCATTTGTTGTAACATAAGACATTTTGTGACAAAAGATAGGGCTCCTATTGACAGTAGACACCAAACCTCCTAGCCCGCAGCCTGCCAAAGGACAGCCCTAAGGAGAGCAATTACTGCTACTAGTTACCACCAGGAACCACCTCCTCTTCCAAATCAGATCCTCCCTTTAATGTTTGAAACAAAAATGGATCAATAACACTTTCTACTGGGAGAAACCTTCCCTTCTCTATTCAACCCTCACTGTCCAACTGGCCACCAAAGGCAGGATGCCCACAAATAGGCTTTTTGCCTATTTCACATTCTCACCTATCCTGGATATATTCTGGATCCCCTCTCCACTCTAACCTTGGGACCCACCATCCTTTTTGTTGAGCACCATCTGATTTACACTTGCTCATCAATGTTATCACTGATACTTTGATATCCTGATCCTTTGCCTATGAGAACCGAAGTACTATTGACATTTCCATTTTCTATAAACAGAATGGAATCATGAATGCCTCTTGATATGTTGTTTTCCCCAATTACTATGTAATCTCCTTGAGAATAGGAATTGCTTTGACTTTATATTTATATGCCTGGCACTTGTTGTTTGTACTTCATTCTTGAAGATGACCATGACATAGGGAAGGTGATGCCATGACATGGAAATGGATTGGATTCAGGTGAGAGAGGGCTGTGCAATGTCACTAGCCTTACTTTCTCCTCCAGAACTATCTGGGTCCAATGACAAAATATAAATCAAGACAATTGGAGATAGTTCAGTCTAGCGCTTTGTATAGGGATTGGTATATACTAATTACTTAATAAAATGCTTTTCCATTCCATTCTATTATTAGCCTCTTCCCCTTTTTTCAGATGAGAAAAAAATGAGTTTCAGAGAGATCAGTCTCAGTGAGATCATATGTCTTGCCCAAACTTATAGGTAGTTTTGTGTGAGGTCAGGATTTTTCTCATTACAAGTCTAAGGCTGTTTCAGATATATTATACTGCTTCCTGATAGTTCCACTGATGGAGAACTATAAGCATTAGAAAAGTATTCTTCATGTGAAGTAAAGTTCTGTCAACCTATAATTTCCATTTACCCATTTTAGTTCCTCCTTCTGGAACAATAAGGATCAAATGAACTCCCTTTCACTGACGATATTTGAAATATCTGAAGACAGTTATCACATCATCCCTTTTCATTAAGTCTGCTGTTTTCTTCTCTGAGGTCAATATCTCCAACATTTGCTTTAATTGATTCTCCATGTGACATACTATATATACTGTAATCTCCCTGTTGCCCCACTAGGATTAGAAATTCTGATCTGGAAGGGATATCAGATATCACCTCAAAAGGTCTATGTTAGTTCATCAGCATACCAAGTTGAATTTCCAGAAATTCACTAAAATTGAATCTCAGGGCGTCAGAGCTTCCATATGTACTAATTGTAGTTCTTCAACACAGAAAACACTGTGGGTTCCAATCTGGTCCAGGAATGGTCATGCCTGCAAATGGCCACTGCTGCCTACAAAAAGTCTGATGTCACATAAATAAACACTAGGGATTTTCCAGCACTGGTGATTCCAATAAGCCTTTTTCTATCCTTGCTCATGTCACAATGAAGAGTGAATGTAAGACTGTGTAGTGAAGCATAGACAGTAAGGAAGTTTATGTATAATTTAACACCTTGAAGAAGAATATCTCTGCAGCAGTCAATGACGAACTTCATTTGAGTCTTATGGATAAGTATATTTTCCTCTGAATTGGCATCTTGGACAATGATTTAATGGAAAATGTTTTCTGCTAAGAGGTCAGACATACTGGGGAACTAGCACTCTTGAGCTAATCAAAAAATGATTTTTATGGACATTCATAAAAATAGAGAAAGAATAAAACATGTTTGTAAGTAAGGGATTAAGTTCTAATTTTGTCTTGAATTTTTTTAATGTTTTTTCTTCAAATAAAAAGAATATTGTTAATATTCTAAAGCTCAATTTTTAATCAATTAAATGGAGATAATATAATGTCTTCTTTATTGCCTCATTTGCCTATAGTGTAAAGATCTTAGAATCAAGGTGTTATTTACAGATGACAGAAGAGGACTCTTAGAATAGACCAAATACTAATTTGCATTTGATGGATATTAGGGGAAAGGCAAGAGACTGACCATATGATCAGTTATAAGAACAGAAACAGCTATTAAGACCTGAACATGGAATAGTTTGGGTAAAGCCAAAGAAATATATTGAGGGATGCAAAGCACTTTTTGTATTTATGGTTGAATCATTTCAGTCATGTCTCACTCTCTGTGACTCCTTTTTTGGGATTTTCTTTATAAAGTTGACAGAGTGATTTGAGGCAAATGGATTTAGTTAATTGACTTTCCCCGAATCACACAAGGACACTTCTGAGGTAAAATTTGAACTCATGGAGAGGAATCTTCTTGATTCCAAGCCCAGTTCTCTGTCCATCTGTATGTCTACTCTGTCCTCTGTTCAGCTATATGAAAAAGTATTCTAAAAGTCTTTTAATTCATTCCTGTAATTTTACTGATGAAGAAACTCAAACTCCAAGATGATTAAAGTGTTTTTTTTTTTTTTTCCCCCAAACACAAAGAATTACCATGTCACTGTCAATATTTTAATGTGGAACATACGAAACTACATCTTACATCTAGATGGGAAACTGAAAGACAAAAAAAAAAAAAAAAATTAAACAATTTACCTAATATTAGCCTAATAGTGTTAGAAGGAGGACTGGAACTGAGGTTTGCTGACTCCAAATCCTATTATACTAATACTTTTCCACCTTAACATCTACAATAGCAAAAAATACACCATGTCATATCTTTTGTCACGTGTCTATAATGCCTTGCTGCTACAATCTTTTTACAAGAATCAGTAAAGGGGACAATATAATATCTCCATTTAATTGATAAGAAAATTGAACTTAAGAATGCTAATAATGTTCTTTAATTTGATGAATAAAAGTGTTTAATATGCTCAAAGCAGGATTAGAATGTAATTTCTTACTTGCCAACCAGTACTACTCTTCTCTGTTTCTCCTGACTGTTCTTGGAAATCACTTTTTGGTTAGATCAAGAATATTACACGTCTTCAGAAAACATTCCTCTTAAAAAAAGAGCAGCAGTAATTGTAAAAGTTATGCAGTCTGGACTCCTATTAGAGACCATTTTGTTTCTTATATTAGTCCACTACCATAGGTCTAGGAGAGTAGAAGGATGAGCAAATGGAAGAGAAATTATTGTATAGCATCACAAACTAACTTGTTCTGTACTTGCAATAGCATGGCTAACACCAAATCAGGAAAGCCCCAGGGAAATTATCACTCCCTGATTAACCAAGTCACTCTTCTACTGGGGCTCTCTTTATTTTCACACAAACACCTTATATGGAATAAAGAAGGGGAAAAAATAAGAATAAATTAGTAAGGAAAAGAAGCAAAAAGGATTCAGAGAAACCTGGGGAGAGAGTGACTTGGATTAGCATAGAGAAAGAAACCCAGATGAAATAAAAGGGGAATACACAAAATCATGTTACTTAGTCAAAAAATAAGTTAATAGATTTTCTCTTTTGAAAAAAAGCAAACAGAAAAAAAAGCCCTGTAAATATTCTGTTCCTTTCCTAGAAAAATTGAATTGAAATTCATGAAACATAAATAAGGCAGAGTTAACTGGGTTTCAATAGTATTCATCATATTAAAATAGAAAATTAGTTATCTTTTTGTCCAAAGCAACTGTAAATTCTATATTCTCTGAATACTAAGGCATACATGCTTGCTGCTTTCTTTATTTTATGGTCATTTTACTCTCATAAAATTCCCCTTTCTGAACTTTGGCTTATGTTAATTTCAGTTTAAGAATAGGATATTACTAATCAACATTATTTTTTTTTTAAAAAAAACACAACTCTTGCATTAAAATTTGGTAATTTTAATATTGTCTGGGTTTATATCAATGGCAAGTAGATAAAGAATAGATATATTCTTATAATTATACATAGGATTTTAGCTACATTTATAATTCAATTCTTCTGTTAAAATTCCTTAGAATTTAGTACTTGTAATTCCACATTTCAACAATTTTTAGCTCTAACTGTAGTCTCTTATGTGCCTGTTAGAAGAGGTCTAAAAGGCTGAAGATAGCGTACCTTAATCCTGACAGACTCTAACCTCCAAATTCCTTTCATTTGTAACTGAGAAAGGAGTAACAAATAGAAAATCTTCTAAGCATGAATGTTGATAGTTCAATGCCATTCACATCTGGGATTCTGTTACCTCATCTTTGTCTAACATATGATGTAAAAAGATCTAAAAGTTTGTGAAAGTAGAGGAACCCTGGCAAAGGATATATCCTTGCATGGTCTCACATTTTCATAGGACTATTATTATGTCATAGATCATAGAGCTGAAAAGAGATCTAATTGTTCATCTAATCATGAATATTAGCTCATTAATGAATTCCAAATGTCTATTTGTACTTTATAAAACAGAATCTAATAGGGTATTAATAATAATAATAACGGTGATAATGATATCATATTATTTGATATATGTAGATGATACTGAAAACTATTCTTTCATCCCTTAAGTATTATAAAATATTTAGTCTTCATAAAGGTAAAATACACAAATACTTTGAACTTTTTCAGGTAAGAAACATCCAGCATAAATCTATTAAAGGAAAAGCTGTGTCTGACAATCGTAAGAAATTTACAGGCATACTGAAATCACAGTTCAATGGGAATAACACTTTTAAAGGAATTAACATCTACATGAGACTGGTCTGATCAGATAACTTCAGAAATTTTAATTGCATCTTAGCACACTTGGAAACACCCTTTCAAAAGATCCAGATAATGTTTATAAAATAGAGCATCCATCATCCTAAGATGAACAATTTCTCATTAAAAAGAAGGAAGAGGATCAAAATTCTCTGAGCACAAGATCAAAGATTCAAAAACCTTCAGAAATAGTTTTAGAACAAGCAAATTAAATATCACCTTACTGTATAATAGTAAAGGCCGACAACACGTATCTAGCATTGAACTGTTGCATTGGCCTTTGCCAATAGAGTCATATAGATCATTTATGAAACTGGAAAAGTATAAATAAAAAGGGAGTTTATGATAACAACTTAGGACCCAATTGTGATCACTGGAAGTTAGTGAAAGGATACTGTCAATTGACTAGATTTACAAGAGCAATGGAGCAGCTAAGCACCCCTGTGGAAAGAGTATCAGGCCTGAAGTCAGGGAGACTCATCTTCCTGAGTTTAAGTCTACCTTCAGACTGTGTGATCCTGCACAAGTCAATTTACCCTGTCTCAGTTTCCTCATCTATAAAATTAGGTGAAGGAAATGACAAATCATCTCTGTCAAGAAAACCCCAAATGAGAGCACAAAGAGTCAGACACAACTAATCAACAGCAATCAACAGAGCACTGAAGATTCTGTGAGGAAATTGAAGAAATTATGCAACAAATAACTTCAAGCTGCAAAAAATTAGCATCTGCTGAATATATGACAACTATTGAGACAAGGTAATAATTATCCATCACAAACCCATGATCTTTCATGGATAAACAAAAAACAAATGACCACACAACAAATGCAAATATCAAAATATCTGGAGAATGTGGTCAGTAAACTGAAGGAAAGCACCAGTATTACAGGGACCAATAATATATTCCTTACTATTATTCAATTATTACATTGATTCATAAAAATATAAAAACAATAATTTTACAGAAATCACAGAACCGTAAGAGTCATAATGTCCAAGGGATATAGAAAACAAGGAAATCTTTCAAAATGCAGTGACCTAACAGAAGATATTCTAGAAATCATGTAGAAACAGGATAAGGTACATATTATCCCCATCATATGCTACTGGAATCATTCTAAATTTGCTTTCAGTAAACTTACAGAAGCTGAAATTACAGATAAGCATATTTATTTAACTAAAAGAAAAGTTATTTTATATACTTATGCAACAGACTACATAATATTAAATATAAAAGAATCACAGCAGGATTAAAAACTTGTCTCAGGATATTTTCTAGCAACTCCATTGAAAAGAATAAAATGATTTTTCTCCTATAATAATAACCATAAGAGTTCACATAAGAGCTCTTTATGATTTATAAAGCACTTTAGGTAGATTATCTCATTTCACTTTCATAACAACCTTGTGAGGTAGAGCTATTATTATCCAATTTCACAAATGAGGAAACATAGACTCAGAAAAGTTAAATGACTGGCCTAAGGTCACACCACCAACTAGAGCTTGAAGTGGGATTTCCAGGATAGACATCCAACTTCAATGCTTGTTCTCTTTATCCTATATCAAGTTGTCTCTCAATAGCAGTCAAGTGATCACAAAGCAATGAAGCAAAGAATGAATGGGAAAGATGGGAAAGTATAATTTAATTAAATAAGTCTTCATAAGGATTAAAACCCAGCATCTTTCTATTATGGACTCAGGATTTAAAAAAATAAAAAATAAAAAAAAAATAAAAAAAAAAAACATGAGTACTCTAAAGTCATTTGTAATTCTGATATATTTTTTTTCATAGTGTCCTTTACCCAAAATATTTTTCCAAGTGTCTGCATTATTTTTAATAGAAGGTGTTCTGAAAATGACACAGTAGCATTCTGACCATTTTAGAGATAAATACCTTCTGAAGATCAATGAAAAAATAAAGAAAAGAAAAATCTGTTTATTCTTCCATTGACTTAAAAAATTGCAGTTGTTACCTATGTGAAAAGAGAGAAGGGAAAATACACAAAGCTAGGACCTGCTGCATAAGCAATTGAGATGTAATGAGAGAGCACTGGTTTCTGGCCACTGGCTGCCTATATAAGATTTGATCCAGTGATCTACTTACATGAAATTCTGCTCTAATGCCAATTATCTAAGTCAGAGGTATCAAACATGTGGCCTATGGGTCACTGCAGTACTCTCAAATGTAGCCCAAAATCAGATTAAAATGTAATCAAGAAATAGTTGACAAAATAAATAAAAACACAATAAAACAAAGATAATAATGCATTTTAAAACTAAGTCCATATGCTGTCAACAAAAATATTTATGTACAGATTTGTGACTTCTTCTATTTCAGTTTGATACCACTACGGTAAGTTATTATGGTAGTGATTGCAGGTTTTAGGTGTGTGGTTGTGTGTGTGTGTTGGGGGGGGGTTGTCTTGATTATGACAATATTTCTCATTATTTACAGCTCTTCTGACACAAGGAGAGGCCTTGGTATCTAGAGGTAAATGTTTAGTTTCCTCAGAGAAAAGCAACTGCACAAACCTTCTACGAATATAATGACGATACTACTTACTTCGTATTATGTGATTTTGCCAATCCCTATTTTTTTTAAAGCTCATTAAATCCTGCAAGACAGGAAATTAAGGTCACTATAGTTGATCTCTAATCTGAAAGCATGAATAGAGCATGTGATTAAAATGGAATTAGAATTCCTCCATTTTTGACATCTTAGACTTAAAAAAAAAAATCAATGTGAGATCACTTCTAAATTATATTGAATTTTCTGAATATTCCAAGCAATATGTATTCATTTAGCCCAATAACTTTGCAAAGTAGGTAAGGGACAGTTATTATCTCCATTCAATAAATAAGGAAACAATAGCCCTGAGAAGCTGCTACTTGCCTAGGTAATACTTTTTTAATCAATGGTATTTCTCCGCATACTACCCAATTTCTGTCTCCCAGTTCCTTCATTTGAAATGGATTTCTGTTTCATATAAAGCCATCCCAGGAGATAATTTGTAAATCTGCTGCTGGGAGACACTATCCTAGAAGGCTATGTGTCATCTGCAAAATGCCCTTTTGAGGAATAATATTTTTGTTAAAGAATTGGGGAAAAGTTTAAGCAGTCACATCTCTAGAATACATTTGATCTTCTGTACTAATAGAATTTGTCCACTTCTTTGGCAGCACTAATAGATGACATGTCTGTTAACTAATAGAGAATGCTTCAAAAGAAAGAGGTCATGGTAGAAATATACAATCAGTTTCTCTTTTTTTCAGTGTTTTCACTTCTTCAAGAAATTATTGAAGAATTTCCATCAGCAAATATATACATATATATTCACAATCATACAGCGAAAAAAATGTACTGCTTATTAAATTTTAACTTGAAAATATTTACCTGGTATGCCATGACACAAACAGAATCAGTCACAAAGTAAAACTTAATGACATCAAATTTAACTGTCAGAATTTCTGAGATGTTTCATTTGAGCAGAGTTTCTTACACTTTATGCACTTGCGACTCCTTTTCATCTATGAAATTTTCATGTGACCCTGGGTATATAAGAATGTGTGGGACAGTATAGACCACAAGAACAATCAGAGACTCTCAGAGTAAAAAAAAAGCAAAAAGGGGTTTATTACTATCTCTTGAGAAAGGGCATCTCTCATCTGACAAGGTGTTTGTCAGTAAAGAAGTGCAAAGTAAAAACTGCAAAACACAAGATTAAATAACCTGAATGCAGAACCCCTCCTGGTCTTTTCTACCATTGTTTGGGGGAGTCTGGGCTTACATTCTATGAGGGAAATCTAACCCAGAAGTAAAAAAAAAAAAAGCCTTTAAAAGAGGTACTTAAATTCTAATTTAGAGATGGTGGGAAACAGAAGGGGATAAACACCTGCAACTTGTTTTTTCTTTTCTTTTTTAGCTATAGCTCTATTTGTTTATATAAAGTCTTAAGTTATAATTAAGGTATAATTTAAGGCTATATTCCCATGAGAGTGTCTTCATTCAATTAATTCCACTCAAATATATAAAATAGACATACAAATCAAACATTTACTAATAATAAATCATAATTTTGTGACCTCCTCATTTAGCTACATGATCTGACCTCTAGTTTAAGAAGCTTTGCATTAGACTTCTTATATATGTACAATTCCCTTTAAGACTTTTAAAAATGTCATTTAAAAGATGCTCAAACAGGAGGAAATTCTTACTGAATTTTGTAAGTAGGTACTCCAAAAAAAGGCTTCTGAATTGAAAGGAATCTTCCAAATTTGAATACATTGAATTTAATGAAAAACAAAAGGGTAAGCCATTTTTTTGAGTAAATCTGGTCAAAATATTTTAAAGTACTTTTTTTTTTTACTTCTGCACCTACCATGTTATTTTTTAAAAGTACAACTTATTGTGTTTTATATAAATTGTGTATGTATACACACATATATACAAATATTTCTTTCTGTATAATTAGCCAAAAAATAATTTGGACTAATGTCAATTATATAAATGCTTCCTTAAAATGAGTTGACAGTCCATCCTTCACCAGAGGGCTCAGAAAAAGATCTATTAGTTTGAATAAATAGGAATAAAAGAAAGAACCATATGAAGCTTCAGATCATTTATTCTGCTGTTTTCAGACATGGTGACCAGGGAGAGAAGTGATTAATAAAAGAAATGATAATGTGGAATTTTAGGCTTATGAGTTGTGGGGCTTTTGTATTTTTTGAACTTCTCATCCTCAACTCCTGCTAGGCTTTTTACTAAGAGGACCACATTTGAAGAAACCACTAAAAGCAAGTCCAGTTGATTCATTTTACATGTATCATTCTGAGGTCTTTCTGATATAAAATAGGAAACATCCAATCTAAAGTACTAGTATGCTTAGAGCCAAAGTAATTAAGTATCATATGTGTAGAAACAATAACTCATGCCCATTGTTCAACATTAAGACTTGTTATCAAGGCTTAATTTCCTATGCTGTCAATTCCCCCTTTTTAATTGTCACAGTATCTCATAAATAAAACATCTTTCATTGGAACACAGAGTACTGCCACACGATGTAATTATGTGTCGTCAAGCACAATATAACATCTTTGGCCTCAACTCACCTAATGTCATTCATGAAAAATTACTATTAATAATACAAGTTGATTTCTGGAATATATTTTTCCCACAATATTCTTTGTTTCTATGCCAGATTCAAACATATTAATCTGTATTTTTTCAAATATATCCCTGTTCTGTTGTTTTCAAAGTTTGTCTATATTTAAGAAAAATCATACTTTATCCACAAAGCAAATGAATATTTGGACGCTTTACCCTGCAAATAACTTAGCACTATACTCTATACTTTTTCCAATAGGAACTTTATACATGTTTCAGATTAAATTGTTAAATTTTTAAAAGTAACAACCAGGTCATATAGAAAGATAAATTTCTACATGTGTTTTAGCTGGGAATTAGGGTGTCTATAACTAGGAATACTATACCTACTGTGAGTAGAAGGATGCTCAAATGTAATATAATTATTTATAGGTAGGACCCTCGTAGGGGTACTTTTAGCAGACTCGGTTTTGGCACCTAGAGGCAAAGCCATAGCTGGATTGCCCCAGTTAAAGCCCTGCAAAATAGGTAAGATGAATAGATACATACAAGTGTAAACAAAAGGGCAAATTGTTCAGAT
The DNA here is from genome assembly GCF_902635505.1 of Sarcophilus harrisii. Taxonomy (NCBI): domain Eukaryota; kingdom Metazoa; phylum Chordata; class Mammalia; order Dasyuromorphia; family Dasyuridae; genus Sarcophilus; species Sarcophilus harrisii. The sequence goes on along the minus strand of NC_045430.1, from coordinate 139,966,217 downwards.
ACATAAAAATATTATAACTTGAAAAAGTATTGAACCAAAAAATATTAGTATGTGGAAGTGATGTGGTTCTTATGCTACTTCTTTTTATTAAAGTGGATTTCTCACTCCTTATGCTACTTCTTTATATTAAAGTGGATTTCTCATTCTTGATGTATGAGCATTCACTTAGAAATGGATGTATCCAGAAGAAAAGAATGCTTTAACTTAGAACTGATTCTTAATTACTACAATACATTCCAAGGGAAATCCTTCATAAGAAAAGAAGGGCATTTAACATAAAACATATTACACATAGGATGAGAAGCCCTGATTCTGCAATTGACGAAAAGTTGTCAAGGCTTCACAATGAAGCCAGACAAGAGTGACATTAAAGTTAAACCAGTTTCAAAATAGCTTATTTCTAGAGAGCCTTCACTGTCTTTCCTTAAGTCAATGTAAATGTTTTAAGGTCAGGGACTCACAATGCCTGTCAAATGCTGGTTCAATGTATGTTGAAAAGACAAATAATTTAGGAATAGGCTTTCTCATTTAAAGGCAAGCCATCCTTTTCCTTTCTCCCCTTCCTCCATCTTGACACCCAATTAAGCATCAATACAACACAATGTAATTGAACAGATGTAGTAGTCATTAACAGGAATTACCCATTCTCCTATCAAATCAGAGCATACAGAGAGGGTTCTATTTGTAATAGGTGAACTTAATTGCCTGAGAGTCCCCCAGGGAGTCATACAAATGGATCAAGACATCAGACAAGCATAAGTTATCTCAGCTTTGACCCAAGCTTTTTTGTTACTTCTTCATTCATCTTTGCAAAAATGGTTATTGGTGGCTAGAGTCTGTGCCAGAAGATTAAATGAATGAATGACACTAAATGAGTAAATAAATGCTATAGGATATGGTACAAATGAACAAGATGAGAATTTAGCATGTACCAACATTTTGATTAAAGGTCAGTATAGCAGAAACTTTTATGAGACAGCTGCTTAAAAGATCATATATCTGAGTAAAAAGATTCTAGCATAACTAGTAACTCCCAGAAAATTTGCTTTGAAACACTTGTTTGTATCACATGGATATGATTCACAGTTATTGCAGCTGCATGGTTTGCTGATTAAATCAGCCCATATAGACATCATTAAAGTTGAGTACAAGAACCCTGAAATTGCCTACTAATTTTTCTCTTACTATTACACAAAACAGAGAAATTACAAAATGAATGGGGCGTAATATGTTCCTTTTCTTACATTTTAATTTGTTCTTTTATATATGTATAATATGTGATAACTGAATACAACTTCTATTACTCACTTTCTTGAATCTCTCTACTAACAGAAGTTCTGAAAGCAGGAATGAAGGTACTTTGATACTTAGTGGATCTTGCCCAAGTCTTTCTGTAAATTCTCAGAGGACTCCTCCCCCCCCCAAATGTTTGGATCCTTCTCATAGATCTCCTATTATTGACAATATTTAAAATTATTTTTAACACATTGAAATTTTTATTATTTAGCACATATCCTAATAGGATATAAGAATCATTGAAATTACATAAAATACCATTGATATACATCTACATTTAGGTTACAGAGAGTCCACATCTATCACTTGCTGAAGTCACTTCTCATCCTAGTATTCTATGTTGATTTCTGGCCTTTGGGGACAAGTGATACCCCACGATCATAATATACTTCCTCCTTATCTCTGCTTCATAGAACCTCTAGCTTTCTTCAAAGCCCAGTTCTATTATCACCTTGTCCAAGAGTCCTTTCATGATTTCCCCAATTATCAGCACTCTCTTTCTCTAGAAATTATTTTGCCTATATTTTTTGGTTAGTTAATTGTATTGGCATTATCATTAATATGTAAACGTGCTGAGGATGAAAACTTTTGTCTTTGGATATCAAGTTTCTGGCACAGCGACCTACATACAGTGAGTGTTTAATAAATGTTTGACAAAACATTTTTAATAATAACTCAAAGGGCCAAATTGTGTCAATTGCCAATGCTTTTTTTTAATCCCATAAGGGAAAGAAAACAAATAGGATGGATATTTTTATTTCAAAGTAAAATTACATTTAAAATTTTGTGTCAATTCGCACAGCCAGATTAATGTGAAGCAGCAAATTTAAGATGTAAATTCCTATACACAGAATTATCTTATAGTCGTTTTCACTTTTTGACTACTCTCCTTCCTTTTAGGTAACTTTTAGGGTACAACTTAGAAGTAACCTGGAACCCACTATGCCTAGGTGTTGTAGCCAACATTAAAATTATCAGCAAGGAATCCCTACAATGCTAAAGGTCACTTTTTGGGATCTTCTGAAAAAAAGATCTAATATAAAGAGGTCTTTGGGAGCATGAATTCCTCCAAATGACTAAACAGGTAGCGATCCTATAAATATTTTCAGGTACCTGGTTATTACATTTTCAGCACACAATAATGCAGTTCTCCAGATTATGTGGGTGCCCAAAATAATTTCCCCAGCCCTCTCCAATGCAAAGTGGGAGTCTATGATTCAGCTAAGTCCTTCTTCCACTAGGAAACTTTTAAATAACTTCAGCCCATAGATCAGAATCCTCAAAATCTGAAAACATGTTTGCCAATCTAGTCAGGTATTGCTTTGTAATATGTTAGTTTTTGTTGATATTTTTTAACATAAAATGTATATGTCTATTTTTCCAAATTTAATTATTAGCTCTCTGTAGGAAGGAGATATTCCTCATATTTCTACGTATTTCTCACAGTGCATAGAAAGTGACTTTTATGGAGTATGCATTCAAAACTAATTGATTACAGAGTGCAACTCCCTTAATTGCCTGAACAATCATTGAAGATACCTATGGGAGTATTGAGATGAGTGCCTGTTTCTAACTCACTGATCTAAACCACACTATTGGCTCCACAAGAGTGGCAAATGTCTGAAAATGCACCAGAAAGCAATTCCAGGTTAACATAACTATGATACAGGAATCATTTTATTTCTAAGAACCCACAAAATTGTATATAAAGGAAAGCTAAGAAAATGGGTTCCAGATTTAGTGAGGGAAGGGATTTATTTCACATCTCATCTCCTTCAATCCCCTTTGTTTTGTTTATGAAGAACCTGAGACTTTCAGAGGTAGAGTGACTCACAAGAGTGAGCAGAATTGGGATTGGAAGTTCCATTTTTCAATTAAAAATTCACTATTCTTTTCCACTGAGACAATGTTTCGGTCTTCCAGAAACCATTTTCATGCAGCAATATTTACTGCATTATTATTGATCAAGCTGGGACTATTGATCAAGCATTTTTGTCTTGTACACACACACACACACACACACATTGCTTAGCTTTCACCTATATCCATTCTCTTCATGCTCACTAACAGTCATTCCTTTTAGAAAAAAAATTTTTTTCAAAGAAAAAGAGGAACAAGAGAAAAAAAAATCAGCCAAAATTTATAAATTCATTTTTAAAAATCTAACATCATTGGTGGTAAAGTCTAGTCAGGAATCTAGTCTCAGACACTTAATGGTTATGTGACCCTGGGCAAATCTTTTAACTTCTCTTTGTCTCTGTATTCTTACCTGTGGAATGGGGATAATATCTACCTCCTAGGATTGTTGTAATAATTCAGATGACATAATGTCTATAAAGAGCATAGCATGTTAGGAAGAAGAAAATTAAAGAAGGGAGGGAGAAAAAATTTGAAACTCAAAATCTTACAAAAATGGATGTTGAAAACTATTCTTGCATGTAATTGGAAAACAAAAATACTTTATTTCTCAATAAAATTGAGGGGAGGGGAGAGCTTAGCATAGTGCCTGGCATATAGAATGTATTATATAAATGATAATAATAAAAAGAAGATGACTTTTATCATTATATGACTATTATACTAGAAATATGCTACATCTTGGGGATACGTCTAACAAAAATGAAGTCCTTACCTTGAAAGATCTTATAATCCATTAGTAGGGGGAAAAATTAGATAGCTAGATATAGATATAGATAAATATACACACATAGTCACATAAAACATATCTAGCACAAGGCAATTTAGGAGAGAAAGACACAAGTAGCTGGAAAAATAAGGAAGGGACTCATGATTCTTTAGCTGAACTTTTGGGATACAATTAGATTCCCAAAAGTAATAAATCCTTTGAGTAAAATGAATGTGTTTTCACATTATATAAAAGAAAATTTGAAACTACTGTTTTTTTTCTCGTTTGTGAGTATCAAAGTTGACAGCCATCAAACAGCTTGATAAATATTTATCATTCACATTATACAAGTGAGAAATATATACATACATATATATGTATATATGTATGTATATATTTCCACATCTTAGATTCCACTGTTTTATTATCACAATAATAAAACAGCTGAAAAGCAGGTATTGACAGTACACACTTTTTGGAAATATGTTCATAGACTCAACACCTCTAGCAACCTATAACAAAAGTCTAACATTCCCTTTAAAAAGAAACAGGAAGAGATAAGGAATAACCTTTGCCCACCAACAAAGTAATCTCTTTTTCTATGAATCAACAATAGGTATGCTGAAACAGCAGGTGTCTTATTAATTCACTGGGGTTGGTAATGGTTAAACACTCCTCATTTGCAAACAGTACAATCCTATTCTTCTTTTAAGGATAAACATTTTAGCATCTAACTTGGTATAATGGTTCAACAGAGTATTAAATTCTTATTTCTTTATACAAATACTCTTTCCAAGCAAAATCTAGAAATCATACTTGATGCCAGCTTCCTTGCATACTGACCAGTAAAATATTTGCTTTTCAGCAGCATTTCACCTTATTGTAAACATGAAAATAAGCATGTTAAGCTATATCAGATATTTATATTTTTAAGGAATCTTCTCAGGCATTAGAGAAAAATAGCCCCAGAAACCAGCAATGGTCTAGAATAAAATGCTGAGCCATAAAGATAATTATAAATTCTCTGCCACTTTAAGATTTTTTTTTAACCACCCTCAGGCATGCTGAGATAATTATATACACATGACACCATAGAGTACGAGTTGTTTGCCTACTTCAAACATGTTTTCTAATACAGAGATGTCTGTAAATTCTATTGATTAAAGCTTCTTATGCCAAGTGTTCAAAATACATAATGACTTAATTTCCACAAGTTAATCCATTATCCAAATTTTCTCAATGATATTCATCTTGAATATCATCATATGTAAAGAGTGTGTGCCAGTTTCCACTCCTAATAAAAATTGATTGCCCTTATTGGGGTCATAAAGTCAGCTTGAAAAACCCACACCTATCCTCTTGCCAAGATCCTACATTCAGGTTATTGATTAAAGTTTCAGAGTTGCTTTAAGAAGTATTAGATTTTCTTTTCTCTTTAGATCAGGCGTGCTACATTTGATCAATGTGACCATGGCAATCCTTTTGAGTTCAGCCCAATTCGAATGCAGGTGCTGTTTGTCATTGTCTCGGCCTCCATTTTCCCCAGGCAGAATGAATGGCTTGCAGCAATTTAGGGAAAATTTTCAGAGAGGCTGGCAGAGAAATCCCCTAAGGATTAACTCCAGAAATCCTTTAGTTGCAAGATTGAACTAGTCTTCCAGCTCTAATAGCATCAGGCAATATGCCCTGGCCCTCAGGATGACTGTAACACCAGCTCCATACAAAGCTGTTGATCTGATAGAATTAGAAAATCTTAGAGCTAGAATTCATCTTAGAGGTCACTGAGTCCAATATCTCAACAGTGGCATAGTCCCTGCTATAAGATCCCTGATAAGTGGTCATCGAGATTGTTTGAAAACCTCATCAGTGACATCCCTTTCTCACATTCTTTTTTTAAACATTTCTGTTATCCAAGTCTTCCTTTTATGGAGCCCTTATGTGGATTCTATCTTTAGTTTCTGTCCATTTGTCCCCATTTGTTCTACTTGTACTATAAAGTCTAATCTCTTTTTTATATGGTAAGCTTTTATTTACTTTAAGACAGATTTCATTCTTTTAATCATTCCTTATATGACATGGTTTTGGAATCCTTTCAGATCTACCTCAACCTCTGTATCAGAAGTGTCAAACTCCCCAGAGCTAGATTAAAATGTAAAGGTGAAATATTTAACAAAATAAACACAATACAGACAATGTTAATTTGTGTTCTTCTAATCAGTTGGAGGCCCACAGAAATTCATTTCTATCTGAGACTGACACCACTTCTCTGGATATATCTCAATTTGTCAATGACCCTTTTGAAAATCAAATGGGCCAAAGTGAATTCAATGTGCCATATGTGATCTGACTGGTGCAGAGTAAGACATACAATATTACCTCACTTGTCCAAATTTAAACTACTCTCATGTTCACACTCCTTCCAACATCCTTTGCTCTCCTGGAATCCTTTTTTTTTTTTTTTGCTCATTTTCTTTCTGATTAGAATGCTTTCCCCCCCATTTATCTCTCTGTTGAATGCCTGTCCATCAGTTAAAGTCCAAGGCCAGAAATACCTCCTTCAAGAAATCTAACTATCCAAAGCCAACAATAACTTTCTCACTAAGAGCAATTACACACTCATGTACTTGAATAGTGTCTGGTGCAGACTAGGAACTTAATAAATACTTCTTGGTTGATTGGTATTATAATTATCTGTATATATATCACTTCCTATTACTATAAGAACTGATAAAAAATATATATCTCTTCCTGTACCTGGCATGACCCTCTACTTAGTAGGCGTTTAACAAATCTAATTACATTTATCAAAGAGGGATATTATATTTTTAATGTTGTCTAAGACTGCATTAGCTTTAAATGATATCCACATCAATCTTGCTGTATTCTCTTCTACTTATAATAAATTGAGGCTCCCTCCAGATGTTTTCAATGAACTATTTTTAAGCCACATCTTTCCTAGCTCCTACTTGTACAGTTGATATTTTAAACTTAAATATAGGATTCGGCATTTTCCCTTGATAAGCTATATTTTGTATATTTTGAGTTTGTTTCTTGGTACTCCAATGCCCTCTACTTTGTTTCCTTATTTTTCCCTGCCCAGCCCTCCCAGAGACATATAACTCACTTTTGAAATGACAGCATGACATTGACCTTACAGCCTACAAGGAAGAAGAACTGTTCTAGCAGTTTCAGAAAGCAATCAAATTTCAAGGACAATCATGTAAGAACTGCCACAAACTGTTCTACCCAAACTCCACATTATATTGAAAGTTTTTACCTTTTCTTGAACCAGGATAGCATCTTTGGAAAGAGCATGGGATATATCAAATTCTGACTCTGACATTAACTTCATATATGACCCCTAGCAATTCAGTCTTTTGGAGCTTCAATAACTTATTTAAAAAATAGCTGATTAGAATAGATACTCACTAAGGTCCTTTCCAATTCTAAATCCATTTTTCTAAGATCCTATTCCTAAATCTAAATTTTCTTAGCTCCAGAATTAGCTCTTGTTACCCCTTGGGGTCTTCAAAACTATTCTAGAGGACTACAAACCCTAGCAGATTAAAGCTATATCAAAAGGCTATAAAATATGGTGCCCATAATTGAAGGGTCAGTCTGGTTAAACTTGGTTACCAAAAAGTTGGCCTTAGAGTAAAGAATTAATAATGAAACAGATAAAAGTCCAAAATGATAGTTAGGCTGTATATGCATCTATTTTCAGATTACTTAATAATTGTAATAGACTGGCAAAAAGGGAAGGGGGGGGGAAATGATACTAAGAATCAAATACAAAAATATAATGCTTAATTATATTTACAGTTTCATGATTTAAAAAAAAAACATTTGGCTGAACTGCTTGTTGGAACAAAATTAACCATATTTATTTGCCTCCAAAATGGTGTTGCTCATGCATATGAGATCATAGAAGATTACATGAGTGATGTAAATTTGAGATTAGATTGCCAAAAGATCTGCTTGTCATTATTAAGCAAAACATAAAAACATTCAGATATATATTTTAGGAAAGAAGAAAATTATCCAGCATAAAGTGCAATTGAAGAAGGAATTTTCTATAAATGATCAGCTTCCATATACTCTTTTTTGGATATCACAATATGCTGAGATTTAAAAGACTTAAAACTTGTTTTTTGGACACATACGATATAAAGCAATTTTGGTTAATTATTTTGTAGGACAAAAACCAAATAAGCTTAATTAAAAACATTTAGAGATTGTGTGAATTTCAAAGAAAAAGGACCAAGTTAGAAATTAGAGTGGTCCACATTTTGCAGTTATGTAATTTACTAATGCTAGAATAGTGTTTAATAATCACTAGATTATACTTTAGTATAAGAAAATAATTTTCAAAGAGGATCTTCTTCCCATCTCCCATTTTACTCTTATCCCATATTTCAATTTCACTGAAAGTTGATGACTGAAATAAACTGAAAATATTTCACAGTTCTGCTCATGTTCCTACTCATCTTCCCTCCCTCCCTGCCTATTAAGTAGGTGATTTTGTCCTTAAAGTGTTTTTTTCTTCCCCTTATCTGGAACCCCTCCCAGATTAGCTAGCATCTTACATTCAAAGGTCTTCCAGCAGAGCTCCCTTGGGATCTCATTCACTTCTGACCTGCACCTGCTCTTTTCAAGTGCTACACCAAAAGTAACTTGAGGCCCTCCACAGAAAGCCTGCTGGTCCATTCACAAAGACTATTCAGATCACTATTAGGGGAGGGGCAATGGGCGGATGGTAGTACTCCAAGCAAGAAAGGGAAGTGACCTCTTAAATCAGAACGTGACCTTTCATTTGTCATCAGTTGTCTAAGTAAATGTAAGGGGACCGCCTCCCTCATAATACCCTTTGTGATTCCATGAATGTGACATGACTCAACTTGATCTTTTTGAAAAGTTTAGATGAATTACTGCTATTTAGGACTAATTAGGATGCATATTATGAGATTTAGGAAACATGACACCTCATATACTGCGAGTGACTATACATACTATTTGTCCAAAAGCAAAGGTAGCATGTATAAGCAGTGAAATGGGAAAACATGGAAATGAAGGCTCAATAACATGATTTAATAGTTTTAGCTATGTAAAGTCTTGAGACTTTACAAATCCACTACTGTGGATACTTATCTGCATGGAAGATGCCCTCTTTCAAGTTAGCAGAGGCACAGCAGGAAAGAGAAGGAACTCATGAAAAATTATATGGAATAATGTAAATGTCAGCTTCAGGTCTGCAAATAATCACTGGAGGTATTTCTATTTTTGCCAGTTTGAATAGCCTTCCATAGAGATCAGAATCCATACTCCACTGTCCTCCTTCTTCTGAATACTTTGGAATAAACAACAAATAAGAATCTGTCAATGGAGATATTTATTACGGTTCAATCCTTTGCAGACTTAGATTTTGTATACATTATCCACCTGATTGTTCAAGGATCTTTGGAGATAGAAATCATCAAGAGATAGGAGTGTGTGTATGGGGTGTAATTTACATCATTGGAGGTACATCATAAAGTCTGTCTGCCATATTGCTTAAGTTGAAAAGTAAGAAAGATGATAATGATATTAACAAATCATCAACTTCACCAATTTCCTTTCATAATGAATGAAACTGAGACCCACAAAAATTAAGTTTTTTTTTCAGGTAATATAAGTTGAAAGGAGCAGGACAAAGATGATCATAAGGTCCTCTTATTTCTAATTCCAGGTCAGTGCTTCCAAGTGAACTAGAGGGAGACAAGACCACTTTAAAAATCTTCATTGCAAATGGAAGAGCTCTGTTAATATCAAAAGCTAGCATTTCTAAGGGACAAATAGGTAGCCCAGTGGATAGAAGCACTGTGCCTAGAGTAACAAAAACCAGATTCAAATGTGACCTCAGATACTAACTGTGTGGCCTTTGGCAAATCATCCAGTCCTTGCCTGGATAAAACTCGAGCAGGAAATAGCAAATATTCCAGTATCTTTGCCAAGAAAACCCCACAGGTAATTAGTCTATTAAGGTCACGAAGAGTCAGACATGACTGAATAGGAAAAAAGAAAGAAAGAAAGAAAGAAAACCAAACCATTTATATAGCCCATCCAAGTTTGCAAAGCATTGTGTACTTTTATTTATTTATTTATTTTATTTGGTGATGTGGGCACACTATGCTGAGCAATCTTATACCAATATCTCCCATGGCTCACAATCGATGACAAAGTTCTTCAGAAAGTTCTTAAAAGTATTCTTGTATTCTTTTTGTTCTGATCTCCATATGAATACTTACCTTTTATGAATATTCATATACCTATAAGTATTATATTGAAGGAATATAATCTATATTCTGACCTTCCTATAATATCAATTTAGATGGTAATATATAGCAGTTTCTACATATCAGTTCTATATATACACCATTATATATTTCTCTATATATAAATCTCTCTTCACATAGATACACATATGTCCATATATGCAAATTTTTTATATATGAATGCCCCTCCCTCCAGGCCTTGTAAACCAAAGAATTCTCTTTACTTTCCTATTGTTCCTTCCTGAAGTTTCTCTACTTTTCTTCCTCTGTTAGGCTATTTCCTTTAATTACCTCTAGCCTTATACCTTGCCAAACTATTGGCTTCTTGCACAACAGGCAACCAGATTGGTTGCTTCTAACAAAAAAAATCACATTAGCAAGAAAGATGAATGATTTAAAAAAAAACATAAAAAACTATATTCATCCTCAACTTAAAAACCTTTAATTTAAGATCAAACTACAGGTAGAAATGAGCAGTGAAGACAATTCCAAAAGACAATGATGAAAAAAACTATTTCCCTCTAGAGACAGGATAAATGAACTCTGAATTTAGACTGAATTTTTTTTCTCTTTCTTTTCTTTTTGTAACATATGTGGAAATGTTTTGCACGACTTCATAATTATAATGGGTATTATATTCTGTACCTTCTCAGTGAGTAGTAGAGCAGATAGATGAAAGGAGAAAATTTAGATAGGAAAATTATCAAAAAAAAAAAAAAACAAAAAAAAAAAAAGAGGAAAGGATAGTGGAATATATAACCTCCAAAGTCTTTCCTTTGAAGTTTAATCATAATGGTCTTTGGTCCTTGGTTCAAACTTCTTTTATTTAAATGTAGAGACATAATTTAAGGATGTTGGCTTATAAGTATCTACCATTTCTGAATACTATTGGGTTCTCAGATGCCCAGTTAAAAAAAGATGTTGAACTCTTTTCTCATAGTGCCTGAGGAAATACCAGATCTTATTACCAAAAAAGTGGGGAACTTACATTTAGCTCTGCAGGTAATAAATTAATTTTTCTGTAGAACTTTTGCTATAAATGGTGGCAAGATATAAATGCAATGGCAAAATAGTTACGTAGCTTCAGGGATATCATAAGTTAGTTTTGTGAGTTGGACTAGGAACCATTTAAAATATTGCTTTTAGGGGGAAAATATTTGGAGTACTCAATAATTAACTTGAAAACTTTTGGTTTGGGGAAAGCTACCTTTGCTGGCTGGGGACTACCTTTACTGAAGAGTCTGTAATAACCTATATCACTTGGGATAATATGGCATTCATTTGTATATTCAAGGTTCCTCAACACATTTTGAAAAACATTATTAGAATCTATTTGGTTGGTCTAAGCAATAATTCTTATGTTTAACATCATTATTCCTGCAGTCTGATGTACAATTTTATAAATTTCTCTTATCCCTCTAGCTACCATTATTTGATCTGAAGGTTCTATTTACTTGGAATGTTAATAACAATTTTAATAAGTGCCCTGAGAACAACATATCCACTATGGAATGGGATTCCCCTTTTCAAACAGCTACAGAAGCTTGTATCTTATTACTTACTAGTCCTCCTGTGGAAACTTTCATTTATATCAGAGGGAGTTCTACATTATAAAGAAGTGCAGAATGTGTATTACAATAGAGAGATCAGCAGAAGACATTAGAGTGAAGAAATTAGTCCTTGTTCTAAATTACTTTTTTAGTAAACCAATCCACCTGAAATCAGCATAGTGCCAATTTGACACTAGAGCTCTGCTGTAATATTCAGCACAGATGTAAGTAGTGAAATAAAATCAAATTTTTTGGACATTTAAGAACTATGTATGCTAAGGTATCAAAATCACAGTAAATGGCTTTGGTTATAAAAATAAACAAGATCATTTAGGATTTAATAATCTGGCTATTTATACATATATATTTGTATTTATATATGTATTACACACACATACACACACCCCTAAGGAAATTAAGATGGTGCCAAAATGAATATAGAATTTATGGATAATGATGCCACGCTGAATTACAAAAAAAGCATAGGTGATGTGCTGAAGAGACAGAGAGAGATTGTTTATTATCATAGTTAATGACTATTTCCTCAAACAAAAAAAAAATGTCAGGAGCCCTAAGTGATCCAAAATTATTGGCATATAATTACATATTTAAGGGAAGCAAGGATAGAGGATATAGAGAATTAGACTCATAGGAATATGTTGCTTCAATTACAGTCTCTGCCACATACTAGTTGTGTATTTTGGGCAAGTCACTTAATGTATGGTGTCCTAAGCAATATTCTAATTCCATGAGAGGCAGAGTAAATGCCTATCCTAATTGCTAAATCAAGTTTCCTAGTCAAATCATAAACAGGATAAAAAAAGAAAAGCACGTCTTGGTTGTAATATCCAATTTTGAATTAGAATTCATGCAACCTATATTTGTATATTATCAAAACACTTATGATTTGATAATGTCTAGTTTTTCTTACTTTTCAAGAGTCTGGACTGTTTCACATGAATTATATAGGGATTTATTTCTTGAGAATTTATAATTTTCAAAACTAAGAATTCAGTAATAGATGAGATTATTCTAAATAAATTGATAACTTCATATTCAAATATGAAACCTCTTCAATCACCAACTTAAACTAAATCTTGCTGATTCAAGCAAGGAACTAAATGGAGAAGTAAGTATTGGACTGGACATAAAGAAGAGTTTAAATTCTGCCTCAGATGCTAATTATGTGACCAAGGTCTTTCTCAATATCAATTTCTTCATCAACAAAATAAATAGTCAAACGTATTGATAGACACAACAGGCTAGTTGTGAAGGTAAAATAACACAAGATATGAAAAAATATTCTGCAAATCTTCAAGAATTATATGTTAATCCATCTGTTAATTCATTTAAAAGAAAAACTATGCAGTAAGAACTTGATTAACAATAATAAAATTTTACAAATTGCCTACCATCCTAAAAGGTACCCTAATTGGCACTGTGGGATTGAGAAATAATCATGATTTCAATAGCATAAGGTACTCCTTCAGCCAACTCAAATATAAGCTTT